>NC_062287.1:92780823-94127354 GCF_902655055.1 Lutra lutra | reverse complement strand
GTCATATGCCTTGCAAGCATTTGAGTTTGAACCTCTATTTTTTTTTAATAGTTAGCTTTTAATCTACTTCTAATGTATTTATTTCCCAAAAAGATAGCCCATTTTCCCAACATGATTTAAAGTATTTAGTATCTTTTAACTTTAGGAAATTAAAGCTTACGTAGCTCCTGCTGTGTTTGAACTATTTCTTTCTGTTTGGGTCTCAGCTCATATTGGAATACTTGAAATAAATTACATTTCTCCTTACAACCCTTCTTAGGTGTGAGAATATGGAGAGCTAGCAGTTAGTTATAGTGGGACTGTTGAGAGAATACATGCCAGCTAGAGAAGGTTAGATTTACATGTGTCTTGTAGATAATTTTGTGGAAAGTTCAGCCCCTGCAATTTGGGGTTTTATGAGAAAATCAGACCTACTCCGAGGCAAGATTAGACCTTCACTCTTCTATTTTCAAATCCACTGTATTTCTTCCCATGGTCCTCAGCCTGAGCTGGTCAGAGTTGTTACATAGTACTCTTATGGCTCCTGGTCACTTTTAGGAATGTATATTGCAACTCTAGAGGAACAAGGAGTAAAGTTGAGCCTGACTCATGGAAAGATGGGAAAAGATAGAAGAATGATATATCCTCTTAAATGATTAAAACATCCATGATTTCCAAAGGAATCTTGGAATCTGGATGTCTAATATCAATAGTGTTCTTTAGAATAATATGGCATAGTGGTTAACAGCATGGACCTTGTGCTTGAATTCTGACACTTATGGACTCTGTGATATCAAAGAATTTGCATTTTCTGCTTCAGTTTTTTCCTATTTAAAATGGGGACGATAGCAGTAGCTATCTCTGAAGGTGAATGTGGAGACCAAATGAGTTACCCTCTATGGAACACTTAGAATTCTGCCTGTAGAACACATGGTAAGCCGTGAAGTAGCAGTATCAGCTGTTTATCTTTTCTGTGTACTGCTTGATAATTAGCAATGCAGAACTCTCTGGGTTCTGAATGCAATGTATTCCACACTTAAACATACTGCTCTAGTCCTTGAGTCGATGCCATAAAGGCCTCAAGAGTTGAGTGGTGCCTGGAGTGGGAACGGTTTTGCAGGAGGTTTGGGCTGCAGAGCAAGCAGCCATGCCACTTGGGCCATCTTTCCAGCAGATTCCATGGATTTGGAGGTATTGGTAAGAAGAGAAGTAATGTGGAGTTTATGGCAGATCTTATAGGAGAATCGTAATGCAGGCCCTGGGAGACAAGCAAGCTGATGATATTCTCAGTGTAGAATGATATGTCCTTCTAGGAGCAGTTTCCTACTAAAGGGCCTCATAACACCTGGCCATGGGGCATGGCACAGGTGACCACTTGCCTGGAACTGAGTTTGATGGTGTTGGATATGCCAGGTCATAAGTCAGAAGCACTAACAGCAGTCCCTCATGAGAAGGAATGGTGCATGTTTCCAGTGTCGAGCTGAAGCAGGACCAGAGGGCATAAGTAATTCATAGCAGTGCCCCATTCTCGACTCACACCCTCGACTCACATATGGGGTATCTTATAAAATCCACTGAAGGAGGATGAAAATCCCTGTGTTTGCTATATGGATAAGATGTCTCAGTATTTGGTTGCAAGCTGAAAATAGATGGCAGCTACATAATAGCCATATTCAGGAACTAGAATTAGATAGGAAGCCTGCTGCAGACCTATGGACGCATGTTTTCTAGTTCTCTGGTCTCTGGAACTAATTCCGCCCAAATTACAGCTGTGGAATCTGCTCCAAATTCTGATTCCTGCTTCCTCAGCTCAGTGAGAAACCCGTGCTCTGCTTTGTTTCTGCCTCAAGCACTCTGATTCTAAAAGTGCCCCAAACTAGAACTGGGGGAGTATCTTGCCTCCTGTATTTCTTTCTCTCAGTGGTTACAGTACTATTCTGACTGTAGCTCAATTCCTAAAAACACTTACCTCATAGTGTTTTTTGTTTGTTTGTTTGTTTTTGTTTCATAACTATTATGGCGGAGAGGCAAGTTCCAAACTGGTCACTCCATCGTCATGGGGTCTGGAAGCCCTGTTCTTCTGTGTGTCAAACTGAGTCAATACAGAGACATAGGTGAATAATCTGAAACAGTTCATGCCAGTCACGTCTCAAATTCAGATCTAATTCATAATCCATTGTTATGTCCAATACATCCAGGATAGCAAATTTTTATATCTGACATAATAATTCTATTTGATTATAGATACTTTTTAGGCTTGTTGGGCTTGTCTGGCCTTGGGGAAAAAGCGAGACATCTTTAGGTTTTGATATGGTCCTGGGACAGGAATATTATGGTCTGCATGGTTTATGCTCTGGGCTCTTTATTAAACCAGGTTTTTTTTTTTTTTAAGTAACCAGTGGAGAAGTGGTACATTCTGGTGCAACCAGAATGAGAAGTCAGCAAGTGATTTGGGATCCCATGGAGAGTTTCATTTCTTGTCTTTCTAGTTTTAAACAAATGGGCATCTCTTAGATGGAGATGGTTTGAATTGAAGGAGCATGGTTTGGGTGGATGTGGGTCCATTTATTATGCTGGTACATTTTTGATTGCCACGTCCCCCCAGTCTTATCCTTGGCAACTGGTTCAGAAGCAAGACAACGTGGGCATTCTAATTCTAGACTGTGTGGGTGACAAATGATTGCAGTTTTCTGTGGATCTATTTTACTGAGGGCTTCTGTCCTGAAGAGGAGAACTGAAGACCCCAAACAGCTCAATTAGCAATTGTTTTAAGCATTTGTTTTGGACCTAAGGATGTTTGGCTAATTTTACAGTTGGCTTTATCTGAAGTCATTACTGAATGTCTCCCGTATAAATTACGCCATATTCAAGATGTGAAAATTCTCATTTCAGCAGCAGCAACTCAAGTGGAAAACTGAAAATCCCCATACAGAAAATTAGCAAACATTTGTATTGTCACAGCTCAAGCACGTGGTGCTCTTTTCTGCCCCTGAACAAAATTGTATTGGCCTCCTAGCCAATCCATCCCCAGGGAAAGATACCCCATGGCTACCAAGGAGCTGATGATTTCATCATGAAGGGTTTTGAATAAGAGAGATTAAAATGTCTTCAGGAGAGTCACGGGGGACACCAAGACTTAGCTGTGTGCAGAACTCAGCCCCGGTCAGGATTCAGAGCATGACTGATTCTGGAATGGCGGAGTGGAGGGGCGCATATGAGTGCAGCGTGGCGGAGACTCCGTGTACGAGGACCGTCCTCCTATCTCCGCGTCACGTTTTGTTTAGAGCTCTGATATTCTGCAAGTTGAACCCGGGTATGGACCAGCGGAAACTTTGAAATAGCAGACCAATTTTGTTATTCTCCTTTTTTTACTGCTTGATTTTTATTGCATGATTGATAATATTTCACTATAATATGAACCCCCCCTACTCCTTTTTTTAAACAAGGAAGTACCTCTTAAGCCCCTCCCCCACTTGCCCTCTGGGTGGGGTTAATGCTTAATGTGGGGAGAAAGAAATGAGTTAATGCTTGTCTTTGAATTTAAAAACTGACTTTTGAAACCTAGGACAGAGACAGTATATTTGGGAGTACAGAGTGTGTGTGTGTGTGTTGGGGGGTGGGGGTGTTGCCAGGACACACTTTTTGTTTGTGTTGTTTCTTTTTCTCTCTCCTTCTCTCTTTCTTTCCTTCTTCTTTTTCTTTCTTTCTTTCTTTTTTTTTTTTAAGCACAAAACCCCCCAAACCCGTGTTCTAAATAACAGATTTGTGGGCTAGTCCAGGAGAAGAAAATAAGTAAGACTACCTTATTTCTGGCGGGTAGCTAAGGGCTGGGGCTGGGCCTGGGAGGATGTACTCAGAAGAAATACGACCCTGCTTAGGTTCTAGTGGATCCCTCTTTTCTCCCCACTGTGGAGTCCTCACTTATGGCCAGGGATCAATAGAAATCCCAGTGAAGTTTGGGGAGGAAATTTCTGGGCAGAGTGGACCTATGCTCAGTCCCTCAGGGAGGCCTAGGAGAGGGACCAAATTCCTAGGCTTTGTCTAGTCGGAGACAGCAGCCATTTGTGGGAAGGACAGTGTGCCACATCTGGGGATTGGAGAGACTGGTGAAGCCATGTCTAAACAGTCCAGTGGGCCAGAGGCAAGAAGGTAACCAGGAGAGGGCTGGCAGCCCTGAAGAAGCCTGAATCTGGAAGCGGCAGAGTGACCTCCAGCAGGGACCTGATGACAGGACTGAGGGCATCAGTACTGGTTGCAGCAGGGCCTGCAGATCATGGAGACAAGTTACCTATTTGTGGAACGCTATGGAAACCCAAGGATGGCTATGGATCTGCTACCTCGAGGTACCACCGCTTGATGCTGCCTAAGCTCCTCTCCCACCCCAGCAATTCGAAGGCCTAAAAATCCTGAATTACCCCATCTTAAACCTATGTTGGTTGAGTTTATCTAGAAAAGACTGAATATACCTGGAATACTTAGAAAAAATTTCAGTTACTAGGTAGAATAGATATTAGAGACAGAACCTAAGTTCAGTGGTAAGAAAAATATAAGAAAATTGAATATTTTATATTTGTATTTGTGGCTTTTGAAATTCATAATCATTTCAACTGGGTTTAACATCCAGATTTTTCCCATGGAAAACTCCAGCCTTATTCACGTAGCTGAAACGGCTACACTCCTCTAAAAGCCTTCCTCTGGTCTCTGCCCCAGGAAGGCAGTATAATTTCTTCCTCACACCGAGGTCCCCCAAGATTCAATTTATCCTTTTTATGGTGCTTATCACTTTTCACCTTTTACTATGGTTATTTATATGTACTGTAAATGCATTATTTATACGTTATAGCAGGATACTTAGAGAAGTTATTGATAAGTAGTGAACTCTAATTTGTGTCTTCAGGCTTTCCTGGTTTCTGATACTCTTCTTTTGTTGCTTCCTTTCAGTGGTTCTCAGTCCCGCTCTTATACCAGGACCACCTAGATTGTTACAGAAATTACCAAGTGGTCTGGCCCCATCTGGAACCAAGTCAGCCAGCAGCCCAGGAGATTAATTCTGCCCTCCTTCCCCCTGGCCTCCCTCCCTTCTTCATTCTTGGTGCCCCCGTCCCCCTCTCCTATGCCGCTAGGGTTGAGGACAGTGGCTTAGACTCAGCTCTTTCCCTTTGTTCCTGTGACTGACAACGCAGCAAGTCTCTCTCATCAGTGGTTCAGATACATTATGGGCAATAGATAACCAGCAAGGAATCCACTTGAAGCCACTATCAATATTGGGTCCCGTTTGATGCCAGAACTTCTGGGATAATTGATTTTCAGCTCTTTTGTTCCTTTATTCCATGAGGAAGCCGGAGGCAGAGTGAGAAGTGTTTCTGCTTAATGAATACAAATATTGGATGAGGGGGTAATTAGGCTGCAAGTGCATCATGATGGTCACCCTGGAGGCCTCAAGGAAGGGGGGCTGCTGTTTGTTTGTATTGACCCCAGGTGATGTGCCAGAGAACTGCATCCCCCAACATCCTGTCTGGCAGTCGATAATTAATAAACTTAATCATCACAACCATGACTCCTGCGGGGATTGTTCTATTGTCTGCCTGTATTTCTAGTGAAAGGCCAAGAACTGTATGGCTGGAACATCAGCAAGCCCTGTTTTTCTCTCTGAGCAGGCAGCGAGTTCTGGACTAGCTGGGTCTTCCTGCACCCTAAGCCTTCATTTAGTCTTTATTATGCCCTGTTGGTAACTTCTGGAGTTGACATCCAAGTGTGTGGCGGGGGGGCAGCACCTCTGGGATGAGAAGGCGGTTGCAGAGCAGCAAGGGAAGGAGGGAATGACAGCAGACAGATGGTTATTGTCTAACGATGAGCTTTATCCCCCTTGTCTGTTTGCCTGGTTTCAGCCATTGCTTTTCCTACTGTCTGTGAACCCTGCATCTTGGCAGTATAAAGCTAATTTGTTAACATTTTGTGAACAGTCTCTTTCCTGGACCCTGGAGCCTAGGTTTGCTCTTCTAGGAGTAGTGGGTCGAGGTGTTGTTGCTTGATTTAGAGTCAGCTTTGTGCCTAGGACTAATTAGTTGCTGGGAATAAATACATGGGTGGATATTGTTCCTACTTTCAGGGAGTTTAGAGCCTGCTTTCTTTGTTAAGTGGCTTTAGATCCCCTTTTGGTTACATGCCTGCCTGTGGGGACAATCTCTTCATTGCTTGGAGCAGCACAGGGTGGCAAGTAGCCTGGCCTGAGCTTGAATTAGACTCCGTTTTAGCTTGCTCTCCTCTAAGCCACACCCCTCCTGTCCCAGCACGTTGATGCCCCAGACTGTTACTGGCCTTCTCAGCCACAATATAGCAGCATGTCTCAAGAACTAGGTTTTAGCACAGCCTCTCTTCCTGTCACATTCCCCAATTAAAATTCACATACTGAAATCAGTAGCTTTAAGTAATGAGAAAATAATCTTATTGAACAAATTCATCTTAAGAATGTTACTGAAGGGGCAGGAGGGGGAGATTACCCAAATTCTATATTTACTTCTTTCTTCACTAGGTTATTCAACAATCATTTATTGGTCCTGACAATAGGGCTACAGAATAAAGAAGACATAATATTCTTAGTTTCAAGGAATTTACAAACATACTACATACATACATACATTATTTATTTATTTAGCTCTTTAATTATTTATTTTGAAAGATTTATTTACTTTAGGAGGAGAGAGTGCAAGCAGGGGGAGGGGCAGAGGGAAAGAGAGAAGGAGAAAGACAATCCCAAGCAGACTTCCCCTGAGTGTGGAGCCTGATGGGGGCCTGATCCCACAGTCCTGGGATCATAACCTGAGCCAAAATCTAGAGTTGGATGCCCAGCACACTGAGTTACCCATGCACCCGATCAAGGATTTTACATTTACAACTTTGAAAACCTTTTGAGCTAAGTCAGACAACAACAAAATTACTACTTTCATCTCTACTTAAGGCAGATCATCTGTGGATATCCCAAATATGGTAATTTTATGAATAAACCAAGCTATATATTTCATGTGTGTATCCTAGCAAAGTGACCTTAAATCCATAAAGGATGTAAAAATAAGTACTACATATATTTAAATTCGCCTTAAACATCCATATAAAAGACCTCCTTCTTTTCTGTGCCTTAAAAATCCTTGGAAATTCTTTATCTTGAAGTATGAACTACTCAGTTGTATATGCAATTAAAAATAATCCATGTTAACTAAAAACACCAAAATTTCAGGTAGAGTAATGCTTGAGTTCTCATATGGGAGAATGATGGAAATAGAATAAATTTTAGAGGAAGATCATGTTTAAGAACTCAAGCTTTGGAGTCACAGGTGAGGATTATATCCTACCTAAATCTTTGTGTGATTTCAGACTATTGGCCTGACCTCTTTGAAGTTCAGACTTGTAAAAAGGGACTATAAACCTAAAAAGTGTCATCATAAGTATTAAATGTGAAATGTTTGTAAAACATTTAGTACAATGTTCAGTGTGTGGAAAGTGCCCAATAAATGTTTACTATCCCATTTTATGGATGAGGATACCAAGAATAAGAGAGAGACTGTTTAGTGGCCTGAGGTCATGCAGCAGGCCAGGGGCTTGACATCCAAACTCCTTCCATTCTGTGTTGATACACACCAAGGCAGCTTCACTGTATTTCTTTTCTTTTCTTTTTTTAAAGATTTTATTTATTTATTTGACAGAGATTACAAGTAGGCAGAGAGGCAGGCAGAGAGAGAGAGGAGGAACAGGCTCCCTGCTGAGCAGAGAGCCCGATGCAGGGCTCGATCCCAGGACCCTGAGATCATGACCTGAGCCGAAGGCAGAGGCTTAACCCACTGAGCCACCCAGGCGCCCCTTCACTGTATTTCTTAAGTGAAGCACTACCATGGGGCTCTTGATCCTACCCAAGGATCCTTTGGACTTTTAAGCCTGCCTTGAACCTAGGCAGAATTTCCTTGAAGTTGATGTATTTGGGTGTTTGTACGCATCTGAGTGTCTTAGTGTCTGTGTTCACAGATTTCCATGACTCCAGTTTCACCTCTTTAAGCCCTTCTATGGGAACACAAGGGGTCCTTTGTTCTGCATGGGCCTTTTGAGGGAAATAGTCTTTATGTTTAAGGAAAAGAACAGTCCAACAAATTTAGATTTGGCACTTTCTTAGTTATTTGAATTCAGAGGCCTAATTCTGTGTAGATTTTAGAGAAACACATCTCAGGGTCCAAGAGACTTATCGGAATTATTCCTGTAAGTCAGTGATTCTCAAACTTATTGTGGCACAGAACCACACAAAGATCTTCTTAAATCACAGATAGCAAATGACTGGGCTGCACCTCCAGAGTTTTTGATCTGGCAGGTCTGCAGCAAGTCTGCATTTCTATTGAGTTCCCAGGTGACGCTGATGCTGCTTGACTGGTGATCACACTTGCAGAACCATCTCTTAGACCAAGGATTCTTCAAGAATGATGACACTGGGCAAGGAAAGCCCAGCAGACTGAGTGTTTTCAGAATGAGTCCAACTGTCCAGAAAGTGCCAGCAAAACCAGAAATACTTCCTTGTAGATGGGTTTATGTACCAGCACAAATCATAGGACGATGATACACTCTCTGTGACTACTGACACCGTCGCTGAAAAGAGAAGAGTTATTTATCAGTTTTAGGAAATTCCCATCCTGTTTTCAAAGGATAGATCTTCTTTAGACGGATGAGAAGATCATGAACATTAGCCTTCTGGGCTCAAATTGTGGTCTACCATTTATTTGCTCCAAAACCTTGAACAAAGTTAGCTGATTTATCTAAGCTTGACTATAAAATGAAGATATTAATGCCTAATCTTGAAAGGCTGTTGTGAGGGCTTAAGATAGTACTTGACTGAAAGTAGGAATGGAATAAAAAGCAGATGTTTATGTTACTGTTCAAGGAAGTGGTTTCTTTCCCGTTTTTTGATTTTAGAGTGCTAGATTAGAGAATGTGAGTCCATAAATGTCTCTCAACTCCCGATCTTTTCCCATTAGTTAACCATTGCAACTAAAATTCATATGATTCCGTTTAAATCTTCATTGGTTTAATGTCAGGTTAAGTAGGATTAGTGGTTCTGTATTTCATTCTGTTCATATTGTAGGCAAACACGTCTGAGAAAGTAGAAAAATGTTTTTGATTATTCAAAGATATGAAAAGCACTTATTGACCAACTGACATTTTTCAGGGCTGCAACAATAAAACAAAACAAAAAATTTACTGAGAGTTAGAAAACCATTATAGGATTATATACAAATATAAAACTTTATAGAAAATGTATGGAAGGGGCGCCTGGGTGGCTCAGTGGGTTAAGCCACTGCCTTCGGCTCAGGTCATGATCCCAGGGTTCTGGAATCGAGTCCCGCATCGGGCTCTCTGCTCAGCGGGGAGCCTGCTTCCTTTCCCCTCTCTCTGCCTGCCTCTCTGCCTACTTGTGATCTTTGTCTGTCAAATAAATAAACAAAATCTTTAAAAAAAACAAAAAAAAAGAAAATGTATGGAATTTTCAAGAGCACCTTCGCCTACGTAGATCATAGATTTGTTGTTTAATATGGTAACTTCAGTGCCTAATGCCTATGAAGGAGGCAACTCTAGTCAACTTTACTGGCTTCCCAGTTTGCCATTTCAAACTGATTTTCCTGAATTGCCTGGAAAATGTATATAGATAACTTTCTTGATTGGGTAAATGCACACATGATTCAAATGGTCAGTTCTGTCTCTGGTTTCTAAGACTTTATTATTCTTGGTGTAGTGTCAGGGTCAGTATCAAGGAATGGCATTGAACTCAGTTTTGTATTCCTCCTAATTAGTAGCCCCTTGTGGATGATTATAACTTCATTGGTTAATTGATTCTATTTGACAACCAGACAACATGACTCTACTCTCAAGGAGATTATCTGTGGACTGAGTAGGTTGCAGCAGTAGTCGTGGCATCAGAGTTGGAAAAGAATATTATCACTCTAACTTCTGTACAGAGCTCAAGACATCACTTTACCTCCTCCATTCATAGATAAGCAAGTTGCAAGTAAAGAAGGAATAAAAAGGAATTCTCAGGGACACATGATTGAACACAAGGTTTAGGAGAAGAGCTGTAGGTGGTACGCAATAGGATTTTATCTGAAACATGAAAGTGGCTCTTTATTTTCCTGGTTTGCTGTAGTTGGGTGGTTCAGCATTTTCTTCAGTAGGACAGGATAGAGATTGAGTCTCCTAGACCCATCTGTTTGAGCTCTACCTGACTTTCTTATCTAGATTTGTTGTGTATACTCCTTTCACTGTCTGAGTGTTGAGATTTTAGA
This sequence comes from Lutra lutra, assembly GCF_902655055.1. Taxonomy (NCBI): domain Eukaryota; kingdom Metazoa; phylum Chordata; class Mammalia; order Carnivora; family Mustelidae; genus Lutra; species Lutra lutra. The sequence goes on along the minus strand of NC_062287.1, from coordinate 94,117,062 downwards.
AGACCAAACCAGTGGGTAATTGTAGTGGAGGGGAGACAAGGAGAAGGCAACACATGATACAACATAAGATAAATAGAACACCAGCTGGTGATTTGGGTCCAAGTTTCATCTAATAATAATAGGTGTCCATTTGGGCATATAGCACTTGGCTTCTCTGGTTGCTGGTAATATGACAGGGATTCCATAGCCCAACAATATCTGCCATTTTCTTTGTCTTATATGAAGTAGGGCTCATCAATAAAAATATCACCTCACTGTTACCTGGTGCATTTGCCAACTTGAAAAAGTGTTTTAAAATACATTTAGATGACTCATAAAATATACTGATGTATATATAATGTGTACCTGCATGGTAAAATTTTGGAAGGCTAAATGATAAATTGTTGATATTTGTTGCCACTCAGTCACTCTGGGTTCTGGTTACGCCAGGACTCTTGGACAAAAGAAAGGCTTATTGTTCATGTACTGTGTGTGTTTGTGTGTGTCTATATACTATGTGATTCATGTATTTGTTTTCAATAAATATTATACACTGAAGTGGCCCTAGTTGTTATTTCTTGGTTGTAGGGATAGAAATGATTTCTTTCTTTCTCTGTTTGTACTTTTTATTTTCTATTTTGCAGCGATCATCTGTTACTTTAAAACCAGGAAAAAATAATTGGAAGAGAGCTTTCATTTAATCCCTAAAATAGCTCTATAATATGAATGATATTAATCTCTCAGTGTTTAAGTTTCTAATAGGATTAAATGATGTGTCTAAGATCTTATCTGGCTAAATGCTAAGACTCTAATCTGATTTTCAGACTCATTCTAGCACATTGAATAATGCCTAATTATGATAAGGAGAGCAAAGACTTACATTTTCCTAATATCCACTTCCTACTTCCTGCAGGGACTCTATCAGTCACACCACCATTCCATGGTATTTTCTTCTAATGCCTCATCAAGATGAATTCATCTGGACTTTGTGGATGCTTCTGGGTCAAAGACTGGGGAGAGAGTGCCTAAAATAAGGGGGAGCCTGTACCATAGGGACTTCCAAAGGACTGACCTTCTCCCTGTCTTCTTCAAGGGGTTATATTCTTTATCTTTTTCTGTTTCTTTGGGTGCGTTCACAGAGACCAGGAGAGCTTATTAGAATTCAGTCCTCACTGTCTGCAGAAAGGCAATTTACATGTGGCACCAGCTCAGACATGCTTTTCTCATTCATTTGAAGGGCAGTGAAGGAGAGCAGCACAGTTTAATATTCGCCTCTGGCCTCACTGGCGCTCATTACGGTGGCTTTATGGTCTCGTTTTGACCTGGCTACTTTCCAGAAAGATTTACCAGAGTTCTTATAGAGAGGCCACTGTGAGGCTAAGGTGATGGTGAGCCCACAGCCCAGAGCTGGTCAAAGGATGTACCAGAGCAGCCAGGAATAGCCAGCACCTAGGATAAATGCCACCACCCCTGCCCCCTCACCCTCCAAACCCCCCGCATCCCCCATTACACCCCGCCTGTGGCATTCACTTCTGATTGATCTCTTGGCTGAGATTGTGTACTTACTGCCCTTGTCACATTGCTCTAGGAAGTCACAATCAACTGACCAAACTTCTTGTTGAAAAGAAAATAAAGTGGGCATGAAAGATAAAGTGGGGATAAAGTGGGCATGGACGAGGAAGGTGCCTAGCTGAGATGTTCCATGCATACATGCTTAGAGACCACCACTGCCAGATTTATTGCATTTCATGGTTTCAAATTTACAACAATCCTAGTTGCTCTTCTTTGATTGTGCTCCAGTTTGTCTTGATCTCTTTAGCTTGTCCTAGGAGGAGCTGAACCCAGCACATGATTCTGAGAACATTCTGATTCGCATAGAGGAGGAAGAGCAGGATGCTTATCTTCCTCCACTTCAGAAAGTTCTGTATCTCTTGATGCTGCTACATTTATCATCTTGTAGAACATGTGTTACTGTTGATCTGTGTCCACCCCATCCTGTGGAAGAGTGTTTAGAGTTTAAAAAAACATTTTTTGAACTCATAGGTAGGCTTATACATTGATTCCTTTTCAATTTTATTGTAAGATTGGATCCATTGTTCAACGTCTGGTGGTCACTGGATGGAGAATTCTATTATAAAACACATTTTCTTTTCCTCAAAGCTTTTCTTGCCCACAGGTTTGATGAGCGGTGTCCTCTGTCTTCATTTATGATCAATCCGTGTTATTTAGTGTCTCCAGATCTTTACACAAGAAGAGAGCACAATAGGTCATTCTCTGATGATTTCCATATATTCTTCAGTTCTCAGCTATTGCATTTTTCCTGGGAGATAAAACTTTCTTAATCCCCAGTTCTGTTATTCTTCCCTTGATAGATCAAATGGCTTATCTGGGAATTGAAGGATTGAACATTAAACTCTCTCTAAAGTCTCAAGATGCTACCTTGTCATTTGCAAAATCTTGGGTACATACCTGTATTATCCTCTCTGTTTTAGTTCAAGGTGTTATTTTGGCTTGTCAGAACTTTTCCTTTCAAATTACTATAAAAAACATAGAACTGCTCTAATCTTAAAAAGCAAACCAAAACAAACACCCCCCTCCCGGTCCTAAGTACTAGTATTCTTTACTGCTTAAGTCCAAAGCAGATTTAATAATAACTGAGATGAGGGAGTTGTTTATGGAAATGATTTGCCACTTATGGCAAATTGAACTCCAATTATTTTCCCCACCCTTTTTCCTTCTTGCCTTCATTGACTTTGGTGACTGTTAAATAATTATGTATCTATATATCCATATCTCTATCTATGTAATCAGCTTAGCTACTAAATCAAGAGAGAGGAGATCAGTACTTTCCTTCCCAGGGGATGTATCAACCATCATTAAAGATGCAGACAGTAAAACAGCAATTTGAGCCTCAGAGAGCATGTTGGAAAAGAATAATTTACAGTTGTGTTTTTGCTGCTGGCATTACACTAAATCACACCAAGTCCCTTCATTTGTTAGGCATGCTTTTAGTCTGGGATCAGAACAAGTCTGTTAGGATTGATTCCACACACACACCCCCACCCCCGCTTTTTTTTTTTTTTTCCAAATAACACTTTATTTTTTCAGAAATCTTGGCCAAGAAAAAGAGACACTTGCCTGCATCCATACAAATACCGTATCTGTACTTGTACCTCAGACAGAGGAAGGCAGGTAAGGTCTGATGTGAGAGCATGAGTTATGGCAGTTGGGGGGAGAACAAAAGTCTTTTTTCCCTTTTGGTTTCACAAAGTATCAGTCAATATCCCACTTGCAGCTGCACCAAAGCGTACAGGAGCAGAGAATCCAATACAAAGGCATTGAAACCTTTTAAATTTGTAACAGTGCAAAGGCAGAACTGTTCTTGACATTGAATTTCTTGCATCAGGACAATCCTTTCAAATCACCTGGGCAAGAGAACTTTTGGGATAGAAGGGGTTTGTGTTAATTTAGCATCACTCTTCCTCATCCTAGAATTTTAGGGCATTTAAAAAATTAGTATCTCAGAAAAAAAAAATTAGTATCTCAGGGTTTGGTTGAAATTATCATTGTTACTTTGAAAGTTCTGTGACTCACGTAGATGCAAAGGACTTGGAAATCAGTTAGACTAATATTATGTTTAAAAATGAGGAATGGGAGGTTTAGACGGGAGAGTACCTCAACAGTTAGTAACTTTGCTGGGTCTAGTGAAGTTCTGCTGAATCTCTATCCAGATTGAGCTTCAGGGTAATTCCTTTTCAGTCTGACTATGTTTGTGTGGGTCATCAGCTGGATGGCACTGCTCTCCTGGGTAGTCCATAGTTAGAGGGGTAAGAGCTCTGGAAGGCTGGGTGAGCTGTCCTAAGCAGGAAATGGTAGCATTCACAGTTCAGACCTTCTTGATTCATGGGTCTAGTTGAAATTGAACACTTTTTAGACAAAAACCCTCATGGCTGAAGGAAGCTAGGAAAGGAAAAAGAAAAAAAAAAAAACAATAAAAAAAAACAGGCTTATAAAGAAGAGCAACACATAGAAACAATGAGTGAGCATTTTGCTTTGGTGACATTTTTTTTGCTGTCCCATCTCTTCCTTTTTGGTGGTGCGGATTGATTGTTAGTTTGTGATCCAGTGCAAGCATGAGTAAATGAGATCACTTGCCAGCCATAAGATTAACAGATGATTCTTTTCAAAAGAGGAAAGTGAATTTTCAATGATCAGTTTTCTTTAATTCATTTTTCCCTCTTCCTAACACTGTTCCTCTTTGCCAGATATATATATATATGTATATATATATGTGTGTGTGCGTGTGTATATACATATATATGTGTATATGTGTATATACTCACGCACACACATACACATATGAAATATGTAATATGTAAAACATATATAATATGTAACATGTAATGCTGGTTTCCCTAATATATTAAGATTTTGTTCTTCTTTGACCTAGTTTGGGGCTCAAGTCCATGACCTTTGCATCAGCAGCACTATCTACAAACCAACCAAGCCATCCTACTTGTTTTCCTTTTCCTGTTTTCCATTTTGAGTGACCATGCTTGGTGTCTGGTTGCCAATTGGGAAGAATGGCTGGCATGTCAGGGCGGACAGAACAAACCAAAAGAGATTCCCAGCCACCCACTCCGAGTCAGATGTGGCTTCCAAGATAAAAGTTGAGGCAGTTAAGAGCAGACTCACCGCTTTGTTGTTGACTGCTCCCTTCATGGACAGAGCGCACTGCAGATCAGTGAACTTCTTCCTCTGTTACCACAGTCTTCACATCCTTCCCCTGCTCCCCTGTAGACTTGAGTGCTATGAAGCAAAGTTTTCTAACAACAGGGAACTGCCTTACTTCTCTGAAGCTAGAATCCAAAGGAAGGAGAGTCTCAAACTGAGTCCCGCAGAACCCCTCACAGTGGCATCTGCCCCTCTGTGCTGTCCTTTTTTGGTATTCAAAGTGAGAGCGCCCCTCGGTTGAAGTTAAGTACAGGGAGTTGCTGAGGAGTGAGTTTCTGCCACACTCCCCTTTTAGGGTTCTATGGATTCCAGGGCAGAGTCTCAGCACGGCTATCTAAAGACACAGTCACATCTGCTACCTGCATTTGGAAAATCATGCCGCCTTCTTTTGGACTCTTCCATCCTCTATCCACACTTCCATGATTGTAGTTAATGATCATCTTATTGACAGGAAGAGCAAATAGCTTACCCTGCTGGAGTTGTTTTGGGAGCTCCAGCACTGCCAAGACACCCTAAAAATACAGTTTCCTTCTCAAAGGTCAGGATTTTTTTTTTTTTTTTTTGGTATGTGAAATTACTTTGTAAATTCTCCTCCAGCAATTTTCATGACAAGAAAGAGTCATTTTGTAGGAAAATGAGTGAAGTTCTTGTGCAAAGTTATCTTTTAAATGTCAGGGTTTAAAAAATATCAGCGATAAGTCGTTTGAGGGAAGGAGAAACTTACGCAATTGACAAAGACTGCAGAATATTGAAATGGCTTCATTGCAAGTTAGCATTTTGTTTTTGTAAGCCTTGCTGTTGAGAGTCTGGTTTTGGAAATAAGGACTGCTGTCACTGACAGACACACTGGAACATATGATGTTTACTGAAATTCATTCTATCTACGCCCTTAGGATCACAGACAGCAGTTCTTTTCGATCATACTTAGAAATAGATCAACTATTTAGTCTCTACTTATTCTCTGTCTCTGCATGGGCATGGACACACACACACAGACACACACACACACACACACACACACACCCTGCCCATTCCAAGCACACACTTCAAGGACAATATGACCTTGAAATGAATAAAAAGAAAAATTGACAAATTGCAAATGTGATGTTGAATCTAGAAGAAAACAAGACTAGACAATAGATAGTATTCCTCAGAGTATATTATCAGTTAATTCTCTTCTGTGGTTATTCATTTCACAACTAAAACAAACAACAAAAACGAAACCATAATGTCATGTCAGCATCGATCAAATCTAATGAAACATTTTTTTATGGTGAAGAGCTATGATCCATAGTGGCAGTTGTTGCGCATATTTAGCAAGTATATTATTCAGTATTTATTATACCCCAAAAGAGCAGATATGCTATAAAATGAATCCTTTATCTAGTTCTTCCTTTCTTTGAAGTTGCTGTGATTTTTAAGAAAAGATTTTATGTATTTATTTGACAGAGCGAGAGAGAGCCTGAGCAGGGGGGAGGAGCAAGGGGAAAGGGAGAGGCAGACTCCCCTCTGAGCAGGCAGGCTGATGACGCCAGGACCCTAGGATCATGGCCTGAGCTGAAGGCAGAGACTTAACCCACTGAGCCACCCAGGTGCCCTGAATTTGCTGTTAAATGGGGAGAGGGGGCAGTATGCAGAGAGAGGGTAAAGACAAATAACATTTGGGAGTATGCTACAACAACTTTGTGAGGTTCAGTAATACATAAAACAGTACAGGTGATTCTGGACATGTTAGAAGTATCTTGAAGGTAAAGTATCTTGATAGGAAGGATACATTTCTAGGAAATAATGAATCTTAAGTCTCTATGATAAAGTAAAAGTAGACTTCAAAGTCAGATATACCAGCCGTTCAAATGCATTGACTCATAACTCCTGTGGCTCCATAGGTTCATAGTAACCAGAATTATCCATATCACAGAAGTTCTGAGCAACGTTTATTCACCACTTAGTTTGACATGGGCCTCCAGGGGTTGTTTCTCAGTTTCTGCCTCATTGGCCTGGGCAATACAGCCTCACTTCTGCCCATGAATACTTCATACCTATGCCCAGCACAGTATCATAAGAAGACCTGATTTGGTGCAATCAGAACCCCCTGAGCATATCTCAGATTCCTCTCCTATTCCCCACTTAAAATTATATTTCTCTTTAGAACAACTTCTCTACTAAGACTCTATGATAGAATTATCTAGTCCTTGTTTGGCATCTTCTCAGTTTCCTTCTATACTTTCCAACTCTTAGGGATTTCCTTATAGAATTCTAGCTTTTGTACTTCCTGCATGGATAATCTCAATTAACTTCTCTAAAACTCTGTAGTCTCACTAGACAGATGAGTAGAACAATACTTGCTTCATCACTGTTGTGAATATGAAATAAGCATTGTGTTTGGCAAAGAGTAGATGTTAAATAATTCTTAGTCTTACTCCTTTTTTCTCCCCATCCTCTGATCCTAAAATACGTCCTAGGGAGATCAGAGGATTTGTAAGAGAAAAGGACCTAAGACACTTCCTGTTGATCAGTCCCAGGAAGATCCTTTCTCAGAATATTGCCATAATTCAGAATAATAGATATTCTTTTACAATACTGATTTGTCCATTTAAATTGTATCATTGTATACAGAAAACAGTAGACTAGGGGCTATAAATAAAGGTGATTTATGCCGTGAAGTAATTTACCACCAGGAAAGGATAAACACACAAACACAACTATAAGAAAGATTAAATTAAAAGTGCAGCTTTACCCTAAAGATTCCATGAAAAATCCTGTTATACCAATAAATAAATTTAGCAGTGTTCCCAGATATAAAACCAGTGCAGACAAATCAGTTGTATTTCTATACAACTAACAAAGTGAAATCCCAAAAAAGGAAATTTGAGAAAATGATTCCATTTACAATAACATAAAAAATTTACTTAAGAATGAACTTAACCAAGGAGGCTAAAGATTTGTACAACAACAACTACAAAATATTACTGAAAGAAATTAAAGATGACACAGGTAATTTGAAAGGTATCGCCTGTTCATGAATTGGATGGCTTAATATTATTAAGATGTCAGTTCCACCCAATCTACATATTTAATGCAACTCCTGTCAAAATTCTAACTGTATTTTTTTTTGCAGAAATAGAAAAATCCATTTTAAAATGCATATGGAACCTTAAAAGACCCAAAATAGCCAAAGCAATCTTAAAAAAGGACTAAATGGGAAGATTTGCATATCTTGATTTCAAAACTTAATACAAAACTATGATAATCAAAACACTATGGTACTAGCACCAAAACAAGCGAGTAGTCCAATGGAATAGAATTGAGAGTCCAGAAGTAAACCCTCATGGATATTGTTAAGTGACTTTTCAACAAAGGTGTCAAGACCATTCCATGCAGAAAGGAATCTACAACACATAGTGCTTAGAAACGTGGTTAGTCAAATGCCAAAGAATGGAGTGAACCCTTATCTTATACCATGTACAAAAACAAACTGAAAATGGATTAAAGATCTAAATATAAGAGCCAAAGCTAAAAAACCAAACCAAACCAAACAAAAAACTCTTAGAAAAAAAAAAAAATGTAGGGAGAAAAGCTTCATGACATTGGATTTGGTACTGATTTCTTGGATGTGAAATCAAAAACAAGACAACAAAAGAAAAAAATAGATAAATTGAACTTAGTCAAAATAAAAAAATGTTTATTAAGGGACACCATCAACAGAGTGAAAAGATAAGCCACAGAATGGATGAAAATATTTGCAAATAATATGCCTGATAAGAGATTAAGAGGTGCCTGGGAGGCTCAGTCAGTTAAGCATCTGTCTTCAGCTCAGGTCATGATCTCAGGGTCCCGGGATTGAGCCCCGGTTCAGGTTCCCTGCTCAACGGGAAGTCTGCTTCTCCCTTTCCCTCTGGCCCTACCCTCTGTGCTTGCTCTCTCTCCTTCTCTCTCTCAAATACATAAAATCTCTTAAAAAGAAAGAGATTAATATCCAGAATATACAGATAATTCTTGCAACTCAACACTAAGAAAACAATCCAGTTAAAAATGAACAAAAGACTTGAATAGACAGTTCTCCAAAGAAGATACACAGATGGTCAATAAGCACAGGAAGTGGCACCTGGCTGGCTCAATCGGTGGAGCATCCAGTTCTTGGTTTTGGCTCCTGGGGTGATCTTGGTGTCATGAGATGGAGCCTGGGTTGGGCTCTGCATTCAGCGGGGTGTCTGCTTGATATCCTCTCACTGTCCTCCTCTACCCCCCCACTTGCATATGTATTCTCTCTCAACTAATTAAATCTTTAAAAAAATAAGCACGTGATATGGACCCTCAACTCTATGGTCAAATAATCTTGGACAAAGCAGGAAAAAATATACAGTGGAAAAAAGACAGTCTCTTCAATAAATGGTGCTGGGAAAATTGGACAGCTACATGTAGAAGAATGAAACTAGTCCATTCTCTTATACCATATACAAAGATAAACTCAAAATGGATAAAAGACTTCAATGTGAGGCAGGAATCTATCAAAATCCTAGAGGAGAACATAGGCAGTAATCTCTTCGACATCAGATATAGCAACTTCTTTCAAGACATGTCCCCAAAGACAAAGGAAACAAAAGTGAAAATGAACTTTTGGGACTTCATCAAGATCAAAAGCTTCTGCAAAGCAAAGGAAACAGTCAGCAAAACAAAGAGGCAACCCACAGAATGGGAGAAGATATTTGCAAATGACACTGCAGACAAAGGTCTGATATCCAAGATCTATAGAGAACCTCTCAAACTCAACACACACAAAACAGATAATCATGTCAAAAAATGGGCAGAAGACATGAACAGACACTTCTCCAAAGAAGACATACAAATGGCTAATAGACACATGAAAAAATGTTCATCATCGTTAGCCATCAGGAAGATTCAAATCAAAACCACATTGAGATACCACCTTACACCAGTTAGAATGGCCAAAATTAACAAGACAGTAAACAACATGTGTTGGAGAGGATGTGGAGAAAGGGGAACCACCCTCTTACATTGTTGATGGGCATGTACATTGGTGCAGTCACTTTGGAAAACAGTGTGGAGATTCCTTAAAGAAATTAAAATAGAGCTACCTTATGACCCTGCAATTGCATTACTGGGTATTTACCCCAAAGATACTGATTTAGTGAAAATAAGGGCCACCTGTACCCCAATGTTCATAGCAGCAATGGCTACAGTCACCAAACTGTGGAAGGAACCAAGATGCCCTTCAACAGACAAATGGATAAAGAAGATATGGCCCATATATATGATGGAGTATTATGCCTCCATCAGAAAGGATGAATAGCCAACTTTTGTATCAACATGAACGGGCCTAGAAGAGATTATGCTGAGTGAAATAAGTCAAGCAGAGAAAGTCAGTTATCATATGGTTTCACTTACTTGTGGGGCATAAGGAATAACATGGAGGACATTGGGAGATGGTGCAGAGAAGTGAGTTGGGGAAAGTTGGAGGGGGAGACAAACCATGAGAGACTGTGGACCCTGAGAAACAAACGGAGGGTTTTGGAGGGGAGGGAGGTGGGGGGTTGGGTGAGCCTGGTGGTAGGTATTATGAAGGTCATGTATTGCATGGAGCATTGGGTGTGGTGTATAAACAATAAATGCTGGAACACTGAAAATAAATGAAATAAAATGATAAAAAAAATCACAAATTTAAAAAAAAGAAAAGAAAAAAAACTTAAAAAATAAGCACATGAAAAATGCTCAGCATCACTAATCATTAGAGAAATGCAAATCAGAATGATACTGGAGTAGCACGCACACCCATTAGCCTGGCTATTATCAAAACAAACAAGCAAAAGCAGAAAATAACATGTGTTGTTGAGGGTGTGGATAGATTGGAACCCTTGTACATTACTGGTGGGTTAGGTAAGATGGGGCAGCAGCTGTGGAAAACAATATGATGATGTCTTAAATAATTAAATATTGAATTACCATGTGATCCAGTAATTCCACTTCTGGGTATATTTCCAAAAGAATTGAAAGTGGGAATTTGAATAGATTTCTGTATGTCCACGTTCATAATAGCATTATTTATAATAACCAAAAGGTGGAAGCAACCCAAATGTTCATTGATGGGTGAATGGATAAACAAAATGTTGTATAACGTACAATGGAATATTATTCAGCCTTAAAAAGGAATTAAATTCTGACACATGCTGCAACATGGATGAACCTTGAGAACATTATGTCAGACTAGACATGAAGAACAAATATTGTGTGATTTCACTGATATGTAGTACCCACAGCCGTCAAATTCGTAGAGACAGAAAGTAGAGTGGTAGTTACCAGGGGCTGGGGCCATGGGGAAATGGGAATATTGTATTTAATGGGTATAGAATTTCAGTTTGGGGTAATGAAAGGTTCTGGAAATGACAATCATGATGGTCATACAATAGTCTGAACACACTTAAAACACTGAAGTGTACACTTAAAATGCAAATTTTATATTTTGTGTATTTTGCCCCAATAAAAGATGTGTAGTAGTAAAAAAACAAGCAATGTTCTGTGGGAACAAATGAGGTAATAATAATAAATAATTTTGGCTGAGAGCATCAGCAGTATTTCTCAGAGGAGGCATTGGTTGAAGAGAATTTTGAAAGATAGCTGGGATTTTTTGATTGGTATAATTAGAGTTCAGAACTTTAAGAAGTTGGTGCAATAGCACCATGGCTTGTTCAGTAAAATTTGAAAGTAGACCATATTCATTCCTACATTTGACAAATATTTACTGAGCATCTTCTAAGTATCAGACGTTGTGTTAAGCATTGGAGATTCTGTAAAGAACAAAGCAGCCCCAGATCTCTATATCTGATGTGCTCTGGCATGAGCAATTTAGTGGGAATTAAGCTTGGGTAAAGGGGGATAAATTGGAGATGGCTTTGAATGCAAGCCTAAAGAATTTGGACTTCAGGGAAATACTAGAACCTTGTTTGAGGCTGTAATATAAAATATGAATTGGCCAGGTTGGATATGGGGAAGACCAGTTAGAAATGAAAGAGTTACACTAAGAAGTGATGAAGCCATGGACTAAGGAAATGGCAGTGGAGAATGGAAAGGAGGGATTTCAGAGGTGGAGCCAACCAGAAACATCACATGGATAGAGAGGAGGGTGGGTTAAAGATGAAAATGACTCTGATTGATATATATACATATATATATATATATATATATATATATATATATATATATATATATATATATATATATATATTTAGCTTGAATGCCTGGGGAGAATCAGCACTCTAACTTGTATGGATATCCTCTTCTTTGGAAGGCCAGTAAGATCCTGCAAGAAAACATGGCCATTTATCATTGACAGAGAGGAAGCACTATGAAATCCTTTCTGTAAGGTTCAGTCTAAGCTAAAATGAAGATCTTCTCCAGAACTTTGTTTATGGGGTTCTGTCATTTAACTGTCATTTATTGTGGTAAGAGGTAATTTCCTTGACACTCTCCACATGTCCTTTTACTTGCTTATTATATTGTTTAAAATGTCTTGAGAGTTTAAATACAAAGTTTTATTTGATGAAGATGGTTTTATTTCATTTAGGATATTTGATGACTGACTTGACCCATGTAGTGAGATCATATTCTCATCAAGATGACAGATCAGTCAGAGAATTGTGTCTGACTCTTGTATGATAATTAGGTAATTTCTTTAATCCAACTCTGGGAAAATGTTTTAGATAAGCAAATAGTGCATTCTGATCCATTCTGTTTATTATATCACACAGTGTGCTTGCTTAATGATTTAACAGCCATGCTAAACAATTGAGGCTTTTAAAGATGCTGTGTAAGATGAATGTTAATATAGTCTTATAATTGCCTTTCAAATGTTAGGGAAAATGCTGATTGAAGTTTATATTATGGTTCCTAGTAGAGATGGGTGGAAATTAAATATATATTTATAAATATTTTAATATCATAAACCACATCCCAGCAATCAATTTGAGCAGCAGAATAAATATGGCCTCTATTACTTTAAAGGTTCATTGTTTATTTAAAAATGTCCTTGGAATGTCACCTGCTCAAATCCATTTCTCCTGCTCTTTTATAGTGGGTTTCTATGGACAATGGCTGACAATGGTGCCATGAGGGGCAAATGTTAATTGCTGGGTGTTGTTGCTTATGCAGGTTCTGACTCAGAAAAAATGAATGATGAAGTGGGAGCCAAGACCAGATTTTAATCTTGGTTTTGCCTCTTTTTGAGTTGGAGAAGTTATAAAATCCCTCTGGGCCTCAGTTTTCCCATTTGCAAAGTGGGAGGGTAGGTGAGCTCTCCAACAAGGCATGCACTATGAGTACTGGGACTACATGACCTGGCTGAGGATGGGGGGGTGGGGGGCGGCGCCAATGAAAATTAACCCTTTATGACCAACTTCACCTCTAATGGACTTGGCTTCAAAGTTTCACATTTAAGCCATTAGACTGCAGGCTCCCTGATTTCAGGGACTGAACTTCATTTTCATCCTTGTATTTCCAGTGTCTGACTCATAATATCTACTTAACTGATTTTTGTTCACTAGTAATTTATTTAGTGTCCTCTTTGTGCTCAGTAATTTAGCCAGTGGTTAAGATTTCAGGCTCTGGAATAGAACTGCGTGGTTGCCTGATGTTTAATGCTGGTTTGTCACCTACTTGATGTGTGACATTGGGCAGCTTAACTTCTCTGTGCCCTTGTTTCTTCATGTATGAAATGGAAGTAATAAAATACCTCTTATTATGAGGTTGTTGTGAGGAGCAAGTGGCAGTATCGTGTAAAGCTTTGGATAAAATATCTGATACAGAGTAATTGCTTAATCTTTTTTTGTTGTGATGAGAAAGAGGTGGACAAGGAGGGAAAAGAGGAGGAGAAGGAGGACCCCCGCCCAGGGGACACAGTAAATATTTATTGAATAAATAAAAGCCTTGACTCTTTAAGTGCAGCATACCCCAGATCTGCCCCAGTGTTTCCGGTGACTTTCCCCTGAACCACCTGAGTTAGTGCTTTCTTGGTTTGTTATGTGGGCCGGAGAGTATCCTTCCTGGTCTCTGTTGTCTCCCTTTTTTTTTAATTTCTATTTCCTTTTTTTAAATCAAAATTATACTTGCAAGTGTTTTAAAGAGAAAGTAGTCCTAAGACTTTTTTTAAAGCGCAAACAGCAATACCTTCAACCCTTCTTAGATCTCCTATTCTGCAGAGGTGACCAATTTCAACTCTCTCAGCTGCTTCTTTGGACATCTACCTTCATATCTTTAAATTCTTTTATTGCGATTTCTGGATATTCAAGTTTGGGACATATTCTATTGATTTCTCTCAGTGGTAGGGGGGTTTGGCACCCTCTGACCGCTGCCACTCCATATGACACACACCTCTTGCCTCTGCACCCTCCTCATAGCCACCCTTCTAGTGGTACTCAGGTCTCTCTTTAGTGTTTACACTGCTGTGAATATGTAAATACTAGTCATAGCCCGGCCAGGTTCTGTGCCTGTTTTCCTCTCCTTTCATACCCAACATTTTGTTTTTCCCATGGACTCAGTAATTGTTTGTTATTTTTTGTTTATGTGGTTTCCTGATTGGCTTATTTTTCCAGGGCTCCCTACTTCACTCATCCCTACACTCTTCCATTGAGTAAATTTCCTCTGAATATGGTCAGATACATTAGGAATTACTTTTAGTCTTATTTCTTGAAATAATTTTCCCTGACCTTTCTGACCAGTCTGCTCCCCCGCTGGTTGCAGTAGGAATCTCCCTTCACCATTAGCCTGTTACTCCTTTGCCCTCTCTTTTTATTAATTTGGCATGTTCCTTTTTCTTGGTTTACTTTCTCATTTTGGCAGAGTGTGACCTTCAGTAGTGTCCTGGAGGAGAGCCTGGGAAGCAAACTGCTAAGATCTTGCATGTCTAAAAGTATCTTCATAATATCCTCACACTTAATTGGTATTTTGGCTAGATATGCAATCCTAGGTTGGAAATTCCCTCTTCCTCAGAATTTGAAGGATTACTCTATTCTTTCTTTTAGCTTCCAGTGTTGCCATTGAGAAGTCTGGTGTCATTCTGATTCTAAAATCTTTGTAGGAAGGCATTCTTCTTCCCTCTCTCTAGAAGATTTTAGGATATTTTCTTTATTCTCAGTGTTCTCAGACTTGATGATGATGTGTCCTGGAATGGGTCTATTTATATTTTACTGTGTTGGTTGTATGATGGCCAATTTATTTGTAAATTTATTTCCTTCAGTTCTGGAAAATTGTCTTTATTGTTCCTTCTATTTTCCATGCCCTTGTCCTCCTGCTCCCTTTTTAAAAACCTTCCATTATTATTTTATTATTTTTGCTATAATTTTTTACTTCTGAAGACTGTTTTTTCCCCTCACTTTTTAAATATTCTTATCTTATATACCACATTTTCTTGATTTATCCATGCAGTATCTGCTTTTATGAACTCATGATTTAAGTGCTAGATTTTGGCTTAGTTGTTTGTTTGTTTTTCTTTCCTTTTTTCCTGTCTTGTTTGTTTTGGTATCTGTCTGTTATTTTGGAGGCATGCCATTAATAGCTGGTTCTATTTAACAGTGGTATATTCAGAAGGTGGCTGGAAACTCTGTAGGTATAACTGAGGCTTGACATCTCTGGGTTTCAGGAGATGGCTATCTGGCTGGGGTATTTCTGTAAAAAACCTTCTATGTCCCTACTGTAAGTTCTTTCCTTTTGAGCTGGTCAGATTTCTCAGAAAAGAGTCTTCCAGTTTTTTGCTTAGTGGGGATAGAGGTGGCTTCCAGCATTATAGAAGAGGCAAATGCAGGAAAAGGCTGGTGTATCATTAGTATGGATGCTTTTACTTGTAATGGCCCCATTTCACTATGGTAGTCCTGACTTAACTATGCCTAAGGGCTCTGAGTCCATCTCCCCTCATGAGCACCCTCATGTTTTAGTATTTTCAGAATAAACCTCACCTTCATGTTGAGATTGAAATGCTGTTTGGATACTTTGAACCAAATCTTCTTCTTCTTCTTCTTCTTTTTTTTTTTTCTTATCCTATCTTTACTTTCATTTCCAAAGATACCTAGTGCCTGATAATTGCTGAGCCTTTTGGAGGATCACGAGATATAAAATAACTTATCTTTTCCTGTTGCTGACCTCCCTATTTTGTTAAATCAGTTATCCCTTATCCATTTTCCGGTTTATAAAAGTATGAAATTGTGTTGATGTTGTCTCTTCTTCCACATTATTTGTCCTTGTGGGCTATGTGTTTTAAACATCTCTTTGTTTGTGTTTTAATAGGGTTTAAAGAGTGAGTAGAGACTATTGCTTGAGTTCAGTCTGTTCCTATAAGTGGAATATCAAGTATGTATTCTTTCCTTATTGTGGGATTTAACCCATGAATCTCTTGAGAGCAGCCTCTGTTTGCATCGTTCTCTTCTAAGACATCAGGTTCTTAGAAACTACGCCTTACAGGTCCCTTTCAGTTTTGTACATCATAACATTATAATTTTCTTTTTTTAAAAAAGATTTTATTTATTTACTTGTCAGAGAGAGAGAGAGAGAGAGAGAGAGCGCGAGCGCACAGGCATCCACAAACAGGGAGAGGGAGAGGCAGAGAGAGAAACAGGCTCCCCGCTGAGCAGGGAGCCTGAACTGGGGCAGGATCCCAGGACTCTGGGATCATGACCTGAGCTGAAGGCAGAGGCTGAGCCCAGTGAGCCACCCAGGCTTTGCAGCATTACAATTTTCTTAACATCTAATGTGGGCCCCAGACCAGATATTAACATAGCATCTGTCTCCATTCATCACATTCATCTGCTTCAGACTTTTCTCCAGCTGGTGAATGTCAGTGACAGGGTCTATAATTCAAAACTGGCTAAAAGGAAAACCATGATTGGATTTTGTTTTATTTTAATTGATTTTACACAATTGGAGAGTAACTGCTTATTTGACTGAATTCAGTTCTATCAATTTGGACTCTTTCTGGGCTTTAAGAGAGAGAATATTTAACTTCAACTTCTGTAATTGTTTATTGGTTCACGGCCTTGAAAGGTTTATGGTGGTTCTGGCATCAGTCTTGGTTTGGTTCAGGGTCTCAGATGATATCAGAATATATTTTGTTTTAATTACTCTTGTTTGAATGGGTTTTGAAATGACTGATTCCTCAGACAGAAATCCGTAAGATCAAATAATGAAAATCTTAAAACTGTATGCTCTGTGTTGATGTTACATGTTCAAAAAGTAAGTATAATACCTAACACATCGTATGCACTCAATAAATGATCGTTTTTATTGTTGTGCTAATCATTCTGTTACTGCATTTCATCTTTTCAACAACCCTATGTGGTATTGCTACTATTATACCCATTTTATAGTTCAGAAAACGTAGGTACAGAGAGTTTAATAAGCTTGTCCCTAATCACAGAGCAATAGAAGAATAAAACTGAAGTTTGAGCTGAGGGAAACTGTTTTCAAGGCTGAATGCCTCATGTCAATGCATCAGTGACTTTAAGAATAGCAATCTTTTGATACACACTACATCTGAGAAACAGGCTCCCTTCATCTCATTTGACTGTCCTAATGTGTGCAGGCTGGTAGTATTGTCTCTCTCTTGAGATAACAAGACTGATTTTTCCAAGTTATTCAGCTTACCCATGGGAGATCTAGGCATTGGACCCAAGTTACGTTTTATCCTACCCTACACTGGGCTATCCTTATGCTTGGTGAATATTTTTAACTTTTGGATGGGCATCTAATTGGTATAGCATTTGGGACATTTTTGATCCTTAGTAATAGATAAACTCTGAGCTGCATACTTTATTGTTATTTGCTTGATGAAATTAAGCAAACGGGAAAGTGAGATCACAGAACATGAATTGGCTTTCCAGCCTTTGTGACATGTTATACCTGGCTTTGGCAGAAGACCCAAGGCAGAGAAAGGCAGGACTGATGGGATTGGGGTGGTGAGTAAGAGAGTTTACCTAATTCCAGGATACTTGGTGTCAAGAACAGAGACACTGGCATCCTGCAGGACCTCTCTTATATACAAATTAGAAATGAAAGAGACCAAGAGTGGAGAAGTTATGTTGTGTGAATGAGCTTACATATTAGATAGGCTTGGATTTGAATCCTGGTTTGCCATTTGTTAACTGTGTGACCTTGAACATGTTTTTAACAAGCCTGAGCTTTATTTTTCTTGTTATAAAATGAAGATTTAAAAGTATGACGAGATCATGGGGTTGTAGGATGGATTAAATATGAAATGGAGTTAGGCACTCCATACTTAAAAAGGCACTTAAAAAGGTCAATAAATGTTAGCTATTAATAATAATATTGAGAGGGGGCGCCTGGGTGGCTCAGTGGGTTAAACCTCTGCCTTCCGCTCAGGTCATAATCTCAGGGTCCTGGGATCGAGCCTTGCATCAGACTTTCTGCTCAGCGGGAAGCCCCCCACCGACCCCTCACCGCCTGCCTCTCTGCCTAGTGATCTCTCTCTCTGTCAAATAAATAAAATCCTAAAATAATAATAATAATATTCAGATACAAACAATATGGATCTTGTTGAGCCTTAGAGTCTCATAGCACAGATCTTTTCTAGAAAACTGATCCCAGTTTGCAAACTGAAGAAGGGCTTATTCTTGTCCTTACTATGAATCTCTTTCATGTTTCTCTCTCTCCCTCACCCAACTTCATGCCCATTCTCAGTTATACTACATGCATATCTTAGCCCCACGTTCTCTGCTTTGACATTTTCTTAGTAAGGTAATTTTATTCTTTGACATTAGCCTTGGGTGTATGCTGACACTTGGTCTGAAATGAAAGTCTGCAGCCTTTGTCAATATAACCTAAATCACTTTTGAGCAATTACACACCCAGGAACCCAAATGATTACTTTTTAGCTTTGCTGAAGTTTTTTTTTTTTTTTTAAAGATTTTTAAAAATTTATTTGTTTGACAGACAGAGATCACAAGTAGGCAGAGAGGCAGGCAGAGAGAGAGGAGGAAGCAGGCTCCCTGCTGAGCAGAGAGCCCGATGCGGGGCTCCATCACTGGACCCTGGGATCATGACCTGAGCCAAAGGCAGAGGCTTTAACCCACTGAGCCACCCAGGTGCCCAGCTTTGCTGAAGTTTATCGAAAGGCTTAAGACTGGACAGAAATGGCTTTTCTTTTATAGGCCCATGATGTCTGGTAGGAGGGAATGAATGGAACCTCAGCTTGAAGACTATCTTTTTATACCAGTGCTCCAGGTCAAAGTCCATCTTTCCTACATGAGGCAAGGGTTAGTGCCTCTAAGGCTTTAGGATAAAATT
This sequence comes from Lutra lutra, assembly GCF_902655055.1. Classification (NCBI taxonomy): domain Eukaryota; kingdom Metazoa; phylum Chordata; class Mammalia; order Carnivora; family Mustelidae; genus Lutra; species Lutra lutra. The sequence continues at coordinate 94,098,048 of NC_062287.1, read as the reverse complement.
TTGCTTAGTGTTGGATGTCACAGAGTCATAGAATGTGAGAGCTAGGATGAGGACCATTTAGGGTCGTTGTTTCTGGCATCGTAGTGCTCTGTGGAGCTGCCATGAGGGCAAGGCGTGGCTGAAAGTTCTGAGGTTTTTGCTTTTACCCTCCACCTTTTCTGTTTAATATTTTGAAATTCAGCATAAGGGTTTTAAAAAAACAAAATGAGGTTAGCTGCTGAATAAAGTGTTGCAAAACATTTAGCTACCCAATGTTTTTTAGTTAAGAAAAATGAAGTCAGAGAGATAAAATTGGCTGGGTTTTTTAAATGTAATAAATTTTTTTAATATTTTATTTATTTATTTGACAGACAGAAATCACAAGTAGGTGGAGAGGCAGGCAGAGAGAGGAGGAAGCAGGCTCCCCGCTGAGCAGAGAGCCCGATGCGGGGCTCGATCCCAGGACCCTGGGACCATGACCTGAGCCGAAGGCAGAGGCCTTAACCACTGAGCCACCCAGGCGCCCCTAAATGTAATAAATTTTAACTGGCATCTTCTGAATGCCAGATATTGGTCCAGCATCTGGGAACACGTGACACACTAAAAGTAGAACAGATTCTTATTAAAGGTCAGCTCTTAGAGGTACTGGTGACCTTGTCTATTTACTCTAGACAGCAAGATTTTATAAAATACATATTTCATAAAAATATAAATCATGTCTTTTTATTCACTCTTCTTGTCATCTTTCTAAGAGTATTCATTGAGACTTGATATAATCAAGGACTATCCAGATTTCTTGTTTGTGTTTACTTTTATTCCATTTCCTTAGCTTCTCAGGGAAGGCTATATGAGGGGAGGTGGAACTAATAGTCTGGGAAATTTGAATTTTAAATTTATAGGAGGAGGTGATCTAGCAGAGCATGAAGGCAGTCTTCTGGGGAAGAGATTAAGTCTATGGGTGACCTAACCTTTGGGAGGATTTTTATACCCACCAAAACTATTCTTAATGATAATACATTATAGAATTAACTTTTTAAAGTTAATTTAAGAACTTGTAGGAACACCTTTGGAATTATTCATAATCCTAAGTGTGATTTTGCATTCAACGGAATTTGCTGGCCTCTGATGAAATCTTTAGCCAGGTGTAGATAAGAGGAACTCTTTGTCCTACTTCTAACCTAAGTGCTTTTCTTTCACTATCCTGATCCCAAGAGATCCTTTTTTGTGCTTGTTCTGTATCTTACCCAAATTAGTGAAAATCCTCATTGGGCTTGATTGTTTTATTTTTAATAGAGTAGTTACTATAGTTGAAGAGGGTTATTGGTGTCTTTCTATAATCATTCAAAGTTTAGATTTTAAAAATATGATACCTTTGTTTACTGACTCTATTTGTTTTTTTCTCCCATCTTGTGTGATGTCAAATCTCTATGGATACAGCCTGCCTCCAGTTAAGTGAGCGTTCTTGTTGGAGCAGGCCCATCAAAAGAGGCCTAAGGACTGCCGCAAAGTTTGTTTGATTTTTTTTTTTTTTAATCACTAAAACATGTAACCACACTGTGATTATTTCTTGTGTTCTACTCTGAGATGCCACCCCTGTGGGAAGCAGCCTGGTATTGTAATTTGGCTGCTGTGTGCACACTAATATGTAGGCTACAGAAAGAGAACTTATATTTTTCTTAAAGAGAGATGAAAGTCTAACTAGGTGTTACTTCATTTGTAGTCTGAAAAGTCTCCAGTCTCCCCTATTAGATCCCAGATAAAAATCAAGGTAGCTAGAAGGTTTGTCACATTATATATACAGTTTAAGGCCACACACTATTATAGTCTTTCCTATTTCAGGTATGATTGACCTTCATTTATACAAAGGAAAAAGTCACAGTGACAGCTGAACATTAAAGCAGTTTCAAGACATTGTGATGTGGAGAGTCAAAAGGAGAGATATGGGAGGCAGAATCTGTGGGTGACCGATAATAGCACTGAGGTCCCAGAGACTAACTATGCAAAGTAATTCTACAGGTACAGGGTTGCTTATATCTGAATAGTCTGATCAGTCAGTTGAAAGTCTGTAATTGCCCAGGTTCAGAGAAGTGGGAGATTGGTGCTCATCCTCCACTTCTTTGTAAAGGGGCATGTGTTTTCCCTCTCTTCTTCTTTTCCAAAGTATTGATAAAGATGTAATTTCTGTTTTTGTCCATTATATCAAAGATGAATGACTACATGATGTTCAAAAAACAGAGAGCTGAAATTTGATATCCTCTGATATATTGGGTGGTCTATATCTGTATCTATCTGTATCACCATCTCTATTTATATCTATCTATATTCATATACTTATATACCTACATCTTCTGTTTATATCACCTATAACTGTATGTGTATTTCTACCTATACCTATACCTGTATCTGTATGTGTATTTATATTTCCTATCCATAACTCTATATCTCCTGTTTGTATTATTTGCAACTCTGTATATATCTATACTTATATCTGTATGTGTATCTATATATCTCTTATTTATATCATCTGTATCTACATCATCTAAAACTCTGTGTATATCTGTACTTATACCTATGTCTGTATCAGTATCTATTTTTTTTTTTATCTATATCTAAAACACAAGGCAAAGAAGGAATGAGATAATCCAGATTTATCATTTCAGTTGGGACTTTCAATCTTGCCATTTTAATAGTTGGAAAGAAATGAAGGTAGCTTTTGTCACAAAAATTCTTGATCATTGAGTTGAATGCCTTCCACTGATTATGTAAATATTAGCATATTCATCTTAATTTGGGAGGCAGTGCAGTAGAGCAAAATAGGACCTCATCATTAGGATCATCTGTATGTGGTTGTTTCAGTCCTGTGTTATTCCCCTCACTGGCAGTATAACCTTCAAAAGGCATTTTCCTGAGTCTCAGATTTCTGTGAAATGAGGATGATGCTGACATTGTAATGTTGTTGTAAGCTTCAGAGGGCAGTAAGAATGTTCCAGAAGAGAGCAAGGAAGCTTATAGAACAGAGTTAAATGGCCTCTAGGGGGCTGATGCCTGAGTCTGGTGTTCAGGTAAAAGGTTCAGGTGTTGCTTTCTCTTGTTTTATCCAAATTGGTTTTCCTATTCTTTATTATTGCTGCCTTCCCAGCCACCTGTCCAGCATCACCACCACATTACTATCACTGTGTCTTTGCGTTTTAGAACATGCTATCTTTTTATAGATGGTTGGAGTTAATTTAAGACAAAACAGGTTCAACAGCTCAGCAAATAACAGGCTGCTGAAGGAGACAATGTAGTTAGAAAGTAAACATTAAGAGGCAAGAAAACAGACCCTAGAAATTTTCAGCCTGAATCAAAGCTTAGGCAGGGAGGACAACTGTGAAAATAAACCAGATGATAAGCAGAATGCAAAGCTGCTGTAGTTGCTGGTCAGAATATTTTAGGTATTTGTTTAGAAATTTAATTAAATGGAAGGCAAGACTGTCCTTTGTGTCAACATTTGAAAACTTAAAATCTCCTTCCTCCTTCCCTTTTTTGGAACAACGCCTGCCCATTTTATATTCACTTAATTCAATCATTATTAAAATGCTGTCCCATCTGGAATAAATCCATTGCTCTCATAGGCTGAGAGTGAGAAAATAAGAAGGAAAATGGTCTTCATTGGAAGAGGGTAGTGACGTGTTCTTACTCTCTGAGAGAGGAGATCTGGTTGCTGTTCATCTATGGAATTAACATTCGGAACAACTCTCTTAAGAGGACAGGTCAAGTAAAAATCCAGCTTTTAAAATTCTTTCCAGTGCAAGTAGACCTGAACTTTGCCCTTATAGGTAACATCTTTCACAAAAGACTGTTGGTCATTTCATTTGCTTCCCCAAAATTCGTTGTGGAAAGAAAGGCAACTGTGTGTCTTTAAAAGTAGACCACTGTTTCCCAAAACATCTGTGGCTACTGTAGTTTCTTCAGTGATAACCAAATAGCTCTATACCCACTTTTGTGCCTATCATCATCTCTGTCACAAGAACGTTAATTTGGTACCACTCTCTAGTTTCATTATAATCTGTGGACAGATTCTTTATAAACCATTTTTAGTTCCTCTTTACTACGTTTGTCAAAAATTAGAGATTGTACAATGAGGGTACAAAATGAAACTTTCATTAGGAGTCCATGAAAATTTACTGGTTTCTATGACAACTGTGATATGACATATTGTAAGAAGGGACCAGGGCTCAAGCCCTGGTGCACAAGTTTGTGTGAGTGGGCATATGGGTGGGTGTCTGGGGGCTGGGGAGCAGTGTCATGGGGGAGAAAAGTAGAGATAAGAGTGCAGAGGGTGTCTGCAAGTTTTCTCATGAATGGAGCTTGTCAATTATGTTCCAGTTCCTAGAACTAGCACCTGCTTCCACTCATGAAAATTAATAAGTTTCCTTTCAGATATACTGTTATATATATATATATATATATATATATATATACATACACATATATATAGATATACATATATATACATATATGTGTGTATATATACACACACATATATATATATATATATATATATACTGTTATCTATCTATCTATCTATCTATTTATATATATATATAGATATATACTGTTAAGTATACAGGCTGCCCTTACTTGGAACACCAGCTCTGACTTTACCACTGTGTGCCTCAGTTTCCGTATATATGGAATGAGGATAATATGATAATATTAGGGGGCACCTGGGTGGTTCAGTGGGTTAAAGCTTCTGCCTTCGGCTTAGGTCATGATCCCAGGGTCCTGGGATCGAGCCCCACATCGGGCTCTCTGCTTAGCAGGGAGCCTGCTTCCCCCTCTCTCTCTGCCTACTTGTGATCTGTCTGTCAAATAAATAAAATCTTCAAAAAAAGTGATAATATTAGAATCTCATTCACTGGCTTTTTTTTTTTTTTTTTTTTAGATTTTAACACAAATGGTGGGGATGGGCAGGGGAAGAAGGAGAAAGAAGCAGACTCCCCGCTGAGTGGGGAGTCCAGTGCAAGGCTCAATCCCAGGACCCTGAGATCATGACCTGAGCTAAAGCCAGATGCTTACCCAACTGAGCCACCCAGCCACCCCTTCCTTTATTGGCTTACTGTAAGAAGGACTGAGTTATGAATGGAAAGCATTTGGAAAAGTATCAGGAACACAGTATGCATTTATACTGTGCAAATTGTTTGGGATCTTTAATCCTAAGTTTTAGGTAGTAACTGCTTTCCAGGCGCTTATTGTAAAGATGAGTGATAATGCCTAGAGAAGACTGGGTAAATGTAGGTGTCAGCTTCTCACTGGGTACACTGTTTATGCATCACCTCCACCATCAGTTGGTTGATTGTCTTCAACCCCATAGGGATATCCTTCAGGGATAACCGAGGCACTCTACTGCTAAGCCCCCTTGGCCATTTCTCAGTTCTAGGCTGTCTTCTGTGCTTCTCTTTCTTTTTCTTTTCTTTTTTTTTTTTTAGAAGATTTTATGTATTTATTTGACAGAGATCACAAGTAGGCAGAGAGGCAGGCAGAGAGAGAGAGAGAGGAGGAAGCAGGCTCCCCACTGAGCAGAGAGCCCAATGCGGGGCTCGATCCCAGGACCCTGAGGTCATGACCCGAGCCAAAGGCAGAGGCTTTAACCACTGAGCCACCCAGGTGCCCCTGTGCTTCTCTTTCTCTTCTCTTCATGATGGCTCCTAGACAACCATTTTTGACTCATCTCCTACTGACTTGGTCATCTACTACTTCCTTGGTCTTTTCTTCTGCAAGCCTGACACTGCAGGTAGACAGCCATACATAGTTCATGAGTCCCAACTTCTGGTTGAAAGTCCCAAGATCCCTGTTTTATTGCCTCAAGACCCTTGCTGGCCTTCTGCTTCTTTGTTCTGCTATGGCAGATTGGCCTACTGGACTTCTTGATGCCAAGCCCTGGATGGGCAATCAAGGCACCCATTTAAGTGAGTGCATGTCCTCTCTGGGGTGCTTGTGCTCAGGAGGCCATTTGTATTTGTGAGACCTGGGAAACAATGGGAACAACGATGGTTTCTTAAGTTCCTCTGCTCTCCACATCACGGATGATTCTTCCTTTGATTCTTACTTTTTCCATTTTGGGAACTTCTTTTTCCTTCTCTCCTCTCCATCTATTTGGAGGCAAAGCATTCCTTTGTGTTCAAGCAGACATACTTAGGTGATAATACTGCTCCTTAACATGTTGGTTTTATCAGTAAATATGGTATACATCAGACATGGTACCTACCCTGATCACCCCTTTTGCCAAACCCCAGCTCCAAAATCCTATGGGATTTAGCATTTGTTCATCATGGTTAATTTTATAATAGTGAATCATTACATTGTGTAGTACTTTTATCTTTCTCAAAACTCTCTCCTATCCATGAGTTTTTCTTCTTAGCGATCTTATCAAATGGATAGGAAAGTTATTTTAATTTCTGTTTGACACATAAAGAAACCAAGCTCTAAGGAATGTGTGTGTCTCTCTGTGTGTGTGTAATGAATAAATAACTTGGATAAGATCCCTGTAGCTAATCTGTGGTCAAGTCAGGACTAGAATGCAAGACTTCTTCACACCTGCACTTTACCCCTGAGATCATCCTGCCTTCTTATACCCTATTATGCCCTTCTCATACCCTATTGTACCCTTTATGTTTCATCTGATTTCATCTGTTTCATATGATTATTTCCAGATTCCCCCCTCCCCCTACACTCACACACACCTGCAGGTGAAAGCTCTTACCGAAGATCTTTCAGTTTTCATTATAATTAATATAAAAACTGTTGTATCTTATTCATAAAAACACGTTCAATATTAAACTGGTAATATCAGTAATATGCATGCATAATTATATGCAGTGAATAAATATAAGATTTGTCATTAACCTCACAAAATACACACTTTCCTGAAGTAGATGGAACTTGCTAGATCTGCAGTAGCGGCTTTGCCAGTTGATTAGAGACTGCAAATCAGGACAGACTAGCTGAAGCATTCCAAGCATCTAGGAGCTGCATCTGCACAAAGTTTTTGAGAGGAACTACTGAAATTTTTGCTGAAATACAATATTTAAATGAGGAAGTATGAAGAATTAAGAGTACCAGGACCACAGACTGAGACCAGGAACTTCTGACTCATGGAAAAACTATCATTCCCTTCCTTTGTGAGAGCTTAACCAGGCTCCTCCCCCCTGTTGCTCAAATAGTAGTATGTGTGTCTGGTGTATACACTTTAAGGGCAAATTAAAAGTCCCCCCTTTTGACTGTGCTGAATATTTTACATTCTGTCACCAAGTTGTACATCCTTAAAAATATACCATTTTTACATTGTCATTTGTAACTCAAAGATGTTGGAAAAAGGAGGTTCTTCCTATTGCAAATCAGGAAGAAACTGACCCCACCTCCCTTTTCTTAGACAATTAACTTTAGGAAATTTGCAATTGTAAGTTCTTTCTCTGTCTCTTTTAAGTACGTGTAAATCTTTTTAAAAGTTAAATAAGCCTCGGCATTCCTGGGTGGCTCAGTCTGTTAAGCCTTCAATTTAGGTCATGATCCCAGGGTCCTGGGATTGGGTCCCTATCAGGCTCCCCAGCAGGGAGCCTGCTTCTCCCTCTGCTTTGCCCTCCCCCTGCTTGTGCTTGTGCTCTCTCTCTCTCTCTCTTTGTCTGACAAATAAATACATAAAATCTTTAAAAAAAAAAGTTAAAAAAGTCTCTTGTCAGCCTCACGACCCAAGAATGTCTTCCTCAAGAACCTGGGATCAATTTCTTTGAAATAGAATCATCAAGGAAGATAGTACCCCTATTTCTCAGTTTCTGTAGGAGGGTGGAAACCTAATTTGGAGCAGATGCCTCAGTCCAAGTTGCAAAACTACTCTTGTCATAAACATATGAGTTTATATTTCCTTTGGATAAATCCAACTAGCTAACACAGATGGTCACCACAATTACCCAGTGAATTTAGGATAAACTATGTATGACAAATGGCGCTGTCAAGTTTTCTTACTTGAGGACGAGTTATTGTTTATCTTGTGAGCATGTAATGAGTTGTATCTGTGTGGCTATAGAAAAGGGTGAGATTTCTTCCTGTTTATGCAATCTCTGAGCAGATTGTCTGCGATCGTATTTGGTTTTAGCTTATTCAATAATAAGATTGTTTTCTTTCACCTAAATGTGGACTTGTTATCTGAGTTGGGAAGAGATTTAAAAATATATATATTTTCAATTATGTGTATACTTTGCTTGAGCAGAAACTTGTAAAGGAAACACTTCCTGACTCCACCCTACCTACATATTAGTTCCATAGGAATTGTTTCTGTGTCTTCGATCCATATTTTTGTATGCTACACACCATATCTTGATGTGGTATGCTTAGCTAAACCTTGTGTGGTTCTGTGGTGTGACCACCGGAAGGCCTTGGACGAATATTGCGTCTAATCTGTTATGTGATCAGTTTGCTGCATGTACTTAAAGGACAGAATTATGCTACAAGGAGAACATGGGAACATGGAGCTAGTTGCTGGCATTTAAAGCTGATGCTGGCATGCTCCGGAGGGCTGAGAAATTGAAGCAGTTTAGTCAAATCTGGCCACTTCAACCTGTGTTGATACAACTTGAAGAAGGCTCATTTGGGTTCAACAATCCTCAGAGTTTTGGGATCCATTCTACAATCTCTTAGATACCTTCAGTTATACATTGATTTCTCTGTATTTCTCTTCTCTGAAGAGAGAAGGCCAGGCAACCAACTTGAGTTTTCTTTTTCCCAGTATCGTCATGTTATCTTCTTTTATACATAGACATCAGTGCTTCTTCTGTGGGTATTTTTCTTGGTATTGGGGTACCTTCAATCTTCCTTAAAGTTCTTTACCCCTCAGTAGACCCACAGAATCCATCTTCATTACTAAATACCGAAAAGGGTGGCAGAGAAAGGTTAAGCTTTGCACCTCTTTGAGTTGTTGGCCAATTTTCTAGTGGATAGCGGAAAAACATACCAGATAAGGCTAAAACTATATCCACATCTGAGGGTCAAGGCTAATGTCCCCAAGCTCTGGTATTAAGGACACAGGACTTCCTTCCATAGACTAAACTGGGGAAGTGAGTCTTCTATAGGATAGGAAGTTGTGAAAAAGAATGTCAGCAGTGGTTGCTCTAACTAACTTCTCAGGAATAGTAAACTGGGGGCTTGAAAATGCCTTGCGCATCTACTCTATACTTTGTTCAGGCCATAAAATGTGGGCTTAATTGAATTTCACAACCAAGGGGAAAATGAAATCAAATGTAATAGAACACATGCAGGTCAACACATTGACTTCAGGACAACTGGGCTAATATGGGGTCGAGCCCATGTGGAGAATTTGCAAATGAGATGACACTGGTGAAATCTGGACACAATAACACTCTGATTAGTGAGCACAGCTGCTCAGCATCCAGAATCATTCTGTGTCAGTCTCCATTTCAAGCATATTGTTGCCTTCCTGAAGTTTGGTGTCTCATCACTGAGCAACTCCATCCTGTTCAAAAGTAGCAAAGGGGCAGAGCTAACATCTATATGTTCTCAAGTGATCAGCTCAAATTTGAGTTTTTTTTTGAAAGGCTTAAGCAGCATTTCATCAGTTTTCTGATTATGCTGATTTCTCTTCACCCCTTTGCCTCTGCTGCTTTCTCAATGATACTGTGAATACTGAAATGAGTTCCTAAGAGTAGTTGCATCCATGTTTACTTCTCGGAAGCAGAGAAAGCAGGAATACCAGAGGGTCCACTGGGCTTAGAATTAGACAGGTTTAGCTCTAACTCTCAGTTACAGCCTTTAGCAGCTATGTGAGCTTGGGCAAGTCATTCAAGCTTTCTATGTCGTTTCCTTACTAGTGATGCAAAGTTTATGTTTTGCACCACAGGAGTCTCTGTACAAGTGTTAGGCACATTTGATTCTGAAAATGGAAGTGTAGGAATAACATCAAAAATATTGTTTTAGATGGACTGGACTTTGTATCTGTCAAAGCAGTGGTCCCCCATGGTGGAAATGCTCCCTGGGGATATATCCAAATATAGGGAGAACGGGGTCTCTGTACTTTTTTCTTTTCTTTTCTTTTTTTTTTAAAGATTCTATTTATTTATCTGAGATACAGAGTGAGAGAGAGAAAATGAGCAGGGGGCAAGGACAGAGGGAGAAACAGACTGCCCACTGAGCAGGGAGCCCGATGTGGGACTCAATCCCAGGACCCTGGGATCATGACCTGAGCTAAAGGCAGATGCTTAACCTACTGAGCCACCCAAGCAACCTGTACTTCTTTAAACATGTTTAATATCCTGTTATTCAAACAAATAAACACTAGGGAAAACAGTTACACAAGATCTTAACTATTGAAAGATACTGAGAAGATAAAAAAAGACAAAGATGGAAAGGAGCAGAAGAAGAAAAAAATAACCATAGAAAATGAAAAATAGAGAGCACAAGACAAGATGACATAAATAGGTCAAAATATAAAGTACATAATTGTAATGGACTTGCCAGTTAAAGACAAAGTTTGTTGTATTTATTTAAAATAGGAGTTTAGTAATTCACTTCTTATAAGAGACAGACCCAAATTAATAGTCTTAAAATTGAAAAATTTTGGAAGTGAAAAGTTTGGAAAAGACACATCAAATGTTAACCTGAAGAAAACTTTGATGTATATCATATATATATTAAATAAAATATACATACCATATGATATACATATGTATTATAAAAATAGGTTTGAAAATTTAAACAGAATTATTGTAAACAATTCATGGATGGGAGATTCAGAAAATAGAGCATAGCAAACATCAAAAGAATACTTAAAATTGTATTAAAATTATGTGTAAAATGGAAAATAATGCACCTCAAACGACTAAGTCAATAAAGTTAAGTTCTCAATGTTTATATTGGAAAAGAAGAAAGAATGAAAATTAAGGAGCTAAATTTGCAACTTGAAGTTAGAAAAGCAAACTCTAGGAATGTGGAATAGTGTAGTGAATATAGTGAGTAGTGATATTAGATATTAATAGTGAATAGTGAATAGCAGATATTAATGATTAAGAAAAAGAGCACAATATAAAAACTCAAGATGAAAATAAAGTTATTTGGAAATTATAATAAAATTAATATATTTTTGTAAGTGATCAAGAACAAAAAGGAGAAAGCTCATAATAAAAATATTAGAAATAAAAAATGGAACTACAACAATTATAGTAGAAATTTAAAACTAATGTGAACTGTTAAGAACTCTATAGCAATAAATTTGAAGGTAGGCAAATTTCTTATAAAGTTGTATCTTGTTAACACTCAAAAAGAAAACTGGGATAGTTACATTTATATTTTAAAAAAGCAAGTGAGTGGTTAAAAATCTAAAAAATATAAAAAGGTGAAATTATATTGCCCAAATGACTTTTTAGAAGAAAGTTCTGTCAAGCATTTATGTGAACTCTTCTAGAGATGAAAAGAAAATGCTTCTCAGCTAATTTAATGATCAAGTATAATTTTGATATTGAAATCATGTGTGGGAGAGGAAAATTAGAGACCAAGCTCACTGATAAATCAAGATTAAGTAGTCCTAATAAAAAAAAAAGGCAAGATGAATGCAGGCATGTTTAAGAAAATAATGCATTATGAGCCATTTGAGTTTATTTGAAGAATTTATTGGAAAATTTATTAATGTAATTTACCTCATTAACAGATGAAAGGAGATAAAATATATTAGATGTAGGCAAATCAAAAGCAACAATTCCAAACTTCTTCTAAACTAGTAACGATAATAGGAACTTCTTTAACTATGTGAAAGTAATAACAAAGCAGAGAACAAATATGATGACTGAGGGGAAGATATTAAATGTATTTCTTCTAACCACCAGGGTTCACCAATGATGCATCTATCACAACTTCTATTTTATATTGTATGGTAGGCTCTCACTTGTATAATAAGATGCAAAAAACAAAGTAAAAAATACAGAAGGAGCAAAACTATCAATACTTTCAGATTCTGTTTTTGTCTACATAGAAAATCCAAGAGAAGCTTTTGATGAACAATAGAATTAATGAGCTTAGTACAGTGACTGGGTACATTATCAAAGATAAAAATTTTTGGTTTCTTTATATTAGCCATAAACAACAAATGTAATATAAAGAAAAGATGATTAATGTCAAAATAAAAAGGTATAATATTTTATGGAGAAAATCGTAAATCTCTGTTAAAAGATGTTAAGGACCCAAATAAGTGGAGAAATATGATGTGATTGTGGATGAGAAGCCTCAAATCATAAAGATCCTCATTCTCTAAAGATTAACTCATAAATATTTCCATCCAAAGTCCAAATAGGACAAAAAGAATGGACCAGGAAAGCTCATTCTAAAGTCTATATAGAAAACCAAGGGATCAAAACTGGTCAGGGCAGTTTGTTTTTGTTTTTTAAAGATTTTATTTATTTATTTGAGAGAGAGAGAGTGAGAGAGCATGAGAAGGGAGAAGGTCAGAGGGAGAAGCAGACTCCCCATGGAGCTGGAGCCCAATTCAGGACTTGATCTGGGAGTCCGGGATCATGACCTGAGCTGAAGGCAGTTGCTTAACCAACGAGCCACCCAGGTGGCCTTGAGCAACTTTGAAGTGGATCAGAATGGGGGGATTCAAAGTTAGTCGGTATTAAGAATCCTTATCATGTTTTATTAAAACAGTGTGCTGTTAACACAGAAATAGGGATATTGAACATAGTAGGAAGATTATACAGATATGTATACATATAAAAACTTGATATATGACAGAGGTAATGTTGCAGGTCAGGGAGGAAGGGGCAATATTTAAGAAATGATTATGGGACAATTAGTTAATCCTTATGAAAAAAGTGAAGTTGGATCCAATTCTTATATTTTAAGATCAGTTATATTTGGATTAAGAATCTGTGTGAAGAACAAAATTTAACTGTTTTTAGAACACATGTTGGAAAATATCAGTAAGACTTTGATATAGAGAAGTATTTCTTTAGAAAATGAAAGCAAAACTATAAAGGCAAAGATTGATAAACTATATTAAATATTTAAATCTTTCTGATTCAAAAGATATCAAAAACAGAGAGAGAAGGCATTTGTCACAGAATAAGACATTTTTAAACAAGAATAACAGATATACTTAGAGGACTCTTAGAAGACAGGAAGATACAAACAATTCAATTTAATAATAGACCAAGAATATGATCAGATAAATCACCAAGTTAAAAACTCTAAAGGGCAGCATATGTGAAAAAATGTATAATATCGATAATATTCAGGAAAATGTAGATTAGAAGTACAGTGAGCTATCACTTTAATGCCAATGAGACTGACAAAATGAAAACAGTGATTTCAGTTGTTGGAAGGAAGTGGAATGATGGGCACTTTCATACACCACTGGGAGAAGTATAAATTGATCTAATGACTTGGGAGAGCTATTGACAGTAGCTGGCAAAGGAACACGTGCCCTGTGACCTATGTATTGGGATATAATGCTCATTGGAGCATTGCTTGTAATGGCAAAAAAAATGGAGACCACATAAATGTCTATTAAAAGGAGAAAGGATAAATCAGTTCTATATTCATACAGCAGAATTCTTTACAGTGGTTAAAATTAATGAACTAGAGGTAAATGTATCCATATGAATAAATCACAAAAACATGCTAAATGAGGAAAGCAGATTGTGGGGCACCTGGGTGGCTCAGGTCATGATTCCAGTGACATGAAACAAAGTAATCATTGAATGAAGAATAGCTTTACTACAACTATTGATTGACATGTATTCCACAAATTTTGATGTATTATATTTTCATGTTAATTTAGTTCAAAATATTTTCTCCTTTCCCTACTGATTTTTCCTTTGACTCATGGGTTATTTAGAGATCTGCTTTTTTGTTTATAAAAATGGAGGGTTTTCTAAAAATATTTTTGGTTTTGACTTTTACTTGTACTATATTCCAAGAACATACTTTGTATTATTTGAACTATTTCAAACATAATTATTTTATGATTCAGAATATAGTCTATCATGGTAAGTGTTTTATGTGCATTTGAAAATTATGTGTATTCACATGTTTCTGGGTGGAGTGTTCTGTAAATGTCATTTAGGTCAGTTGACGTTTGCTTGATAGTTCTTTTATATCCTTACTGATTTGCTGCCCACTTGTATCAATTAGAGAGAGAAGGGTGTTAAATTCTCCCACTGTAACTACGAATTTGTTTATTTCTTCTACTAGTCCTATCAGTTTTTGCTTTGTGCATTTTGAAACTCTGTTGTTAGAGGCATAAACATTTAGGATTGTTATATCTTCTTGCTGAATTGATTTCTTTACCTTTAGAAAGTGACATTCTTTATACTGCTCATAGTCTTTGTTTCAAAATATGCTTTGTCTGAAATGTTGACCCTTCAGCTTTCCTTTTATTAGTGTTCGTATCATATATGTTTCTATCTTTTTGCTTGTTTGTTTCTTATAAGAAGCAGACAATTTGTTATTATTCTTTTTAAAATCCAATCTGATAGTCTCTGTCTTTTAATTGGGAGGTTCAGACAATTTACATTCAACATGTTTATTGATAGGTTGAGCTTAAGTCACTATCTTACTATTTGATTCTATTTTTCCCATCCGCTCTTGGTTCTCTTTTTCCTTTTTTTTTTTTTTTTTTTTGGCCCTCTTTTGAATTAAATTGAATAATTTTTATTATCCCCCTTTATCCTTAGCTGGTTCATTTAGGTGTTGCTTTGAGGTATATAGCTTTAACTTGTTAAACTGTATTTTTTTTTCTTCAAGATTTTATTTATTTATTTGACAGACAGAGATCATAAGTAGGCAGAGAGACAGGCAGAGAGAGAGGGGGGAAGCAGGCTCCCCGCCGAGCAGAGAGCCCGATGCGGGGCTGGATTCCAGGACCCTGACTGAAATCATGGCCCGAGCCGAAGGCAGAGGCCCAAACCACTGAGCCACCCAAGTGCCCCTAAACTGTATTTTTGAGTAATATACCGCTTCATGTATAGTATGACTTTTGTAACAGTGTACTCCCATATTTCCTCCTCCCAGTCTTTGTGCCATTTTGATCATACATTTTACTTCTTTATGTGTTGTAAACCCCTTAATATATTATTTTTTTTCTCTAATGAGCTGATGTAAAGAGATTTTTAAAAATAAGAGGAAAAAACTCTAATATTTACCTACATTTTTACGATTTCTAGTGCTTTTCGTGCCTTCATGTTGATATGGATTTCTGTCTGCTAGCATTTTCCTCGTGTCCTAAGAACTTCTTGAGAACATTTAATCACATAGTACAGGTGGGCTGGTGATTAATTCATCTAGCTTTTGTATGGCTAAACATTCTTTATTTCCTTTGTTTATGGAAGATTTTTTGTTGTTGTGATATAATTAACAGTTGGTATTTTTTTTCTTTCAAGAATTTAAAGATTTTTTTTTACTTTCTCGTTATGGATTATATTTTCCTACTTCTTTGTATACCTGATAACTTTTTGATGGGATGATAGGTATTGTGATTTTAACTTGATAAGTGCTGAATATTTTTGTATTCCTGTAAATATTTTTGAGTTTTGTTTTGAGGTCTATTTAATTGACCATCAAATAGTTTGGCTCCTTCAAGGCTTTCTGTTAAGTTTTGATAGGTGGGAGTAGAACAGTGTTTATTCCCAAACTAGGAGGACTGAGGACTGAAAACTCTCTCAAGGCAATAAACTGGGTGGTCACGGGGCACACCTCATTTCCCCTCTCAGGGATCACTTTCCCCTGCTATCCCTGTTACCTAACATTCAGTGTCTGAAAATAATTGTTTGGTTTCTTAATTACTTCAGACCACAGGTAGAACTGGTCTTTATTACTCCATCTTTATCAGAATAAGAAGTGGTTACTAGGCTAATACTTGGTCATAATTTTAGTCCCTGGTTTGACCTCTCTCTGGTGGGTATTCCATTCCTGATCAATGTAGGTAAGGTAGGCTCCCCTATTCTCATAGTGTTTTGTTACCTTCCTTCAGAATCCTTAGACAGTTTGAAAATGTATGATCGTTTGTAGGTTGGTTTGTTCACAGTCTATGTCCACTACTAAACAGAGCCGTGAGAGGAGAACAAGTCTATCAGAATCACCTTTTTATCCTTACTTTCTGACACAGTGCAAGGTGTAAGGTATAATTTCAAATATTTATTGAACAAATCAATGGCTGTAGCAGAGGAACAATGCACTTCTTGTGTCACATCTGTGTCAAAGTATTCTTGTTTTGCATTTCGCTTAAAGTTATCTTGTTGGAATTTTGCCGGAATGAAAGTAATATTGGAAATACAGATTGGTTATCTCAAGAGTATTTTCATCTATTTAGCTAACACAGAACAACTTTCATGTAAGTAGGCATATGAGGCTATTAACATTTTCTTCTTCAAATATGCTAACTTATCATCATAATTGTGTGTGTGCGCGTGTGTTGTGGAGAGTGGCTCACTTGGAATTCATATCATCAAACCCAGTCCCCTCATCTTTGTCACAGATATAGACACTATGATGAGTAGAGCAGGTAGATTTCCATATTTTTCTGATATTGTGTGTGTGTGTGTGTAGACACACATATATACATACACATACACACATATATGTATATATGTGTATATAAAATTTGGCTTTGTATATTTCAAAATTGTGTTGCTAGGAAAATACACATTTATGTTTCTTATGACTTGTAAAATTGTTGTTTTAACAATATGAAGTACCCATAATATTAGTATTGTTATAGGATTTATTTTGAGGGGATCTGCCTGGTATTTCTCTTTGTAGTTCATTTGTTTTCAATCTTGTGATTCTTTCATTTTTCTTATCCATTTAGTATATGAATTTAACTCTTTTTATATTTATTGTGATTTCTGATATGTTTGCACTTGTTCTGCCATCTAATTTTGTATTTTTATTTTCTCTGCTTTTATGAGTTATCTGTTGCTATATATCTAATTACTCCCAAACTTAGTGGCTTAGAACAGTAATAATTGTTTTATTATCTCTCATAGTTTCTGTGGGTAAAGAATTCAGATAGAGCAGAGCAGAGCAGAAATGGGATTTCTTTGTTCTTTGATGTTCTCAGGTGGAATCATTTGGAAGCTCATTCATTTGTATGTCTAGTAGTTACTAGTTTTGGCAAGGAATGTAGCTGGAGCTTTTTGATGGAACCTGCTCACAATCTCTTCGTATGTTAGACTTAGAGTGTAGTGCCTAGGTTTGAAGGGCAAGGATACTGAAAGAGCCAGGTAGAAACCATTTTGTCTTTTTTTTTTTTTTTTTTAAAGATTTTATTTATTTATTTGACAGAGAGAGATCACAAGTAGACGGAGAGGAAGGCAGAGAGAGAGAGAGAGAGGGAAGCAGGCTTCTTGCTGAGCAGAGAGCCCGATGTGGGACTCGATCCCAGGACCCTGAGATCATGACCTGAGCCGAAGGCAGCGGCTTAACCCACTGAGCCACCCAGGCGCCCCGCCATTTTGTCTTTTATGACCTAGCCTTAGAAGTTATGAAACATTACATCCACTGAATTCTGTTATTTGAGGTGTTCATAAATTTCTGTCCAGGTTCAGGGGAAGGGAACATTAGACTCCATCTGTCAATGGGTATGTGTCAACAGCACATGGTTGGTATATTTTGTGGTGTGACCACCTTTGGAAAATATAATCTGCTACATCTGCTTTATATTTTTATTTTGTTTTTCTATACTTTACTGAATTAATATGTTTGTTCTATCTTCTCTTACTACTGGCTTCAAAGTTATACATTTTACTTTTAGTTTACCAGTGCTTGACTAAAGTTTTGTAATTAATGTGTGTAAAGTTAAATTTTGCTAACAAACTTTAGATTTATTCATATCCGTTTCTATCACACAAGGCAAACAGCACACTTTTCCTTCCCTCTGCCTACTAGTACTCTGCCAAAGTACATGTTGCAATTGAATGGAATTTTAGTTTGTTATTAAAATCAATTTTTAAAATAACCAGCATTTAATTTATTTTCTAATTTCCTTTTGCTTGGTCTTTGCCATCCAAGGGTTTTGCGTCAAGGTAATGCTGGCATCATAATGTGAGTTTTGAAGTTTTCCTTCCATGTTTATTTTTTGGAACATTTTCAGGAGAGTAGGTATTAATTCTTTTTTAAATGGTCGGTAGAATTCCCCTGGGAAGCCATCTGTCCCTGGCTCTTGTTTGTGGAGAGATTTTTGACGACTGTAATAGGAGTCTGGGAAATGCAGTTTCCTCTCTCATTTCTTTTTTCATTCTTTTTCCTCTTTCTTCTCTTCTTTCTCTTCTTCCTCCTCTTGTTCCTCCTCCTCCTTGTATGTAAGCATATTATGGCTCCAAGAAAATTTGGGTATTGGATAGACAACCAGTAGTCTCCATCATACCTGGATCAATTAAAAAAAAAATCTTTAATCATTGTACTTTTCCCTTTTTTAGTTTCAGTTTTTTTCTTGGCGGTTGTAATTATCCAAAAGTAATATCAGTGTAAATTTTCCTTTTGTTCTCCCTGAAATTATTATCTTTTTATTGTGAATTGTTATCTAAGAAAATTGTCCCTCTTACTTCTATTTTAATCCCTAGCTCTTTCCTCTTTCTGGTGTTTCTGATGACCCAGAATCAATTTGGGTGATGTCAGTTCTTTATCTCTGGTTAAGAATGCCTGGACAAAGTTATATAGCAGTCATTAGAAGTTCCGGTTTAAAAGATTCAGAAACCCTACAAGGTACAGTGATGATTCAGTGCCACCTGTGCTTGGTAGGGATAGAAGTGGGAAGGTGAAGATTTGGTGGATATAGCAGTAGGTGGCTGGGTGGTGGCACTGTAGTATAGATACACTAACGCAAAGGGGCATCGTGTTTCACCATTACATCTCTGAAAATAAATCTGGAGGTAATTATATAGAAATTCTTTGCACCTGAGTACAAAATCTTTTGATATTTTCTCCATTTTCAAAATAACTTATGGGTCAAATGAAATTGTTTTCTCTAGCTGGTGACTCATCTGGTTGATTATGATGGGGATAGAAGTTTACAATTAGGGAGAGAGTTCTCTTAGAAAAGCTCCTCGTATGTGGATCTTGGAAGATTTGAAGATACCCTGAGAAGACTGTATGGGTCATCTAGAAGTCTCACTGGTATCTTGAGGCATGTGGGAAAGGAGGAGCACACCGCATATCATATGCAAATACATGTATGTCAAATGTATATACAAATATATATATATATATATATATACACACACACACACACACACACACACACAAATATGTTTATAAAAATATTTATGTTTCTATATATACACCAACAAACCTGGTTTGGGGCACAAAGCCCAATTTTTGTGACACATCTATTCAAAAGAAATCTCTGGGGCAAAAAAAAAAGAATTAGCATTGCTGGGCGCCTGGGTGGCTCAGTGGGTTAAGCCACTGCCTTCGGCTCAGGTCATGATCTCAGGGTCCTGGGATCGAGTCCCGCATCGGGCTCTCTGCTCAGCAGGGAGCCTGCTTCCCTCTCTCTTTCTGCCTGCCTCTCTGTCTACTTGTGATCTCTGTCAGATAAATAAATAAAAAATCTAAAAAAAAAAAAAAAGAATTAGCATTGCAGTTAAACAAGTAAGCCCTTGGATGAAGACTGTCTTTATATGTAATCTGGCTCTAAAACCTAATTATGTCTGTATGGGCAAGTTATTTAACTTTTCTTTGCCTCACTTTTCTCATCCATAAAATGGAATTAATATCAGGTACCTCATATGGCTGTGGTGAGGATTAAAGGGGTAATGCACTCATTTAATTGTAAGACAGTAGGACACTACTCCTTACATTCTAGGCACTGAATAAATATTGGTGATTATTTGTAACACTTGAGAGACTGAGAGTGGGGACATGGAGAGTAAATGTAGAGTATCTGGAATATGTTCTCATAGTTGTGATGACTTTTTACCTACTCCTTCCTCAGGATGTCCTTGAGGAGAGCCGGTGGGTACACAGTTTGTTAAAGGAGTTGGCCTGATGCAGTTGAAAGACCAGAGCTCAAGGCTTTCAGAGTTTTGCCTCTGGGCTTGGAGAAGTCACCTTAGTCTTTTCAGCCTCAGTGTCCTTTTTGTTCCTGACAGGTCTATTTAATCTCTAGTCTTCCTGCTTCACAGTATTGTCATAAGATAGAATGCTTTATAAATTATAAAGTGCTATGGCTGTCTCATATTCTTTTTGGGAGCAGCTGTGTATAAATTATAAATGCAAAGAACCATGGAAATATAAGGAATTATTACTGTTGTATATTCTGAATGTGCCATTATGATATATACATTCACTTAATATTAGCATGTGTTTGCCAGTATAGGAAGGAATCTAGTTCCAAAAGAGTGTGCGTGTGTTTATATATGTGTGTGTGTGTTTTGGGGAGAATGAAACGTGTATATGTTCAAAGATGCGATGCCTATGATAAGTTGATTATTTTGTAGAAGGCAAAGGGAAAGAAAAGTCTTAATTTCTGAAAATCAAACCAGCCCTTAGTCCCATTCCAGCAGAATGCCCCAGCACAGCGAGCTGAAAACACAGCTGCTACTCATCAATGAGTCCTGGGAGGTGATGGCCACTGTGCGGGAGCTGGCTGCTAGGAAGTGTGACTCTTTGAACACAGAACGATCTTGGAACATTTTCCTCAGGCTTATGTTTATCATTTAAGCTGAAATGCTCTTTCTAGGTAAACTGGAGTAACATCCTTGTGCACCAGTCTTGAATGTTTGGGGACTACATTCTAGTTGTCTTCTATTTTAGTTTGGGTTTTAGAGGAAAAGAGATGTTGACATGTATTTAGTTCGATTTGATGAGAAGATGAGCTTGTGAGGTCTCCATGTTTTTATAATGAAGCCTATATTCTTAGCCTTGGGTGGGGGTGGGGGGGGTGGAGAAGAGTCTGTCCTGTTGGGTCTTTGCTTGTTTCTGCAGACTTATTTCTTTGTGCTCCGCTGAGCCGTGTGTACCCCAGCCCCACAGTGAACAATTTGTGGTGACCTGAAAAATCACGTTTTCTCCTCCTTTGAACTCGCTGTTTCTCCTGCTCTCCTGCCTGCAACTTTCCTACCTGAAAACGCACCGCTTCACTCTCCTCCACCAAGTATTCTCTCACACCCCACTGCTGGATCAGAGTTGTCCTCTGTGCTCTCCCAAGACAACTGTTATGTTGCCTGCTATCTGGGTCACGTTTTCTTGCTTATTTGTGTCTCTTCTCCTAAGCTGTATGCAGTTTGAGGGCAGGGAATTAGATTAATTAAACTTTAGCTTAACTGTGTCAGTCAATATGATTTTGATCTAAACTGCCTTTTTAAAGCTTATTTCTTTCATCTGTAAAATTATTAGACTGATACTTGCCACTTTATCATTAATTTGCAGATATGGTGAGTATAAAAAGTAAATAAAAATCTGAAAGCAGATTGGAAGCAAAGCCAACATACACATAAATTTTTTTTTTTAATAATGAATCCTGGAACACTGAAAAAATAAAATTAAGTTAAAAAAAAAAAGACAAAAATTTGTAGAAATAGGCATTTATAGTTTTTTTTACGTCTTTTTGATATAAAAATTATACACTGATGTTCCACCTCAGAAGAAGGTTTAACAAGGAAGTTGGGGGAACTGGACCTTGGGTTGAGCTTGCGGGAAATTAGTGCCACTTCTGTCGTAAAGGGCCTAACAATTGTAGCAGACACTAAGTTACTCTTTTTAAAAAATTGTGATGTCTGTTCTGGGGGAATCACTGTAATTAGGAACTTGGAAATGGTTTTAGCTAGAAAATGGGTGTGGCAATGAAGTTTTGTTTGTGAGAACATTGTTGGTGTTTGAGAGGACTGCCTCTTTCTGGTCTAAGTATTCTGTCAGTTGAGAATGAAGAGAAGAGAGCAAGTCAGATGAGAAACAAAAATACCACCTTCGTTATTCATAAAGCAAGTGGAGATTGTGGCGTATAACTGTATGCAAGTGAGCTTGTTAATAGTGAACTCTAGATTTATGTAGTTTTGTTTTGTTTTTGCCCAGTCACAGGTGGTATTGGATCCCTGTGAAACTCTCAAAAACAGAGAGGCAGAGCTGTACACACATTCTTTTTTGGGAGAGCTAGCACCTAATGGACAGAGAAGAGGAAGAGAGTGGTCTACAGATGTCCACTTATATTTTCCCAACTCACTAATCAGATGAAGCACTTTGCTTTTTCTGAAAAGACAGAATGTGGGATGATGGTAGGAGTTTTATTTCAGTCAAGCATCCTCCTCACGTGAGGAAAAACAAGCAAGAAAATAGAACAGGAGTGGGAGAAAAAGATTTATCCACTTAACATGAATCAGCCAGTTTGTTCTTCCTAGGGAGTGCCATTTCTAAAGGATTATGTAATTACAAGCCTTGCCTGAGTGAATGGCTTAACCAGGGAGCTACCTCCTGAGGCCATCACCCATCTTGGACCTTAAGACCTGGTATAATGGGAATGAAGTAGCCTCTAGACTTGCTGCTGCCCCTAGATTCACCTTTCTATAATAGAAAACCAAGCTCACAGTGTTAAAGCCATCTGATGATTGGTAATTCTGCACATTTGTGTCATGAATTTTGCATACATCACAACAGGGAGATAGTTGGTATTATTCCCATTTTTTGGATATAAGAACCAAGACTCAGAGTGGGAAAGTAACTTGCTCAAAATCATAACAACAGTATATAGGATTTGCAGTTAGGTTTGTCTACATCTAAAGCTCATTCTATTTCCTCTTTCTTGTGAAAATGAAACAAAATATAGTCAAAATGGAGAGCTCAGTTTCCTCCTACATCTGTTGTTTGACCCTGGATAGGGATGGATAGTGTGATTTTATATTAAAGCTGGGTCCATATTAAAGCTTTATTCTTGGGTCCTGTTTTGCTTCTCTCCACCAGTCTATGTGAGACGGATGGCAGGATGGGCATGTAGATAAAGCTGATGGTGGCTAGAGTGGTAAAACATTGGTAGCCAGAACTGTTTTATAGCTGTAATTTTACCACTCTTTGCTGCTCAAATAATAACAAATGAAATACAAAACAAACAAAAAAACTGAAAAACAAAAAAAATTGTAAGTAAAACAAACAAACAAAATAACAAATGAAATGTATCTTTTAGAAAGGAAGTGAAAGGAGCTCCAACTCAGTTGGAGATCACTTAGAAAATTTGTATTCTGATGCATTCATTCATCTTTCAGCAGGCTGAATTTGAGTAACTTTGAAGGAGAATCCAGGGTACATTTGTGAATTAAAGTATAAACAGTTGCTTTGTAGTTCACTGTAGGGCCCCGGTATATCCTGACCTAAATGGCATCTTTTCTCCCATGATGCTAGATATACCCAGCTGCAAAAGAAGAACTTACCATTCTCCTGTGTGTTTCTCTTTTAGTTTTAGATTACCACCACCCTCACAGTGCTTCACTTCTGAGTCTTCATATGAAGGGTTTTTTTCCCCCCACGACAAGCAATTCTTTGTGACACCAGCCAGGTGTCCTATAATTTAATTCATTTCTGACATCTTCAACCTGAAGATAGTGTCAGATCCCACAGGTTAAGGGCTCAGTCCCTGAAGACAGCTCCTACCCCACTTCAGATGCCAATTGCTCTAGTAGGTCCCCAGGTTACCCACAACTTCCATCTGATTTGGCTACAGATCAAAGGTTTCTGTGATGCCCCTCCTTAGGTTTGATCAGTTTGCTAGAATAGCTTATTCTATTCTTAGCTATTCTAAGGAGAAATGCTTATGTTTATCAGTTTATTAAAGGGTGTGATAAAGGGTATAGGAGAATACCCAGGTGAAGAGATACATATGGTGAGGTCTGGGAGGGTCTGGAACACAGGAGCTCCTGTCCCTATGGAGTTGGGGTGTGTCACCCTCTCAGTGTTGGATGTGTTTGCCAGTTTGGAAGCTCTGCAAACTTCATACTATTGGGATTTTTATGGAGGCTTTATCATGTAGGCATGATTGATCATGAACTCCATTTATAGCCTTTCTTTCTTTCTCAGGGGAAGGGGGTTGGAGCTGAAAGCTCCAGCCTTCTAATCATGGATTGTTCTTTCCAGTGCCTGGCGCTTATCCAGGAGCCCACCCAAAGTCATCTCATTAGGACAAAAGACACCCCTATCACCCAGGAAATACAAGGGTCTCAAGAGCTCTGTGCCAGGAACCAGGGGCAGAGATCAATATATATTTTCTCTGTTATCTCACACAAGCTTAAAGGAAACCATTCCTGTATCATTACTTAAATACTTCATGCCTCAAAGTGATTCTTAGCTACTATGCTTGACTGTTCCTTAGCAATAAAGACATAAAGATGGCAACCTGGTAAAATAGAAAACTTTAGGGATTTGGTGTCAAATATGGATTTGAATCATGGCTTTCCACTTACTGACAGAGTAATTTTGAAAGGCTCAGTTTCCTTATTTGTGAAGTGAGAACTCTAACATGTACTGTTGGCTATGTCTCTGGAGTATTAATAAGACAGATGTAAGCACAGCACTAATATTTATTGACCCACCATCTCTGTGAGTACTTTGAAGGATATCACTCAATATTCACAACAAGGCAGCCAGAAGTTGGCCACATAAACTAAAATTTAAACTGTAGAACTTATTCAGGATTTCTCTCCCCTCTTTCTATCTGAAAAGGTAAGGAAGAGTTCTAATATGGGTCAAGGATGAAATGGATTTTAAGATGAGCCAGAACTCGTAAATATATAATCTACTTCTCCATCAATAATAACTGGTGCCATCTTTCAATGCTATTGTCACTCACTTCCTTAAAGGACATGAGCAGGGAAGGAATTCCAGGGAAATGAATACTAATAATTCTTTTTTTTTTTTTAAAGATTTTATTTATTTATTTGACAGAGAGATCACAAGCAGGCAGAGAGGCAGGCAGAGAGAGAGGAGGAAGCAGGCTCCCTGCTGAGCAGAGAGCCCGATGCGGGGCTCGATCCTAGGACTCTGAGATCATGACCTGAGCCGAAGGCAGCGGCTTAACCCACTGAGCCACCCAGGCGCCCCACTAATAATTCTTAACTAGGAATTTGGTAGCATATCGCTATATAACCTCCTATGCTTTTGAATATGAATATGAATATAAACAGGAATATAACACCAAGACTCGGTTTGCCTTTGTGATTCAAGGTCCAGAATCATAATAGCCATAAGGTACTTGAATCCCCCATGGGAAGAGAGCCTACCCACACGGGAAGACAGTAACATAAAGCACAGCCTGGGAAAGATGACACAGAGAGTAGAGAAAGGACTTAAGCATAATGAAATGATTCACCTTGTGAGTGCAACCATAGATGAAGACATAATTTTTCTGGAGTTTTCAGTTGATGAGCCAGCAAGTTTCTTTTATTGCTTCGGCCAGTTTGAGCTTATCTCTGCCACTTGTAATCATAGATTTCTGCCTCATGTGGGCATGGACAAAGGCAATAGACCTGGCTATCCGGAGATGGATGTGATGGAAATGGGAGAGAGAAAGCTGACATGATTTCATAACTGAGTTGAAATGGAGTTTTGGAGAGGAAAAGTGGAACATGGCTATGGGGTTGATGTCCAGAGTGGTAGAGTAATCATAACAGACTGTTCCCAACTGTGCTAGATTTCTGCCTTTGTCCCTCAAAATGTAGTCTCCTCCCTTTTCTACCTTACTTCTTGCTCTAGAATTCTGACCTGTATGAATGATGTAAACAAAAACTCTTATGTCTCCTGGCTGCTGGAAGGGTATAGCCCATGGGGAGAAATCAGATTCCATCCGTTTGGTTCCCTTACCATGAGGTCACCTAGGGCTGGCTATGTCTGTGGAAGAAGATCTTTATTCTTTTCAAGGTAGCCAGATCTTCATGAGTCTGTCATTCTAGGTTCTGTCGGTAATCTCTCCCACTGGACATCCTTTCTGGCTTAGATCAAATCACAGTCATGATACTGGTAGTCTTAAGTTCCTGCACTATTCCTTGTGGTTTCTCTATTCCCACCTACATTTTGTAATTAGTCCTTGATAAATCACCCTCTGACCCCTGGAATTATCCTAATTTGAGTGTGTCATCTGTTTCTGCTTGGAATACCAAACAGATGCACTCCTGCTTGACAATTCATAAAAGGACAGGTTTATGTTGAAACAGTTTTCTCATCTATATAGAGTGCTTTACAATTTTGAAATTTTCATTCTCATAATAACCACGAGATAGGCAGGTCAGGTAATAGTATTCTGGTTTTATAAAGGAAACCAAGACTTGGGTAAGAAATAGGATCCTTGGTCACACGACCAATAGGCTACCCTGGGACCTATGTCTTCTGAGTCCAATTGCTGTGCATTTATCCTGTCACAGTTTGATTTATCTGAAATGAATTAATTTGATTAATGAATTAATTACATTGTACTCTTTCTCTTTTATCTCAAATCAAATATCTAGGTCTAATACAAATAAGCATAAACAAATGTAGTTCTCCATTAAACAGAGGCAGCAGACTGTTGCTCTACACAGAGAAAGAATTGTGTGAGGAAATAATGAGTCTAAGTTCTGCCTATGAAGAGCCACCTAAGATATACTGGGAAAATGGGGGGCAAAAATGAGTATAGATATGTTTGTACACCTTGAAACAACAAGCAGTTCAATATGATTTATGTAGTTGAGATAAGCTAAAGCCTCACTAGTATAATAGCTGAGTCATTTGTCTTAGCAAGTATCTTGTTATTGGCAATCAATAATGCAGCCAAGATGACTGATGGCTTTGTTTTCTTGTGGTGCCTCAGCTGGTCTAAATTATTTATTTGACATATTGTCTCCTGGCAGATGTAAGGAAACCGATGATAATATGTTTGCATTGCTTGGATGTATATCTGAGAGGGAAAAATGGGTATTTTCTTCTTATCCCTGATCTTTGGACATATTATATATGTTGTGATATGTTTTGTAGAATTGTCCTGTTGTCTGCTCCATGTATTGGGGGTAAGGGCATGAGGTTTTTAAAGTGCTATTCCTGGTTGTCCTAAAATGTGATAAACTTCATTACTGTCAAGAGTACAGTACGTTGGCAAACATCTGACTTCTTCCTGGCCACAATGAATATTTGTGGTCTCAGGGCCCAAGGCTCTATATACCACACTCTGTTGTGATTTATATGCTGAGACATCTTTCTTTCCCCCCTAGATAGGCAGGTCCTTAAGGACAGGAACTATGTCTTATTTATCTTTGTAATCCCGGTATCTGGCACAGAGTCTGACACACAGTAGTCAGTTAAAAAATGTGTCTCGATGAATGAAAGATAGGAATGAATAATCACACAGAGAATTTATAGGTTTTGCCTTAGGTTTATAAGTTATTAACCTTATTCAATAAAGTACTGCTTTGGAAAGAGGCATAAAGTAGAAGTCAGGTCTCCCCTCCCCCCAATCTCAGTTATTTAACCACGGTAAGCTTCAGCTTTCTTTATACAAAATGGGGAACACAGTACTTTCTTCATAGTGTTTTCATGCGAATTTAAGTGTAATAATGGACTTGAAAAAGTTGGTAAACTCTAAATGACTATATAAATAAGAAATTTATGTGAGGTAGTGGTTTACTAGTAAACTGGTTTTACCAAAAACCAAAACAAACTGCTCTGATGTGTGCCATTTGCCAATTTCTGTGGTATGAATACCCCCACCATGGCTGATTTCAAACAAACATTTTGTGAAAAACACTTCACAAATTTCCTGAATATTTAACAAGCAGCTCTTATGAGCTGGCTTTTAGAGGCTGCTGGGTGAGAGGAAAGGATTTGGCTTAGGTGAGCCAGAAAAGTGATGCTGTTAATGTTTGGTTGGCATGTGAAAGAAAATTCTGTATTTGAGAGGGGAAAGACTACTGAAATATTCCGGTAGATTGAGACATCAGATCTGTTGTAAGCTGAGCAATATGACATCATTATAGTGGTTTTCATAGTGGCAGAGAGGTACCCAGAAATTCTTTTATCCTTAACTTAAAATTTTGGAGCACTAAGACTGAATGATTCATTCAACAAATATTTACAGATGTCTTTTCCCTTGGTCTTCATGATCTCTTATGGTATCTTTGTTTCCCTCTACTAGTTTCCTTCATGTTTTCCACAGTTTGGTAATGCAGCAGATGTGGTTATGGGTTATAGTTCACAGTTCTGACTGATGGATGTTGCTGAGCATAAACTTTATTCACAGGGACATATCAAAACATTGGGGAGGGTATGTGCTATGGTGAGTGCTGTGAAATGTGTAAGCCTGACGATTCATAGACCTGTACCCCTGGGGCAAATAATACATTATATGTTAATAAAAAAAATTTTAAAAATGTTCAGTGTGACTAAGTTAATGTGCATATCAGAAAGCAATTCTCAATTTTTCAGCATGCACTAGAGTCATCTGGAGAGTTATTGAAAATTAGATTCTGGGAATGTAGCTACAGTTGCCATAACTCAACATCTTGTGGTGGAGCCCGGGAAAATAAGCAACGTTGATTACTCTGATGCAGGTGCTTGGAAAAAAGCATTTGCGAACAATAACAACAGCAACAAAAAAAAAACTGCCAATTTTTTAAGTAATTTACCTTTCATGGTTGGACTTGATCTTCTAAGTCAGTGGTTCTCCAGTTTGGCTGCACACTGGGATCACTTGAGAACTTTAAAAAAAAATACTGGTCCTTGACACCCCTAAAATTCTGATTGAGTTCATCTGGGATGTGGTCTGGCATTGGGATTTTTGAAAAGCTCCACAAGTGACTCTAGTATGTAACCAAGTTTGAAAATCAGTGTACTATGGGGATCCTGCAGAGGGGTTTAAGCAGGCAAGCTGTTCAATTTTGCATTTGAATTACTCTCTGTGGAGAAAGGAACTGAGAGCTTAATATTGGTAGTCTCAAACAGGAATGAAAGGAGCTTGGTACCAGAAAGTAGGAAACTCAAATTTAAGATTTCAGAGGTGGATACAGGTTCCACATGAGTATAAGAACTAGAATGTGGCCATGAAATTGAGTGGTAGAATCAGAAAGTAAGTGGAGTTCATTGGAATTAAGAAGGTCAGTGAGCAGAGAAGCTGGGGATATATGGCTAAGAAGGGGTAGAGTCATATGTAAGAACCTCAAAGAAAGATGTTTGTTACACAAGAAAGGGAGAATAATGGTCTGGAGGTAGGGTATCACAAAACAAGAAGTATTCTGACCCTAAATGCTTCCTCTGAGAAGTAGGTCACCATGTGGATGAGAGAGAAAGGAAGGAAGAAGAAGAAAGGAAACGTTTGGATAGAAGTACGAGTTGGGGATGCTTATCTGAGAGAGAGACAGATTGTTGTTGAGGCAGAAGATAGAATATTCTGGGATCAGATATACTTTTTAATGACCAAGAAAAAGTTTTGGAGGGTACATATGGAATGTCAGATTGGAGGTTGTGTTTGGGGTGGGGCTTGTTGCATGGAGTTAGTAGTCACTGGGACTGACCACGAATATTATAGTTGTCTCTTCTTCAGGGCACATGACAGGATTGCACTTTCCTTCATCCTGTTATCAAGGGTGGCCTATGGCTTGCTTGGACCAATGTGACAAGTGAGCAGAAGTGATACAGGTTTCTTCTACATGGAAGCTTTAAGAGCTAGTTAGGAATTTGCTATATCTACTTCTCTCTGTCTTGACAATCACTGATGTTTAAAATACTGAAGTCTCTATCAGCCTGGGGTCCCGGACCAGAGTCTTCCTACTGATCTAGGATCATGAAGAGGAACAGGGATGGAACCTTTGTGTTTTTTAAGCCACAGAAATTTATATTTGCTTTGCTACCAAGCTAGGCATAACCTAGCTTGTTCTAACCAATACAGAACTAGAGGCTCAAAATGGTGCTGCCATAAAGAAAAAAATTCAATATATTGCACTGCTAAGGGACTTGGAGGGGGGTAAAAAGAAAAAAGGAACTGCTTCAGAGGCTGGAAGACTGACAATTTGCTATTCTGTGCTAAAACATTTGGTTACTTGAGGTGACTTGGGAGGCAAACTATGTACATATGAATGTTTAGATCCAGGGCAAAAGCTCAGAGAACAAACCATTAGTATCAGGTGTTAGTTGCAGATGGCTATATTTGGGAGGGGAAAAAAGGGCAGACTTGCAAGCAGGAATGAAAGGAAATAAATTATATACACAAAAAATACTTCACAGTTGGAAGAGGAAACTACTTCCCAATTCCAAACAGAAAAAGACATACTTCAGAAAACTTTTGAATCATAAGGAGCAAGTAAAACTTAGCATTGGAGCAAGCATCAGATTAAGAGCATGGTCGTCATATCCACTGTAGATGGAGTTACCTCAAAGTCCAACTAAGCATATCCTGCGTGAGGATATAGTACAATATGGGAGCAGAGCTCTCTTGTGGCTAGTGTGACCACCTTCCCTAGTCTTCTGGGATTTCAGTGCAAAAGCTGTGAAAGTCTGAGGCAAATTGGGAAGAGTTAATCACCCCACCTGTGGACCCCATGATGGACATTTTGCCTGAATGAGTAATAAAACCTCTGTGGTTTTTAAGCTACTGAACATTCTGGTATGGTGATGGCAACATAACCTGGCCTATTTTGACTACTACGGGAAGAGAGGAATCATAGTATGAGGAGAAAAGTGGATATGGGGAGCTGACTAGAGCATTCTGTTTGGCTTCCTCATGAAGAGGTACTGAGGCCAGTGGGGTTAGCTAACCTCAGACTTCTAAATGATGCTTTGATGCTAGAGGTATGTGAAGGCATAGAACACATTTTACTTGGACATTTTTTTGGTTTTCTTTTCCAGTGAATTCCGTAAGGACCCTTAAAATAACCCACCTCTCAAATCCTCACACAAACATTTGGACGCACATCTACTGCATGTTATGTGGTATTATTTCCGAGAATGTTTTTTAGGTCTCGGCAATGCATATGGGCAGATAGAGGTTTCTAGACCAGTTTGAAATGATGGGAAAAGCATTAGTTGTTGCATTGCTATCCTCCCTTAAGAGGATAACCTTAGGCTTGGAATTGCAGTGATTGAATATGAATGAGATCTGGGACTCTTTATTTTTATTTACTTTTCCTGTTCAAATAAAATGAATATGCATTGTAATGGGAAGGCGGACAGGGCTATTACCAGTGCAGCTGAGAACAATTAGTTCTTACTTGCTTAACACCGTTTCTTAATGTGCAATTGTAAAACTTTTCACAGGATGTTTTAAATGTAATCAATTTTTCATTGCTGTTTCTAATAATTCAAAGAGCCTGACATTTGCAATCAAGCCAACTGTGGTCGATACCCATTTTCTCTTAGTTAAATAGGAATTTAACTCGGTGACACAAGTGGTGGCTTCTGGAACTGATTCTGTGTGTTTACTCTTTTGTGAGGGCTCCATCAGATTCGTGAGTTTTTAGGAGAGACTGTCAAGGATCACAGGGCCTGTTGGACTTCCTGCAGAGATTGGGTCATCAGCCCCATCAGAACACACAACCTGGGCTCCTGTTTCTGAGAAGTGGGCACTTTGGCCACTTGATTCTCTGTACCTCAGTTCCCTGAAATGAGAGTTTCTTTTACAGAGTTGTATTAGGACGAGATGAAATAATGCATTAGTCAGGATATATGACCCACTATTAGTGGCAAGTGAAAAATACGACCCAGTCCCTCAAAGGGAATTTAGGGACTTGTTAGGGTTCAGGGCATGCTACCCCAAACGGTGGCACCTTGGCATACTGACTATTTTAAACGGAAGGAATTTGAGAAACAGCAGGTACAGGATGGACTGACTTTCAGACATTTTCTTGAAGCAGGTCCTAAGGCCCTCATATGGAAGGTGTCCTCCCTCTATGTTGGGAAAAGGAGCAGCCTATCTCCAAAGATGCAGACATGCTTAAAAGAATTTGAATGAACAGGTTTTGCTAAGTTAACCTGCCAGTTTACTACTTTTAGCTCATACTCCTTTGTCGTATCACATTTTTTTCCATGACTTTCTGCGTTTCATCAAACCTGATATAAAACACTCAGGTCAAAATGTTTCTCTGGGTCTTCATTTCTTTAAGAAGGCTTTTATGTCATGTACAATTTATATTAAATAAATTTGTATCCTTTTCTCTTGTTCATCGTTCTTCTGTTACAGAGACCCAGCTGAGAACCTAAGAAAGAATGGGGAAAGTATGTCCCTTTGGGCTTATATAGGTATATCTAGGTATTTTCTGATTTCAGGGATAAATGGATCTAGGCGCTGAGATGATGTCAGGATCCTCTTTATGCCACTTGTATCAATATGTGTTGATTAAGAACCCAGATCCTTTTCAGATCCGGGTTCTTAATCATGGGCAGCAGCTCTGCAGCTATGAGGAAGAAAAGAGTTTCGGGGAGAATAAACCCAGAAAAAAATTGGCAGCTTTCATGACTTTTTCAGTAGTCCTCCTGAGCTTGCCTCCACACTACTTCCTTGAACATCTCTTCGTCATATTCTAAGCCAAGGATCAGCGAATTACAGCCAGCTGGTAAGTAGAGCCCTATCTGGCCTGCTGCCCGTTTTTGTAAATGGAGTTTTGCAGGACTGCAACCACACTTACTCATTTTTGAGTTGTGTGTGGCTGCTTTCAGGCTGCAGTGGCATTGTTGATCAGCTGCGACACAGACCACATGGCCCGAAAAGGTCAAAAGGTTGACCTTGTGGCCATTTACAGATAAAGTGTGCTGGTCCTTTACAGAAAAAAGTTGAAACTAGTAGATTCAGAGTGGCTTGTTTGCCAGGTCGTCCGCAAGCCAACCCACTGGGAGAACCGAGAAATATATTGCAGCTTATATTTTTTCTCATTTTCTTTTGTTAAAATTTCAGCTTTAATGAGATATTATTGAATACAAAATTGGAAGATATTTAAAGTGTTCATTTTGGGGATTTGATAAACCTATTCATTGTGAAAGGGCTGCCCTCATCTAGTTAACATTATGTTCACCACCTCACTTATACAAATAAGTGAGCGCACTTCAGTTATACAACAGTGTTATCAACCGCAGTTCCCATGTTTTACATTGGATCCTCAACCCTTCTCTATCTTATAGCTGGAAGTTTGCCCCTTTTCATCAACCTTTTCCTATCCCCCACCACCGGCTCCCTCCCTCCCCCAGCCTCTGGCAACCACTTCTCTACTCTGTTTTTTGGACTTTGCCTTTCTTTATATATATCTTTATATATCTATATATGTATAAAGATACATACATGTATACATGTATCTTTATACATATATAGATATATAAAGATATATATAAATGATTCCTTGGGGGATTTATATTTGTCTGGCATATTTCACTTTGCATAATGTCCTTGGGTTCTATCCATGTTATCGCGAATGGTAGGATTTCCTTCTTTCTTGTGGCTGAACAGTATTCAATAGTGCATATATATATGATACCATCTTTATCTCATTTTTTTTGTGAAATATATGAAGAGTAAACTTTTCTAATATTTATTGTACATCTTGACTGTATATAATGAATGTATATAACTAAAATAGATTTAATGTAATATATAACATTTATATTTAATGTTACAGCATATTAAATATATAGATATGTACAATATTTATATCACACATAGATATTTGTAATATATTTATGTTGAACATATAAACTATACTGAATCTATAAATCTATTTACAATATATTTTTGTATTTAATATAATATACAAAATATACATTAGACAGAAAGAGAGACAGACAGAACTCAAAATTTTGTACTGCTGGTTCATCACTTTAGGACAATATACTGTTCTTAACTCCACTTTCCTTCCCATCCCAGCTTACTATGGGGTATCAGTGTATCATGTGTATCAGTGTACACCTGTGTTTCTTATCCCTGCACGATGAGGATGGTATGCTGAATCTAACTGTTCATTTAGAGATAGAGGTGAAATAATAAAAATATAGCAGGAGGGGGCGGCAGGCTGCACCTATGATTATTGAAGCCAGGCACATTGTAGAAGCATCAAAAGAAGAAGCAATCAGATCTGTCTTATTTTGAATTTTCAAAGAGAATGTATTTCTACTCATCATTTATCTTACCCAGGATTTGAACAAATACAGGATTTCTGGCAGCAATTATTGATTTTTCAATATTTATAGAAAATGACACATGTTCTGCCAAATGTGATATTTAGTAAGTGAGGTGAGTTCTGTAAATCCAGAGGATTGGCGATTGTGCTAACAGGACAATTTGTAAAATATGTTAAAGCTGATTAATAAGAAATAGATATGTCAGTGAGTTTTTAAAGTGAAACAATAAAGGGATATTGGAACCCAGTGGGACTATCTTTGGCTTGAGTCCATAAGCACTGGCTGGGCTCAGAGCATGGAAGCCTGGATCGACCTTTCTTAACTCCTGGAAGAATTTGGTTATGGGATAAAGAAACCTTTTCCAAGGAACAGTAGGTATGTGAGAGATGTGAGAGGAGGAGGTGTTTCCCCATGTTCTATCAATTTGTCCCCCCCCACTTCTTTTTCTATGTCTTTTGCTACTTGGATCTGTTGGATTTCTCCCTCACTTTACACACACACACACACACACACACACACACACACAGGAGTAAAAAGCTACTATTATGTGGACTCATTTCCATAAGGGTTTGGGAGAAAGGTTGGTGATTGTAAATCTTCATTCTTATATGGGAGGTTTCTAGAATCTCTTGAGGTGAGTAAGCTGGGTTAGCCCTGACTAAATTCCCAGGGCAGGCAGCCCCCCAAGACTTCCCATTATAATATCTCCCTAGAGAAAAGAGAGATGGGGCAGGCAAACTGGCTCCTGCACTGAAGCCATTAAAAAGAGGAAAGAAGAATTGAGTTGATGTCTTTGACAAAATGATGGTCCATGTTCTTCCCTATCCCTGTTCACCTTCTTATGGCAAATCTGTGCCCTTGAGAAAAAGAGAGAGAAACTTGTTTCAGGGTTGTGATACTGGAAACTTGGGTCAGTTTGGGTGTGGAATAGGCATGACAGGTATACCGGGAGGAAATTTTCTTTCTTATGCTTTGAAGAACATTTACACTCTTGGCAAGGAATTGTCCAAGTATCAGGGAACAGAACAGGAGATCTGGCCTCAAACTCATTGCTTCAGATGAGATGGTCAGCCTGGAACAATTAGCTGATGACTCTTCTCCAAGCACCCTATTTTCTAGTTATGGTGGGATGTGCCAGACACAAGGGGGCACTACTGAGCTGTGGGTCCTGTACTGAGACAAAGAAATTAGCCTTTTTGTGATGGAGATTATGGGACAAGTAGGATAAGTGCTACATAAAGACTAGATTTCCTGCTTCTGTGGTAGGTGGAGGGCATGAATTGAAGCCATACTTGGAAGCTCTCGTTTCCACCCCATTTGTAGAGTGGGATGCTTGAATTACACTTATATTACTCCTTGCTGTGTGCCTTGCTGTGTCGTGCTAGCTTTTAAGGACATGGAGGTTGAATTAGATAGGTGTGGTGATAGGCTTACTGAAGTGAGGCAATGAGAACTGAGGAGTGTATGATCTCAGGCCCTGGTCAAAAAAGTCTCCCTGGACTAGAATGATAGAACTGATTCTTAGCAGGAAGTGAAGGGCTTGGGTTTGAGTCTAGAGGAAAAGTCCACTTGTGAGAAATAGTAGAGAGATAGTAAAGCACTGTAATTTGGTGGAGGCAGTTTGCTGTGACTGGGAGGAGGGGTTCAAGGGCAGAGTAGCACTCAACTGGAGTCCTTATGAGGTTAAAAAAAAAAATTCAGGTCACAGATGAAAGACATTGAATGTCAAGGTAGGAAGTTTGGGTTTAGATAAAATGCAGCGAGGAACCGTTTGAAGATTTTGTAAAAGGGTCACAGCATTGTGTTTTTATTTTACAAAGTTAATTTTGTTACGAGTTAAGATCTATTGAAGATCTAGAGGTGGGGTAACTCTGTGGGTGAGAATTGTAGCAATCAGGGTTTATCATCAAACCATGCACACCCTCTGTAGTACTCATTATGTGACCTGGAATCTGGACAGATGATATGCTTGCATTTGTGATGAGGGAACAGAAGGCTGGCTGAGCACCAAGCAAAAGCCAACACCCTCCAACCTTCCCCCACCCCCACTCCTGGGTGGGACATGTGTGACATTCTTTAGGAATTTCCCACCCATCTTAATGTTAATACCTTGCTAGAGGGCTCTTTAGCATATGAACGTTCTATTGAAACTTCCCTTTTCTTTACTTCCCCCACCGTCATGGTCCATAACCTGACACCCCTCACAACCCAGGGGCAGCATCTCTTCCTGCCCACTGGTCCTGTCCCCATGCCTTAATAAACCACCATTTTGCACCAAAGATGTCTCAAGAGTTCTTTCTTGGTCGTTGGCTCTGGACCTCACCCCACCGACCTCACCTATATTCTAGAACTTCATCATTTGTAGATAACTTTCAGGGATCAATCTCAGACCAGATACTTTAGATGTGAAATTGAGTGTCTTTAGTTTTTTGACCTGTTCAGCCCTAACAGATCATCCTTTTTCTTCTCAGCTACTCATATGTCTACTTTTGTCCATTTAAATGTTTGCTTGAATATTGATCATTCAGTGTTTGTGCTGTTTGGGTTCCAGGATTCAGGTTAAGTCCCAGTTATACAAGTGTAGTAAACAGTGTTATCTTCTATTCAGTGTGTAACACGATTTCTCCTTTTATGCTCAATGAGACTATAATTGCAAGTCTTATTTCTAACCTGGTGTGGCCATTTCTTTCTGGCCAGTTTCTGAAAAGCCATTTTATATAGGTCAGGCCAGGAGAATGACAGTACATACTTAAGGTATGCTAAAGGCTCTGAGAAGTCCTGCAAGAGGGAACCTGCCTTAGCTCTTTAACTCTGGATTTCTCAAACTTATTGAGTCACAGAATCTCTTATAAGCAATCTACTATAGTGTGCAAAACAAATGTTTTAGATAAAGCAGTTTGGGACTTTCTGTCTTACATGGCCAGACTTATAATAAGGATATTAACGTAAGTGCTAGATACCCAAGGGCCAAGCAGGCCTTTTTTTCGGTTGAACCTCTTAGTTATTCAATAATTCTTTCAGACTCTTGAGTAACATTTAGCTCTCTGACACCTAGGAAACAGACAAGTGATATTCCGAGTAACTGAAGTGAGCCTCTGTATTATAGAAATAGAAGTGATAACATCAAGCATTCATGAAAAAAGCCTGAGAGTTGATGACAAAAATGAATGCTGGTTTGTTGATGGAGATGAGGAAGAGGCACAGAGTGTGAGAGTTACATTTTGTTTTTGACTTGAACACTCTGGACCAGGCTTATGCTTTGGCTATATGTACCCTGGATAGGGCACCTGCTTTGTAGAAGCAAAGCTGAGAAATACTGCTGAGCTGGAAGGGGTAAATACTTAACCTATAGACATTTATTGATTTGAAAGGCAGAGTAATATAGGAGTAGATGTAGGAGTTTGCACAGACTCTGGACCCAGACTGCACAGAGCCCCCACTTATGAGCTCTGTGACCCTGGACATGTTGATTAGCTTTTGTGTGTCTCAGTTTCCTCCTCCATAAAATGGGGCAAATTATAGCATCACCACCATTGAGTTGTTGAGAGGACTGACTGAATTTTCATAAAGTTCTGGAAATAATGCCTGACACAGAGGAAGTGCTCTGTAAGTGTTTGCTGCTACATTGTGTTTGGTACCACGTGAGGTGGAAGGGATAATAAGATAGCATTCTCGCCCTCAAGCATACAGACTACTATGAATAAATTACAGTGGTTTAGGGTGAGGAATAGGTCTATAAAGGCATGCAGGAGAGAGGTAATACAGTGTTGGTTGGGAGAATGACTTCCAGGATCAAAAGATTGGATTTTCACATGTGCTACTAGCAAGGGCTTAAACCTGTGACAAAATTTAATCCTATTTAATCCATGTCTAATCATGTGAAAATTGACCTAATGCTACAGTGAAGGTAGAAATGCTAGTTGTTATTATTATTACTAAGCTGGCACAGAGGAGGGAAGAAGTAGAGCTTTGTGGAGGAGATGCTGTCTGATTTGGTTCACCTACCTACTCTGGGGGTTCTTTCCAGCAGGCTTTGAATCTCTACCTGTCTCTGTTCTTAACAGTGAAGAGGATGAGTTTGGTACGGGGTTTGTACCAGAATGGCCTTCCCAAGCTGGTTCCAATATTCCCCTCTAAGACAGGAGAGCAGAAGATGCTTTCTGGGCCTGCCAAACCATTTCCTCTAGGTTCTGTATTTTTCAGGCATTCAGGACTGAATTCAGCCCAGGAATTCACTTGATGAATGACCTAATAGTCTCCTTTCCATCTCTCTGAGTCCTGCAACCCTCCCCTTGTCACAAGACAGGCAGAAGTGCTGTAACTCAGGAGGAGAATTTTGCCTGAGATGTCAAGGACTTGTTTCCTGGTCTTTGTGAGTCTCTCAGTGGCAGGCCCTCAACATCTGGATTCTTTAGCTTGGCATTTTGAGGTCTTGCCAGGTGGTGCCATCTGATTGAGCTCTTGCAAGGGCACATCTGGATGGGCATCCTGCAGCTTAGAAGTGGGGCAGGATGTGGTAAGCAATTTTTTAGCCCTTCAAGTGTGGTATAGGGATAAATGGATCTCTGGCTGCTGGTCTCTGGCTCCTCCCTTCTCTCATTGCTTGAGAGGTTCCCAGCCTTGCTTTTAGTGCTGAAGATTGGGCAATGCCTCAGTTGATGATGCTTCTGAAATGAAACATTGCCCCAGGCTGCTGACCATAGCAGAAATGTCACCTGAGGAGAAGCGAGGACTGGTGTGGGCAGAGCTGTCTTCTGGACTTCTTCAACTCATTCCTCCCTTCCACCCTGGCACTGTGGGCCTGGAGTTCTGGTCCTCACACATGAGGGAGCGAATTAAGGCAGAAGCTGCAAATGCAGGGATGCAGGAAGGAAGGAAAATGAAAGCATCTTTTTGTTAAAGATGGTCACTGCCTCTCTTTGGAAAGATAACACTTTCATCTGGCCAGTCATTTTCAGCTCTTTCTTCTCTTTATGCTCTTTGAGGAAAATAGTCACTCTCTCTGCATCGCTTGCTGACCCCCAGCTCATGTTAGAGTTCATCTCAGGAACATTTAGGATTCCCTGTGATATTACTGACACCTCTATCACTCCTGTCTTTGGCTTTCCATCTACATATAGCAGGACAGCATTTCTTCTTTCATCTAATAATTCTATTAATTATGTATTTTTTTTTCTTTTTTTTTTTTTAAGATTTTATTTATTTATTTGACAGAGAGAAATCACAAGTAAGCAGAGAGGCAGGCAAAGAGAGAGGAGGAAGCAGGCTCCCTGCCGAGCAGAGAGCCCGATGCGGGGCTCGAACCCAGGACCTGGGATCATGACCTGAGCCGAAGGCAGCGGCTTAACCCACTGAGCCACCCAGGCGCCCCTTAATTATGTATTTTGAGCAAGTTCTTGGGTTAAGTGTTGAGGAGAAATGTATGATAGAGTCTGTATTAGTTTCTCATTTTTTTTTTTAAAGATTTTATTTATTTATTTGACAGACAGAGATCACAAGTAGGCAGAGAGAGAGAGGAAGCAGGCTCCCTGCC
The DNA here is from genome assembly GCF_902655055.1 of Lutra lutra. Classification (NCBI taxonomy): domain Eukaryota; kingdom Metazoa; phylum Chordata; class Mammalia; order Carnivora; family Mustelidae; genus Lutra; species Lutra lutra. Next base: position 94,058,456 of record NC_062287.1, on the reverse strand, counting down.
GAGCAGAGAGCCCAATGCAGGGCTCAACCCCAGGACCCTGGGATCATGACCTGAGCCGATGGCAGAGGCTTTAACCCACTGAGCCACCCAGATGCCCCAGTTTCTCATTGTTTCTATAAGAAATTACCATCAACTTGATAGGTTAAAGCAATACAAATTTATTATTTTATAGTTTTGGTGGTCAAAATTCCAAAATCACCTCTCCTGGGCTAAAATCAAGGCATCAGCAGGCTGTGTTCCTTGTGGGGGCTTTAGGGGAGCATCTGTTTCCTTACCTTTTACTGCTTCCAGAGGTTACCTGCATTCTTTGGATTCATGGCTCTTCCTCAATCTTCAAAGCCAGCAACTTAGTATCTTTTCTCTTCTTGACCTCTGCTTCTGTTTTTACATCTTCTTTATATTCGTCAGACTCTGATCCTCCTATCAACCTCTTATAACTACTCTTGTGATTACACTGGGCTCATCTAGACATTGCAAGATCATCTCCCAGTCTTAAGATCTTTAACTTAATTACATCTTCGAAGTCCCTTTTACTATATAAGGTAATATATTGATAGGTTCCAGGGCTTAGGGCAGGGGCATCTTTGGGAGGATAATTATTCAGCCTACTGTGGAATCCCCACCCTTAAGCCATCCACAGTCTAGTGGGGGGCACCAGCCAACAGGTTGATAGATAATTATTATAGAGTGATGAATGCCCTGACCAGGGAAGTACAGGACAAAAGAAGGACACTTAATCTAGTCTAGAGTTAGAGGTGGCTCCCCAGAGTTATGTTCAAGAGAAGTATAAGCTACCACGGTATGGCTGTATGAAGATAAGTGGGCACCATGTGCAGAGACCTAGAGGCAAGAGTGAGAATTGGCAAAATTAAAGCCAACCCACTTCTTGCAATCTCTGTTCACCTCTCTGTTTCATCACACTGCCTTTGTTTATCTTCTTATTCTTATTTGTAATGCCTCCCTCACCACTCCACTTATCCAATCGGCTTTCCTTCAGACTCTGTATTCATATTCTACAATTAACATGATCACACCAAAGAATTCCCATAACTTTTTATCTCTACCCTGGTTACACTAATTTTTAATTTAGCCATATAGATTATAGGCCCTCAAGCACTTGTTAAAAGTGTTTTCTGTATCTATCTTTTTTTGCCTTTTGAACTTGAGAGGAGACTGTAAATTCTTTCTCCCCACACCTCCTTCCCCATCCTAACTGTTTAGACCAAGAACATAACAGATAATCAGCAAATGCTGAATGATTAAATGAGCAATAGCACATCTAAACTCAATTGTATATCAGTTTCTGTGACTCCAGCTAGACTTGTCGTACCAGGAGAAACACATGTTTTTTTTTATATTGAGGAGGTTTTTCATTGGACTTTTAAAGATATAGTGAAGGCACAATGAGTCAAATAAACCATCTGTTCATTTAAAGTGACCATTACAATATGCATGTAAATCCAAAATAATATCCTTTGTTGATAATGAGTAATTTACTAAAGGTTGACTTAATATGAATCCGAAGAAGTAGTAATGGAATGTGTATATTCACTGTTTTGGTATAGAGATAAACTGGGAATAGATGGTGGAGAATTGGATGGGTGGAAGAAGACAAACTCATGGTTATCATTATTTGTCATTGCATAGCTATGATTTTTTTTTAAGATTATTTATTTATTTATTTGTCTGAGAGAGAGAGAGAGAGAGCGTGCACAAAAGGGTAAAGTGGCAGGCAGAGGCAGGCTCCCCGCTGTGTAAGAAGCCCAACATGGGACTTGATTCTAGTGCCCTGGGATCATGACCTGAGCTGAAGGCTGCCACATAACCGACTGAGCCACCCAGGCGTCCCTGAATAGCTATGATTTTGATATAAGATTTAAATACCAAGAAAGGGTTATTGAGAATATCTTGTGAGAACAAAACTCAGAATCTCCAATGATTACACCATGACTTAATTCCTACCTATATGAGATCATACTTTCATCCTTTAGAGAACAAATGTGTATCTGTTTCAGTCTTCCAAAAACATCTTTCTTGAGCAACATATTCCAGTATAGGTAAAGTGAATTTAAAATATATAAATCTGATCATGAAAGTATCCTTCCTAAAAATATTCAGCGACTTTCCACTGCTTTTACGATTAAACAAAATGCTGCCATGACTATCAGTGATTTGCCTGGTCTGGTCACTTCATACCTCACACGATTCAGAATCTGCGCTCAGCCCATCACCATCATCTTGCTCTAGCCACACACTTTTTAGTTCTTCCACGTACCATTCTCTGCACCCTGGTTTTCCACCAAAGTATATCACACTTTCTATATTCTCTGCAAGCCATACCCTTGCCTCTCCTCTTGACTAGTTTTATTGTTCTTCCACTTTCATCACTCAGGGAAATCCCTGAGGACACGGGGTGGGTGGAACCTTCCTATATGGACTGGCAGAGCACAATTTCTTTCTAACACTTCTCAGTATTGAAATTTTGCATTTCCCTGTCTAAATATTTAACTCATGTCAGTTTTTCCTATTAAATTATAAGTTCCACGGGGCACCTGGGTGGCTCAGTGGGTTAAGCCTCTGCCTTCAGCTCAGGTCATAATCCCAGGGTCCTGGGATCCAGCCCGCATTGGGCTCTCTGCTCTGTGGGAGCCTGCTTTCCCCTCCTCTGCCTCTGCCTGCCTCTCTGCCTGCTTGTGATCTCCATCTGTCAAGTAAACAAATAAAATCTTTAAAAAAAAAAAATATATATATATATATATATGTTCCATGGGGGTAGGGCCATGTTTCATTATTGCTTTCCACAGAGTTTGGTAAAGAGGAGGGGCTGAAGAAATATTTGCTAAATGAATGACTTAAAGTCTCTTATTCACAGCCAACTCCAAATAACTGCTGTCTAAAATAAATAGGATTTACTTATGAAAGTGGCAAAAGTGCCTGCATATTTTAAAAGAACAGAGTGACATATAAGTCTACAAATGGGTAGAGAAAGAGAAGCTAAAGTGGCTTAATTCAAAATGCATTTCTGAGGGTAGCTGAAACAGTCTTCTTTGGTCAGAAAAACAGAACCACTGTAAAAAACATAGAAGTAAGTGTTTTAATGTGGGAATTAGCATTTATGTAAATGTGGAAGGAGCCAGGGAGTAAAGGCTATAGCAAGAGGCCTGGAGAAACCCTACATCAGTCCAAAGGACTAGGAGGAGACTTTGAGGAGACTCATGGGACCTTCTGAGGAAGTTTGAGAAATGCCTCAAATCTGTGTATTACAAAGAGGGAGCTCATGGCAAGTGCAGCTAAGCTGCTGTGATTAGAGAGTGGGGGGCTTCTGGAGAGATCTGTAAAACTGCCAAATCAGTGGAAGCTGCCTTGTCTGACCTATATGGCGTCTTGAGATTGATAACCTCAGCTTTATTTGTACTTCCAAGTCTCATGTGAGTTCCTCTCGCTGGAAAACTCTGACTTAAAACCATAATAAAAGGATTCTAGGAAGTACTTGAAAATGATGGTGGCACTGACAGTTTGGCAGTAGATCACATTGCCCAGGAAAGCGATCATTTGATTTTATTCAAGGGCTTTCTTTGAGCACATCATTTTTAACCAGAACTAGGAAAGGAAAACTCAGTTCTAAGGTCTGCTCCAGAATTTGACTTTTTTACTTTTTTTGAGGTCTCAAGGTTGTAGATGAAAATAAAAATAAGTTTTTATTTATTTATTTATTTATTTTTATTTTATTTTTTATAAACATATAATATATTTTTATCCCCAGGGGTACAGATCTGTGAATCGCCAGGTTTACACACTTCACAGCACTCACCATAGCACATACCCTCCCCAGTGTCCATAATCCCACCCCCCTCCCAAGCCCCCTCCCCCCATCAACCCTCAGTTTGTTTTGTGAGATTAAGAGTCACTTATGGTTTGTCTCCCTCCCAATCCCATCTTGTTTCAAAAAAAAAAAAAAAGTTTTAATGTGCACCGATTGATCTTCATGTGGAATCCAGTTTTACTGGCCTTTGGAATGGTTTTCAAAAGAGCAATTAATAAATATGTGATCTGAGTCTAAAGGGTCATTAGACAGCACATGAGCCTGACTGGTCTTATAGTATATGCAACCATTTCTCCTCTTTGGTTGGGACTTTCTCATCTGTAGAAGAAGTGAAATCCCCCTTCTCCATGGTAAGAATAACTATAGTGTTTGTTTACAGAATGCTTATTATACATATCATGCTCAATGATTTCGGTATACAGCTCTTATCCGTACAGTTGCTCAGAAGCAATAATGCATCTTTGGGTTGTTATGAGGTTACAATGAGATATTTGTAATGCACCTAGAATATTGCCTAATAGAGAATTGGCATTCAACTGACCTGCTCTACTGTCCTACTGCTGGTAAATGACAGTGTAAAGATTCAATACTTTGTTTATTTTACAGACTTTTTTGAAGTTAGACATTATTATCATGTAATCCTCATAAATAAGAGTGGTTGAATAGAAAAAAATACAGATGCTTTCTTTAGTCTTTAGTTCCCGTCTATTCTCAGCGTATCATCTATCATTGACATCTCCATACATGTCAGTAATGAGTAATAAGGATAATATACTACCCTAATCTCATGGTTAATTTTCCTTTTTCGAAGTGTTTTTACATATATAATCTCATTTTATCCCCTCAACAGCCCTTTAATATAGGCTGGCTAATAATTATTATGTCCTTTTTACAGATGTGGAAACTAAAACCCTTGGCTGGTTAATAAAGAAACAAGTTCTATTTATTGGGTTCTTACAATGTCCAGGGAATTTTTAGTCACTATTACAGTCATTACAGTGAATGTCCCCTTTTGCAAATACATAATAGATTCATAATTTAAATAACTAAACTTATACAACTGGTGAAGACATTCCACTCTGATAGTTCAAATCCAGGGCTATGTTGCTTCAAAGCTGCTAATTCTTTTCCTATTGGCATTTGAAGCCTAAACTTGGACCGCTGACTCTGGACCCTTTTCCAAACTGGTGAGCTAATCAATAATGTATTTTTCCACCAAAAACTCTAGTTATGGTGTATCTTATAAAATTAACCATTAAAAAAAGAGTTGGAACTGTACTGGTATTTTATTTAATACAATGTTACAGAAAGGATGTTTCTCAAACAACCAGACATATTCCTTTTTCTTAGGGTAAATTTTAAATACATAATTTTATTTCTTTTATGTTTGTATTTATTTACTTTTTTGTTTCTTCTTAACAAGGTTTTTTTTTTGTATGTGTTTGTATTTGTGTATGCACACAAACATATATGGGGTACCACATATATACACATCTAATTGGTCTCCATCTAAACAAAGAATTTCTATTTTGTAAGCTGAGAATTCTAGCCACAGTAGACTGTAAGGGATTAAGGTGGTGATTACCCCTGCTTTCCATGTGGGAACTGAGACCATTTAAAAAAATCCCAGCCTCTGGAATGGACTCTGCAATTTCTCTTTACCTTAAAGGTTACTCATTAACACCTTTAAAGTTGCTGAACAATTTACTTCAATAATACCCCTTGGTTCAGAGCTCCATAGATTAATTTTACATTTATAAAGATAACTTTCCTTTGATCTAAACACTGTCATAGTTTTGTATTATGACACCATTAGTTATATACATATATATAGTATTCTCATTATTTCATATATCTTTATCTCATCTCTTCCTATTTTTCCCCTTTTCAGAGTCTCTTAAATCATATGGCACATGCAGAATGTATTTTAGTTCTCTTTCTGAATTTAGAAATCAGTATAAACACTATTTATAACAGCTTCTCCATGCCATCAAGAAGTCTACCTTAAACAGGGGCACACACATGATGAAAAGAGCTAAAAGTCACAGGATTGTAGTTAGAAATGATCTCAGAAGGCTGCTTTCTATGAGAGTGGATTCAAAAATGCTTTTGCGTTGGAAATTAGAGTCTTTTTGGTATCTAGTGAGAACAGGTTTTGTAGAATAATGGAGCTGAAGGCAGATTCCCACGTACTGAAGAGGATCAGTGAAAGTAAAGGTAGAGCAGGATGCTAGCCTATGTTCTCAAAGTATTGAATAGAGAAGACTGGCAGGTTGTAGGAGAATTAGGGTTGACAGAAGGACCTTGAAGGCATTAGAAGATAAATATGCTAATTTTGAGTAGATTGATGTTTTTTCATCAATGAAATGTTTTCAGTATGGGTATTTGGTTATTTATTGATTCACCTAAACAAACTACTGAATACTTTTAAAATACCATGCCTGCTCAAATCCCTCCTTTCCTCCCTTCCTTCCTTTCTGCCTCCTTCATTCCTTCCTTCAGTTCCTCCTTCCCTTCCTCCCTTTTGTCCTTCCTTTCCTTCCTTCCTTTCTTTGTTCTTCCCTTGTTTCCTTCTTTGTCTCCCTCCTCTTCTCTCATTAACAATATTGTTGAGCACCTACTAGGTCGCAGAGTATTAGTTTAGTACATGATGCAGATGACCTAAGTCATGTCCTCAGGGCATAGAAAAAGTGCAACAGAACCATGCTTTATCAACTTAAACTCACCTGTCTAAAGAACAGAGGAAGGGGAATCATGACATGGTTTTTGTTAGTTCAATTGGTTCTGAATGATCACTAGTCATTTTCAAAAATGCTTCAAGCCATATCCTTAATAACCTGTTCCAAAACGTTGCTTGGAATAAATACCAGAATTATAGGTTTGCAGTTTTCAAATCACAGTGGGGTGGGAGACGGGATTTCCCTGTCAGTAATCTGGCATCTCTTCAGTTTGCTCTGAATTTTCAGAGGTTCAATTGGTGACTCTTTGAATGTATCCAGGTTTCAGTATTCTTTTGTCTAGTTCATTCTGGCCCAGAGACTCTTACTATCTTTTCATTTGTCTTACCCTGTATTTCTCAATTCAGTTTAGAGACCATTCTCTACAAAAACGAAAACAACAACTGGAAGCAAAATAAATTTATAAGAGTATAATAATTGGGCTTTCCCCCCCTATTTTTTTTAAAGTGCTTTCAGACTTTTAGAAAGGTTACAAAAGTAGTTCAATGGATTTTTTTTCCTGAACCATTTGAGAGGAAGCTGCACTCATGATACCTCAACCCTTGAGTACTTCAGTGTGTAAACCCGACAAACAAGGACTTTCTCTTATGTAATTTCAATACAACTATCAAAATCAGGAAGTTGACACAAGTAATTACTACCACTTTACCCACAGAACTCACTGAAGTTTTGCCATTTATCCCAATAATATTCTTTAGGATCCATTCCAAAATCATTTGTTTTACTTCTCATAGTTCTTTCAATAGTCTCTTTTAATTTGGAAAAAAATCTTTAGTATTTTTCTTAGCTCTAATTACCCTGATGTTTTAAAAAAATTACAAACCAGTTATTTTGTATATTTCTCAATTTGGGTTTTTCTGATGCTTCCTCAGGATTAGATTGTGGTTATTCAATTTTGGCATGGATATCCATGTGATTTTTTTCATTGCATCCTATCAGGTTGTATGAAATTTCAGTTTATCTGGTTATTAGTAATGTTAACTTTGATTACTTCCACCATTCTAAAGTGACTCTTACCTTTATATGAATAAGTATTTTTGGAAGTAAATATCCAAATTTCTACTTATAAGTCATAGCATCTATTGGTGCTTTTGGCTAAATCATTACTATGTTGGTTACCAAATGGTGACTTTTAAATGTCATTCCTACCACATTTATTAGTTGCCATTCAATGTAAATAAATAATTTCTTTCCTCATTCTTTAATTTGCTTATTTACATCCATTTTGACCCATGTAGTTCTACTTTATTTGATTGGTTATCATTTGCTCTTATTGTTACCGAAAACCTTGGCATCATTCTTGAGGTGTTTTTTTTTCTTCTCTTCATACCCTGTAATATGATCTATCATTTAGACCTGATGGAGATACCTTCAAATCACATTTAGAATCTTTTGACATTTTTCATTTTTGCTACTAGCAAGATAGTTTAAATTGTCTTTATCTTCTGATTTATTTTAGTGCCTTCTTGTCTTGGTCCCATTGCCCCACCCTCCTTGCTCCTGTACAGCCTGTTTTTCATGCAGCAGTTGAATGATCTCTCCAAAGTGAAAATCATATCATGTCACTGACGTTCTTGCTTGAAATCACCTAGTGACTTCCCATGTCTTTGAAATAAATTCCAAATTCTTTACTTTGGACAGTTCCACAGGAGCTGTCTCTGTCTAACTCTCGGGCTTTATTTCATTCATATCTGCCCTTTACTTATCATGGTATTTTATGGTATTATGTTTATGGTATTAAACTGTTCCTGATACATGCCCCATTTGTTACTTCCCTAGGCTTTGTATTAGTTGATCACACTTCTTCCTGTGGTTTCCTCATTTAGGTAGCAGTTTAAACTTCCCTCATCAGAAAGGTGTGCCTTGACCATCTATCTTGAAATACCTCCTCTTGCTAGATTGTAACACTCTGCAGTTTCTGTATCCCCTGTTGCCATATTCCCAGAGCCTACCAAAATGTCTGGCACAAAGCAGGTGTGAATTTTTTTTTTTATATATTTTCTGTTACCATTACACCACCTTCCTCAAGTAGATGAGTGGTTATTTGTTATATTATTTATGTAAATATATATACATATATATATAAATGTAAAATAAATAATAAAGATCAATTAGAAGTACTGTCTGTTGTCTTCAGCATTTTTAATAGGCTTATATTTTTGAAAGCTATGGACAAAGATGATAGGACAGTCCTGTTATTAATGGTGTCAAAAAGATAGGCGTAAAGCTGTATGTGCAAGACTAAAGCATATTGTATGCTATAGATAGGACAATAAAAGGTTCAAGGAACATTCTTGGGCTTTGACTTGAGCAAGCGACACTTCATGTGATCATTACCAGAATCACTGTCTATTTCTGAGATTATCAAAGACTTCCCTCTATACCCATAACTACTGCAGAGCTAGATGTTCATTTTATATATATGAGAAATTTTTTCTTTGAAAAAGATTTCTGACCATAGGATCATATATTTTCCCCTTGAAACTTCAGAAATATAACTTCTTAATTCTGGGAAGTATCTGAAGTTGGTGGAATAATTTAACTTATGAAATTACATAATGACCTACTATCTTCCTGAATTCCTATGATTTACATATCACCAGAGGTTTCCCCACAGTCCAATCCAGATAGTCTTATTGCCTCCTCTATTTTCTAAAAGATGAATGGTGAGAAAGAAGGGAAACGTTTATCAAGGCATTGCTTCTAGAAGAATGACATTTGCAGATGTCAGGAGAATTATTTGTTTGTTTGTTTGTTTGTTTATTTATTTATTTATTTATTTGACAGGCAGAGATCACAAGTAGGCAGAGAGGCAGGCAGAGAGAGGGGAGGAAGCAGGTTCCCCGCCGAGCAGAAAGCCCGATGTGGGGCTTGATCCCAAGACTCTGGGATCATGACCTGAGCTGAAGGCAGAGGCCACTGAGCCACGCAGGCGCCCCCAAATTGTATCTTATGCATTTGTAAACTGTGCCTATTGTTAAGGACTCTGTAATCAGAAATGCATGCAAATATACTATAAAATTATTTTCCAATTCTTTCTTAGTGAGTAAACTTTGCAGATTGATGAGAATCCCAGATATGTGCTATGTATTTGTAGGTTTCAGTTTTCCCAATTTGCAACACATTATTGGCTTTGCCCAATTAATATTAGGTTGTGCATTCGTTTTATAGATTTTTCTAAATTTCCCTTCATTTATAGTATTTTTTAAAAAAAATTTTGCATGGACACACATGCAGACTCACAAGCCATTCCATTCTGTAAGATTTTTTACTGAATGTCTTATTTATTTTTATATGAACTGTGCTAGGCACAGGGATAAATAGATGAGTAGCCTGTTTTAAAAGCATTATGCCTTTTTCCTATTATGCATGCTGGGCAGAATATAACTTCACTTCTTAACTGAATTTTGAAGTGATTTCTTGACATAAGTGCATAGTGCCCTTTGAATTAGAATAACAAAATATCCCTGAGGGAAAGCTTTGAAAAGACTGGCTGTTGGGTAAAGACTGAATTGTAGAGGAGTGAAAGTGGAGCAAAGAGGTCAGTTAGGAAGTTATTGCAATCATCTTGGTGAAAGATGATGGTGACTTGAACAGGATGGTAGTCATGGAGGTGGAGAATAGTGGAAAATTTCAAAATATACTCTTGAAGTGCTACCAGTAGGTCTTGTTCATGGATTGAATTTGGGTGCTGAAGAGAAAGAGAACATGCTTAAAGAAATTGTTAAAAATCATTTGCAAAACAAAACTGATACATTTTTTCCCCTCCTCTGAATATCATTCTAAGTAGAACTATCATTTTCCTCAGACATTTTATTTAGACATATGATAAACCATTTTTAGTAATCAGTTCTCTTGGACAATTTAGGAGGCCAATGAATACTCTGAAATTGCATAAAAAATTTTAAATTTATGCATATGCTTTTCCTTGGAGGAAGGTCACAGCTTTCCACATATTCTCAAAGAAATCTTTGAACAAAAACAAGTTAAGTGTCTATTAGTCCGTTATTGTACAAAATGCAATATAGCAAGCTACTCTAAAACTCAGTAGCTTAAACCACCATAATTTGTTCTCACTCACATGCCTGTGTGCCAGCCAGGGTCATTCTGCTGATGTTGGTTGGGGCCACCTGGACTCTGCTCCAGGTCATGGCTTCAGATCAGATCCGCTCCTTGTGTCATTCATCCTTCTGGGTCTGGTGACCCACCTGGAACATGTTGTTTTCCTGGCAGTCGCAGAAACATGAGAGTGAAAACACAGCCCTCCAAGCACATTTTAAGCCTCTGCTTGTGTAGCATCTGCTAACTTTCCATTGGGTAAGGCAAATTACATGACACATCCCAAAGACAAGTGGTGAGGAAGATTGCGGCACCTGTAAGCGGGAAGGGACTGCAAAGTCAAATGGCAGAGGGACATGCAAAAGTCACAAGGCAAATGAATATCTAGTTTGTTTATTCCTTATTTTTTATTTCCCTTTCCCAACTTGTACTACTGAAAAAGTCATGTTGGCATTTTGTGGAGAATGAATATACCAGTTTCTCCTACTCGTGAAGTACCTCCTGCCTGGGTTTTAAACCTGAAATTTTTCTCAACTAAAGTCCTGATCTTCGGGATGTGGCTTGATGGGGACTAATGTGATATTCTGAAAGTTTATCTTTCTAAACGAGCTTAACTCTGTGTCCAGCCTCAGGACTTGCTCACATGAAAGGTTTTTGCCCTCCTTGACTTTATGCTTCATTCTGACAGTGTGTAGTCAGATCCGAAAGAAACAAAAATTCAGTGAAACTAACACACACACACAATGTGTAAAGAGATGTTTTTACTCCTTGTGATACCATTTTAGTTTTCCAACAGCTCGGTATTCCCTGGAGCTATTAATAAAGGGTCTCAGAACTCAGAATACCGTCTCTTTTCCTCCAACTTCAACTTGTTCCAAAAAAGAAATATCTCATTCTGTATCTTTTAAATGAAAAAGCAAGCAGTGAGATGATCTACATACAAAATCAGCAAATGTATGCCCCCATCTCCCTTGGCCAACAGGATTAAAACTCATCTGTGGAATCAGAAACTCCCTGTAATCACACCCAACCAGACTTCAGTCAGAGCTCTTGGTTTCAGATGTATTTAAAAAACATTTCCTTTTATTCTCTAGATCTTTCTTAAAGAATAAACTTTGCATTTTCTTGAAAGCACCTCCTCTGGTGTGCCCATGTGATTTTTAATCTTTTCCTCTCACCAGGGCAAAGATTGAAAGGATCTGTAATTAATGACTTGAAAAATATTAAGCTGGATTTAAAGAAAGAGACCCAATTAGTGGAAAAGCTCCATATAACTCATCTCCTTTACTTGAAGAAATGCTGGAGTGCTCTGCAAAAATTGCTAAGATACTGAGGCAGTTCCCCCATTAACCCAGGTAAGGGATATGGAGGTGGCCTGTGTATCAGTGTTTTATTGCCCCTCTTGACAATGGTTATAGAGTCAAAATAGTCTAAAGATGATCAATAATTGATCTTGGATATTTAAGGTATGTTTTTGTTTGGTAGCAGGGGACTCACCTAGATGACCTCTTTGCATCATTTCCCAATTTAGACCAAACCAAGTTGTCTTCATTAAATAGGATTCTCTTTCTCCTTCAAAGTTATATGTGTTTAGGGAGAAAGGATGTAAGTCTATCTCAGCCTATTGATTTCTTTCCTTGTAGAATGTGTGAAGGAGAAACATCTTGTAAGATCTTTCTTTGGCACAGGAATAAGTAGACAATCTAATTTTAAAGGCAGCAGAACATAAAGGGATACATGTAAGGTTCTGGAGTCCCATGGTTCACACTTGAATCCTGACTCTATGGCCTACTTTATGGCCTTTGGTTAATGGGTAAACTGGTTTAAGTTCAGTTTTCCTCAAAGATTTTTGTGGGGATCATGGAAAATAATGCATGTGTAGGCCTCAGTCCAATTCTAGACAAAGTAAGCACTTTATTTTTTTAATTTTTTTTAAAGATTTTATTTATTTATTTGACAGAGATCACAAGCAGGCAGAGAAGCAGGTAGAGAGAGAGAGGGAGAGAGAGGGAAGCAGGCTCCCTGCTGAGCAGAGAGCCTGATGCGGGGCTCGATCCCAGGACCCTGAGATCATGACCCGAGCAGAAGGCAGAGGCTTTAACCCACTGAGCCACCCAGGCACCCCAAACATTGGTTAGTAATAAATGTTATGTCTGTAGGCTTTGTTGGAACCCTCAGAAATAAGTGGTGGTGTGGGCTATGAAAATGAGTGAAATATTAGTTTAATTTGTTGATTAAATATAACTTTTGAGTGTACCATACACAAAGGCTCATTCTTCCTTTTAGGTGACTTGGAACATTCCTAATAAATGACTTTCTAATGAAATGGCATTCTCAAAGTAACTTGTCAATAAGTGCTTGTCACCAGGGTCTAACCAAAATATGAAAATGGGCCACCACAACCCAACTTGGGATAGGGGCCTGCCAGCTGCAACACCATCATCCTTGCTCGGAGTCTTTTAACATGGGTGTTATCATTTAATTTTTTTTAAAACTTTTTTTTTAAAATTTTTAAACAAAGATTTATTTGTTTATTTGTTTGAGAGAGAGCATGTTTACGGGGAAGAGGGAGAAGGAAAGAGAGTCCATAAGAAGTGTCCCTCCTGAGAATTGGGTGGGGAGAGTGGGCTGGGAGCTCAACCTCAGGACCCTGAGATAATGACCTGAAGGAAACCAAGAGTCCCAGGCTTAATGGAGAGAGCCACCCAGGTGCTCCTGGGTTTTAGCATTTCAAAGAGAACCCTCAGGACTTCTGTCTGCTAACTGCCCCCTCCCCAGCTGGGACCTGTTGGCAGGACTGTCACTAGTAATGTTTGTATAACTGAAGACTATTTTCTGGTTTCAGAAGAATAAAATTGACTATGTTTTACCTCAAAAACCGAAAAAAAAGAATAAAGAAAAAAGGAAATGGGGGCCTGACAATCAAAAGAGATGAATTAGGTGGCCTGGTTGAATTTTAACTAAGTAAAAAGGAACTTGGAGGTATTCATTCCCTTCCTTTATCACTTACCTTTTATTTACCTTTTCTGTACTAGGCCCTGTGCAGTGTATAATGAGGAAATCAGTGGAGAAAAGACGGAGTCCCTGGGCAAAGTAGAGCTCTGGCTTGCGGGTTTGCGCCAGAACTCAGTGCTCTGTGGCAACATCTGAATACGGACCCTCTCTCCTGGTAGAGGGGGTTGGAATGGGGAAATAAAAAATGATTTGGTGTTCTGGGTGGAAGCATTTGGGGAAAGATTTCAGAGGACATCCTGAGAAATTTGAGAAAAATTTAGTAGGAAAAAAATAAGAGACGCCCCTAATAGGTTATAGGTTCTTGATTTGTTTTTGTAGTAAGAAGTGGAATGATCTAAATGGCATTGGAAAATGCTTTGGTAGTGGTAAGTGCAATTGGTTAGATAAGGGAGAAGATAAATATTTATATTTATATATAAATAGTTATATATGTGTGTGTGTATCTGTTCTCTGGGGAATAGAATCATTCCCCATCCTTGGAGTATAAGGAGGAATTATGGAGTGAAGGAGACCTAGAAGAACTACCAGCTCACTCAGTAGGTTGCTAGGAAAGCTAGTTGTGATAATCTTGGTTTGTATGTTCCCAGCATCCGAACTTATTATTGAGAATCTCTCTGTTCTTCAGTTCTTAGTTTAGTGGCAGGGCATTACAAAAGGGAACCCTGACTTCAGTAAGAGAAGGTCTGGTCAACTTACCTTTTTGCTGGGATGCTTCCCAGTCAGAGTCAGTCAGAGAAGCTGACATCATGTGTCTCAGAAACTAAAAGTTGATGCTTATTTTGGAGAAGTAGAGATTAGGTGGGAGCAAAAAATGCCTTATTATTTTTCAGAGACAAACTAGATTTGATTTTTAATTTTAAATTGGTATTTAGAATATTATATCAAACAGTATAATATCTCTCTTATGGACTCAACTGTGCCCCCACAAATTCATATGTTGAAGCTGTAACCCCAACATAGATTTATTTAGAGATGGAATCTTGAAGGAGGTGATTAAGGTTAAATGAGGTACCAAGGATGGGACCCAAATCCGCTAAGCCTGGTGATTTTTACATGAAGAGAAAGACACCAGGGCTGCTTATGCAGAGAGGGAAGGCCATGTGAGGACACAGCCGGAAGGCAGCATCTGTCAGCCCAGGAGAGAGGCCTCAGGGGAAACCAAACCTTCCAGCGCTTGATCTTGAATTTCCAGCCTCCAGAACTGCGAGAAAATGAGTTTCTGTTAAGCCAGTGGTCTGTGGTATGTTGTTATGGGAGACCCAGCAGACTAGTACAATCTCTAGATATAAAACATAAACTATGATATTTAAACACAATACTACAATGTCCATTTCACATGTTTCTTCAGCATACAGCCTCTATTGAGCAGGTACTGGCTGGTGTCCACATATCCATTATTTTATTTAAGTGGCACAGTTTTGCTATGTGATAGTTATTGTTGCCTAAGGTCAAATATCTGAGAAGCAATGAAGTTGGAATCCAATCCCAAGTCTCAGTTTATGAGTATAATTATTTTTACATTATTCTCTGCTAGATTCCACTGCATGGAACCCAAAACTCACTGCATTTTTTTCATCGTGATTATTGTGTGACCTCTGAAGAAGGACTCCACACTGTCCCTTTTATTCTTTTTTTGATTTTAGACATTGAACTACACCTGATAGCAACACAGATCAACTGAAAACAGCATCTGGTTTTGCTGCAGGCAACAAGCACATCACTTTCCATGAATACACTTACTATGAACTCATAGTTAGGAAGAGCTTGCATCATGTTTCAATTTAATAGCTATTACTTCTTCTTCAAAGGTCTTGCTGTATGTTCCATTTTCCCTCCAAATGTCAGAGGGGAATGGGAAATTGAAGTGTCATAAAACACTTGAAGCCTTCATTTATTGCAGACTAATTAGAGAATCAAAGAAGAATAGGAGCTGGTTTTCTCTTTCCAAACTCTGGGGAACTAGTGTGTAGCAGAATGTACCAAAAAGACACTAGGTATTGCGATTTTTTTTTCATGTGCCAAGTTCATAGGAGCAGGACTGATTGTGTGTGAAACTTACAGTATCACTTATAATGTAGATTAGAATAATGTAAAAACAAAGATTTTTTAACTAAATCCTGGATCTCTAGGATGAGGATTTTGTGAAACTCTCCAAACTGTGGGCAGCTGATTTGAGAGTTGAAACATTAGGGAAATAGCCTCATTATAATGACTGATGATATTTGTCTAAAAGATACCCCTCATTTCCAGATGATCAACACTCCAGTTGACCCAGTCCCTGACTACAAGATTATATGCCCTTCCCTTTAACACTATTCCATTTCTTCTCTCTTTCTTTTTCTTTATCCAACACAACAATGACAGTGTGTCTGTAACAGGAGGTATACTTAGATAGAGGGGAGATGTTTTTTCATACTGTTCCCTTTCTCGGCCACTGGATCATAACTCAGAAAACCTGGGCACCCATTACTAAGGGAAGAGGCCAGGTGCATTACATGTGCAATTGCTTCTGTACCACTGAACCTTCCACAAAATTATCAATGCACTAATGCCTTCCTAATGAACTCAGGACTTCTTAGCTTCTTGTTTATTTGGAAGGCTTAGCCTGTGCTGGATGAGGAGTTGGAATCAGAGACTCCCAGACACTGCTTCTTTGGAGGCCTTAAAGAAAACATTTGGAGAGATGGCAGGAGTATGTGATGTTAGGGAATGTGCCAGAAAGGGTGAGTTACAAAATCCTCTAGGTCTATCATCATTTGCCTTTATGCTCTGCCTGCTGTGAGATTAAGTGGACATCCCAGTGACTCATTTTCAGGACACACTGGCTTTTTGTCTTTTGTTTTTTCTTCTCTGTTCTGTCTCCATGGACATGATGGTTGAGAATATGACAAATGATTGCCTTTGGATTCATGAAAGAAAATTCTATCCAGAGAAGGGCCAAAAAGCAATCTGTAAAGGGTGGTAAGTTATCATCTTGGGATGATTTGTTGGAAGGATGAATAGCATTTTCATTTCCAATGAGATGGATCTTCACAGCTCCAGGAAGTGCGTGTGTGTTTGTGTGTGTATGTGTGTGTGTGTGAATCTGTACTTATAAAAGGCTTTTGATCAAGTGTCTGTATCGGAATAGAAGTCTGAAGTTTAGGCAGTGCTTTTCATGTAGATTATATAATTTGACTATCATAACATCCCAAAGATATAAATATTACCCTAAGTTAGCAAATGAAGAGGCTGAATCTGAAAGGTTAAGTGCTTGGCCCAGCTAGTAGGTGGCAGAAATATGAATGTATTTTTAGGCAAACATCATGTTCCAACAATGGGGCTACACTGAACATTTATATAGGGTCTGATCTAGGCTGCTACATAAGCCATAGAAGATAGGGATTTACTTTAAAAAATAAAAGTAGTTAATTTTCTCCCCCAAAGGGTTGTTAAAATTGAGCCTAGTGGTTTTTTAAACCAATGGTTGCAATGAAATTTTTTTTCCTTTTTTTTTAACTGTTTGTTTTTTTGTTTTTATAAAAGCAATGTATGGATATCTGCCTTCATCTGTTACATGTAAAGATCTTGGAAGTCATCACTCTTATCTTTACAACAAGAAAAAACTTAACAAACAGAAAATCAGTGACACTTATTGGACCCATCAGAAAATCGAGATAGTAAGGCAAACCATCCCCCTGCATTCTAGAGAGACAGGTAAATACAGGAAGTTAAGAGCTAAGGTTTGCTTACCTGGAGTAGAAGGCACTAGAGCCATAGCTGATAAGAACACTTCAAAGATTTTGAAAAGCTGCCTCCAGTGAGAGATAGACTTCTGTTGGCTTTACCTCTAGGAACTCAATCAAGTTCTCCTGACAAGATCTGAGATAGATCCTTCCATGGCATACCAAAGAACTGTCTCCAAGGGAAAGGACTTTACAAGAGTCTTATCCCATCTGGGGGAAGAGCATTCCTCCTTTATGACCCTCTAACTTTTCTTTCTCAGCTGAGGTTGTGGTGGGGAACAGGAAATTATACCCTGGATCAACACTTATGAAGGTCACAACCCCGAACACAGGCCCACTGAAGACCAAGATTTAATCATAAGATTATAAAACGCTTCTTTTCTGCAACACTTCCCCACTGTATTAACAGGTTTCTAGTGTAGTAACAATGGATTCCAGCTGAAAGCGCTGCAAGACACAAACTCTGAGGAAGAATACTTAGGGAAGGCTGAAATCAGAAGGAGAGACAAAAAGAAGGACATTAGAAGAATTGGAAGTTTCTGGCACTTACAGCTTCAGAAAACATTAAGCCCAGCCCACCTCTTAGCCAGATTTATATAAATCTTCACCCATAAGATGATTTAAATAAATCCTTTGTATAAAATCATCACACCTGTTTACTTCATTTCCTATTGCCTAGTTTAACATTGGATCCAACTTCTATGAAAAAATTACAGAGCAGAATACCCCACAGTTTGAAGAAACAAAGCAAGCATAAGAACCAGACTCAAATAAAATAAAGATAGTGGAGTCATTAGGGAATTTATAGTAACTGTGGTGACTATTTTAAGGGCTCTAATGGGAAAAGAAGATAACATGCAAGAAGAGTTGGGTAATGCACACAAAGAAATGGAAATTCAAAAGAAACAACTAAACAGAAATGGTAGAAAACAGAAAGAAATGCAGCCTTTGATGGGCTCATCAGTAGACTAGACATAGCCAAGGAAACTATTAGTCTGCTTAAAGGTAGGTCAACAGAAACTTCTCAAAACTGAAATGCAAACAGAAATGGAAAATACAAAAGGGAGAAAAGAAATGCAGAGTAGAACATCCAAGAACTGTAGGACAGTTCAAAGGTGTGTATTCCAAAAGATGAAGAGGGAATGAAGCAGAAGAAATATTTAAATAATGGCTGCAAAGATTTCAAAACCACCAAAGCATACATTTAGGAAGCTCAGAGAGCACTGAGTGAAATAAATATCAAGACAAAACAAACCAACACCTAGCATATCATATTGAACTTCAGAAAACCAAAGAGAAAAAGAGTATCTTAAAAGATGCTGGAGGAAAAGAATACCTATAGAGAAACAAGGATAAGAATTATAATGGACTTCTTATCAGAATATATGCAAGCAAGAAGAGAATGGATTTAAAGTATTGAGAGCAAACCCCACCAACCTAGAATTCTATATCCAATGAAATGATCCTTTGAGAGTAAAGGAGGAACAAGGAATTTCACAGACAGTTGAGAACTGAGAGAGTTCATCCGTAGTAGACCTGCCCTGTAAGAAATGTTAATTACTGCTCTGCAGTAGGAAAGAAAATTATATAGGTCAGAATCATTTGCCTACATAAACAAAGGAAAAGTATCAGAGAAGTAATAAATGAGGGTAAAATGAAATGTTTTATTTTTCTTAGTCTTAATCTAAAAGATAACTTTAAAGTAATAATAGTTACAATGAATCAGGCAATTATAGTATATGAATAATTGACAACAATGTCTTAAAGACTGAGAGGGAGGAATTAGAAATACTCGATTTTAAAATACCTGCACTACATGTGAAGTGGTACAGTGTTATTTCAAAGTGGAATCAGATTAGTTTAAAAGGTATATTAGAAACTATAGTAACCAGTAAAAACTTTGAGAAATTTAAGTGATATGATAAAAGAAGAGATATAATGAAATCCTGTAAAGTACTTTATTAGAATCAGAGAAAATGAAAGAAGAGGGCATGGAGAAAGAAATAAACAGAATAAATAGAAAACAGCTAAAAATGTGGATATTAAACCAACTATATCAATAATCACTGTAATATGAATGGCCTAAATATTCCAATTTATTTTTTTTTAAAGATTTTATTTATTTATTTGACAGAGAGAGAGATCACAAGCAGGCAGAGAGGCAGGCAGAGAGACAGGAGGAAGCAGGCTCCCTGCTGAGCAGAGAGCCCGATGCGGGACTCGATCCCAGGACTCCGAGATCATGACCTGAGCCGAAGGCAGCGGCTTAACCCACTGAGCCACCGAGGCGCCCCTAAATATTCCAATTTAACGACAGAGACAGAGTGGATAAAGTGGCTGATCATACAACTAATGCAGAAACTATGTGAGATGAATCTGGGGCATCTTTTAGAACCAGAAAGTAAAGAACTGCTCTAAAAAACAAAATGAAATACCCAAAATAATGTAATATGTCAGAGATGCAGGAGGCAACTAAAGAGCTCCCAGTGGCCAAAGAACAACTTCAGCAATAAAATTAAGTAATATTGGATTACATATCCATGAGTGTATAGTGGATAAATATCCATGAAGATAATGGGTACAAATAATTGATTAAATAAAGGAATTAATGATGAAAAATAGATAAATTTCTCATGCAGAATTCCGAATAGTTTCTATAGATACTCAGTCCTCAAGGAAGTCGAACATATCTCTCCACTCAGGAAGTGCAGGCTCAGGGTGACTTCCTTTCAAAGGGACCTGCGTAGAAAAGAGAGAGAAAGAATAACTTAAGAGTGGAGAGATCTGCCAAATGCTACCTCAAAATCAGCAGTAGTGTTACGTTGGTAGTATGTTCCCTTAATATGATGTGATAAAAGTTGTACTTTTCTTTAAGGGTTCTCCTCCCCAAAACACATATCCCCTGCTTATCACGAGAAAACATCAGACAAATCTCCACCAGGGGACATCCTACAAAATACTTGAATAGTGCTCAAAGCCATTAATTATCCTTAATGATCATAAAAAACCAGGAAAGTCTGAGAAACCGTTACAGCCAATAGGAGCCTAAGGATACATGACTGCTAAATGTAATGTGATAGGATAGATAGGATGCTAGGACAGTAAAGACATTTAGGTTAAAACTGAAGCAATCTGATTAATGTATGAACTTCAGTGGATTAAAAAAAAGGTAATTCATAATTATTTAAATTTATAGAAAACATTGAAAATATGAAGAGGACTAATATTTTTCCTACAAAATAAACATTTTGGTATATTCTATTCCAGTCTTTTATATGTATGACTACATACATATCTAAGTGCATACTATAAGATGTATCTTTTTCCCGAGATAATGTCTGATGCATATCAGACAAATTAATGAATACACATATGATTGTGTACAACATATCTATGTATATGTATACATACGTAATACATGCGAGTGAGTCATACTTTTTAAAAGTTGTATGTGCTGCTTTTCACTTAATACTCTTCCCATGAGTATGGAAGAGATGACTGTAAGTTCTTCATAGTACTTGACTGATCATGCTTCACTGCTGTGTTCTCCTTGCTAGCTCCATGTGTGTTTCAGGGGAGCGGGCTCACTCTGCCAGGCCGCATGTCCTCTGCACTTAAGCTAACCTTGCAGGGGCCATGTGGATCGTACTAGATGACCCTGCAGTCTGTGAGGTCAGGGTTTTCATCTCCACTCCCTAATTGTATATTCTCAGGCAAGCCCCTTAACTTTTCAGAGCAGTAATTCTCTCCTTCACAGAGTTTTTATAAGAATAAGACAATGAGCGTGGAGGTTCTTATTACAGTGTCTGGTACATAGAGATGCTCAGTGAATAAAGGTCCTTTTTCACACTTCTTAAATTAGACTGAAAAGGCCTCTCCTGTGTCCCAGGGTGGGCCCTACTTTAATAGATGTCTGGTACCTGGTGACTACTGTTTAGGCAGAAAATCCCAGCTTGTGCATTCTCAGCATAGTCCCTTTGCTTGGGATGTTATTGGGAAGGTGCCGAGAGAGCTCAGTTACAATGTGCTAGCCACTATATTCAGCCCTCCATATTCAATAAATGTTGGAGATGCTCTCAAATTGCCCAAGGTATTGCTTGTCTGAGCTAGCATTGCTCCTGTGTGAATCAGCTCCAGCTGCCATAACAAAAACTAGAGACTAGGTATCTTAAAGAGCAGACATTTATTTTCTTTACAGTTCTGGAGGCTGGAAGTCTAAGATCAATGTACCAGAGGGTTGAACTCTGGAGAGTCTTCTCTTCTTGGGTTGCAGATGGCCATCACCTTTCTGTGTCCTCACATGGCCTTTCTTCTGTGTTCATGTGGAGAGAAAAAGATCTCCAGGGCATCTTCCCTTTTCCTGTAATGACACCAGTTATGCCAGATTAGAGCCCCATTCGTAGGACCTCATTTAACCTTAATACTTCATAAGAGGCCCTGTCTCTAAATATAGTCACATTGGGGGTTAGGTCAACGACATACTGATTTTGGGGGAATGCAGTTCAGACCATAATAGCTCATAAGTGATAGAGTCAGGTTTGAGACACATTTTCATGTACAATTTTAAAGCCACATCTGCCAAGTGGCATTGCCCATAATGGGAATGAAAACGTGTCATTGGTCAGCTTCATGGATTATCATTATCATACTCATCATTGTTATTCAGAACAATAAACTGCTCTGTATCTACAGCCATCATATTTTCCAAAGTCTCTTTCCTTTCTTTGGGCTGTGATTAGAACCCTTCCCTGAAATGATGTCAAATGAATGTCAGAAGGAGCTAATGAATTGTGACAACAGACTGAAAGGCGCTGCCTGAGAGTGGGAGAGTTTTGTCAGCCCCAGCTGTGCACATCTCTCCTAATGACACTAAACCTTTGATCCCAGAAACTTCCATACAGTCTGTTAGGATCCATGAATTCAGTCTTGTGAATGGTCGAGGTCATTTGGGAGCTGTTCTGAAGTCTAGGTTTTATTTCTTCTTATCCTCATATGGCCTTTGGTCAGTCTAGGTCTCTGTCTACTCTTCCCTTGGTTTTACATCATAATCCCTTCCCTGTCTTTTTCAGTATCAGGTGCAATTTGTACTCTTGTCTGAAGCCACCAGCTCACTTCACAGATGGCGAATTGCAGTTGAGAGTAATGGGCCTATTCGGTTCAGCCCAGAGAGTATATTAGTGTCTGATAGCCTATAACTGCCGAACATTAGACATCATTCATGCTGCTCCAAGGTCATCTGTAGGGCCGCCTCTCACGCTTCTCCATTCCTCTCTCTACCTCCGTCATATATGAATTACACAAAAGTGGTGAAGCCATTAGGAACGAGTTCTGGGACTGTGGAACAATGAGTCTTTGTTACCAGACTAGCTCAGGCTTGCTCTAGCTAACTGGGAAGACTGGCTGAGCGCTTGAAAGAATGCAACGAAGCAGTACAGCTAAATTTAACCGCTGGGAATATATGGGTCTTCTTAGAGGAAGTATCAGCCCCATACGCTAGGAGGCACCATTTCAAATAGAAAATCAGAAATCAAGCAGCTGATGGAGTGTGTTAATGGGCCATTTGAAATATTAGTTACTATCTGTAAGTATGGTGCTGGAAATTTCGATGCTAAATTCTGGGTTTGATCTTAATTAAATTAAATTAGTCAGGGTTTTTGAAGGTGCCTAGCTAATGGTATAAACATCTTCCAGGAGTACGAGCTCAACAGACACGTGTACATCATCTAGTTCAGAGATTGAGATAAATTTTACTTCATTTGTTCTCATCTATTTCTAGTAGAGGCAAAATTGACAAATACTGAGCTTACAACTCAGGTTTTCTAGTTCCTAGTCTCGAGTTTTTTGTTTTTTGTCTCTGTGTGGTTTTTTTTTTTTTTTTTTTTTTTTTTTGTAGGAAATACCCTACCTGAGCTCCGTTGAGATGCCACTCTTTGGTTCTAGTTCACAGTTGTTACAAACTTTTTCTTTCATCTTTCCACCTGCCCCAAGCCAGTATCCTGTAAAATGGTAGATTTTGAGGGTGCTGAATAGGTAGTACTTTTTTGAATTTTAAGCTAAATGAGAAATAAGACAAAAGAATAGCGAGCAGAAACCGCTTTCAATTTTATCATTAATAAAGTTGATATTGAAGAATAAGGTGTGTGACATGGCGTTGATCTTTCTGATATTGAATCTCTCCTCCAGAAATCTTACCAAGTATCTCTCTCTCTATTTCTAAGGAAGGAGCAAGGGAATTTGAAAAGAAGCCAAGAACATTTAGG
This sequence comes from Lutra lutra, assembly GCF_902655055.1. Lineage (NCBI taxonomy): Eukaryota > Metazoa > Chordata > Mammalia > Carnivora > Mustelidae > Lutra > Lutra lutra. The sequence continues at coordinate 94,034,836 of NC_062287.1, read as the reverse complement.
AAAAATCTTTTTCATGGAAACTGGAAGACTGAGGAGGAATAGTTATCCTCCTGCATATTCTCTTCTCCCTTCCAAATACTTAGATAACAACTGAACTCCAGGCCAGATATATTATCTGATTATAGAATGTGATATTTAAAGCCTGGCTGAACCTTAAAAATTCAGAGTAGCCAGTATGTTTTCCTTTTGAAAGTTGCCGATCCTTATGTAAATCCCAGAGCAGAATCTATTCTTTATAAAATGAAAATAAATATGAAAAAATTTGCTATGTGCTAATGATCAAATTGGAGACGACGAAGAGAAAAATACATGGTTATCAAGGGCTCACACTCTCCTTGAGTAACCTTAACAAAATAACAGCTTTCTGAAATAATATCTCTGCCTTCAGTTGTCTGTCTCCAAGGGTCATCATACTATATTATGGATGGCTTTAATTGGAATTGGTAAACTTTTTCAACTCTTAGATAACAGTGGCCTGCACTCAAAGTTTAATATTACTGCCTTATGTTCTTCAGATATCTGTATTTCTTCATTAAATAGAGTCACTGTTGGGAAAATCTAGTACCTTCTGTCATAGAATCCTTTGTTCCTTTTCTCTGGTTGATTTGGTGCATCTGCTTTCTTTCTTTGCCCGCCCCCCCAGTTTTTTTGCCCTCAGTTTTCCCCACAGTGGGAAAGTTGCCATGCACTAAGATGGCAAGCTGAATAGCACAGGATACTGAGAGCTTTTTACAAAGAGAACCTGGGAAAAGACTTCCCAACACAAACATCTCCAAATCAGGGTGAAGCTCCAAGGGGCAAAGAGCGGGAAGGAAGTGTTTCTTTCTGAAACAGGATTTGTTCACAATGTCCATTTAAGAGGTGAGGGGGATTGTGTGTGATCAATAACACTTCCTTAGGCTCTCTTAATCACATTGATATATTTGTATTTATTAAGTTTTAGTAAGTTAATAAGGTATTAGGTGTATATTAAGTTAAATTAGCACATCAAAGAATCATAGAAAAGGAGTTAACAAGAGAGGAAGACTTCACAATCATAACAAAATAATGATAATTTGGGTTCTGGTCAGAGGAATGACAAGGCATTTGATAAGATCTTGTTTCAGCAGAGGAGGAAATGTACACAGAGAAGAACCATAGAACTATACATCTTTGGGACATCTGTCTTCATCAATGTCAGGTCCTCTTGTAGTCTAAAACCCAGTTGCTTCCACGAATTCCTAGTCCCTGAGTTTGATGGTCAGCTCAGCTCCTTGTTCATAAACTTCACCAGTCCCTGCCATGAAGCTCTCACTTGCAGGTTCTGCCCAGACTCGGTGAATCACCCTCGCAGGATGGATGGTGGGTCCAGAGAGCTGGGGCCCAGCTTCTTACCATTTTGCTTACTCTATGCTGCTTTGCTTTTCATTTCCAGTAATGCTGCATGAGGCAAGCTGTCTTGTTCTTTCCTTTTTCTTCCTTATTCTACACCTGAGTCAGTGGCCTTGCTTAAGAATCCAGTTCATTCATTCCCAAGGCTATCACTTTCTCACTTCATGTCTCTCAGGGATTGAAATCTTATTGTCCTTAGTCTCATTTTCTGTTAGTCTGCTGGGCCTGAGGCCACTCAGGAACCTGCATATTTGTTTAACATTTCTCCTCTTTTCTTAGGAAGTCATCTACTGACCATGGACTCACATATCTTGGCTTCATGTGGCTCTGGAGGTGATATGGTCCCTGATGAGGTTTTCAGAGAAAACTCTGATTTGGTGAGTTGTGTGCAATAAGTTTATTAGAGAAGCCCTAGGGGCATGAAGGAAGCAGATCTAGAATTGACGTGTGCTCCACTCTCAACAAAGGCCTCAGCTAATGCTACAGAAGTGTTGATTCTAGGAGTGCTTTTTAGAGTTGCATTGAAAGGAGACAATGGAACCAGGCCTTTCTGTGTTTGTATTTGCCGGTCACTGGACTGTGGCTTCTTCAGGAAGGGTGTATGATCTTGGGGGAAGAGACCCCTTTCAGATGAGAGCCTTCCCTGCTTGCTGTCTGCCAACATGGTGACAGTGTGGGAATGAGTCTGAATGACTGCACAGGACATGCTCCCTACAGTGTAACATGAGGTCAGAAATAAAGACGAGGGAGGCCCATCATGTGCATTTTAAGCTCTTTTCTTAGGTTATCTTATTCAGTACTTAAAATGATCTTGTAAAGTAGATATCATCATCATCATCATCATCATCATCATCATCATCATCAGTGTAACTATTTTATTGTGCTAAGAGCACATGAGATCTACTCACTTAACAAAATTTTAAGTGTGCAGTATGTTTTTGTTGACTTATATGTATCATGTTTTATATCATGTAAAACTCTTCATTTTGCTAAAGAGAAGCTTCATACCCATTAATTAAGAACTCCCCAGCCACTCCTCCAAGCTCCTGACAGCCACCATTCTACTCTTTACTTCTATGAATTTGACTATTTTTTTGTACCTCAGAGAAGTGGAATCATGTAGCATTTGTCTTTCATTTATGTATTTCATTTAGCATTGGACATTTCCTGAAAGTTCACTCATGTTGTACCATTATTATCTCTATTTTGGTAATGAAAAGACTTAGGGAGTTTACACCATGAGGGACTCTTTCTGTAGCCCTTACCCTGTGAGGATGGTTTGGACACAGTGATTTTTGTAGACTCTATAAAACTTTTAGGAACTCTGCATAATACTGTGTGTATGGTTCACAATGCCTAAAAGATTAACCTCATTTATTAGAAAACCTGAATGATCTTATCTAGCTTAGAAATAAAAAACCTGGTGGCCTCTTTTTTTTTTTTAAGATTTTTTTTTTTTAAATTTATTTGACAGAGAGAGAGAAGTCACAAGTAGGCAGAGAGGCAGACAGACAGAGAGAAAGAGAGAGAGAGAGAGAGAGGAGTAAGTAGGCTCCCTGCTGAGCAGAGAGCCCAACTCAGGGCTTAATCCCAGGACCCTGAGATCTTGACCTGTGCTGAAGGCAGAGGCTTAACCCATTGAGCCACCCAGGTGCCCCGGCCTTTTTTTCCCCCTGTGGCATGATTGCAGTCTTCACTATATACTAGACCACACTTGTAATAAAACTGCTCAGATTCAAGTACAAATTAGGATGGATTCACAGCGTTTGTCACTTCTCTTGCCATTATCCAGACAGAACAAATGGAATCCTCTTCAGTTGATGTTGCATGACCTATGGGAAGTGGTCAAGTTGGAAGGATCTAGAATCTTTTGATGTTTTCACACCCAGCTGATACAAGTCTGAAATTTCCTGCTATGTAGGTAAGGGAATGAATCTTTTAGGGACCTTAGCTTGTGTTTTGGTGAGGCCTGTAACTCTCTGCCTCTTTGTCCTGCTTCGTTTTTCTTTCTGTCTCTCTTCCCTTTCATTTCTTTTCCTTTCTCCCGCCCCCTCTTTTTTTTTCTTTTTCCCTCTCACAAGAGAGACCTCAAGTTGCTCTAGCTATAAGCTTCCTGGAATGGATAGGGACATTTAAATAGTAGTAAGGTCTGAGAAGAATTTGCCTCTTGATACTGCCTGTCAGTTGAATAGTGCCTAGAAGGTAACCATGTAAAATGCCCTCTTTCTGCAGAGGAGAGTCGGGGAGGGTCATTATTTCGCTCATTAAGGTTTTGCCCAACCAGCTTCAATTAAGTTGAAGTTGCAGCAAGTTTATTTCATTTGTCTATGTAAGTTTTGCTTGTGCAGCAGAGAGTGGAAACAGGAGGTCAGGGCTCAGTCACAGAGTTCAGACCACTATGAGGGGTTGGCTTTATAGGGCCTGGCACTAAGAAGGGGCCTGTACTTGCTTTAATACTCTGCTATTGGTATCTTGTAATTCTTAATGATATTTGAACAAAAGGCCCACATTTTCAGTTGGTAGTAAGCTGTACAAACTATGAAGCTGGTCTTGTTTTAGTAACTCTGACTCATTCATTCACCCTGAATTCAGAACTTTTTGCATATAGTTTCAAATCCTAGCAACATAATTCTCTTTGAGAATACGATAATTTTTTCTTCTACCTTTATTGAGATATAATTGACATGTAACCTTGTGTAAGTTTAATGTATACAATATGATGATTTGATACACATGTACATTGTGGCATGTTTACAACAATGAGATCAGTTAACACATCCTTCACATAATTACTTTTTTGTTGTTGTGATGAGCACATTTAAGATCTACTTTACTGGCAAGTTTCAAGTATACAATATAGTATTATTCATTGTCATCACCATTCCATATATTAGATCCCCAGAACTCGTACGTGAAATCTAAAAAAGAGCTCAACTCATAGAAGCAGAGTGTAAAAGAGTGGTTGCCAGAGGCTGGAAAATGGGGGAAATGAGGAGAAGTTGGTCAAAGGGTAAAAAATTAAGAAGGATGAATAAATGAGATCATATGGCATAATGGCCTGAAGGTCCATCCGTTTTGTCACAGATGGCAGGATTTCCTACTTCTTATGTCTAAATAATTTTCCATTGTATTTATCTGTACCACATTTTCTTTATCCATTGAGCCATCAGTGGACTCTTAGGTTGTTTCCATATCTTGTCTGTTGTGAATAATGCTGCAATGAATGTGGGAGTATGGATATTTTGTTGAAATAGTGATTTTATTTTCTTTGGATATATATGCAGAAGTGTATTCTGGATCACATGAAGTTTTTGAGGAATCTTTGTACTGTTTTCATAATGGCTGTGCCAATTTACGTTGCCATGAACAACACACAAGGATTCACTTCTCTTCAAATCCTTTACCAGCATTTGTTCTCTTGTGTTTTTGGTAATAGCCATTCGAACAGGTGTGAGATGATATGTCATTGTAGTTTGCTTTGTATTTCCCAGCTGATTAATGATGTTGAACTTCTTTTCATGTACTTATTGTCCATTTGTATCACTTCTTTGGAAAAATGTCCAGGTTGTTTGCCCATTTTGTTTGTTAGATTATTTGTATTTTTGTTTCTTTTTGTTGTTGTTGTTTTTGCTGCTGAAGGATGTATGATTTCCTAATATGTTTTGGATATTAATCTCTTATCAGATAAATGGTTTGCAGATATATTCTTCCATTCCATAGGTTGCCCTTTCATTTTGTTGACTGTTTTTTGTTTGTTTTTTTGTTTTGCAGTAATACAGAAGGTGTAATTTGATGTGGTCTCACTTATTTACTTTTGCTTTTGGTGTCATATCCAGAATATCATTGCCAAGACTAATGTTAAGGAGCTTTTTCTTATGTTTTCTTCTAGGAGTTTTAAAGTTTTTGGGTCTTATATTTTTTCTTTGGTCCATTAATTTAATTTGGGGGAGTATGCAAGATAGGGGTCTAGTTTGTTTATTTTTCATGTAAGTATACAGTTGTTTTTTTTTTAAGGCAATTTATTTATTTTTTATTTTTTTAAAGATTATATTTATTCATTTGACAGAGAGAGAGATCACAAGTAGGCAGAGAGGCAGCAGAGAGAGAGAGAGATGAAGCAGGCTCCCCGCTGAGCAGGGAGCCCGATTCGGGGCTCTATCCCAGGACCCTGGGATCATGACCTGAGCAGAAAGCAGAGGCTTTAACCAACCCACTGAGCCACCCAGGTGTCCCGGCAATTTATTTTTTAAATTTATTTATTTATTTATTTTGTTATTTTTTTTAGAAAAGACAACTTATTTAATCTGATTAAAGACATCTAAAAAAACTTTGCAAGCTAGCTTATACATAATGGTGAAATATAAAGGTACTCTACCCACTTGCCCCCATCACTGCCCTGCCCATATTGGGAACCAAGGAAAGATGTCTTTTCTCATCACTTCTTCAACATCCTACAGAAAATCATAGTGCAGTAAGAAAATTTTAAAAAAAGAAAAAGCCATATATATTATACAGCTTTTACCTATTTTGTTGAATTTATTCCTAGGTATTATCATTTTTTATTTATTTTTTATTTTTTTAAATTTTTAAACATTTTTTTAAATTTATTTTCAGCATAACAGTATTCCTTGTTTTTGTACCACACCTAGTGCTCCATGCAATCCGTGCCCTCTCTAATACCAACCACCTAGTTCCCCCAACCTCCCACCCCCCGACCTCTTCAAACCCTTCAGATTGTTTTTCAGAGTCCACAGCCTTTCCTACCATTATTTATTGAAGGGAAAATCCTTTCCCCATTGAGTGTCCTTGGCAGCTTTGTCAAAATCAGTTGACTATAGGGCACCTGGTGGTTTAGTTAAGCAGCCGACTCTTGGTTTCTGCTCAGGTCATAGTCTCAGGGTTGTGGGATTGAGCCCCACATGGAGCTCTGTGTCTGGCTCCAGGCTCGGCAGGGAGTCTGTTCTGAGATTCTCTCTCCCTCTGCCCCCCCCCCCCACTGCTTGCACTCTCTTTTTCACTAAAATAAATAAATCTTTAAAAATATTAATTGACCGGGGCACCTGGGTGGCTCAGTGGGTTGAGCTGCTGCCTTCGGCTCCGGTCACGATCTCAGGGTCCTGGGATCAAGCCCCGCATCGGGCTCCTTGCTCAGGGGGGGAGCCTGCTTCTCTCTCTGCCTCTGCCTGCCTCTCTGCCTGCTTGTGCTCTCTCTCTATCAAATAAATAAATAAAATCTTTAAAAAAATATATTAATTGACCATATATGCATGGATTTATTCCTGGGTTCTCAGTTCTTTCCATTGGTCTATGTATCTGTTTTTATGCCAGTATTACACTGTTTTCACACCTATAGCTTTGTAATATTGTTTGAAATCAGGAAGTATGATATCTCCAGCTTCTTTCAAAAGATTGCTTTAGCAAAATCCCAGTTGATCATGTTGAATGATCCTTTTAATGTGCTGTTGAATTCAGTTTGCTAATAGTTTGTTGAGGATTTTTGCGTGTATATTCATCAAAGATATTGGCCTGATATAGTATCCTTTTTTTTAAATTTTTTTTTAAAGATTTTTATCTATTTGTCAGAGAGAGAGGGAGAGAGAGCGAGCACAGGCGGACAGAATGGCAGGCAGAGGCAGAGGGAGAAGCAGGCTCCCCGCCGAGCAAGGAGCCCGATATGGGACTCGATCCCAGGACGCTGGGATCATGACCTGAGCCGAAGGCAGCGGCTTAAGCAACTGAGCCACCCAGGCGTCCCCTGATATAGTATCCTTATCTGGCATTGTGTTCAGGGTCACAGGGACCTCGTAAATAAGTTTGGGAATGTTCTCTCCTCTTCAGTTTTTTGGGAAGAGTTTTAAAAGGCTGATTGGCATTAATTCTTTTTAAAATGTTTGTTCTAATTCACCAGTGAAACCATTTTGGCCCTGGGGTTTTCTTTGTTGGGAGGTTTTGATTACTGATTCAATCTCCTTGTTTATTACTGGTCTCTTTAGATTTCCTATTTATTCTTGATTCAGTCTTGGTAGATTTTATGTTTCTAGGAATTTATCCATTTTTTCTAGGTTATTCAACTTATTTTGGGTATAATTGTTCCTAATAGTCTCTAACGAACCTTCCTGTTTCTTTGGCATCAGTTACAGTGTCTTCTTTTACATTTTTCATTTTATTTATTTGAGGTCTCTCTCCCTCTCTCTTTCTTGAAAAGTCACTGGGAGCTGCCTTTGATCCCACTGAGTGGCTGATACTGGTTGTCCTTTATCTTCTTCCTTATTCTTAGCCATCTTTCTACATCTCAGCTTTGCTGCCTTCTGAGATAAAACTAAGGTGGGCACTTGCATAGTGCCCCAAGAAGCTAAGGAACCTTGTTGCTCACTTCTCTCCCCCTTCCCAGGGAGGGGAATTTTTTCTAGCTGGGGCATTCCCTCTAGGCACTGAACAGTGCCCATCTGGGGAATGGGATAGTGCAGGCAAGATGAAGCTGTTTTTCCTTTCCTTTTTTGTAGTTATTCTCAGATTTTTTTATTCTACTGTGTTGCTGAAGTTTCTTAAATGAACTCTTGAGCTCTCTCAGAGCTGGTTTGTTCATGGATAGCTGTCAAATAGTTGATCTTTGTGGGGATATGGAAACTGGGGTCTCCTGCTTCTTCATCTTGGTGACATCACTCCTGAAAATAGTTAGTATGATTAGTTAATTTCTCATTGCTGTGTGGGAAGATGGTAAGGGAAAAGATGCTGGGATTTGACTGGATTCTGTGTGGCAAAAATCTTAATTAACAACTTGAAGGAAAATTCTGGATCAAGGCAAGAGACCCTAATATTTGTTGAGCCTCTACTAGGTACCTGGCATTTATAACTATTATGTCATTTAATCATCCCAGTAATTCTCCAGGGCAGGCATTTTACAAGTGAGAGTCAGTGAGGCTAAGTAGCTTACCTAAGATCACACCAATAAACGACAGAGCCTGTAATTGATCTTAGGTCAATAGCTGGCTATTAAGATTGTGCTTAAGAGAGATGAAATGACTGGATGGAAAAGTCCCATGGAGAACTGGGGAAAGAGCATGATTTTTAAAATTTTTTAAAGATTTTTATTTATTTGACAGAGATCACAAGTAGGCAGAGAGGCAGGCAGAGAGAGAGAGAGAGAGAGATTGAGGAGAAAGCAGGCTCCCTGCTAAGCAGAGAGCCTGATGCGGGGCTCGATCCCAGGACCCTGGGGTCATGACCTGAGCAGAAGGCAGAGGCTTTAAACCACCGAGCCACCCAGGCGCCCCAAGAGCGTGATTTTTAGAATGTCAACTTTGAGAGAGAGCTGAAGAGATCAAACCTGGAACTGAAACCGGCTGTGACAGTGGGTGAAGTGCTGCAGGAGCGCTGAGATACAGAGGGCACCCTACACGTACTCGAAGTGTAAGATGCAAATGCACTTTTGAAAGATTTAGCCAAGGAGCTGATTAAAGAACTCTTGGGGTAAAGGATTATGCACATTAGAGCTTATAAAAACAAGACAAAAAAAGTGAAAATGGAGAGAAACTTTGTAAAGAGGAACCCTGGAGAAACATTTGTGGTGCTCTGAATCCCATCACTCACCTCTAGCAAGCTACAAGGTCCCTGACTTGTATCCTATACCTAATGACTTCAGTGGTTTCAACAGTCAGTACCTAATAGGTGCCTTATTTGGTTTGGAGGACACAGTGGCCTGTTTCTAAAAACTGCTTGAGAAATCTAAAAGACAAGAGTGACCAGCCACCTGCTTTGAAATGGAGTAAAAGAGTATTATCATAGCATAGGGAACATCCTATGTTCCTGTGGTTTAGAGGAAAGAATGAGTGTGTGTTTTTCATGGGCCAGACGCCAGAGAGAGCCGGGATTTGATTCCCATTAAGGCTGACATTGCCACCAGATTCCTAAGGACTGACAAAGGAGAAAGTGAGCAGCTGAAATAAGATTTATTTGTCAAGGTCAAGAAAAATTGCAGTTAAGAAAATTTCCATGGTGAATGGCATGTTTTTGAAAAAAACAAAAAACAAAAAACAAAAAAAAACCTTGAAAGTACCTCTCAGAGAAAGAGGCAGCTTTTATATACAGTCAGCTTAGAGAGTACAAAGAAACCCACTAGAGTACCAGCCAAGTAAGAACATTTCTGCCTTACCTTCCCTCCCTCCTTAGCATCAACATGTAAAGAGAAACCAACCACATCCCATTCCCCAAATTCAGGGAAAAAATGGAGGGAAGGAAAAATCTTGAACTATACAGCAAATTTGTAATTTTGACTGTTGGATTGGATGTTTTAATTTCTATTATGCTTAACAAAGGTGTGAAAAATCTTAGAGTCCCCCTGAGTTTGCACTTAGAAGCAATTAAAAAGGTCTCCATATCGAGCAAATTTAAAGGGGAGAGGGCTACAAAGTTATATATATATATATATTTTTTTTTTTTTTTTTTTTTTTTTTTTTTGTGTGTGTGTGATGACCTCTCATGACTCATACCTAGGCACTCTTCTGGTTGATGAGACATGTTCTCTGATTGTGACAGAGTCTAAAGATTGTTGATACAGGGCAGTACCGGCCAACACAATGAGTGGGTGATGTTTGGGAAGTAAGGCAAAGGTGGCATGTGGCTGTCTAGGCTGGTAGCCAGCAGAGTAGTTGATTACTTGACTCAAGGGTAGAGTCAATGGAACTCATGTTTTCAGCAGTAGATTCTTGGTAGCCCATCCAGATATCCTTTACTAAGCTGGTGGACTTATTTTCCAGTTGCTGAGGATTTTGGCTAGTAAAGGCTCACACCTATATACAAGTATATGGTCCCTCAAAAAGGGACAACTTTGTAGGTGTATGTATGTTCTAGAGCTCACCAAGGGATCAGTCTGACGATTAGATTTCAGCACAGTCACATCTTTGCTGAGCTTCTTGCCCTGCTATGTCTTCCTGTTCTTTCTTACAGCTTTCTTTAGAGAATATTCTCTCAGTAAATCATATACACAAAACCCCATCTCAGACTATGCTTCTAGAGAATCTGATGTAAGGCCAGGAGCGATCCTAGAAAGCTAACTTTAAAGACTGGGATTCTGGAGTTGGATCATTTGCTGACGGAATGGCAGGGAGGACCCCATCCCAGGTGGTAGGTGGATTATTGATGGGCCCTGGCATAGTGCTGCAGCAGTAAAATTGCTTAGGTTTCCACCTGTGAGAAACGGGGACAGGATACAGGTAGAAGGGCATACATTAGTTTTGGCACCCACACTGGAATTTCATGGGAACAATAACCATAGAAATTGTGGAATTGTGCGGTGGTGCAAATCACCATTGATACACTGAAGAAAGAAAATTACAAGTGCTTATCTGTGAATCACCCATTTGAAGCGATGTGTGGAATTCAGATGGCCTCCTTGGCAACTTTTAAAGAGCTATAATCTCCTGAAACCTAGATATCAGTCTGAGTGAATGACCAGGATTCTTCGGGTTTTAGAAGGAGCACATTCTGCAGTTGTGAATACAGTTTTCAGCCATTTATTAGGTGATGTTGAAGGCTAATTATTTTGAATGAGGCTCAGAGTAGGAAAATCCTTTGTAGCAGGTCCAGGCTGTTGCTTTGTCACTTGAGCCATATGGCTCAGAGAATTCCACGTTACCGGATGTATTTGTGCTGAACAAAGATGCTTTCTGGTATCTCTGCCAAGCCCCAGTAGGAAAGTTACAGCGTAGACCCCTAAGGTTCTGGAGTAAGGCCATACCATCTGCAAAAAAGAACTCTCCCCTATTCAAAAAGTAGCTGCTAGAATAATACTGGGCTCTGGTAGAAACCAGTTATGTGACTATGGGGAATCAAGTGAGTGTGAAACCAGCTGTGTTCATTACAAACTGTATGCTGTTAGACCCACCAAGTCTAAGATTTAGTGGACCCAGACCCACCAAGTCTAAGGTTTAGTGTACCCAGCAACAATCCATTCCAAGATAGTATAGTACTTCTAGAATTGGTCTCAGAGGTGACAGCTAAGCTGCATCAAGAGGTGGCCCTGACTCCCATGTCACTCATTATTGTTGCACTGATGACCCTAACTTTGGTTCATGCCTGTGGCCTCCTAGGGAGTTTATGATCAGCTGATAGAGGAGGAAACAAACAAACAATTTGCTTGGTTTATGCAGAAGTTGGCATTTTAGTGTAAACCAAAAATAGAATGTTGTTGTGGGATAGCCCTACTCATGAGTGTCCCTCTAAAATAGTAGTGAGTGGAAATCCTCCCAAAGGGAAGAGTGGAAGAACTTTAGTGTGCTTGGTCATCCACTGTGTATGGATGAAGAAGTTCACAGACTGAGGTGCTGTGATGAACTGCTTTCCTGGTTGATTAGGAACCTGAAAGAGAAGTTTGGAAGATCTGTGACAAGGAGGTCCAGGAGAATGGCATGCAGCTGAACTTATGAGAGCAAATAAAAATTATGGGGATCTTTGTATTCCACATTAATGCTTGCCACAGAAGTATCTATTGCAGAATTTTAAAAAACTGAATATGTATAAGATGACTTACCACAGATGTTAGCTGGTCTCTGTCACCCCTTGATTACACAGTGGACTAGTGAAAGAAGAAGCCACAGTGATGGAGATGGAGGCTTTGCATAGGTCACAACCCAGAGTCTTTAATACTGACACCGAGTCTTTAATACTGTACCTTCCCTGGAGAAGACCAATTACCCACTTGGTGTAAAGTTGAACTAAAGGATCCACATTACAGTAATGAAGATATATGACATGGGTTCAGACTGACTAGACCTGTAACACCACACCATCTAGAAACTATTGGCCTGATAGAGGAGTGGTATGGTCCCTTGAAGATACAGCTGTGGGACAGCTTGGAGAGAGCACATGCAATATGTTCCCTTAAACCAACAGCCATTGTATCACTCCCAGTGATCTACTTCCAGAATTTGTTTTTCCCATCCTAACAACTCTAGACTCTGTAGACACAGAGTACTTATGCCTAGGATGGAGATGCTTCCAACACAAGGCCTATTGAAAGTCTCAGTAAACTTAAAGTTATGGCTATTGTCTGGTCACATTGGGCTTCTCATGCCAATAAACCAGCAGGGAGAGATGCAGTTACCAATTTTGAACAGGAAATTGACCCTGATCACCATGAGGAAGTAAGGCTGCTGCCATTGCATGGAAGCTGGGAGGCATAAATGTGGCATATTCTTGGCACTACCACGTCAGGTTTTAGCTATAAATGGTAAGTGTAGCACCTGCAGTCTGAGAAGGACATGATAAACAAGTGCTCAGAACACTTGGGGATGAGTGATCCAGAGGGAAGACCCAGAGGTCTTCCACCCAGATAAGCCACCAGCAGAGGTGAAAGGGATCTCTGTGTGATAAAAGATGATGGGTATCAATGACTACCTCAGGATCTAGTTTCTGCGTGTAAGTTTATCCAGAAATTCTGACCAGCCAGAATCCTAGATAGTCTGTGTCTGGATGGAATAAACTTAATATAAGGTGAAAGTGGCTCTGAGCAGTAAAAGAGGTAGAATGTATGGATACTCTTGGTGCCCTACATAGATCCCCTTTCCTGAGCCGGTATGGCCATCTCCCGGCTGTTGAAATATCGGCTGCTAATGGACCACACAGGCATCCTTGTTTGGAGAGCTGCCCTTTGCTGACATGAATTGCCTTGTCTGTAAATACCTAGGAAATTGATATAGGACCTGGATGACAGTGACAAAGCAGGGCATCTGGAGGCGAAAAATAAAGGAGATACTCATTTTAGAGGTTGTATATATATAGAAGCAGCTTCTGAGAGTCTTAAATTTTGCATTCTGTATCCCTTGATTGACTCATTCTAGTTGTGATGCTCCTTGTATTCTGTCCCAGGGAATGTCCTGCGTCCATGGACTTACTGATACAGTGACAAAAAATTTGGCCCCCTTCCTTCAAAGTGAGCCAACTATAGGGGACATTCATGCTTCAGATCTCTCTACAAAACCAGACCGAGGCCAGATTTCACCTGAAACCGTGTCTTTCTATGGCTGCCTCTTCTGCTATATTCTCGTTTACCTCATTTCCTTACAGGTTTCTCTTGGGAGGACTCGCCCCCCAAAATCATTTAACGGAATATATATTTAAGACACTGCAGCTAATAATCATGACACATGACCCTTCAGATATGACAACATCAACAGTCTTCTGAGACAAGATAAACTTCATAATACCATTGGACGATAGCATTGCATAGAGAGCTGTGTACCCCTGAGTGAAATCCCATCTCTGAGTATATCTCTGAGTGTCAGTTTTGTGTTCTGAAAAACAGGGCTAGTAATTAGTAATAGCTTTCCTGGAAGAATGCGTGTGTGTGTGTGTGTGTATGTATGTATGTATGTAAAATTCTTAGCACTGGTCTGGCATATAATAAGTGTTCAATTGGGGCGCCTGGGTGGCTCAGTGGATTAAGCCGCTACCTTCGGCTTGGGTCATGATCTCAGTGTCCTGGGATCGAGCCCCACGTCGGGCTCTTTGCTCAGCAGGGAGCCTGCTTCTCTCTCTCTCTCTCTCTGTCTGACTCTCTGCCTACTTGTGATCTCTCTCTCTGTCAAATAAATAAATAAATAAAATCTTAAAAAAAAAAAGTGTTCAATAAATGTTAGATGCTTTTATTAGTTGTAGTATAGTCTATCCTCAGCATTTTCCCTGGACTTCTCTGTGTTTATTTACTCCTTAGAGTAATTTATTCAGTTTTGGGGAATAAAATCTTAGCTTTATTATGGTTAGAGCTAATTTGGTGAATGGAGCTTAGATATAGATCTATAATCAAGCTTTCTATGACTTTCCCATCATTTTAATGTAGTCACAATTAATGGGTAATATTGAGTTATCACAGGACTTTGAGGCCTAGAACTTATTCATAATAAGGCTATGACTTTTCTAATACCCGAAGTCCTTTCTCTCTCCAACTATGTCTTCTGCTTCTTTCCTGTATGCTAGTCATGTCTTCTAATTAGGATGCTTGAAAACTAGAGACCTATCTCTTACATTGACTATATGTTTAGCCTAGTGCCTGGCACTGAGTGTATACCAATAAAAGCTTGTAGAGTAAGTAATAAATGTAATAATATTAAATCAATTCTTTCTGCTACTCATCAGGGAGTAATCTACACAGGATTTTCTTTGTGAGGAGTAACTCAATCACAAATCACTGCCTGCAGTTTACAGTATTTGTCTTTAACTTTGAGCTAATGTTTGAAACCAGTCCTTGTTTTCTCTGTCCCTGACAATCTCTTCCTCTTTCTCTCGCTTCTCTCATCTACCTAAACTTTTCTAGTCCTCATTCACAATGACATTTTTCTGTGCTTTTATGTTAGTTACCATGGATAGTAAATGACTGCCCCATTTGAACGATCCCTATGTGATTTTACGTGGTCCTATGATCTATCAGACTATTCTAAACTCTAAGACTCTAAGACTCTAACTCTTGTTAAATCCATTGAACCACTTTTGTAAGATGTTGTCACAGACTTGCTCAAGGTCTCACAGCTGGCAATAGGAAGTCAAAATTCTAGTCCTGTTCTGGGTAGCCCCAAAGCCTGCAAAGTTATTTAATAGTTGTATTCTACAATAGACAAATGGTTTGCTTTGGTCATCAACTTTCTCATCTTATTCGAACTTTTCTATGGTAAGATGAAACATGGAAAACACTTTCCTTATTTCGCATGGAGCTTTTGCTTCACTTTATAATTGAATGGTGTTTTAAATCAGTATTTTAGTTGGAACACCATCCTGTTTACATGCCATATAATTAGTGATGCATTTGTGTTTATAAATATCATTTTACCATTTGTCTTCTATATATCTCATACTTTATATGATTCCTTTCTTCTATCTTTTCTCCTGCTAAATTTAGATTATCTATTTATTTATTTATTTATTTTTAAGATTTTATTTATTTGTCAGAGAGGAGAGCGAGCAAGCACAGGCAGACAGAATGGCAGGCAGAGGCAGAGGGAGAAGCAGGCTCCCCGCCAAGCAAGGAGACCGATGTGGGACTCGATCCCAGGACGCTGGGATCGTGACCTGAGCCGAAGGCAGCTGCTTAACCAACTGAGCTACCCAGGCATCCCTAGATTATTTTTTTAAATTATTCTCCTCAATTGGCTTGTTAATAGAGTCTTTTGTATTTCTTTTAATGTTTGCCTTAGAGACATTATGACATACATTTTTGAGTCATTATAATTTAACATAAATTAGTACTTTTATTATTTCTTCTGGCTGTATCTTACAAACCTTTAATTACATTTACTCTCTTCTATTTTATGTGCTATTGTCATCCTGCATTTTAATTCTAGGTATATAATAAATCCCACATAACATTGCTATTATTGTGCATTGTAAAGATATTACATATGTTTATCTACATATTAATATTTAATGCTACTTTAATTTCTTATTTTATTTCCTCACTTACATTTGAGATAATTTTCCTTCTTCTTGAAAAATTACTGTTTTCTTAGTATTGCTGTTAGCGAGGAACTGCTGCTAAGTAATTCACTCTATCTTTGTTTTTCTGGAAATGTTTGTATTCTGTTCTTACTTTTGAAGGATTTTCAGTGGGTACAGAATTCTAAGTTGACACTTTTAATATTTTAATAATGTTATTCCATTGTCTTCTTAATCTTACCATTTCTGTCCAGAAGTCATCAGTAATTCTTAGTATTGCTTCTGTGTAATTACCATTTTTATCTCTGATTGCTTTTAAGATTTTCTTTTTTGTTTTTACTTTTTGGCAATTGTGATATGTCCAAGTGTGGTTTTATTTATATTTATTTTGCTTGGGTTTCATTATGGTTCTTCGAACTGTGAGTTGATTTTATTTTATTTTATTTTTTTTCTTTTAAGATTTGTGTTTTTGTTTGAGAGAGAGAGAGCACATCATGATGGGGAGGGGTAATGGGAGAGGGAGAGAGGGAATCTCAAGCAGACTCTATGCTGAGTGTGGAGCCTGACTCAGGGCTTAATTGTAGGACCCTGAGATCATGACCTGAGTTGAAACCAAGAGTCAGATGCTTAACCGACTGCTCCACCTAGGTGCCCCATGAGTTGATATTTTTCAGGGATTTCACAAAATTCTTGGGGCGCCTGGGTGGCTCAGTGGGTTAAGCCGCTGCCTTCGGCTCAGGTCATGATCTCAGGGTCCTGGGATCGAGTCCCACATCGGGCTCTCTGCTCAGCAGGAAGCCTGCTTCCCTCTCTCTCTCTCTCTGCCTTCCTCTCCGTCTACTTGTGATCTCTCTCTGTCAAATAAATAAATAAAATCTTTAAAAAAAAAATAAAGAATATATTAAATACGAAAAGTAGAAGAAAGGAAATATGTTCCAGGTAGTAGGAGAAATATGAGTAATGATCTGGCATGATAGAGCAGAATAAGCAGGTTAGAGTAACACTGGATCGCGGGAGATAAAGAGGTAATTGTAAGAGATAAGGTGGGAGACATAGGTAGAGCCAGATCATAGAAATTGGAATTGGAATGAAGGTAATTAGAAATCTACCAAAGAGTTTTAAGTACTTGGGAGTGAGTGATATGATTAGTTGTGCTTCTCAGAAATTAAGCTAGTGTATAGGTAGAGTTTTAGATGGTGATACAACTAGAGGCATGAAGGCTAGTTAAATTTTCTGCTGTAGTACATATGAGTTCTGTTACTGGCTTGGGACAGGGCAGTGGAATAGATGTCACAAAGAATTTTGGCTGATTTGGTGACAGATTGAATGTGAGGAGTGAAGGAAAGAAAACAGAAGTGATACTGAGGTTTCTTCAGTAATTATCTTGGGGTTGATGCCATTTACTGAGGTAACAAAGGATTGGGGATGGAATTTTTGTAGAGGAAATGTTGAAAATATTTTCAGACATTTAATGTTTGAGGTGTTTATGTTACATTTAAGTGAATATTTCCATTATACGGTTATATTTGTCAATTTGGAGCTCAGGAGAGAGACCTGGGAGATATATACAAGGCAATGAAAGCCAAGGCAGTGTGTAGAGAAAAATACAGAAGGCTGAAGAGCCCTTAGGAATACTGAGAGTCAAGCTGAGAAAGAGGACACTAATGAGGTGCCATGGAAACCAAAATAAGGAAGTATCAATAAGGTAGTGTGTCATCAGAAGTGAAGAGATAGGTCAAACTGTGTGTAGCTTTTCAAATACTCCATCCCATTTATATAATATTCCCTCTGCTTCTTTGCTTTTCCCTATTTCATTCCTTGTTAACTACTGTTCATCCCTCAAGTCAGTTCAAGGGCCACCTTTTTTGAGAAGATCTCCCTGAGTCCCGCAGGCAGACTTTGGAGCACACTTCTATGGCTTCCATTTGTTTTGATTCTGCTCATCACACTGCATTTTAATTACCAGTCTGTAAGCCTATCTCCTTGCCAAACCATGACTTTTGATTTTACATTCCCAGCATCATTACATTTCAACCTTGGCTGAATCCCTAGTGCCTAGTGTAGTAATTTTTTTTTTTTTATGGAAGAGATTAAAAAGTTATTTGTTGAATGAATAAAAAAGCTATTTAAAATGAGGAAATCTGAATTGCTAATGATGAAAAAAGGCAAATGATGTTTCAGGGCGTATCTTCCATAGGGATTGTGCCACAGACTAGTTTCGGCAAGTTGCTACTATCCCTAGGAAATCAGCTTCCTCATTAGTAAAATCAAGATGTTGGCTAATGGTGGCATTCTATGTTCTATGACCAGTTCTGTTTCAGTAATTATTTTATTTCTGGATTCAAATACACATTTTGATTGAAAAAGAATCTCCGCTCGTCTTAGCTCTTCCTCTGATTTTTAAATGGGTGTCATCTGAGTCTAAAAAGTATTGGATTTCAGTCTATTATATGCCTTTGTTTCTTTTATTTTCCATGAGAATTTCTGAACACAGTGTGCTTAAGACTCACAGACCCAACCATGTCCTAAATACATGTCAGCAGGTGTTGAAAGGCTGTGGATGAGAAAGTGCCATCGCTTCCTGGGTAATTGGAACAAGGAGGAGGACACCATGCACCGGGATGTGACAAAGGATTAACCTGTCTCCTCTGCTGTAGAGCAGTGATAGGCTCATTTGTTACTCAGGGTACTGCTTGTCAGCATGGGGTGGGCAGCTTAGTTTCTAGCACACGTGTCTAGAATCCCTGACCAAATAGCAGAAAACAGAGGTGTAAAGATGGGCCATAGACATCGTTAATCCATGGCACATGCTTCACAGCTCCCCTGGGGTGTTTTGTTATAGTCGTGGATATGAGTGCCAGCCCATGTGCCTAGTGCCTCATTAAACTCTAAGTACTTAAAGGAGATTGGATGACAGGCCTGAGAGTCATGCTTCTCTTTTTATATCCCTTTTTGGGGGGGGGTATGATTTGCATGATAATTCATGATTAGGGAAACCCTGAGGATATTTGCTTATAGGGTATTGGGGAAATGGGGCTATTCATAGAGCCAAATTGAATATATGCTAAGTTTGTAGTACAGTATCTGAGACCATGAAAATATAATCAGGACCTTATTGTAATAGGTATTAATACACAAATGGTGACTGATTAAAAAAGAGTATTTTTGTATATTGGTAAGAAAATGAACATTTTGTAGATTATAAATTCTCTTTTGCATCATGTTAAGTTGAAAATGTTTAGCATGCCAAACATCTAACTGAAAATATATTTGGAATAATGTATAAGAAGATATTTATTATGGAATTATTTATAATAGTGAACAGTTTGAAATAAATAAAATACCTTTCTTTATGGAGTTGGCTAAATAACTTCTGGCATGACAGTCCAAAGCAATATTGTAAAGCCATTAAAAAAATGGTAATAATACCACCTAGCAAACTTGTTACATGTGTATGGTGACCATAAACCATATGCATATGAAGAAAAGCCAATATAAATAACTGTGTAAGGATAGTGGTCTTTAGGTAGATATGTTTCTTTTATCAGAATTCCAAACTTTAAAGGGTTAAATATGTCACACATTTTAAAAATTGATTTAAAGATTTCCAATTAAGTCAAATGCTGACATTTCACAGAGGTAATACATGTGGGTAAATTTTTCTTGTGGGTGGGATCCAGGAGAATCAGAGGATCCTGAACAAGAACAGTGCCTTAACACATTGAAAGATAAAAAAATCGCAATGATGTATTTATATGGTTTTCATCCCCTGGAAACTCCTTGAGGGTGGGATTTGGGTAGTTGTCTTTGGATTCAGAAAGGCTTGAATCCTAGTGCTGGTCTCTGAGGAAATTATATATCCTCTCTGAGTCTTGATATCTATCACCTGGAGATAATAATAGCTCTTTCACAGGGTTTTGCAAATAATGAGTGAAGCGGGCTTATATATATGAAATATTTAGCCCAGTGCTGAATTCCTAATAAATGCTTAGAAAATTACAGCTATTTATGCTGCTTGATGTAATGTACTCCTCATTTCTTTCAGTGTTCTTCTGAGATAGAAAGGGACAACCATTCGTTATCTTCACTTTGCTAATGGAGAATTGAAATCCCTAGGGTGGGATGCACTAGTCCAGGGACAGCGCCAACCCAGGTGACAACGACAGCAACAACAACAAAGCAGTGAAAAAATAAATCCACAGCTCTAGCTCCTCTACTTATAACAAGTAGGGCAGGGCCTAGGATACATTTAAGAGCCACCTGATTTGTTTTTCTTACAACAGAGGTAAGTATATTGAAATAGGATGTTCTGTCTTCAAGTTTGCAATTAGAATACTGTCTAAGGGTAGCGGCCCAAACAGAAAACTCAAACCCTACCCACTTGGTTGTAACCAAGTCTAGTTATTTCCATGAATTCTTCTTTCTGTTAAAAAAAGATCTTTCAGAGGCTCACTCATGTGCAAAGAATTATTATTGCTTCCTAATCTCTGATACAGCCTTGAGACTAGAGAACTCTTCTGCTATTCCATGAAAGTGGCACCTTGAGAGTAACATCCCATATCTTTATTTATGTTACCAAATCCAGACACCTGGGGTCCCAGCAGAGGTTCTATCACATGCCCCAGAAAACATGTCTCTAATTGATGTTGTCACCTGTTACGTGTAAAGCCGAGTTCCTGAAGCTGAGCCTCTTCCTCCATCTATTTCTAACACCGCCTATGCTTTATTGATAACTTAAGGCACAGGAGAAAGTCTTTATCTTGCCTTATTCAGCCAAGTGTGCCCCATTCCAAAATTAACATGGATTCTCAATGATAAAGCTGATTAGGTGAAGTAACAGCATCAGTCCTGGAGAGTAGAAGTTGATGACTGGGATGGGCTTCTGCAGGACAGGTTCTGGTGTCTGACTTCTCATGAAGCCAGAACTATTATTCTCTTCCATACCAACCTGCCTACAGTGCCACCATCTTCTTCCTTCACACTGATTCTTCATATCAGGAGATAGATTGCCCTTTTGTGTTTTTGGGTTTAGATCATGGTCAAGTCAACACACTTAGATAAATTTTAATGACTTTGAATCTTGGGAAGAAGAATGGTTTAGGATCTTCTTAAACTTTTCCCCTGGGAAGATCTCTGATTACAGAGTTTCTCATTTCCCTCCCAAGAAACAAAACCCTGCATATTTATAGTTTTTTTCATGCTCTCCCCCACAAACCAAACTATTACCTCAGATGAGACCCTACCATTCATAAACTTTGTTCTGTAGAGTCTACTTCATTTGAAGCCTTACAACCCATCACATTTATTATTTTTAATTTATTTTTTTACATTTATAAGTAATTTGGCTATGTAATTTTAAAATGCCAAATAGTAATCATAAAAGTTAATATTTATTGATTCTTTACTATGTACTAAATATCATTCTGGGCATTTTACATATATTATCTTATTTAATCCTCACATTTACTTTTATAGTCTTGCAATTTGCATTATAAAGTTGAAGAAACTGAGTCTGAGAGTGTTTAACTATAGTTATCGCCATAGCACCTAGGTCATATAGCTATTAGGCTCAGAGTGATAAATTCAAGCAGTGTGATGCCAGATTCCATGCTCTTAACCCCAGCATCACACACACTGTTGACAAAGCTTCCACAGAGTAAAATAACACCCTCTCTCACTTCTTTTATCCTTTGAGAGGCGATCTCTCGAGTTACTTCAATTGTTCCTTCTTCTTTATTTCCACCTTTAGAGGTTATATATTGTGTTTCAACTATGGAGGATGATACTGGCATCACCACCCTCCCCAGTGGTTTCTACCTAGTACAGTAATATCACACATGGTTGAAATAACTACTCATTGTTTACTAAATAAGTGTTGTTCACTGACTACAGTGCACAGCTTTTTTTTTTTTTTTTTTTTTTTTGTGCACAGCTATTCATGTTACCTGGCATTAATAAGTTCTTCATTCATTCACTCTATTAATTTTCTACCTCTATCATTAGTTCTTTTATCCCAAACCCAATTTTTCCCCAAGTGGTATAATTCTACCTCTATCATTAGTTCTTTTATCCCAAACCCAATTTTTTCCCAAGCTGTATCTATTAAGCACCAAAATATGTTGGTTCCTTTCAATTTTTTCTTCAAGTGCTACTTCCTGGGGTCTCCTACTTCCTGCTTTATTCTAGACTCGGTCTTTAGATCTGCTGCACAGCTCTTTTCTTAGGACGTCCCATCACTTTTAACCAGAGATAGAGTCACTGTTTTCAGGATTCTCTTTCATCTTGCCAGAGCAAATGTCTGAGAATCTTCCTGGGAAAAAGTATATAACCTGTACATTTTGTGCTCTATGGATATCATTTAGGGATTCTGTCATCTGTATTAACAGATTGTTTACATTTCTTTTTTTTTTTTTTAAGTTTACTTACTTACTTATTTATTTTTAAGTAATCTCTGCTCCCAACGTGGGGCTCAAACTCACACTCCCAAGATCAAGAGTTGCATGCTCTTCCAACTAAGCCACCCAAACACTTTGTGTACATTTCTTTTCAAGTCTGCAGTCAATGACATTACATTAGTAACTTAAACTTGACCACAGAATATTTGCATCTTGGAAATCAGCAAATGGTACAAGTCAGTGCTTTTGTTTGTTCTACAGGAGAGCTAGTTGTTTAACACTTACCAGCATGCCACTGCTCTTACCTGTTACTCATGAGCTTCCAGGGGTGTTTATAGTACAGGTAGCTGAATTGATTGCATTCTTATCAGCATTCTTCTCTGTTGGCACTGACTGATTGGCTCTTTGTGATCTGCTTGTTTTTCCAACATGTTTCCGTCATGTAGAAGTCTGATTTCTTTCTCATACATCTTTTCTTTCATTTCTCAGTTACAGTGGGCTATGTATTTTTAAATTCCACCATGCCTATCTGAAAATCCCACATTTAAATAAAATAAAACACCCTAAATTCATTATTGAGAACAGTAGCCCAGGCAAGAGATGATGTTGGCTTGGATCAGAGAGGTGGCAGTAGAAAACAGAGAGCAGTAGATTCACTCATGAGATTTCTAAGAATGAGAAAAAAGGAAGTCGCAAGAATGTCTCTGAAGTGTATGAACAGGTGGGTTCACAAAGTGCTCTTGTCATTTAATGAGAAGTTGAAATCTGAAGGAGGAGCAGAGCAGGAAGGGAAAGTCAAGAATTTCTATTTGGACATGATAAGTTTGAGATGCCTTTGGGACATACAAGTAAAGACATCAAGTTAGTAGTTGCTGATATGAGAATGGAGCACAATAGACATGTCTATTGCATTTTCAACCCTCCAACATGGATTTACTTTTCTTCTAGACAAGTTGCTGGTTTAGTGTAGATGCATACATGTGTTCTCATGGCCAAATGTAACTTGGCCATGTAACTTGCTACACTGTCCTAGGAATCCTTGGTAAATTTCATGGAGATGTCCTTTAATCCATCTGGTCATTGGGCATCCCAGTGGGATCTGGTGTTGAGGTCTGCTACTAACGAAACACCCAGTCTTTTGTCATGACATTGTCAGGGTCCATACCTCTTCCCTTGGCCCTATCTCTGGCTGGCAAAGCAGATAGTCTAGAGCTTGGCAACATCTTCTGTCTTCTGCATAGATATAGTTACCACCTTTCAATTTCCACTATCAGATGCTTCATGACTTCTTAAGGTAGTTTTGTTATAGGCCCTGCACTTGACTCAGCTATCTTTGGCTTGCTTCAATGAGAGTGTGTAGGAATTTCTAGATACCATCCATGCCCGTGGATAGAAAGGAGGACTCTAGTGGCACTCTCTTTGATCATTTCTCTTAGAATTATCCCTCAACTATCTGTTAGCCTACCACCTAGAAAGCAGCTATTGAACCCAGTACTTCTTTAAAGGAAACTGAAATTTTCCCAATCTGTGGCCAGAGAAGTAAAAAACAAGGTTTAATCTGTTCTGCATCCAAATTTTATGGCTATTTTAAACAGCATTATTTATCTATGGTTTTGACCCTAAATGGAAGTCTGGAACACATGTATTTACTGTTTCACCTGCTCTCTCACTCCTATCGCTATCCTATCCAGAACCTGCTGGATTGGCTTTCATCTTTCACTTCCTGTCAGGTGGGGAGATAAAAACTTGCTCACATAATATCCTCTATCTCTCTAACCCATGGTTCCTGGTAAGACTTCATTTTCAGATCAAAAGCTTTATTTTCTATAGAGATAGTTTCTGGAATTTGAAAATTCAATTTCTTTCTTGACCAATTCTGCCCTTCAAAACTAATTGTATGTTTATATACTCTAAAAATGTTAGCTTTGAGAATTGATACAAACAGTGGTTTCTTTCTCTTGGATTTTTTGCTTTAACAATAGGAATCCTTCTCAAAGCAAAATCTGACTTTAAAAAAATGAGGGGAATGTCATAATGTAAAAAAGAAGCAGTAAAACACATCCATCCATCCATCCATCCATCCATCCATCCATCCATCCATATGTTGTGTGAACGGTAATTGAAGCAGTGGCTAGTGTGTGTGTGTGTGTGTGTGTGTGTGTGTGTGTGTATGCATGCATGCACACACTTGCACAAATTTTTTTAAGATTAACAGAAATATCAGTAACTAGTTGGGGGCAGTATGGGCTGACTCAGTGGATAGTGTTTTAAGTAATAAAAGGTAGTAGAGAATGTTTATTGCTAGTGAGAATGATTCCACAGTGGGCGGGGAGAGACAAGATGTAAGAAAGGAAATAATTTAAGAAGTGACATTACTGGAAAAGTCAAGGGAGAAGGGGACCCAAGGCTTCTAATAGGAGGTTTGAGGAACTTCTTTTGTTAGAAAGCAAAGGTGGTGGTGCCAACATGTTTATGTGGGAGTTCATGATTAATAATTTCTACTTTCTCATGAAGTGTATGGTAAAGTCACTCATATGAAAGAGAGGATAGAAGGTGGTGGAAAATGTAAAGAAGATGGAGAAGGTGTGAAGTCATAATTGCAGATAATAAGAGATGAGAGAGAGGCACCTGGGTGGCTCAGTGGGTTAAAGCCTCTGCCTTCAGTTTGGGTCGTGATCCCAGGGATTGAGCCCCACATCAGGCTCTCTGCTCAGCAGGGAGCCTGCTTCCTCTTCTCTCTGTCTCTCTGCCTGCCTCTCTGCCTACTTGTGATTTCTATCTGTCAAATAAATAAATAAAATATTAAAAAACAAAACAAAACAAAACAAAAAACCAAAAAAAGAGATGAGAGAAACACCAAATAGAAGATCCAGATTTGGTGGTTTTGGGGTCTTGTTGAGTTCTAGATCGTCGTAATTATTGTACTTCTCCATTGGATATTGAGTGCTTTCCTTATCAGTAAGAGTGGAAACAAGTATCTTCAGCATTTCTTGTAGATAATGAAATCGCATGTGCTTTGCAAATTCTGAAGTCTTGTGATTAGAAGCCATGAGTCACTCTGCTTCTGGTCTTCTTGACTCAGTGGCAAAGGAAATGGATTCCTCTCCAAGATTCCATCAGTGCACAATTCACTGTTCTGTTCTATTCTGATTCCTGTGTCCTCTTCAGATTTGCCTGTTCCTTAAAATGTGTGAACAGAAAATTGGGAAAAAAATAATATAGTGATGTTTAGCTTGTTTATTATCAGAAACTTTGCCTGTTATAAAGAATATGCATGGAACCCAAAATTTAAAGCAGATGAGAGAAAACTTGGTGTGGTTCAATGATGGAATGAGGTCCTGAAAACACAAAAAAGAAGTCTCCACCTTGTCCCTCCAGTTATTGACATGATATTTAAGGCTTTGAAGTATACTACAAAGGTGTGGATCACTACTTCAGAATTTTCTTAAATCATTTAAGAAGTTTAAATCCTAGCTTCTTAGAGCTTTAAGACTATCTGTAAATGAACCCCCTATTTTACATATGAGAAAACTGAGGCCAGAGAAGTGATATGATTTGCCTGAGGTCATTTAGATGGCCTCAGAGCCAGAACTGGAACTCTCCTCCCCTAATACCTAAATTAATGCATTTTCCACCACACTGACATGCTCTGAAGCTCAGGGGGTCCTTTGCAGAAGATCTGTTCTTTGTGATCATGCAGAGGAGGCTATGTTTAGATTCTAGAGGAAGCATATTTGTGCCAGCTTGTCCTGTCACTAGCACTGACACATTGTTCATTTAATTTGTTCAGTCTACTACTCCATTAGCCTTATCCTATGGTGGGGCTGGCCCATTTATCTGTGCTTAAAATTTAATCAGACATTTCACTGCTCATCAATGCCTTAACAGGACTATTTAGAGCACTGAAACTCGACACATCTTTGCTCAATTACTGTTAGCCGACAGATGTCACTTTCACTGTCCTCTCTTCTCTTCTCCTCCAGTGGCACAGACCTGGGGAAGATGGTTTTTCTTTATATAAACCTTAAAGCAGAAGCACAATCAGAGATTATTGGAAGGACACCAACCCCATGTTTTCTGCCTGATTGGAATCTAGTCATTTGGGGAAGTTAAAGGCTATATTGGGTACCTCATCAGGACTTGAAGCCCACTTTCAGTTTTTTTGTTGTAATAAGTGAAAGGGCTAGGGGAAGGAGGAAGGAGGCAGAATAAATGACTAGACTTCCCCATCTGCCATGCTTGTCATGCCTTTCTTAGGCTACTCTCTGCTCATGCTTGTTCCTTATTCAACTGTGAAATTGGAATCGCAAGAGGAATGTTGCATTTCTATTGCCAAAACTCCTCTCATGATGGAGCACAAGGAAGAGGGGCTGCTTTTGGAGCTGAAGGAAGAAATGTGGCAGGTGACTGGCACTCTTGGCATGTAACAATGCCCCAATTTATTTGATATTATCAAGGCCTGGTTCTCTCCAGCTATGCTATGTGTTCCTTCCTCTGTGCCCTAACATATATAAATGTTGTTTTCAGGGACACTGTAAATATTATTGCAGGAAGCCTCTGAATATGAAAAATTCATCGAAACTGAGACATTAATAGCTCATGCCCTTTTCTCTGAAACATTTGCAGAAAGAACAGGGGTGTAGTTGATGCTTTGAGAATATGGAAAAAATTCTGATGACTATTGGTATTCTTAAATTAAATCAAATGGGATTGGCGCAAGCTGATTCTAATCCACTGTGTCAGTTAACTAGTGGCACAGTAATGCTGCATAACAAACAGATGTAAAATTTCAGAGGCAGAATAAATGTATTTGCAAGCTCTAGCAGCTCTGACATGGCTCAGATAGCCTTACATGGGCTTGCTCAGAAACCTAAAGTCAAATGGAGCTTGACTCAGTGGTTCGGCTGTTTTTGGCTGGACTCGTTCATATGTCTTGAGGTCACTGGATGATGGGGTATAATAGATGTGGCTAGGTGCTCAGGTCAACTTGGTTCTGTTTCACAAGTCTTTCCTTACTAGGAGGCTGAGACATATTTTTATTGAAATAAGAGAAAGGGCAAGAGAATAAGTGGAAATGTATAAATACTTTTCCCAACTTCACTTTGACCAACAGGATTTAAATTAATATGATTTAAGAAAAGTCACATGGTTAGGTCCAGAATTAGAGTGGTAGGATACTGTAAGATTTTATTGGAAAAGTGGTAAATAGAGGGAAAGATTCTATTGGAAAGGTTGTAGATAGATTGGAAATGTAGATAGGGCAAAGAATGCAATAAGTCTACTCTGCCTAAGGATGTAAGACTGAATGCTTCCTACCTAATATCAGGAATAAGAGGAAGAGATTCACTCTTACCTCTTTTACTTAACATTGACCTGCAAAACCATGCCAGTACAATAAAGAAAGGGGAAAAAGAGGTACACATATTGGAAAGGAAAAAGTATATATACCTTTCTTCAAGGTGACATAGTCAAATTTATCTCGAGAACCTTCAGGAATAGAACTGATAAATGGATTTAGCGAGGTCACAGGGTACTAGATTAATATGCAAAAATGTATTTTATTTGTAGGTGCTAGCAACTAAAAATTCAAAAATTACATCAAACAGAAAATACTTAGGAATAAATTTTGATGTGTAAGATCTTATCACTCCAAACTATAAGATTTTGCTGAGATAAATTAAAGATCTAAACAGATGGGGAATTACATGATATTCTTGGTTTGAAAAACATCAGTGTTATTAATAACAATTTCCCTAAAATTTTCTCTAGATTTAATACAATCTATATCACAATCCCACTAATTGTTTTTATAACTTGACGTATTGATCCCAAAATTTATATGAAATCTCAAAACACCTAGAATACACTAAACAACTTTGAAAAAAAGAAAGTTGGGGACTTATGCTGAGTGATTTTAAAGCAAATTATGAAGCTATACTAATCAAAACCATATAGTTTTGACAGAAGGATAGACATAGATCATGAAACAGAACTGAGAATTAAGAAATGAACCTATACTCATATAGTCCATTGATTTCTGAGAAAGATGTTTTGTGGTGAAATGACAGAAGGTGAATGGACCACCTCCCAGTTAATAGGTGGATTATGATGACACTATAGGTGCTAAGAGGATTTGAGGGAAAAGCTATTAGTTACACAAGAGACTGGGGAGAGCAGGTCAGGCACAAGCAAGTCCAGGTTGGCTTGAGGGAGGTCTAGAGAGTGCCTGGGACTTTAGAGTGGCTGAGGTTGCCCTTGGGAAAAGTGTCTACATGCTGGCTGGAGCTTTGGAAGGTCTGAATTTCCTGCTGGTACCTGCCCCACTATGGGGCAGAGTGGGAAGAGTCAAGTGTGGCTGCTTGAAAGCTGTCAGCAGTTGAACCTCCAATATGGAGTCAAACTCTTAATTACAGGTGCAGAGGTAATTTAGCATTGAAAGAATCATATTTTTAATAAATAGAACTGGAAGAACTGGATATCCACATGGAAAGAAATGGACCGCGATCCTTTTATCACACCTCACAGAAAAGTTAGTTAAAAATGGGCCATAGATTAAGCATAAAGGTTGAAGCCATAAAAATTCTAGAAGAAAACAGGATAAAATCTTTTTTTACCCTGAGTTAGGCAAAGCTTTCTTAGTTTGGACTCAAAAAGCACAAATCCTAGGAGGAAAAAAATAAGATGAAATAGATTCATCGAAATTAAAACTTGCCTGTTGAAAACTACTGCTAAGAAAATGAAAAATCAAGCCACAAATTTGAAGACATTTGCAGAAAATGTGTCTGACCAGGAAATTGTAGCAAGGATATATAGAGAAGTGCTTTTGCTCAATAATAAGTCATATAGCTGCATTTAAAGATGAACAAAAGAAGTGAACAGACAGTTCATGCACATTCAGAAGGAATGCACAGAGCAAGAGGCAATGTGAAGACGCTTAGTGTAATTGGTCACTAGGGCAATACAGACTAAAACTGCAGTGCGAGCCCATCAGACACCCACTAGGAAAACTGAAATTAAGAGGACTGAAAATTATGAGTCTTATCAAGGCTGTGGAATGACTGGAACTTTCATACCCTTACTACTGGTGGGGATGAAGAACACTATGGCCACTTTGGAAAGCAGTGTGACAGTTTTTACAAAGTTAAATGTACACTTACCAAATGAAACAGACCCTCCATTTTTTATTCTTTGACATCTACCCATGAGAATGAAAACATACGTCTGCATACAGAATTTTACAAAGTTTTTCATGAAGAGCCACATGACTCATGAAAGCCCCAAATTAGAAATAAATCAAGTGTCCATTTGTTGGCAAAAAGGTAAATAAGTTTTGGCATAGCCATAGTATGAAATTATGTAGTGATAAAAGAGATAAAAATATTAATACTCATAATATGGATTAATCTCAAAAACATGCTACATCAAAGAAGATGGATATAAAATTAAATGCTATATGCTGACTCCATTTAAAGGAAATTCTAGAAAGGACAAAACCATCATGACAGGGAATCTTGTTTTTCTGGGGTTGGAGGGTGATGATTGTCTTCAAAAGGACATAAAGGAACCTTTGGGGGTAATGGAAGTGTCCCAAACTTGATTACAGTGGTGGTTGCACTATGGGTATATATTTGTCAATACGTATCTGTCTACATCCTTACGATCAGCCAATTTTGTGGCTTGTCCATTATACTTCAATAAAACTAGATAACTTTTTTAATTGATAAAATTACTTTCAGCTATGGAGCCAGAGGATCCAAAATCTTTTGTATGCCTTCTTACAGATCTCAGTGTACCAGGAAATATTGCTGCTATGAGATCCTTATCCTTAGATCTATGGGAGGGGGCCTCATGAGGTTGGTAAACATCGCCATCATCCTATAATGCACAGGAGTTGTTTCTTCCCTGAAGAGAGGACTTATCAGGACACTTTGCCTCTTGCTCAGGGCTTGTGTTCGGGCCACATTTGTCTTATTGCAGGAATATATAATCAGAATGGAGTATAACCCTCTGGTGTTCAAGTGTCAGACAAAACCATCTAGTGCTTGTCAGTGGATCTCTCAGAAAATGGAAAGGGCCAGGAATGGTGCAGGCCAGAACAGTAAGAGTTAGAGTAACAGTAACTTGAAAAATGATGTATCCTCTTTCCTTGCTCAGCTTTTCCTTGCTCTTCTGTGCCTTTTCTCTCTGAGTCAAGGATAAACATATTTGTCTATTGATAAGCTTGACTCTGTGATTTGTTTGGCACCAAAATCTAATTGATACTTAAATACTCTGACCCATAGTTTGGCAGTGCTGATAACATTTGAATCTGTACTTCGAGATTCAGGGTAGTGATTGCATCTTAACACTTACATTGTGGGCAGGGAAAAAAAAAAAAAAGAGAAATCTGTTTATTTTTGCCAAAGGTCTGGTTATTTTATCCAGCAATTACGAGAATAGCCCTATGGTAACTGTTCATTTGACTGAATTTAAATGGCTACTGGTAAAGTCACATTTTGTCATAGTTCAAACTTTATGTTATCAAATGGATGTTGCTCCATTGATATGTGTTTGATTGATATGAATGCTCACTGAAGCACACGCATAGGCAGCCCCTCACGTACATTACTCAATAGTGGATATGGTGTGGAGAGGCAGTCTGGTGCCTGGACATTTGCATTGGTTGGTAAATACAGACTTAAGTAATATGGAACCTAAAGAAAAGGATCTTGGAGGCTGTTTCATTTACACTCTTATTATTTACATTAGGTAAATGAGAAATTAAGTGACTTGTCCAAATTAACAAAGTATGTTAACAATGGACCTGGGACTACAACGGAGGTCGTGTAGCTCATTCTAATAGCCTTTGTACTGTACCATGCTGTACCATGCAGTTCAAGGTAACAGAACTGCACATATTCAGTAGTGGAGACTCTCCCTAAATGAGAGCCATATGACGGCCTGTGTTCTAATGCTATGTGTTGATTCTAGCCAATACCTGTTGTTCCAAGGAACTCATATTTGGAGGCTCACAGCATTATTTTAGTTGGTAAGAGGCAAAAAGTAACTGGGTGGAGATTTTAATAGCTCCTGGTAGTGAAACATAGTGATAGCCTCATAGAATTTGATTCTGTTTTCCATATTTTATAGCAAGCTCACTTTACTCCAAATGAATGGTAGGTCATGTGGTTCCAGGATGAATTTTTTTTATAAGGGTTCTTACTCTTTAAGAAATATAGACACAGACATAAAAACAATTCAGTCTTTTACCTCATTGCCTCCTTTTTCAACTGGTAATAAATTGTTGGCTGAGTCTAGATAGGCACATAATAGGCAGTGTGAAAACCTTCCATCAATGAAGAGATTTATCTCTGAATAGTCTGAGAAACATTCCTTTATGCAATAAATACTAGAGGTGGGGGATATGGGCCAACAAGGAGTGAATAGACTGTAAAGAAGCATTTATCAGGATGATGGTAAATACCAACCTTCAAAAAAGGAGAATTCTATAAACCACAGTCAGTACATACATTTTTTATGTGCTGTTTTTGACAGGATCTGCCTTAAGCACATTGCCTTAAACAAATTTATTCTAAACTTCCACAGAGATTTTGTCCATAACACTTTTCTGAGTCCTGTACTGAAGCCTTATTGCTATGTAACATTAGCTATATTTTTGGATAATTCGATTTTATTGCTGCAGAAGATTTCAGTTTATTCCATTTCTTATACTATTCAGGTCACTACCCACATGGGCAGAGAATTTCCAAGGTTATTCTTAGATAAGCTTTCAGAAAATGCTGAATGCTTAGAAAGTACTCAATAATTAGTTATTGATTGCTTGTTGGAACTGATTATTCTTCTTTCCCAAGACTGTTGGCTTAGTTTTTTCCAAATGATTGTTTTTAAGGTGTTATAATTTTTTGTGAACTGTTCATTATGAATTTGTATGATTCTCCTTTTCCTGAAGTTATTATTTTTATAGTTTTATAGTTCCTTTTGTCATGAAGGTGATGCCTGGTGGAGAAGTACCGTGTGTCCTTTGGTTTGTATTTCTAAAAGTGTGCCCATTTTATTGTAAGAACAAGGACTGAAGCTGGCCATGAGTAATGGAAGATGCAATTTGAAGCACCAAGAAGAATATTCTGATTCGACATTCATGTTATATTTTCTTTAGCCAGAAATTGGAACTACAGATTATAAGCAGATTTGCAGACTGCTTGTTGACCCTCATCTTAACTTTATATGAATAGAAATAGTTGAGCCTGGTGTTAATGAGAGAGATTTGGACTGCAGTACATAAGTTATGCACTCATCCCCTTCCCCCCATTTATCTCCAATACCCGTTTAACTTGCCTAACTTAGGGTGGAAATCCTCAATTTGATATCTGATGTC
Source organism: Lutra lutra (assembly GCF_902655055.1). NCBI lineage: Eukaryota > Metazoa > Chordata > Mammalia > Carnivora > Mustelidae > Lutra > Lutra lutra. The sequence goes on along the minus strand of NC_062287.1, from coordinate 94,002,274 downwards.
ATGTCATCTGGTCACATTGGGTATAGAATATTTGGACTGACTTTAGTCAGCAGACATTTACTGGGAACTTTCTATTTTTAGCCTTGTAGGTTAATGTAAATGAGGGAGGATCCAAGTACATCTTAGAGTTAAAACTCATTGAGGTCTTACTCTATGCCTGACATTCTGGTTAGCATTTTACCTGCAGTATTTCATTTAATGTTTACAAAAATCTTGAGGGAGGTACTGCTAGTACCTATATTTTACAGATAGATCTGAAACTCAGGTCAGGTGATTTGGCTGAGGTCACTCATTTTTTAGCAAAACCAGGACTTAAACTCAAACTTTTGTGATTCTGGAGTCCTTGGTTGAAACCTAAATGCTGTGTACCATCACAACGGAGGCTTTGATGGGCCTCATTCCCCTCTGCAGTTTCACCCAGCTTTAGCGTCTGGACACTTGTGTTTTGTTCTCTTTATCCCCAGTAATTGACAACCTACTTGACATTTTGTTTGTGTTCAGTGTTTGTTGAATGAATGCGTGCATAAGAAGGAATGTTCTACCTCAGGGTTTTTGCATTGACCTTGGATGGCTACTCATTTCTTTTGTTAAAACACAGAGGTAAGGCAGAAGCATTAAGAAGGACAAAGAAAATCAAATAACCAAGTTAAAATGTTTTATTCTAAACACTAGTAACAGAACATTGGAATCAAAGTGCTAAACATAACAGATTTTCCCCCCTCCAAAGAGTATGATTATTCATGAAGTGAAGGACAAAGACATCTTGTAGTGTTTTTATGAAAGAGAAACATATATCAGAGGGCATAATGAAATTTTTGATAATAGAGTTTTGCCTTTCTTTACCAAGCCTTTCTTGCAATATATATTCTTAATGAAGGCAAAGATGAACAAGCCACAAACAGATCTTTTCTGTTAAAGATAAAGCAATTAGGAAATACAAAAGAAAGGAAAGAGAAAAGCTCCAACAAACTGGAACAATTACAAACATTATAAGAAAATCAATAAAATCAAATCTACTCTTAAGGCAACAAGTTTATTCAAGCATTGTTACAGACTGTCTGATCATTACAGAGAAATCTCAGTTTGGAAGATTACAGTGGAATTAAATGAAACCAAAAATGTCAAGGCCAAGGCAGTATGTAAGAGGCAGCCTTTATGCTTCACAAGAATGTGTATGAACTGTGTCCTCATGCAGAAGATCTTCAGAGGTCTTCGAATTAATCGAATCAGGGTGGAATATACAAAAGTTGGGATTCACTTCATTTCAACCAAGTTACTGGGTTAATCATTTTACTTTTATTCATCAGTCAATAACACAATTGGAACCTTAGCGTTGTGCTAGATAATATAGGAAGAAACTGCTTTTCTTATGCTCTGTCCTCCCTGTTGGTTTCAAAAACGTACTAATCCCTCAAGAATCATGCCAAATGCTGCCCTCCTCTAGGATACTATTCCTGATTCCATTAGGCAGAGAGAATCACTTCCTTTTCTGGGTGGGGAGCAGTTTATTTGCTCCTAAGCTCTCCCCTGCATATCTCCTATAGCCCTTAGTCATAGCATCGTTATGATTTGCTTCTAGCTGCCCCCTCAGGTTAAGAACCATTTTACCAACAGACTCAACATAGAGCAGGTGGTCAGAGAGTATGTTCTGAAGGATGAATAAAGGAACTGATCTAGAAAACAGAACAATTTCTTAACCTATGCCCATTAACTAACTTTCAATGGTTTATATCATTCATTCACTCAGCAATCAATAACCCATCATATTCCAGGTACCTTGTTAGGCATGAGGGATATAGGAATAAGATGATACCTCAAATCCAGGAGATTTCGGTTTTGGAAATTGGTGAAAACATTAAAAATGCTTTCCCCTATGGTGAATTTGATGTTATGCATTTTTACCACACACACACACACACACACAAACCCCACAAAAAACAAAATAGAAACAGAGCTGGTCTCCTCTTACCTTCAAAAGTGCCATTGAGAAGAAAAGACTAAGGAACTGTTCCAGAGTGAAGGAGATGAAAGAGCCATGACAACAAAATGATTCTGCAACCACATCCTTTCGCTAGAAAGGAATTTGCTATGATAGCAGGCTTGAGTGGGGTCTGAGGATTAGATGGTAGTAATGTATCAGTGGTAATATCCTGATTTTGAGACTTGTACGGTGGCAATGTAAGAGAATGTTCCTCTCATAAGAAGCCTTTTGAGCGGAAAGGAAATCTTACCGGAATGGAAATCTGAATCTTCATAAAGAAATAAAGAGCACTAGAAATGATACATATTAAAACAGCCCCCCCCCAGACACACACACACGTGCTTGCACAAACACTTCTGTAGATTCTCACAGAGACATTTTGAATTTCAGCAATTTCAGAGACATGATGTTGCTGATGGAGGGAAGAAATATATATATATATATATATGTATATATATATATAATATGTATATATTACTTATAGAAATACTAAACTGATATAACTGCTTTAATGCTTCAGTATAGTCTTAACCTTTGCACATAGGTATATGAATTTTGTCCTACTACTATATGGATAGAAGCATGACACATTTTTGTTTTCCAAGTCATATTAAATGAGTCTTTGCATGCTTTTTTGCTGTTCTGCTTTTCTAGTGTCCCAAAAGATATTTGAGGATTTATGTGGTACCCCTGAAATGAGGGGCCGTGAATCTTTAAACCTTCACAGTCCCGGCTGAGTTGTTCACGATGAGGCTGTCTTGATCCCTCTTCTCTATCCCATTGTACCAGGGAGTTTTATCTATGGCCTCAAAATCATAGCTCTCACCACTGTGGCTCTCAGTGTTGGGGTTTCTAACATCTGCAAAACACCTGGTCAAAGATCCTGTCTCTCTGGCATTCTTTTAAGTCTCTCCCAAAACCCTAACTTGCTTGATCGGCCTTAGGACACTTCCTTTTAGCTGTGTCTTCCGTTCATGTCTGTATCTTGCACATAATGCATAGACTATAACTCTTTATCTCTGTAGGCCTTGGCTTTTGAAAACAAATCAGCGTAATTCTCTTGTGGGGGTCTCTGGATTTCAGGATACAAAGCCTAATATCTTCTCCCTAGGGATGGATGTCATGTCTACATATACACATACATACATCTACACTTCTGGTTCTTCTGCAGTAGGGAAAAATACATTATCCTGCACATATTTCATAATTTTATATTTATAGTAATTCACCCTTACAACTCAGTTGAAAAAATATTTGTTGAGTGTCTACTATATGGGACACAGCAGTGAGGAAGACATTTTCTATGAAAAACTCATAGATTGTGAGGAGTATTGGTCCCCAAATGGTTCTCCTACTCTAGAGTTTTGGTTTAAGTGACTTCTGTGAACAGGTCTCTTTTTTCCTTGATGTTCTTGTTTCTCTGTTGTCCCCCCCCCACCGCCCCGCCCATTCCTTTTTCACACCTAGGAACAGGTGCAAGTTCCTAGCATCTGTGCCACCTCATAAGGAAGCAATTCAGCCCTTCTTTAGGCTCAGTAGTGCTAAGAACCACGGGTGTTTCTGCCACCTTCCTTTTCACTTGATTTCAACTCTTCACTCCTCTCTCTTATGGTAGGAATGGGAGTCATTGGTGTCCACAGACACCCGCTGGGTGCAGAGATTAGCTCCAGATGCTGCTATAATGTGTAGTTCGCCCAGGCAGAAATACCCCTCATTAAGACAAGATTCTGCCAGCAGAGATGCTTACCTGGCTTTTCCTACTGTGCGATACCTGAATGTGAACCGTGATTCTTCCATTGGGTCCATCCAATCCTAACACTGTAACATCCTGGGAGCAGTTGTTTAATTGGATCTTAATGAAGACAAAAATGTAATTTGCTTAAAGTGCCAACATTTGGAATGAGATTTCTATCAATATAATACAAATAGATGGCATTTTTAAACTTGTTATATATATGTTGAATTAACCCATTTGATTTTCATCACTCCATAAGGTAGATGTTATTGTTTTTTTTTTTGTTTGCTTGTTTTTTTTTTTTAAATGGATAACGAAATGCACCTTGCGTGGCAAAAAGGCCCCAGAATGTTTGAGAAGACTAGCCCAACATAGCCCACTCTAATACAAATAGGCTTTATTATCTCCAACTTCAACTGATGAGACTTAGGAGTAGACTGGTGAGGTAGATGGCTTGTGATTAACAGAGCAGAGATGTGCAGAGGGGAAGGTGTCAGCCAGAAGGGGCAATGCTTTTGAGGAAGGGTCTGCACATCTGTACAGCTGAGTCTAGTGTCTTTGGGGTCTTTCTAACTCTGTGTCCCGACAACTTCCTCTTTCCTTTCACTCCCCTGTTACTTTATCATGAGCCCGTGCCCTCAAATAACTTCAAACACTTAAAAAAATTAACCACGGTTTCTAGTTTCCCTCCACACTTAAGGGCATTTTGCACGTGCCCTTGAATGATTTTCAACTTTAAATAAGTCCTCCATCGCCGCCCCCTCTCAGGAGTGCCCGAGAAGTGTGTCTGCTTCCATCCCTTTCATGGCAGAAAGCACTTTGTTCTAAGCAAACAACAAACAAACACAGAGAGAAGTGAGCCAGTGTGGGAAAGGCAGGGAACAAAGAGAGTGCTGAGTGGAGACTGGGAGCTGAGCAGACCTGTCGGTTAAGCTCCATGAAGAAAAAAAAGGCAGCAACAACAGGGTACCTGGCGAGTCTGTCTTTTCAGACTTGCTTTCCGAGGGGCGCCCACTTGAGCTGCCTTTCACCCTTGAGGCTGGGGAAGCTGTGGGGAGGAAGGAGGTCACTCTCTGCCTTTTACTTTGTCCCAGAGAATGACTGTGGCTGAGAAAAGTTAATTGTTGGAAAACAGGTTCGGCCGTGTTCCTGTGCAGCCAGTCCCTTCTGGTTCTAAACCCAGACATAGCAGCTTTGCATGGGGCTTATGGGGCCCACAAGATGGAGCGGCTTCAGTCATTGAGATTTTATATGTGTGTGTGTGTGTGTATACCTATATGTGTATGAATATATATACATATATGTGTATGAATATACACACACATGTGTGATACATATACATACATGTATGTGTGTATACACACATATACATACATGTATGTGTGTATACACACATATACATATATTTATATTTGTATTTATGTGTATTTTTAAGTGATTTTAAAGATTTTATTTATTTATTTGACAAACAGAGATGACAAGTAGACAGAGAGGTAGGCAGAGAGAGAGGAAGGGAAGCAGGCTTCCCTCTGAGCAGAGTCCGATGTGGGGCTCAATCCCAGGACCCTGAGATCATGACCTGAGCCAAAGGCAGAGGCTTTAACCCACTGAGCCACCCAGGCGCCCCTTAAGTGATTTTAAATGTTCAATGGAAGAAGGGGGTTTTGGCCATTAGAGAAGACACAAAGTGGGAGATGACTAGAATTTTCAGTCCCCAATCTCCCCCAAAAAGAGGAGTCTTGGAAAAGGTATGTGTTGGGTCGGCGGGCTCCAGGAGTGCAGAAGGAACAATAGAAATGACCGCCAGGTCCCGCTGTCTTCCAGCCTCCTCCCCCGCCTTTCCTTCACCCTTGACTCTTCCGCCAAAAGGATGTACGCCCAGGTCACGTCCCCATAGGTAACCCGATACCTATGCCGGAAACAGATAAAAGACCCCCGCCAACTCCCTCCCAGTGCGACTTCCCCCACTCCCCTTTCCGGAGTCGAGGAACCTCCTCCCGGAGCAACCTTCCTGGCTCCCCTTCTCCTGAGCCCTGAAACTTCGCGGGAGATGCCTTTAATAAATCTTGCCTTGCACCCACTTTGCCTGGTGTCGTGTTTATCTTGCCTATAAAACCTTACAGTATGAATGCTAAAAAGGATAACATACAGGGGCGCCTGGGTGGCTCAGTGGGTTAAAGCCTCTGCCTTCCGCTCAGGTCATGATTCCAGGGTCCTGGGATCGAGTCCCGCATCGGGCTCTCTGCTCAGCAGGGAGCCTGCTTCCTCCTCTCTCTGCCTGCCTCTCTGCCTACTTGTGATCTCTGTCTGTTAAATAAATAAATAAAATCTTTAAAAAAAAAAAAAAGGATAACATACAGTGTTGGGAGCCAGCCTTTTGTATGGCCCACCAAAGCAGAATTAAATCCTGTGGGGGAGAGTTTTGGGGGCCGGTTTCTAGGAAAAAACATAAAGACTATTCCTAGTAGACTTAAAATAAAGGGAAAGTATCACAAGGTACTAAACTTCCCCTAATTGGAATGGGTTTAAAGAAGAGAGGGAACATCTTAAGAGGGACTCAGGCTGACAGGCAGTTTCCATAATTGTGCCCTGGAGCGGACCTCCTACAGAACCAGCCAAGAGGCTTGTTAAAAATGCGTTATTTCGTGAGATTAAGAGTCACTTTTGGTTTGTCTCCCTCCCAATCCCATCTTGTTTCATTTACTCTTCTCCTACCCCTGAGGGTTGATGGGGGGAGGGGGTTGGGAGAGGGGGGTGGGGTTATGGATATTGGGGAGGGTATGTGCTATGGTGAGTGCTGTGAAGTGTGTAAACCTGGCGATTCGCAGACCTGTACTCCTGGGGATAAAAATATATGTTTATAAAGCTGTAAAAAAAAAAAAAAAAAAGAAAAAAGAAAAAAAAGAAAAAAAAATGTGTTATTTCCAGGCTTCACCTCAGTCAGCATTTGAGAATGCCTTCAGCTGGGATTGGAGTCTAGATCCCTCAGACAAATCTTTATACTCTATGGAACACTCTTAGATAGTTATGCGGGACTCTCTGGGGTACTTATAATTCTGAGAATTTGTGACTCGGGTTCTGGAACTGCTTTTGCTGCTGACAAGATAGGCAACTTTCAACAAATCATTCAATCCATCTATTTCCTCATCTCTTCAGATGATTCCAGATGCATTTGGGGACTTAAAAATTAATATGTATTCCTGGCTCCTGCCCCTGAAAATCCTGATTCAGTGAGTCTAGGGTAATCCTTATGGTCAGCCAGTTTGGGAACCAATGAAGTATAAATGATCTTTAAAGATTTTCTAGCACCAAAATGTCATGAATCTACATTATTGAAACTTATCAAAAATGTCTTATGCTCCATCTTATCCATATCCTCTCCACCCAGGATGTTTTAGGAGGTAGCTCCCTTTTCTGGACCAAGTGTTGATCATTTACTTATTTTCCAAAAATTATTAAAAAAGTAGACACTTACCAGGAATATGCTCTTTTCTTCTGACCTTTTTACTTTCCTCGCCCAGAACAGAAATCATGGGTCACATGCATTTTGATCACGATACTCCCTTCCTGCCTTATAATACTATAGAGCAAAAATTTCCCCAGTCTTTATAGAAGCACCCAAGTCAGGCGAGCATAGCTTCTTAATAGAGGGGAACTTTAAGGGAGGAATTTCTTAGATTACACATTTTTCTGAGTATTATATATATGTAGCTTATATTTTAGAAAGAGTTCAGAGACTATAGCATATGTTACATAAAAAAATAACTACAGATATTCAACACATCTATTCTTGGAAAAAGGAAAAAAAAAAATCATTATTTGGTACTTCCAGGGCTGTCAGGCCCCCTAAAGGGAAATTTCCCAAGGGTTTCCGATCACACAGAGTTGGAAGGTTTCTGACAGGCTAGTCTCACCGATATTTAAGTGAATTACCAAGTGTAAACTCGTGCTGGTGGCTCTCTCCTAAACAAAGAGGAGATAGATGTCCAAAAATAACCCCTGTGTTCTGAGCCTATAATTGAAACTGAGATTCTTTTATTATCCTTAAAATAATTTTGGAAAAGATTTCCAAGCCTGATGTTGGGACATTAAACAGCTTTTGACTTCACCTCTAGACTTCAGCTCTAGAATGGAATGTTTCTTTGTAATAATGCCTTTGATGGTCCAAAATAATTTTTCTTGTTTAAGAGTTTTTCTGTCTTAGGAGAAGTAGGTACTTGTGAGCAACTAGCTTTATCTCTGCTACCACAGTGAGTCCTTTGAAATCAGGGTGGCATTTTGTTTCCCTCTGTTTCTCAAGTCAAAGAAATTCATAGTGATCCTCATTCTAAGGAACATAAATTTCTCCTGGGGATGATTGGAAAAAGGGGAGCCTGCTTCTCCCTCTCTCTCTACTGTTCCTCCTGCTTGTGCACTCTAGCTCTCTTTCTGTCAAGTAAATAGATTTTAAAAAATCTGGGGGAAAAAAAAAAAAAGCAATCAAAAAACAAAGAAGGCTCATGGCAGCACCAAGCTTTTATTTCTTCAGTGCCATTATTTCAAAATGAGAGTGTGTGTTTTCCTCATATTTCCAGCAAATACCATGGAGAGGGAGCTAACAAATATGAATAACTTTATTGTTGTGTGCCTCAGTCTACTTGAAAACATAAATGCATTTTAATAAATACATGTTTGGCTGCATACAACACTCCCCAAATAAAAATCTAACAGCACTCTAAGATGTGGCAAGAAAGATACAAGAATGATAACTGATTTTGTCAGATTAACAGAAAAGAACCTGCACACCCTAAATTTCTGTGATTGTTAGAGCAAGTGTCTGCCTTTTATATTTCTTCTGCATTTGTACAAACCCCAGAAACTGTATTATACAATGTAACCCTGGCACACATTGTCTTTCTATTCTTATTTACAGCAGGCAAATATTATTTACTATGTGGGAAAATGAAATACTGTTAAGGGAACCTTGTAATAATTAGTGTCTAAGGTGTATGTGCACATGAACAGGGAAGGAAGTAATTACAAGTGAATTCTCCATTTGTCATCCAATAAATTTGCTTTAGGGTATATATATTTATTTTTAAAATTCCACTGAAAATATATAAAAGCTATATTTGCTGTTGGAAATGGGTCTACCAGGCTTGTCCCTAAGATATTTCATGGGATCTGCTCACCATCACTTGCAGGGTATTATATTATTTAAAACTTAGTTCAAGGACCAAAATTGAGGTGGTGAATTTGGAAAAGGGAAGAAAACTCTAAGAACTTAAGGAGTTTGAAAGAGAATCAATAATCTTGTAGGTCCAGGATAACTGGAAATATTTTCCATCTATTTTCTTGTCTCCTAAAGGCGATGTCCTTCAGATTTCTTCTGTGAATGGCCGGCCACATGAAATGTCCGAAAGAACTTTAGGTTTGGATGTAAGCAAGTACAGAGTCGCATCCTATTTCTACCACCAACTGTCCAAGTAACTATGCTACATTCTTAGTTTTCTTATTCATGTAATGGAAATCAGATAGGTACTTCATAGTATCAATAAGAGTATTAATTGAGATAATGTTCTTAAAGTGCTGGCTTAAGTACCTGGCAAAACATAAACTCTCAGTAAATGTTTGTTCCCTCTGCTAAACTTCTAGAAACACCAAGATTTACACCAGAGAGGATCTGAGACATGCAGGAGGTTTAGATTTCTCTAGTACATTACATAACTTCTTCTCTGAAATGCTTCCTTTCTTAGATGAAGTACTTAATGGTCATCAGGGAACATCTCAGGAAAGGGGTAGGATTTCAAAATGATTTTGGCTTTATTCTTTCTTGTTTGTCCTTGCAAGTCGTGAACATAGAAATTCTCGACCACCCCTGTTCTGGGAGAAAGCTGTGCCTGTAGGACCCTAATAAAAAGCAAATTTGTTTTTTTATAAAAGTACAAAGGTAATTCAGTGGAGAAAGTAAAATATTTTCAATGAACCTGCTAAAACCACTGGTGAGCTATATAGAAAAACAAAACAAATTATTAAACTCAATCCTTTCTTCATACTACATACAAAAAATTATTTTGAAATGAATAGTATACCTAAAGGAAAGCATAGCATAATATATTTGCAATCTTGGGGTAGACAAAGATAGCTTACAACTGAAAAAGCACTAACTAAAAAAGAAAAGAAATATGATATGCTGAATCTCATAAGAATAAAAATAAATTAAAAAAAACCCTGCTTCTTACAAAATACCATTACAAAATGGTAAGCCACTGTCTGGAGCAAATATTTGCAATGCATATTTTTGACAAATGGTTTGTATTTAGAACATAAAAAATTCCCACAATTTCTCAATAAAAAGACAAACAATCCAGTAAAGGTAGATGATAAAAATACTTGAATGGACATTTCACAGAAAAAGATGTTCAAATGGCCAAATGACCAATGGTCAGTATCATAAGATACACCTTTTCCCCTAAGTATAATGGCTAAAATTTAAGAAGACTAACAATACCAATGCTTGTAAAAATGTAGAGCAACTTGGAATTCTTCTGCATTTCTGGTGGGAGTATAAAGGAGTATATAATCTTTTTGGAAAACAGTTGGGCAATTTCTTTAAACGTTTAACATCTATCTACCCCTCATGGCATAGCAATCTCATTTCTAAGTATTTGCTGAAAAGAAATGAAGACATATGTCCGCAAAAGGACAGGTACACAATTTTTTCATAGCAGTGTTTTGCTTTTTTTTTTTTTAATCCTAATAGGTCAGACTGTAAAGTGTGCAAATAGCCACCAACAGACAGACAAATTGTGATATATTCAATTCAAATTGTGATATATTGAATTGTGATATATTGCTGATCAGCAATAAAGCAACAAACTATTATTAATACATGCAACAGCATGGATACATCCCCAAAACATTATGCTGAGCAAAACAATCTAGGCAAAGAAAGAATACATACTTTGATTTACATTTATACAAAGGTCTTTAACAGGCAGTATAAACTGGGAGATAGATGTTAACTGCAGTGATTTCCTAGGAGAGTGTTGTATTGCCTGAAAGGAACACAAAAGAACTTTCTGGGTGATGGAAATGCTTTATACCCTGATTGTAGTGATGTTTACTCAGGTGTATACACTTGTCAAAACTCATCTAAGCGTTAAGGGTGCACTTTGTTCACAAATTGTACTTTAAAAGGTAGAAAAGGGAATGCAAAGAAGTGTGTATAATTATACAATTATTAGGGCAGTCCCTTCTTAAGAAAATAACACTCTGTTTCTTCAGAATGATCTGAGATAGTCTTTAAAGCAGCACCAAAGGCACAGAGTTTCCATCATCCCAATTCTGTGCACTTGACACGGAGGTGCAGAATGTAGGGTTCCAGCTGGGACCAGCCAGGCTCCTGCTCCTGCTCAAGGAGTCACTGCAAGTTCCATCACTTTCCCCCTGCCCCCACCCTGTTCTCCCATCCACACTTCACCCCCTCCTTCTTCCCCTTTCTTTTTTGTTTTTTCCTTTTCTCTGCACCCCCCACCCCCTGCTTTTATGTTCATTGTAACAATTTTGGAAAACATGAACACACACACTTGAAAAGCAATAGGGAACAAACTCATTTACACCTCACCACTTACACATCCAGATATTTCCATCATTCAGTTAATTTTTTTCCTACTTGAGTTAATTTTTCTTCTGTTTGAGATGATGCTGATTGTACAGTTTTGAAGCCTGCTACTCTATATTAACTTGAGCATATATCTACTAAAACTCCTTCTAAAGATTATTTCATTTGTAGCATATTCCATTAGATAGCATATAGTAATTTAGTTATTCATTTTGTGAGTATGAATATTTAGTCTTAATTTTCTTATTTTTACAAGCAACTTTATAAGGGGAATCTTTGTGTATACATTTTAACATAAATTTTAAAACTTTGATCAGTTGTACATACACATATTTTAAAGAACCATGTACATATGTGTATAAGGCATATTAAAAAGAACACTATACCGTACCCCTTTTCCTCATCACTGTTTTCTCTCTCTAGAGGCAACCACTTTCTATTACTGTATTTCTTTTGATATTTACTTCTGTATTTCTAATCCATGTGCTTATGTTGGCACTTGTTAATTTTAAATTTTGAGCATGTCTGTTGAATTTACACTGTGGAAGGTGAGATGGAATTATCTTTTACACCTCTTACCATGCATCACACAGACACCCCTCTTTGCATCATCTCAGTAGATTGTGAAGGTCCGTAATCCATTAAATGTTACTTTGTTTCGCTTTGAAAAGGTGGCATGTAGGCCAAGAGTAGGATTTGAACATTGCTTGTTTCTCTGATGAAGTATTGTCATCATATAATCTTAATGACGCCTCAGTCTCATTATGGCTTTTGACATGTATGGACATACTTCAAACTATTACCTATTGGCAGATAAATTAGTTTTTTATGGTCTCATATGACTTCAGACTGTCTAATTGGTTTTCTGGAAAAAAGAATAGACTGTCATGAGGGTTTCTCATTGTCTAGGCTTTAGTGTTGATAATAACACATGTCACTTAGGCTTCAATCAGAGAAGCAGAACCATGACCAGAAATATATATACTTCGGTCTCCTGAACCTCCAGCTTGCTGACTGCAGATCTTGGGATTTCTCAGCCTCTGTAATCATGTGAACTTATTCCTTATAATAAATCTTTGTTTCCTATTAAAAATAATTATATATTTATTATAAAGAATACAATCAGGTATTTCTATTTCTGTGAGCACACTGTTCTTTATGAGACATTTTGACTCCATCGTTTGCTCTAAGAGCACATGCTGGGCTTGGCAGATACATACAAGCTTAGTGTCAGCACATAGAGAATCATTTTCAGTTTCTCATAATGTGTGTGGGTGACACTCCAGGACTCACAATCTTACTTCTAAGCTTTAAACGTACGGACATGTGAGGTCTACAAGAGCCCATGCAAAGGCTTGCCGCCTCTGAAACAACAAGGTTAATAAAATACTTTCAGAAATTCTTTTGAAACTCCTTTGACAAATGATAACATGCCATTGCACTTTGCCAATTAATACACTTGTTTAGAGACCCTAATTACAAGCTAACCTTGGTTGAAAACTTATATGTCAGCTACTATGCAAGGCACTTTATGTATAACATCATTCAGTCTTCAAAACACATGATAGATAGATAGGTGGCATTAATTCCCTTAAAATGGATAAATTGAGGCCTGTCATGGCTAAAACCCATTCCTAATATCTATATCTAATATCTAATAAGTATTGGAACCAGGATTTGAATAGTCTACCAGATTTTGCTCCCTGGGGTGAATACAGGTTTTGCCCATGCAAATAAACAGTTAAATATTTTAATGAAAGAAGAATTAAATTTATTATGTAATTTTTCAAAATTGCTTTTTAAGATCATTAATTTAGCCAATTCTAGCTGGCAGGAGACTTTAAAGGATTGCATGCAGATATTTTTTGTTTATGAACCAGAAGAGAATGTACATTTGCTTTAAGAGTTTCATTAAATCCAAATTTTCCTTCTAATGTCTTAGCCAGTATTGGAATCAGAAATAGAAGCTGCTATTGAAAGTTTCGTAACATTTAATTTTGCTATGCCTAGACCCAGATGAATGACTTAAAATGAATTATGGCAGTCATTTCCGTTCTTGTCATTTATGGAGAGAAGCCTTGCCCTTACAACCTAAAAGACTTCAAAACAGGGACCATCTGGGTCCTTCTAAATGCTTCTTCTTCTTACTGGCCATCATCAGGACCACCAGAGAAGACTACATCTCTGGACGGGGCCAACTACAACCGAGGCAGAGACTTGAGGGAGGCAGTATAGGGTAGAAGCCAAGATCTCGGGTTCTGGAGTTAGCAGATCTTAGTTCATAACCAGATTCTTGACACTGATTAGCCATATGAACTCTTTCATACTGCTAAATCTTGCTAGGTCTTGTGTTTGTTTATAAGAAAGGATTAAGAATATGAGCTACCTGATAGAATTGTGGGAATTAAATGATATAATGCATAAGAAAATCTCAGTACAATGACTAATGAATAGTAAATGCTTAATAAATGTTAGCTAGTGCAGTCATGTCATCATCTTTATTGATGTAAAATGGCAGGAAAGCCGACTTGAAGAAAATAGGACGGCCCTGTAGGTCTGATGGAGCTGCAGATTATGAAACAGCCCTGTGCGGGGTCTGTGGAGACTCATTCACGGGCAGCATCCAGAGTGAGAAATGGGACATCAGTCTACCTCAGACCTTACCTTGTTATCTGAGAGGGAGAGGCATTGGACTAGATGATTTTGAAGATTGTGGCACCCTATAGTTGTTTGGTCCTCAGTCATTAAGTAAATATTTTATGATGTTACTAAATATGAAGGGCATAAGTATGGAATTCACTCATTCCTTCATTCTGTCATTCAGTCAAAATATATATTGGGTGCCAGTTTTGGATCTGATATACTGTTTGAGGGACTGGGGGACAGCCTTGACTTAAAGAGATAAAAAATCCCTGACTTCATGGAATTTGCATTTGCATGGGAAGGGACAGACAATATATCAACAAGGATAAAATGTATAGTATGCCAGATAGTGACAAGTGTTAGGAAGAAAAATGAAGCAGCACAGAAGAGGGATAGGAAGTTCTGGGATGGTGTTACAGTTTAAGATGGTATAGTCAGAGAGGGTCTCACAAAGAATGTGACATTTTAATCAGAGAACCGAAGGAGGTAAGGGAGGAAGAAAAGAACATTTTAGGCAAAGGAAGAGCAAGTGCAACGCTTTGAAGCGGGGCCCGACTGCCGTGTTCAGTGAGACGGGGCCATTGTGAGAAGGCGCCATTGTGCCAGAGTGGAGTGAGCAGTGAGAGAATCACAGGGGATGAGGTCAGAGAGGCGGGTTGGGAGGGACACGTATTGTTGAAAGCCTTCTAAGCCATTGTAAGGACTTTGGCTTTTACTTTGAGTGAGATAGAGGACGGTTAGCAGGTGTCGAATAGAAGACTAATATAACTTGACTTACTTTTAAAAGGTATCTCTCTAGTTATGGTGAGAATAGAATATGAGGGAACAAAACCTAAAATAGGGAGGTGTGTGAGGCTAATCTAGGTAAGCAGGTTACTTGTTTGGATCCTTAGGTGAGAGGGGTAAAAAGTGGTAAGTCTCTGGATATCCTTTAAAGGGCAGTCCATTGAGATTTCTTGCTGGGTTGAATTTGGACATGTGAGAGACATGTGAGAGAATGTGATGAAACACATTTATAGGTATAGAGATATAGAGAAGTTGATCTACATTTGACCCTTGAACAATAGGGGGTGAGAAGCACTAATCCCCACACAGTTGAGAATCTGTGCATAACTTTTGAATTCCCTAGAATTCAACTACTAATAACCTGCTATTGACCAGAAGCCTCACCAATAATAGAAACAGTTGATTAACACATATTTTGTAAGTTATATGCATTATATACTATATTCTTATAATAATACCTGACTTTTTCTTAGTTCTTTGGGTATTTCTAGGCTCTTTGGTTCATCTATGAGTTTTATTTGAATTGTCACAAAACTCCAAAAGTTTTCCAATATATTTATTGAAAAAAACTACATATAAGTGGACCCACACAGTTCAAACCCATGTAGTTTAAGGGTCAGCTGTGTATATGTGTGTGTGTGTGTGTGTGTACTTTATATATTTAACACACATATGTATGTGTGTATATGTGTTTTTATAAATTTCATATGCCATACAAATGAAGATGTTGCATAGGCAGTAGACTGAGTCTGGAGTTCAGGAAATACTAGATCAGAACCTGAGAAATACATTTGTGAATGTATTTAAATGACACTTAAGACCATGAGATTAGATGAGATCACTAAGGGAGTGAAGGCAGATAGAAGGGATAGGAAGCTTAACAGATGAGACCTAAAATACTCCAAAACTTAGAAGGCAGGTTGATGAGGAGGGAACAGTAAAGAATTTTGAGAGAGTGGCAGGAGGAAAACCAAGAGAGTTTGGGATCCTGGATGTCAAGTGAAAAATGTGTTTTAAGGACCAGGAACTGTCCATTGGATTTTAAAACATGAAAATCAGTGGTGATCTTGACACTAAATGAATAGGAAGCTGGTGTGATTTGGAAATTAAGCTGAGCTTGCCCCTGTTCCGTAATAGAACTCCGGGTGGACACACTGAACTAAATGCTTGGCCACAGACAGATATAGGACATGGCCTCAGAAAAAGTACCCAGCCATATTGGGTAAAGTAATGAGAAATTAGCCCAGGGCAGCTCACTGATGAACAGGAGCTAAGAGAACCACAGTGCTCATACTGCATTCCTGATCACAACCTGGAGAGGCAATGACAGCTAAAAATAAGCTCACTTCCCACTTGGTTAATACTGGGGGATTTTTTAAACATTACCTATTCGTATTCTTTTATTTAAAGGTATGGCCTATATGTGTTATTCTATATAGGATGCTTTTGAGTCTCATTTAAGGTTTTAAGATATCTCCCTTATGTCTTCTAAAAGCAGTTCCTTTTAGTACTCCCAGCATTAGACTGCTATCTTGGTTATTAGGTTTATTAAATAAATTAGTAAGTGGAGAAAAGTATGGTTCTTTATTTTTCCATTGGGGCAGTCTTAAACTTCAGTTTATTCTGCATGTTCAGCTTTGTTCAGTATTATAATTTGGGGGTTTTCAACAAACAAAAGATCAAGATTTCATCTTAAAATGCATTCTGTGATACTGTCTAAATTGCTGGGAGGTGCCTATGGAAAGGAAGGGTCAGCCCTCTTGCTATGCAGATTATACCTGAGATACAGCTTCTTCCATTTCCTATTATGGCAAATGTCTGTACTTAGTAATTACCTAGGGCTATTAAAATATCTCCTCTTAGCCTACTCCAGGGTCCTTGGCAATTTACAGCTGTGATGTGTGGCTTTCATTATTAGTGGAACTAGAGCTAGAATTTCACCTTGGGTGTTCTCTGGAATTGGGTTATCTGTGGGGGTGGTGCTGGATCAGACACCAAAGCAGAAGGGTGTAATCATATTATTAGCAAAGGAATGGGGATTCCAAGGTATTGGCAGAGCTTTTCTGCTTATAGCATGCAGGCTCATCGAGTTTTCTAAACAGCTCTGTGTCCTTTTCTTTTCCTTCAGGCAATACGATCACATCTCAGTAAAAAAAATTAATTTGCTATTAAAAATACATATTTTGCCCCCACCATAGAGCAGTCTTACCTTACTATCTACAAAGGCATCACCATGCACTTTAAAAAAAAATGATGTCTCTACTGCTCATTTATTCTTCAGAAGCAATTTATTAACCAAATAAGAATAATGTCACAATAATGTTTTGCAAGCCCAGTTGAAGATGAGAGTCTGAGATTTTACTAGCAGTGTGACCCTCAGTTAGACATCTGTTCTTTCAGAGACTCGGGTTACTTATAAAACAGGAACAACAACTTTTACCTCCCATGATGTAGACTAACAGTGCCTTGCACTCAATAGACATTCTAATAAATGGTAGGATTCTCCCATAAAATAATTTATTTATTCTTAATCCTACCTCAAGCATCAACCTCAACTGTAAATCATAATCAATATTTTCTCTAAAATAAAATCGTGTTTCAAAGGATTTTTTAAGTGAGCAATCATATAAAAAACTCTGTGCCATGAGCCCCTAATCTGTATTAATACTCGCTTATGTAACAGAGAATCCACTTGGCAGAAAAGGTTGTTGACTGCAATCCCTTCAAGTATGGGTATTGAAGTTTTCCCCTTTATCCTTACTCTTTGGTCTTATAATTGTCCCTGGAGCACTGCAGAGAGGCTTGTTTAAGGGACATCTAGAGTTATCTTCCATATTGCTCATGGTGGTGGCTTGTTGTGGCCAGAACTTGTTCTTGCCCACGTGATGTGTGTACACAGGTGCAGTCCTGTCAGGTTCACCATTAAGGATACAAAGTAGCACTAGGGCAGTTATAATGAGCCCTTTGGTGGAAACCCACAGCCATATATTTATTAGATTTTCCCCTCTGGGATTACTTTTCCGAGCTCTGATCTCCTGGGATTTTTCTCTGTTGTCTGTCTCCTTCAAACTTTCTCAGGTTTCTAACTTTCCATCTTTTTTATCCCCCCACATCCTACCTTCTCTTAATCTCTTACACACTCTTTTCCTCCCAGAGTAGACCTCAGTGGCCAATCAGGGAGTTTTTGACTTGAATCATTAACTAACTGAAACTATCAGCCACAGAATAAATGGTTCCCTTTTACTCTGGGTCAGATTTGAAATAAACACAGTGCTACCTCACTATTTTCCTATTTTGTGAGAAAAGGGAGTATTTTCATCCCATCCAGGAGAAGGTGGCCTTCTTCAGTAGATTGTATCTGATGATGTCCTGTGCTGTAGCGTAGACAAGCATGACCTTGGAGTTCTCATGTCAGAAAATAGGTTGAACTTTCATATCCTACTGCATTTACTATGACTGAGTGGCTGCAAAAGGACAAAAAACAAACAAACAACCTTCTGCAGAATAACATAGCTCTTATGTGTTACTCTGCCTCCCTTTTCTACAACAAAGTGTTTGAGTCAGCTTATTCTTTAGCTTCAGTCTTACTTGAAGAATAAGACAATTAAGGATATTCTTTCAATAATAGGTGAATAAATTCTGGAAGCAATAGGTTTACCCACAGGGAAATACCACTTGTGTCTTCGGATGTCTGACACAGTGTAAAATAATGTAAGATAGAAAATGGCCCCTTGTCCTGATTTGGAGGTTCATAAATCAAAGAGTCATGCCTACATTCTTTCTATTTCAGTTTTATTCAGATATAATTCACATACCTTAAAGTTCTATATGGCTCTAACTCAATTCACAGAATTGTGCAACTATCACACGATCAATTTTAAAATATTTTCCTCACCCCCAAAAGAAAATTCTTACTCATTAGAGTCACTTCTCATTTATTCCTTTTTCTAAACCCTAGGCAACTACTAATCTACTTTCTGTCTTTATGTATTTGCCTATTCTTATATTTTATATAAATGGAATCATACATATGTGATATGACTGTCTTATTTCAGTTTGAATACTGTTTTAAAGGTTTATCCATGTTATAGTATATACTAATACTTCCTTTTTATTGCTGAAGAATATATTATCATATGGATATATGGATATACCATGTTTTATTTATCCATTCATCAGTTTATAAATACTGGGTCGTTTCTAATTTTTGGCTGTTGTGACTAATGCTCCTTTGGACAAGTTTTAGTGTGGACATGCATTTTCATTTATGTTAGATATATATCTGGGAGTTGAATTGGTGGATCATATGGATACTCTGTGTTTAATCTTTTGAAGAACTGCTAGATTATTTTACAAAGTGGCTGCACCATTTTAGAGTACCCCTACCAGGGTACAAAGTTCACATTTCTCTACATCCTCAATAACAGTTGTTACTATTTGTCTTTTTGATTACAGCCATCCTAGTGGGTGTGGACTGATTATGTCATTGTGGTTTTTATTTATGTTACCTGACAGCTAATGATGCTGAGTGTCTTTTGACGTATTTATTGGCAATTTATGTTTCTTCTTTGGAGAAATGTCCATTCAGATCCTTTGCCCATTTTAAAATTAGGTTGTCTTTTGTTGTTGATGTGTAGGAGTTCCTTATGTATTATAGATATAAGTTCCTTAGCAGATAGGTGATTTGTAAATATTTTCTCCCATTCTCTGTTAACTTTTTATTTTTACCTTTTTATTTTTATGTATTTATTGGAGGTGTCCTTTGAAGTATAAATTTTCTTATCTTTGGAGAGCCCATTTACTCATTTTTTCTTTTGTCACTTGTGGTTTTGGTGTCACCTTTATGAAGGTGTTGACTAAACTAAGGTCATGAAGATTTATTCCTGTATTTATTCTAAGAGTTTTATAGTTTTAGCTCTTACTTACCTAGGTGTTTGATGCATTTTAAAAATTTTTATTATTATTATTTTTTACATTTTAACTCCAGTATAATTGACATACAGTATTATATTAGTTTTAGGTGTACAGTATAGTGATTCAACAATTGTGTACATTATTCAGTGCTCTTTGATGCATTTTTTAGTTGATATATTGTATATAGTTGATTTAGTTGATATTTAGTTGATTAGGGGTCTAGTTCTATGGTTTTTCATATGGATAGATATATAGTTGTCCCAGAACCATTTTTTGAAAAGACTCTTCTTGCACCATTGGATTATGTTGGAACCCTTATCAAAAATTAATTGACTATATAATTGTGAGGGTCTATTTCTGGACTCTTGGTTCTATTCTGTTGATCTATATGTCTACCCTTATGCCAATACCACTTTGTCTTTATTACTATATACTTCTAGTAAGTTTTGAAAGTACATGGCCCCAACATTTTTTTCCCCCAAAATTGCTTTGGCCATTCTGGGTCTCTTGCATTTCCATTTGAATTTTAGGATCAACTTGTCAGTTTTGGGGACAAAAAAAGTCAGCTGAATTTTGGTAGGCATTACGTGGAATCTGTAGATCCATATGGGGAATACTGGCACCTTAACAATATTAAGTCCTTGGATTCATAAAAACCAATATCTTGTTATTTGTTTAAGTCTTCTTTAATGTCTTTCAACAGTGTTTTATAGTTTTTAGAACATAGGTTTTACAGTTCTTTTGTGAAGTTTATTCCTAAGTATTTTCTTCTTTTTGATGGTATGTAGGTGGAATTGTTTCCTTAATTTCATTTTGGGATTGCTAGTACATAGCTATATTATTTATTTATTTATTTATTAAATGAGAGAGAGAGAGCGAGCACAGAGGAAGGGGTAGAAGGGGAGGGATAAGCAGACTTCTTTCTTTGTGGGGAGAGCCTGATGTGGAGCTCAGTCTCACAACCTTGAGATGATGACCTTCACCAAAACCAAGAGTCAGGCACCCAATTGACTGAGCCATGCAGGCGCCTGATGTATAATTGATTTTTATTTTTATATATTGATCTATGCCTTGCAGAATGTATTTTGTATTTGTTTTAATAGCTTTTTAATAGCTTTCTTAGGAGTCTCTTTATATAAAATCATGTCATTTGTGAATAAAGATAGCTTTACTTCTTCCTTTCCAACCTGGATGCCTTTTTATTTCATTGTCTGTCCTGATTGTCCTGGCTAGGACTTCCAGTACCATGTTGAATAGAAGTGGTGAGAACAGGCATTCTTAACTTGGTCCTAACGTTTAGGGGAGATAATTTTTCACCAATAAATATGAGGCAGTTGTGGGTTTTCCCTAGGTGCTCCTTACTGGGTTGTAGGAGTGTTCTCTAGTCCTCGTTACCAATTTTTTTTTTGGTCATGAGGAGGCATAGAGTTTTTTTTAAAAGCTTTTTCTGCATTTATTGATAGGATTGTGTGTGTTTTGTCCAATAATCTATTGATACGCTTTATTTTTTCAGATGTGAAAGCAGCCTTGCATTCTTGGCATAAATCTTACTTCATCACTTATATAATCCCTTTTTATATTGCTTGCTGGACTTAGTTTGCTTATAAGTTATTGAGGACCGCTTAAAGTTTAATATTAAAAAATAAAAATAAAAGTACTCACCTTTCAATATTTTTTCATCTTTTTGTCAGGAAGGAAATAAATGAGTGTGGGTATGCATGCTCATGCACACACACACACACACACACACACACACACTATTAGCAAAACACATTCTTGGTGTTTTTCTTCAATTCTATGAAAATAATAATTTTTTCTTGCCTGTTTGATGGTCTTGTCTCCATTATAAATAAAGCATCTTTGTGATATTATCACTTTCTTCTTCCAAAGTGTAGTGATATGGAGTAAGTGAGCAGAATTGGTTCCAGGAGCCAGAAATTGACAGAGAGAAGAATACAAATGCTGAACTCGTGCCCAAACAACCTTTCAAAAAAGGTATGTAATAAAAGTATATGGGTAAGTATCTTAAATGATTCCCACTTCCTTAGGGCTTTTCAATTTTTAAGGCATAGTTCCTATTTGATTCAGTGATACAGGAATGTGGGAAAGAGCAGAAGAAGGAGGTGCATTGTAAAGTAGCGGCAGTGCTGAGAGTAGTTGGCTGGTTTTGTGTTCGATCAGTTTTCCCACTGCTATGTCTCAGACTCCTTGGTGTTGCAGCAGGGAGGATCGGCAACCCCCTTCTGTGCCATGGAATGAAACATAAGCCACATTGTTAATTTTAGTAAAAGTCTGGTATAATAAATCAATTCTGTCCTATGATAGAGTTACTGTTTCCTCTCCATCAAATAAAATTGCTTTCATGTCCCTCGAAACCAAACACCGAGTCGTAAGTTCCCTGGATGCTCTCTTCTTCACGAACTGTAGGTAAGGTTCATGTGTTTGGATTAAAATTGTTTTATTTAATCCTTCATAACATGATGAGATATCTTATAAGATATCATTATCCCAATTTTATAAATGATGAAACTGAAGCTTAATAGGCACTTTGTGTAGAGTCATCTACCTAATAAGGCAGAACCTGACCCTGCCTGGTTCCGGTGGCAGTGGTTCTTACTACTCTGCTATCAGGGTCAGATATTTGAATCCTTTGTGCCTGGGAAGCTGATAACCTGCATTAGTCAAATCCATTTTATTGTGGAGAGCTGAGACGGTTGGGATGATCTGTCTTTTTAAACCAAGCCACATTTCATCTTGAACCCATCAGTCAGACAGGAGAAGATGGAAATTACATCTCTTCTTGATAATATCCAACATGTAAATAAGCCTCTTCTTTCTCGGATGGCACTTGTTCATCCTTCAGTGGAATTTGTTTATATTCCCCTTTTGTTTCATCATGTGTCATGACTGGGGGAGAAGAAGCAATTCTCATTTGAGCTCTACAAAATCCCTCACTGAAGGCTTGAACTTCCATTTGCTGTATGAACACTGGAGATGATATTCTATAATTTAGTTTGGTGTGGATACAACCCAAGAACTCTGGTTCAGATGCTCACATGTTCAAGTTTAATATTTATTCTACCACCTTACAGTCACTATACTGTAAGGAACTTCTTGTTCTCAGTTTATTGTCACAGAATCTAAAACCTTACTACAGAGTAGTGTCTCTCTGGCACATGTTCTGAGTCTGATATTGGCTGCTATGCTTATATTTGCAGTGACTTGGGTTTGCCCTTCCCCCATCTCACCTAAGGACCAAAAGGAAGCCACAAACTGTGCTTCTAAGACCAGTTGGGAATGGGCATTCAAAAACTCTTGTGTGGTGATGCTTTATTCTTTAAAACTTAAGTGAGATTAGGAATGACTATAAAGAAGGTCCCACAGTGTGGTGGAGGTCATGTTGGACCTAAAGCCAAGAACTGCAAGATGCAGAGTATCACAGCTAGACTTGATTCTGAGAAGTGACAGAGCATGGTGGTAACTCAGGGAAGGAGGTGCATGTCCTTTGGAGCAGAAAACCTATGCTGATTGTAGGACTTGCCTCCAAAGGGGTTGCCAAGAAGTTTAAATAATACTTTAAAATACCCAATGAGTTTTCATGGAAACGGACACTCATCTATTACTGACATAAGTACCAATTCGTACCTTCCTGGAGCATAATTTGACAGTATTAATCAAGAGTTGCTTATTTTTCACTGTCTTTTCACTGGCTTATTCACGTATCATTTTATTTGCCAAAATATTATTTCTAATAGTTGCATTATATTCTGTTCTTTGTACCATAATTTTTTAAAATCACATATCCTATTAGGCTGTTTCTAGTTTTTTACTACTGTAAATAAGCATGTTAGTAGGATATGGTAAAACAAAGTTTGTAATTTTTGTAAAATATATACTTACATATAAATAGAATAAAATTTAGAAAACATGGTTCAACTCTGACAGGTGACTTAAGTGTCCTTTTAATTTTTGTACTAATTTTTTTAACTTCTCAATTTTCCAAAAATGAACATATAATATTTTCGAATAACTTTTTAAATTGTTAAAATGTATTTTGTCTCTTTCAAGCATATAATACAGTATTATTAACTAAAATCACAATGCCGTACGATATATTCCCAGAACTTATTAATTTTCTAACTTGTTTGTGCCCTTTTACCAACCTCTCTATTTTTCCTACTCCCAAGTCCTTGGCAACCAATTTTCTATTCTGTTTGTATGAGTTTGACTTTTTTTTCCAAAAGATTCTACATATAGGAGATGCTATGCAGTGTTTGTCCTACTCCACATAGCTTATTTTAGTTAGTATAATACCCTTAAGATCCATTCATGTTGTCACAAATAGCAAGACTTGCTTCCTTCTCATGGCTAAATGGTATTCTGTAGTATGTATAGATCACATTTTCTTTATCCGTTCATCCACTGATAGACACTTAGATTGTTTTCATATCATGGCTGTTGTGAGTAATGCTACAATAACATGGGATGCAGATATCTTTTAGGTTTCTTGTTTTCATTCCTTTTGGATATATACTCAGAAGTAGGATTGTTGGACTATAAAGTAGTCTGTTTTTAATAGGAACCTCCATACTGTTTTCCACAGTGGTGCAACCAACTTACATTCTCACCAGTAATGCACAGGGTTCCCTCTTCTCCACATCCTTGCCAACACTTGTTATTTCTTGTCTTTTTAGATCTCAAATGTTTTCACCATGAAAAAGAAATGGTAATTATGTGATGTGATGGAGGTGTTAGCTAATGCTATAGTGGTAATCATATTATAATATGTTAGTGTAGCAAATCAACATGTTGTACAACTTAAACTTACACAGCATATGAATTATATCTCAATAAAAAATTTTAAAAATATTAAATTAAAAAATGCATCTTGTCATATAGAAAATAAGAAAGCTACTAAAGACTTCTAGGGTCATATCAAAAGAACTTAGGAATCAACTTGAAGAGGCTCCCATGGGCTAAATCTAGGATAGTCTGAACATTAATAATTATCACAGAAATAGACTGTAGAAAACAAATATATTTAAATCCATCAATTCATAATGATAAGATAAATGAAAACTTCATTCACCACCTTTGGAGGATTTTAGGAAATCAAATTATTATTTTGAAAACTAATGAATTAGAGAAAAGAATTAAGCATTTATCCTCATTTTTCTTTAGTGACCATACATAAGAGTAACCAGATAGTTACTGAATACTGATTTTTTTTTTATTGAAACCTTCTCGCTAATAAAGGAAGAGATTATAGGATAAAGATACTACAATTTTGAAGTCTGAGATGAAATAATGGATGCGGCAATGATCATCCATGCTGCTAACATTACAAAAAGGAAGACAGCCGCCAGTATTTCTCTTCTAGTAGAAATACACATGGTCTATAATATATTTTTGAAAAGTATCACCTGATTCTGGTTGAATTCCTAGATCCAGTTACAGGGGAAGAGGAACATGTTAAATGACATCACTTTGATTTATTCAGACAATGGAAATTTCTAGAGCACCTATAATTTAGCTTCTTCATTAAAGGAAATAAAAGGGGGGAGGAACTATAGGTTAAAAGTGACTTGATATATCAAGTATTTAGACTTTATGTGAATCCCAATTTGAACAAAATAATTGTAGATTTACTCTCTGAAACAGTGAATTAACTTTTAACATGGACTGCCTATTTGATGATAGTGAGAAATAATTTTTAAGTTTTATTAGACATAGATGTGGGAAACAAAGGCAAAAGAAAAATTAAATTTCCTAATTGCTTACAGCCCGTTGACAAGTCCTTAAAATAGAGTGACTTTCCTCTAGGAACTCAGCTGTCTCAACTGCTTAAGACTTTGCTAAGGGCAAGACAATCTTAGCCTGATCCCCAGTATCCTGTAAGTCTATTTTAACATATAAAAATTCCTTCGGAAATTTCCTTTATCCCAACCCCATCTCCCCACCCCAGATACATGTTGGCAATCATCCCTCAAGTATGTGATCCACAATATACATCCAAAGGGTCTCACTGAGTAAGGGACAGGTAAGGTTAGGTGGGAGAGATAGGTAGGGGGCTATGTGATCTGGCTTATCAAAAAAACCTAGAAATGCTGAGGCATAATGAAACCAGAGGTAAGGGAATTAACCTTATCTGGGTGTCCGAAGTGGGGTCTTTTTATGGTAGTCACATTGTGACCAACAAAAAATAACCAGACTCCAAAGAAGAATTAAGCCATTAAAGGTATTATCACTATTCCTATTCAAACCAAGATATCACAAGAATAATAAGGCCACAAACTCCCTGGTCAGTTCTAAATAAAGGACTGTCAGTGGAGGCTCACGATGGCAACCCTGCTGAGACCCCTCTCAGTCCTGAGAGCTTTTTCTGTATCCTTGTTTAATAAAACTCTATTGCTTTAAAGACAAGAATGATTTCAGTAATACAGTTTAAAAAAGGCAAACGCTATTGCTTTAGTCTCTTACCTTTGTCTGAGAGATTCATTCTTCAACTCCATGAGACAAGAACCTCACTCTCCTGCTTCAGCATGATAATGGTGTCATAGTCGATTTTTAAGAAAAAGTCTTTAACAGACATATATACATGCCGAAATATTCCTTTATGATAGGATATGATGTCTGGATTTGTTTCACAGCCAAACAGCAGGAGAGGGAGAATGGGTGGGGGTGTCAATGAGACAAGATTAGTCAAAAGGGGTAATTGTTAAACCTGGAAATTAGGTACATTGAAATTTATTAGTGAGTCTTCTATGTTTTTTGTATTTTTGAAATTTTTTACTGTAACTTTAAAATAATCAGATCTGGTTAGTGGTTAGCTTATATGAATTGGGAAGGGAGAGGATGAATTCTGGTTGTAGGGCTCAGAATCAAATGTCACCAGGCTATAGAAACACTCAGGTGATGTTGGTGCCATATGGTGAAAGAACTGGTTTCTTCACTGTAACTGGCTTTGGGAATTAGCTCCTTAGCAGCCCAGAACTCAGAAGAAGCTGATCTGAGACACATCCCTAAGACTACTAACTCTGATATACCAGGTGTCCTGGCATAGAATGTCGTGTTCTTACCTAGGCCAGCCTGAGCCTCAGTGTCTGTTGTTATTCTCAAGACTAGTCTGCTAAGGGATCTTAGCCCTGAGCCACTTGATTTCCAGACTTCTAGTTTGCACTTGCTGCTCCTCCTTTGTCTTGGAGGTCGAAATTTCAGTAAAGTGCTGTTAGTCCTCTCGAGGGCTGAGCTTACACCCAGGAAATCAAACCATATTGGATATTAAACTAATTGAAAACAAGTCCCTGAGGTCTTGGTGAATTAACAACAGCTCTTTGGCTGGCACATGTGGCCTCTCTTTGTATAACAGGTGGTCCCTCTGAAACTGTGTGCTAATTGAGCTTATAGAAATCTAATGATGTGTTAATAGTTCTTTGAAAGAAACTTAAAGTTAACCATCTTCTAGCATATTTTTAACACAATGAATCACATCACCCTCATTTTATTCCTTTGTAAATCCAGATGTGGGGTAAGGCATATTAGGAAAGTGCAGATGGAATTGGCTTTTTGAGAACAATACCAACAATATTAAGTCACCTCCACCTGGACTTTTGTGGCTCTTATGAAGAGTGAACTACAAGCATCATCTTGGCTTTTAGGTAAAGTCTGAGGAGATAAGTGATATGGTAAATGATAGTAGGTACTCTGTTGCCAGGAAGACTTGGGTCTGAATTCCCTTTTTGTCCTCTATCAGCTACGTAAATTTAGAGGCTAAGTAACTCCCTTCTAATACGAAAACAACTGGATCCCAGTGTTGTTGTCTGTAAAGGTATAATACTACTTACCTTGGAAACTTGTGACGATTGCTAAGATTGCTAAGAACATCCTAAGTAGGTGGTGCCTGATAACTGGTAGACCTTAGGGTCCTTTGGTATCTTGTGAGTTTTTAGACAAGTAAATTGATAATGTAATTGTTAATGAATGATAAATTCTTGTCAGTAATTGTTACATCTGAGTAGAGAACTCATAACTCATGTGGTTCAATTCTCTGAGTTTGCTTTGAAATTGATGTTGTTTTGAGGCGGGAAAAAAAAAAAGGTTTCCAAGACTCAGTTTTGAGAAAAGAGCAAGTAGGACTGTAAGGGCCTATTTAGCCAGAGCGATTCCATCCGGTTAAACAGTGATTTTGTTGTTCATGCAGTAAAACTTAAACTGACCCTGCTCCCACTCAGGGAACTTACTTAAAAGCAAGTCCAGGAAACGAGTCCCAGGTAACAAAGCCCAAATACAAGGGCGGGTCAGGCCAGGTGGAGACATCCAATCAGTGGGGCGCTCATACTGTCTCCCTAGCTACCAAGGAGTGTGGATCCTGCCTTTTGGGCACCAATTCTGACCAAGGTGATAGGCTAGTTCAAATGTTTACTATGGGGTGAATTGTAGTTCAATTGGCCACCCGTGTATGACCTAGCATGACTGTGCAGCTTTTTCTGTGTGTTGTCTTGCCCTTAAAAGCTAGTCTGTAAGGCAGAGAGGGGTCTCTTTGTAAGAGACGGCCCTGACCGGTCAGCTTGATTCTCGATGCTTGGCGCGAAATAAAGCTTTACTTGACCTTCCCTTTGTCAGTCTCGCTCCTTTGATCACGGACCCATTATTGGGGGACCTAACAGGACAAGTCATATATTTGCTTCTGGACAAGAGTAGGTGAAAAAAGAGGTTCCCATTTCAGATGTCTGGAAATATCATTCAAGATGGAACCAATAGGGAGAGTTTTCAAACTGGATTAGATACTACTAGACAAAATGACTGAAGATTCCTTCATAGACAAGATGACAGATCTGTACTGAAGTCTGGGCTAAGAAGTTAGAAAAGCTCAAATAGCTCTGCCATCCACCCCTCTGAGCTTCGACATCCTCATCTATTACCGTTTAGAGCTATGGGCCCATTTATGGACTGTCTCCTACAACCATGGATTCTTTTAAGGTAACTTTCTTGTATTATCTCATTCATTTCTCAGGACAATAAAAGATGTTATGATTATCCCCAATTCTAGATGGGAGAGGATGCTTAACCTACTGAAAGTCATGTAGTTGTTGAATGGATGTGAAGAGTAAAAGTACCCAGAACAGGCCCAGGCCGGCAGGCCCCAGAAGATGGAAAATTACTAGCAATAGCAAGAGAGAACCAGAAGCCCCACTGGGAGCAGGAGATAACCAACCATTTTTGCTTCTGTAAACAGGCTTCTCACCACAAGCTTCCTGCACTTCACTAACCTCTGTTCCCTCCTAAAGAAAACCAACCCCCCCACACACACAATTTAAACTCACCTACTAGCAGTCAGCACAACCCTTGGAATCTGACCTCCTGCACTGCCCTATAACATCTCTATAACCCCAGTGCCCGGGGCCCAGGATTTTGAGCGTGAGATGGGTTTGCTAGTGTAAAATAAGCCCAAGTTCTTCTACCTCTCTGAGTGTCCTTTGGTTTCTCACTGGTCTGATTATTTTCTGCAACAGATGAACTGAATGATTTCATACCAGTCTTGTGCAGCAGAGAATATTCCTTGTCCTACTTGCTGTTTTCTTGAAACAGTCTGGGAGAATTCTTATTTTTCTTTTTTAAACAACTTTACTGGCATAATTTAGATACCATTAAATCTATCCTTCACCTGGTTTAGTGAGACAAGTCAATAGATTTTAGTGTATATACAAAATGATACAACCATTACCATTATCTGACTTTAGAACATTTCCATCAAACTTGAAAGAAACCTCTTGCTCATTTATAGTCTGTTCCCATTTCCATTCCCAGACCTAAACTACTACATTTCTGTCTGTGTAGATTTGCCCTTTCTGGACATTTTATATATGTAGATCCTACAATATGTGTTCTTTAATGTCTTGCCCTCTTTTTTTAGTATGTATCAGTATTTCCATTCCTTTTATTACTGAATAGCATTCTACTGAGTAGATATACATTCTCTTTATTCATTTACCAATTGATGAACATTCAGGTTACTTCTACTTTTTGGTTATTATGAAGTGCTTGAACATTTGTTTATAGATCTTTGTGTAGACATATCTTTTATTTCTCCTGGGTAGATACCTAGGAGTGGAATTCTTGTGTTGCATGATAATTCTGTATTTGCATTTTTAAGAAACTGCCAAGCACTTTTCCAAAGTGATGGCATCAATTTACACTTTCACCAGCGATATATGATGGTTTCAATTTTTCTGTGTCATTGCTGACTCTACTATTGTCTGGTTCTATAGCCATTTCAGTGGGTAATGGTGGGATGGGCATTTTTACAAAGGCTCTGATCTAAGCCAGAATATAGATGAGTGTTATCATTTTTATTTCTTCATTGTAACCTTTTTCCTGTTTTAGACACATATGAGAGTTCAGGACCCACCTGGACCAGTCAATCCTGTTTTTAAGCAGAATTCTAATAATATACTTGTAAGTGTGCCCACTCTTGTATGTATCCATGGTAAGTGTCTTTCCAGTTGGAGGACAGTGTTTTTCCTCTTTTGTTTTATAGAATATTTAATTAAATTCTTTAGTAAAGTCAAGTAAAGCATCAATTTTAGCTTATGGAACTCAGTTTCATACTTTCTAATACCTGACTTGGATGCTCACTGCAAAGAACCTTGAAATTAATGGACAAATGAAAGTCTATGAGATTTGTGCAATTCTTACTTGTAAAAAGTGAGGAGAGGAATGGGATTTTGGATCAGTTGGTTGGCTGTTCATCAGAACGAGTTCACACTTTCAGAGTCTCACCAAAAGATGATGTGAGTTTTGTTTTGTTTTACTATGAACTACAAATTGAATGACCCAGTTTCTCTCTTTATATTGTATGTGCCTATGCCTCCCCACCCTCAAGAAGTCTCCTAACCCTTTTATCAATTCATCAGAGCTGCTCAGTGCTGGGACCCAGAAGACAAGTAAATTTTGTGGCCCTGCCCTTAAGGCACGAACACTTCAGGTGGGAAGATGAGAGTAAGAGCAAGAAATCACAGTGATTTAAAGTCAGTTGCCAAACTGAACATATTCTACGAGCACAATGGTAGGCTCTAGGAGGTGATAGTCAGATTTCTCCAGGACAGCTTCATGGTCTAAATAGGAGATAATGCAGACTTTTAAAAATTCTAGAATTCCTACTAATGTAGAATTGGAAGAAGCCTAAGATATCCTGATACCTCATCGAGCAGACATCAGATCTTCTGCCAGAGGTTTAAAAATTGTAAATCTGTCAACAATGGGAGGAAAAGAAAATTTGGGTAGAGGAAGTAGGTAGGCATTATTATCTCTATCTCCGTTATCTCTGTTTTTTCCTCTTGATGCCTGTCTGAGGCAGGGGAGATGAGGGAGGGGAAAAGTCTCATTCCAGGACACCTGCAGTTATGGGTGCTTCTCTCTGTGGCTGATTATTGGCTCTTAAATGGGTCATTCAACATATTTCCCTGACTACCTACAACCTAGTCTCTGCTCTACTTAAACCAAATAAATATATCATTTTGGGACTATGACAGAAGTTGTAAGAAATCCTGAAAATCACATAAGTTTATACTAAAACCAATCAAATAACAAACATAAAAAATCAGCCTCTTATTCCTGTAACTTGAATCTTTCAATGATGAAAAATTCACAGAAACATTTTTTTTTTTTAAGGTTTGATTACTGGTTGGTTTCAGTTCAGTTATACCTGAATGTTTTAGGAGAGGGTGAGAAACTTCTGCATTAGTTTAATCTAACATGACCTATGCTGTCATTTTGTTTAAGTATGAAGTTATTTAAAATACATTTTTTTTTCTCATTGACGTTTTAGTTCAAAGCATATACTCCGAAACTTTATCCACAGAATTATCATAAACTCACCATAAAATTTGAGACAGACATTTATTAATTTCATAAAATAGCAAAAAGTTTATATTCTTTTAGA
This sequence comes from Lutra lutra, assembly GCF_902655055.1. NCBI lineage: Eukaryota > Metazoa > Chordata > Mammalia > Carnivora > Mustelidae > Lutra > Lutra lutra. The sequence continues at coordinate 93,970,671 of NC_062287.1, read as the reverse complement.
CAATGGTAATAACTAGATCATATATAGAACCTTAACTAAATTTGAAGATGAAAAAAACTGAATCTTAGAGAGGGAGAAGTAAATTCACCCAAGATCAGCTGGTTAGAGTTTAGATTCAAAATGAGATCTGTCTGCTTCAAATCACAATATTTTTGCCTCATTTATTCCAAAATTAAGATATTCTCTTAAACTAAAAATTTGGCTATATACCTATATATATGTATGCATATAAAAAATACAAAACTAGCAAAAATTTTTTTCTAAATATTGTTTATTACCTATTCTCATAGAAAGCCCATCATTTATGGTTGATTGATACTTTTTTTTAACCTTAGGTGAAGTTATTATTGTTCAAATGAATCAAAGCAAGGAATTTTATAAAAATATTAAAACTGGTTATAAATGGCTGGTAGGGTTATAGGTTTTAAAAACATCCTTTTTGGGGTGCCTGGGTGGCTCAGTGGGGTAAGCCTCTGCCTTTGGCTCAGGTCATGATCTCAGGGTCCTGGTATCGAGCCCCATATCGGGCTCTCTGCTCAGCGGGGAGCCTGCTTCTCCCTCTCTCTGCCTGCCTCTTTGCCTACTTTTGATCTCTCTCTCTCTCTGTCAAGTAAATAAGTAAAATCTTAAAAAAGAGAAAAGACAGGCAGGAGGAAGTTGGCAGACACCTTCCTCTTCCTTTAAAAAAAAATAACAAAAAACATCCTTTTTTTTTTCTATTTCCCAATTTTCTGCAGTTGTTTCTTAAAAAATAACTGCTGTAAATTAGTTGCCTATTATAACCTGGTATACCATGTTTCTTTTCCCCACTATACTATTAGTACAGCACTGAGATGGTACTCTGTGAGCACATGTTGACAAAATGAATGGAGCAAATAGTGAACACACTGAGCTAAACGTAAACTTCTTTAAAAATTCTTTCTTTTTTCAAAGATTTTATTTATTTATTTGACAGACAGAGAGAGAGAGAGATCACAAGTAGGCAGAGAGGCAGGCAGAGAGAGAGGTGGAAACAGGTTCCCTGCTGAGCAGAGAGCCTGATGTGGGTTTCGATACCAGCACCCTGGGATCATGACCCTAGCTGAAGGCAGAGGCTTTAACCCACTGAGCCACCCAGGTGCCCCCAAAATTCTTTCTTTCTTTAATTGCTTTTTAACATGAAAAAAACTATTATTATCACCATTTAACATGAAGAAACTGCAGTTCAGAATGGTTAAGTAATCTGTCTGAAGTCCAATGGCTAGGTAGTAAAGAGATGACATTTAAAATCATTGTGTTGTGTTATAATGATGCTGGAGGTATTTATGTTTACATCAGAAACTTAATGTACCTGAAAGTTTACCATGAACTCTTCAGAAAGGTAGATAATATTGATAGCAACCAAATTGTGAGGGTGTTGAGTAAACTCTGAGGAATAGCTTGGATTTTAATGCAGTGTGTGCCCAGATCCAGGCCTGTTTTTCTTCCTATCATGAGAACCACCTGTCAGATGGAAGGGGAGTGATCTGGAAACTTCTGTGCAACTGGGAAGCATGTACCTGGATGAGTCCTAATTTCTCTGCTTACTTTGTTAGCTACCAAAATATATCCCGGTGCTCTTGAAAATTAAAAAAAGAAGAAAATAACTGACAAGTTTTTCCTTTCTCCAAGCCTTCATTTTTCTATACCAGGGAAAGGCTGGCAGAGCAGCAGGCCTCCAGCTACTGCCTTTCTGATTGACTGTGTTGTGTTCTGGGCTCTCACTGCTTTTTCACTAAGGCATAAGAACAAGCCCCAGATGGTTCTTGAAAACTAACCTTTGTGCTCCAGGCCTTGGCCAGTCCATCTGGCCTTACGTGCCTATTAATAGATTTTTCACCTGAGCCCTACAAATCAGGAATGGAAATTTGTTCCTTTCATTGGTTCCTGTGTTGCCAAGAGATAAATCATTGAAGACCATTGGAAAGATTTAAACCAAGCTATATCTTTTCCCAAAGAAAGCAATTCCTGGCTGCTTAGGATTGTCCTAACTCCTTTAATCTTGCAGTGCTAAGCAGGACTTTAGAGAAACATTCAACCATATTTTAAATTCTTTCATTCTCGTCATTCACTCACACATCTCTTCTTTTCCTCCACTACTTCCTTCTTCCCTAACCTTATTTTCACTATGATAATGCTAAGTCTTTTGAGTTATTTGTTCTTCAGGATGCTTTCCAGATGTTATAGGAAATAAATATCATGTTATAATATTTGTAATCATAGTTTCCATTTATCGAGTACCACCAATCCCATAAAGGTATGTGTAAAATATTTCCATTTTATAGATGATTCTACTGTGTGAAAGAGAGAGTAGCTGACTCTTGCACTTAACACACTGACATTATATGGCAGATCTGGAATATGAACCCTGTTCCCAGTATCAAACCCAGGGTTTTTTTTTAATATATTAAATTTTGTTATTAAAATTCATAGTCATGACTCTTTCTCTAGCCATGGACATGACTGTTAGTATTTGATTAATCTTTTGAACCGCACTATGTCTTGCAGCAAGGAGAATCACCTCATGTACTACGAAGAGCAAGATAAGGGGACTTGGTGGCTGTATGCATTTTAACCCTTCCAGATGTCCATTAAAATACCAGTGGAATGAAAACTATAAGAAAAAAATACATGTATCAGCACAGGAGTCACGGAAGGATTACATTTAAAGGAAGAGCAAACAAACAGAAGCCAACCAACCAAACACAGAACACATGTACCAGCCAAATGAAATGATTTGGGAATTTGCTATTTTTCCATGCTCTACAGCATTTTATTTTAGAAGAGTTATCTATTTCTTAAATACTTGGGCTTTTTCTTAGAGTGTTAAGCAAAGAATTTTGTACTATTAATTCAGCAATCTCTAAACTTTTTGATCCCACATTTATAGTAAGGAATTTTGGGGTTTATCTGAAAATATGAATCTGCAGCATATGAATTTTGAATCAAGTCCTCAGCTGTTGACCTGCTAGTGATAGGAGCTCCCTCACTGAGCATATATTATTAGTGAAGCACACTTTATTCCCTGTTATTTTTTACATATGATTAAATATAACAACATTCTGATTATTTTTTTCCCACATCCTATTGACTTACCTTGTGCACCTTTTTTGTTTGTATACTGATACTACCTTTAGGCTTAGGTAATCTGATTAATCTGATTTTCTCCCCACCAGTGGTCATATTCCTGCCTGACCATTACCTAATTACAGCAAAGCCTGAGCCACATCAAGGAAGTTGAGTAGCCCTCCTCTGAGAGTCCTGATGTTTTCAGAGGGTATGATGTTGGGAAACGGTTTATGTACAGTAACATTAACCTCTTCTTGGGGCTTTTCCATTGCCTTTTAAGGACCAGTAATTAAAGGCCTTTTCCTTTCTCTCTGAGTTTCTTAAGGCTACACAGGGACCACCGATTTGAACAGTAATCATCTGGTTTCCTAGTTTGTCTCAGGAATTTGTCGTAAACGATGCAATGAATAAACACACTAAAGAAAAGCATGATCTTTTTTGTAGGTTCACATAGCAGACCATAAAAAGTATATATACTTTGCTGGCAGTAAAATCTATCAAAGTTTCTCAACAGCCTCATATTTTTTACATTCCTCCGCTGCCACCAGCAGCTGCCTCTACATATGTTCCATGATTTTATGGGTGCATTACAACAGCATCAAAGCTGCTGTAACATTGCAGGCACGTTTTTATGGGGAGTGATTTCAACACCATGCCGTCCGGCTGGCCCACCCCAGCCTTCTGTTGCTGGAACAGAATGGCAAAGGCATTGAATAAAGGGGATAAAGAGTAAGACAGAGAGTGGTCCAAAATGAATATTGCTTTTTCCATGCAAAAGTTACCTCCCTTTATCAGCTCATCAGGGCAACTCACTTCCCTAGAGATGGCAGGAGGACAAAGTGTCGGAACATCTATGTTTCTATGAGGAAATAGCCCATGTAGAAGCAATTTATAACCTCTGTAATGACAGCGTGATATGTTTATGTGGCTAAATGAGGGTGCTTATGTTCCACTAGGGTGGTCAGAATAATTATATTATTATTATCATTACATGTAATATCTACATAATTATGTCATTAATATTGAACATCTAGGCTGCATCTCCAGGAGGGATGTATCCCAAAGAATATTGCATCTGTCGGCCTATTTTTCTTCTTTCTTATATCTACATAGCAAATGAGCAGATGGCGTGTGGGCGGCCTGTGTTCATGTCCTTAAGGCCCCCAGACACCAACCATCCTCTTCCCTCAGACTCGCTTCTGCTTTCTGCACAGGGCACACACTTGAATGTATCTAGCCTATGCCTCATGATAAAGAAGTGCCAGGCGCTGAGACTAAGGGTGGAAAGATGCGGGCATGTGTGTGAAAGAGATACAGACTTTCCTCTTGGCTTAGAAGATAGTGGCTCTTGTTACCACCTCTTAGATTCTTTTCAAAGAAAGAGAACTCTTATAAAGGAAGAACTGAGGGAGACACTGATATTCTTGGAGAAGTTACACTTTGAGGGAGGAGTTTCTGGGTCTGGGTTTCAGGCTGAACTGGTTCCAACAAGTGAAAGCCAGTGTCCTCAAAGTGCTCTCATGTTTCTTTCTTTCCCTCCCTCCCTCCTTCCTTCCTTCCTTCTTTCTTTCTTTCTTAAGATTTTATCTATTTATTTCAAGATTTTATCTATTTATTTGTCAGAGAGAGCAAGCATAAGCAGGGGGAGCAGTACAGAGGGAGAAGCAGGCTCCCTGCTGAGCAAGGAGCCTGATGCAGGACTTTGTCCCATGACCCTGGGATCATGACCCGAGTAGAAGGCAGACACCTAACCTACTGAGCCACCCAGGCATCCCTGATCTCATTTCCGTTAACTGGAAGTTAGCTAACCAGTTTGGACATTAACTAGACATTCACTGATGGATTTTAATTTTGAAGCAGTACACATCTAGGTATATTTCCTTATTCAACTTCTGCTGTTCCAGGCTCCATGCTAAACGCTGCCTGGCAATTTGCTGACTTCTTGATGTTAATCAGTCTTGAATACCTCTGATGGGAAAAATGCACAGCATTTGTTGGTGCTGAAAGGGACCTCAGAATTCAGCCATTGCACTCTTCTTTATATTATATCTTCTGCTCAGGTGGAAAGACAGGGAAAAGTGATTTGTTCAGGGTACAAAGTAGAGTGGAGAACAGGTCAGAAGTGAAATCTTCTGATACTTTTTCCACGATATGTTTTCAGAGTTGCTTTTAAATTGGGGCTTGGAAGTCATAGTGTCTTTATCCTGCAGGTTGTCATTTCTGATTTGCCTTTAATGTGCTCAGACAGTCCTTCTTGAAACGATGTGTGTTTTAGGCATATTTTTCCAGGGGGCAAGATGAATTGGCACTGAACCCACTGCAATCATCTTTCTATTACATCTCTTGAGCAAGACTGTACTTCTTGAAAGGTGTGCCCTTGGATAGAATCTTTTTTTGCACCTTCTAGAATGTTCGACATTCTTCTCAACATTCCCCACACTTACTGTCTGGCTCCATCCCTGTAAATATCTCAGCCAGCATTTTAAACTCAAAAACCACATGTTGTAACTCTTTTTGGTCTCTTGTTCAACATTAGTACATAAAAAAAAAATCTGAATGTATATTGTTTTGGCATAATTAATTATTTTTTGTAAATTCTTTACGGGGCAATCTTCTGGATTTTTTTTATATTTTATAAATTCACCTTAGGCATTTTCTTTTCATAACACTCATCCCACTCACTACCATCTTGGTAAAAACCCCAGAATAGCAGATTATACTGATTTGCATCTTCTAATGAGAGTCCATGGAAGTGAAAAGAAAAAGAAACTTATTTTGAATTAGTAAATCTAAGGATAACTAAAGAAACAGGCTCTATGCTGTGTACTTCACAAATAAAACTTCTAACGTTTACAATAAATTCTCAGATTCAGTGTTCTTTGGCATTTGACAAATGAGGAAAATGAGGCCCAGAATACCTGAGTTACTGGTGCAAACTCTCATGGAGCAGCATTGGGATGGACAGGATTCCAACTCTTCCGTCTGGTTTCAAAGCACATGTTCTTTTTATAAAACCTTGTGGCCAGGCTGTACACTAAGCACATTCGCATCCTTTCTCTCATTGAATCCTCACAATAACCATTTTTCAGATAAGGGAACTGAAGCTGAGAGAGGTTAAGTAATCTGTCCAGGGTCACTCAGCAAATAAGCAGCAGGTAAGCAGAAGAGACTCAAATTTAAGTTGGTCTGGTTCCAGAGCTCATGTTCTTCTGGCTGAACCATCTTCTTTTTAAGAAATCAATGTGTTCACGGACTCTGTTTGATCACACTGCCAACTCTCAATTATTTGTTTAGGAATTAAGCCATACCTATTATTATTATTTGTAATGTCAAAGACATTTAGCTATTTAGATACTTTCAAGTTATTTCTCTGATCTTCCTGAGTGGTGGGAAATCCAAGAAGAACTGAGAAACAATATAGAGCTGTCTAGTCAGAAGAAAGGGCAACAAAGAGAAGATGTGACTTGAGGTTTCCAGTTTTTTTTCCAGGGTTGCCATATGGAGAAAAGATTCACTTCTATTCTAGATGACTTAATAGATTAGAATTATGGCAAAGGATAAATGTAAGCTAGAGGGAAAATATTTTAGATGAAAATAAAGAAAAGTTTTCTAAAAGTCAGAGCTGTCTAAATACAGAATAAGCTGTCTTGTAATGTGGCAATGTACAGGAGAAGCAGGGTAGCCACTGGGCAAGGTTGCTGTAGCAGGGATCTGATGACATTTAAGGTCCTTGAGATTGGAAGATCGTCTGACACAGCTTTGCATTCCTATGTATTCACCACTGGATGCTTGCCTGCTAATTCTGCTGAATCTGGGATGTGTTCCCTAACAACTTGGCACAAGTGGCTTAGAAAAATGGAGAGCCAGGAAGGTTGGATCTCTGTGTCTGTCTTCATCAAGCCTGGGTGTGTCAGTCCACAAACCAAAGGAATGAGATGCATTAATGCCTAGTTTCATCAGTGGGCCTCTGTCAAAGTTCCAGACAGAGGGAGAAGGGGATACAATTTGCAGTGCTCCTTTTCATTTGAGTTTTTCATGTCTTGGTATCACAATAATCAGAAAAGAAAAAAAAAACAAAAAAAATTCTCTGGTTAGAGAGGAGAAGGGAGTTGAGGGAAATTGGAAGGGGAGGTGAACCATGAGAGACTATGGACTCTGAAAAACAATCTGAGAGTTTTGAAGGGGCGGGAGGTGGGAGGTTGGGGGAACCAGGTGGTGGGTATTGGAGAGGGCACGGATTGCATGGAGCACTGGGTGTGCTGCAAAAACAATGAATACTGTTAAACGCTGAAAATAAATTTTTAAAATTAAAAAAAAAACCATTCTCTGGGGGTTATTTTGAAAGGGCACAGAGTAGCTAAAATCTTAAAGTTTTGGGTAATATTACCATTTGCAGCACTGTTGGTTTTCTTTTTCATTTGAATGGCAGTCATAAAATTATTAGATATAAGAATGATAATAATGATAAGATTATAATGACAGTTTATCGGGAAGTTACTATATTTTAGGTATTATTCTTGCTATCTTATAGATGAGTAAAGTAAGGTATAGAAAGGTTATGCAACAAACTCACACAGCTACAAAATGGTAAAACTAGAGTTCAAATCCAGGTCTATTTAATATCAGAGCATGTGTTCTTATTTGTTGCAAATATTTCCATAACCTCTGATATTTCTTACTCTTTACAAGTAGGAATCACTATTATTTCTCTTTTGTTAGACAAATTGTTTTGGATAAGATGCTGGAAGGAACCATAGTCATTCTCTTCTGGGCGCGTTTGGCAAGCATATAGACTGTCCATCTGTAAGTAGAGATGGTCTAGTTACCATTGTAACTACCATTGTAGACCTTTGGTCTAGTTACATTGTTTTCTTCTCATCTTAATTTCTTTGTCTTTAAACAGAAAAGGTATCTTAGTTTGTGCTCCCTGAAAGCAGAGCCCAAGACAGGTAGTTGGATGTAAGCCCCCCAACTTTTTTTTTTTTTTTTTTTTTTTTGAGTTGAATTTAGGAAGCAGATGTCAAGGAGTGAGGACTGAAGACAAGCCGATATAAGGGAACATTATCGAGGTCATGCAGGCCCCAGGGATCAATTCTTCTGAGCAGCGTACCAGATATGGCCTGGAGTCATCCCCCTGAAAGACAGGAGACTAGGGCACTTATCCATCCATTCCTGTCCCCTGTTTGTTGAGGGTTCTATCCAGGGACTCTCCTTGCATGATGTTTAGTGAGCTGACCCTAGAGCAGCAAGTGGAAAGGCAGGGCATATGATTGAGGTGGAAAACTGGCAGTTATTTTTTTTTTAACATTTAAAAAAATTTTATTTATTTATTTGACACACAGAGAGAGAGAGCACAAGCAGGGGGGGCGGCAGGCAGAGGGCAAGGGAAAAGCAGATTCCTCCCACAGAGTATGGAGCCCAACCTGGGGCTGAATTCCAGGACCCTGGGATCATGACCTCAGTTGAAGGAAGACACTTAACCCTGCTGAGCCACCCAGGTGCCCCCAAAATTGGCAGTTCAAAAGAAGCATAAACTTTCACAGAACTGTCCACCAGTTGCAGCTGGTTTAGTTTGGTTTAGTTGCAGCTAAAATCACTTGGTGGGTTTAGGAGATGTGATATCTGCTACACAAAATTATAATAGATGCTCTTTAAAATGTTTTTATAAATTCATGCCATTTATATGTTTTAAAAATTTTATTTATTTATTTATGAGAGAGAGAGAGAGAGAGAGAGAATGAGTGCATGCATGTGTGAGAATTTGTGAGCGGCAGAGAGCGAGAGAATCCTAATCAGGCTCACACTCAGTGCAGAGCCCCATGCAAGGCTCTGTCTCAAGACCCTGAGATCATGATCTAAGCCAAACCTGAGAGTCAGACGCTTAACCCACTGAGCCACCCCGGCACTCCCGTACGATTTATAAATTCATACAATTCTTGATCTAGAGTTATGTGAAAGCAACTCATTGAACTCCCATTTTTCAGTGGTGGAAGCTGTGGTCCAAAGAGAGAAATGATTTATTCAAGTTACCCACACCCTGAGTTAGTGGATGAACTGAGCCTCAAGTTCACATCCCATGAACTACGGCCACTGTACTTGTTGGAGAACTTCCTAGCTGATACTAATTAATGCCTAATTAATGACTGCTTTCTTGCTGTGGTCTTGAAGTCCTAAATATGGTTATCCCCACTGGCTTTGTTGAAGTTATGCTTTTCAGAAGTTATCCCAACAGGATTGCCTTATCCATGTTGGCTAATTGCTCCTGAGACTCCAGGGTAAGAGGGATCAGGATGACAGTTAGGGAGAGGGAGACAGCTCCTCCCTGAGAACTGTGCATCTCTTATATTGCTCATCACTAGCCCTTGTAATCCTCTCCCGCCTCCATTGCCGGTTGTATTTGCATATATCTATTGTGCACAGCAGAGGCTTGGGGAGTGATGAAGAGGGATGCCAGGACATGAAATCCAATAAGGATACTAAGTTCCATCTTCTGAACTAAGGAGTATGGTAATTAAAGCAGTATTTACAATGCAATAAAGGCAAAGCTAATTACTGGCAAATGAGATCGAGATGATGCTCTTTCCCAGTGAAACTAGACTGGGATCAGTCTTCACTATAAATCCTCCAACTGTCTCCTTTGTTAATTATGATCTTCATAATTCCCTTCTTGGCAATATTTCCCTAATTTATTGCTACTCAATGGCAAGGAATTAATGGAAACTGAGGTGGGCATAATAGAGAGAGATCAGGACAGTTGTTAGGGCCCCTGGATCACTAACATGGATATAAAGACCTGGAAAAGAGGGCTATTGGTAATAATGGCAAAATGAGGGCATTCTTCCAAATAAGCGGCTAGTACATGATCCTTTGCTAAGGTGCATGGGGCCTCATATTTGAAAACTCTTTCCAGACCACATGTAGGTATGGCGTGCTAGCATTTGTCCATCTTCGTTATTAAAAATGCATTTTGAGTTGGGGCCTTTTGGCATGGTGCTGTGACTAATCAGTGCTATCTAAGCAGAATCAGAGTCACCATCCCTATTCTAAGAGTGTTTAAAGTACAGATTACTAATACATCCATTTTCTTACGTGAGCAAACTTTTTATGTAAAGACCCATAGTAAATATTTTAGGCTTTGTGAGGCCACATACAAACTGTCACATTTTCCTCCTCTTTCACCTTTTTATTCTTCGTAACCACTCTTTAAAGGTGTAAAAAACATTCCTAGCTCCCAGGTCCTACAAAAAACAGGACGTGGCTGAATGTCATCTGCAAGCCATAGTGTGGTGATCCCATAATACAATACATACTCTTACCCTCAGCCAAAAATTCCTATTGGTGAGAACCAGGTAATCAAGTAGTGATATCCTATCCATCTGTTCCTGTCAAGGATTGAATTTGGGGGTGAAATAAAATGCAGAATTAGGGGAGGGTGAAAGGGATAACTCTAGGACAATGGTGAATAATATTATTTTTTGTACGATGTTCCTTTGTAGGTTGATCCTTACTTTTTTTAAAAAGCTGTATTTAAAATGAAGAAGTACAATATTTGCACCTTTGATTAAGAATTCTCATATTATTTCCCTCATTCACTTTCTTTACCCTCATTATTTATTATTTATGGCTAAGTTTTTAGAAAATGCCAAATTAATATTTATTTCGCCATCTGAGGCAATGCTGGTTTTCTGTAACAGCTTCTGTGTGAAAGGAGCGTCATGGTTTGAAGGATTGAGGAGCAAGGAAATAATCTGGAATATGGATAATCTGAAGTTTAACCACAAGGTTGGGACCAAATGACAGTTCTCAGTCAAGAAGTTGGCATCTATATTTTTTGTAGGGTGATCTCTTGAACCACCTTTTGATTTCTGATCCCTTCCCAGTAAAGGCAGAACTCCATTCTATGTCACAGTAGCAACACCTGTCACACCACACACACATATCCGAATCCCATCACTAGTGCTACTGCTCGGTGATAAGCATGGGGCAGTATCTGCCATGGGTTGAGAACCAATGCGTTATCCAGTTGCAAGGTGCTGGAGGTGCTGTACGAAGGGGTGTCTCGTAGGTCATTGAGAATATGGCTGCAGTGAGAAGACTTGGAAATGGTGGATACAAAGCTCTGTGTTAATGATTATTCCCCTTCTTTAATATCACTCTGTATTCTAGCTAGAAGAGAATATTCTTTTTGTTTTCTTTTTTAAATTTTAAAATATTTTATTATTTGATGGACAGAAATCACAAGTAAACAGGCAGGCAGGGGGTGGGGGAAGCAGGCTCCCCGCTGAGCAGAGAGCCTGATGCGGGGCTCATTCCCAGGACCCTGAGATCATGACCAGAGCCGAAGGCAGAGGCTTTAACCCACTGAGCCACCCAGCTGCCCCTAGAAGAGAATATTCTTGCTGCAGTCCTTCCTCAGGAGAAGAGTAGCATCCATCTTCTTGTGTCTGGGTGCCCTGTCATCCATGCTGTCATATACTAGGTAAGCAAGGTTTGAAAAGTCACATCATGGGTGTGACTGTCCATAGCTTCGTCCAGTATAGCTCCAGTGGTGTACAGGTGGGAGAACTACCAGAATCAATGGATGGCTTGAGACTAGGTGTGGGTGAGGAATAAGTAGATGATGATATGCTGATTTACATATTTTTGGTTTTATATTTCCGAAATGGGATTGCATTCTCAGAGCTAGGTGAGTCCCAGGTGGCTATTCTAGGGCATTAGGAATTCTCTCTGTGCTTTTGTGTCTCTTGTTCATAGGGAGTGAGCAAATGTGGCATGGGCAATGAGTCTTTTATTCTCCATCAGTTATGGCTCAAGGGTAAGTGCTGTGAATAAGAGATAGCCCTTATGATTCAATGTCAACAATAGTTCCTTATTTGAAAATGTTACAGCATGACATGTGGAAAGAACATGTGTTTTAGAGTTAGATTATTGTATGTTTAAATTCCGTATCCCCCACTTGCTAGCAGAGGAACCGAACCCTGGAGAAGTTACTCAACTTCTCTTAATCTCAGAGATTATAATGCTTGCCTTGCAGGGTACAGGAGAAGACAATTTACTGTAAGGGAAGTGTCTGGTGCAAGGTCCAGGCTGTAGTAGTTCCCCAACTTTCCACTGCTACTGACAACAGTAAGAATAAATCACTCGACCTTATGTGTAGAAACATGGCCTATTGATTATTCACTATTGACTGGTGCTAATCAGTGATAACATGGGTGTTATGGACATACCTAGGAGTGCACTGTGAGGGTCACTCTTGTTTTCAGTTTAGCATCTTTTCACATGTGACTATAAGCACAGAGCTGTGTGAGGTGGTGTGGTATGGTAGGTGGGGGAAACCGCTCTCTGTTCTAATCCTCAGTTTACCTGTTCCCAATTCTGGCTTTGGGGGAAGTTTTTCCATCTTAAATAAAAACTTTCCTCCTTCTCTGTCAAATAAAGATGTATAAACTAATTAATTAAGTGTGACAACATATCACCAGCTGTAGCATCTAATTCATACTGTATACTAGTTTCTTAGTGTAAGAAGATTGTCTTTATCTTCCTGTTTAGGGTTTGTCCTTGGCAAGATTTGCAATAGACACGTTTGTCTTTGACTTGATCTCTTTTCCTCTCTGCAGTTTTTCGTTCAGTGTATTGAATTTTCTGGTCTCTGAGGCAGCTAGTAACAGTCCATTCACATTAAGGTGAGGGTAATTTCTTAACTTTGCTGTCTCTTTCCATTTGGTGCACAGAGTGTGAACCCTGTCTCCGTTGCTATTAAAGAGGTATTATATAGTTTATGATCACCCAAACAGTGATAGTATATCAGGGTCAAGTGTGATCGGGACCTTTGGTCAATTTGAGCCAATATTGGGCCCCTGGATAGGTCAGCCCCCAATTGGGGTTAGACTGGAGTCAACCATGTACATGAGGTGGTAATAATCCAGGACCATCATGAGACAACACATCAGTCTGCACTGAAGCTGGCATAGACAGACCTGGAACAACAGGCCAGAAGGAGGTAATGAAGCAAAGGTTGATAGGATCTATAAATTTTATCAGGCTTATTCTATTATTAGAATTATATTATTTGACAAGTCTGTAGTTTTTAATCTGAAACTCCTGGGGACAACTGTGTTTTGAAATTTAAAACTGGATTTTAAAAATGTGCTATAGTAGTACTTGTAGTGCTTATTATACAAAATCCTCAGTGAGGTCTGGGGCAGCACCCCATTATCAAACACACTATTACTTTTGCAACAGAGTAGATAGATGTTCACAATAATTAGAGTAAATAAAGATTAAAAATAGCTTTATGCCAGTCCAGGTCAAGTCTTTCCACTAAATGAGATCAAGTCAGGCTATATTTTGACACCAAATGAATTAGGAAAATACTTCTGATTTTCAGAAATTTTTGTGTTATGGCATTGCTACTGATGGATGATGAATCCAAAGTAGAAAGTAGACAGAAAATTATGGTTAAATATGAGTCAAGGTAACAAAATTTCTCACATTCTGTTATCCTTGTAGCAGAGTCCATCTATCTGTCCAATAAATATTTATCGAGTGATAGAAACAGTATGGCAGGCGGTGGATAAAACAGTGAACAAGATGGACAAAATCCCTGCCTCTCTGCCTGTTCTACCATATGTGCAGGCACAAGTGTGCTTCTCTTCCTCTTTTCCTTTCTCTTAGGTGAAGGAACTGATATCCTTCATATGCTTGCACCCTCTCTGTGAGATTTCCCGGGCTTATCCAGGAAGAAAAAGTAGTTCCTTCCTCTATGAGTCTATGGTAATTGGTTACATATCTTTATTGTAGCATGTAGCATAGTGTGATGACTCCCGTTAAAATGTGAGCACTTGGGAAAGGGAGGTTTCAGAGCCTGGATGCCTAATCCAGAGCCCTGCACATAGTAGGTGCTCATCAAATATTTGGTGTATAAACACCTTTTCCTCTGGATGATTGAAACACCTTGATACCTCAATTTTATTGAATTATATGGATGAAAAAAAAGAGAATATCACTCCACTTTTTTTTTCTGTCTCTCTGATTGATTGGGTATTTTTTTCTTCCTAATTGTTAAGTTAGAACCAAATGAAAAAACTTATTTCTATGATCACTCACCACCAGCAGTGAATCACCAGTAGTGATGATAATTTTACCTCTTTCTACTGTCTTAGTTCTACAACATTATTACCCTTTTGCACTATCAGATATTAAAATCATATTAATAATCAGGAACTATATTAAACTGTCTGAAAGTTAAATAATATAGTAGCACATTTGAAGGTTAGTGGCACCCTTTGGGTATAATTCACCAAGAGCAAACGTAGCCCTTGCTTCTCTGAAGATACAACAGACTGTTGTTTTCCAGGAGATTAATTACCCTTATGATATCTTGGAATTTGCAATAAAATCAATGTCATTTGGCTGACTAGGCTTTTTAAGTTACAGATTAGATGCTAAGATGATGGAATTACTCACCTAACAGGTATAAGGACTGTTTACTTTGGAGGGAATATCTTGCTTTCTACACTTTCCTGTTGTTTTCTTTGATGTGGTTAGGAATAAGAGTCTGAGAAGGACCTCAGATGCTAAGTTTTTTTTTTTTTTTTAACATTTTTATTTATTTATTTGAGAGAGAGTATGAGCGAGGAGAAGGTCAGAGGGAGAAGCAGACTCCCCATGGAGCTGGGAGCCTGATGCGGGACTCGATCCTGGGACTCCAGGATCATGACCTGAGCCGAAGGCAGTCGCTTAACCAACTGAGCCACCCAGGCGCCCCTCAGATGCTAAGTTTTGAGGTCTCATCTGTATCTGACTGACTGGGCATCTTTGAGCACTTAACCTATACAGGACTTGGTTTTTCTATTTATAGTGGAAGAGAGATGTCTTTCCTCCCTTTTCTCTCCTGGTAATATTGTGAAATTAAATGTGGTTATTTCCTGAGAATTTCTTTTCAACTCATGAAAAGGTAGATATGTCCAATCAGATGTTCAGTGGAGCGAATTTGGGGTCTGCTCTGATGCTCATTGGTTATGCTGTATTAGGGGAAAGTCTTGATTCTCCTTCTCCAGTTTAGTTGGCATTAATAAAGGAATAACATTTTTTATCCTCTGTTTTGAGGGACTGTTATAATGCACAACTATCTGCAGAAGCTCTTCATAAAATCATTTACTAAGTACAATAGTAGATTTATTTTTTTACTGATAAGGATAAGGAGGATTTACTCATGTTACTGCTGTTCATGGTTTCACACTAACAGACTCATATACTGAGTCTGTGTTGAGTGGTAGAAGTTGACTTTTTCACAAGTGGGGTGACACTTTGAGTGACCTTCAAACCTGAAAACCACATGAAGACCACCTGGCCTCTATGACATTTCTGATGGGCTTTAGGGGCCCAGGATACACCAGTCACACATCTGCTTGAACAAAGACCTGGTTAGCATACTTTCTGAGTCTGCTTCCTGTAACATAAATTATAATATAAGACACTGGGAATTGATGATCTAACCTTGCTCTCTTTGAGCTCAGAAGAGATTTTCCCTTTAGGAGGCAGGGGCAGCATTGGCCTATGAGTCTGAGGAAGGAACTACTCTAAATTTCTGAGATTTTGAAGTCAGTATAATGGGTTGACTCAATGGAAAAACAACAACAACAACAACAAAAAAACAACACCTTTTTGGCATCAAGGAAAGCCAAAAGAAATAAATAAAGAAAAAAGTTTTAGAGGAGAATTAAAAGATTCTTTTCAAAGGTTTAATACGGCAAGTGCTTAAAATTATCTTGACACTCTCCCTAAAGGCCTGACTTACAGAGTTTGATAAATTATTGTGCACTGTGTCAGAGAGGAGTCTCGTTGCTTGTCAAGATCAAGGTGGATTAGCTGAAATCTTCTGTGGTTTGCAGAAGCCCAACACTCTTCGAAATGTTGGAGATTCTGGAGGCTGGTGTTCTGTTTTTAGGATTTTCCCTGCCTATTGTCTCTTTCACACAGGTTCTTCTGTGCTGCCTTAGTTCACTCAAAGAAACTGTTTGTGAGCCTGGACCTTATCAAAGATTTGGAGTTCCTTTTGCATATTTTATAGGCTCTACTGTAATGTGTTGTGTCCACTGGGCAAAGGCTGGGAACTCTAGAGTTAGGGAACTCTAGCCATGATTGGCTCAAGAAAAGGCAAAACAAAACAAAACAAAACAAAACATACCTTTTTTTGTTATTTAGTGAAACAAAATAAAATAGCTGGAAATAAGATTGGGTCAAAAGAAAAATTGCATGGGATTTGGAAGATGGAAATGGAAACCTCCACTCTCAGAAGGTCATTGTGGTTCGACAGTGACAGGGAGATAAAGGGGGTGCCCTGTGCATCCCAGCTTGTCTTTCTAACTGTTGGCTCTGTTGGTAACTGTGGCCCCTGGCCCATCACCAGGCCACTGCCTGTGGGCCCGCCGAGGGACCAAGGGCTTCCCTCAGAAGTGGTAGTGTTCACAGAGCTCTACACAAACTCCCATCTTACTGGTCCCTCCTCACGGGC
The DNA here is from genome assembly GCF_902655055.1 of Lutra lutra. Classification (NCBI taxonomy): domain Eukaryota; kingdom Metazoa; phylum Chordata; class Mammalia; order Carnivora; family Mustelidae; genus Lutra; species Lutra lutra. The sequence continues at coordinate 93,954,068 of NC_062287.1, read as the reverse complement.
CCCACATGCTTTGCTCTCAATTATCCATCCCTGTCAGGACTTCAGACAGACCAGTTTATTAAGATTTCTCTGATATTCCTACTCATCTATTCTAGCCAGTCACTCTCTCAGCTTCTGTCACAATTGTCTAAAATCGAATTCCTGTGCTAAATCTTCGTTCTTGTATTTTTTAGAGTATCTTGACTGAAGTACTCTAATCTTGGCTTTTCTCTCTCCCCTAACCTCACTCATCTGTCACTCTTCTCTCATCTTCCACTCCTTGTCTAGAGCATCAAATACAATGTTTCCTTTTTGTTATGCCTAAAGAGATTGTTGTTGTACCATACCTTCAGGGACTCTATTTTTACTCCAAACTCGTATCAGAGTATTGCTAGAATTCAATTAATTTCCTTCTTTAGAGGAATATGAGCATGAGCATTAAATATTTCTATTTCAGCATTTTACCTGTGGTTCCATGTATTTGGAGACATGACAGACCTTATGATTTTTCTCCATTTGTTTGCCTACAGATACTCCTGTTAGATTAGCATGCAAGGCATTTCACAAGACTTATATGGTAGGTTAAAAATGGCCCCCTAAAGATATGTCCACATTCTATTCCCTTAAACCTGTAAATGCTACTGCATTTGGGAGTGAAAAACAGTCTTTACAGATGTGAGTAAGTGGAGGATTTTGAGGTAAGGAGATTATCCTGGAATATTCAGGTGGGCCTTAAATACCGTCCTATATATCCTCATAAGAAGGAGCAGAGTGAAATTGGGCCACCAGATGAAGAGGAGGCCATGGGATGACTGAGGCCAGATTGAAGTGATGCAGACACAGGACCAGAAATGCCAACCACCACCAGGATCTGGAAGAATCAAGGAACAGATAGATTCTCCCCTAGGGCCTTAAAAGGGAATATGGCCCGGCTGACACTAGCTGATTTCCAACTTCTGGCTTCCAGAATTGTGAGAAAATAAATTTATGCTGTTTTAAGGCACCAAATTTAATAGCAATTTGTTACAAAAGCCGTAAGAAACTAACCTACGCTAGTGTTGTTTTCTGTGAGTCAACTGCTTGCAAATCCTAGAGCCCCTCCAGCTCACTCGTGCCCCTGTGCTCTCGCATACGTATACAGTTCTTCTCCCCAGACGTCTGCTTCCTCCAAACTTGTTCATTTATATAACTTTTGTCTTTCCTTAACAATTCAGCTGAGATACTGCTGTCTTGGTGAAATCGTCACTGAATTTTGATTTGGCTTAAGTACTCCTCCTTTGCCTTCCAAGGCCACCCGTATTTCTCTGTTAGACACCTCGTCATACTCTACTGTAATCATGATAGTTGACCTTTTCAATCATCTCCACTGAAAGCCCTTGAAGGCAGGAACTGTGTTCTCTACAGTTCTAAAATCTAGCATTAGGCCTAGAATACATTAAAAACACAGTAAATGTGAGCTGAATGAAAGAATATAATAATAAATGAGACTGTATAGATTGAAAGAAGTAACTCATATTGAATTTTTTGCTACTTGTAAATTGCTTCAGGAAAAAAAGATTTGCTAGAGTCGTGTATACCGTGAAGTTGTGGGAGTTTTGTTTTTTTATTTTTTTTATTTTATTTTTTGAGATTGTAATCATTTCTGCTTAACCAAATCTTTCTTTCTCATGGATTATGAGAGATGACTGTGAATGAGCTTGCTCCAAGGATTGATTCACTCTTCAGTGTATTATTCCATTTACCAAACATACAGAGTACATTTAATGTGTGAAAGGCACTGCTGGCAAAAAAAAAAAAAAAAAAAAAAAAAAAAGAATGAAAAAATGATTCTCATCATCCAGTTTATATGGCAAGGAAATACAGTCTCTTTTTAGATAACTATGATAAAATGCTATATGTTACAAATGATGTACTAGTTCATTTAAAAAAAAGGAGAATTCATTGTAGTAAGAGATCAGGGAAATTTTTTGTAAAGGAAAAAGTTTTATAGCTGGGTTTTGCAGAATGGATTAATAAAGAGGTAGAAACCAACTAGTAGGCAAAACACATGTGTAGGGGCATGCCAATAAAAAATGCCAGATGTTTTCAGGAAATGGCAAGTAGCACCGTCTTCTAGATTGTATAATTCAGAAAGGGACACTTGGGGCAATTCTGGAAAGATGGCTCAGGTTAGATTATGGGAGACACTGAATGTTAAATTAAGGAATTTGGATTTTACTTTCTAGGACTTATCAGAAGCCTTTGGTGAAAGAGGCAACATTGGCAGAATCATGTTTTAAGGCTTTTGATCTATTAGAAGGGACAAGGATATGTGTCAGAGTGTTGGAGTTGGAAGGCTAGGAGGTCTCTAAAGAGATCTCTACAGAGAAGTATAGGTAAAAGGATAAATGAACAAAAAGGATAAGGGCTAAGGGAAAAGCATGGAGAAAAGTTATAGGATTTGGTGCTTTGGCAGCGTGAGGGAGATGCCGAAGCAGAGATGAACCTGGTATTTTGATTCTGCGAGATTGGTGATTATTCAAGTCCTCAGGAGAAATAAGGAGAAAAAAGATAGAGTGTAAAAGATAATGAATATATGCAGGATTGGTAAAAGATCAATCAAACCCAATAAAATTCAATGCAGTAGACCAGAAGTGACGATTAGAGCCACAGTTTCAGAATTCCTCTTGATGTTAACTGGAGCAACTTCCCAAATCTTCCACTGGCTCACACTTAGTTATCCGCCCTGTGCAGTCTGTGCTGCACGAAGCCTGTGCATTATTTGACTTATGATATGTTATAATTTGGATCCTCTAGTGCTCTTGGACCAGAGTTAGGTTTTTGCAGTTAACCATTGTTTCTTTTATTGCATTCCTCTCTGACTATAGTCTCTTTTTGAATGGTTCTTCTATATTCTTCTATATTCAGTATCCAGTTTCCAACTGTATTGTAACAATCAACAGAGAAACAAAAGCTAAAAGCACAAGGTGGCTAAATTGCTTAAGAAGGGAGAGTCAATACATTTATTTTGCATGCTAGCTCTGGTAAAATGGAAGTGGCATTTTGGAGCATTGGGTTGAGAAGCATTTTTGTACCCTGTGGAAAAGAGTACCATAATTGATTAACCATGTGTTTCCTTGTGAACATGAAGACAGAGAGATAACATTTGTGCAGAAACATGCCATTCTTGTCCTAGAGAGCTAAAGGTAGAAGTCTGAAAAACCTTGGGAGGTTTTTTTGTTAATAGGTGTGATGGTTAAATTGTATGTCAACTTGACCAGGCTGTGGTGTCCAGTTAATTGGGTCAAAACCTTGTCCAGATATTGGTGTGAAAGTGGTTCTATAGATGTCATTAACATCTATAATCAGTTAACTTTAAGTAGATTACTATCAATCATGTGAGTACGTTTCATCCAATCAGTTGAAGACTGGAAGGGCAAAAATTAGGGTCTCTTGAGAAGAAATTTTGTGTTAAAACAGAACATAAAAAATCCTGCCTGAATTTCCAACCTGACCTACAAATTTCAGACTCAAGACTTACAACATAAACTTCTTGTCTGAGTTTTTAGCTTGCTGGCCTACCCTGCAGGTTTCATATTTGCTAGTTTCCGCAACTGCATGAGACAGTTCCTAAATGGTTTTTATATCTTACACACACATAGAGATATACCCTATTGGTTCTGTTTCTCTGGAGAGCTCTGACAAATTCAACAGGGGTTCATCTTTAAAGAGGAAATCAGGCTAGAGTATGATAATTATTCCTTTAATACAGTAAATGGTTATATAAGCTACTAGTTTGGACAACACAAGAAGATTAGCATTTACTGTCTAAGAAGCAGCTACATTAAGGGATCAAAGTTCTCCTTCAGATCCCTTGAAGCTAAGGTGATAACATGTTATAGGGAAATAGAATTTATTGAGCCAGAGTGGACCCTGGTTCTGCAAAGTACTTTTGGCTGTTCATGCATCCTGCACCAGTAACATTGGTGATGAAGTTCAGAGGTGTTGATTAGATGAAATACGACAGATGGCAGACTTCCTTTCCCTCCACATAATGCATTCCAAAAGACTTATATGTCTTTGGATTCCCCAGCAAAGTTTGTCAGTTTCTGTCACTCAGTCGTATTGTTTCCATGTGACCTGCAACCGCTGTTCTTTCACCAATTATACCATTTCTTCCTGATAAATTAAAAACAGTTCTAATTAAATTGTATAATGAAACCATCAATCTATGTTACTGAGGCAGAACTGTAATGTAATTAGTTATCGATACCACAAAGCAGAGCTCTGTTAGGATGAGCGTAGATTGGGTGGCTGGCTCTATGATTCACACAAGGCACGTGGTCATTGGTGGAGATACACAAGTGACTCATTTGGTTGTTTTCCCAAAGGACACTTGGTAGGTTCATATAGTCCATGGAAGCAGTATAATATCACTTTTAAATATAACACAGCAGTTGTCAACCCTACCAGTGAAGCCTACAGGGCCAGAACAGGTTATTTTCCTAGGTAGTCCTACTAATAAGTAATTTTCAGGGAAAGAACAATTGATTTGAAGGATGAATAGAAATTATGGAAGTATAATGAGAACTTCTAGATTGGATACCAATTTTCCCCCCAAGAAAACTGTGATAGTGAGAGCTGCTTGATAATTGGAATTATCTCCATTTATTTATTTTGGCATTTTATCTTTTCTACTCACTGTACATGGAAAATAGTCAGTAGTTGCTCACAGAATATATGCCTTTAGGATTTGGAGTCATTTTATTAGGGAGTCCCATTTCATCTTTCATAGAACTATATTTAAAAAATAGCTGTAAATACTCATTCATTATAACAGGTCAAAAATAGAGGCACCAAAAGTATAAACATGAAAAAAGAGGTGAAAAATCTATTAGCCAACAATGATCAGGTCACCATGTTGCCTGGACGATGTAGCAAATGCCTAGTGTTTTAAATACTTTCTTCTTTTTCCTCCTTAGAATCATAGCAACAGTGTTAACATGTCAACATAAATGAGAGATTTTTTATGTACACATATAATACCATATGATTATTTTATTTGTTCTTCAGTAATTATAAAAGTGTTTTTTGCACTGCAGACAACATCTAGTTTAACCAGAAGAGGAATTTATGAAAGATTATAGTAATTTAGGACTTTCCAGGAGGGCATGAGACTAGATTCCTGAATCACCAGTCCAGTGGCAATTCTTAGTCCCACTGTAAGACCTTCAGGAGGGAAAAATGTCACCCTATCACCACTGAGCCTACAATCCTTTACGGTTGGATGCCAGGAGCTCCACCACTGCTACCTATATGGAACCAGGTGTCTCTATCACCACAATTGCCAGAATATTAATTCCTATAACCTTGGAAGTGTCTGTCTGTCTGTCACATCTTTCAGAACCCAGGTGTGCTGAGGTATATATAAGTGGCAAAATCCATATCATGTATCTGTACCCTAGTAGCAGAGATGTTTAATGATGCAAGTTGTCTAGCTCTACCTTGGAATGGCGAGATTCCTAAAAGTAGAAAATGACCCAAATGTAAGGAAGGTGTGCAAGGCATGGTTGTAGATGCATAAATGATGCATGTTCACTGCACAGAGGCAGTCCAGATGGATGATTTGTACACACTATTAAAGGCTGATGGGCTGTTGAAATGTTTGAAATATTTTCAAATAAAAGGGAACATTCACTAATCTATAAATCATAGCCTCATCAAGCTGTTTATAGTCCTCCCAGATGAGTGCAAGTGTGGATTTTTATTGTAATGAATGTGGGACAAAATGACCAAATCAATAAGAAATATCTGATATTGCATGATACAAGAGACACACGTAGACATCGTCTGACTTTTAGTGACACTTTCTTTGTGAAGGAATTTATAAACTCTGAAGAAAAATAGATGAATACAGGACATTGGTTTGGAGGGGATTAATTTATTAAGGAGTTTGAAAAGAACTTATCTGTATGATTTAGAAAGACTTCCAAGGTCAAGGCCAGAATGACCAGTTGTTGATCTTGGATATATTTCATAGAGGGGAGAGTTCAATTTCTAATGGTGAGATCTACTGAAGAAAACAAAGATTTATCCCTAGAGATGTTTCAAGGTATACCATGAATTCTACAGAAGAATATGTTATAGAAAAGAATGTCTTTGTTACAAGTTTCCCTATTTTTGAAAGAGATTCAAAGTTCAGTTCTATAGGATTGCTTGGAGGCAAAGAGATCAGCAAAATCAGAGTACTTTATTCTAATTTATGCTAATTTCTTCTACCTAACCTCAACTTTATGCTAATTTCCTTCCATATAACCTCGTAGACATTTTTCCTATTTCCTGGGAAAGTTTGAAATATTAAACAATTTTTTTTTCTTCCCCTTCGGATAATTCCATCCTTCTGAACTTTCTTCCTATTCAAGCAGCTAGGGCATCCTGGGCCATTGCCTCAGGAGAAGGATGTAGCAAGCCAGAAAGGAAAAAAAAAAAAAATAACCTGCCAATCTCTTCTTGGCATTGGTTTACAGCCTAAAGCACTTAAGAGAATTGAGAGGGCTCCAAGCCCGGAAAAAAATATTTGGTGAAATATAATGAGACAGAGGAAGAGTGTTTCACCTATCCTGCTGACTCTGAACATTCCACAGCCCCATCCCTTCTATTATGGTGACCATCTTTTCTAGAGCAGAAACTTTTCTAGAATAGAAACTACACTGAACTCTAGGAAACAGCAGTATGCCCAGAAATGGCTGCTTGTTGAGTCAAACACAATGAGGTCTTTCCAGAGCATCAGAGAGTCCTCAGAGTGAACTAGAAGCTGCATCATTCCTCTAACACTAAGCATTACACAAAGCAGTGAAAAGAGTGTACCTGTAGGGTTCATGTAAATGAAAGTGAGGCATATCTCTGTCACCTGCTTGTGTGGGTCTATGACTAAAGACGAAGTGGAATGATGACTTTACTCATCATTGCCTACATGGAGAAATGGCATTAAGGAACAGAATCCCCACTTGGACTCACACAGCCTATATAAATCCTGTCTGGAACTTAGAAGCTTCCCCACGCAGAAAAAAGAAGAAACGTCAAGTTGGCTGAGGATTTCAGGATATATCCAGATCTTGAAAGATAAATTATGTTAATGTGGAAAAAAAGAGAGTTTCTTTTGTATGCCTGGACTGTGGACTGTGATACCATCTACACAGAGAAATGGGAGAAAGAGTTTTGTTGCTTGTTTTTTTATAGAATGAATTAAAATGCAATTATTTTGTCGAACACAAATGTATTTACCTGTCATTTATAGAATTAAGGATTCTACTTGGATAATGCCATATACTTTTTCTTTATTCTTTATATTTTACTGGGGGATATATGATTTTGTAATATTTATATGAATGGGAGTATACTCAAAAGAAAGTGCTTTTTTTTTTTCTTAAAGATTTTATTTATTTATTTGACAGAGAGAGATGCAGAGAGAGAAGGAACAGAAGCAGGGGGAGTGGGAGAGGGAGAAGCAGTCTTCCTGCCAAACAGGGAGCCCCGTATGGACCTCGATTCCAGGACCCTGGGATCATGACCTGAGCCAAAGCCAGACGCTTAACAACTGAGCCACCCAAACACCCAAAAGTGGTTTTTGTAAACAAGACAATTATATTAGAGAAACTCCCAAAACGTTTACATACAGGTTTTTTTTTTTTCCAGCTATTTTGAGGTATTAATGACAAGAAGTGTTCTTTATAACTAACTACTCATTGACTAACATTTAGGATCTCTTATTTATCTAGCACTGTTACTGGCCTCTTGTTTTATACTTTAGTTGAATAATATCATTATACCTGGATCTAATAATTTCTTTGTGAATGTGAACAGGGCAAAGTAATAATACTGTCACATTTTCCAGTGGAAAATTGTAGGCTTTGAAGATACCAATGTATTAAACTATTTATGTATTTTAGAGCTAGTTTTGAATGAAATGAATGAACAAGATACAGCATGGTTCTCATTTCTCACTAATTTTGACTATTCTTAATCCAGAAGAGGGTACTAGACTTGGAGGAATAGTTCTTTTGTTCACATGGTGTCTTTTTTTTTTTTTTTAAAGATTTTATTCATTTCATTTGACAGACAGAGATCACAAGTAGGCAGAGAGGCAGGCAGAGAGAGAGAGAGAGAGGAGGAAGCAGGCTCCCTGCCGAGCAGAGAGCCCAATGCGGGGCTCGATCCCAGGACCCTGGGATCATGACCTGAGCCAAAAACAGAGGCTTTAACCCACTGAGCCACCCAGGCGCCCCCACATGGTGTCTTTTTATCCCACCTCAGGAGACTTTCCAGGACTCACTCATAATTTTGTCTCTTGTTCTTTGGAAACGTAGAGAAGTTTTATATAATCTTTCTTTCTTCTTTCTCTCTTATCTTTTCTTTGCTTTCTCTCCCTCTTTTAGGCATTTTTAATTTCAATTTTCCTGCCACAAAAACAAACAAGAAACTCTTTAATTTCCTTTTTATAACTTGCTGGGGAAAAGCCATTTTTAATATGAAAATTCTCTTTATCATCTTACCTTTCTCTTATGTCTTAATTAAGCAAAAAGTGTGATAAATTCCGTGATATCACTGATAGAATAAAATACTGAAATTTGGGAATATGGAGCAATATTCCATCTTTCCATAGAAGTAATTTGGTCTGATGTTCCTACTCTGTTTAATTTTATCAGTAGCTTTTATAGATACAGGTTGAGTTAATGAATGAGGTTATACATATAAGTTAATGATTGAGTTTCTATGAAGAACCAATTTCTCCACTGCAGTTTGAGTACAACTCCTTATCTACTTGCACAAGTTCCTTCTAACCCAGTCTTTAACAAGTGAAAAAAAGCTTTATGTTTCCATCCAGGTTTACCCTGCTTTTAAAAAATACACCTAAACACTTTTTTTTTTCTAATATTTTTGGAAGGCCCAGTATCTGTAAGCAACTGTGTTATGTCATGTCTGAGATACAAGGATAAACAAAATCCCTCCCCTCAAGGAGTCTGCATTCTTGCAGAAAAGATAAGGCTTATACACATGTAATGATAATAAAAGTGGCAAATGATAAATTCCACAAGAGAGGTACAGATAAATTGCTATGGGTGTGACAGGCTATGGAGATTACAGAACATAACAAGGTTTTAAAAATAGATATAAAGAGTTCCCTTCAAAATGAAAATACTGTATAACAGTGTGTATATTTGTTCAGTATACCTCTTGAATGTATCTGATTACATTATTATTATTTTTTGCTCTAGTTTTCAAAGAGAGTCTGCTGCATTCTTTGATACAGAGGTTTTTTTTTTTTTTTTTAATTTGAGAAAGGCTCTGCCCTATTTGCTTGTGGCAATGATGCCTGGAGATATTACTGTACTCTGTCTGGGGGTGGGAGTACCATTTTAATGTGCTGGGGGGTCTGATCCTCACCAGAACACAGAATGCAGTAATAAAAGAGGGTGTTTTATGTGTAAGGTATACATTAAGGTTGATGAGGACAGGTGGGGAAGTAACTTTTTATTGTATTGAACCACAAATCTCTTTTCCAAGTGCAACTACCTCATGAGGGAAGTTGTATAATCCGGCTTTAAGATTTTCTTTCCTGATGTTCACCAAAATTTTAGTTTCTATTTGCTTGTTGAATTGAAGTAATTAGAACAACTTTTGGCATTTAGAAATCCCTGGCACAGAAGGGTATTTGAAACATGGAAAAAGAAAGGTGTTGCTAGCATGAAATAGATGGGATGATTCATTGTAATAGGCCACGTGTTCCTGGCTGGCCTAAGTCTGAGTATGCTGACTCATTTTGGTTTATACTGGAAGGGAATTTCTTCTCAAGCAAAAGAGACAAAGGGGGAGGGGGTGCGGTTGGTACACTGGGACTGAAACTGAAGTTTGGGTTCTAAGATTTCTGTTTGTGGTAGTTAAGATAATTTCTATTGCCCAGAAATAAAACTTTGCTCACATCAGCTACATTAAGAACAGGAATTTATTTGCTTATGTAATTGAGGAGGCCAGAGTTCAAACTTGCTCAGATATTGATCTAGGGGCTCAGAAATTACTATCAGCTCTTGGGATTTTCAACATCTCTCCTCGTAACTGCCCTTCTGTTAGTTTCTTTTGTGCATGCTCATCATGGTGGCCTCAGGTCCAACAGTGAAGGGATAACTCTTTAACTAGTCTGAGATGCACTCTGACTAGACTTAATGGGTCATATGTCCACTGTTTCTGACTCAGTCACAGTAGCAAGGAATTCCTTTTGCTGATTGGCCAGGACTGGTTGATGTGCTCCCAGCCTGGAGACAGGAGTGGTAAGAATGGAGAAAGGTCAGTGAGTGCTCTGAAAAATAAATGTTCCCTATAGTCTTGTAAAAGCCTTGCTACTTTTTATTCCAGATTGGATGCTTACCAATAGCAAAGAGGTCTAAGGACCTATATATACAAGTGTTATTAAGAATTACAAAAACATGCCACCCTAGGGTATGTAGATATGTTTGTGTATCTATATGTATACAAAGAGGGAAGAGAGAAATATGCATACATATTTGATAGGAAAATTCCAAACAAATATATAAATATATTAAATATCTTTTAATACATTTATTTTTATATATAAAATTCTGGACAAATATATAAATATATTAAATATATATATGTATATATAGTTGCCCTAAATGACTCAAATATTAGTTCAGTAATACTAAATGGTAACTGACTACAAATTGTTTAGTAATACTAAATGCTAAATAGTGATACCAAACTATATACAGATCTTCCTTGACCTAATGATGGGGTTATATCCCCAAAAACTCATCATAAGTTAAAAATCCATTTAATACACCTAACCTACCAGGTTAGGTTAGGTGTATTAACCTAACCTAGGCTTAGCCTAGCCTACTTTATATGTGCTCAGAGTATTTGTATTAGCCATCAGTCAAGCAGAATCATCTAACACAAAGCCTATTTTATAATAAAGTGTTGACTACTTCATGTAATCTATTAAATACTCTACTGAAAGTGAAAAACAGAATGGTTGTTTGGGTACAGAATGGTTGTAAGTGTGTTGTTTGTTTACCGTCATGATTGAGTGGTTGACAGGGATCCTACCACTTATTGCAAGCCTGGGAAAAGATGGAAATTCAAAATTTGAAGTATGCTTTCTGCTGACTGCATATCACTTCACACCATTATGAAGGTGAAAGATCACAAGTTGAACCGTTTTAAGTTAGGGACCATCCGTATGTATGTATATATGTACATATATATGTATATATATATGCATACACATATGAAAACATTGTCATTCCATGTAATTTTAATTTTGTAATTTTCATTTTATCTGAATTTTCTAGTTTCTGTAATCATCTATTGTAACTAAAATGATGATTAGGTATTTTAGAACTTTTAAACCAAGTAACAGTTTACTAGACTACTATTTGAAGTAAGTCACTCTTTTCTCAATTGATTCGCAGATATAAAACCAATCTAAACATGATAATGAATCTTGGTCACACTGGGAGTCACTGAATTGCAGATATGCCATGTTAAATTGTAGTCATCCCCTCTGAACTCTGCTGGCCACCCTATTAGCAGGGAGGAAAATGATTTCCCCTTTTCTCTTCTGTGAGTTCTTTCCAGTAACTAGTGTTACTTTTGGGGCTTTACTCTGTACCTATACGTTTTTTCTGTCCCTTAATAAATAGCAATAACAGAACCAAAAATGATGTGATAACAATGAGAATAGTAGCACAGCAGCCGCTATTTATTGAGCAGGCTCTGTATTTTAGGTAGAACTAAGTGCTTTGTAGGTTTATCTAATTTGATCCATTCGACAACTCTAGCATTCATTTAATACTTAAGAGATGTTTATTGAGCAAAAACCACCTTGTAACAAATGACCTACAAGGTGGATATTTTATTACAAAGCCAAATTGGTTAAAAGGGGAAGTCGCTAAGTAAATGGAGGGTGGTCCATTCCAAGAACAAGATGGATTCAGGTGCTAAGAATGGTGGAGACCCACACCCAACAGCTCGTGGCCCCTTAGAGGTCAGTAGCTGGAATTTCCGATTGAGGAGAGTGGGTGTCCATGTTGAGGGGCCAGAAACTTAATTCCATGCCAGACTTTGTCCATAGGGGACATAAAGAGGGATTGATATTTGCTTCTGAGAGCAAGGCCATGCTGTCTTTTATCTAAAGCTTTGATCTGAGTTCTGGGCCTTCTTGTAACTTGGGTTTCTCTCTGTGTATCTTGTGGGTTATGATACTTGCTTAATATTTAAGAGTGAAAGCCCTGGTGTTTAAGAGACATGAGTTCAAAATACAGAACTGCCACTCACTATCCAAGTGACCTTGGTGAAATATCCTAACCCTTCCAAGGTCATTTTCCTAGATTGTAAAATTAGCTTAGTATAATTTTTAATAACATTTGTAAAATGACTAGCAGAGTGCTGTATAGAAACAATACATACAGTTCAGTGGTAAATTGCAGAGAGTGGAGTCTGATTTCTTGGTTCAAACCCTGGATCCATCTCTTACTAACTGTATGACCTTGGACAATCTACTTAAATTTTTACTGGCTCAGTTTCCTCATCTGTAAAATGAGGATAATAAAATAAACTGTTTCTTTCTGGAAGTATTATTGTGAGAATTACCTGAGTGCTTAGAATGGCTCTGGACTCAACCATATTCATGTTTATTCTTTTTTGTTGTTGTTGTTCTTCTTTGGGAATTTATTTATTTATTTTTAGTAACACATAATGTAATATTTGTTTGAGTGGTACAGGTCTGTGAATCAACAGTCTTCCACAATTTACAGCACTCACCATAGCACATACCTTCCCCAATGTCCATCACCCAACCATCGTATCCCTCCTACTCCTCTCCTCTCCAGCAACCCTCAGTTTGTTTCCTGAGATTAAGAGTCTCTTATGGTTTGACTCCCTCACCGGTCCCATCTTGTTTCATTTTTCCCTCCCTTCTCCCCACGACTCCCCACCCTGCCTCTCAAATTCCTCATATCAGAGAGATCATTATTCATGTTTATTCTTAATATGTTAGCACTTTTTTGTAGGCTGGTTGAGAGGACTCAAAGAGTGACTTTTGGTTAAAAAGCACTTAGCAGAATGCTTCTAAACACTAAGTGCTGTGTTTTATATTGAGGTTGAGGAACCATAATATTAAACAGGTTGACATAAACATTGTATGCTAACAAGCACACTACAGGATTCACCCTCATTTCTGTTTTCAAATTAGGGATTTGATAGTTCTTTTAAGATAATATTGTTTCAATGATAAGATCCTGCCTAAACACTTTCTTTAGTAAACTTCCTTAAATTTGGTAATTTATTCTGGGGCATCCCAATCTTCCTATGAAGTATTTGTTTCTGCCGCCTTGCCATTCTTTTTCAGTATTCATTGCTGGTTATTCTCCATCTTCCTCTATTTTGTGGGATGAAAATTGCATGACTTGGGAAATGATAGTCATCAGAATCCCTGCCTCTACTGCACTTCGGCTATATGTGAACAATAGGAGTCCAGAGCAAAGTGTTCTCCTTTGAAAGAGCTTTCCTTTTCTATGAAGGCAGTTTGCTTTGCAGTTATAAGTAAGCACTTAAATACCCAACTGCCTTGACTCAGGTTCCCCTCTACCATTCCCTAGATAAGTGACCTTGTAGAGCTTCCTAAAGTTCATTCCTCAGTTTATCATTTGTAAAATACCATCCCTGTGCAGTTCTGAAAATTTTATGAGTTAACATACCTAAAGAACTTAGAACAGAGCTTGGCACTTAATAAATACTATGTATGTTAAGTCTCTTCCTGTGTTAAAAGAAATGGGTTCTGCTACTTCTTGATATATAGGGGATCCTCTGGGAACCTTGGCTACTCAGGGAGAGCTCCCTGATGATAATAATTCATTGTAGAAAATAGTGAGCTGGGATTGTGATGGTATTTGCATGTATGCCAAACATCATCATAACAACAGTAGCAAGATGATGATGGTGGTGGTGGTGGTGGTGGTGGATTTATCAATGTAACAATGTCTCTTCAAATTCTTTCGAACACAGGACTTAGGTGAGCAAATGGAATTCCAGCTCTCATAGTATCAGCTTGAGTCAGGTAATTGAATACACAGAAAAGTGAGTTTTGAGTTGAAAGCCTTGCATGTCCATCTGCCATTACATCCACAGGCTGTGCAGTGCTACCTCCTCCTTTGCCCCCTCTGGTCTCACCTTCTTCGGGTATAATTCCTCTTCCTTCTCTGCCTCTTGGCAGATGGTAAAAATCAATAGGAAATAATAGGTGGGAAATGGTTGTGTTCCTTGGAGGAATTTCTGAGATAAGCAGGAGGCCATGTAGTTATTATATGACTAATGAATGCAGTTTTCCCTCACTGCACTCAGATGTGGGCAGTATTATTGAACCTGGCCTTGGTCAACTGTGGTATTGATTTTCTTTTGTGATTTCAGATTCTCTTCTTAAGTAACCTTAACTAAAGACTTGAAATAGGAAAACCAATTCAAATTAGACAAAGTGTATATTGAACTTCAGACCTAAATTTTAACTGGTAATTTTTGATAAAATCTTAGGTTGACTTTTCTCATTTATTTATGTATTTACCTATTTTTATTTTAATTATTTATTTTTTACTTAATTCAATTAACCAACATAACCAACATATAGTACATCATTAGTTTCAGATAGAACATTCAATAATTCATCAGTTGCATAGAACGCTCAGTGCACATCATATCACGTGACCTCCTTAATGCCTATCACCCAATTACCCCATTCCTCCACCCACCTCCCATTCTGCGGTCCTCAGTTTGTTTCCTATAGTTAAGTCTCTCATGGTTTGTCTCCCTCTCTGATTTCTTCCCATTCAGTTTTCCCTCCCTTCTCCTATGATCTTTGTGCTCTTTCTTATATTCCACATATGAGTGAAGCCATATGATAATTATCTTTCTCTGACTTATTTCACTCAGCATAATACCCTACAGTTCTATCCACATTGATGTAATTGTTAACACACACACATATGCCCCATCTTCTTTTATCCATTTATCTGTTGATGGATATCTGGTCTCTTTCCATAGTTCATAGTTCATAGGGTATTGTGGACATTGCTGCTATAAACATTGGGATGCAGGTGCCCCTTCACATCACTACATTTGTATCTTTGGGGTAAATCCTGGTAATTGCTGTGTCATAGGATAGCTCTATTTTTAACTTCTTGACGGACCTCCATACTGTTTTCCAGAGTGGCTGTATCAGTTTGCATTCCCACCAGCGATATAAGAGGGTTCCACTTTCTCCACAACCATGCCAACATTTATTGTTTCCTGTCTTACTAATTTTAGCCTTTCTGATGGGTGTGGGGTGGTATCTCATTGTGGTTTTGATTTGTATTTCCCTAATGCCAAGTGATGTTGAACATTTTTTCATGTGTCTGTTAGTCATTTATATGTCTTCTTTGGAGAAATGTCCGTTCATGTCTTCTGCCCATTTCTTGACTGGATTACTTATTTTTTGGGTGTTGTGTTTGAGAAGTTCTCTATAGATCTTGGATACTAGCCCTTTATCCAGTATGTCATTTGCACATATATTCTCTTATTCCATAGGTTGCCTTTTAGTTTTGTTCACTGTTTCCTTTGCTGTGCAGAAGACTTTGATCTTGATAAAGTCCCAAAAGTTCATTTTTGTTTTTATTTCCCTTATCCTTGGAGATGTGTCTAGCAAGAAGTTGCTGCAGCTGAGGTCAAAGTGGTTGCTGCCTATGTTCTCCTCTAGAATTTTGATGGACTCCTGTCTCACATTTAGGCCTTTCATCCATTTTGAGTTTATTTTTGTGTTGGTATAAGAAAATGGTCCAGTTTCATTCTTCTGCATGTGGCTGTCCAATTTTCCCAGCACCATTTATTGAAGAGACTGTCCTTTTTCCATTGGACATTCTTTCCTGCTTTGTCAAAGATTAGTTGGCCATAGAGTTGAAGGTCCATTTCTGGGCTCTCTGTTCTGTTCCATTGATTTATGTATGTTTTTATGCCAATACCACACTGTCTTTATGATTACAGCTTTGTAATAGAACTTAAAGTCTGGAATTGTGATGCCACCAGCTTTGGTTTTCTTTTTCAACATTCCTTTAGGCATTTGGGATGTTTTCTGGTTCTGTACAAATTTTAGGATTATTTGCTCCAGCTCTGTGAAAAATGTCGATGGTATTTTGATGGGGATTGCACTGAATGTATAGATTGCTCTAGGCAGCATGGACATTTTTGCAATATTTATTTTTTCTAGCCCATGAGCATGGAATGTTTTTCCATTTCTTTGTGCCTTCCTCAATTTCTTTCATGAGTGGTCTGTAGTTTTTTAGAGTACAGATCCTTTATCTCTTTGGTTAGGTTTATTCCTAGTTTTATCTTGTAGTTTTTTGTGCAGTTGTAAATGGGACTGATTCCTTAATTTCTCTTTCTTCTGTCTCACTTTTAGTGTATAGAAATGCAACTGATTTCTGTGCATTGGTTTTATGTCCTGCCACATGGCTAAAATTCCTGTATGAGTTCTAGCAATTTTGGTGGCATCTTCTGGGTTTTCCACATAAAGCATCATGTCATCTGTGAAGAGTGAGAGTTTGACTTCTTCTTTGCCAATTTGAATGCCTTTTTTTTCTTTTTGTTGTCTGATTGCTAAGGCTTGGATTTATAGTAAGTTCTATGTTGAAACAACAGTGGTGAATGTGGGCATTGCTGTCATGTTCCTGACCCTGGGGAAAAGCTCTCGGGTTTTTTTTCCCATTGAGAATGATATTCTCTGTGGGCTTTTCATAGATGGCTTTTATGATATTGAGGTATTTTCCTTCTATTCCTAAACTGTGGAGGGTTTTAATCAAGAAAGGATACTGTATTTTGTCAAATGCTCTTTCTGCAGTGTGAGGATCATATGGTTCTTGTCCTTTCTTTTATTAATGTGATATAGCACGTTCATTGATTTGCAAATGTTGATCCACCCTTGAAGCCCAGGAATAAATCCCACTTGGTCCTGGTAGATAATCCTTTTAACGTACTGTTGGATTCTGTTGGCTAGTATCTTGGGGTGAATTTTTTTCATCCATCTGCAGCAGCGATATTGGTCTGTAATTCTCCTTTTTGGTCGGGTCTTTGTCTCATTTTGGGACCAAGGAAATGGTAGCCTTATAGAAAGAGTTTGGAAATTTTCCTTCTTTCCTGTCTTTCTATTTTTTGAAACAGCTTCAGAAGAATAGGTATTAATTTTTCTTTAAATGATTGGTAGAATTTCCCTGAGAGGCCATCCATCCCTGAACTTTTGTTTGTTGAGAGAGTTTGATTACTGCTTCAATTTCCTTGCTAGTTATGGGTCAATTCAAGTTTTCTATTTCTTCCTGGTTCACTTTTGGTAATTTATAAGTTTCTAAGAAAGCATACATTTCTTCCAGATTGTTTAATTTGTTGGCATATAGTTAGTTGCTCATAATATGTTCTTAAACTTGTTTTCCCTTGGTGTTGGTCATGATATTTCCTCTTTTGTTCATAATTTTATTAATTTGAGTCCTTTCTCTTTTATTTTTGATAAGTCTGGCTAGAGATTTATCAGTCTTAATATTTCTTTCAAAGAACCACCTTCTAGTTTCGTTAATCTGTTCTACTGTTCTTTTGGTTTCTATTTAATTGATTTCTGCTCTAATCTTTATTAATTCTCTTCTCCTGCTGAGTTTAGGCTCTGCTGTTCTTTCTCCAGCTCCTTTAGGTATAAGGTTAGCCTGTGTATTTGAGACTTTTCTATTTTCTTAAGAAAGGCTTGTATTGCAATGTACTTCCCTCTTTGGACTGCCTTTGCTGCATCCCAAAGTTTTTGAACAGTTGTGTTTTCATTTTCATTTGTTACCATGATTTTTAAAAATCCCTCTTTAATTTCCTGCTTGACCTATTCGTTCTCTAGTAGGATGCTCTTTAACCTCCATGTATTTGATTTTTTCCAAATTTCCTCTTGTGATTGAGATCAAGTTTTAAACCATTGTGGTCCGAAAATATGTGGAGAATGCTCCCAATCTTTTGGTACCAGATGAGACCTGATTTGTGACCCAGTATGTGATCTGTTCGGGAGAATGTTCCATGTGCACTCAAGAAGAATGTGTATTCTATTGCTTTAGGATGGAATACTGTGTATATATCTTGAAGTCTGTCTGATCCAATGTGTCATTCAAAGCCCTTGTTTCCATGTTGATCTTCTGCTTAGATGATCTGTCTATTGCTGTGAGTAGGGTGTTAAAATCCCCTACTATTATTGTATTATTATCAATGAGTTTCTTTAATTTTGTTATTAATTGGTTTATGTAATTGGTTGCTCCCAAGTTAGGAGCTAAATATTTATAACTATTAGATCTTCTTATTGGGTAGACATGTTAAGTATGATATAGTGTCCTTCTTCATCCCTTACTATGGTCTTTGGTTTAAAATCTAATTTGTTTGATAAAGGGATTATTACTCCAGTTTTCTTTTGATGTCCTTTAGCATGAGAAATTGTTCTCCACCCCCTCACTTTCAGTCTGGAGGTGTCTGACTCCCAAGAAATGAATCTCTTGTAGACAGCATATCAATGGGTCTTGTCTTTTTATCCATTCTGTTACCCTGTTTCTTTTGACTGGAACATTTAGCCCATTTACATTCAGGGTAACTATTGAAAGATATGAATTTAGTGCCATCGTAGTACCTATAGAATCACTGTTTTTGTATATTGTCTCTGTTTCTTTCTGGTCTGTGTTACTTTGGGGTTCTTTCTTTGTTTACAGGATCCCCTTTGATATTTCTTGCAGGGCTGGTTTAGTTATCACAAATTCTTTTAGTTTCTCTTTGCCCTGGAAGCTCTTTATCTCTCCTTTCATTCTGGATGACAGCCTTGCTGGATTAAGTATTCTTGGCTGCATGTTTTTCTCATTAGTATCCTGAATATATCATGCCAGACCTTTCTGGCCTGCCAGATCTCTGTGGATAGGCCTGCTGCCAGTCTAATGCTCCCATCCTTGTAGGTTAATGACCTCTTGCTTCAAGCTGCGCTCAAGATTTTTCTCTTTATCTCTGAAATTTATGTGCTTCACTATTATATGTCAGGGTGTTGATCTATTTTTATCAATTTTGAGGGGAGTTCTCTTGTGCCTCCTGGAATTGAATGCCTATTTCCTTCCCCAGACTAGGGAAATTCTCAGCTCTAATTTGCTCAATTATACAGAACTAGTTCCCTAGTTCTCTCTCATTCTTCTTCTAGAAATAATCCTAATATTGTTTTGCTTATAGTATTGCTGATCTCTCGAATCTCCCCTCATGTTCCAGTAATTGTTTATCTCTCTCTTACTCATTTTCTTTGTTTCCATAATTTTATCTTCTATATCACTTTGTCTCTCTTCTGCCTCATTTATCCTAGCAGTAAGAGCCTCATTGTTAATTGCATCTCAGTAATACCCTTTTTTATTTCAATCTGATTAGATCTTAGTTTTTTTATTTCTCCAGAAAGGGATTCTCTGGTATCTTGTATGCTTTTTTCAAGCCCAGCTAGTATCTTATATTTGTTATTCTGAATTTTAGTTCTGACATTTTACCAATATCCATATTTATTAAATGTTTGGCAGTGATTACTGTCTCCTGCCCTATTTTCTGGGAATTTTTCCTTTTGGTCATTTTGCCTAGAGAAGAATAGATGAAGCAGAGAAAAAAAAGAAATAAAAATATAAAAATACTAACCACAACCCTAGTGAAATATACTCTAGGCAAATCAGAAGAGATCAGAAACCAAAAAAAGAAGGAAAAAGTGGAAGAAAGAGAGACTATACAGAACATGGTACTACATTTGGTCATGGGTGTATTTTGGTCTGTTTGTTAGATGACACTTGATCTCAAAGTTGTAAAGAAAGAAAACCTTATATATATTCTAAAATAAAATTGAATACAGTGAAAGGAAACTGAAAATGAAGAATATATCTATGAAATGAAAAATAAAAAAAGAAAATCAAAGAAAGACTTAAAGGGTTGATAAAATAAAAAGGGAGTTGAAAAGGAAAAAGAATATTTTAAACTGATAGACTAAAGAATCATAAGATAAACCCTCAAAATCTATATACTATTTTCCCCTAGCACAGGAGATTTTTTTTTTAGTTCCATGTGATCCATAGAGTTATCATTAGCCTGATGTTCTTGCTGGTCTTCTGGGGGAGGGACCTGTTGCACTGGTTCTTGGGTACTTTGCCTAGGTGGAGTTGCACAGCCCCTTGCTAGGGGGCAAGGCTCAGTGTAAGCTGTTTCAGGTTGCTCTATGTAGCTTTTGTTCCTTGAAGCCTTTCTACACTGCTTTAGAGGATGAAAATGAAACAAAAATGGTGTCGCCCCAATCTCTAGCCGAAGGCCCCACTCATTAGTGCATCCTTAGGGAGAAGCAGTCAGGCACCTTTGTATGTGCCAAACTCTGCAGACTCCTGTGGTGCACACCTGCACCAATTCTCCCAGGAGAGGGAGGGGCAACTCACAGTGCCCTGCTGCTTTCTGGTCCATGCTCTGGGCAGTGGTTGCCTGATCATGTGTGCACCCACATGATCCCCTGGTGGAAGGAGCAGGGCATAGCAACGGTTTTGCTATGTCCTGGGCCCCTGCTCCAGCAGTGGTTGCCCAGTCATGCCTGCACCTGTGGCTGCTCCTCCTGGGGGAAGGAGTGGGGGTGTCTTGCTGCAGTTTAGCTGTTTGCTGGGCTGTTGCTTGGAGAGTGGTCACCCCATTGTGCCATGGTTCTGGGTTTATGGCAATACCTACCAGGGAGCCCACTCCTGGGCTTGCTGATTGTAGCTAGTTTCCCTGTTCCTATGCTTGGGGACCCTTTCATACTCAGGCACCCTGTTCTTTCTGTGACCCCCTGGGATCCTGAGACCATACTGCCCCACCTTGGATTCTGCCCCACTTGGCCACCTGAGCACCTTTCAGGCAGGAAGTAGTGATACTCCTTACAGCAGCACCTTATAGTACCTTACAGGAGCAGACTCTAAAAGTTCTGATTTACACTCTGCTGCTATATCACTTCCCTGTGCCCGCAGCTTATGGAGGTTCCATCCCCCTGTGGTTTATCTTCCAGTATACCCCCTCAGATTCACTCTCCACAACTCCTACCTTGCAAAAAACGGCCGATTTTCTATTTGTAGAGTTACAGCAATTCTTTTCATAGATATCAGGTTGAATTCACAGGTGTTCTGAATGATTTGATATCTATCTAGCTGCGTTCAAGGGACCAGATGAAACGAGGGTCTCCTACTCTTCCACCATCTTCCTCCTCCTTACCTATTTTTATTTTTTATGCTTTTGATTATTCTTTCTACTATAAAGTGTCCTTTACTGATGCTTCAACAATATGTTGCAAATAATCTTTTCCTTTTTAACAGCTTTTATCTGGATATAATTTACATACAATAAAATTCACCTATTTAAAATGTACAGTTTGATGCTTTGAGTATTTATAAGGAATTGTACAGGCATCACCTTTATTTATTTATTTATTTATTATCTCTCTATCTATTTGTTTTAGAATGTTTTGATACCTTAAAAGAAAGCTTGTACCCCTTACCCCCCACCAAGCCCTAGGAAAGCAGTAATCTACTTTCTGGCTCTACAGATTTGCTTATTCTGGACATTTCCTATAAATGGAGTGATGTGTATGTAGTCTTTTGTGTCTGGGTTTTTTTACAGAGCCTATCGTAAGTCAGCTTTACTAAGATCTCAGCTTTTGAATTGATTGTGACAAAACCCGGAAATCATGACTAATTTTCCATTTCATTTGGTTCACCAGCACTTTGAATTGCTGTTTAAAATCACTTTTCTGAGGCCTCATCCTGGTGAGTGTTAGAAGAGGCTATTTTATAAGAATATTATTTCCCCTAGATCTCTTCTCAGGTGCTAATGGAGGTTAATATGTATTTGTAGTCAGAGGAGTTATATTTGGGTCTCAGAGACTTTGGTAACCTGGTGATGGGTTCAGTAGGTATTAAAGGCATTGCCTTTAACTTTCTCTTTTTCATCTGCCCTCTTCTACAGAACTTTCATGGATGCTTATGAGTCTCATAATAGTTCTATGCAACGACAATCAACTTCCTTGTGAATCTTGGGGTCTTTCTAGGGACCCAGGGATCTCTGTTAAAGACTGCCAAATAGACTTAAATCGGAAGGATATGGACCATTAAAATCTGGTTTATTGCTAAAAGCAGAGAGCCCTTTGACTTTTGACATTAATCTACCTACATAGCAGTTAGTGTAGACAATATCTCATGACTTGTGTAGATTGTAGAGATGTTTAAACATTCCCATGTGACTTTTCTGAGCTCTTTGTTTTCTCACCAAGGAGAGAGAGCATGAGGCAGAGTGGAGGGGATGTAGGCTCAGGGAACAAAAGACCATGAATCCTGGCATGGCCACTTAGCCCACTGATTTTTGTCAAGTTTTCCTGGCCTCATTTTCCATGTGGAAAAATCAGGCAGTAATAAATATTAGAGTTGCTATAAACATTCAGTTAGGTAATATATGTAAAGAACTTTATACTTTGTAGGAACTGAATAACCATTTACTATTTCAAAAGGCAGTGTGATCTAGGAAAGAGAACTCAGGTGGAGGAACTAGGATGACTAGCATTTGAACGTTAGCTTTCAGCTTACCAGCTATGTGATCATGAGCAAGTTTTTTGTTTGTCTGTTTTTGTTATTCTCTGCTTACTTATTTATAAAAGGGGAATAATATGTCTTTGGAAGAGTTGACATAAGAATTAAAGAGAATTTGCTCATTCCTGTACGTGCCATTATAGAAACTGGTCCATAATTGATAACTATGATTTTTTGTTGTTGTTGTTGTTATCAAGCTGGCCTTGGCCAGTGAGGATTTCTCTAAGTCAGTGTTATAAAATACCTTCAATAATATGCCTTTCTGGGGCACCTGGGTGGCTCAGTGGGTTAAGCCTCTGCCTTCAGCTCAGGTCATGATCTCAGGGTCCTGGGATCGAGCCCCACATCAGGCTCTCTGCTCAGCGGGGAGCCTGCTTCCCCCCACTCTCTCTGCCTGCCTCTCTGCCTAATTGTGATCTATCTCTCTGTCAAATAAATAAATAAAATCGTAAAAAAAATAATATGCCTTCCTAGGTTGGAACGATATTAGTAATTGTAGCAAACGCATTCATTCTTTAGGGTTGGGATGCCACTCACCCCTCCATTGCTCTGACATTCTGGCCGATGCCAAAGATGCCAAGGACATACAAAGATGTACAAGGATGCCAAAGAGCAAAGTATGGGAATAAAAA
The DNA here is from genome assembly GCF_902655055.1 of Lutra lutra. NCBI lineage: Eukaryota > Metazoa > Chordata > Mammalia > Carnivora > Mustelidae > Lutra > Lutra lutra. The sequence goes on along the minus strand of NC_062287.1, from coordinate 93,930,769 downwards.
AATCTAACTCCATCATGGGACTTTCTGGGAAAAGCTGGCTAAAAAAAGATGATGGACCCAGTGCCAAAGTGAGGCTGCTTATCTCCCATTTTGAATTTACATTTAGGGATCTTCAAATTTGGGCATGCCCAGGAAGAGAGTGAGAGCAAGAATGAGAGTGAGACTGATTAGGTGATGAAGCGGAGACAGAGACATGTGAGTGAATGTGAGCGTGCACTGCAGCCTGAGTCCCCTTACCCACCTAGTTGCATGGAGAAGTGAGTATTGGCCCATCATCCCTGTTAGAACCATAATCAGGAAAAAATGGCAAAGTAGGCCCAGCCCTGCATGCTTGCTGCATGGGAACAGAATATAAAGCAGAGTTGGCCACACCTGAACCCAGAAAGGAAAAATTGGGAGTTAATGGGAACCAGCAAGTTTGCCTGTTGATGACCATGTACACGGGCTGATTGGTGTGGGTGGTAAAGTCTTGGCCCACTTGCCTTCATTTGGAACAATGCTGAAGGGCTCTCCCAGTTCCAGAGTTCTCCATGAGGTTTGCTGAAGCCATTTATTGTGTCTACAAGTGGGTTCAACATCACCTCTTCCCAGTCCTGCCTCTTCTACTCCCCCAAAGTGTTGATCCTGAGAACATCCTTATTAAGGCACCTGTATGCAAACTTCCATCTCAGTGTCTGCTTCCCAGAGAAGGAGACCTAGGAAACCTCCTTCACAAAGCCTTTCCTCATCCATTCCCAGTGGACCTGGGTTTTCCTTTGTTTGAAATCCTCTGAGCCCTTTTAGATAACCCTCTTATAGTGTTGGTATACTTCTTCCTTGAAATTTCTGTCCAACTTTTGTCTTCCTCATTAGACCAGTGGCTTTCCAATGATGGGATTTATGTCTGATTTATTCCTATGTATCCTCCAGATCCCAGCCTTTTACCTTGTGTATATAACAAATATTTGCCGAAATAGTTAAGTCCAGGTTGTAATATAAGTTGTCATACCAGGTTTATCTCAATAACTAAATTTTAAAGTGTGGTTAGGAAGCACATGGCGAAAAGCAACCTATTTCAGGTAGGATGTCTTCCCAGATTAAAACTAAGGTTCAAGCTTGATTACCTCCAAGGGTGAGCAGCTAAAGCAAATAGGACAAGCCTAGCAAATGTAGGATAAGAAGTCACTGGTGAAACCAGTATCCCTGAGGAGAGAGCTCTAACAAGTGCCGTAAGGAATATGGGCTCAGCATTGTCAAATTCCTTGTCTTTCAAGAGAAGATGGAAGCCCAGAGTTTACATGAATTTTTTTAATCTTTCAAATGTTTGCAAGCCAAGCAAACAACATCTGTGAATTGGATTCAGTCCTGAGGGGCTACAAGCCTGAAACTCCTGGGAAGGGCCTTTTAGGTTTTTTACACCTTTGGCTTTCTGAATTGTGTGTATCTGTCCCAAACAGTTGTACTTCATGAGAAATGATGAACTGTATTTATTGGAGGGTCATTTTTATCCACTCTTATGTACTGTATTTCTCACTGAGAGGACCAGAGGAGGATGGTTATGTGCTGAGCACAGTTTTTGGACCATAATTTCCAGAATGTTTTAAGAGTCTCAAAGGAAAGGTGCAATGCAACTGTAAGATAATTGTTGTTGTTTTTTAATGCCTCTTTTTTTTTTTTTCACCTTTAGGTAGGCTTATGAAATGGGCTGGCTCACAGTCTTTCTGTTTATTGAAAAAGGCAGCCAGGTCATTTTGTGCCAGCATAATTGCATTTGTATTGCAAGGATATATAAATAGAAAATCCAGTCCCAAATCTAAATCTTTTCTTCTAGAATACAGAGAAATACAATTCCTTTTTCTTCCATCTGATCATTTCTGACATCTGTGCAGTAAATATGGATTAGATAGGGATACAAGTACTAAATTTCTTTTGTTGCTTTTAACTCATAAAATAGGATTATTAGTGTGGGTAAGAAAAGAGTCTTGTCTGGGAACACATGGCTCCTTAAGGATGATATTGTCAGTGAAGTAGATGTGTGTGTGTGTGTGTGTGTGTGTGTGTGTGTGTGTGTATGCATGTACATGTGTATGTGCATGTGTGTGAATGATCCAAGCTGAGAATATGGGGGGTGGGAGGATACAGTACTCTTTGGTGCCATTGGTGGGAAATCCAATAGCCTGTTGTACAAAAAGCCGGGAAATCCTTGAATCTCACTGGTGGGAAATTCAGCTCAAAGAGTTACATTGTGTTTGCTCAGGAGAGAATTATTAGGTTAGAATCTGATTTACTTAATTTGAGACATTAGAGTGGGGCTAAGGAAAAAATCCTAAGGAAATATATAAATATCAACCTTTATGATTTACTTTGCTAAAATGGTCCATGGAAAATGCACAGGAAAGTCCTTATATAAGGTGCACTGTTATTTTGGGCAGGTAAATAAATGACCCCCACAACACTGCTGTTGCCATTTATACTGAGTTAGAGTCTAGCTTATGAACATCAGTCTTAGATATAGCATAAAGATCAGAGGTAAAGGACAAGTTTGCCTTTTGTTAATTGATTGTAATCATATACTTATTTGGATTAAGATGTCTTATTTTCAGTAATGCAAGATTCAATAAACAAAGTAAATTTAAAATATTATTATACAAAGGTGTTCTTAAGGTTTACACATTCTGCTTTACAACATGGGGATTTGGTCTCAGTCAATAGTTTTAAAAATCATTCTTTATAAATAAAGGCATTAATTCAAGTAACAGAATTTTAACTTGCATGACAAAGCTATTGATTTGACTCTGGTGACCATGCTAAGTGCCCTTACTTGTTTCATTCACAACTTTATTGATTTTGAGGAAGAGATATATAGATGTCTATGAAATACATCTATAAATGTTATTTTAAAATTGTCTTTTGGAAAGCACCAAACATTTTATCTCAATGGGGTTTTGTTGAGTCATTGCCTCTATGTTAGTAAGTGGGGGAGCAGGCACAAAGAAAGAATGAAAGCGATATTTTAGAGTTGAGATGAGAACCCCTCAGATTTCAGTGACCCTTGGTGGACACTGGTCAACATCCTTTTTTCCTGTATGAAGTTTCGTAGCAGCATTTCTAACTGAGTAGTATTCTCATGGAAGGAAAAGCGTGTCTCTTTGGAAAAAAAAAAAAAAAAGGAATATTTTTCAGCCAGTCAGAGGTGAAGAATGGGCTGGAACTAGGTCAGACCCCTCATCTGGTCCTCAAGAGTTGTGTTTTTTTTTTGTTGTTGTTGTTTGTTTGTTTTTTTAAGATTTTATTTATTTATTTATTTGACAGACAGAGATCACAAGTAGGCAGAGAGGCAGGCAGTGAGAGCGAGGAGGAAGCAGGCTCCTTGCTGAGCAGAGAGCCGATGCGGGGCTCGATCCCAGGACCCTGAGATCATGACCTGAGCCGAAGGCAGAGACTTTAACCCACTGAGTCACCCAGGCACCCCATAGTCCTCAAGAGTTTTGTAGCTAGGAACGTCAAGGCATTTGATTTCAGTTCTCCAGGTCCCTTGCATTTTTCCAGACTAGGCTGTTGCCCTAAAGATGTGACTCTGACAGGACACTCTGACAATAAGCTACACTGACTGGAGACCAACAGAAGCCTTTCAACCTCTGAAGGGCTTGCTCAGTTATGTCTAGACTTTCTATATTAGATGTCAGTGGAAGCATAGGGGAAGCAATTACTGCCTCAGATCTTTGTTCAGAGTTTCCTGAATTCAAGGATCTTTGAAGCATGACTACTTACTTAGTCCCATCCTCATGGCTCCCTTAAACAACCTGGACATTCTTTCAGACCTTCCCATATGAGGAGCTATAGCTCTTAGCTCTCACCTGCTAAGAACACATCTGACTGACTGACCGTAGTAACCATGATTTATCCTGATCTCAATGCTGAAACACCTTTCCCTAGGATCAGTACCTCTAACATAATCCTCCTTAAACTTTCTCACCAAGTATTCTTCAATAAAGAAGAGACTGAATACATATTTTTAAGTAGGATGGGGGAAAAAATGTAGAAATTATGAGCCTGACAAAAAAGGTGATGCTAATGAGATCATACGGTACATCCAAAGGCTGATTTTTTAGTAATTGTTACAGTTTGTCTTACAAATTCCTGCCACAGTTTAACATTCCATCCCCCAATACACAATGCCAAACTATAAAATAGAGAATATAATTTTAATGTTTGACACTATTTAACAATGTGTTAATATAGAATAGATTAATATTTAAAATAATGATTCATAGTTGTTTGATATAAAGTGTTTCCTCTGACTATGTGAGTAAAACTGATGATTCAGGATGGGGGGTTAACTTCATCCAGGGCTTTCTCCTCCTTTTACTGCAGATTCCTCCCCAGCCTCATACCCAGCACTACCCAGAGGTGTAAGGGATACGTGATCGGAAACAGTGTTTCCTCGGTTGTGCTGGAGAGTTGGTTCAATATTGCCTTAAATATTTCCTCAGAAGCCTGGGATTTTACACTTTTTTTTTTTTTTTTTTTTTTTGCAGTTTTTACTTTTAATGTAGCACGTCCTCTTTAAAAATGTCTATAAGGAGCACCAAAGTAGAGTCACAATTAGATTGTTGTCAAAGGTAATTTCCCCAGAACTGGCTGCCAGAAAAACAGCAGAGAAGGACCTCAGAAAGGGGCTTTGGAAGTGAGCCACTTTATCTTGTCATAAACTGCACTGAGATTAGAAATTCATGCAAAATAAGAAAGTAAATCTAAAAAATAATAGGATATAGTTAAATCAATATCGATATTTAGTGCGAAAATGCTTTATGGGAGGAAGTAAAATCTTTTAGGATCCTGGGGGGAAAATATGGGTGTAAGAATGGAATAAATTACTACAGTTTAATCACTTAGTAAATAACTAAAATACTATTGCTGAATTTATGGTGTCGGAGTGTAACCACCTATTAAGTAGAGAACGTGTTAGTGATTCAGTTGAGCTCGATTTTAGAGAAATCATGTAGGGGCCATGGCTGTCTTTACGACTTTCCTTTAGTATTTCTCTTCATTATTCTTTCCTGCATGTGGGCCCATTTTAAACTGTCCTGTGTTGGTAAAACCATAAAATCTTATTTAAAGGGAGTCTGTCAGATTCTGAAACATTCATTTAAGAGCCTTCCTTACCTGTGCTACTCACAGCGCTGATCATTTTCATCGAACCTGTTTATGACACCAGTTTCCTTTTCTCCGTTTGAGCCAGGGTCATCCTTTTGCCTTCAACCCCATGGTATATATTTGACTGCAAAGTGTTTGGAAGTGTCTGCTGGAGTGAAAATTTCATGCAGGGTGACAAAAATAATGGGTCTTCAGATATTTAACATTTTCTGGCTTCTATTAGCATTATAATGGTAAAGCACTGATCAGAAGAAGTATAGAAAGTGGGATAGTAATAGGGCCTTTTATCAAAACTATGTGTTTTTTGGGGGGGGTGGGGGGGACACCTGGGTGGCTTAGTCAGTTGAGCCTCTGAATCTCGATTTTGGCTCAGGTTGTGATCTCAGGGTCATGAGAGCAAGCCCTGTGTCAGGCTCTATGCTCAATGGGGAGTCTGTTTAGGATTCTCTCTCCATCTCCCTGTGCCCCTCCCTGCCATGTGCTTGCTCTTTCTCCTTCTCTTTCTCTAAAATAAGTAAATCTTTAAAAAAAGAAACCAAAAAACCTATGTGTTTGGTAAAAGCTACAGTTTGCCTCCAAGAAGAAAGGCACCATGTCTCCTTTATCCTTCTCGCCAAAGTACTTTGCCAATATCTATCTTTCCTGAGTAATTCTGAAATTGCGAAAACTTTTTCTCAGCCGTTTTATCAAAATTAATGTCTCCTTCATCCCATTTTTTTAAGCAATTGACTAGAAAATAGTGACAGATTAAGTCTCACTGAATAGTAATAAGATAATGACATTTTAATTATGCTTTATATTACACATATTCAGGTATTTATAGCAAAATAACAAATACAAGGAAGTACAAAATGTTAATATAATGTACAGAGGAGGTATATTCAATTACAATATAGCTGCTTTCTCATACACATCTTAAAATAATTTTCTCATTTTTAGTAAACTATACATTTTTTCTTATATATGATATTTCTTTTGGCAAAAGACCTTATATCACACTGACCCACAAGAGATTTATGAAATTTGAGTGCGCCGGTTGGGGTGCATCCCCAAGAGAACCCAAAGAGGAGACATAAGTTAAGAGATTCATTGCAAAAAATTGGCTGATAGGATTGTGGGGGCTGGCTAGGAAAGTTCCAAATCCTAAGGCAGGCAACCAGGAAATGCAGTCTGGAACCCCTGCACAGGCTAAGCTGCTCCAGAGACAAAATTTCTTCATCAGGGAAGCCTCAGACCTTCTCTTAAGGCCTTGCAACTGACCGAATGAGGCCACCTTGATCATCTAGGATTATCTCCCTGTTCACATATACCAAATATCTTCACAGCAACACCTACATTACTGTTTGATGAAATTAGTAAACTTGCCAAGTCGACACATCAAAGGACCTCTACGTGGACCCTCTTTGACTACAGAAAAGGCACCTAAATGTGGTTTGACCTCAGACAGTAGTTAAGCGCAGTTTCCCGGGTTCTCCCTGTATCTACATGGCTTACCTATTTCAGAACTTCAGGAAATTACTCTAAAATTGCATTGAGCTCATTAAGGGGAAGACATTTGATACCTTCTTAGATACTCTTCAGGCCCCCTGAATCGATTATATTATGATCTTAGTATTATCCACATGAAAACCCTTTTGTTATTTAAAGGCCTGTTTTTAATTATTCTTTTCTCCTAGAAATGACCAGCTTCATTAATAGGGCTTTCATTTTTTTTTCTATTTTATTCACAATAAAATAATGAAACAGTATCTGTTAAATGCTTTGCAGAAAGTTCAGTGCATTTTTAGCATAGAATTTCTTTGTATTCAATGTAGGAACACGACAATGAACAAAGTAATAGTTCCAGTTTTTTTCTAATCTTGAACCAACCAAATATCATACTCTGTTCACAAACACTGAAGGGCCCGGGATTTTTTTTTTTTTTCCTTTTTAAATAAACACTGTGTTGACTTGGCAGTACTCACAAAAAGAAACGGCAAACCAAATCCTTGACCCAACTTCTGAGAACTAGCCTTCCCACAACAGGACAGCTCCCTACTTCTTCTTAAGGGAGGGTGGGAAATAAGAGTATTGTATATTTCTCTCTGTGCTGTGCCCAGAAACTCTGAAGACCTAGCTGTGCCTTTTGGATTAAATAAGCCAAGGTACCAGTTTAGCTAAGGAGAGCTTGGTGAAAATGTCAGTATGGTCAGTGCAAAATAGCTGTTTTAAGCTCTTTAAACTCTTAAAAATAGATGTTAGAAAAATGTCAACCCTGTCAACGGTTGATTGCCAGGACAGAGTTTTGCCCAATACACTTGAGTCAGTTATGTTTCCAGCATTGCTGTAGTTGGGAAATTTGCAAGTAGTGAATTTGCGTTATTTATGGTAAAGGGCACTCTATATCCTCAGTTTTTTATTCTCTGTTTGTTTCATTCTCTTAGTGACTTCTGCTAATTGCATAAAATGAAGTTAGATGAACATATAAATTAGTTTGTTAATGATGTTGAACCACAGACACCGACCAAATTTACCAAAGAATTCTCTTCACTTTTCCATTTCAGCTTCCAGCAAAGGCTTTCATGCTCTCATCTTGGCTGCTGTGTATGCTTCTTACCCTAACCTTTCCCCTTTTTTGGGGCTTCCCCTGCTAATTCAGCATGAACATACAACCCTGATGAATCAGTGTGTCAAATCAAATATCTTTACACTGTATAAACTTGGTTACCTTTATTAGTCAGTTCATTACTCCAATCAAATGTACTGATGCTGCCACCCTTGCTTCCACTGTCGGTTGAGCCAGCAAAGTCCTGGATGGGGCTCCATGGAACCTTGGAACATTTGCTAAGTGAAGATCTTTAGCCAGAAATTTTCAGTGGATACTATGTTATGAAACATCAGAGGGCAATATTATATCTTAGCCCTCTCTTTTTAACGTAATGCCTTGTTTTAGATTTTTATTGCTATTTACCTGATTGGGAATTGTTCTTGGAGTCAAGGATGCTCATCATGAAATTTCATGATAAACACAGAAAAAAAAATACCTGTACTTTATAAACACACAAATACATAACATAAATGAAACAGGTTAACTTAAAACGTTCATTGATTTAGTGATATTTACAAACTGCATGTAAGATTTTTTTCCTGCGATTGACAGAACACTTTCATGCAATCTGGTATTTCTTTCCCAGCATTCAGGGAGTGTTCAGGTGTTCATTGTGCGATTACCACACTGAAGAGCAGGGAACGACATCTGGAGTGAGGAAAGGGGCAATGGTGAACAGAAATAGAAGCTCATTTATTTTCAAGCTGAAAGGTGGAAAAAGGAAAATACACCCTTCACACCTGGGTGTGTAAATCAATATCTATTACATTCCATGAAAAATGCTGGAAGCCCCTCTTGTAAGTCTGGTTTGTACGTATAAGGTAACTATATTCTAAGCTTTCGGAGTTGTCCAAACAGCTCTGTGATGGAATGCCTAGTATCTGGAGCAGGTAGAACGTGGGGACAGTGAGACATTCTTAACAGGATTTTACTATATATATTTTGAGCTGACTAATAAAATACAATTTTGTATCATCCAATCAACATTTCTGCTACTGAAAGAATAACTTCTGCCATGGGAAACATGTTCCTAGGATCCGCTTCTGGCCTGGTATTTAGGGACCAATGATTGAATTGGGCCTGTATTACAGGTAACTCTAATTTAGGTAACTAGATAAAAGTGTAAGTAATGATGCTCATTTGGGACACAAGGTGCTAAAGGTAGGGGGCTTCTGCTAGGAAAAGGAACTACCAAGCTGCTTGTCTGGTTTTATTAAAAAGTAGTTATCAAACCCTGAAGGACACCTTTCCTTCCTTTTGTCAAAATAAGGCTGGATTCTTTCATGATCAGTGTTCTGCTGTGTCTCCGGAGTTGGTTGTTGTTTAATTATGTATTACCTAAATATTATCTTGACAGCATAAATTATACATAGGCAATTGGTCTGGGATATTTGTAAAGTCTGGAAAGATAATATTGATTAGCGTTTCCTAGACATGACTGAGTCCACATGGTTCAGAGCTGGGCAACACAGCACCCGTTTTATTACTTGACAAATTCCAGAATAGGAATTGGCTTCCTTCTTTCTGCTTTCTTGCTAGACTCCAAGTATATGTATGTATGCATATGTGTGTATATATCTAGATCTATCTATCTCTGTCTATATATATCTTGATTAAAAGCAAATATGTTTATTGGAAAAAACAGAAAATATGGAAAGTAACATAAAGAAATGAAAACCACCCATGAACTCACTACCCAAATATAAACATTTTATATCTATCACTCAACATCCCTTCATTCATCAAATATTTACTAAGCCATCGTACTGCACACAGGCAGTCTTCTAGGTGCTAGGAATACATTAGTGGCCAAAACAGACAAAAAAGCCCAGTCCTCTCAGAAATTACATTTTAGTGGAGGGAGTCAGTATACAGATAAGTAAGTAAACTTTGCAGTTGTTAGATACTTTCCACCTGAGTCTTTCCACACTGTTCTGTGGGAGAATGGATTTTAAGGACCACACCAAGCATTTCCTTTGGTCCTCTGCACTCTGGTTGGCTTCAGAATGTGTACGTTATGGGCCTTCCATTAAGAAAGGCCCATAGACTACATATAAATAAAGTCTGTCTAGTCCAACCAAGAAATGATCTCAGAAAAACAAATGAAAATATGTTTTCCATTCATAACTCCACTGTATATGTTTTATATACATGTCTTTGTGTATGTAGAATCTCATAGGAGGCACTGGCAGGAGATCAGAAGGTGGAAGGCAAAATGAGGCTGGGCCCTGGTTCACAGTGGCTTTGTTCCCTCGTGCAGACCACAGCTCCTGTCTGGAAGCCCTCTTCTGCAGTGAGTACTCTCTCTCCAGGTTCTGATAATCGCACTCTCCTCTTGCCCCTTCATTTCCAAGGTTGGCATTGCCCCTGCCCCAGTTGTTACTCATCTTGGGGTATTTTGCATTATCTTGCTGATTTTTCTTCACCCTGCTTATACCCTTATAAATACTCCCTGCACTATTTTCTTTTCTCCCTGCCCCCTCCCCCAACCAATTACCATACTCTGTGTGCCATCTGTTTCCTTCTGGGACCTTAACAAATATATGTAGAATGCTACAGAGTTGCAAATACTAAGGAGGAAAAATAAACAAGGGAATAGGGATTGAAGTATTTAAGAGCTTGAGATTTTAGGTATAGTGGGCAGGGAAGCCTTCCCTGAGGAAGTGAGTTTGGAGTGAAATCTGTAAGAAAAGAGTAAGTACCTTCTACCAGCACACAGAGAAAGAGAGAAGGGGGGAAGCAGAGAGGGAAATTTCTGGGAATATACACATTACTATATTGCAAGAATAGAATCATTAGAATCATATTGTTGCACATGGTGTTCTGGAACTAACACTGCAGGAGCAGGTCCCCATGCCATCAAAAATGCTTTTATTATTCAATTGTAATGACTATATGGAACTTCATTTTAAAGTTATAGCATACTTTATTTAATTGATCCCCTGCTTTTAGACAATTAGGTTGATTTTACAACTCCATTACTATAAATGAACCTTGTTGACAGTCCTTACTTTCTGAAAGCATTTAAACTGATTTCCAGGGCCTACTGGGTCATCTTTCAGGAATCACTGTTTTATGCTTTCATAGAATGGCAGAATGGGCTCAGTTCTGGGAGCTGTTAGTGTCAGTCTTTGGGAGAGATCCATCATTGGTGTGCAAGAGTAATTTTGCAAATGGGTGTGGGATGTGTAATTACCATCTTGAACAACAAGAAGAAACATCTGGAATGAGGAAGAAGATTGCAAAGGGGGTGATGGTTCTTCTCCCCCCACCCCCAAACCGGAAGCTTGTGTAGTGAAATGGAAGTACAACGTTCATAACTGCAGCTCTCTCTAACCGGAAGAGACTTCTTACCCGCATGGTCCCTCTTCCTCCAGCAGAAGCCCTGGAAGTGCTAAATAGGTTGTTTGGTTGGCTGAGCTTCTCTCTCTGGCTAAGCTCAGGATTGGGTCTGTATGCATGCACGCTTATTTGATTGAGTTTGGGGACAAGAGGGTTTTACTGCTGGCTATGTCCAGAGTCTTTAGTGAGAGTGAGATGAGTCTTTAGTTAAGGATGAGCTCAAGTGAAAGATGCCTTGGTGGTGCCCTTGGTTAAGCATGTGACTCTTCGTTTTGGCTCAGGTCCTGATAGCAGGGTTATGGACTTGAGCCTCATGTTGTGCTCCATGCTATGTGCCAGCAAAGAAGAGTCTGCCTAAGACTCTCTCTCTCTCTCTCTCTCTGCCCCTCCACTCGCCTGCTCTCTCCCCCAAATAAATAAATCTTTTTTTTTTTTTTTTTAAAGAAAGATGAGAATGGTACTTTGATTTGCTCTATCACACATCACACTAGCTTTGGTGAGCTGCCCCCTGTTCTCAAAGGACATAGATCGTCTACAGAATCAGGTTCTCATAAAACATAGTTTTCAAGACCCTGATTTTTTTGCCTCTAATTTTGTCCTTGGATAAATTTTACTCTGCACTGATCTATTTCTTTTTTTTTAAATTATTTATTTGTCAGAGAGAGAGAGAGAGAGTGAGAGCAAAAGCAGGAGGAGCAGGAGAGGGAGAGGGGGAAGCAGGCTCCCCGCTGAGCAAGGAGAAGATGCAGGACTTGATCCCAGGACCCTAGGACCAAGCACCAAAGGCAGGCACTTAAGGGACTGAGGTCCCCCAGGGGTCGCAGCACTGATCTGTTTCTGAAAAATAAATAAATAATAGTTTAAGAAAGTAACTCTTTGTACATATTTTATATTCATTGAAATTATATCTGAATATACTTTATGTCCTTTAAATTTTTTCTTCCTCTCTCTCTCTCTCTTAGCCAAGACCCCTCTTAGTGAGATTATATAGAAGGACACCTCAGAAAGTTATTTAGAAGTCAACCCAGAGAGAAAAGACAAACTCCAGCACTTGTTCTGGCTTTTAAAAGTTCTGTTTTCTCTTGTCTTGTTTCATATCTCAGTTCCACCTCCTGAGACTCCAAATGCCAGCATAAATACCAACACAAGTCACTAAGTTTCTCAGGTGCTGACACAAAATGAATCAACAACGGCAGCCGTGCACTACTCTGACTGACAGAGCCTTCAGTGTGAAGCCAAAGTTTGGATCAGAGGCTTTGCTCTCTGAGATTTGTTGTCTCTTTCCAACTTTGGAGTGGGTTATAATGACAGCTCTGAGGTGTGGAATGCAGGAAGAATTGATGTAATCAAAGAAAGCCCATATTCTCATAAGTGATATCTCTGCAAATATTATTATTGCCTATTCACAAGTGAAGAAACTGGGGCTCTAAGAAGCCCAGGACTACAGGGCTTTTAAGTATTAGACCTAAACCATAAATCTAGGCACAACAGAGCCTTCACCATAATGACTAATATGTCGTAGGTGTTCCATGTTGTTTTGTAATGACTTCAGAGAAAATGGAAGAATTAAACTCATCTTAAACGTTACATAGGAGATCCAGTAGGCATGTGTTAGGACTCCCAATTGATCTTGAAAAGATTCCAGAATGTTTCCAACTTAGTATCTTTAGGTCTGCCTTTTGTATACCATTAAACTGAAAAAAAAAATGCCTTTCTGAATATACAATTTACTTTAGCCATAACACTGGATGTCTTATGCTTTTCCTGTTATTTTAGTTAGAGTAGGTCTTCAGAGATGAAAATCACAGACATATTCTGTCATCGCACTAAATTATTGAAATAGTTTTGGTTTCCTAAATATTCCGATTCTTTCTTTGCTGTTGGACATTTCCACATGCTTTCTCTTTTTGAACAAATCTTCATGCTCCTCATTGCTTTTCCATAACACTTGTCTCTGTATTTAAGTTTATACCTTTTGCTTGACTAATTCCTGCTCATCTTTCAGTCCTCAGTTCAGGTTACCATATTGAAGTGGAGCAGATATTTCTCCATGGCGTTTGCACCACTCCCCAAATTTTACACATTGTAGTGTCTATTACTTACTGATGTATAGTTCTCTGTATTTTTCTATATATCCCATACAGTGGGATAGGCAGGGATATCGTATGTTATGTGTACTACTGTATCCCTTGCACCTAACAACAGATGCTCAATACATCTTTAAGAATGAAGGGATAGGTGGAATCATGTATGGGTGAACAGAATAAGTAGATTAACCCTTCTAGTAGTTAAAAAAGTTCACTTAAACTCTTTGCACTTAGAACCACTACATTCAGGTCACTCAGTGCTTGAAATATTTATTTGATACAGTCAAATAGTCATCCTTTAGAAAGGTTTAGATCCCTGTTTATATTACCAATAATACCAGTTTTGCTGTTCTGACTTAAGAGTGTTCCCCATGCTACCTCCTTGGGAGAACTCCCATTATAGCCACCATGCAGAATGGAATGGACCGCCACCCAAAATTTGGTTCAGATGTCAACACCAATGACAAACATACACCATAGTCCGAGAGAGTATGAAAATGTTTATTACTCACAAAATGAGGCTTTCTGGGGAGGCTAAGGTGGATCCTGAGAAGGAAATGGCTTGAGGTTCTTATGGTGTTTGGGGTGGGAGGCCTTCCTGTGTATGGCCTTGGCACTGCCAGTGTCAAGGGAGGGGTACCCAGGCTTTCCTATCACCTTGCACAGATATGGGGCAGAAGGGAAAGAGGAAGGCTTACATGTTGTTAGCAAACATTAAGAAATGGCGTCAGACTCTTTAATACGCACAACCTTGTACAATCTCATCACCTTGAGACAGGTGGGATTTGTAACTTATTTCTAACCAAAATAATGTGGCAAACAGAATGAAAAGTAATGGATGGTCTCCTTTAAAATCACTCCTGTGATTATATTAGATCGAATAAGACCCCATTTAAGATATTTCATCTAGAGGCTTAATGAAAAAAGTGACCATATTGGAGAAACCCACATGGCAAGGAACTGTTGTTGGTCTCTAGGAACCACAGGTGACCTCCACAGTCTGATGCTGTCCTCCAGCCTGCAGCCAACAAGGAGGCAGGTTCTGAATCCTCTGGTCACAAGGAAATGAATTCTGCCAGCATCCTGAATAAGCATGCAAATGGATCCTTTCTCAGTCAAGTCTTCAGATAAGACCATAGCCCAAACTGGACCTTGATTAAGGTCTTAGAACACTGAACAGAGGATTTAGCCAAGCCATGCCCAGACTCATGTCCCATAAAAACTGTGAGACAGTAAATGTATATGTTGTTCTAAGTTGCTACATTTGTAGTCATTGTGGTCTTTTGTTGTGCAGCAATAGAAAATTAATATATATTCCAACCAAGTAATCTGTCACAGTTTCTCCAGAATTGTTTTTTCAGCTAATGTCATATCACCATCAATCCTTTCTAGCTGGATTAATCACTCAGTGATTCTACTACTCTGGTGAATTGTTATATCAGGGACATTTTTAGTTTTTTCTAAGTCTCCAAGGCTGATCCAGGATCATACAATAAGGTAAATGACACTTTAATAATGCCTCATAATTATTGAGGGCTTCTTATGGTCATTAGTTCCCAGAATATCTGTCATGAATTATTCCATTTAACCCCCACAATAGAAATATGTGTAACATCTTTTTCCCCATCGTACAGATAAGGTTAACAGGGATTCACAGACTTTAGGAACTTGTGAAAAATAACCCAGCTAGTCAAATTTATATCTAGAATTCAAGCCTAGACTTGTGCCTAGGATCAACACTTTTTCTTTTCTGTAGGAGGGTTTTGGCAACTGGTGTCTCCTGGTGACATTGCAATTTAAAATAAACTTTAAAATTTTGTTTTCAGAACCAGTGATCTTTGCCATAAATTTAGGCTTCCCACATTCAAATTCCCAATTCACTGCCTGGACTAAAGCTCCAAAAATCAAGAGCATGGACTTTTATTTTCTCAAAGCAGGGTTAGATATGTCTTCATTATGATATACTAGGATTTCTGAGTTTTTGCTTTGGAAAAATCTACATGTGTCCATCTGCTTGCTTTTTACTGACTGATCTATTCTCATGACTTTAGGATATAGCATGTCCTGCTCAAAGAAAAATGTGAAGCAGAAGCAAGTAAGCAAAAAAAATAACGAGCGTTATTAAAGGAAACCAACTGAAGTCAGAAAATCTGGGGGCAAATTAATTTTTTCCAAGGGAATCCTAATGCTAAGTTATGCCTGGACTGGAGATCTATTTGTTAAGTAGCGTTAATGCAGGAAGGTAATCTAGATTTCCTTTTGAGTCTCTTGGAAGCAGTACATCTCTTTGTTTATCCCTCATATAATTTATTCAGGCCTTAATTGTATTAGGTAAAGGGTAGAGAATTTAAAAATAAAAAGGTTTCAATGATTCTGGGAACATGCATTTATTACTGTGATAAAAGAGCCAGCTCTCCCAGTCTCTATTTGCTACATTGTTTCAGTGCTTCTCATCTCCAATAAATCAGGGGCTGGGATCTGGTCCCTTGGCTGAGATCAGTGCCTGAAATGGATGCTGTAGGTTGCCTAATAAAGCTTTCTGCTTAGGGCTTCCATTTTTGATCATGATCTGGAATGTATGTCTTTCTGTGAACTGATAGCCCTTTCCTGACCTTGGCCTGACTTCTACCTTGGACTCAAGAAGAATACATACATTTTTTCCCTAGTGTTCCTGGAAATGAGGCACATAAAAGAAGGACATTGTTCCCATTCTAATAAAAGATAGTAATAATAATGACAATGACAATAACAAGAAGAAGAATGTCAACCCGGCAGATACTGCCTAGAATCGCCTTCTATTTGTTCATACATTCACTCCTCCTAACTCCCCTTCTGCCCCCCTCATCTTGTCATGTTACTCTGCCCTTAGGGTACTCTAGCTGCCTTACCTGCAGCTGTGTATAGAGCTAAAAGGTCCTATGATTTTGTATCCCATCTTCCCTCACCACCTGACCACCAGTTTTTCTTAATGACTGGATGGTGCACTCCATCACACCTCTCTGCTAAGAAGGAAGGGAGCACAGTAAATT
This sequence comes from Lutra lutra, assembly GCF_902655055.1. Taxonomy (NCBI): domain Eukaryota; kingdom Metazoa; phylum Chordata; class Mammalia; order Carnivora; family Mustelidae; genus Lutra; species Lutra lutra. Next base: position 93,914,588 of record NC_062287.1, on the reverse strand, counting down.
CCGAGGTATAATTTTCTACTCTAGTCTTCTCGTGGAGGATTAGACTAGAGCTGGGACTTTCCCTGAAAGTGCACCTTTGTCTGACTCTTTTCCCTTCCCCGTCTTGCGTCTCCCACCCCCTACTGACTTTTCTCTTGGGAACACACATCTTCATTTCATGGTCTTGCTTCTGAAGAGCCCCTCCTGCAGCAATCACCAGCTTTAACTGAACATTTACCATCACATTAAGTTTTCTCACAAATCCCTTTGGAGTAAATGTCACTAACCCTCCACTACAGAAGCACATATTAACCAACTTTCCTGAGTAGCTAATAAGTGCGGCAGTCCAGATCTGAACACAGATTCACGCAACACCAAGACCTGTTCATTGAACGTGTGATGTGTGCCTCTCAGTAGAAGTCTTATATGAAGCGTCTGTCATTTCATCATAAAATAGTAGCTGAGGAATGGCTTTACCAGTCAGAACATCTGGATTCCTATTATCCTTTAACTTGATGTGTGAACTTAGGCAACTTGCTGCATTTTTCTAAGCATTAGTTTCTTCATTTATGAAAAGGGAGGAACTAGTATCTGTCTTATCTTTTAAAAATGAGGTCTTAATGATATGAAGGTGAGCATTGCTTTGGAATTGTAAAGTATAGGAGGAAGAAACATAATCTTTGGGTCTGGATTTGATGCTTGATTTCACAACTAACTAGCAGTGTAGTCTTGGACAAAATGCTCGCCTCTGTGAGCAATGTCTGCTTCTGTGAAATGGGGTGGGGGGACGGTAATCATGCCTTCTTCATGGAGGTGCTTAGAGGATTGAAGCTGGTTTGGCTTTGTCCAGTGTCTGGCACAGGGTAGTTCCTTGATAAATGGTAGCCATGCCCACCCTTTTTAAAAAAAATCTCACTTCTTCAAGAGTGTGTTAGGACTCAGAAATAACCTAGAAATGTCACTTTTCCCCAGCCACTTGCTCATACAGGGAGCATATCTTTGTGTGTGTGTGTGTGTGTGTGTGTGTGTGTGTGTGTGTGTACACAGAGACACATATTTTGATTAAGCTCTTCTTTGCTTTTATGCGTTGGTATACTCTCACTTTTGCTGTCTTTTCATGTATATTTTATTCCCAATCAGTGTCAGAAACCTTATGCAAATTCCTTGTTTGTTTCTATATTATTCCTTTACCCAGATCTGCACTTTTATGAAGCTTATTTTTCTCTCACTGACTTCTTTTAATTTTCCTGTTTTAAATCAGCCTCTATGAAAAGAAGATGTTGTGTTGAGTGACACTTGTATGTGTGTGTGGGTGTGCATGCCTCCTAGTGTCAGGGTCATTCTCACAGTAGAAAACTGCGTGTTTGGCTGTCGGTCCCCAGTGACCAAGACTTGCTTCCTGGAAAGTATCATAGACATTCAGATAGAATGACCTGAAAGGGGGCGCCTGGGTGGCTCAGTGGGTTAAGCCGCTGCCTTCGGCTTGGGTCATGATCTTGGAGTCCTGGGATCGAGCCCCACATCGGGCTCTCTGCTCAGCAAGAAGCCTGCTTCCCTCTCTCTCTCTCTCTGCCTGCCTCTCTGCCTGCTTGTGATCTCTCTGTCAAATTAAAAAAAAAAAAAAAAAAAAAAAGAATGACCTGAAAGACTATCTGAGTTTCTCATTTGCAAATAGAAAACTTGAGAGGAGGTGAATGGCTTGTCCACGACTAGAGTCCAGAACATTTTACTTCACACCCAAAGTTTTTTGCCACACTTTCCTTTGAGACAAATAAGTGGTGTAAATTACCTATAGCAAAGCGTCTAGAAAATATTGGTGGTTGGTATATTTGTAAAATTTGTTCCTTCTGTTCTCTGGCCAGCTGTTCAAGCTTTCTGACAGTACAGTTTTGGTTCACTTAAAATTCAGTCCTTTTGTAGTTCCGACATCACCAACTCTGTCAAGGATCAGGCTGACCCAGAAGAGAGTCCAATTGGCTTTGAATTGTAAGTCTCCCTGTTATTGGTTGCACAAAGTTGGCAGCTTGCTTTGTCTCCCAGTTTCTTCATCAGTAAATTCAGAATGATAATACATGTGTCGAAGGGTTGTTGAGAGGCTGAGATTTTATAACATAGACACATTGTCTAATTTAGAGCCACACACATTGATTACTCATAAAAGGGTCTTAGAATACTAAGAATAGCAGATGTGCCTCTGAATTACAGAATAGATTTGGTTCTCTGTGGAAGTAAGGATGCATGTGATACATTTCAGAGTAAGAGGCATTGTTTGGGGGAACTTTTAAAGAGTTTCAGTACCAGAAACAGATGCCAAAGTGCTGTTTACCTCTTTCTTAGGTAAATAAAGAACATTGAAATGGTCTGATTTACCTGTAGTGGTGGTATCAAGATAATGGAAAGCCCCTTCTTGATCTCCTCGCTCTCCGCAGGACATTGAGATTGTTCCTATTTTATTCCTTTTTTTCTTTTAGCCTAGGACCTGCACTTGGGCAACATTGTTCCTTGGAAGGTGTTTCTCCTGTGTATGTCACATTGCATTTGTGTGTTCTGAGCCTCTGCACTCCAGCCACCCACACGCACCCCAGTACAAAGTAACTGGAGAAAAGGAACCACTCCTTAGTGAGGATGTATTTCATCTTTGGATTTTCCCTGGACGCTATTTATGCACTACTTTCTTCAATTATCCCCACGACTAATTACCTACGTTTAACAGATGAAGAAACTGAAGATCCACAATATTTTCTGCAAAAGGCTAGATGATCGAGATTTATGGCTTTGTAGGCTGTATGTGTCCTACTTAGCCCTGCCTTCGTAGTAAGTAGTGGCAGTAGATAGTATGTAAACAAACACGAGTGGCCATGTTCCAATACAGCTTCATTTTCAAAAACAGAGAGCAGGATGGATGGAGTCCATAGGTTGAATGGTGCCGACCTTTGTGATTATGAGGTAAAACCAGTATTTGAAATGAATTTGGTTTGCCTTTAGAGCCTGTGTACTTCACATTCATCTCTGCTCTTTCCTAACTGGTTTTGCGATTAGAAAGGAACTCAAACATATCCTGTTAGAAGTGGTGCTTGGGGGGCGCCTGGGTGGCTCAGTGGTTTAGGCCTCTGCCTTCGGCTCAGGTCATGATCTCAGGGTTCTGGGATCGAGCCCCGCGTGGGGCTCTCTGCTCAGCGGGGAGCCTGCTTCCCTCTCTCTCTCTGCCTGCCTCTCTGCCTACTTGTGATCTCTCTCTGTCAAATAAATAAATTCTAAAAAAAAAAAAAAAAAAAAAAAAAGAAGTGGTGCTTGGTTTACAAGCTCTAGGGAGAGTCCGTGGCTTGTAAACTGGCACCACAGCTTACTCAGGGGAAGTTCCTTGAATTAGAGGCTTTGCATGTGGCAGGAAATAGCTCTATCTCTCAGGTAGGCCTTGCGTGTTGGGCCCTCCTGAATGAGGACAAGCATGACACCAGTAGGCCTGAAGTACTCTGATTGTGTCTTGACATTGTCTAGTCTGGGCAATTGATGATGTCAATGCTTGGGATTTATGCTGACATTTCCGGAAGGGTTTCTGTCTGAATTACTCTAAATTTACCTCTAAATAGGCAAAGAGCCTGACATTATCCAGAGCTGAAAGAAGAACCTAAAGCAGCACCCACAGCAAGTACAGAAGAATCTGGATGTAGCCAGTGCCTCTCAATAAAGTCACACTCTGTTGACTTTGAAGAATAGCCCAATTATCCTCAATTTTGGCATGCAGAAAAATAATGCAGCAGTGTGACCTCATACCATACATCCCGCATACACAAACACTCCCTATGCAATGAGTTGTTGCTCTAAATTGCTCTCCTCTGAAGGAAAGGAATTGTCCATTCTATCTGTCACCCAGGGGAGACTTCAATGAATCAGTCACAGAGTAAGGCCATTTCCTGATGTCTCAGTTGTCAAAGAAGAGAAAGGTTGGATTTCTAATTAAGTGAGTGTGCTAGCTCTCAGGGCACTGTCAAGAAAGCACAGCTTAGTCATAGAAAGAACCCACCCATTTGTAGTTCATCAGCATGCTTTTGCAGACAGAAAGGGTGAATCAGGACACCTGGTTTCTGTTTTCATGTGGACCTTGGGCAATCGTAGAGGGAAGAGTTCTGGATCCAGAACTTGACATGCTTTAAAGTCCTAGCTCTCACCGTTATCAGCTCGTGGGCCTGGGCAGAGACTCTTCATGTGGCTCAGATGGCTCATTGTTCAGGCAAAGTCATTGTCTGCTCTCCCTAAACACACACTTAGACTGCATTCCCCAGGCTCCTTGCAGTTACTTTGGCCGTGTGGCTGAATTCTGGTTCATAGGATGTGAGTGGACAGAATGAAGGCCGATTCTAGGCCTAGACCCTAAAATCCCTCCGTCATTCTCTCCCTTTCCTTATGTGTAGGTCAGGTATAGGGTATTGTTCCAGGGACTCCAAAACCCTAGACGGTGATGGAAGATCCTGCTTCCTAAGTGGAACAAAGCCTGTATCTAGCTCCCTACTTCCCCTACCAACTGGACTTTATATAAGTGGGTTAAACCTCTGAACTTCTAGAACTATGTGTTACAGTAGTTAGTGTTAACCTCTTCATAACAGTGGCGACAATAACAACTGATCCTTTTTTTTTTTTTTAAGATTTTATTTATTTGAGAGAGAGAGAGAAAAAGTGAGCACTAGCAGAGGGTAGGAAGTGGTTGGGAGGTAGAGGGAGAAACAAACTCCCCACTGAGCTGGGAGCCTGATGTGTTGCTCAGTCCAGGCCTCTGAGCTGATGGCAGATTCTTAACCGGCTGAGCCACCCAGGCGCCCCACAGCTGATCTTTTTGAGCCTTTACATTAGGATAGGCATGAATATCTTTCAGGATCTTCAAAACAGTGACTTTGTAAGTTCTGTGAATACATTGTCTTCTCTCACATGGTTCATAGGTAGTGGAGCTCATTCCTCTACAGGATAAACACAGTAATATCTGCCCATCCACCCAAAATGTTGTCACATGTGTCATGTGCATTAGCACCTAGAAAGACACTTGGTGGACTCAGAACATCATGTAAGTGCTCGATGTTTTCATGATTCCTGCCCCTTGGTTCTTATAATTACAAACATTTGTTCTACTTAATCACTAGTTTAAACACAGTAACATGAAACATTTTTGTATCCCATAGAGGCAGGTGATGGTGACAATCTAACATTCCTTGCCTCGTGAATGGCATTTAGTGGCAGTAAGTGCAAGATAGAGCGGGAGTGTGAGAATGAGTGGAAAGATAAAATAGGAAGAAGCACTAATACAGAGATTGTTTTATTACTGTGTTCTCTTCTCCTCTGTTCCCTCCAGCTAAATATTTCCTCTGGTCTGCAATTAGGCATGCGGGATGTCGTCCTAAATGACCCTCAGTGACCTCATCATTTACTAGTGGCTTATAGAATACTCAGGGAAGGAAAGCCAGGTCTCAAGATCTAAGGAAATGGGAAAAATTACCTTTTGTGGGTTTTCTTTTAAAGAAAAGATAGAAAATTATTATAACATGTGCTATTTGATACTGATGTTCAGTTCTGATGTAATTCTCAACCCAGACCAGATCTTAGGACATAAAGAATTGGGGAAAATCAGGCTTTATGGCTTTTCCTTTAGAAAGATAAATTATTATGCCATATACCAATTGCTTCTCAAGTTTAATTCAAACTGAGAAGAGAAAAATGCATGACAGATTATTGAGGCACATTTTTAGCATGTCTGTCATCTAAGTTTTAATTCAGAGATCACAAGCTATGGGACTCTGGTAAGTCTCTGACTTGCAAGAATGTTTTGTTGAATCCAAAGAGTGACATTCAGAGAGTGTTAAATTGGTATCAGGAAATTTCTTACATGCATACAATCTGGGTCTGCTTGACAATAAGAAAGACCTAGACATTTTGAGGTTATGTTGTTGCATGACAATTGTTGGGAACAGCAGAGTGCTATCCATTGAGATAGACCCTGTACCACAGTCTTCAACACCCTGTTGCTCTCAACATGGGAGCCAAGTGTCAGTTCCCATTTAAGTCCTTCCATTCTTGCCTGCTTGCCTCTTTTACACTGATTTTCTGCTCTGTGTACTGAATGCTTCCTCTGCTTCTGAAGATAGCTTCTCTGGGAAGACAATATTTAGTGTTAATAAAAACAGACCCATCTCCTCCACGTTGGTCTGGAGCAGAGAGGATGTATTACTTTCTCTGGTTATTAAGTCGGGGTTGCCAGTGTCTGTTCAGGTACTGTGCATTCTGCATAGACATCCTCCCTCACCATCTTTTCTCTGTTTGAATATCCTGTGTTTACCATTCACACTCACCTTTGGTGTCACCTCCACCAGGGGTCTTCCATAACTTCAACCACTTTAACAGGCTGGGTTGGTTTTCCATATATTTTTTAACCGAGCACCATATGCTCATTTCTGTCAAAGGACTTATCATTGCAATTGTTGATTTTCTTGTTTACCTGTCCCACTGAAACATAAACTTGGAGGAATCGTCACCCCTTCTGTCCAGTCACCATGACTCTGCATATGCGGTTTCTTCTTCCTAGAATGCTTGCTCCTATCTGCAGCACTCCCCTTGGCCCTAGTAAATGCTACTCACCTCTTGGGGCTTCTCAAGCATTGCCTTTATCAGGGAAACTTACTGTGGAGCCTTTAAACTAGCTTGGTTCCCCCAACCTATGTTCCTGTAATGCAACTCTAGACCATCGTAGCACCTATCACAATGAACTCCACCTCTCAGTCAGACCTCCATCACCTCACCATGAGAGGGATCCTTGAAGGAAAGAGAGAGGTTTTATTCTCCATAACTTTAGCATTAAGTAGTCTGCCTAGGACATAGTAAGTTATCTGTGCAAATACATGGAAGAAAAGGAGGGAAGGAGTAAAGGAGTGAGGAAGGAAGGAAAGAATTTCTTTGTGACATAGTGGGTTCTTATCCACGTTCCCAGGGTTGTCCTCTATTCTCTTTCACTCCAGTTCTGGCTAGGCTGCTGCTTGCTGCTCACTGAATACCACTGAGATGACCTGGCCCAGTTTCCTTCCTCTCTTATCTAGTAATTTCTCATGAAACTATTTTGCAGTATCTGATCTGGCCAGACAGCCTCCCAGTGGCTTCCTTACTGTTTGAGTCCCCTGGTCTTGCATTTGGAAAGGTTCCAGGGAAATGTCTATAATTTTGTTGTGTAATTTAGTGTTTCGTATCCCTCCTTGTTCTATAGGGTCTGTCATCTCCTGTGTCTTTTACCAGAATGGTCTTTGCAATCATTAAGGCTCTTTTGGGAGTAAGTGACAAAAATCTATTGTGAAGAAGGTTAAGAAAAAAAAATTATTAGTTTTTCAACCAGATGTCACACAGCACAGTATGTCAGAGGAAGGACAGGGACAGTTTTGCAGCCTAACCTAAGAGACAATTGCACTCAAAAACTTTGGGGTCACCATGACTATCCATTTACCTTACTTTCTTCATCGAATGGTATTAGCTATGATTCACTGTGTTCTAAGCCCCAAAGTCCTAGGAAGGAGCTATGATTAGCAGCTTGATTATGATTTCTTTCCCTTGGACCCATCAACTCCAGTTAGGAGCAAGTCACACATCTTTTAAAGTGGCGACTTCTGCAGTTGCCATGTGGGAAGTGGAGAAAGGGCCAGAAAAGAAGGGACAGGTCAGGCAAAGCCTGAGTATGTCCATTACTGTCCTTGGCTAAATTTGGGAACTGGTACCCATTTAATGGACAACCACTTACTGAATATCTACCATGTCTACAGACAAAAAAAGGCAGCAATGAATAAATTAGATAAGCCCAGTCCTGTTATGAAATTGACAATTTTTCCATTCACCAACAAATATTTACTGGAATCCTACTCTGTACACAGACTATAATGGGAACGATGGCAAGGTGAAAATGAAAGATGCAAAGATATATATGTCACTAAATGGGAAATAGTAAATGTTACACAAGACTAGTCACTCCCTTCATCTTAGCAGACATTCACTGAGCACGCTGTATGCAACACTGTTAGACACTGAGGATATAAAGATGAATGAGAAACTGGTGTGGTTACTAAGATGTTCATTGCCTAGAACAGGACTCTGACAGATAAACAGTTAATTCCAACCCAGGATAATTTTATGATGAAGCCATCTAATAAAAGAGATACCTATATGAAGCAAACTATTTTAGAAGAGTCCAGGAAAGAGACATAGTATAGTTGGCAGAAAAGCCTAAACAGAAAGAACAAGCCTAATCCTGATTGAAAATAGCTGGACAAAACTGCAGAAGCAGGAAGGCACAGTATAGGCTTAGGAAATGGTGACACCCAGTTAGGAAATCCTAGAGATATAAAAGATACATCTGGAAATGTAGGTGGGCCCAGGTTATAACATACTAATAAGGTCAGAGGTTTTTGTTTAATAAGGAGAAGTCACTAAATGTTTCTGATCAGGTGGTACCTTGATCAAAATACATTTTTAAGGGGCGCCTGGGTGGCTCAGTGGGTTAAAGCCTCTGCCTTCGGCTCAGGTCATGATCCCAGGGTCCTGGGATTGGGCCCTGCATCGGGCTCTCTGCTCAGTGGGGATCCTGCTTCCCCCCCTCTCTCTACCTGCCTCTCTGCCTACTTGTGATCTCTCTCTGTCAAATAAATAAATAAATCTTTAAAAAAAATACATTTTTAAGGGGTGCCTGGGTGGCTCAGTTGGTTAAGCTTCTGACTCTTGGTTTCAATGCAGGTCATGATCTCAGGGTCATGACTCAGGGTCATGACATCAAGCCTGGCATTGGGCTCTGTGCTCAGGAGGGAGTCTGCTTGATCTTCTCTCTCTCCCTCTGCCCCTCCCTTCACTCATTTTCTCTCTCTTTCCCTCTCAAATAAATAAATAAATCTTTAAAAAAATACATTCTTAAGTGATTAACTAAAAGCTGGGCTACTTTTTAGCATTCCTGCTGGTGGAGAGGATGGGGTACTATTTGGGGGATGGAAAAAGGCAAAAGAAACTGCCTAAAAACTCCTGTAATAGAGGTTCTTTTCTCCTTTAATTTCTAATACATTTCATAGCCCTTGAGGGACTCAACTTATTACAGCTCTCTGTGTTATTATCTTTCCAAATAAACCAAACGCTCTTTGGAAATAAGGGATGTAGTTCATTTTCGCATCCCCTGGAGACTTACACAGAGCTCTGTTTAAAACAGGTTCTAAATAAATACTTATTGAATGGATGTAAAAATGGATGGATGAATGAATGAGTTAGAAAAAAAGAATGACTCTAATAGAGGAATTTAAATATCACGTATCCTGAGTGTCCCTAGCATTTGTCCAAATCTTGAGCAGCAGATCATGTTGCAAATCTTGACTGTTATTTTCTCAATGTGTGAACTTTTGTAAGTTTCTCGACTTCCTGAGCCTCTAATTATTATTATTTTTTTTTTTACTGCTGAAATGAGGCTAATAATTCTTACTATTTCGCAGTGGTAGTGTGAAGATGAAAAGGAACATTGTGTGTAAGGCACTTAGCTTGTTACTAGCACAAAGCGGGAACTCATTAAATAGCATGGCTTAATATGTTTTCAGCAGCCTCCTAGTGATCGACAGAACCCAAAATGGCCCCTTGCCTTTTCTTATTCCTTCATTTATTCATTCATGCATTTGGCTTTCTGTCAAAAATATTAATAAGTACCTATTATTAAGGACCAAAGGGAGTCTACTTGGTAGATGTAGATTTCAAGTCAATCTGTGTGAGCAGGCATGGCTAGTCCAAGGAACTGTGAGTACAGTTGTTCCCCTTGACCTGCAGTTTCACTTTCTGCTTTCCATGGTTTCAATTACCAGCAGTCAACCACAGTCTGGGGGTTGATGCACCTTCTGATGAATTAGCAGGTCAATAGTAGTCACTTAGGCATTTTATCATCTCAGAGCATCACAGGAAGAAGAAGGATGAGTGTAGTATAGTAGTTTGAGAGACCACATTCACGTAACTTTCATTACAATAACTGTGTCAACCTAAAATTGTCATAAAGCAACAATTAAGCAAAAGGGTTTATTTGGGATCAAAGAAGTGTAACTCAGGGTACACAGATTTGGGCAGCCACGCAAATAGTGTCTCACGAGGGAGCAGAAGTCAGGCATTTTTAAAGCAAAAGGGAATGCCTGTATAGGTTGTTTACGAAGAATTTTGATTGGTGTTGGCAGCAGGAAACTCATCTTTGCTAAACATGATTGGTTGCTAAGGCTGTCACTAACCTAACGTCTGTTACCGTAACAGGTTGCAGGTGTTCTTGCAGAATCCTTGGAATTTTTGCAGTTTGGCCCAGTTCAGAAGTCCATGGTTCCACCTGGTGAGAATGAAGACATGCCTAAGGCTCATCTTCTTAATAGACTCTAGTCTCTTAAGCTCTCTATCTTAAAACCCTGTGAGATAAGTGACTCCATTTTGTTTCAGCTTTCACAATAGTTATAATTGTTCTGTTTTTATTATTGTGTCAGTCTCTTACTGTACCTAATTTATAAATTAAATGTTATCATAGGTATGTTTGTATGGGAAAAAAATAGAGAGTGCCATATTATCCGAAATGCAGTTCTAGACATTCAGCTGGGGCTCTTGGAACATATCCTCCCGTGGACAGAAGGGACTACTGTAATCTGTTGGGCTGGAGTTTCAAGGGTAAGAAAGTGTAATCATGAGGCTGGAGAAGTGAGCTAAGTCAAGTCATGGTTTTTGTGTTAAAGACTTGTGCATTTTTCACAGCTTTGAGAAGGAAGTCCTAAATTTCCTACTGTTCATCCACTTCAACCCCAAATGTCTTCTTACTTGGGTCTAGCTCTCCAGATCCCTTTCTGACTGCAGAGTAACCCATGTCTTAGGAGGTACAGAGGATTTCCAGAGAGTTATGGCTGTGCTGGGTGGTAGATTGCTCTTTGCTGGAATCCAGCTGCCTCTTTGGACCTGCATTTTCAGCCTGAGAAAGGATCCAGCTGGGACTGACTTGACTCAACTTGCAGAACTCATTCTACACACATGTGTTCTCTGAGAGCTGACTAAGGGTCCGTAGCTGGGGGTGTTAAAAATCAATATTTGTCAATGTGTTTGAATATGAAAGGTCTGGTGCTGGCTGTGCAGGGAGAATCTGAATAGAGCAAAAGAATCAGTTGGTTTCACTGAGCACTGAAAGTCTTTAAAAACAAAAGTTGTGTTTTCTCCCCTACCCACCCCCCCACTAGGGTTTTTAGTTCCCTGAACAAAACCATCATCTGATGCAGAGAAGGCGGGGTTGCATTGCTGTGTTTTACCATCCGCCCATTTACCCTCCCAGATGTTATAGTATCACCCACTTGGCATTACAGGGCTCTTCTGTTCATGCTTTCTTCCTTTGGAGTGCTAGCTAGGAAATTTTTTTTTTTTCTTTTTCAGAGTGAGTGAGGTAAGCAAAACAGGATTGGATGGGGGGTGGGGGAGTGGGGGGAAAATGACCTCACCAGACTCACCTTCCAGCTCTGTGAGAAAGAGGAGAAATGAAGTCCAAATTAGGATATATCCAATCTAATACTCTGAGAAATAGGCTCCTTCCTCTGGTTGGTCATGCTGATTCTGCTCTGTCCGTGTTAGTGGTCTTTGCCAAGGGACATTTATTTTCAGAATGGATGCTGTCACTAGCCTATGGCCACCCAGATTCTATAATTTGGAATATGCCTGCAATAAGGTTGGGTAAACAAAAGCTCAGGGTTTTGTTTTTGCTTTTTTTTTTTTTTTAAATCTTGGATTATCTATAGCCAAGAGGACAACTCCTCCTGGCAGCCATGATCTCGGATGTGCCAAACGGGTATCTTCCAAGATGGTAATTAGCTAGTCTGATAAGAGCCACTGATGGTTGTGTTTGGTACTTGACCTGTTCCAGGGTCTTTACCTGTGCTCTGCAAGGCCCTTTAATCCTCACTGCCATCCAATGAAGCGTGTGGTATTATTATTCTGTTAGCAAATGACAAAAATAGCTCAGAGGGGCCAGTGATCTGTCAACAAGGATGAATCAGTCCTTGGAGAGTTTGAGTTAAACCTGAATTTATCTGATCCCTCAACTTGCATTTATTCTCTTGCACCGTTAGCGCAAAAGGTAGAGAATTTGGTTTGCATTCTTAGTAGTATGTTTTTGAGACGATTGCCCCTCTTCTTTGTGGGTCTGTAGGACTGAAAATGTCAATCTTTAAGAGAAATGCAACATGCTGGTAGGCTGCTGAGTGCGGAACATTGCTCTAGCCAGAAATCAAGGCCACTCTCTGTTGACATTTCCTCTTGTACTCACAAACATTTTTGGAAAGAGTCCAGGTTCATATAAACCAATAATTTCTCCTCGGTGTTCACATACGCAGTGTGAAGGTCCTGGAATCTAAGAGCGGCTTTAGAGAATTGAAACTAGGATTTTGGATATAAGAGTGAGCATTTGGGCACCAATTAGGCTCCATTTCTGGATAAATATTTTACTTGCTGTGTTTTCCTGGGTGAGTTACTGCATGTCTCGGAGACTCCCTGATTCCTTACCTATAAAATGGTGCTATAATATTACTTTCTTCTCAGTTATTTTGATGATTTAATGTGATAATTAATGTCAATACTTGGCACATAATAGGTTGTTCATAAATGATAAGTGTTAGTATTAGCTTGAAGTCAGAATATTTGGATCTGAGTCTAGTTCTTCTGGAGAAGGAGTACTTGGTAGTGAAAACTCACTGTTAAGCCTTTGCTTAGTTACTTAATATTTATGTGGCCAATGTAATGCAGAACCAGTGCAAAAAAAAAACCAAACAAACCAGACAAAATAAGAAAACCCAAAAGACAAAACAACAAATAAAAATACCCCATAAAATAAGGGGCTTGAATTAGTTCCCAATGTTTTCACTACCAAGTGTTCCTTCTCTTAATCTTCATCTAGTACTTGAACTGCATTTATTACTACTTAATTTGTTTTCCTATCTTTAATTAATCAAAAGTTTACATATATCTGAGCATGCAACATGAACAGTAATTATTAAGCCAATAATAAGAAGACTAAAGAGAAACAAAGAGATAGTAGATCTTATTAATAAGTCCATATTTTCATTAGCAAATGAATCCTTGTCATGTGCAAATATTCAGTTTCTAGTAGGTATTTTTTGAATATCTAAAAGCTGGATTCAGAGATCCCCGCCGATGCTTTCTTTGATCCCTGGAGATAGGAGAACTCCAGATTTGGCTCTACTGGACTTGTCTGACATCTCTTTAGCTGCAGCAGGTCTTCAGAATTCTGGTCCTGCCCATAAATTTCCCTAATCTAATACCTTTTTTTCCTCCTAATTTTTGCTAAACTAACTCACCATTGCTAGCATTCACGTACTCTGTTACCCCTTAATTGACACTGGGCTCTTTCAGAGCAATGTTGTCATTTTGGATCCTTGCGCCACAAAGCGAAGTCCATGGACCAGCTTCATCAGTATCACCTGGGAGCCTGTCAGAAATGCTCAGTCTCAGACCCTACCCTGGACTCACTAAACCTGAATCTGTTATTGAATAAGATCCCTGGGTGGCTGATGAATATATTACGTTTGAGAAGCAGTGGATTCGAATCTGGATTAGAACTCCACATGGAACTGTTCTCTGGTATAGTCCAGTTCCTGACCTGTTGCCTCACACAAGCCATTCAGTTCCTGTGAGCCTCAGTCAGATAAAAATAAAAATGCCTGCTTGCCCTCCTACCTGGAAGTTTTGTTGTTAAGCTTAAGAAAATCACCAATAATAACATATTTCATAAGCCTATTAACTGATCTATAAACTCAAAGTGCATATTGTTTCTTAATTATTATATAACATTTTTTTTTTCCTGAGAATCAGGATAACAAGCACCTCTTAAAATTTTCTTTTATAATTCAGACAATTCTTCAGAATTACATCACCACCCCCTTGTATTTCTTTTGGAGATTATGTAACTCCTGTCAGCTCTGTCTGGGTGTGATGAAGTTATCCATCTACCCTTCTGCCTCTTCTTAAGATTTATTAAGTCCTCGAAAACGTTGATATGGAGACCATATTTGACTCACCCCTGCACTCTCTCTTTCCTTCTCTGTGCTTCTCCGCCTCCTGCCTGTGCCTAAACAGAGTTGGCCCCTTCATACATGCTTGCTGAATGAACAATAGATACAGTGCTACTTGACCGCATCTCTCTGAAGATCCAAAATGGCGGCCAGTGCCCGGGGTACCTGCGCCACCTGTTTAATAGGGTCGTTAAGAGAATCAAATGAGACTGGGCATGCAAGGGCCCTTGTGAGCTTTAAAACACCGGGTAAAATGAGAGAGGATTATTAGGCATATGTGGTCTGGCAGGGTCTTACAGATGGCAGTCACCTGTCATTATGAAAACTGTCTTTAACCAAAGCTGAAATGGTAGTGACTTCTGAGGCTCTTGAGGCAGTGAATTATAAGCTGTTGCCTCTGCTCCATCTTTAGCCGGAGATTCCATTTGCCATATGCATTTGCTTCTGGGCTGTGTGTCTGCTGGTGTACTGGGATAGCATGGCTACCTTGTCAAGCTGGTGTGCACACCCTGCTTTTGGGAGCTGTGGGTGGCCTTCTGGGGTGCTGCTCTTGGTTGACAAGGGCTCTCTCCTGTGCCACGGTCTTGCTGTGTTTATGTGCTGTGTGGCTTCATTAAAGGAGACTTGTTCAGACTGTTTCACTGGGACAGAGCAGAGTGGAGTAGATGTTTATCTTTTTACAGGGCAAATCAATGAGTAATTTTCTGGTTTGAATGCTATATTTAATACTCGGGGGGAATTCTGTCAACCGTGTCCTATTCCAAGGTGGCTTTATTAAAGAGATTATTAAAAAATAATCTTACTGGGACGCCTGGGTGGCTCAGTTGGTTAAGCAGCTGCCTTCGGCTCAGGTCATGATCCCAGCGTCCTGGGATCGAGTGCCACATCGGGCTCCTTGCTTGGCGGGGAGCCTGCTTCTCCCTCTGCCTCTGCCTGCCATTCTGTCTGCCTGTGCTCGCTCGCTCTCCTCTCTCTCTCTGACAAATAAATAAAATCTTTAAAAAAAAAAATAATCTTACTTAAGGTTCCTAGAATATGCTTTTTTTTGTTTTTGCTTCAACATTTCCAGGGAGTAGTTGCTTTCCCTATCCTGATCCTGTGAGCATTTCGCTTAGAAGTAGGCCATGTACTGACAGCATGCACGTGTACGGGTAAGCTTTCTCTGAATGCCGTGAAGTAGGAAGGCAGACAGGCTCTTCACTCCATCAAATCCCAAACCCGAGCTCTCTCCTCTACTGCATGTCAAAAACAAGGATGGAAAGACACTTCCACCTGTCAGTAATTGGCCAACTGCCCAAGCAAAGGAGAGAAGTGGGTTGGGGGGCTGGTCCGTGGACGACCAGTGCCTTGTGTGATCATAATTAGGGGAGTAGTCCAGTTGTGGCTTAAATCCCTTTCAGTAATTGAATTACTTCCAGTTTGTGACCTGAGTGGCTTCAAGCTTCAGTGCCTTTTTAAAATTTTCAGCTTCTAGTCCCACATCCCCAAGCTGGATCCTTTGACCTAACCTCATCAGTGTACAGAGAACAAAAGCAAAAAGGAGGCTTAGAGAGTTCAAGTGACTTGTTCAAAGGCGTACAACTAACATAAAGCTGGGACAACATCCTCTGCTGGTAAATTAGCCCCATTATCTTCACAGAGGAATAGCGAAGTTCATAGAGGTTGGGAGGATACAGTTCTTTTCACTGATAGAACAAAAGTTTGAAAGTAACTTTAGCTGTGGGCGAGCCACTTAGATACTCTCGAAGATCGCTCATAGGAATTATTCTAATCCATAAAATGAGATACCAGTAGTACCTACTACAGGTTTTGTAGGTATTAAATAAGCTCACGTTTCTAAATTTGTATGACACTGCAGGAATATCATAGAGATATATGAGACTCCAAACAGACCCTTCCATTTCTGACATATTAGAATTTGGGGCTGTACAAATACAGAGTTGTCATTCATCATGTACTAGAAAGTATGCAGATGGAGGTACCTGGGTGACTCAGTGGTTGAGCTTCTGCCTTAGACTCAGGTCCTGGGATCCAGCCCTGCACTGGGCTCTGTGCTCAGCAGCCAGTTGGTTTCTTCCTCTCCCTCTCCCTCTGTGATCTTTCTGACTGTCGCTCTCTCTCAAATAAATAAATAAAATCTTAAAAAAAAAAAAGGAAATAAAGTATGCAGATGTTACATATACAACTTGGAGAATGTGATCCTATAACAAAATCGAGATTTCCTTACATCGAGGATGGCAACATAAAGAGATTTTAGATAACTCTTCAAGACTGTTTTCAAAGCAAGGTCCAGCGCAGTGCAGCAGCCTTCTCTGACTGGGTAAATTTCAAATATGGGGACTGGTTGCTTTTTCTCTAGGGAAAAAGAGGTCATTCGTAAGATTTCATGGGAATCCATTCTTTGAGGCATATTCACATTGGTACTGCCTTAACCTTATGCAGGACGACGTGCTGTATGACTAGACACCAAGGAAGGCAGTCCTGTGCCTCGGAAACCGATGCTGTCCTACCTCCCTGGCCAGTGCATCTACTTCCTAAAGCCCCTGGATTTGCAAGTGAGATCGCTTGGAAGTGAGGCACTTTGTGGAGCTCAGGGCCTCTCTCAGAGCAGTTCTCACAGTCAGCTGTAGATGGCGATGTTGCACCAAGAACTTCCCCCAAAGTGGCCGTGGCAGGCGGAGGAGCATCCCGCAGTGGCCTGCTGAGGCTCAGCTCTGAATCCTGCTTCAGGTTCCTCTGGTTGGCCATAACGCAGCGGCTCCCCTCCTGAGCCCCTGCTCACCCATCATTCTCACCCCCACTCCAAGCCAGGAAGGAAAGCTCCGTCTCCTCCACCTCCTCGCCTACTTTCCTTTCCTTTACGCAAGTCGGTGATTAATGGCCGCGCCAGTGAACAGTTGAGAGGGAGAAGGTACTTGCGTAATGGAACAGCAGACAGATGAAATGCAACCGGGTGCCGAACCTCTTTAGCAAGAGCATCCTTGCAAATTTGTTTTCCCTTCCCTCCCACCGCGGCCCCCTCCTCAGAGCAGAGGCAGGCGCAGCCACTTCATTAATCAAGGAGCTTTGCAGGGGCAGACGAATTTGAACAGCAAATTGTCACTTACAATCCTTCGCTGTTTCATGTGTCCCTGAGCACTGGTTATTTCATTGTCACCAATTAATCACGGCAGCCACAGAAGCCACCTTGGAGTTTATTAGCAGAAAGCAGGTTGTATCTTCCCCCAGGGACAAGCTTTTTTCTGTTATTTCAAACGTGAAGAGTACTTTTGCTTTTAGTTTTTTGGGGGTTGAAAGACACACCCCAGTTGCTTCTTATCTTCTTATCTTTCTATGTTGATCATTTATTAGACTTTTCCCAAATCTTACTACATTTCCTTGCTGTAAGGACTGGAGCGCCTTCAATTGAAGGTTGACAGAAACAAAACCTGAGGCAAGAAACCTTTTTACCTCAAGCCAGGCCACCGATAAGAATTATTTAAAGAGATTCTCAAAAATATTCAGGCTCTTAGGTCACATCAAAGTCAAATTACCGCCGAATTTCTGGAGCCCAGATCTGGGAATGGTTATTTTTAAATCATCTCATGTGATTGGTAGCCTGGATTGACAACTGCTTCAACCTTCCGTTCCTTGCTCACCTGTAATAGGTGTGTTCATTTATAAAATGAGGGATTTAGATAAGTGATGTTCATAGTAATCGCATAATCCTCTTTAATTTCCAAAATAAACATTTTGAGGTGCTCCCCTGGCTGAATCACTAATGTGCGTGCAGTTTCAGGGCTGCTTTGGTGACATCTCGTGTCTCTCTTTCCTCATCACCTTTCCTCAAGACAGACAGCTTTTCTGGCCATGTATTTGCATAATGCATTTCTTCTGTTCATTCATTCATTTGTTTCAATGAACATCTGTTGAACATTTTCCTCTGAGCCAGATCGAATCTCTGCCATCGTGGATCTTAAAACTCAACAAATACACAAATGACATTTCATTACAGTTATAATAAGTGCAACGAAGTAAAAATGCAGAGTGCTGTGAGAGCATTTGATGGAGAGACTGACGGTAGCATGTGAGTCAGAGAAGGATCCCCTAGGAAGTGACATTTACAGGGAGACCTGAGGGTTGACAGGAATTAGGCTGGTGGGGGTAGAATGAAGAGAGGAATAGAGTTAGAGGGGAAGGAATGATCTATGGGAAAGGCCAGTGGGAAGGTGGAATATTAATGCTAACAGGGAGGGACCAGATTACGTAGAATTCTGTAGGTCATTTTGCAGACTTTATCTGAAAATTAAAGGGAAGCTATTGCATAATTTTAAGAAGAGGAGTTTAAATGCTTAGACTCATGCTTTTAAAAATACACTTTAAGAAAAGAATTTCCAGAATAATGGCTAAGAAAGAACCTCAAAAACTCTCGCCTTCATAAAAGCAACAGTGGTGAGAATTGTTAACACCAACTTTTTCAGAACTCTGGAAATTAAGCAAAGGCTTGCAAAAATTTGTGGACTGTTAACTTAAGAAAAATGGTTGAAGCTCAGAACCATGAGCTTGTCATGTTTTAGCTTGCCCTATTTCAATGTTCTACTTCCCAACTCTCTGAGTGTCTTAAAAAGTAGTAGCTTTGCAAGCATGCTGGCTATACAGTGAGGAAGCCTGACAGCCATGGAGGGGGCATAGAGTTGGAGGCTCTCCAAAGCCCTATCCCAGAAGAATTTTAACTATTTGACCTGCCTGGCAGCTCCCCAGAAGAAACCCCAACCACAAAGCTACTTTTTATTTCATCTGGTTCAGAGATCATTCAGTGGGATGAGCTCTTTCTCCAGGGTTATTTGCTGACAATCAATTGGCAATTGTCTAATATCATGACTGCCTAAGGCCGTGACAACCTGTTGGGGCAAACAGGAGACTGACCAAAAAACTCAAAAAGGAAAATCGGTGGTCCATGCATATGTGCAGGGCTGTTCATGTACTCAGAAAAGACCCAGTAAGGCCCCGCCTTTCCATCACTGGCTAACCTTCAGGGTCTGTGCAAGCAGGTCATAAAGGTTGAGGCACATTTGTAAACATTTGGAGTGCTGAAGATGTGACAGACTACACACACAGAGCCCCACAGCAAAGGATGGGAGACTTACTAGTTCAAGGTACTTAAGATAACCTGTCCAATCATTAGCCACTGGGAAATGCAAGCAGTTATTCCAGTCAGTAGTTAGAGATAACAAAGAATATAGACATTGCAGAATTAGACCAAGAAATTCACCAAACAAGCAGCAGGGGTAAGGGGTTGGGTGGGGGGAGGGATTCTGATTTTCAGAGTCACCACAGCATATTATTTATAATGTTCAGGTTAAAAAAATAAACTAAGAGACATGCAAGGAAACAGGAAAATGTGACTACACACAGTTAAAAAAAGCAGTCAACAAAAGGCCCCGAGGAAGTCCAAAAGTTAGACTTAACTCTGAAGACTTTAAATTAGCTATTTATGTGTTTGTTCAAAGAACCAAAGGAAACCATGTCTAAGAAGTTAAAGAAAAGGGTAAAAATAGTGCCTTTTCACATAAAGAATATCAGTAAGATGATAAAAAAAACTTAAAAAGAATTGACTAGAAATTCTGGAGTTGGAAAGTACAATAACTAATGTGAAAAAAAGTGATTGAAGGATTTCAATAGCAGATTTGACCTGGTAAGAAGAAGGATCATTAACTTAAAGAAAGGTTGAGATTATACATTCTGGATCAGAGGGAAAAAAAGAATGGAGAAAGACAAATACAACCTCAGAGACATGTGAGACAGTCAAACAAAGAAACATACTTAATAGTGGAAGGAGAGAAGAGTGACAAAGGAGTGGGTGCAAAGAATATTTGAAGAAATAATGGGCAGAAACTTCCTAAATTTAATAAAAAACTCAATTTACACATCCCAGAAATTCAATGCTGTCCAAGCAGGATACACTCAAAGAGTTCCTCACCTAGGCACATCATACTCAAATTGTTAAGAGCCAAAGACAAGTAGAGAATCTTGAAACAGCAAACAGAAGAATAACTTGTTGCGTACAAAGGATACTTTGTACATGACATTAATGATTGGCTTCTCATCAGAAACCACCAAGATCAAAAAAGCAGGAGAATGATACCTTCAAAGTACTGAAAGAAAATATTATCAAGCAAACATTCCACATCCGGAAAAATATGCTTCCTGTGAAATGTGGAGTGAATGTGAAGACAGTCCAGATAAACAAAAAGAGAATTTGATGTCAGCATTTATGCCCGAGAAGAAATACAAAAGAGAGTCCTTCGGGCTACAGTGAAAAGATATTAGGCAATAATTCAAATCCACATGAAAAAATATAGTAGGCTGATGATGGGGACTATAGAGGTAAATGTAAATAATAGTAGGAGTATTTTTTAAAAAATATTTTCTCTTCATATTTAATGTAAATGATAATGTCATAAAGCAATAATTGGTACTCTAACAACAGAAATACAGAAGAAGGCAGTGAAGGAATTGAGGAATAAAAAGATACATAAGACATACAGAAAATAATTAGCAAAATGGTAGACATAAGTTTTTTGTTTGTTTTTTAAGATTTTATTTATTTATTTGACAGAGATCACAAGTAGATGAAGAGGCAGGCAGAGAGAGAGAGAGGGAAGCAGGCACCCTGCTGAGCAGAGAGCCCAATGTGGGACTCGATCCCAGGACCCTGAGATCATGACCTGAGCCGAAGGCAGCGGCTTAATCCACTGAGCCACCCAGGTGCCCCTGTAGACATAAGTTTTAAATCATCAGTAATTGCACTAGATGAAAATCGAGTACATAATCCAACCAAAAGGCAGAGATTGAAAGGTAGATTAAAGTATTATCCAGCTCTGTGGTTTCTACAAGAGACACCTTTTGAATTTGGAGACATGATAGGTTGAAAGAAACATGATGGAAAAAGTTACATCATTACAGTGACCAAGAGAGCTAAGTACAATAATAATATTAGACAAAATAGACAAATGTTTTTACTAGAGACAAAGGACATTTTATATGGTAAAAAGTTCAATCCATGAGAAAAACATAAACATGGTAAACTTGTTTCTAAAAGCAGAGTTCCAAAATACATGAAGCAAAATGGACAGAATTGAAAGACAAAAATTGTTATTTGTAAAAGATCAACAGAGTTGGCAAAAACTTTAGCTAAACTGACAAGGAAAAAATGAGGAAGTAATAATTGGAGACTTAAGTGCCACACTCTTAATAACGGATATAACAAATAGATGAAAGATGAACAAGGAAATAGAAGACTTATACTACCTGTAACTTGTCTATACATAACAGATTATAGAACATTGCACCCTGGAACAGTAGAATATATATTCTTCTGAAGTGCATAAGTGAAATTCTCCAGGATACATTATATATTAGAACATAATACAAGTAGTAATAAATTTAAAAGGACTGAAAGTATACAAAGTATGTTCTAAAACCACAGAGGAATGAAATCAAATACAAACAGAAATTTGGAAAAGCCAAAGTATGTGGAAATTTTAAAACATACTTCTAAATAATCAATGCGAGAAGAAATCACAGGGAAAATTAGAATCTTGAGATGAGTGAAAATGAAGACACAACATACCGAAATCTAGAGAATACAGCTAAGGCAGTGCTTAGAGGAAAATTTATACCTGTAAATGATGATATTTTTTTTAAAAAGTTCTCTAATCAACAACCCACATTTCTAGATACCATTAAGAAAGTGAAAAGACAACCCACAAAATGGTAGAAAATATTTACAAATAATATATCTGATAAGGAACACTGATCTAGAATATATATAGAATATTTATAACTCAACAATAAAGACAACTAACACAATTACAAAAAATGGGCAATGATTTTTATTTTTTTTTTAAAGATTTTATTTATTTATTTGACAGAGAGATCACAAGCAAGCAGAGAGGCAGGCAGAGAGAGAGCCCGATGCGGGGCTTGATCCGAGGACTCTGAGATCATGACCTGAGCCGAAGGCAGCGGCTTAACCCACTGAGCCACCCAGGCACCCCTGGGTAATGATTTTTAAATAGACATTTCTCTAAAGGAGATAAATAAATGATCAATAAATTAATAAAAAGATGGTTGACTCCCTCCCAATCCCATCTTGTTTCATTTACTCTTCTCCACAAACCATAAGTGACTCTTAATCTCACTAAACAAACTGAGGGTTGATGGGGGGAGGGGGTTGGGAGAGGGGGGTGGGGTTATGGATATTGGGGAGGGTGTGTGCTATGGTGAGTGTTGTGAAGTGTGTAAACCTGGCGATTCACAGACCTGTACCCCTGGGGATAAAAATATATGTTTATAAAGCTGTAAAAAAAAAAAAAAAAAAGAAAGGATGAATACCCAAGTTTTGTAGCAACATGGACGGGACTGGAAGAGATTATGCTGAGTGAAATAAGTCAAGCAGAGAGAGTCAATTATCATATGGTTTCACTTATTTGTGGAGCATAACAAATAGCATGGAGGACAAGGGGAGATGGAGAGGAGAAGGGAGTTGAGGGAAATTGGAAGGGGAGGTGAACCATGAGAGACTATGGACTCTGAAAAATGATCTGAGAATTTTGAAGGGGTGGGGGGTGGGAGGTTGGGGGCACCAGGTGGTGGGTATTGTAGAGGGCACGGATTGCATGGAGCACTGGGTGTGGTGCAAAAATAATGAATACTGTTATGCTGAAAAAATAAAAAAAATAAAAAAAAAATAAAAAAATAAAAAGATGGTTGATATCAATAGTTATTAAGGAACTGGAACTCAAATCCATAATGAAATATCACTTCATACCCATTGAGGTGGCTAAAATCAAAGCTAGTTATTATAAGAGTTGACAAAAATGTGGGAAAATTGGAATGCTCATACATTTTTGATGGGATTAGAAAATGGTGGTGCCACATTGGAAACCAGTTTGACAGCTCCTGAAAATGTTTAACAGAAGTATATCACTGTGAAATTCTCCCTTTAACTATATACCTAAGATAAATGAAAATATATGCCCACACAAAAACTTACAGATGAATGTCAAAGCATCATTATACATACTAGCCAAAAAAGTGGAAACAACCTACATATCTCTCAACTGATGAATAATAGATAAAAAATAGATAAAATGGATGTGGTTTATCCATACAAGAGAGTTTTATTCCAACAGTAAAAGGGACTGCAGTATTGATACACACTAAAATTTAGATGAACCTTGAAAACAGTATTTTTTTCCATTTAATGATTATTTATTTTAATTTTCTGTGTTCTTTTTTTTTTTATTTCTTAGATTTATTTTCAGCGTAACAGTATTCATTGTTTTTGCACCACACCCAGTGCTCCATGCAATCCGTGCCCTCTCCAATACCCACCACCTGGATCCCCCAACCTTCCACCCCCCGCCCCTTCAAAACCCTCAGATTGTTTTTCAGAGTCCATAGTCTCTCATGGTTCACCTCCCCTTCCAATTTCCCTCAACTCCCAAATAAAGAAGTCAGTCAGAAAAGCACACATATTGTATGATCCCATTCGATCTGGAATAACCAAATCTATAGTGATAAAAAGTGGGTTACTGGTCACCAGGGGCTGCCTGGAGGGGCAATGGGAATGACTGCTAATTGGTATGAGGTTTCTTTTTTGGGGTGATAAAAATGCCATATAATTGTATAATGGTGATAGTTGTATTTAATGAATATACTAAAAGCTGGTGAATTGTATGATTTAAAACAGTACATTTAAAAAAAATAAAAAATAAAACAGTACATTTTATGATTTTTGGATTATATCTCACAGCTGTTATAAAAATAATACTTTATATGCTTTATGTATGGAAAGGCAAGAATGTATATACACAGAGCCTATTTAGAGACAATTAGAGCAATTCAGGTGAGTGATAGTGGTGGCTGGGATTAGGGTGATAGCATAGTTGATAGAATTGGAAAAGTAGCAGATTTGAAAACTATTTTGGTGGGATATGTAATATAAATTATACTAACATTTATTTAATTTTCTGGTTCTATGGTACATTCTCTGTGAATACCAATTCATAATCCTTCCAACCACTCTTACTGGTAGGTGCTATTTTAACTAACATTTTCCTAATGGGGAAACTGATACAGAGAGATGAAGTCAGTCTGTGCTCACTATCTCTGTGTAAGGAGCTTAATAAAATGTTAGTATTCTTTCTTTTTTTTTTTTTTAAGATTTTATTTATTTATGTGACAGAGAGAGAGAGATCACAAGTAGGCAGAGAGGCAGGCCGGGCAGGGGGGAGCGGGGAGCAGACTCCCTGCTGAGCAGAGAGCCGGATATGGGGCTCAATCCCAGGACCCTGAGATCATGACCTGAGATCATGACCATGAAGGCAGAGGCTTAACCCACTGAGCCACCCAGGTGCCCTGTTAGTATTATTTCTTAATGGAGCATAGTTTTGGGAAATGTCAGATGATCCTGATTCCAATTTGGAGGCTGCTTTTCTCATTAATTTCATATTGTTTCACCTTGGTACTTTTGCACCTCTAGATATATACTCCTGGATTATTTCTTTCCTAGATTTATGTCCCTTCCTCCATGATTACAGATGAGTAGTAAACCCAGTCTGGGACTAAGCCCAGGCCTCCTCTTCCTTATGGAAAGGATTACGAGAAAACTCCACAGAGACACCCACAATTTTGCCCTCACAGTGCTCGCAACCTTAACACCACCATCTGCTTTCAGTTGATCAGGACTCGGGTCATTATACACCTTATCCCTCGTTACGTCAGTAATACAAAGAAGCCATACACAACCTGGTTACTCCTTACCTGTTCTTTATACCATCAGGTTCTGCATATCCTCTGTTCTCCTTTCTCTTCTCCTTCCCCAACTGCCAAATCTTTCCCCTCTGCCTTCTGAAATTATTGTCTATTATCAGCAAAAGTCTAAATTTCTTCAATCTCCTCTTTGAGCATTTTCTTCATCCTCTTGAATTGAATGCAAGTATTCCTTCTCATTTCTCATTTCTTCCCTTTCTATTTTCTTCCTCCTCCTCCTTCTCCTTCTCATCCTTCTTCATTCTCCCTCTTCTCTCTTTTTAATGATTTCATCTGGATTTATAGCAACAATTCTATACTCATGACCCCCAAAATTATATATTTACCTAGGAACTCTCTTCCAAAGTCTCTCTGTCCTTATCTTTGTTTTTCTCTCTTGTTTTTTTCCTCTGCTTCCAGCATCCTCTGAAATTATCTCTCTGTTGCATACTAGTAATATCATTACATCTTTGCCATGTCATCTGTAGGCTATTTCCATGACAGCCAGAGAGATCTTTTAAAAATCCAAGTGAAGGGGTGCCTGGGTGGCTCAGAGGGCTAAGCCTCTGCTTTCGGCTTGGGTCATGGTCTCAGGGTTCTGGGATCGAGCCCCGCATCGGGCTCTCTGCTCAGCGGGGAGCCTGCTTCCTCTCTCTCTCTGCCTGCCTCTCTGCCTACTTGTGATCTTGCTCTCTCTGTCAAATAAATAAAAAATATTAAAAAAAAAACAAGTGAAATCTTGTCACCCCTCTGCTCCAAAGTCCTGCATTGACTCTCCATTTCTTTTTTTTCTTTTTTTTTTTTTTAAATATTTTATTTATTTATTTGACAGAGAGAGAGATCTGTCTGGGCTTGCCTTTCTTCAGGGCTTGCCTCAACTGCCACTATCTCAATGAGGTCCACTCTAACCACCTTCTTTAAAATTGGATCTTCCCTGGCTCCACACATCTGATTCTTCTTACTTTTTTCAACTTCTTCTTTTTTCAGTATGCTTATAATTATTAAACATGCTATTTGCTTCCATCATATACTATGTTCAGATTATAAGGTCCCTTAGGGAAGACATTTTTTTTTTAAGGTATGGCTTGTTCTCCAGTGTATTCCAAGTAATAACAAGAACCGTATGTGACACAGAGCAGGTGCTTACTATTTTTTGAGTGGGTATATGAGTAATTCTATGTTCAAGCATTATTATTTATCAGAGAGTACAATGAAATGTTTTTCATCCCTTTGAAAACATACAACTAAACATTGACTCCAACACACTGCAGATAAAGAAGGAAAGTGTTGGACTTTTTTCCCCCCCATCAGACAAGAAACAGCATCTATAAAACTCGCCAAGTACAGCTCAGGAGAGATTCTGTCAGACCCACCATAATCGAACTCTCCAAAATCTTTGCCTTCCTTATGCTTTATTAAATTAGGCCACCTTGCTGAAAGGTTCCATTTTAAACCACTATGTTTTAAACATTTGTCTTTTTTTTTTTAATTTTTTTTTTATTTTTTTCAGTATAACAGTATTCATTATTTTTGCACCACACCCAGTGCTCTATGCAATCCGTGCCCTCTACAATACCCACCACCTGGTGCCCCCAACCTCCCACCCCCCACCCCTTCAAAATTCTCAGATCGTTTTTCAGAGTCCATAGTCTCTCATGGTTCACCTCCCCTTCCAATTTCCCTCAACTCCCTTCTCCTCTCCATCTCCCCTTGTCCTCCATGCTATTTGTTATGCTCCACAAATAAGTGAAACCATATGATAATTGACTCTCTCTGCTTGACTTATTTCACTCAGCATAATCTCTTCCAGTCCCGTCCATGTTGCTACAAAACTTGGGTATTCATCCTTTCTTTTTTTTTTTTTTTTTTTACAGCTTTATAAACATATATTTTTATCCCCAGGGGTACAGGTCTGCGATTCGCCAGGTTTACACACTTCACAGCACTCACCATAGCACATACCCTCCCCAATATCCATAACCCCACCCCCTCTCCCAACCCCTTCCCCCCATCAACCCTCAGTTTGTTTTGTGAGATTAAGAGTCACTTATGGTTTGTCTCCCTCCCAATCCCATCTTGTTTCATTTACTCTTCTCCTACCCCCTCAACCCCCCATGTTGCATCTCCTCTCCCTCATATCAGGGAGATCATATGATAGTTGTCTGTCTCCGATTGACTTATTTCGCTAAGCATGATACCCTCTAGTTCCATCCACAAATGGCAATGGCAAGTCGCAAATGGCAAGATTTCATTTCTTTTGATGGCTGCATAGTATTCCATTGTGTATATATACCACTTCTTCTTTATCCATTCGTCTGTTGATGGACATCTAGGTTCTTTCCATAGTTTGGATATTGTACACATTGCTGCTATAAACATTCGGGTGCACGTGCCCCTTCGGATCACTACGTTTGTATCTTTAGGGTAAATACCCAGCAGTGCAATTGCTGGGTCATAGGGTAGTTCTATTTTCAACATTTTGAGGAAGCTCCATGCTGTTTTCCAGAGTGGTTGCACCAGCTTGCATTCCCACCAACAGTGTAGGAGGGTTCCCCTTTCTCCGCATCCTCGCCAGCATCTGTCATTTCCTGACTTGTTAATTTTAGCCATTCTGACTGGTGTGAGGTGATATCTCATGGTGGTTTTGATTTGTATTTCCCTGATGCCGAGTGATATGGAGCACTTTTTCATGTGTCTGTTGGCCATCTGGATGTCTTCTTTGCAGAAATGTCTGTTCATGTCCTCTGCCCATTTCTTGATTGGATTATTTGTTCTTTGGGTGTTGAGTTTGCTAAGTTCTTTATAGATTTTGGACACTAGCCCTTTATCTGATATGTCATTTGCAAATATCTTCTCCCATTCTGTCAGTTGTCTTTTGGTTTTCTTCACTGTTTCCTTTGCTGTGCAAAAGCTTTTGATCTTGATAAAATCCCAAAAGTTCATTTTTGCCCTTGCTTCCCTTGCCTTTGGTGATGTTCCTAGGAAGATGTTGCTGCGGCTGAGGTCGAAGAGGTTGTTGCCTGTGTTCTCCTCGAGGATTTTGATAGATTCCTTTCTCACATTGAGATCCTTCATCCATTTTGAGTCTATTTTCGTGTGTGGTGTAAGGAAATGATCCAGTTTCATTTTTCTGCATGTGGCTGTCCAATTTTCCCAACACCATTTATTGAAGAGGCTGTCTTTTTGCCAGTGGACATTCTTTCCTGCTTTGTCGAAGATGAGTTGACCATAGAGTTGAGGGTCCATTTCTGGGCTCTCTATTCTGTTCCATTGATCTATGTGTCTGTTTTTGTGCCAGTACCATGCTGTCTTGATGATGACAGCTTTGTAATAGAGCTTGAAGTCCGGAATTGTGATGCCACCAACTTTGGCTTTCTTTTTCAATATTCCTTTGGCTATTCGAGATCTTTTCTGGTTCCATATAAATTTTAGGATTATTTGTTCCATTTCTTTGAAAAAAATGGACGGTACTTTGATAGGAATTGCATTAAATGTGTAGATTGCTTTAGGTAGCATAGACATTTTCACAATATTTATTCTTCCAATCCAGGAGCATGGAACATTTTTCCATTTCTTTGTGTCTTCCTCAATTTCTTTCATGAGTCCTTTATAGTTTTCTGAGTATAGATTCTTAGTCTCTTTGGTTAGGTTTATTCCTAGGTATCTTATAGTTTTGGGTGCAATTGTAAATGGGATGGACTCCTTAATTTCTCTTTCTTCTGTCTTGTTGTTGGTGTAGAGAAATGCAACTGATTTCTGTGCATTGATTTTATATCCTGACACTTTACTGAATTCCTGTACAAGTTCTAGCAGTTTTGGAGTGGAGACTTTTGGGTTTTCCACATAGAGTATCATATCATCTGCGAAGAGTGATAGTTTGAATTCTTCTTTGCTGATTTGGATGCCTTTAATTTCCTTTTGTTGTCTGATTGCTGAGGCTAGGACTTCTAGTACTATGTTGAATAGCAGTGGTGATAACGGACATCCCTGCCGTGTTCCTGACCTTAGCGGAAAAGCTTTCAGTTTTTCTCCATTGAGAATGATATTTGCGGTGGGTTTTTCATAGATGGCTTTGATAATATTGAGGTATGTGGCCTCTATCCCTACACTTTGAAGAGTTTTGATCAGGAAGGGATGCTGTACTTTGTCAAATGCTTTTTCAGCATCTATGGAGAGTATCATATGGTTCTTGGTCTTTCTTTTATTAATGTGTTGTATCACATTGATTGATTTGCGGATGTTGAACCAGCCTTGCAGCCCTGGAATAAATCCCACTTGGTCATGGTGAATAATCCTTTTAATGTACTGTTGAATCCTATTGGCTAGTATTTTGGCGAGAATTTTTGCATCTGTGTTCATCAAGGATATTGGTCTGTAGTTCTCTTTTTTGTTGGGATCCTTGTCTGGTTTTGGGATCAAGGTGATGCTGGCCTCATAAAATGAGTTTGGAAGTTTTCCTTCTATTGCTATTTTTTGGAACAGTTTCAGGAGAATAGGAATTAGTTCTTCTTTAAATGTTTGGTAGAATTCCCCCGGGAAGCCGTCTGGCCCTGGGCTTTTGTTTGTTTGGAGATTTTTGATGACTGTTTCAATCTCCTTACTGGTTATGGGTCTGTTCAGGCTTTCTATTTCTTCCTGGTTCAGTTGTGGTAGTTTATATGTCTCTAGGAATGCATCCATTTCTTCCAGATTGTCAAATTTGTTGGCGTAGAGTTGCTCATAGTATGTTCTTATAATTGTCTGTATTTCTTTGGTGTTCGTTTTGATCTCTCCTCTTTCATTCATGATTTTATTTATTTGGGTCCTTTCTCTTTTCTTTTTGATAAGTCTGGCCAGGGGTTTATCAATCTTATTAATTCTTTCAAAGAACCAGCTCCTAGTTTCGTTGATTTGTTCTATTGTTTTTTTGGTTTCTATTTCATTGATTTCTGCTCTGATCTTTATGATTTCTCTTCTCCTGCTGGGTTGAAGCTTTCTTTCTTGTTCTTTCTCCAGCTCCTTTAGGTGTAGGGTTAGGTTGTGTACCTGAGACCTTTCTTGTTTCTTGAGAAAGGCTTGTACCGCTATATATTTTCCTCTCAGGACTGCCTTTGTTGTGTCCCACAGATTCTGAACCGTTGTGTTTTCATTATCATTTGTTTCCATAAATTTTTTCAATTCTTCTTTAATTTCCTGGTTGACCCATTCATTCTTTAGAAGGATGCTGTTTAGTCTCCATGGATTTGGGTTCTTTCCAAATTTCCTCTTGTTATTGAGTTCTAGCTTTAGAGCACTGTGGTCTGAAAATATGCAGGGAATGATCCCAATCTTTTGATACCGGTTGAGACTTGATTTAGGACCAAGAATGTGATCTATTCTGGAGAATGTTCCATGTGCACTAGAGAAGAATGTGTATTCTGTTGCTTTGGGATGAAATGTTCTGAATATATCTGTGATGTCCATCTGGTCCAGTGTGTCATTTAAGGCCTTGATTTCCTTGTTGATCTTTTGCTTGGATGATCTGTCCATTTCAGTGAGGGGAGTGTTAAAATCCCCTACTATTATTGTATTCTTGTCGATGTGTTTCTTTGATTTTGTTATTAATTGGTTTATATAGTTGGCTGCACCCACGTTAGGGGCATAGATATTTAAAATTGTTACATCTTCTTGTTGGACAGTTCCTTTGAGTATGATATAGTGTCCTTCCTCATCTCTTATTATAGTCTTTGGCTTAAAATCTAATTGATCTGCTATAAGGATTGCCACTCCTGCTTTCTTCTGATGTCCATTAGCATGGTAAATTCTTTTCCACCCCCTCACTTTAAACCTGGAGGTGTCTTCGGGTTTAAGATGAGTTTCTTGTAGGCAACATATAGATGGGTTTTGTTTTTTTATCCATTCTGATACCCGGTGTCCTTTGATTGGGGCATTTAGCCCATTAACATTCAGGGTAAGTATTGAGAGATATGAATTTAGTGCCATTGTATTGCCTGTAAGGTGACTGTTATTGTATATTGTCCCTGTTTCTTTCTGATCTACTACTTTCAGGGTCTCTCTTTGCTTAGAGGACCCCTTTCAATATTTCCTGTAGAGCTGGTTTGGTATTTGTAAATTCTTTCAGTTTTTGTTTGTCCTGGAAGCTTTTAATCTCTCCGTCTATTTTCAATGATAGCCTAGCTGGATATAGTATTCTTGGCTGCATGTCTTTCTCATTTAGTACTCTGAATATATCATGCCAGCTCTTTCTGGCCTGCCAGGTCTCTGTGGATAAGTCTGCTGCCAATCTAATATTTTTACCATTGTACGTTACAGACTTCTTTTCCCGGGCTGCTTTCAGGATCTTTTCTTTGTCACTAAGACTTGTAAATTTTACTATTAGGTGACGGGGTGTGGACCTATTCTTATTGATTTTGAGGGGGGTTCTCTGAACCTCTTGAATTTTGATGCTTGTTCCCTTTGCCATATTGGGGAAATTCTCTCCAATAATTCTCTCCAATATACCTTCTGCTCCCCTCTCTGTTTCCTCTTCTTCTGGAATCCCAATTATTCTAATGTTGTTTCGTCTTATGGTGTCACTTATCTCTTGAATTCTCCCCTCGTGGTCCAGTAGCTGTTTGTCCCTCTTCTGCTCAGCTTCTTTATTCTCTGTCATTTGGTCTTCTATATCGCTAATTCTTTCTTCTGCCTCATTTATCCTAGCAGTGAGAGCCTCCATTTTTGATTGCACCTCATTAATAGCTTTTTTGATTTCAACTTGGTTAGATTTTAGTTCTTTTATTTCTCCAGAAAGGGCTTTTATATCTCCCGAGAGGGTTGCTTTAATATCTTCCATGCCTTTTTCAAGCCCGGCTAGAACCTTGAGAATCGTCATTCTGAACTCTATATCTGACATATTACCAATGTCTGTATTGATTAGGTCCCTAGCCTTTGGTACTGCCTCTTGTTCTTTTTTTTGTTGTGAATTTTTCCGCCTTGTCATTTTGTCCAGGTAAGAGTTTATGAAGGAGCAAGTAAAATACTAAAAGGGTGGCAACAACCCCAGGAAAATATGCATTAGCCAAATCAGAAGAGATCCCAAATTGTGAGGGGGGAGAAAGGGGATAAAAAGGGGTTCAAAAAGAAAAAAAAACTATTTAAAAAATGAAAGCAGATAAAGAAAAAAATATAAAAAGAGGAAAAATATATATATATATTAGATAAACTATTTAAAAAACGTTAAAAAAAACGGTAAAAGTTAAAAAAAATTTAGCAGAAGAAGAGAAAAAGAAAAAGAAAAAAAAATTGAAAAAGAAAAAAAAATTAAATTAACTGCAAGGCTAAAAAATCATGGGGAGAAAGCCATGAGTTCCGTGCTTGAAACTACACTCCTCGGTAGGTGAACTTGGTCCTGGCTGGGTTTCCTGTTGATCTTCTGGGGGAGGGGCCTGTTGTAGTGATTCTCAAGCGTCTTTGCCCCAGGCGGAGTTGCACCGCCCTTACCCCGGGGCCGCGCTGAGTAATCCGCTGGGGTTTGCTTTCGGGAGCTTTTGTTCCCTGAGCGCTTTCCGTAGAGTTCTGGAAGACGGGAATGAAGATGGCGGCCTCCCGGTGTCCGGCCCGGAGGAGCCGAGAGCCCGGGGCCCCACTCCTCAGTGCGCCCTCAGAGAACAGCGCCCAATGACTCCCGCCACCCTGGCCTCCGGCCGCGCTCCGAGCTGACCGAGCCTGCGACCGGTTCAAGGCAACCCCGAGCTGAGAGCTGAGAGTCACTCCTCGGCTCTGTCTCTGTAGCCGGCTTCCCCGCTCCAATACCGGTAAGCTCTGCGACACTCAGACACCCCCAATCCTTCTGCGACCCTGCGGGACCTGAGGCCGCGCTGACCCCGCCTGGGCTTCACCCCAGTTAAACCTCTGGAGCGATGTCCCTCAGCGGAACAGACTTTTAAAAGTCCCGATTTTGTGCTCCGTTGCTCTGCCGCTCGCCGGGAGCCGGCCCCTCCCCCCGCGGTCTATCTTCCCGTCGCTTTGGATTCACTTCTCCGCCAGTTCTACCTTTCAGATAGTGGTTGATTTTCTGTTTCTAGAATTGCTGTTCTTCTTCTCTTCAATCTCCCATTGGATTTGTAGGTGTTTGCAATCTTTAGATAAGCTATTTAGCTGATCTCCCGCTACCCGAAGTAGTCTCAGCCTGCTACTTCTCCGCCATCTTGACTCCTCCCCCCAACATTTGTCTTTTTTGTTTTTGTGTGGAATATCAAGTTTTCTTGTTGTAATTTTTTTTTCCGTGTTATAGATTCTCTTCATCTTTTTTTTTTTTTTTTCCCAATCCTCCTGTTCTTTTAAGTTTAATATTGAAATTTATCTGTCCACTGTCTGGGTTCCTTCCTCTGATAGTATTAGGTCTTTTGGACTCTACCTTTCTCCCTGCCCATCACAGAATAATCTAGGTTAATGTGTTAGATACTTAAGGTTTAGATACCTTTTGTGTATCTAATTGTATCTTAGGTTCTGGGGGACATGCCAAAGGAAATTAAGTATGTGATTCATATTTGATAGGGCTTTCTTAATTACAAGTGGTAATAACCCAGTTTATGTTGATCATCAAACCCAAAGGAAGGTTGAATAATCTATCGATTGCATTAGAAAGTGCTAGGCCACAGAAACATCTTAACCAGGGACTCAGGTACCATTAGGGTCCTCTGCCCCTCCTTTACCTTTCTTGAGAATATTGCTTTATTCTCTTTCCCTGCAATTTTGCTCTGTTCACATGGTAGGAAACCTAATTTTTGATAACTCACAAGTTTCATGTTTTATGGTTTGATTACAGAATGGGGACTGTTCTGATATTCTCTCTGGCCCAAATACTATATACCTGGAGGAAGGGTCTCATCATCCTAATCAGGATCTGCTGCTTACCTCTGTGAAAAATGTGATAGGTTGATATTTTACGAAAATTCCTACTTTATGAAGCCAATGGCTGTGAGCTTGCATCTCCCATAAAAGCAGTGCTGTTTAGATGAATCAGTATATCTTCTACCTGAAACCTATAATTGCAGAGTTTGTGTTTTCAGAGAAAGACTGAACAATAATTGAGAGAAGTATGCATTTAGAGGAAAGTTTATAATCAGTCAACTGCATAGAGGGTTGTTGAAAAAAATGGAGCAACTATAAGGCGATGGCATCCATGTGAAGAATTTTGAGAGGTTAATATTAAACCAGTATCATTTAAAGTTGAATTTTATAAAGAGAAGGGGACACCGGATTATTTACTCCAGTGATTCCTACACTAGACAGTGCCTGGGCCCTTGAGGATCCTGGAAACAGAGAGGGTTTTCTATGAATGATTTTTTTTTTCTTTTTTTTAAATGTATTTTTATTCTATTAAATTTCTCTTCCACAACACAAAAAAACAGCAATGATGTCAACAACAAACCTCTATTTACTGAAGCTGTAGCATAACGCTGTAAATAAATTTCATAATCTTCCTGCACCCCATTTTCATTGCTTTCCTTGATCTTAGAAAGATATTACACATACAGACTCATGGGAGTTATTTCTTTTCACAAAACAGTGTCATATTTTACATATGACTTCTAAATTGATTTTATTCCTTCGTAGTATGGCTTGGCTATCCCTTCAAGTCAGTAACTCTACCTCTGAAACATTATTTCAGGTAGCTACATGATTTTTTCACAGAAATGAAGTACTACACTTTATTTAATCATTCATTTATTGATGTTGTTCAGATTCTTTACCTCTTTTCACTTTTTCAAACAATGCTCCAATAAAACTTCCCTTAATACTTTGGCTTGGCAACTTCTATTTTAATAAGATAGAGTCCTAAAACAGTTACTTCTCAATCAGAGGTTATATCTGTTTTAAATTTTAATGGATATTACTAGATACTTTACAAAAAGCTTGTAAGAATTCATTTTCATACCAGCAGTATATATAAGAATAGTCATTTCCCCATATCTTCAAAGATGTGGTATTGTGTTTTATTTTAAATGTGGGAATATCATTTAATTATTGACTTAATTTGTTCTGATGACTACTGAAGTTGAGTATATTCTTATATGTTTATTGTCAGTTGAAAGTTTTTCTTTCATGATTTTCAAATTCATATTTTTTAATCACGTGTTCATTAATTTGTCTTTTTTTCAGGTCCATTTGGAAGAGTTATTTGTATTTTATAGAATAATTATCTCTTTGTTATATCTGTTGCTAATTTTCTCTAGCCTATTATATGTGGATATGACTTTTTGTTATGTTTTTATACACACATGCACACAGTTATTTTACTATTATATATATAATTTTCCTTTATAACATTTGAGATTTTTTTATTTTGAAAAATTAAGAAGAGAACCCCGTGTGACTTATTAGAAGCTTTCATTTTGAGAGTACAATTTTGATGAATAAAAATGGTTGAGTGAGATTATTGCTTAGTAAATGGAATTTTCTTAGTAATTTTCATATTTTAAATATGGAGATTGTGGTGACTTGAACAAAAGTTGACCGTGGTTGGAAAGTGTTTATAGAGGTTTCTGGTCATTTTATGGTAGAAGCAAAAAAGGCAGTATACTGAAATGGCTTATATCGGTCTCTACTTTGGAAGATGAGCAAATTTAATGAGTCTGTGAAGTAAAATGTTATCTGAAAATACATTTAATGAGAACGAGATGAAACTGGCTACATATTTTTTCCCCACTGACTCCTGTTTTGCTACATGCTTCTTTCCACTGACTCCCAACTTCATAGAAAAGAGCTAGTCCCACAAAGTAGTAGAGGAAAGGGTTAATCCTTTACAGGTTTCTAAGGGAACACTTGGGGATAAAATATCTAACCAGATATGGCCAACCTTAAGAACAGATAAGATTTCTCTTAATCTATACTATTTACTCTTGGCACCACAACAATATAGCCCCATGGTAAGACAATGGCATTACAATAGAGAGAAAGATTGCATATAGTAAACTGATGAGCTAACTTGAAAACACATGCAAGATTTCTGGCAATTGGTTGGTCCAGAAAAGAGAAGATGACTTAGGAACAGTAGGAGTCAGGGGGAGGGACTACCAACAAATCCCAGTCCTTAAAGACCATGGTGCTTAGGTATATGAAGTCATAAATTAACAGCACAACAGTGCCAAGAAACAGAATATTTTTATTTTTATTTTTTTTAAAGATTTTATTTATTTATTTGACAGAAATCACAAGTAGGCAGAGAGGCAGGCAGAGAGAGAGGGGGGGAAGCAGGCTCCCCGCTGAGCAGAGAGCTCAATGCAGGGCTCGATCCCAGGCTCCTGGGATCATGACCTGAGCCGAAGGCAGAGGCTTTAACCCACTGAGCCACCTAGCCTCCCCTAAACAGAATATTTTTAAAACTTTATTGCTCCTGTCATTTTTGACAAGGCATATCGCTATGAGAAAATCAACAGGGCCTATTCCCTTGCCAGCATCCTGAATGTTTGAATCAGGCTTCTATGAGTTCCTTATCTAGCAGTTGCAAATGTAGGGACAACTCTGCATGTTCCAGTGGAACAGTCTAGGTTTTGAGGTCAGTAGGAAGCACAGCTTGAAATAGGATCTAAAAATTCTCAAATATCAGTTCAACACTGATGACCAAACTCAAAAGTGTTTGGAGCCTGCTGAAAATTTTACCTGAATTATGATTTAGTTTTTTATAATACATCCCTTCCTTGACGTTATCTATTTGATGTATTCATATAATCTTCAGAGACTCCCTTTTCAAAAGTGGTCCATGGGGTTCAGTATTTTGCATGTTGAGGGGCCCTTTTATCTTAAGCTACTTATTGAACTTGCTTTGGTTATTTTGTCACAATCCAAACCAGTTATGATGTTGAGGAAATAAAACTTCCTCACTAAAGACAATCTGTCCATCAGGTTTGTCATTATATCTCCATACTATATCCTCAGAGCCTCCTAGAATCTGTGTTTTGGAGCTTCCATTCTCTCTCAGGTCACTGCAATACACAAAATGTCCTCTTTATCTTCTGTCTCATCCCAGTGTTACTTTCTCCAATGTAAGGCCACATTAATATTTCTGAAATACAAATCTCATCATGCTTAAAATACTTTAAGAATCTCCTGTCCACACTTTTTATATAGTTTGAACACTTTGGGGGTGGCATTTTGTAATAGAGTCTGATTTCATTTTTTGATGTTTGACTACTAACAAGTTTTATGCCTCATCTCTCCTTCCCCTTTTGTCCATATGTGGGCTTGTAAGAAAGCTGGGGTTCTACCTCCTTCCGCAATGTGAGATTTAATCCATGTAAGCCCCTATCCGTGTCCAATCCTTATCCTAGCCCCATGTCCTAATGACAATATAAAAACCTCAAATTCATCTCTTTACCTTAGTTTCTCAAGCCAGTTTTTGGACAAGCTTGGGATGCGTTCCCTGTTCTTCCCCCAAAAGTCTTATTATATAATTAATAAACATTTTCATGTCCACTTGGTGTGTACGTGGCATCATTAATCTTGGCATATGAACCACATTTTGATGGGGGGTGGGGGTTGGTGCATCCTTTTTATCAGGATAGCTACAACATATACCAGGCTTTTCTCTCTAGTGTTGCCTACTTCTACATTCTCATTCAGCCAGCAAATACTTATTGAGGACCTGCCATATGCCATGTATTTTCTAGGCCTTTGGGAATTGGTGGGAAACAACATAGATAAGATCCTGTCTTCTAGTGCAGTGAAACAATAAGTAAGCTAATAAATGAACTTGTGTGGTGATAATTGCCATTAAAAAAGAAGAAGAAGAAGAAGATGATATGATATGGTATCCATGGCAGATAGGATTAGACTGGATCATTAGAGAAGGAGTCATTGAGAAGACGATTGAATATTATAAGCAAGAAGTAAGTAAGGACAGGAGGGATAGGCAAGGGCTAGATCATAGGCTCTAGTATGTCATGTCAAGGAATATGAATTTTATTCTAAGTTCGCTGGAAAACCAATGAAGTGTTTAAGCATGATCTGATTTGCTCTTTAACCACTAATCCTTGCTTCTAGGAGAATGAATTGCCATAAGCAAGAATGGAAACATAGGGAACAATTAGTATGCTAAGGAAAATAATTTAGGTAAGAGAAGATGGAGGCTCGAACAACAGTGGTAGTATTGGGGAAGAGAAGTAGATAGGTTTTGAGTATATTTAGAGAGTAAACTAAAGAAGGTTGACTAATTTTTTTTGGCTAAGGGTGGCAGGCACGCTTTCTCTGGGCATATGAAACAACGTACAGTTCTCACACACTCCTCTGCGATTTATACTTGATATGCCCTGTAAGTGTCACAGTTCTTGCTGAGAATCCTTTCTTGCCTAGCCCTATCATGTTGGGCTCACAGAGAGTCCCTTCAATACTTTTATCACAGCACTTATCAGAGCACAACGTAATTGTTGTTTTTCTTCCTAAGTAGGAACTTAACCCAATGATGAACATAGGGCTTGACAGTGTTGGCATTTAATAAATCTCTGTCGAATGAGTTAAGTGAAAGAGTGCTTTATGGCACCCTGCAGTAGACGGTGTAAATAAGGCCTTTGAGCCTTGCAACACTTTTAGCATTTGATGAGTACTGCCAAAGGTCAGGGAACCATCCGGAGGATTTCTTTTAATTACTTCAGGAACTCTCAAGAAGAATGATCAGAACATCTTAAATGGTAATGATCTGGAAAATGGAAAGGGGCTTACAAATTGGAAAATGAAAATAGGTAACCTTAGATGCTACAAAATTAGCTTAAAAGGCAAGCTAACTGGAGGGAGGAAAGCAAGTCATCCCAAGAGAGAAAATTAAATTCACCTGAGTATAGGTCAAGTCCTGTTATCTAATACATTAATCTTGCAGGTTTTTTCTCCCATTTCCAAAAATTACTTTTTAAGCTCTGACTGATGTCCTGTTATTTTAAGGTTTATTTTGTACAGTAGGAATCCCATAGGGGTAATACAAAAACAAAAACAAAAACACCCCAGATTTTCGATAGTATAGTAGTGGAAAGTTACATAAAACTGGGATTTCTGATTAAGGTCTTGCTTCTATCTAGCCCTATTGAGTAAGGGGGTCTTTGGGACTTTATACATTGAAGAAAAATATAGAAGTAGTGTTCCACGTTCTTTCCAACTCTAATATTCCCTAAGTTCTGTGGCATTCATTGCTTTAGCATTTGTTTTACTGGTTCAGCTATGATGTGATAAGGAGAAGAGAACCATAATTCCACTTAAAAATGTAGAAAGTGTTGGTGTACATTTAGTATATGGATATAACAATTGAAATTCTGCTGAGAACACAGACACTGCACTGTGTGTCAGCTGAATAGTCTCTATGCTTTGCTTGAAGAAGCTACTTTGAATTTACAGTTAACACTTTTCCAGCTTACAAAGTGCTTCCACATTCATCCTTTAAGTATAGTATCAGAACCATCAACTACTGAACAAAGTTGGTGCTGTCAGTTGCATTTTAAAGATGAGTACACTGAAGCAAACCAATGTCATATTATGAAACAAAATAACTTGCAGGAAGCATAACCAAGGCTTGAACCCTGATCTTCTGGTGTCTAGTCTAGAGGTCTTTTCTTAACTCCAGAAAATTTCTATGGCCAAGGTTTTTGTTTGTTTGTTTGTTTGTTTTGTTTGTTTTTTTTATGGCCAAGGTTTTACATGTGGCACATTATGATATCCCTGACCAGTCCTATGATGTAAGTCTTAGTAGGTCCTATTAACAAATGAGAAAACCATAAACCTGAGAAGTAGCTTGCTCAAGATCGCAGAGATAATGAAGTGACTGAGTTGAGATTCCATCCAAGATCTAATTTTAAAGACCACTATAGAGAACTGTCTTCCCCACTGCTGTGGGAAATGTGTGCTAAACTCTTTTAAGGAATTATAAAAAACAAAACAAAACAAAAAAACCAAAACACTGAATTGGCCAGGTAGGGGCAGTAGAATGAAAAATCATAACATAAATTGTAAACTCATGATTT
Source organism: Lutra lutra (assembly GCF_902655055.1). Classification (NCBI taxonomy): domain Eukaryota; kingdom Metazoa; phylum Chordata; class Mammalia; order Carnivora; family Mustelidae; genus Lutra; species Lutra lutra. The sequence goes on along the minus strand of NC_062287.1, from coordinate 93,874,774 downwards.
TTCAAGGGATGGTTTAGATGAAGCCATTTGGGCTTGCATTTGACATGGAATCCCATCTATGTATCTCTGCGTGTCTGTAGAGCAGAGAGATCTAAGCCTAATTTAGTGATACATGAAAGTAATGGCTGTGACATAAGGATCCATAATATTTTATAGTTAGAGAATGCATCATTCCTCCCAGGACAAATCCGTAGGTATGTATGATTATGAAATATGATGTTCTTCAGTCTAATATTTCTTATATTCTATTGCTTCTCTGCTAATGGTCTATCTTATTCTCATGAATAGTCCATGAACTGTATCCCTCCACTATGTGAGTGGTGGTGTTATATCCCACTTCCTCCTTTCGCTGTATCAAAGTACCTTCTTGCAATTAATTGCTGGTCTTTTGCTAAATTCATTAATTAAGTTCCTAAAGACTCAGGATCATCTCCTCCAAACCCAGTGGCTTCAATTGACATATACAAGCCTACTCTTTATCAGTATTAACACTTGCACTTAAAGGTTTATTATTCCAGAATATCTGTACCATTGTCGTTTTCTGGATGTGCTTTTAAAGAAAGCAGTTTAGAAACAGCTTTTATCTGTTAGTAACCTTTCCTTTGTGAGGGGGTAGCAGGGACTTCTTTACCTTTTTTTTTTTTTAATTTCTTCTTCAGCCCTTCCAATCATGTTGTCCCTTTTTGCTGCTTTCTAGACCTTTCATCTTCCTTTTAGTCTCTAATGGATTCAGGTTACAGAGGCATTTTCCTTATATACTTACTAACCTCTTTCATCATATCTCAGAATATCCTAGAACAAAAAAAAAAATGGCATTGCATAGAGTGAAAAATAATTATCTTCTTTTGCTTTTGGGTTAGTTTATACAATTATTTTATACCTGAGGAGATCATTTAAAGGATACATGGCATGGATCAATCATATATTATATACCCTGAACTTTATTGTTTATTTATTTATTTTTTATTCTTTTAAGAGATTTTATTTATTTATTTGACGGAGAGAGACACAGTGAGAGAAGGAACACAAGCAGGGGAAGAGGCAGGCAGAGGGAGAAGCAGGCTTCCCACCGAGCAGGGAGCCTCATATGAGGCTCGATCCCAGGATCCTGAGATCATGACCTATGCTGAAGGCAGATGCTTAACAGCTGAGCCACCCAGGTGCCCCTGTTTATTTTTTGAAAAGATTTTATTTATTTATTTGATAGAGAGAGAGAAGGGAGAGAGGGAGAGCACAAGCAGGGGGAGTGGCAAGGCAGAGGGAGAGGGAGAAGCAGGTTCCCCACCGAGTAGAGAGCCTGATGTGGGGCTCAGTCACAGGACCCTGGGCTCATTACCTGAGCCAAAGGCAGACACCTAACTGACTGAGCCACCTCGGTGTCTGTACCCTGAACTTTAGATAATCAGGAAAATACTTAATTAGAGTAGCTTTTTCTTGCTTTTAAGAAATGAAAAATCTAATAAAGAGAAATATGAGTCACATATATGGGACTTAAGAAACACACCTCACTTTGTGGAATTTGGGGAAGATCATAGGTTTTGGAGTCAGGCTTACCTGGATTCACATCACAAGTTGATCAGATGCTCTCTCTGTAACCTTGGACAAATACCTCCTCCATATCATGTTAATCACAAAGGGTTGCAGTGAGGATGAAATGAAGCATGAATGTAAAAAATGTGAGCTACCATTGTTCTTTCAAAGGATAGTTGATGTTTTTGTTTTTTGACTGTTCAGTATCTAACTCTTGCTCTATGAGCTACCTTATCTCCCTTCTGGAGGGCTTTCTCTTAATGTGCTTTCTTAGTGGGAAGGGACTTTCTAGTCCCTGCCTCCTCCTGATGACTCACTCTGCAGAAATGATGGGAAGCTTAATCTTTCTGCTGCATATTCTACCCAGGAATAAGCAAGGGACCTAAGCTTAGCCAAACAGACTCTTGCTTAAAGGATTAAACACTGAGTTAGTGAACTTAATGGGAAATACGTTTGGAGTTTAGATTCAGTACAGAGGTCTTAATGCTCTGTCAAAATTTTTCTATGGCATTGTGGCAGTTGTGTCTTATTCTAGAAAAAAATCATTCTTATTATTCTAGAAAAAAGATCAGTCTTAGAAAAATTTCCCAGTGGATGGAAGTTAAAGGTCTTCCAAAAGCTTGAATTTAAAAGTCTAGTTTATAATTTGCAAAAAAGACTAGTATAGCAAGCAGTGGTTCTGATACGTTGGCAAGTCACTTCACTTCTATTTTCTCTTTGAAAGGAGAAATAATAATACATGTCATGCTGATGTTCTAAAATTCAAATAAGAAAACAGGGATGAATGTGTTCTGTATAGGCCTCACAGAGTGTGACTTAGTGCTTATTTTGGTGGTATGGAAATGAGGGTTTAAGAGTTGAGAGGAGTAATAGAGTTTGTCCTGTACAGTTGGAGGAGGTTTATTGAACATGGCAAACCTAAAAATAAGGATCTTACCTGAAATAATGGAAAGTAGTAACTGCTTTTTTGTCTTGGGATCTAAGAAATATATGTAGAAAGAGAAAAAGCATAATGATTTTTTTTTTTTCCAATCCAAGTATAAATAACATGCACTAGAAGAAAAGGTAGGTTCTGGATTTTGATGACATCAGCTGGTACTGTGTGGTTAGCATGTTTAATTTCAATACTTCTCCTTTCCTCCTTGTTGAAGAACCACACATCTCCTTTCCAATGCCTTAGCTCATCTTCCCAAGCCAACCTCAGTGCCTTATTCCTAATGAATTCTTCACAACACACATTTTGCATACTGATTATTGCTATGTTCTGTTCTCTCTCACTAGTAAATTCATTTATCAGTGAAATACCACATTCACACCAAATTAGAAAGAAACAACAACAACAAAAATTCCCACCTGGTCTTCTTCTCGGGAATTAGGAACAACACTAATGAGATATTTTTTAAGGGAAACAATGAGCTGACAAAAAAATCGGCTCTGTGTCTCTCTGGGCACAGTGCAGCTACTTGTCCTAAGAAGAATGGCACTCAATTGTGTGGATGGTGGAGTCTGAAATCACAACTATTGATAAGTTTGGGGGAAATTAGAAGCTTCTAAGCACATTTCACTTTGCAGTCCCCGAAGAAGCCAGATGGAAGATGGTGAATGACATCTTCAGAGGTGGTAGCGTTGTGCCATAAACTTTTCATCTGTAGTCTCAAATATATGTGCAAAAAAAATTATATTCCAGTGGTAGTCAGCAGGGGCATTCACAAATTTAACCAGCTCATGTGGCTGTTCTGGAGGAGTCGGGTGTATGTCCTTGAGTGCATGTACATGTGCATGGGTACACATACACACACACACACACACAACACACATTATGTATGGGAATATGCGTTTTTTTTGGTGAGAAGATTCATAGCTTCTATTAGAATAGAAACTTTCTCAAAAAGTTGTCACTTATATAAAGTTAAGAGCTGTTACTCTTCCTTGTCTTTCTCACACTTCATAAAATTTATGAAGATTCGAGTGAATGATAGTTTGCATAATGAATGGAATAACTCTGATTAAATCTAAATATTTTACTCATATGGTACTTTAACTATTCCTAATAAAAGACTTTAAAACTGATTGTTAGTTAGTAGCATGAGCTACCAAGATTGAAATTTGCTGTTCTACTAAGCTATATGTGTAGAATCAGAGAAGTACAGACTTTCAGATTTGGTTTTGAGTGTTCCCTAGAACAGATGATTTCCAAAACTAATTTGTGTAAAAAACACAATGGAACCCTTTTCTGAAAGTGTCATGCAAAAATCCCAGTATATAAGGCACACGTGCCCCAAAACTGCTGTGATCCAAGTTGTCTGTGACCTTGGATGGTTCCTGCTTGACCTCTTTCTCACTTAGCCCACAGCACACAGAGAGAGACACAGAGTTTTATCTCTTTTATAATCAGTTATTTTCTGCATTATCTGTTGTAGTTTCAGTATTTTATTAGTGAATTTCCAAAGTATGAATTATGTCGCAGAGCTTCTTATGAGAGAATTAGAAACTAAAGTTCTCGTTTGACTTCCTGTTAAGTTTTGCTCATGTTGATCTGAATGCTCTTACTGTTGATCTTTGAGTCAGATTTGAGATGGAATCATGGCTCTGTCATTATGAGTTGTGTGATCTTAGACAAGTCCCAGAACTGCTTTATGCTTCAGTTTCCTTATCTGGGAATTGGGATAAAAATTAAAGTAATTATGGTGATGATGGTAATAATAGCAATGATGGTGGTAATGATAATAATAATAATAATGATAATGATAATAATGATAATACAGGCCCACAGGCTTGCTATGAGGTTTAAATGAAAGAGTACTCATGACAGGTCATTTTCTTAATAACCTCAATTCATTTTTGATAACCCTGCCTCTAGCTAAAAACTATTAAATATAAATATGGTTCTATTAATTTTAATGGAAAAATTATGATGCTGTTGATTCCAATCTGAAGCATAGATTTTCAAATTGTCAGAGATAGAAAAAAAGCATGTCAATTGCATAATGAAAAATGTTCATTTAAGTAATGAGTGAATATCTGAAAATAAATTAACATTATTTGTAAAATTTAATGTAACAGAGGCTTGCTTACTCACTGAAGGAGTAAGGGAAGGGTGGATAATAGAGAGTTGTAAAGAGGGGTGCAAACAGCTGTTCTTTAGAAGTGCATTTTATTTCTTTATCCATTTATTTGTCAACTTTACTGAGGTATAATTGGCATGCAATATTGTAAGATATTTAAAGTGTACATTATAATAGTTTGATATACATATGCATCGTGAAAGGAGTCCGCCATCTAGTTAATTACCCATCCATCACCTCACATATTTGCCTTTTTAATTTTTTGTCAAGAACCTTGAAGTTGTATTCTCTCATCAAATTTCAATTATACAGTACAGTGTTATCGACTGTACTCACCCTATCATACATTAGATCCTCAGATCTTCCTCATCTTATAGCTGATAGGTTATGCCCTTTTACCAAACCTCTCCTTATTTCCTCCAGCACCCCCAGCACTCTGGCAGTCACTTATCTACTCTCTGTTGCTATGAGTTTGACTTTTTTTTAAAGATTCACAAATAAGTGATACCATGTAGTATTTGTCTTTCTCTGTCTGACTTACTTCACTCAGCATAATGCTCTTAAGAGTTCATCCATATTGTTGCAAATAACAGAATACACACACACACCTTACAAATGACAGGATGCATATGTGTGTATGTATATATATACACACACACGTTGCAAATGGCAGGATGTATACACACACATATAGTTTCTGTGTTATGATATATGTATGTGTGTGTGTGGTTGTGTATGAAATCTCACATCTTCTTAATCCATTCATCATTGATGCACACTTAGATTGTTTCCATATCTTGGCCATTGTGAATAATGCTACAATGAACATGGGAGTCCAGATACCTCTTCTAATCCTATTTTCATTTCTCTTAGATATACCTTTATATCCAAGTGCATTATTTTTAAACTATTTTCTTCAACAAATCTTCAGCCTTTTAGGACCGCTGGTGATCTTACCTTCAAAATACACTTAATAATTTTGTATTGCAGGGGCACATGGGTGGCTCAGATGGTTAAGCATCTCCCTTTGGCTCAGGTCATGATCCCAGGGTGCTGGAATCAAGCCCAGCATCAGGTTCCCTGCTCAGTGCAGAGCCTGCTTCTCCCTCTCCTCTGCCATTCCCTCCACTGGTGCTCTCTGGCTCTGTCTCTCTGTCATATAAATAAATAAAATCTTAAAAATAATAATTTGGTAGTGCAGAAAAAATTCTTTATATACTAAAACAAAAGCTACAACTATGGTACTCGGAAACACATGGAAACAAAATACATGCAAAGCAAACCCGAAAGTCTTAGACAGTGCTGCCCTGTCATCACACTTGCTTGGCATCTATATGCAAAGCAAACTCATTTAAATTCATTCAAAATGTAACGCATTCAAATTTATTCTTCATGATATTTTCTAACTGGAAACATTGGTGTCAAGTAAATTGGTGAATATGTCATTGCCTGAAGCCATAATGTTGAAGTATTACCTTCTATACCATATTTATTTAATGTGTGTTAAGAAGAAAAAAGTCATCATACTGAAAGCAAAGGATTCAATGTCCAAAAGGCAGTATGGCTTTTCAGGATGGTACTTATGCTTTAACTGAACAGCTAGCATTTGTGGTTAAGTGTATTCCGCACAGTTACAGACACCAGAGTAAGAGATTAGCAAATGTAATTATCTCCCTTCTTTGAACACCTATTCCCTTCCTCCTTTTCTTCCCATATTTTTACCATCTCTAGATGGTACACTTAAAACTCCAACTTCACAGAGTAACTCAAAAAGGGCTCACAGTTTTTGTGAGCTATAGAACAGTGCCTCAAAACCATACAAAACAATGTCTCTCCTTTATCTCTGCAAAAAGCCAAACTGACTTCAAATCTGCACGGAGGCTGTGTCTTTTTCCTACGAATATTGAAATATTTTGTAGGCACGTCATGTTGTTTTCTAACATCCCTGTGAGGTATAGTGATAAATATGTACTGTTATTCAAATGAAGAAACTCAGCAAGGCAAAATGAGCTGTCCAGGTTTACAAAAACTGGATTCCAACAATGTCACTGCCTGTCTGTATTACCTTGTTTGCTCATTTATGCTTTTCTCAGTGTGAGCACATGGAAGAGAGACAGCAGAGGTTCAAACAAACATCTCTTTCCCCATTGGTATTCCCAGCCTTAAAAGTTAAAATTACTAGAAGCAGCTGTTTGATATTCTCCCATTAGAAACTCACAATTTATTGCTCATTCTGCATTCTAGTCATTGCGTACTCACAGACTCATGTAAGCAAGTATCCACACCCAGGGACCTTCTACTTTTTGCCAACCCTGTACATTTGAGAGCATACCCATCTCTAATAGTGGCTCGTTGCTGTTGCTGTATTGGATATCGTGCATGGAGGAGTCCTAAAAGGCTAGGGAGTTATAGTTGTAGTCGTTATGAGGATGTGCTTTGTACACTTCAACTTCAGGGAGCATAATTGACTCATAAGGGTCCCAGCTGTGCATGCTGAAATCAATTAATGTGTTTGAACATGCTTCCCCTGGGCTACTGCTAACCAGTGATGGGACACAGCATGGTTCCTAAAGCATGGTTGTCCCTGAGAGACATGGCCTGATGGCAGATTTTCTTTGGACTGGAGAGAATTCTAGCATACATCTATCCATCCTTCTTTCCTTCCCGCCTCCCCTCTCTTCTTCACTTTGGCACAGTCTTCCATCCTGGTGGGATGGCTTTCACAGTCTTACTTGTGTCAAATAAGAAATAAATCCAGATTTAGGTAAGGAGAGACTTTATTAAAAAAGATTATCGCAATGAGGGGAGAAGACTAATGAATTAAGGAGAACTCTCCATGAGAGTAGCAAGATGAGGCAGAAAAAGGCTTCCCTTTTACGTGGAGGAGTAAACCAGCTAGAAGAAAACCAGGTGTGGCTAAGTTGGATGAGTGACTGGTGTGATCAGACAATCAGGGAACATTATCCTCTGAGGTTAGCTGATTCTTGGCGGGGGGGGCTGTTAAGAGGGGATTGTTCTCTGTTCCTGTTCTCAAGAGTGGGCCAAAGTTCAGGGGTCTAGGAATAAGTAGTGAAGCCTCACTCGAGTTTGATGAAATTCAGTTAATGGGCATTTTACCCAGTTGGACAGTGGTGACAAACAGTTCAGCCATTAATTTATGACAAATGAGAATATGTAGTCTGTGTCTGGCTTTATCATAAATAAATGAGGGTTTCATTCACCAGTTCTAGGCTAGAGGGGAAGGGTGGTTCTTTGTTGTAAGCCATTTCTTGGAACACAGAATTGGGGTGGGTTTCTTGACTATCACTGTTTTCCCGAAGCACAGAGCTCAGGTGAAGTTCAGCATCGTCATCCGGCTTCCTCCCTGTTTTGTCCCATAGGCTTTTCCCTGGGTAAAAACTTTTGTTCACTTAATCCTTTCTTACTATCTGCTTCTTGGAGGATCTGGACTAACACGCGTTTCTTACATGCCTTTTCCAGCCTTCTTCACTAGAATAACACTGTGCCAGGGGTCCTCAGATTTTATCATGCATAGAAGTGGGATCAGTTTGAAGATTTCGGAGATCTGGGGTAGAGCCAGGAAGTAAGCATTCAAGTCAGTCGTGAGAGGTCTTCAAACCGCCCATTGACGAATACAGCTGAAATGAGTCTATGCAATGTAGGAAAGGTTTATATAATTGTATGTGAATGTATATGTTGATAAAATTTTACAACAGTTTTCATCTCTTGTAGGAAAGTCTGTTTGATGTAAAAATCCTGATTTTCCTTGACTGGCTATTTTGGCCTTGCTGCTACTAGTAGTATAGTGTGATATTTTGGAGCCCTGGCTCTGGACTTTGAGTGTCAGGATTTGAATTCTACTCCATCCTTCCTGATTTTGTAACCTTGGACACGTTGTTTAACTTCTCAGTAAAATAACTATGCCAAAGAATTTTTATGAAGGTTAAATTAGTATATGCAAAGTACTTACTATTCTGTCTAGCACTGTTAGGAGGTCTCAATGAAGGTTTGTCATATTGGCTACAATTATTAACCACGAATTTCACTAGCTAGCATTTGTTCATTACTCTATGGGTCAGGCACTATGCGAAGTAATTGGCATGAGTTGACTCGTTTAATTCTCTCGCTCTAGGACAGAGTTTTGTTCTATAACAAAGATGCTCTGCGACCAGAACTCTTCCTTGCCTTACCCTAGTGGTGCTTGTGATTATGCACTGTATTCATTTGTATACAGATCTGTTTCTTTCACTGGTAGTGAGGGGAAGAGGCCAGGAAGTTGGTCCTGTGTATGTCAGTCAACCTAAAGTTCTAGTTCTTAAATTGATGAAAAAGAACACTCCAGTTCACTAAGAATGTGAAAACCTTAGAGAAGAGTTTATTCCTCCTCCATCTCCCTGCTCTCTCCAGGCCTCAAATGCTCCTCAGTATACTCTTTGGAACTCGTAGTCCCTCCTCAGCCTGAACCTTATCCAAAACATTTCTAAGACCATATTTTAATGTCTATTTATCTGAACAATACAGGGTCATTCACTTCTCATTTTTTGACTATATATATTTAACTTAGATGTCAAAGAGCTAAGAACTTAATTTTTCTTTTTCTTTTCTTTTTTTTTTTTTTTAAAGATTTTATTTATTTATTTGACAGAGCACAAGTAGGCAGAGAGGCAGGCAGAGAGAGAGGATGAGCAGAGAGCACAGAGCCCAATGCGGGGCTTGATCCTAGGACCCTGAGGTCATGACCTGAGCTGAAGGCAAAGGCTTTAACCCACTGAGCCACCCAGGCGCCCCAATTTTTCTTTTTCTTTTCCTTCGTTCCTCCCTCCCTCTTTCTCCCCCTTTCCTTCTTGTCTGCCTTCTTTCCTTCCTTCCATTTTTAAATTTTTTTTTTTTTTTAGAAATAAGGAGTGTTTTAGTTTATGTGTCAGCTTGCAGCAACAGTTAAAACTAGAAAAATAGCAGCATAACTCCCTTTTTGGTTTTTGCAGAAATGTTGCAACTATAGGCCATGATTCAGCATGTACATTACGAGACTCCAGAGGAGAAATCTGACCCAGCAAAACTCAGGAGAGCTAAAAAGAAGAGACAAGGAAGCAAAGACCACTGCTTTGTCTGAGGGACATAATTGTTTTTAATCCATAAGACTTTTCAATTAATAATGTTTTATTTATGTATTTTCCTGGTAAGAAACTTAAGACCAAATTTGTAGCCCTCATCTTCCTACAAATATGATTTGTTTCCTTTGTTTTTACAGATCTTCTACCTGAGGAGGTTCTCACTTCACTTTAACAAAGGTCTTGTGTGTTTCATTCAGGGAAATTCCTTTCTTTTCTGGCTCTATTAATACTATGGATACAATGTAGCATCTAACTAGCTTTGAGGTTACTGTGTTCTAATCCAGGGGGAGAATTTCATTAGTGAAAAGTTTTTCAAACCTATGGTAATCATTATGTGAATTGCACAGATTACTTCTTACACCTCTGAGAATATTTCAATAAGATGAATGAAGAATCACACTCTACAATTCTATGTTTTAGAAATTTATATTTTGGTTAGTTTAGCTCACGGTGATGGGGAATGTAGTAGTTATATACCAAATTTAATGAATTTGTTGAGTAGAAGTGTTTCTCTTTCTGAGTTAGGTAAATCTCTTAGATGCTAATTCAAGAAATCCACAGATTCAGATCAAAATCTAAATCTCAGGAGCAAAATGAATTGAGCACATACTAATCATAAACTTGGGAAGGCATTAGATTAAGAGCCAAAAACATTAAATCTACAAGGGGCAGCTGCGTCTCACACACACACACACACACAGTCAAATAAGGAAAGTAATAATCACAATTTATGAGTTAATGTAGTTATACTATTTAGCACTTACCATCAATCCTGGAATGACATAAATAGTGACTGGGGATTATCAAAAACTTTTGCCTTTCCAGGCTGTGGCCTAGGACACTTAAGGAAAAAGTGCAATGTGAAAATAAAACAAAATTAAATATAAATAATTAAATAAATATACATGTATACCTTTATATACCTACATAAAACCATTATCCTGGATCCTCGTTAAAATTATGGAGAAATTAATTAATGATGATTTATTTCTCATTGCTCCTCCTATCAAAATTCACCTCTGATATAATTGTATAGATTAAAAATACCCAGAGGCATGTTAACATGCTCAAATCTATTCACTTGAAAATCAGAAAGAATGAAGTGGGGTTTTAGTTAAAATAGGGCAATTGTGTCTTCTCTTGAGTTCCTCTGACAACCTGGAGTTTAGCAGAAGTGACAACTAGCTATCAGGGAAGCTCTTCATTTACAACTTGACTGAAAGACTAGTTCAAAATAAATTCCTAGATAGATCTTTTGTTTCAGGTTGGTCACCTCTGAGGTTCTTCCCTCTCATTGGAGGTATCCATCTGAATAAGAGGGGGTCAGTTTAGGATTTCCTGACTTTGGTTATTTCTTCTCAAATGTTTGCCCATCCTGGCCCAAAGCCACATAACAATCCCATGCTCTTGACATAAAATTAAAGAAAATAGAGTAGATGATAGCCATTCCTGGATGGGATTGAGGAATTGGCTTCCTTTCAGATCCTTAGCCATTGTTGGAATACCACTGAATCTATTACAAGAGTTTAGGAATGAGACATATCTCACGTCCCCATTGAAACTTCCAGAAATAGATTTTTTTGTTTTGTTTTGTTTTTTTGGATAGTCTCATCTGACATTTGTGAATATGGTAATTATTCCAGTTTTATATTTATTTTCCTTATCTCCCCAACATTATCTTGATACCTTTTATCTGTATTTAAATTGAAAAAAAAAAAAAAGAGTAACTGATGGTTGATTCACAAGTGAGGATCTTGCTCTTTGTCTTAAAATGATTTTGAAATCCTTACTTGTCATGGAAGGAGCCACTGGCTGCCTAACATTCAGTCTTGAGTTTCATTCCGTTTAAGTCTTTCCTGACATCAGACTATCACCATTGTCCCCAAATCACATCATTTCCCTTCTTCTTAAAACTCTTGGGTAGGAATGTTGCTTTAAGTTTTTCTCCTTTGAAATCTTGACCTTTTGGGGGAATGCATGCACGGGCCTGCATATAGTATTTGGGGATTGTTATCTGAAAATCTTATGTTAACTATAGTTTTAATTTTGTGAAAAGAATATAATGGGTAATTCCTACTCCTAGGAATTCCTCCTTTATTAAAATCATCTTCCTTGACATATAAATTTATCTCAGGAATTATATACAACCCAGAGTGATTATATTGTTTCAGCTTCGTCTCTACTGATGTTCTTAACCATTTTGGGAGCACCCAAGACCACTTTTTCTCATCTCATTTAAGTTTCATTAGAGAAATAGGTAATATTTTTTTTTTTAAAGATTTTATTTATTTATTTGACAGACAGAGAACACAAGTAGTCAGAGAGGCAGGCAAAGAGAGAAGGGAAGCAGGCTCCCTGCTGAGCAGAGAGCCTGATGTGGGGCTCAATCCCAGGACCTTGGGATCATGACCTGAGCCAAAGGCAGGGGCTTTAACCCACTGAGCCACCTAGGCACCCCTGAAGACTTCCTGATTTAAGTTATCTCCTGTGAGATCCTTGCCCATTATGGAAGTGACCATCCACCCTATAACCCATAAAGGTCATTCTATTTTAATTTCATTGAAGGAAGAGTTGTGAGAGGATGTAACCAGTTTTTATGACTTACTTCCTAATTTGTAAGATTATCAAATGAGGTTTATAAAATACAGTGATCACAGCTGCATGCTGACTTCATGTTTGAAAGGACAAAGGTTGGAACAGCTGAAAGTCAAATTGAGGGAGGAGTGAAAATACATACTCAGTGCAAAAACTAGCCCATAGCTCTTCTCTTTTTAATCTTGTTGTGATTTTTATCTTAGGGACCTTATTTCTTCCCTGCATTATTATTTTGACCATGTCCTTTCCCCCTAAGTTCTCAATAATTTGAATTCAAAGGGAGCTAGGCTGATGTCTCTGATTCTTAATTTCCACCCATGCTCTAGACTCCATACTTGATTTTGATGATTGCTTTCCTTTGCATGCATGCTTCTAGTGTTGCATCTTCAACATTTTTCTCAGCTCAGCCAAAATAAGATTTCTATTTTATAGGACATGCCCTTACTTTGGATTCATATTACCATCTTTTTCAAAAGAACATCAGGAACACATAAGACACTAGAGCTTTATTCTTCATGGTACTGAGGAAGGAACCTGAAGGAAAAAACCAATTGTTTTTAGGAGTTTTCAACTTTTCTACTTTTATCAGTTCATGTTATGTAAAAGTGAATAAATGGCACTTTTTTTTTAAATTTTATTTATTTATTTGTCAGAGAGAGAGAGAGACCACAAGTAGGCCGAGAGGCAGGCAGAGGCAGAGGGAGAAGCAGGTTCCCTGCCGAGCAAGGAGCCCGATGTGGGACTCGATCCCAGGACGCTGGGATCATGACCTGAGCTGAAGGTAGCTGCTTAACCAACTGAGCCACCCAGGCATCCCAATAAATGGCACTTTAATTATGCTTTCAGATGTTACTAAATTGGGAATGTTGCAAACTACAGGAAAGAGAGAGGAATGGCACTATAGGGACTAATGAGGTTCAGCTCTGTGGGTGGATAAAACCAAGAGAACAAAATCACCCCAGAAAAAGTTCTAAGCAATTCAAAACCATGCTGTACTTATGTACATATGTATATATGTTAGTTTCTCTGTGCATCTTTTTATTACACTACTGAAGTTTAAGCACACAAAATTGCATGGGGGAAAAGAAAGCCAGGACTGGCCGTAATAATCTAAGGTACCTAGTTCTTCCTCTTTGCATTGGTTTGACCTTGAAATTGGCCTTTATCAAATAAGAAGTTCTCTTTTCTCATTTATAAAATGGAAGGACCACATAAAATTTATGAGCCCACCAGTCTTTAATAGTACATGAATAAATATTTGAGTCATGGTTTTTATGGCAAGTACAGTATAGGACATGTAGCCATTTGAAAATAACGAGAAAATTAATTAAATTTTCTCTGCTGATGCTCTTATTCTTCAAGTGAGTGTCCCGTATGACTTCTCTACGTCGTCCCACTTTTCATCAGAAATTAGCTTTGTTCAGGCTCAAGCTATACTGATGACTTGAGCCAAAAGGTTCACATATATTTTGGCCTCATGTTACCTATGGGATGGAGGGCATTCTTGGGCATTATAAAAAAAAAAAGGGCACCAAAACTAATATCCACAAGTTGACCTAAGGATGATCTGCCTAATTATACAAAATTTAGTTGAACCCTGGGGAAATTTAATCATTTTAAATGTAGGAAATAGGAAGTACCAAGAGACCAATTACTTGAAACTGATGAGAGCCAAGTGTTTAGAAATAAGCAGAGTTTCTAGGACAGTAAGTTTACTGATAGACTCATTCACCTGCTCCAGGAGGGTGCCACCCACAATATAGTCTGTTTCTGAATTATATAGCCTGATGAGGTTAGGACAGATTGGGTTAGGAATCCTAAAGTTCTAATCCCAAACCTGTAGTTACAAACAACACCATAGAAAGTCCCTCCTTCCGATCACCCCCCTTACCCTAAATTTCAACTTCCCATCTAAACGAAAATAAGTTAGTCTAGAGTAGTAGTAAGCTGTAGCCTCCAAGGGCCCCGAGGTGTTATAGGAAGGGACTCCTATAAATTCTTATGTTAATGAAGATACTGGAGGGTTTGCTCTTGGGTGAGTAGGAGAATAGCTGTGTCTTTAATAGATATAAGGCAGTCAGGAGGAGGAGTGAGTTTCAGGCTTAAGAGTGGTAGAGGAAAGAGTACTCAGTTGTGAAAGAGTACTTGAGTTTTCATACTTATTTAGTCTTTACCACTTACTAGCATTGCGATGCATTTGAACCAATATTTTCTCAACTGTTACTATTTTTTTTACTGTTATTTTTTATTACTATTATTTTTTACTATTAATTTTGTTATAAAGATGGGATTGAAAAAAAGCCATCAGACATCCAGGTGTTACAGTCCAGGCAGTTTGAAAATATTGTTGCAGTGTCTAATAGTACAGAAGTAAAAGAAGAAGGTACTTAAGGAAAGGCCATTAGAATGGGTGCTTAGGAAAAAAAAAGAATGCTTAGAAGATCATCGGCAACTTTCAGATTATACGTGTGTGTGTGTGTGTGTGTGTGTGTTTAATGCCTCAGAATCTCAGCTGACTTTAGTGCAGTATTATATATGATGGCATTATCTTTTCTTTAATAGACCCTTTTTGAGCAATTTATGTTTACAGAAAAGTTCAGCATATAGTTTTAATATACCTCTTCAACCCTCTCCCCAATTTCTCCTGTCCCTAAAATCTTCCATTATGTAGTTTAAATTAGGTAACATCATTTAGATTTCAAGAAAGTGAGCAGTGAGAGTGGGTACAAAGAGATACAATAGAGAAAAATAGAATGCTCTTTAAAGATTATTGGTGGTAGGGTTGCTTAGGTGGCTCAGTCAGTTAAGCTTCTACCTTTGTCTCAGGTCATGATCTCAGGGTCCTGGGATTGAGCCCACATTGGGCTCTCTGCTCAGTGGGGAGCCTGCTTCCTCCTCTCCCCACCCCCAACTCAAGCTCTCTCTCTCTCACTCTTTCTCTCTCTCTCAAATAAATAAGCAAAATCTTTAAAAATATATTATTGGTAGTTACCAGAAGAACAGAGAAGAAATGGTAGTCAAATGGAGTAACAGGCCCCAAAGACTTACTGTTATTGGTAGCAAGTGTTTTGACTTTTTTCCTCCTTTTTTAGTCTGGTTGTGGGTTAGGAGATTTGAAATCTGAAGAGAAATAGTCCAGGAATAGGGACAGAGCAAAGAAAGAGGAGAAAATGAGAAAGAACACTGAAGAGATGAGAGGAATTGATATTGGAATTATGGGAGAATTTTTCTTGAAACTGCACAACATCTTTGGAGCACTTTGACTGACACTGGATAGAAAGAGTAGAAGTGAAAAAAAGTATTTGGTTGGGGAGGTAAGGAGAGTTGAGGGTGTTTTACTCTGTTGGCCTTGATTTTTCAGTATCCTGCAGCTAAGGAGGTGAGACTGAAGGGCAGTGTGGTTACATAGGCAGTGCTTGGCTGAGGAGAAGGAGCAAAGGGGGTATGCAGGTTGAAGGCAAGGGGTGGGGAGGTGAGAAATTCTAATATACCACAAAATGGAAGCTTTCCGCCAGAGCTGTGTGTATAGATGGGTTCTTGTCTGCCAAAGCTACCAGGGTCTTTTGGAAAGAAATAGTTTGGGGTTTGGCCTTTGTCTTTCTAAGTGGTCTAGAGGAAAGCTTACTCAGAAGGAGCTACCAATTTCCTCTAACGCAGGAGATGACATATGGTTATTGCTGCCTCCTTGAGGCTGAAGAACTTTGACAACCATCATTCAGGGTGGGTGGGGATCTTCAGGATTGATGACTCTGCAGGTCTCCAAGCCTGTTGCTTTCATTAGGTGGCATTTTGTCTTTCTCATGGGCTAAGAGGTTGAGAAATGGAACAAGACAGAAGCAGACTTCTCTTTGTATGCTTTTAGCCTTTCTCCCACCAGTGGGCTCTTGTTGTTAGCTCTCTGTGGTTTGACTCAAGATCATCTCAGGAATTACTGGTTCTTTTAATCCCTTCACATTCTATCACCCAAAATGTAGCCATTTTGAGGCTGGTGTAACTTCCAAAGTTTTGGGGGGAATATCAGGCCTCTCTGTTCCCATTTTCTTACCATACTTTTGAACATTGCTCTAGAATTCCACCATACCCTACATCCATCTATCACTAATAGAGACACAAATGAAAAACATATGTTTTGATTAGTTTATTAGTCTGTGACATTTTTCAAAGCAGGTATAAAATAGGAGCATGTGGTGATGATCATGATGCCCAATAGTTCTTAGTGGCCTCGTTTTATGTGTGAGGCATGTCCTCATTTATGCCCATGATAGCAACCACATAAATATTATTCTTGTAATGCTATTCTTGCTTCCATGTTCACAGATCAAGAAACTAATTTGGTTCAAAGAAGGTAGTCAAATTTTCCAAGATCACACTTTCTATTTGCAAGTGGTGATGCCCATCTCAAATAAACCTCAGTAAATGGGAGTGTGTTGGCTCACATTACTAAAATGCCTATTGGTGGTCCTGTCTACAGCCCAGGAGGGACTCAGAACCTTAGTGAGTGTAATCAGAACATACTTCCCCACTATGTCTGTATTTTATTTCCTCTGTGTTGGCTTCATGTTAACATAGACTCCTCCAGGACGTTGTCCATAATGGGCAGTTTAGCTCTAAGTTTATACTGTTCTGCTTCAGTATGCAATCGTGAGGAAAGTGAGAGTGCCTCAATCACTACAGCTTCAGAAAAGGCCTTGGGAAGAGCCCTGATTGGCCAGGATTTGGTCGTGTGCCCACATGATCCAGTCACAGTGGCACAAGCGGAGTAGGATTTTGATTTAGTAGATCACAGTTATACACATGCCTTTGAACCTTATACACAAGGTTCAAGGTGAACCTTGCACAAACTACATGGGATATATTGCCCACTACAAAAAGGACGTTCATGGAGGAATGGAAAGAGGGGGAGAGTTCATGTAGGCAGTCAAAATTTATATGTTTCAAAGTCATCTACTTTCAGTCAGATGTTGTAAGATCCAGGATTTGGACACAGGTAGTCTGTCTGCACATCTAACACTATCCTGAGCAGTCCTGTGCTAGTCAATTTGTGGAACTTATCCAATACTTATCTAATATTCTTATGTAATAACCCTGGGGGAAAATATTATTAGATCCATGTTGTAGGTAAGGAGCTGAAGTAGAGCCACATTGAGTGACTTGCCTGATTCTATAGAATTTCAATGTGACCAAGCCAGGAACTGGACTTAAGACTATGTGGCTTTGTTTTTGGATTCCTTGCACCCAGTTATGGACAGCATAACAAGGATTATCTGAATGGTTTTGAATGTCAGCAGGTGACTGGGGATGTAGTCTATATTAATTGATTTTGCTATTTAGCAAACAACCACAATATCTCAGTGGCCTTCGACATAAATATTTATTTTTATTATTCATGGTCTGTGGTCAGCTGGGGCAGCTATGTTTCAGGCTGGGGGTGGAGTTCAAGTCTGCTCCATCTGTTGCATTCTTGAGCCCAAGCCAGAGCAGCAGAAGCTATCCAGGGGAAGCTCTTTTTCATGGTAGATCCTTGAAATATCAGAAAGCATCCCATGCTTCTTGCGAGCAGGTTTCAAGTCTCTGCTTGCATCCTACCAACTAACATTCCACTGGTTAAAGCAAGATAGGAGGTCTAGCTACGTAACAATGAATTGGAGAAGTATACCCTATCCACAGTGGGAGCAGGGGCGTGAATAGTCTCTGAACGATCTGTACTACCTTAGGACACTTTGAAGAAGCTAGAATGAGGGTCCTTAATTCAGACAATGCTATTTGTTGTTGTTTTTTTCAAAATGCAACTTACTGGAAAAGCACTGTCAACTAGTAAGTCTAGAAACATGGGGGTCACAAGTTAAATTTAGAAGGTGTTTGTAGTGAAATTGGTACCGTATAATGATAAACTTACGAAATAATGTTATTTCTATCTGTCTTTGAAACTCGGCTGCAACATCTTTACATATTACTGACCAGCATGGATATGATAATCACAATACTCTTTTGTGTAATTGGGGGGGGCAGTATATTACGCTTTGGGGCACTATTTTAAGCTGAAATTGAAGGAGACATGCAGCTCTGGAGTGCAAAATGACTGTGACCCTTGACAGCTGGGAAGCTAAATGCAACAGTTTGTTGAGGTGTAAAATAATAGCTATCATTTAAAGCAATGTTCAGGGCATTGGAACTTCACAGATAAATGATATGCTACTAGTTTTATTCATACTGAATGGTTTAAATAGAGTAATAGTTTAAATTTATCCCATTTCAAAGTTCTCTCTCCTCATGAAGGACTACAACCTGATTTTCCTACCAGCAGTATTTCCTTACTCTACCCCAAAGCCAGAGAAAGCCAGCAGGGGTAGTTCTGACATTATTTGTGCTCAAGAAAAGGCAATATTGTTTCTATAATTGAAACCGCAGACACTATTATTAAGGAAAAGGGTCAGAATTTCAACCAGAATTAATATTGGTGAGCCAGTTTTATTATGAAGGGTGAGAGACATTGAATATTTTGATTGTTTGTTCAACTGGAAGTAAACATTTCAGTGTACCTGGTATGGGTATAGGTATTGTGGAGGAGAAAAAACTAGACAAAATACAAGGTATGATTTCTAACCACAGCAGAGAGAATGATCAAAAGGGAAAAGGTTTGGCACTGGGAATTGGAAATCCTTTATTTTACCACTAACTAGCTTTTGGATTTTGAAGGAATAATAAAACCTCTCTAGGATTTTATTTCCTTATCTTGAAAATAAGGTTTGTTTAGATTCACTCCAGTGACAGCTTTGATTTAAATATTATAGAATGTCAAAGAATGTGCTACCCTGTTGGAAAGGCAGAAAATATACGAACATTTCATATGTTTAATAATTATGTGTTGATTGCCTACTACTTTGTGGTAGGTTTTGCTTTTAGTGGTGGGAATGTAGTCATGGTCGGGGGTAGGGGGAGCACAATAAAACCCTGGCTCTAGACAGCTTACATTCTAGTGGGAAACAAACAATTACTTGATTTAATTTTAGGCATTAATAAATATGGCAAAAAAAAATTAAAACAGGTTAAAAAGAGAGAGTGACAGCAGGAGAATTTGCTTTAGATAATTAGGAAAGTTCTGTCTGAGACAATAACCCTGGAGACTTGAATTAAATTATTGGATTAGTAATTACTTGGGGGAAAAATGACCTCTCCACCAAATGCAATGTGCCTGAGGTCAGAAGGTGTTTTGGTATGTTTAAGGAATAGCAAAAACCATAGCCTAATTATACAGCAAAATCTGTATATGACAAAATCAGAGTATAAACTGTATTCTGTGGCATGACATAAAGGTATGTTGAACTAATCAAAAGGGGAGATTAGTTGAATAATTCCTGTGATCAGGTCTTTGCTTCATTTCTCTTGTTTCATTGGTCCCCAGTTCAGAATTTTTATCTTCTTACATCTCTTCCTCATTTTCATTCCAGTACCCTGACTCAGACGCGGGTGGACAGTTGCAAAGCCCATTGGCTTTGAGGCATGCTCTACCAAAAAGTAAGCCTGATTACATAACTTACTTCTAAAACTTTTTTTTTTATATATACTTTGCTATCAACTTCTTTAAAAAAGTAAATTCAGACTACTTAGCACAAGAGGACTTTTGTGACTCGTCCCTACTAGCTTCTCTAGCCTCTTCAATTTCCAGACTTCCTTTCTTACCCAAATGCTGTAGCCATGCTAAATTACTTACTATTGTCTAGAATGCTGTGCTGCCCCATGTCTTCATCTGTGACCTCTGTCTACCCTTCATCTAATAACTTCCTTCATGTGTTAGTGTGTATCTGTGCTGGAAATTTTCCCTTAACCTCAGTCTGTTTCTACTATAGCATGCTATGGTAGAATTGTCTTCTTCATTACCTCTTTGCCCCACTGGACTATGAGTTCCCTGGGGCTCTAGACAATGTTATTAATCTCTGTATTTCTGGCATCGAGTTCAATGTCTGACTCCAAGCTCAATAAATGTTTCTAAAAATAATGGATGTGGACATAATGTATGGATTATTTAATTTTAAGAGCCAGGCTGCATCTTTTCACCCATTATTTTGCCTCGTTTGCTTTTCTTTTCTTTCTGCATTACATATCTATGTTCATGTTTATGCATTAATTTAAGTGACTGTTCCAAAAATTGGCATCTCATGCTAAAGGGAGAGAATGGCATATCATGTGAAAGACTGGTCTTTGCTAAGTAAGGACTGATAACAAATGATTTTTTATTTAAACTCTACTCATGGGTGTCCCATTGGTCATTATTACTGAATTAGCAGTTCTTTAGTTATTCCCACTTCATTTGCTTCCAAGAACAATGAAGCATGTTCAGTTGCTTTCACATGTCCATATGCAGTCCAGGTCTCGTGATGCAGCAGGATTATTTTTCTCCCCAAAGTGAACAGTTTTAGATTAAGTTAGATTAAGAAACATCTTATTTACTGGTAGCCTTTTTAGATTGGTTCCCCTGTCCTTTAGTAGTGAATGTTGATTATTCCTTTCCAGGAAGTGAGAAAGAAGAGAGTTGAGAGATAAGATTGTAGGTCTTTTCTGTTGTTTTTCATAACCAGTGAGGTAGGTGGCATTATTTCCATTTTTGAGCTAGTAAGCCTGAGATTCAAAAAATTCAGTGATTTGTGTGGACAGCTAATTGGTAGAAGAGGTAGAATTGAACCTAAAACAATTCTTTTTATTCCACCATATCCCCTCATTAAGGGATGAGCTAAGCAAAAGATCTGTATGTTGTGATGGACAGTACCTCCTAAAAATGAGCACACACACAGACACACAAAAATTAACCATACTTCCTAAATGCAGAAATAGCTTTTTGGAAAATTTGGAAGACAATGAAGTAGACTTTCTAGTATAAGAGTGCAGGTAGGGGCGCCTGTGTGGCTCAGTGGGTTAAGCTGCTGCCTTCGGCTCAGGTCATGATCTCAGGGTCCTGGGATCGAGTCCCACATCGGGCTCTCTGCTCAGCGGGGAGCCTGCTTCCCTCTCTCTCTCTGCCTGCCTCTCTGTCTACTTGTGATCTCTGTCTGTCAAATAAATAAAATCTTTAAAAAAAAAAAAAGAGTGCAGGTAGAGGCTCTGAGAACTCCTTCATAGACATACTTGATTCTTCTAACCCAAGTACAAATTCATATTTATCACAGAAGGCAGATTTAGAAGCATGATGTGTGCAATATCTACAACTGGAAGGATGGAATTAATGACATTTTATTTAAAAATTTTATTTATTTCAGAGGAAGAGTGAAGAGAGAGAGATTGAAAGAACGAATGGGGGTGACAGGGAGAGGGAGAAGCAGGCTTCCCACAGGGCAGGGAGCCCAACATGGGACTGGATCCCAGGATCCTAGGATCAAGACCTGAGCCGAAGGCAGACACTTAACTGACTGAGCCACCCAGGCACCCCAATTAATGAATTATTTGGAAATGATCTTTCCTGATTCATTACTTGTAATTAGAAAAAATACGGCGATCCTTGTTTCTGGCTGATCAGCGACATCATCATTGTCAAGATTCATTCTTGAGTATGACATTGTTAATTAACATTCTAATATCTAACATTCATTAAGTCTTTCAATGTTACAGGCAATATGTTGGGGTCTTTATTTCCATTTATTATCAGCATAGTCCTTAACTATGGTCATTTTCTAACAAGATAACTGAGGGTTAAAAAAGTTAAATAACTAGTCCAAGGTTGTACCTACCCGAAAATGGCTACCAGAAGCTTTGTATCCAGTTCATCTGACTAGGAGGGTTGTGCTTTCATTTTGCATTGTGTTATTGTTACTGAGAATGCATTTGGCCTGGAATCAGGAAAACTAGCTTTAATCCCAGGTTGAGTACTGACAAGCTGTGTGAGTTCAGGCAAGTTACTTTTTTTCTCTGAATCTAGTTTCTCATTTGTTAAGGGGAATGGATGATGAGAACAGTGATTTCTGGTTTATCTTGCAACCGAGAAATAAAATGATTGAAATGCCCAAAAGGGAAACTGATTAACTTGCAGCAGGATCTAGTAATTTCCTAAGATTATCCTGTTGTAATATGTCAATTACTTGTGGCACCACAATACTTTTTAAACTAAATTTATTTTTATTTGATATTTAGGCTGTGCCTTTTATCATCATTTCCCATGGGTTCCATCAGAGTGCTGATGATATTATATAAACTCCAAAGTAGGATACACAGCATAGAAGGTGGAATTGTATTTATGGAAAACACAAGAAAGGGATGTTTAAAATGAGAATCATCCTTGTGAAGTAGGCTTTCTATTTCATATTTGCTAGTGAAGAAACTACATTTTCAAAAGATCAAAGGTGACATATGACATCTACCACTGGCTAATTTGACGACTAACAGTGATTCCCCCATTTCTGTACTTGGCATGTTCTGGGAATGTGTTTATTTCTCTGTAATCCCAGGTTCAGCTGCACCTTCTTTTGTGATTTAGGAGGTAGATTAGTATTTTGTGACGTTTTGTATATCCGAGAAGATGAAGTTCAGCAATGACTCTAAGGCTTGGATGTGCTGAGGTACGGTAATCTTTTTAAAAATGCCAAAATATCTAGATACCATTCCAGTTTCTTGACCCTTATTTTTGCTCAATTCTGTCTAAGTCCATTCATGCTGTACTGCATTAATTACTGTCTGTTTCCAACTTGGACCAAATTAATGAAGACATGAAAAGGAGTTTCAGAGGGTGTGGGTACAGATGAGGGTTTCTTTAGTAACATAGAATTCACCTGATTACCTGGTTAGATGAACTGAAACACCCGCAGCCTCTCATCCTTCTTCTCCTCTTCCTCTCCATCATCTTGACAGTGTGAAAAAGCGTTGCTTATAGAGTCATTGACTTGTACTTGTCTTGACTGAGTCCCTCAATGGGTATTATTTCATTAACTCTTCACCTAACACAGAAAGGTAATTAGGATTTTCTCCATCTCCCTGATGAGGAAGGTGATTCTGAGAGAGATTAAGGAATTACCCAAGAACAGAGAGCCAGCTAGGCAATAAAAAACACACAGTTCCTTTTGACTTACAAACTTACAGTCTTTCTCTGATGCTGTATTATCTGAGAGCTGCAACTTTTGGCATCAACATAATAACCTTGCTCTCTTGGGAAAGTATGTCTTCATAGGCATCCCCAGATCGTATGTCTATCGCATATTTTAAATTTCTGTTGAAGTAATAGCTGTCTACCTACCTACCTACCTATCATCTCTCATGTGTCATAATGTATACCAACTATATCTATGGCTCATTAAAATTGTATAAGGTCAACATCTACATGTAACTAACATTCACATCCATATGTAGAAACTGACTGACATCCCTCACAGTCATTACCCTCCCCAGAGGTAACCAAATAGTGTGTTACCTGTTTTTATACTTGAAATGTGTGGAAATATGTACTTGTGTCTACATGACTTCCTCGTTTATTTCTTTTAGATAAGTTTTTGGTTTCCTTCTGATATCACATTCTACTTGCTTGGAGAAATCTCTTCTCTCTATGTAGATTTTATGGCACAGGTGTGTTGGGGGGTCAGCAAGACCACTCACAGTTTTAATGATTTGCTAGAAAAACTCACAGAACTCAGAAAAACTTTTGGAAAATACTTATGGTTACAGTTTACAGTGAAAAGATGTAGATTAAAGTCAACAAAGGTGAAAAAATATCAATAAAGGTAAAAGGCACCTGGCACAAAGTCTAAGGGAGACCAAGTACAAGTTTCCAGTTATCCCACTGACAGTGATGAATTCTCCAGCAATGATATGGGGGACATTATCTACGAAATGTTGCCAACCAAGGAAGCTCACCCAATCCTTAGTGGGTAGGGTTTTTATTGGGGATGAGTCACTAGGCATGGAGCACTCATGGGACTGACCTCAGTTACTCAATCTCCAGCCTTGCCAGAGGTCAAACTAATACAGTGTGGCCCGAAGCCCCCCACCATAAATAATATTGTTACAATAAACTGTCTGGCATGGTTCAAGACCTTGGGGATACCAAGATACTCCAGTCAGAGGATTGCAAGGATTGTTGTTTTCTAGACCACAGACCTTTCTTTGAGACGTGTAGGGTTTGAACACCCAGGCGCACTGGATTAACTCTTTACTGCACAATGAGCATTCCAGACCTGCTAAGTTAACCCTTTGCTACATACCAGGCCACCTAACAGTGAATTTTCTCCGTTTTTATGTACCTGAGATGTCCTACTTTACCTTTATTTTTCTGAAGTATCTTTTCACTGGATACAGAATTCTGGGCTGACAGTGTTTTTCTCTTTGTACTCCAAGTACATCACACACACATGCATTTATGCTCTTTATCCTGCTGGATTTTTTTGAAATTCTGAAGTAATATTTCCATCCCCAACTTCCACACTTTCTTGGTTGCTTTTGAGATTTTTTTCTCTTTGTTTTTGTTTTTCAGTGATTTTACTAGGATATATCTAGATGTCTTTTGGTATGTATTTATACTGCTTCTGGTACACAGTACATCTTAACACCTGTGATTTTATCACTACCCAGGCATAGTTCAAAGATGTTGTGAGTCTGGTTCTAGACCACTGCAGTAAAGCAAATACTGCAATTAAGTGAGTCAAATGAAATTTTTGGTTTCCCCAGGCATAACAAAATTATGTTTATATTATACTATAGACTATTAAGTGTGCAATAGCATTATATATAAAAATGTACATACTTTAATTTAAAAAATACTTCTTTGCTAAAGAAATGCTGACCATAATGATGAATAAATTTGAAATATTACAAGAATTACCAAAATGTGACACAGAAACACAAAATGAACAAATGCTATTGGAAAATGGCACCATAGACATGCTTGATGTAAGGTTTTTACAAACCTTTGGTTTATTAAAAAACAAAACAAATCAAAACAAAACCCTTCACCCTCCAAAAACCCTCCCCCCCCCAAAACTCAATATCTGTAAGCTCTATAAGTTTTAGCAAAGATTATGAATCTTGGGGCACCTGGGTGGCTCAGTCAGTTAAGCATCTGACTCTTGATTTCCGTTCAGGTCATGTTCTCAGTCCTGGGATGGAGCCCTACATTGGGCTCTGTGCCCAGAGGAGAGTCTCCTTCTCTCCTTCTCCCTCTGCCCCTCCCCTTCCTTGTGCACATGGTCTCTGCCTCTCTCAAAGAAATAAATATTCTTAAAAATGATTATAAATATTGGTATATTAGTAGCAGGTATTATTTGACTTTGCTTTTCTTTCTGCTCCTCTACTTCTTGGACTCTCACAGTTCAGGCTACTTTATACTGTCCTACAGGTCATTGAGACTCCTAATTTTTTTCACCTTTTTATCTCTTGTCCTTCATTTGTTTTTTTTTTTTTTTCATTTATTTATTTATTTCATTTATTTATTTATTTATTTGACAGAGATCCCAAGTAGGCAGAGAGACACGCAGAGAGAGAGGAGGAAGCAGGCTCCCTGCTGAGCAGAGAGCCCAATGCGGGGCTCGATCCCAGGACCCTGGGATCATGACCTGAGCCGAAGGCCGAGGCTTTAACCCACTGAGCCACCCAGGCGCCCCTTGTCCTTCATTTCAAATATAATGTCTATCACCTTGTTTTTCAGATTACTGATCTTTCTTCTGCAGAGCCTCCTCAGCCACTGAGCCCATTTGGTGAGTTTTCAGTTTTGTATAACATACACATCCTAGCTTTGCATTTTCCTTTTGGTTGCTTTTCAGAGTTTGGATTTTTCTGTCTATTAGGTTTCATGTTACACTTTATAACTTTGCACATATTTACAGTAACCGAAAGTTCTTGTCTGCTGTTTGCGTCATTTTGGTCATTTTGGGGCCTCTTTCCAATGGACTTCTCTTTGTTTATTGGTCACATTTTTTTTTTTGATTCTTTGCATCTTATTTTTTTAAAATGAATACTTGACGTCGTGCATATGGTGTTGAGCGTTTGGATATTTTTGGCTTCTCTTATAGATTGTGGGAGTCTATTTTGACAAGTGGCTTAATTTAATTGCAGTTCAGCTTCCTATTTTCAAATTCTTCTGAGTTTGTGTATAAAGTAGGTCTACCACATCCTATAAGAACTTTCATGATCTGGTTTATAACTGTGTCTTTTTATTCAAATCGTGTATTCATTTGCCTTTGCTTCATCTGTTTCAGGAACACTTATCTTTCTGCTATTTTTAAAACATCCCAGGTTTGCTTTAGACATGCGTCTTCATTCTTGCTTCTCCCCTGCCTAGAATACTGTTGTTCAATTTGCTTGTAAAATCTGTACCCTCACTTTAAGATTTGTTTGTGTCACCTCTTCAGACAGTACTTCCCTGACTACCATTTTAAGAATAGATACCTTTTAATTTCCGCCACCTAATCATACTTTTCCTACCTTACTTATGATTTCTGCACAGTTATGATCTGATAGAATAACTTCATTTACTGAAGGAGTGCACTCTGACTATAGTATACACTCCTGAATTTTGTCTTTTTCATAAGCTTCTCAAGCGACTCACAGAAGCCTGGCACATTAAAAAAATATTTGTTGAATGAGTTAATAAATGTTTCTTTATTGCTGGTTCCTTTTACATTAGATAATTATGATAATGCCTGTCCTGGAAATCTCGTGTTTATTTTTCCTGAATGTTAAATGAAATATTATGTGTTGTACACAGATGTCATTTTTTAAAAATGTTCTTACTCTATTTAGGGAAATCTTTGATTTACACATCTCGGGGGTATACAGGGACCTACTTACTGCTCTTCAGCGAAAGAATCAGATGTTTGTTTTTCCAGCTCCCTTAGATGGGGTGATCACTGTTTAGGTTTGTTTGGGATTAAAGTTTTCTCTGAGTTATGAGATTTTAGTGCATGTTTCCTATATTTGGCAAATCATATACTACTACCTTAGAGTTTGACTGTGTGTTCAGTGATGTAAAGAAGTCAGTGAAGAATTCATTCCAGCCACAGCAGGGATAACCAGGGTTCAAGTGCTGTTGTGGCAGCAGCCAGGGGTCTGCTATTCAGACAAAACTCATCCTAAATCACATTCTCTTTTTATGAATTAATCCATCCATCCTCCTAATATTCCTCTGCAAACCTTTGTTTTTGGTTAATTCAGTAAAAGGGAGTTTCTCTTGCTTGTAGATGAGAAACCTGGCTGGTATACTCTTGAAACAATTTAGAAGAGGGCAAATTATTTTAGACTATAAAAGCATTCTTTGTCATTTTTTATTAGTATAGCACAGAGCCCAGCTAAACATCTAGATAGTCATCTAATATCAGTCAGTCTAAAACACCTGCAAATATAAAAGGTTTTGCTGAAATGGGTATTGTATGTGTTTTAAGGAGTTTGATTATAGGGAATCTCAGGCTGAGTAGGAAAATCACTTTATTTTCTAGTTTTTATACCTGTTGTGTTGTATTCAGACACACTTCCATGGTACAATAGGTGGAAATGAATTTCATTCCCTTAATACATGGAGGTGTTTAGTTCCCTTAGACCATCTAGTAGTAGCTGATCATATAATAACCAGTTGAGAAGAAAATCCACTATATCTTACATGGCAAAGGAGCCAGGAACTTGACAGAGCTGACTCATAAGGTAGCTGTGTCTACAGAGAAAATAAAAACTCATCATAGAATCTCCTGTAACTTGGGGAAAACTTCCTGTTATGCAGTTTTCTTATTACTGCTTTGTCATAAAGGAAAACTTGAAGAACATTTTAGAGGGAATTTAAAAGTTTTTTCAATTACCTTTTGATGTATAGTGAGCAACCATATGAGCTCAATGATATATAATAGAAAGTTTTTATTGCACATGTATATGTGTTCAGCCTGGGTTGAATAGGTTTTCCTGCTGGTTTTGGCTGGTTTCTGCTGGAATGACTTAGGTGACTCAGTTCTGTACCATGTGTCTCTCATCCTCCAACAATAGGCTAGCCTAGGCATAGTCTCATGGTGATGGCAGAAAGCTAGGAAAGCAAACAGAAACTGGCATGTCTTCTTGAAGCCCAGGTTTAACCCACTGAGCCACCCAGGCGCCCCTGAAGCCCAGGTTTGAAACTGGCACATTGTGAATAATTCTGCTGTTAACGTGGGTGTACAAATATCTCTTTGCGACACTGTTTTCAATTCTGTTGCATATATACCCAGAAGCTTATTATGGTAACTCTATTTACTAAAGCCAGTATGGAATTCTCCATAATTGTATTCTTGTGTAGGATAGAAATCACTTTGCTAATCTTGAAAAACTATGACCAAAATGCAGAGGACTTATTCTATAGAGTTCAGTGTATTAAGAGGTTGTTTGATTCTAAAAGCATCCATGGAAATAAATGAGGCTATACTTGGGATTAACTTAAAGTGCACATGCTTCATATAGATGTTTAAAAAAAGAGAGATGGTATTTTTTTAACTAAAAGAATTTTTTTAAAATTTACATATAATGTATTATTTGCCCCAGGGGTACAGATCTGTGAATCGTCAGGCTTACACACTTCACAGCACTCACCATAGCACATACCCACCCAATGTCCATAACCCAACCGCCCTCTCCATAGCCCCCTCCCCCCGGCAACCCTCAGTTTGTTTTGTGAGATTAAGAGTCTCTCATGGTTTGTCTCACTCCCGATCCCATCTTGTCTCATTTTTTCCTTCCCTACCTCCTGAACTCCCCATTCTGCCTCTCAAATTCCTCATATCAGAGAGCTCATATGATACTTCTCTTTCTCTGATTGACATATTTCGCTCAGCATAGTACCCTCTAGTTCCATCCACATTGTTGCAAATGGCAAGATTTCATTTCTTTTGATGGCTGCATAGTATTCCATTGTGTGTGTGTGTGTGTGTGTGTGTGTGTGTGTGTGTGTGTGTGTGTGTATCTCCCATCTTCTTTATCCATTCATCTGTTGATGGACATCTAGGTTCTTTCCACAGTTTGGCTATTGTGGACATGGCTGCTATAAACATTTGGGTGCACGTGCCCCTTTGGATCACTACATTTGTATCTTTAGGGTAAATACCCATTAGTGTGATTGCTGGGTCATAAGGTAGTTCTACTTTGAACTTTTTAAGGAACCTCCATGCTGTTTTCCAGAAGAGAGATGCTTATTTTTAATTATGAGAGTAATAAATGTGTATTTTAGTCTCTTCAGAAAATTCGGCTTATTTCTTCATGTTAATGATTCAAAGCACTTTGATATAAAATGGTCAACTCTGCTTAGCAAAGTAGCAATGTCAAGAGTGCCTTGGATGGGGGTTAGTTCCCCATAATCTTCAGAGCTGTTCATCCACCCACTATATGAAAATGTTTTCTCCATTGTATGATGCCAGACAAAAAGAGCAGCAAGGGTCCCTTACCAATCATATCATCCCTTCTATATCCCCCTGTTTTATATATATGTCAGTGGATTTTAGTTGTAATTAGAAGGAGGAATTGGGAAAAGTATATATATTCTCTATTGTGTTGGAAATAGAAGTTACAGAATTATTTTTTTAAAGTTTTTAATGGTTACCAACCTATTGTATAATTTGCCACAACCAAATAAACCATTCATTTGCCATACATTGTGGTTTTTTCTAGTTCTCCCCTATTCAGGAAGACCTTCCTTTGATAGATACTGATGGAAAAACATCTATTTCTGAGGGCTGTCATTAACTACTTTTTAATGTAAGTGGTGGTTTTCCTTAGTTTAATTAAGCAATGCCTAGATAGTGCTGTTTATGGGGTCCTAGAAAGTTCTGAAAATTTGTTACTTAAGAGCTTCATGGTATTGGTACCTGTTAAAAAGTGCATATCTTCATAAGGGTTAAATCTCAGAACCTTATTGGCATTTTCCTCCCTTTTAAAAAATTAGCATATAATGTATTATTTGCTTCAGGGGTACAGGTGTATGAATCATCTGTCTTACACAATTCACAGAACTCACCATAGCATATGCCCTCCCCAATGTCCATCACCCAGCCACCCTATCACCCCACCACCCAGCAACCCTCAGTTTGTTTTCTGAGATTAAGTGTTTCTTATTGTTTGTCTCTTTCCCTGGTCCCACCTTGTTTTATTTTTTTCCCTCCCATCCCCCCACGAACCCCTGCCCTGCCCCTCAAATTCCTCATATCAGAGAGATCATATGATGATTGTCTTTCTCTGATTGACTTATTTCACTTAGCATAATGCCCTCTAGCTCCATACACGTTGTTGCAAATGGCAAGATTTCGGGTTTTCGATGGCTACATAGTATTCCATAGTATATCTGTACCACATCTACATTATCAATTCATCAGCTGATGGACATCTAGGTTCTTTCCATAGTTTGGCTATTGTGGACATTGCTGCTATAAACATTTGGGTGTATGTGCCCCTTTGGATCACTACATTTGTACCTTTGGGGCAAATACCCAGTAGTACAATTGCTGGGTCATAGGGTAGCTCTATTTTCAACTTTTTGAGGAACCTCCATAGTGTTTTCTAGAGTGGCTGCACCAGCTTGAAATGGAAATGGTGTAGGAGGGTTGCCCTTTCTCCATATCGTGGCCAACATCTGTCATTTCCTGACCTGTTAATTTTAGCTATTCTGACTGGTGTGAGGTGGTGTCTCATTGAGATTTTGATTTGTATGTCCCTGATGCCGAGTGATGTTGAGCACTTTTTCATTTGTCTATTGGCCATTTGAATGTCTTCTTTGCAGAAATGTCTGTTCATGTCTTCTGCCTGTTTCTTGATTGGATTATTCTTTGGTGTTCAGTTTGGTAAGTTCTTTATAAATTTTGGATATTAGCCCTTTATCTGATATGTCATTTGCAAATATCTTCTCCTATTCTGTCAGTTGTCTTTTGGTTTTGTTGACTGTTTCCTTTGCTGTGCACAAGCTTTTCATCTTGATGAAGTCCCAATAGTTCATTTTTGCCCTTGCTTCCCTTGCCTTTGGCAATATTTCTAGGAAGAAGTTGCTATGGCTGAGGTCGAAGAGGTTGCTGCCTGTATTCTCCTCAAGGATTTGGATGGATTTCTGTTTCACATTGAAGTCTTTCATCCATTTTGAGTCTATTTTTGTGTGTGGCATAAGGAAATGGTCCTGTTTCATTCTTCTGCATGTGGCTGTCCAATTTTCCCAACACCAATTTATTAAAGAGACTGTCTTTTTTCCATTGGACGTTCATTCCTGCTTAGTCAGAAATGAGTTGACCATAGAGTTGAGGGTCCATTTCTGGGCTCTCTATTCTGTTCCATTGATCTACGTGTCTGTTTTTTGGCCAGTACCATACTCTCTTGGTGATGACAGCTTTGTAATAGAGCTTGAAGTCTGGAATTGTGATGCCACCAACTTTGGCTTTCCTTTTCAACATTCCTCTGGCTATTCGGGGTCTTTTCTGATTCCATATGAATTTTAGGGTTATTTGTTCCATTTCCTTGAAAAAAGTTGATGATATTTTGATAAGGACTGCATTAAATGTAGATTGCTCTGGGTACCATAGACATTTTTACAATATTTGTTCTTCCAATCCGTGAGCATGGAACATTTTTCCATTTCTTTGTGTCTTTCTCAATTTCTTTCATGAATACTTTAGCCTAGCTGGATATAGTATTCTTGGCTGCTTATTTTTCTCATTTAGTGCTCTGAATATACCATGCCAGTCCTTTCTGGCCTGCCAGGCCTCTGTAGATATACCTGTTGCCAATGTAATATTTCTACCATTATATGTTACAGACTTCTTGTCCTGAGCTGCTTTCTGGATTTTCTCTTTGTCACTGAGACTTGTATGTTTAACTATTAGAGGATGGCATGTAGACCTATTTTTATTGATTTTGAAGGGGGTTCTCTGTGCCTCCTGGATTTTGATGCTTGTTCCCTTTGCCATAGTAGGAAAATTCTCTGCTATAATTCACTCCAATATAGATTCTGTCCTTCTTTCTCTTTCTTCTTCTTCTGGGAACCCAGTTATTCTAACAGTGTTTCATCTTATGGTATCACTTTTCTCTCGAATTTTCCCCTCATGGTCCAGAACTTCTCAACTTCTTTATTCTCTGTCATTTATTCTTCTGTATCACTAATTCTGTCTTCTGCCTCATTTATCCTAGCAATAAGAGCCTACATTTTTTACTGGACCTCATTAATAGCTTTTTTCATTTCAACTTGGTTAGATTTTAATTCTTTCATTTCTCCAGAAAGGGATTTTATTTCTCCAGAAAGGGATTCTCTAATATCTTCCATGCCTTTTTTGAGCTCAGCTAGCACCTTGAGACTCATCATTCTGAACTCTAGTTTGACATCTTACTAATGTCCGTATTGATTAGGTCCCTAGCCATTGGTACTGCCTCTTGTTCTTTTCTTTTCTTTTTTTTTGAGGTGAGTTTTTCTATCTTGTTGTTTTATCCAGATAAGACTAGATGAATGAATGAGAGAACAAAACACTAAAAGGATAGCAATGACTTCAGAAAAATATACACTAACCAAATCAGAAGAGACCTGAAACAGGGGGGAGATGAAAGGAGAAAAAAAAAAAAAAAAGAAAAAAATAGACATATATATTTGACTGGTGAGTAGAACAGAGCCACTCACTTGGTTTTGGGTATATTTTGGTCTGTTAGAAGAAACTTGTCTCCCAAATGTTAAAGAAAGAAAAACATATATATATATACACACAAAAAAATAAAGGTAAACACAATAAAGGGATGGAATATGACTCCAACGATGAAAGTTAAAAAAAGATTCTGAAAAAGAAATTGATAAGTAAGAAGTTGGTTGAAAAAAAGGAAGAGGAAAGCATGTGATGAGGGTAGAGATTAGGACAAAGCCATGTGCTAGATTTAGTATGTTTTGATTTGTTAGAAGAAACTGTATCACAAAATTTTAAAGAAAGAAAACCTATATGTATACAAAAAATAAGGTTAAATACAATGAAGGGATAGAATAGGAGTCTAACAATGAAAATTTAAAAAGAATTTTTAAAAAGGGTATTGAGAAGGTAAAATAGTTAAAAAAAGGTTAAAATAGGAAAGAGGAAACATTTTTAAAAAGTAGAAGAAAAAAATAAATTTAACTTCATAAGACTAAAGAATCATAGGGGAAAAAAAAACATGAATTCTGTGTGTTGTTTTTCCCTAGCTCTGGTGTTCCACGGTTCTCGTTGATCAGCAAACTTGGTCTTGGCTGGATGTTCTTGCTGATCTTCTGGGATAGGGGCTTGTTGCAGTGATTCTCAAATGTTTTTGCCTGAGTCAGAATTGTACTGCCCTTGCCAGGAGCCAGGCTAACTAATCTGCTAGGTTTTGGTCTTGGGAGCTTTTGTTCCCTGAATGCTTTCTGTACAGCTTTGGAGGATAGGAATGAAGATGGTGGCCTCCCAATCACCCCCTTCGGAGGAGCCCAGAGCTCAGGGCCCCACTCCTCAGTGTGCCCTCAGAGAAAAGCAGTCAATCCCTCCCGTCTCCCCGTCCTCTGGCTGCATTCCATGCTCACCCAGCTGATGACCGAGCATTTCTATCTCTGGTGCATGGCCCTGTTTGGAGTCTCCAAACTCAAGCAGATTCCTGCAGCATGCTCCCATGCTGCTCTTCCCGGAGGAGAAAGGGGGGTGTGGTCTCCCCGGATCTGGCACTTGTGGGGACCCTGCTCAAAGAGCAGTGGCCTGACTGTGGCTCACATCACAGTTTGTGGTAACCCTGAGGTGAGAGCCCATTCCTTGGCTCCACCTCTTTAGCCAGCTTCTCTGCTCTGATACCTGGGAGCTCTGCTGCACTCAGGCACCCCCAGTCTTTTTGTGACACTGAGGGACCTGAGACCACACTGTCCCTGTGAGGGTTCCAGGCCTTGCTTAGACTCTGGAGGAATGTCTTTCAGTGGAGCAGACTTCTAAAAGTTCCAATTTTGTGCTCTGCTGCTCTACTGCTTCGTGGAAGCCAGCCCCTCCCCCCACAGTCTATCTTCCCATATATTGCCTCAGCTTCATTTTTCCGCACATCCTACCTTCAAGAAAGTAGTTGCTTTTCTGTTTGTAGAATTGCTGCTGTTCTTCTCTTCCTTCTCTTGTTGAGTTTGTAGGTATTCAGAATGGTTTGATAACTATCTGGGTCAATTCCTGGGACCCAGGGATATTTAGGTCTCCTACTCCTCTGCCATCTTGCTTCCCCCCACTCCTGCATTTTCATTTTAATGCAAGGAGGTTTTGGTATGTCTAAACCAGCTCTATCCAAGAGAACTTTCTCTTTCTTTCTTTCTTTCTTTTTTTTTTTTAAGATTTATTTATTTATTTGAGAGAGAGTGCGAGCATGTGTTAGAGTTGGGGAAGGAAGGAGCAGAAGGAGAGAATCTTCAAGCAGATTTTTCCACTGAGTAAAGAATCTCATGCAGGGCTCTTCCCCACAATCTATGAGATCATGATCTGA
Source organism: Lutra lutra (assembly GCF_902655055.1). Taxonomy (NCBI): domain Eukaryota; kingdom Metazoa; phylum Chordata; class Mammalia; order Carnivora; family Mustelidae; genus Lutra; species Lutra lutra. Next base: position 93,840,084 of record NC_062287.1, on the reverse strand, counting down.
ACCAAAACCAAGGGTCAGATGCTTAACCCCCTCAGCCACCCAGGTGCCCCAAAGAGAACTTTGCATAATGGGAATATTTTTCTGCTTTGTCTAATACAGTAGCCATTAGTGACATGTGGCTATTTACCACTTGAAAAGTAGCTAATGAGAAACGAGAAACTAAATTTTGAATTTTATTTATTTTTAGTTTATTTAAATTCAAATAAGCACTAATAGCCTATGGCTATCATATTGGACAGCAGAGGCATAATATACAAGGACACCAGACATCTGAGAAACAAAAAGCTTGAGATGGAGCGGGGGCTGCTGTCCTTTTTCATGAATTTGACTTTGGTACACCTCAGATATCTACTTTTCTTTCTGGAGATGGCCCTGTCCCATTAAGGAATGTTCAAACCAGTGGAGATGTTAAGAAATCATCCTTTTGAACTAGTGTTTTAAAAGAAGTTTCAGTTTAAATCCTAAAATTACTTTCAGGCCTCAGAGACCACTCTTGCTGTGCATTGAAAGCATCTTTTCTTCACAGAGCCAAGTCCTATAGAATCTCAGTAGGAGTTTCATTATCACCATTATATTAATAATAACAGGCACCACAAAATGAGTAATTATAGCATAAATATTTATTTAGTGAGAGCCATGTGCCACATTCTCTCTCATTTTCTTGTTTAATGCAAGAATCTTTTGAGGTTGGTGCCGGTATTACCTTGATAGTATATGAAATAAAGATGGAAACTAATTAAGCCACTCAACTAGGTTCATGTAGCCATTAAAAGTATGGGGGCTGGGTCCACACCAGGCAACTGGGCTCCCTTTCTTACTCCTAAACACTCCTGCTTCTCTGGACCTACCCATCAGAGAGGTACCACATCATCATTCAGACTCTGTCAAAAGGGAAAAATCAAAGCAGAGGGCCCAGGGATGATCTGAATAAGCCTGCTTTTTAGAGACAGGCAGACCTTGGCCTCCCATTGTGATTGTATTACTATCTAAATTTGCATTTACTATTTAATTTCCCTGGGTCTCAACTGCATTATCTCTACAATAGGCATAGTAATTCCTACCTGGCAGTATATTTGGATGGGCTGCACAAGACATTGAATAAGATCACATAAGTAGTTTGTGCTAAAGGAAAATGCATACTTTGTCATTGCAATCACCACTGTTGTTAGATTTAATACATAGACAGATGCACAGATTATGTAATTATCTGCACTGTCATTGCCCAGCCTAACACCTTAGGTTTTGCTGGTTTATTTTTAACTTTAATCTGTTTATGGTACTCACTAGATACAGAGCTAACAATCTAGTTTGGTTTCTCTGGTGCCTCCGCCTCCAGGTTTCATTCACACTATACTCTGTGGAATATCCACCTTCCAGTTCATGTTGTCTCAATCTCTAATCATCTGGAGGCAGAAGGTGGGCAAGCAGGGATGACTAGAGATCAGAAAATTGAGAATATGTTTAAATCAGGGCAGTATGAGTCAATAACATGGGATGGAGGGCTCTGGTTGAGGTTAAGAGTTAAAAAAAAAAAAAGTAGTTAGCATTGAAGATGTGCTGGGCAGGAAAACTAAAGAGGCAGGGAGTATGGGAGCTAAGGATGCAGGAAGATATACAGCAGAATACAAGGTGGTCCTACCAGGGTAGTAGGCAGTAAAGGAAAGTTGGTCACCATGCGAGTTGCATCCCCTTTTCAGTGGGTGGTGTCTGATGCCAGGATAGAAGGATTATACTTTGGGTGGCTTTAAATGGATTTTGCTGGGCTTGACTGGTTCCTAATAGCAGCTTAAAAGGGACATTTGAATTTTAAGAGAAAACAAGCCTCAAGGTAAGGCAATGAAGTCTGAGGATTTCACTTCAGCTAGAGGAAGCACTTATCACTAGGGACTGTCTTTACAACAGTCCTAAAATCTCAGTCCTGGTTTAGCTTCCCTGCCTGTGGGTGCCAGCTCTTAACATGCAGGGGCTTTGTGAAGTTCTGAGTAAACTCTGAGTGTGCCTGGATGCTCACACAGAAAATTGAAATAGCCCTGGGTCCAGTTAGAACCATTCCTACTTTCAGCTCTTATTTTTGCTAAAACAAATTCAGGGTCTTAGGTAGCTTGCCCATCTGCTTAGTTGTATTCAAACTAAAGACCTTTGAGTCTGATTCCTGAAGGAGCTGAACTTATCCTCCCAGATCAGCTAGGGTGTGAGAGTTGAAAGCATCCTGGAATGCAAATAGCTTCCTCACTTTTGTTACGTTCATTAGAAGGTTCTGTAAGTCACTGGGGCATCCAAATTAGCTTTTAATGATGAACTTCAGCAAAAAACAAAACAAAAACCCTAAAAGAATGGGTGGAAGGGGAATGGAATGAAACCATGGGATTCCCGTTTGACATCTCCACGTAGTCAGTCATTTCCTGGGGCTTGAAGCAGGAAGAGATCTGTGTGGGAACAAAGTAGAGGGTAGGTGGGTAGAGTTGGGAGTAAATGTGCTGAGGTCAGATGACTCAGCTTACATCCCGTGCACAATCTGTGACCCTGGGCAAGTACTTAACTTTCTTTGACCCTGTTTCTTTAGGTATAAAATCAGAATTATAATATGATAGCAAGTTTGAAACTATTACCTGTGCTAAATGTAAAAAGTATTAGCACATTTTCTAGCATTTAAGATATATTCAATACATATTATTGATTATTATTATTTCTGGCTTCTAGGTTTTTTTTCTTTTTTTTTCAAGTTTATACTAAATTATCAACTTGATTCTTCCCCCTCCTCTCCTCCTGTTCTTCTCCACTACCATATCATATGTAATCATAGCAAATGGAAACTGGATCCTTATCCATCACGAGAGAAATATAAGTACTTGGGGGTCAAATCAGTATATTTTAGGATATAATAGAAATCTTAGCTAATTCCTCACTCTGATTAAGATTCATATTTTGGGGCTATACTTAGGACAAGAAGTCTGATGTATATCTGTGAAATGTGAATTACAGCTTTCAGCAGTGGAAGACATTTGTATAAACCACACTAGTTAATAGATTCCTCATTACTGAACTGCATGATGACATACCTCCTTCTTTTCTCTAGACATGGTCTTCGAGAAATTAAGGTAAATATTTTTTATTAAATTTTTGTTTCTTCCTTTTCAATGGCAACTATATTTTCTGGCTATCATTATTTTACTTCTGCCCTTTGGTTAATATAAGATGAAACTGTCAAAAAGACAAAAACCATCTTCACATTTTTTTCCAAGGTGGTCCACAAAAGGCTTAAAAGACAACAGCCATTCAAAAATATCTGCCCTCTCTCTTTCTCCTTAGGGAGGCACTGGGGGACTCATGAGGGTCTGAAGTCAGAACTAGGTTCCATTTGTTGTGGAGGAAGAATTTCCTCTGCCCTTCAAGGTCCTTCTGGCTAGACTAGAAATCAGATTGACATGAGACAGGTGAGCAGGCGAAAAGCAAATGTAACAGCATATTTACAGGAATTAACACAGACATGGAAATTCCAAAAGACAATGAGGCAACATGAGGCTTATGTGCACTAAGGAGAGTGTAAGGGCCTGAGTAAACAAAGAGGAGAACTACTGTTGGGGGCGGGGGGAGTGAAAGGAAATATTTGAAAAATAAAGGTTGCATTATTGTATAGGTAAGTTTCTTAGTTAAAGAGGAATCTCTGTTAATAGTTCTCTTCCTGGGTGTCTGGGTGGGCAGTTGGGGTTAAGCATCTGACTTTGGCTCAGGTCAGATCCCAGGGCCCTGGAATGGAGCCCCATGTTAGGCTCCTTGCTCATTGGGGAGCCTGCTTTTCCCTCTCCCTATGCCTGCCATTCCCCATGCTTGTGAACTATCTGTCTCTCTCTCTCTCTCTCCCTTTCTCTGTCTCTCAAATAAATAAATAAAATCTTAAAAAAACATAGTTGTCTTTCTGATAGCAGAGGCAGTTAAGGTGGAGGTAAAGAGCTTTTTCTGAATCTTCCAGGTTTTGTTTGCTTTTAACTGAAAATAATATTCATGCCAAAGTGGCTCATCTTCCTTGGCCCCTGCACAGTCTTACCACTCCTCATAAGTCATGTGACCTAGAACAAATTGTGTAAACTTTTGTTTAGTGTTCTCATCTGTAAATGTACAATAATAAACCTCTAAGAGTTGAGCTGAGGAGAGCCTGGCACAGAGTTAAACCATGATTCTCATTTTTCATGAGCCTAAGTGTTTCCTGTAAGTTCTGTAGGTAGATTTGTTGTTTACTAAGGATTGAGAAACTGTGTATTAGATGTAAATAACATTAATTCCTTTTATTTTACTTCCATGTAGGCTAAAAAAGATCTAATATTGTATTTCACACTAAGAGATAATTTATTTAAATAACATCATATAATTTCAGAATTAGAATATGTCTTAAAGGTCATATTTCAAGTCCTCCTTGATGTATGATTTGTTTTTATAACCTTCCTGACAAGTGGTCTTTAAACTTTTCTTTAAATGCCTTCAGTGATTAAAAATCTACTGTTCTGTTAGAATTATTTTTGTTCTTTTTTGTTTTGTAATTTGTAGAACTCCCTTTTCAGCTACTCAGAAAAAGTTGAGTCTTATTTTTATAGGGAAACTTTTGTGTATTTGAAGATGGCCATAATGTCCCTTTGAGTCATTTCTTGCCCATGGTTAGAAGCCAAAGAGTGATTTCCAAACTGGGTGATCATGAGACCTCTATGGAACTTTTAACATAATACAGCTTTCTATTCTTGTTGAATCAGAATAACCATGGTGGATCCCTGTTGTCAGCTATTTTAAACAAGTTCTTCAGGAGATTCTGTGAGTACAGGAATCTTATTTCCAGGGATTTTCAATTGGGGGCATTTTTGCAACCCCAGGGGACATTTGACTCTATCTGGAGACGTTTTTGGTTGTTACAACTAGTGTGTGCTACTGGCAAGGAGTAGAGGCCCAGGATGCTGCTAAACATTCAAAAAGGACACAGGACAGTAAGGAATTATCCAGCCCCAAATGGCATGGTACTAATGTAAAGAAATTTTTATTCCATTCTAATATGACATAGATTTGACTTTCCTCAATATTGTGGCTGACCTCCTAACTATTGTGTAAATGTCCCCTAAATCTACTGCATGTCAAGAACCAGACACAATAAAGTCATGAAGTTTAAAAAAAAGGATGTGAGGGGGCAATGCATTCCATTCTAGGATGATTCATTAAAAGTAGAATTTCAGATATTCTTGGGAACGATACTAGAAACTGAGATTCTTCTAGTATATAACTATACTGAATATCATGGGATTTCAGTTTGGCAAATATGTTCATGACCCTAGGATGCCCATGGAAACTGGAGGAGCTCATTGATTCCTCTTGGCACAAGGCTGTCTCCCTGCTGCCACCACTGCCACTGCTGCCACTGGCTCCTCCTCCTCCTTGTTCTCATCTTTCTCTTCCATCTTCTCTTCCTCCTTCACTTGTCCTGGAGAATACTGCAAAAGGACTTTTCACCCTTGGGCATGAGAATTTCCTTGACCTAAGTAATTTGGGATCACAACATGATGTGAAGAAGTCTTTTAGAACGTAGATATCATTTTTTTAAAAAATCTCTTTGTGAAAGGTGGAATCTAGAGACTGTTATCTCGTAGTAGACTTACAAGAACAAGATAATTTAAAGACAAAAGTTCAACAATAGCCTCATTATTCCAGCCTGTATCCATCTACTCCCTAAAACATTGAAATGGACTGTGAAATTTGGTGGAGGTGGTCTAGGTAATCATTTATTTAAGAAAAATGAAAACTATAGAAAACTGTAGACTGAATATGCAAACAGACAATGGCCAGACCATATATAAAAACAGAACACTGACTCATAGTCAGCAACTAGCCCAGGAAATTAATCCATTATGTACTATAACCAGCCTAGGAAGCCAGCCTGCTATATGTCAGACTTTTAGGAAGTCGGACTGTCTCTAGTAACAAGCCCAGAAAACCAACCAATAACCCTATAACAATTGGCCTAAAATGGCTAGGACTTGATTAATAACTGACAGCTTCCCTGACTTTTGTCCCTGCTTCAAACTTGGGAGCAACCTGAAATAGCCATATATGCATCCCTAACTCATCATATAGGGTACCTACTTCTACTTAGCCTGCCTGTAGCTTCCCCATGTCAACAGCTGCCAGTCATGGCATACCTAAAGCCTTCCTTTTTTTCCCATAAAGCTTTCTTCTGCCTGCTGTTGAATTTCCTCCAAATGCAAGTGATGGTAGCTGGTTCCCTTGATAGAGCAAGCTCTAAATAAATAGCTTGTGCTTATTCTCATTTGGTTGGTCTTCATTTATTTCTACAACAGTTTAATATTTTAAACAATATTCTCCTCAGTAGGTACCCATTATTTTATTTAATGCTTATGATGATGTTAGAGGAAGCTAAGATTGAACCCAGTTAAATGATGAAGGAATGGGGACCTATAATAGGAAAATTACCTGAAGTCATCTAGTTGGTTAGTAGCTGTGCTGAGATTTGAACCCCAAACATATGACCATCTCCCTACCCCCAATATCTTTCTCACAGACTTGATTCCCTAGCTTGTAACTTTTGGTTCTGTATCATGTTTGTGACTCCATATTTATGCCTGAGATTTTAGGCTTGCTTTATTTTCTCTCTAGTGATCTTGGACTCTTTACCTCAACTCAGTTCCCACCATGCCAAAATTACGTTATAGTCCAAGTTTGCTTCTTACAATAAGAACAGCCTGGATCATAATAGTCTGTCCTCTAGGATAGGTGGGGTAGGGGAGAGATGGGACATGTGTGTGAGGCCATCTAGGAAGAGGTAAAACTGTTACCATGTTGCTTGAAGTTACAGCAGAAGCCATGCAGAACACACATTTCACAATTCCACTTCAGTTACTCTCCATCCACAACAGTTTTGTTGAGTTCTTTTTCCTGTCATATTAGGATTCCTAAATGAAGTGTACACTTGGGGAGCTTGATCTGGGACAGAGAGGAGATGAGCAGAATTGAGTTCAGAGAGAAAGTGTGAGAGACTTTGACAGCCAGCAGTGAGAATGAATCTAGGTGGAAGTCAAAACTGAGAAGTGTCCTGTAGTGTCTAAGAAGGAGGTATTGGGGCCCAAAAAGATGGACAAGACTTCAACAGAAGGACTCCAGACTATGGCTTTTGAGAGAAAATTTCCTTTTCATGCTCTATAGTGATATGGAAATAGATCTGTTGAGTTAGGCTCATGCTGGGGAAGAGAAAAGAAATAGGGAACTTTCTGAAAGATTACAAGTCCTTCCACTTACAGTCAGCCTGAAGGTGCTCCCCCAAACTCATTACCATGCAGCAATCTTGCCCTTTAAGTTTTTTTTCAGTGCTGATGGCTAAACCTGACCTTTCATGTAAGTGTATGTGAAACTGCCAGGACTCTGCCGCTGTTGACTACAGGAATGACAGAGATGGGATTAAAAAATAGATGTACCTTTAATCATTTTGCATTTTACAAGCTCACACAATAAAAACTGTGATCAATCTTCAGAGAAAGCACACCCTGGAAGGAGGAACTGCATTAAGGAGTAAATATCACTGGTTTTATTGGGCTCCAACTTTTGTTACAACCAGGTTCTAGCATCAGCCGCAAAGACAAGACTTTGTGAAGTCCCAGCTAGTAGTGGCTGCAAGAGAAACTCAGCTGCTCTGAAGGAATTCAGATGCTTTGGTGCTGTCTGAACGAATTTTCTTTCACACTGGATCAGCAGAATTGAGAGGGAAAGGCAACCTTGGGGCATTTAAGAGAGAAATTTAGAGACACATCAGCTGCTCTGCTGTTGAAGATTTGCGTTCTCTGTTTTCACCCTGGATCCATATTTCTTACCATTTAATGAATGGGTCTGTCAAGGCTTCCTGCCATACCGAAGGTTATGGAGTTGAGATTCCATCCAGAAGAGTTTTTTGAGACACCTGAGTACTTGCTTTGAGTACTGCAAATGATTATTGGAACATAAGGCAGAGGAAGAATCAACTTAGAAATAATGGAGGGCTTTGCATGGTACTCAGCATAGTAACACTTACCATTTATTTATTTATTTGTTTGTTTGTTTGTTTATTTTTACACTTGCCATTTATTGACTACTCACTGAAAGCCAGGGACTAGGCCAAACACCGATATATTATTAGATTGATGTGTCTGTGAGTTTATCTTGTAAATCATCATTTACAAGTGTATGTCTACTTCGAATCTCAGTCATGAGCAGGGAGTAGTGAGGTGGCTGCTCTAACCAAGAAAATAAGCTATATAACCAGAAGCAGAGAGAAAAGAATACAATTTAAAAGCTGGAGACTCGCATTCTGAACAGTTCTGACAGTTCCAACAAATCACATTTTTCCTTGCTCACCTGGTTTACTTTAGAGAAGTAAGGAGAGAATATGAATGAGCACATGTAAAAGTGCTTTGAAAGCTAAGAGGCTAAACAAATATAAGATTGAATATTAAGTTATAAGATATTAATTTAACCTGGATGGCAACTTATTCTTTTCTCTATTAATTCCTGCTGAGTTATATGTCTCCAACTATGACTATGGGTTTCTTATTTTCTTCCTGAATTTCTATCAGTGTTTGCTTAATGTATTTTGAAGTTAGAGCATTCATGCCTGATGATTCCTGATTTCTGTATCCTTGTACTTACTGATTTTTTATTCTAATATTTGTGGGTAAACCCCACTGGTTGTGCCAATTTCTATATCTGCTAGGGTTTTTGGTTTTGTTTTGAAAATATAGAAAACTGTGGCTATTTTAAGCAGCATTAACAACAGCAACAAAAATGGAATGACTCAAAGTAGCTCCCAGAATCAAAGGAAGGCCTTAAGGGACCATGTTTAAGAAAGCTTATAATAAAGGTGCTTGAGAAGATTGAGAGTTGCAGGATACCAACATCAGGAGGTGTGAAGACCAAATAATTCTCATCTCCGTGTCATTCTTCTCATGATTTAAATTCTAGGGGAAAGCATTTCATGGTCCTAGATCAAGTAAAATATCTACCTGTTGCCCAATGATAGCAAAAGGGTCTTTGGCTGACAGTCCCAGAATACTGCATCCAGAGGGAAAAAGGTAAGTTCTTAAAGAAAGATCAGTTTGCTATTAACAGAAGAAGGAGAAATGAATATTAAAGAGGATAAAAGTGACAGAACTCCTCAACTATGACACGTGATTTACCTGCCAAAAATTACGATGTTATCATGTAAATCATATAAAATCCCAAACATGATATATCAGTGAGCTTGGGCTGCTGTAAGAAAACACTGAAGACTGGAAAGATTAAAAAATAGAAATTCATTTTCTCACAATTCTGAGTCCAAGATCAAGGTGGCAGCTGATTTGGTATCTAGTAAGCCTCTCTTCCTTGTCATCGTATGGTCTTTCCTCTGTGTATGCAGAGAGAACAATCTGTCTCTTCCTCTTAAAAGGCCTCTAGTCCTATGGGATTAGGACTCCATGCTTAATGACCTCATTTAAACATTACCTCCGCAAGATTCTATTTCTGAATACAGTCACATTAGGAGTTAAGGCTTCATGTGAGTTTTGAGAGGTCCATAACATATGAACTTTAGCTTTTTGAAGGAAAAACAGCAGGCAGCAGTACTAAGCAAGATCTTTATTAAGATTTTCCCTGAATGTCTTTGCATTTTAAATCATCTTGTTTTATTGTTAGCTTGGATAGAAGTGGTAGAATTGAGATAGAAGCAAATTCTTACTACTCCCCACTTGTGAGAGAGTATCTTCCCCTCTCCTTGAATCTGGCTGACCTTAAGAGCTTGTTTGAAAATAGAATTTGGGAGAAGGGACATCCTGGAACTTCTATGAATACCCTTCTACCAGTCTTCTGGAACACCTGTTCTTGGAATTTCTATGAAAGAAGTTTTTCCACATGGAAGCCGTCATGCTCTGAAAAGCCCAAACCACATGAACAGACTCTGAAGGACGAGTCATTGTGTGAAGTAAGACAAGATGAATAGAACTAAGTTGCCAGACGTGTGTAGGAAGAGGCCCTTGCAGACGTGGATCCTTATACTCCGGCTGCCTCCACTTTGCCACAAATGATCCAGTCAAGCCTTCCCCCAGATTCTTACAAAATTATGAGTGAAAACAATGTTTTATTTTTTAACCTAATCAGTTTTGGAGTAGGTTACTATGTGACAATAAGTAAACAAAATAGGCACCAAAGACTTATGTGGAGAAAAAAGTACTTAAAATTGTTAGTATTCAATTTCTAACCTTTTTTAAATAAAGAAAAATGAGATTAATGTAGAAGAGCTCTTAAAACAATAGTTTCGGGGCGCCTGGGTGGCTCAGTTGGTTAAGCCTCTGCCTTGGGCTCAGGTCATGATCTCAGGGTCCTGGGATTGAGCCCCGCATTGTGCTCTCTGCTCAGCAGGGGGCCTACTCCCCACCCCCCTCTGCCTACTTGTGATCTCTCTCTCTCTCTCTGTCAAATAAATAAATAAATAATATTTTTAAAAAAGTAGTGTCATGTTAAACTCTCATTGAAAAATTATTGAATCTTCATGATTTTTAAAGTTCCCTATGTTTATGACTGAGCAAAAACTGGGGGGAAATTTCCCAAGGATATCCAATGACACAGTGGATTGAAAAACCAATAGCCTATAGCTGATGAGGTAATTCCCTCAAGGGAGAATTTAGCTTTCACATGAGTAGAAGAACAGTGGAAAGGAGCTGGAGGAAAAAACAGAACTATTCTATATTCTCTTGATTAAAGGCTGCTTCCTCCCTTTTTATGATGAATTTCTTCAGAGAGGCAAAATAAATGATGCCTCTTAGCACTCATTAATGAAGGCTCTACCTGCCATTCAGACAGAAAAGACTCTTCCCTGGAACTCTAGCTCCCCATGCATTTACATTCAGCACCACAATAGATCTAAAAGTTAACAGATTCATTTTATTAAGAAGTAAGTAGGAATTACCATTACCCTCCAAAAAGGATAACAAAAAAACACATTTGCCTCAAACTGCAGAAAAATACAGGGGCTATAAATGTTCTCTTTATTAGGCCTTTCAAATGGAATATTTTGAAGAAAACAAACAGCAATTGTAAGATTGTAAAGAGAAATTAGCATTTTGCTTGAAAGAAATGGCAATTAACAATGATGACAATGTGATTTATACTAATTGAGATTAAGTCAGACAAAATGGCAACATTAGTAATCATTTGAAGTGCTGTATTACTCATTATACTGTGCTTTGTAAACATCTCTCTTGAAATTAAAAAGTAATTAGTAGCATTTTAGTCATTTAATTCAGTCTAATTAGGATTTTCAAAAATCTACAGACCTGCTGTTGAAATCCTTTCCCATTTTGAATGGAGAAAACACATTCCTTTTTTAAAAAATCAACTTCTAGTGCTCTTTCTTGATCTGTAGTCTTCATAAAAAAATAATAAAAGAGGAAAATGGTATAATTAGAAGCAATAGGTAGGAATTTACTTGAATTGGGCTAAATTTAAAAATTCAACTTATAATTCATGGAAGATGCATTTTAATCTTTTTTTTTTTTTTCCCTGTGAGTGGAAAGCATTTTTTGTCAGTTGCTAAAAGGAAAGAAGTACTTATTATTCTTTTACTGGTCCAGTTCAGTCACATCTTCAGGATATGTCTTTAAAGAAAAAAAATAACTTTAGCCAGAGTTGTTATTTGGATGGCATTGGAATATAGAAAATTAAGTTTATCACCAGGACTTTATGACTGGTGATGACATTTGCTCTATGTACTTGATGAAAGGAGGAACTCTAACTCACCCTAAGGGGGAAATGAAGTTGAATGGCAGGGCCAAGAATGATTGCCTTTGTCTCTATCAGCAGTTGTAGCAGGACTGTGCACTTTCAGGCTGGATTTCCTTTTGTACCTTGATGGTAGTGCTAATGATGGAGGTGTTTGTTAGAAGGTATTAAGTCTATTAGTTTCTTATTGCCACTGTCACAAATTACCCATCAAATTGGTGGTGTGAAACAACACAGATTTATTATCTTACATATCTGGGGTTCAGAAGTCTGAAATGGGTCTCACTGGGCTAAAGTCAAGACATGAGCAGGGCTGTGTTCTTCCGGAGGCTCTAGGGGTGAATCTGTTTTCTGGTTTCAGAGCTGATGAGGCCACTTGCAGTCCTTGGCTCATGGTCTCTTTCTTTCTTTAAGACTAGCATATGCATTGCTCTGATCTCTACTTCCAGAGCTTTATCTCTTTCCCTGATTCTGACCTGTCCTTCCATTGTGATGTCTCTTTCTCTGCCTCTGATGTGCCTCCTTTCCTCTTTCAATTAAAAGGATTCTTATTATAACATTGAACCTGCCTGGATTAATCCAGGACAGCCTCTCACATCTCAAGTAAATTAGGAGTCTTAATTCCATCTATAATCTGAATTTCTCCTTGCCATATATCACAACATATTCGCAGGTTTCAAGAATTAAGATGTGGCCATTTTAGGGGACCACCATTCTGTCTACCACAGTAGCATATGAAGACTATTAGATCTCATGAAGGGTAGGGAAAGTGGGAATTCCTGGATCCTGCCCAGATCAAATCTACACCTTTCTCTCTCAGAGTTCTCTAAGGATGTGGCAGACATTCTTGTGGGGGTGGGGAAGTCAACTGGGAAGCAAAGAACCATTTTTATATGTAGACTTGAGTCCCAATAGCCACTGCTGAAGTAAAGTGGGCTGAGTCATAGGGAAACATCCTTTTTTTTTTTTTATGCTAACTTGTTCAAAATAGCTTTAAAGCGTTCTTAACTTTCTCAGTTACCACTTAAGCTGTGCTTAACTGTGCATCTAGTATCACTACACTCACATAATCATTCATTCCCTCTACAAAATCTCATTGAGCACCTGTGTTGTATTAGGCACTGCTCTAGGTTCTAGAGATATAATATTGAATAAAACAGACCAAAAAATAAATCTCATTCTCAAAAACTTACACTCTAGTGTGTACATAGGATTAGCAGGAGATAGACAATATACAAATAGAGAATATAAATACAGAATTTGTTGTTTGGTGGTAAAAGAAGTAGGAGATGGGGATAGAAACTGCAGAGATAGGGCATTTATGGTTTTAACTCAGTGTTCAAGGAAAGATCTCCTGAGAAATACGAGCAAAGACAGTAAGGAAGCATGAGACTTGGTCTTGTGGATATATAGGGCAAGAGCAGCCCTAGCAAAGAGAAAATATAAACACTCTGATGATGGCTCTTGTGTGGTGTATATAACAGAGAAGTTGGCATGGGTGCAGTACAGTGAGGTGGGGGGAGACCTCAAGGAGATGAGATCAAAGAGATGCTACATCAGACATTGTAAGGACTTTGGTTTCTACTCCAAATGAAATGGGAATTAGAAGGTATAGGAGTGATGACATCATCTGACCTATGTTTCAAAAGGCTTACTCTGGCTGGTAGGTTGAAAAAAGCCTGTGGGTTATGAGAACAAAAGCAGGGAGGTGAATTAGGGGCTATTATCTAATCCAGGAGCAAGGTAATGGGGGCTTAGACCAGTCTGATAGAAGAGGATATGATGAAAAGTGGTCACAAAGAAAGGACCAGACAGAAGAGAACAGAAAGTGAGGACAGCCTCATGGGCTGAAGACATAATACTGAGCTGGAGCTCTAGGTAGTTATTTATGTACTCATGAGGAGAGTCTAGTCAATGCTCTGGAATCCGACCATTTTTGATTCGTATTTTTCCTTCCTGAGGGTTGATGAAAAGAGGAGATAGTATGGAAGGCATGGGGAAGGAAGAAGACCAACACAGGAAATTGCCATTGCAAGTTTGTCTAATTTATTTGGATGCTTTCCCAGTGCAATGTGCTTGCCCTCAGTTGTATCCCTGTAGGGCCACATCTTCAGATGTACCTGTCAGTGAATGTGCAAGATTAATCAACATTGTTTACAAATGAGAGAGGTCTGGGAGGACAGTGAAAGAACAGAAATTTACAAATGAAAAGCTGTGCATTTCTATTCTAGTGTATTCACTTTTTAAGTTTTGTGGAGGTGCATAGGGAGAGGGAGAGAGAGAATCTCAAGCAGGGTCCACACCTGGCATGGAGACTGACTTAGTGCTCAATCTCACATCCCTGAGATCATGACCTGAGCTAAAATCATGAGTCAGATGCTTAAGTGCCTGAGCCACCCAGGTCCCCTGTATTCACTTAATTTTTGTGAAAGTTTTGGCAAATCCTCTCTTCCTATTTGTAGCATCTTGCATCTTCCAAAGATCATTGCAACAATATTTGTCATCCCCCCCGTTTTTCCAAAAACCTCTACTTCTCCATCATCAAGTAGGGTCTAATTTCCCTCTCCTTGAATCTGGGCAGTCTTGCAACTTGCTACAACCAGTAGAATGTGTCTGGAACAATGCTGTGTGACTTCCAAGAACAGGCCATAAAAGGAGATACAGCTTCTATTGGATCTTTTACACTGTGAGCTGCTGAGTGAGAAGTCACAGGATCCTGTGGCTGTCCCAGTGCAGAGGAAGCCCAAAGCCATAGAGACAGAGGACATATATAGGTGTTCCAGCCCACAGCTCAGCTCAGGTCCCACCTGGTAGCCAACATCAACCCCCAGACATGTGAATGAAGGTGCCACCGAGATCCTATTCTCCACCTTTGTGAGTCTCCCCAGGTGAGGCTGTAGACCATGTGGAGAAGAGACAAGGCTTCTCTGCTGTGCCTTGTCCCAAATCCTTATCCAAACAATCTGTGGACATAATCAAATGGCTTTTATTATGTATCTGCCACTACTTTTTGAGGTTGGTTAATGCAGAAAGAGTAACCTGGGATCTTAATTTTCTCATGTATAAAATGAAGATAATTTCACTCATTTCCTTATAAGCAGTAAAGCTTATATGAGTATGTTAAATTTTTACTTTATACCAGGAAAGCTTAAAAAAAGAAAACTTAAGGTTTATTGAGTGTTCATTAGGAACACAGGAGATGTGCTTTCGAACATTTTGTATGTATTCACTCCTAATCCTCACCACTTCTCTAGGAGATAAGTGTTATTATTAAACCCACTTTACAGATGAACAGACTGAGACACAAAGAAGATAAGTAACTTACCTGAGTTCTGGTACCTAGCAAATGGGTATGCTGGGATTAGAACCTAGGCAATGTGGGTCCAGAGTTTGTACCATTAATGCCTAGATTATGTCATTTTTCAAGTAGAAATAAGAATGACTTTTAAGTGTAGTAAATTGAGTTGTAGTTTTACTTAAGCCCTTAGAGTGTGACCTGGAGTCACTATACTCTGAGGCTTAGTTTCTGCATTCTTTGAATTGGGAAGGTGATTGCTTGAACCTCTGATCTCACTGGGTTTCAGTACGAATCATATGAGACAATGCATGTGACAGCTCTCTGAAGTCTGGAAGTCTATAAGGTGGTAACTATCCTTATCACTCCTATTAGTGAAACTGACATTTGATGTACCTAGAAATAGAACTTGGATCTTTGAAATACAGCTTTTAATCTGAAGCAATGCTAATCCTTTTCTTCAGAAGAATCAACTATGTCTTGATGAAAATCCAGGATCTCACCATTGCTTTTACTTTTTTCTTTTCTTTTTCTTTCTTTCTCTCTCTCTCTCTCTCTCTCTCTCTCTTTCTTTCTTTCTACCAGAAATGGCTTTGGCAATATGCCCTCCTAGATGTCCAGAGAAGAGGTGGTCCTCTTCTGAGTCTTTCCCACACTTAGGGTCTTTGTTTCTCAGTTCTCATGTAACACTTCTCACACAAGCCAAGATATCCATTCGACAATTAGGCTATGAGAAAGAGACCTCAGCAACACACACCTACTCAGAGCAAAGTCCTAATTCTTCTCACCCATTTCTCAAAGCTTGTTCCACTAATTCTGCTTGGTATTTACATTTCTTTCCCTCTTGTTCCCTAATGTCACCTCTTTTACTAAGGCTCCTCCCTTGTTTTTTGATACTGACAACAGACCCAGCTTCTTTGGTTTAATCCTAAGTATCAAAGTATTCTCATAACACCTTTTCAGATGGTCACTTAGTTTTTTTTTAAAGATTTTATTTATTATTTGACAGAGAAAGAGAGATCACAAGTAGGCAGAGAGGCAGGCAGAAAGAAAGGAGGAAGCAAGCTCCCCACCGAGCAGAGAGCCCGATGTGTGTGGGGCTTGATCCCAGGACCCTGGGATCATGACCCGAGCCGATGGCAGAGGCCTAACCCACTGAGCCACCCAGGCGCCCCGATGGTCACTCAGTTTTAACCACTTGATGAAGTTTCAGGTTTCTTTCCTGGCCCTGCGTACTGACTTGAAACGTAGCCAGTATGGTTGGCTGGCACTGCCCATCCATTCAGATCAGGATCCTCATGCAGGGGCAGGGTCTGGATAGAACTAGTCATTCTTGTAAGAGTGTGTAGGAGGGATAATGCAATCTTCATGGCTTTCTTTATTGTTTTAGTTTAATAAGACCATGCTTGTTAGTCGTAATTAGGTGTCAATTTTATTAACTTCACTGTTGTAACAGTATAGCAAAAAGTGAATATATTCTATAAATGCTAACTTCTTTGGCGTGTTGTTTAGATTCCCAAAATAAATTAAGGCTAATATATTGACTTCAATTAGTGAATAGTAGAAATGAGGGAAGGGACAGAGTCTGAGTGGGAGAATTAGAGGGACCTGCAATTATGGAGGAGTGGAGGAGTATAAAAAATTTAACCCAGTTAAATTGGATTTTAAGGACCATAAGGAGACATACCGGGGCCTTGGGGAACAAAGGAATATAGTCATTGCAACAGTGAAGAACAAGGGCACTCTGGGTACACAAGGAAGAGGGCTTGGAGGTACTGTGGCAAGGGAGTGATATCATCTGAATGGTAAACACTGGGCATGGAAATAGAGTCTTGTAGTGGTTGAGGAAAGGGTGGGAAGATTTCTAAGGAATTCTTAGATTGTGTCTATATGTGCTGTCAGAATGTGTTCTGTAAGTTCCTCTGAATTAACTCAGGACATGAGATATTGGATTTAAGGAATAAGAGAATATAGCAGGATTTCTCAGTTTTGGTACTGCTGACATTTTAGCCATCTGATAATTCTTAGCTGTGGGGACAGTCCTGTGTATTGTGGATGTTTAGCAGCGTCCTTGGCCTCTACTCACTAGATGCCAGCGTCGTATACTCCACTAACCATGATAACCAGAAATGTGTCCAGACATTACCTAGTATCCCTTGGGGGACAAAATTACCCCTGGTTGAGAACCACTGGGATAAAGGAATAACCATTATTAATGTTATTGATATTTTGGATGCCTCCTTTGTGTCAGTCACTGCCCCAAGCACTTCACTTATGTTAAACTTTTTAATTTTTAAGTGTAAAATAGGTATTATTGCACTCAGGTTGGAAATTAGGAAATACAATTTGAGAAGTTAAACAACTCACAGCATATATGCTATTTTAATTGACTATATTTATCTGAGTAACCATAGAAGATGGTTTTGATACTAATTTTTTCTTGCCAAACTCAATTTTACTATTGACATTCTGTTACCAAGATATTTTTTTCTCTTTTCTATTGTTTCTCCTCTTCTTCCCCACACTGTCTACCTACAATGCAATGGCCACTGACAATAAACTTGATATTGGAATAATAATCAGTATGAGTAAGGAAAAGGGGCTCAATCTGAATCCAGTGATTCTTATAAGACTGCAGGGCTGAAACAGTGATTACCTTGTGGTTCAACCACTTTTCAGATTATTGGGCCACTATGGAATATAAAAAAAAAATTCTGATCAGTTAAATTCAGCTAGAAAGAAGCTGAGTGTTTATTGTGTATCAGATGTGGTACAAAGCTGGAAAAAAAAAAGAAGAAGAAAAGATGGTCTCTGTCTTCTGGAAGCTTACACTTGAGTCGAAGAGCTATTTACAATATTATAAAATAGTTCCTTCATTCTGCACCTGTTTTTGTACTGTGTAGCTTTCCTTCATAATATTTAATCACTGTTTATAAGTGTTTATTTTTAAAATTTGATTAGTGCTGGCTTCCCCTCCTCTACTGTAAGCTTTCAGGAGGCCAGGACCTCTCATGTTACTCACCTCTGTGTCTCAAGAACCCGTGTGAGAGTGCTTGGTGAAAGCATTTTGAAGGAATGAAAGTGTGCCTAACAGAATGAATAAATGAATAGCAAAGACCTTATACAAGTTTGGAAAGTGCGGATGCATGGCAGCTCACCTATTTTGGAGTGAGGTCAATTGGAGGGTTGGAAGAATATCAGAGATACTCCCTAAAGGTAGAGATAACTCATCTGAGTCTTGATGATTGAATAAAAGTTAATAATACATTCCGGAAAAAAAAAGTTAATGATACATTCAAATAAGTCATGATTATTTATATTAGTCAACATTCCTGAAGAATTGGGAACTTGGATATATTTACTGAATCTTCTGCTTATTTCAAGTTGCTTTAATATTTTTATATTACCTGCTTTTAGGACAAGTGAAGGCATTGTTTCCAATTCACCCATAAATTTCACAAATGCAATGAGAGGCTGGTATTGTCACTGTGATCTTGAAAAGGGGAGATGGGTCTAGAGGGGTGAGAAGATGTCTCTGGGTCACCCAAAACTCTTAAGTGATGGTGTCCAACACTGTGCTGAGAATGGACTTTAGGACAATTATTATGATCACATTCTTGTATTTTCTGGTTTTGAATGATAATGTAAAATAAAAATAAAATAATATGCTGTAAAAAGTATATAAATATATTGTAAAAGTTTATGGTGGAATCCCATCATAATTCCACTTTCAGAGTTAACTACTGATGATAGATTTCTATAGAGGTTTTCAGAGCATTAATTTTTTATATTTAATGTTATTTAAAATATTGTTATAAATACTGTCCCATAACTTGCTCATATGCTCTTGCTTTGGTTTTATTTGTATTTTTCATTGATTTTAGAAAAATGTACATGTTTCTAACAAAAAATTTGAACAAAAATTACCCTAAAATGCTGAGAGTGAAAGAGTGCTTCCATCCTATGCCCCCAAGGTAACCACCAGTAACGTTTTGGTTTATATCTTTTCAAATATTTTTAAATTATATGTATATGTGTGCCACATGCACAGATGCACATATTATGTTGGTGTGCATTTTTTTAAAAAAAATGGGATTCAACTTGTTTATTTCACATTTTCAAGTCACTTGTGCACATATATCTCTGCATCATTTCTAACAGATAATGATAAACATTAAAGAGATTTCCAGTTTTTCTTTACTACCGACATTGCTTCAATAAGTAAATTTCCCCAATTCATATATATTTGTGTAGTTATATTTTTGGAAAGGAGCACTAGAATTCAAGATGCTATCTGAAAGGATAGTATACTAGTATATTAGTTTATATCCCTACCAACTTTATATGAATACCTTTGCCCTATACTTTTATTAATACTCTTCAAAAATGACACCTTGCTTTTTTTTCTTTTTCTTAATCCTTCATTTTATTTATTTTTAAAATTATTTTTATTAGCATATAATGTATTATTTGCCCCAGGGGTACAGGTCTCTGAATCATCAGGCTTACACATTTCATAGCACTCACCATAGCACATACCCTCCCCAATGTCCATAACCCAGTCACCTTATCCCTACCCCCCAGCCCTCAGCAACCCTCAGTTTGTTTTGTGAGATTAAGAGTCTCTTATGATTTGTTGCCCCCCCAATCCCATCTTGTTTCATTTTTCCCTTCCCTGCCCCCCGAACCCCCCACATTGCCTCTCAAATTCCTTACATCAGAGAGATCATATGATAATTATCTTTCTCTGATTGACTTATTTCATTCACCATAATACCCTCTACTTCCATCCACGTCATATCAAATGGCAAGATTTAAATTCTTATGATGGCTGCATAGTATTTCATTATATATATATATATATATATATATATATATATATATGTATACATATATATATATATATACATACCCCATCTTCTTTATCCATTCATCTGTTGATGGACATCTAGGTTCTTTCCATAGTTTGGCTATTGTGGACATGGCTGCTATAAACATTCGGGTGCATGTGCCCCTTCAGATCCCTGCATTTGTATCTTTAGGGTAAATACCCAGTAGTGCGACTGCTGGTTCGTAGATTAGCTCTATTTTCAACTTTTTGAAGAAACTCCATGCCGTTGTCCAGAGTGGCTGCACCAGCTTGCATTCCCACCAACACTGTAGGAGGGTTCCCCTTTCTCCACATCCTCACCAACGTCTCTTGTTTCCTGACTTGTTAATTTTAGCCATTCTAACTGGTGTGAGGTGGTATCTCACTGTGGTTTTGATATGTATTTCCCTGATGCAAAGTGATGTTGAACACTTTTTCATGTGTCTGTTGGCCATTTGGATGTCTTCTTTACAGAAATGTCTGTTCATGTCTTCTGCCCATTGCTTGATTGGATTATTTCTTCTTCAGTTATTGAGTTTGATAAGTTCTTTATAGATTTTAGATACGAGCCCTTTATCTGATATGTCATTTGCAAATATCTTCTCCCATTCTGTCAGTTGTCTTTTGGTTTCATTGACTGTTTCCTTTGCTGTGCACAAGTTTTTGATCTTGATGAAGTCTCAGTAGTTCATTTTTGCCCTTGCTTCCCTTGCCTTTGGTGATATGTCTGGGTAGAAGTTGCTGCGGATGAGATTGAAGAGGTTGCTGCCTGTATTCTCCTCAAGGATTTGGATGGATTCCTGTCTCACATTGAGGTCTTTCATCCATTTTGGGTCTCTATTTTTGTGTGTGGTGTGAGGAAATGGTCCTGTTTCATTCTTCTGCATGAGGCTGTCCAATTTTCCCAACACCAATTTATTAAAGAGACTGTCTTTTTTCCATTGGACATTCATTCCTGCTTAGTCAGAGATTAGTTGACCATAGAGTTGAGGGTCCATTTCTGGGCTCTCTATTCTGTTCCATTGATCTCTGTGTCTGTTTTTGTGCCAATGCCATACATTCTTGATGATTACAGTTTTGTAATAGAGCTTGAAGTCTGGAATTGTGATGCCACCAACTTTGGCTTTCTTTTTCCATATTCCTCTGGCTATTCAGGGTCCTTCCTGGTTCCATATAAATTTTAGGATTATTTGTTCCTTGAAAAAAATTGATGGAATTTTGATAGGGATTGCATTAAATGTATAGATTGCTTTAGGTAGCATAGATATTTACGCAATATTTACACATATTTCATGACCATGGCACGTTTTTCCATTTCTTTGTGTCTTTCTGAATTTCTTTCATGAGTACTTAATAGTTCTCTGAGTACAAATTCTTTGCCTATTTGGCTAGGGTAATTCCTAAGTATCTCCGGTTTGGGGTGCAATTGTAAATGGGATCTACTCCTTAATTTCTCTTTCTTCTGTGTTTGTTGGTGTCTAGAAATGAAACTGATTTATGTGAATTGATTTTATATCCTGACACTTTACTGAATTCCTGTATGAGTTATAACAGTTTGGAGTGGAGTCTTTTGGGTTTTCCACATAAAGTATCATGTCATCTGCAAAGAGTGAGAGTTTTACTTCTTCTGTGCCAATTTGGATGGATTTTATTTCTTTTTTCTTGTCTGATTGCTGAAGCTAAGACTTCTAGTACTATGTTGACTAGAAGTGGTAATAATGGGCAGCCCTGCCGTGTTCCTGACCTTAGAGGAAAAGCTCTCAGTTTTTCCCCATTGAGAGTGATATTTGCGGTGGGTTTTCATAGATGGCTTTGATGGTATTGAGGTGTGTACCCTCTATCCCTACACTTTGAAGAGCTTTTATCAAAGAAGGATGCTGTACTTTGTTAAATGCTTTTTTGGCATCTATTGAGAGTATCCTATGGCTCTTGTTCTTTCTTTTATTAATGAATTGTATCACATTGATTGATTTGCAGATGTTGAACCAACCTGCCATGCAGAAATAAATCCCACTTGATTGTGGTGAATTATCCTTTTAATGTACTGTTGTTGGATCCTATTGGCTAGCATTTTGGTATTTTTGCATCTGTGTTCATCAATGTTATTGTTCTGTAATTCTCCTTTTTGATGAGGTCTTTTCTGGTTTTGGGATCTAGGTGATTCTGGCCTCATAAAATGAGTTTAGAAGTTTTCCTTCCAGGGCGCCTGGGTGGCTCAGTGGGTTAAAGCCTCTGCTTTTGGCTCAGGTCATGATCCCGGAGTCCTGGGATCGAGCCCCGCATCGGGCTCTCTGCTCAGCGGGGAGCCTGCTTCCTCCTCTCTCTCTGCCTGCTTCTCTGCCTACTTGTGATCTCTGTCTGCCAAATAAATAAATAAATAAAATCTTTAAAAAAAAAAGTTTTCCTTCCATTTCTATTTTTGGAAAGATTTCAGGAGAATAGGTATTAATTCTTCTTTTAAATGTTTGGTAGAATTCCCCTGGGAAGCTCTCTGGCCCTGGGCTCTTGTTTTTTGGGAGATTTTTGTTGACTGTTTCAATCTCCTTACTGGTTATGGGTCTGTTCAGGTTTTCTATTTCTTTCAGGTTCAGGTTTGGCAGTTTATATGTCTCTAAGAGTGCATCCATTTTGTTCAGATTGTCAAATTTGCTGGTGTATACTTGCTTATAATAAGTTCTCAAAATTGTTTGTATTTCTTTGGTGTTGGTTGTGATCTCTCCTCTTTCATTCATGCTTTTATTAATTTGGGTCTTTTCTCTTTTCTTTTTAATAAGTCTGGCCAAGGGTTTATCAATCCTTTAATTCTTACAAAGAACCAGCTCCTAGTTTTGTTACTTTGTTCTACTGTTGTTTTTTTTTTTTTTCCGGTTTGTCTCTCATTGATCTCTGCTCTGATTATTATTTCTCTTCTGCTGTTGGGTTTAGGCTTTCTTTGCTGTTCTTTCTCCAGCTCTTTTAGGTGTAGGGTTAGGTTGTGTACTTGAGACCTTTCTTGTTTCTCGAGAAAGGCTTGTATCATTATATACTTTCCTCTCAGGACTGCCTTTGCTGTGTCCCAAAGATTTGGAACAGTTGTGTTTTCATTTTCATTTGTTTCCATGAATTTTTTAAATTTTTTCTTTAATTTCCTTGTTGAGCCATTCATTATTTAGTAGGATGCTCTTTAACCTCCATGTATTTGAGTTCTTTTCAGCTTTCCATTGAGTTCTAGCTTCAGAGCATTGTGGTCTGAAAATATGCAGAGAATTATCCCAATCTTTTGGTACAAGTTAAGACTGATTTGTGACCCAGGATGTGATCTATTCTGGAGAATATTCCATGTGCACTACAGAAGAATGTGTATTCTACTGTCTCCCTATCTCTGGAGTTCTGAATGTATCTGTGATGTCCATCTGGTCCAATGTGTCAATTTAAGATTTTATTTCCTTGTTGATCTTTTGCTTAGATGATCTGTCTATTTAGTGAGGGGGGTGTTAAAGTCCCCTACTTTATTGTATTATTGTTGCTGTGTTTCTTTGATGTTGTTATTAATTACTTTATATAGTTGGCTGCTCCCATGTTAGGGGCATAGATAATTAAAATTGTTAGATCTTGTTGGACTCACCCCTTAAGTATGATATAGTGTCCTTCCTCATCTCTTATTATAGTCTTTAGCATAAAATCTAATTTATCTAATATAAGGATTGCCACCCCAGCATTCTTTTGATTTCCATTAGAATGGTAAACTGTTTTCTACTGACTCACTTTATTTTTCTTTAAAGATTTTATTTATTTACTTGACACAGAGAGAGAGATCACAAATAGGCAGAGAGACAGGCCGAGAGAGAGGGGGAAGCAGGCTCTCTGCTCAGCAGAGAGCCCAATGCAGGGCTCGATCCCAGGACCTTGAGATCATGACCTGAGCTGAAGGTAGAGGCTGAACCCACTGAGCCACCCAGGCACCCTTACTGAATCACTTTAAATCTGGAAGTGTCTTTGGGTCTAAAATGAGTTTCTTGCAAACAGCATATTGATGCGTCTTGTGTTTTTTTTTTTTTTTTTTTTTAATCTATTCTGATACCCTGTCTTTTGATTGGGGCATGTAGCCCATTTACATTCAGAGTAACTGTTGAAAGATAGGAATTTAGTGCCATTGTATTGCCTGTAAGGTGACTGTTACTTTATATTGTCTCCATTCCTTTCTGGTCTACTACTTTAAGGCTCTCTCTTTGCTTAGAGGACCCCTTTCAATATTTCCTGTAGGGCTGGTCTGGTATTTGCCAGTTCTTTTAATTTTTGTTTGTCCTGGAAGCTTTTTATCTTGTTCTATTTTCAATGATAGTCTAGCTGGATATAGTATTATTGGCTGCATATTTTTGTCATTTACTGCTCTGAATATATCACGCCAGTCTTTTCTGGCTTGCTAGGTCTCTGTGGATAAATGTTCTGTCAATCTAATATTTCTAGCATTGTATGTTGCAGACCTCTTGTCCTGAGCTGCTTTCAGGATTTTTCCTTTGTCACTGAGACTTGTAAGTTTTACTATTAAATAATGGGGTGTGGACCTTTTTTTATTGATTTTGAGGGGGTTCTCTGTGCCTCCTGGATTTTGATGCTTGTTCCCTTTGCCATATTAGGGAAATTCTCTGCTATAATTCACTCCAATATACATTCTGTCCTTCTTTCTCTTTCTTCTTTTTCTGGGAACCCAGTTATTCTAACAGTGTTTCATCTTATGGTATCACTTATCTCTCACATTCTCCCTGTATGGTTCTATAGTTGTTTTTCTCTCTTTTGATCAACTTCTTTATTCTCCATCATTTGGTCTTCTATATCACCAATTCTGTCTTCTGCCTCATTTATCCTAGCAGTAAGAGTTTCCATTTTTTATTGGACCTCATTAATAGCTTTTTTCATTTCAACTTGGTTAGATTTTAATTCTTTTATTTCTCCAGAAAGGGATTCTCTAATATCTTCCATGCCATTTTTGAGCCCAGCTAGCACCTTGATAATCGTCATTCTGCACTCTGGTTCTGACGTATTACCAATGTCCATATCGATTAGGTCGCTAGACATTGGTACTGCCTCTTGTTCTTTCTTTTTGTGGTAAGTTTTTCCACCTTGTCATTTTATCCAGATAAGAATATATGAATAGTAGAGTAAAATACTAAAAGGCTGGCAAAGACACCAGAAAAATACACACTAACCAAATTAGAAGAGACCTGAAACAGGGGACAATAAAGGGGGAAAATTTTAAAAATAAAAAATAAATATATATTTTACTGGTGAATTGAATGGAGCCACCCACTTGATTTTGGGTGTATTCTGGTCTCTTAGAAGAAAGTATCTCCCAAAATTTTAAAGAAAGAAAAACTTACAAATATACAAAAATAAGGGTAAACACGATGAAGTGATGGAATATGAGTGTAACAATGAAAATTTTAAAAGATTCTAAAAAAGGATGTGGTAAGTAGGAATTTGGTTGGAAAAAGAAAAAGAGGAAAGAATTTGATCAGGTTGGAGACTAGAAAAAAGCCATGTACTAGATTTAGGGTGTGTTTTGATCTGTTAGAAGAAACTGTATCCCAAAATTTTAAAGAAAGAATAACCTATATGTATACAAAAAATAAGGTTAAATACAATAAAGGGATAGAATATGAGTATAACAATGAAAATTTAAAAAGATTTTTTAAAACAGTATTGAGAAGATAAAATAGTTAAAAAGGATTAAAATAGGAAAGGAGAAAACATTTTAAAAATAGAGTAAGAAAAAAATAAAATAAAAATATTTTTCTTTGAAAAACCATGGGGAAAAAAACCATGAATTCTATGTGTCACTTTCTCCTAGCTCTGGACTTCCACAGTTCTTATTGATCAATGAACCTGTTCTTGGCTGGATGTTCTTGCTCTTCTTCTGGGGGAGGGACTTGTTGCAGTGATTCTCAAATGTCTTTGCCCGAGGTGGAATTGCACTGCCCTTGCCATGGGCCAGGCTAAGTAATCTGCTCAGGTTCATTCTTGGTACCTTTTGTTCCCTGAATGCTTTCTGTAGAGCTTTGGGGGACAGGAATGAAAATGGCAGCCTCCCAGTCTCTGGCTTGTAGGAGCTTAGAGGTTGGTGCCCCATTCCTAAGTGCACCTTCAGAGAAAAGCTCCTCAGAGAAAAGCAGTCAATCCCTCCTGTCTCCCTATTCCCTTGGTCTCTGGTTGTGCTCTGTGGTCACCCAGCCTGTGAACAAGTGTTTTTATCTATGGCATACAGCCCCGTTTGGAGTCTCCATAGCCAGCAGATTCATGCTGCTCACTCCTGCGCCACTCTTCCCGAGGAGAGGTAGGGGGTGTCTCTCTAGATCTGCTGCTTGCATGGTCCCTTCTCAAAGAGCAGTGGCCCCACTGTGCCTTGGATCACAGTTTAAGGTAACCCTGAGCTGAGAGCCCACTGCTCGGCTTCATCTCCATAGCTGTCTTCCCCATTCTGATTCCTGGGAGCTCTGTCATGCTCAGACACCCCTGGTGTCTCAGATTCAGATTCTGTGGGCCCTGAGATCACACTGTTCCTGTGAGGGCTCCACCCCCACCTAGCCTCCGTAGTGACGTCCCTCAGTGGAGCAGACTTCTATGAGTTCTGATTTTGTGCTCCACTGCACCATCACTTGCCAGGAGCCACCTCTTCTGCTATGCTCTATTTTCCTGTGGTTTCAGATTCACTTTCCCGCATGTCCTACCTTCCATAAAGTGGAAGATTTTCTGTTCCTAGAATTGCTGCTCTTCTTCTCTTCTATCTCCAGTTGAGTTTGTAGGTGTTTGGAATGGTTTGATAACTATCTAGCTGACTCCTGGGACCTAATGCTAATTTAGTCTGTTACTCTTCTGCCATCTTGCTTCCTCCCCGACACTTTTTTGTTTTAATTTACACAGTTTATTAGTAATGTGAAGGATTTTGTATTTATATTACATTTCATCTTCTGCAAATCTATTCTACCTCTCTTTTGTCTATTTTTTCCTTAGGTTTTTATAATTTTTCTTGTTATCTTATAGGCATGTTTTACCTCTAATGATGCTAACCTTTTATTTTTCATTTAAATTACAAAAATTTTCTGTCATTTGTTTCTCACTTTACCCCATTTTGATGGGCTCTCATTTTATCGTGTCCTCTAATAATATTAAAAATTTATATATTGTCTCTAGATTTAGTATCAGACTAAAATTAACCATATATACCCTCAGAGCATACAATAATTCTCTAATATTTTCTTCCAGGATTTTTAAATCTTCATTTTTTTTTTCCTTTCAAATCTTACATCTCCATGGACTTGTTTTTAGTGTAGGTTATAAGGTAAATATCATATTTTTTCCTCAAATATTGTCATGCCCAAATATTATCTACACTAACCCCATTTGTTTTTTTTTTATTTCATTGTTTTTTCCAAACTTTTAAAATTACTATACTTTAATAGATTGTTTTTTAAAAGCCATAGAGATGTATTAATTAATTCACTATGTTTCTTTTTCAACATTTTGAGTTTATTTTTTTAACTTCTTTGTGGTGTAGGTATGAGAAGGCAGGTTTAATGAGGTGGGTGGAATCAGGAGCCTAAAGTTAAAACTTCACTGTATTTCTTAAAATGACTCTTTTGACTATACAAGATAGAATACATCTGGCTGCAAACATTTGTCTTACTCCCACTTGATATTTATGGAATGATTTGAGTCATATGTTATAGTGATGCTGTTGTATGATGGTTGATAGTAGAATCCCTAACTGTAGGTCACAGAGCAAAGAGCCCCAGTGTAAATCAGTAATTCAGTGCCTGATCTGAACCTTCATACAGTAATTGAGTATCAGTGAGCAGTCCCAAAGTGTCACCTGATGGAGAGTCAAATTCCAGAGCCATGCCTTCAGGCTGAAATGAAGATAGGAAGCGAGGCCAAGGTTTGGTTAAGATCCTTTGTATTAGATAAAGCAAATTTAGTGGACTGTTCAGAGTTCAACCAGAACTAAGTGAACCGTCCATATAGGGCAGCTTGGGTTCAAGGCTAATGTGCTTTAGATTGGTTTCTGAAATAATACTGTGCTGTAGAAGGATTTACTTTAAGGACTAGGGGAATGTTTGCATATTTGCAGACCCTTTTTTTTTTTTAAATTTGGATTTTCTTAAAAGCATAACTTGTTTTATGGAGGATTGACTTTAAATACACAACTGCAAGAATATGCACCAGGAAACCAAAGGGAATTCCATATTGAACCAAACTTCATCTTTGTTTAGTCTCAAATTTGACCTCCTAGTTTCTCTCATTGACTTCAGATTTTTCCACATAATTTTGAGTGTCTGAACCAATGTCTGTCTCCTGCTGTGCTCAATGAACAGACCCTTAAGTACTTGATATCTCGAAGCACCCTTTGAGTCATTTTCAGTGCTTTTTATGCCCCTAGTAGAACCAGTGGGTTTAGATCACTAGAGGCTCTGAAGAATCAATGGCTGTGTATGTAATGACTGCTTCATCTCAGCTGCTATTGAATGATTCTTGTTTGTGCTTCAAGTTTTCCAAACCATTTCAGGATCCCTCTGGGCTGAGAAGGGCTAGAGTAATATAAGATACCACTAGTAATGGTAATAACCTTTTATTTATCAAACACCTTGCTTCCAAGGAGCTCAGAGGGCCTTATGTATGTTACCTCATGAATCCTCCTGACATCTCTGTGAGGCCAGAAGCAAATACTTTGCTATTGTGGAGTGGAAGGAGAGAAAATGGTGAATTGGGAAAGTAGAACACACAGCAGTCATCAGTGATGGATGAGGGTAATTCCTAATTGAGCAGTGATATGCAGCAGGTATGTCTTGATAGGTAAGGAAAAAAACTCTCTTCCTAGCAGTTTATTTCTATGAATGATGGTGATGATAGCTAATGCTGATTGAGTGGTTATTACATCCCAACTAATTCCTTAAGCACTTTGCTTGTGCTTGTGCTTAAAAACAAATTGAATCCTCCCAACATTCCAGTGAGATTGTTACCATTATTATGCCCATTTTTCAGATGAGGAAGTTTAAAGAGGAGTTAAATGACTTGTTTGGGGTCACAGAACTAAGCTGTTTGAGCCAATATTTAAATCAAGGTAGATTAGCATGAAATCTCAAACTCATAGCTGTTCATTGTACTATGGTAAATCTATTCTCCTAAGATCTGAGGTAAATATAGTTAGAGATGGATTCTTTTGTTTTATGTATGTTCTCTTATGTATGTATAAGTTTTTTTTCAAAATATAGATAATCTCAAGATAGTGGGATTTTCAGTAAATATTGACATTACTTACTGAAACCTGTTCCTCTTGGAATACTCAAATAGAAAAGGCACTAGCTATGATTTTGAATACCTTCTACATTAAGTGGTAGGATTTGCAGAAGATTTTCCAGGTATGAGAAGAGGAGGGAACTAAAATGTTTTGTGTACTTAATATGTTTAAGCACAGTGTTAGTTACTCCATATGGATTTTGTCATTTAATATTTCCAACAAATCTTTGAATCCTGATTTTGCTAATGAAGAAATGGTGAGTAGGCTGTCAGAGTAAGTAGCAGACATCAGGCCATGATCCAGGACTCCCTGGCTATGAAATCTCTGCTTTTACCTCTGTATCTGTCTCACGAGGGAGAGGTATAAATACAAGAGAGCCCAGGCTGGATCTAAGCAAAGTCAGCACTGAGCACATGAAATGAAGAAAGAGGAGAAACTGGAAGGGAAGCAGTTGGTAAAGTAGAAGGCAGAGTGTAAGCCGTGGAAGAAGAGGAAAGACTTTCAGCATGGGAGTAATCAGTGGTGGTAAATGTAAAGTCCAAAAGCCTGAAGACTAAGTAATGTCTTTTTGTCAGGTAACTAGTCTCTATGACCTTAAACAGAGCAGTGGAATCATGGGGAAAAGTCACATTGCAATGCATATCATACAGAATTGGAACAGAGAAAGTAGATCAGGCAATTCAAGATAAAACCTAAAATAGAATAGTTCTGTGGATTAGACACTGCTTTACATACATTGTCTCTGAATTTCTTAGTTTGTTGAGACTATTTTTATCACTGCATTTCTGGTGAGGAAACATAGGGCTAAAAATTGGAAATAATTAGTCTGGCATAATGTATCTACTGTGCAGTAAAGTCAGAATCAAAATCTAGATCTTGCTTATTCCAGAGCACATGTCTTTTTTCAACTTCTCCCTCTAGAATGTATAGACTGGTCCTTGGTGAAGCCTGCCTGCACCATACTTTTTTACATCTCACAGATGTTTATTTACTATGCCTCCCTGTAAAAGGATATGTTCTCTGCCCCATTGATGTCAGTCATGCTCATGTAATTTGTTTTGGCCAATTAATGTGAATGAGAGTAACATGTGATTAGGATCACAAAGTTCTGAGCAACACAGAAGTCATTGAGTCAAGTCATAGATCACTTCACTCTCTTTCCCTCTGCCACAAGACCACAAATATTCCAGATGAAGGCTGCTCAGTTATCTTAGATTCCAGAGTCAAGTTAATGGAAAAGGAGTGAGAAATACAAGCCACTTGTATTTTGGGGTTATTTGTTACTACAGCATAACCTTGCCTATACTGGCTGGTTTACTGTCCATGACTGGAAAGAAGGGGAAGAGTAGAAGCCAGAGGTGAAGGCAATTGTAATGCAAAATTGTAATGTAATACACCTGTCACCTAATCATTGTCAGATCAACCAGACAGAATATCACGGGATCAAATCTAACATCCCAAGGGAAAAAAAAAAAAAATCACTACCCTGATAAAATACCCAACAAGAGGAGAATGTAGCTGAGAACACCCTTAGGATAATTCCAGACTTTAAAAAGAAAAATATTACTCTGATGAGTAGGACAGATACCCTCATCTCATATTAAATATGCTGTTGAAAGTGATTTATTCTGAAAAGAAATAGTCCCTAAGCAATCTCAGAAATTCAACAACAAATGCATATTTAATGCGTCCATTTTTAAAACAGTAAACTTGCAGAGAAGGCTCTTGCAGTCCAAAACTCGGAGGTTGGGCATAGGGAGAAAGCATTTCATTCTGATTATAAAATAAAACAAAATGAAAAAATAAAATAAAACCCTAATCTGTGTGTGTGTGTGTGTGTGTTTATGCGCACACATGTGCTTGCATGTATGTGGAAGAAAGGAACGAGGCAAAGATTCTAAGATGTTAACTTGAGCATTGTAAAACCTCTTCTGGGACTACTTTTAACGAAAAGCTCACTAATTATTTTGGGAAAAATTCTCTAGAGCCCTTAATGAGCCAAAATTCTCTCCAAACAGAGACTGAGCCACCTCTTCAGAGGATTGTGCCAGTTCTCATACCTTGTTATCTATTTGCTGTCTGCTTGGGATTATTGATGAAGAGGTAATTGTGACTCTCATCACTTTCATGTATTGATCACTCCTTATGTGCCAGCCCCTCCCCAAAGTGGTTTCACATATATTTTCTGTTAACTGTCATGATAACTTCAGCAGGCAGCCCACAAAGTTCTATATACTTGTGTCCGTATTTCTCCAAACTTCCACTTCAGTCTCTCATACTCATTGCAATCTTCTTTCATCTCCCTGAATTTTTGTTTCAGACTCAAGACATTTGCCTATATTCATTTCCTTTGCTTAGAATTCTTTGTCCCATAAGATCCTTCTAACTCTAGGTCTCAGTTTCAGGTTACATTCACCAGAGCTATTTTTTCCTCACCACTCTGTCTGATGCAGGTACCCCCAGCGAGGCTTTATCTCAGCCCCCTTATGTGTGTGCTTCATAGTGCTTATCATAATTGCATTTGTCTATTTACTTGTGTCTTGTCTGTTTCCCCAGTGAGGATATAAGTTCAATGAATATATGAGTTATTTCGAAATTTTAACCACTGAATTCCCAGCTGAGCATGTAATACTAGGAATGTAGACATACTGAATTGTTATTTATTGTGTAAATAGATCAATTATTATTATTTGCTCTTTATGGATGAAGAAACCGAGGCTCAGAGAAAAAAAGGGAGTTGTCCAAGGATACTTAGCAGAGAAAGGACCCTAATTCAGATCTGTCCGACTCAAAACCACACACCTTTGATATACCATTTGTTGATGAATTTTTTTTATTCCTTTACCACTTGCCAGGTATTTGTTCATTGCCAGACACTGCTGTTAGGCGTTAAGAGTATAATGATCAGGAAAAACAATCAAACACAGAAATAAAGTTCCTACCTTCAGAGAGCTTATATAGTTGACCCTTGAGCAATACAGGGGTTAGTGGCACTGAACCTTGCACAGCTGAAAATCTGCAATTAACTTCTGACTCCCCAAAACCTTAACTACTAATAACCAACTGTTGACCAGAAGTCTTACTGATAAACATAAACAGTCAATTAACAAACATATATGTTGTATTATTATATACTTATTCTTACAATAAAGTAAGCTAAAGTAAAAAAAATGTTATTAAGAAAAACATAAGGAAGAGAAAATACATTTTTTTAAAAGATTTTTATTTATTTATTTGACAGAGATCACAGGTAGGCAGCGAGACAGGCAGAGAGAGAGAGGAGGAAGCAGGTTCTCTGCTGAGCAGAGAGCCCGATGTGGGGCTCGATCCTAGGACCCTGGGATCATGACCTGAGCCGAAGGCAGAGGCTTTAACCCACTGAGCCACCCAGGCGCCCCAGGAAGAGAAAATACATTTATAGTACTATACTGATTAAAAAAAATTGTGTAAGAGTGGATCCACCCAGTTTAAGCCCATGAGGCTCAAGGGTCAACTGTTTCCTAGTGGTGCAAACAGATATTAACCAGTGAATCAGGGAAATAAATTAAAAACTACAACTGAAATAAATACAATGAAGGGGAAGAATGTGATAGAGCAGTTGAGAGATTTGACCTGGTTTGAAGAAGGGGGTCAAGAAACTGTACCCTAAGAATAACAACTAAAGATTTTTAGGAAAAGTAGGTGTTGAAGACATGAAGAAAAGGAAGAATATTCAGGATAAAAGGAAGAAAATGTACTAAAGCCCCTTGATGAGAAGCAGCCTGCTTCCAAGTAATGAAAATAAGGCAACATTGTTGGAACCAAGAAAGCAAAGCTAGAGAGGCAAGTAGGTACCAGTTATGCCCTGCCTTGTGAGACTTATTAAGAATTAAGGTCATCTGCTAAAGGGGCTTGAGAGGAGAGGGTATCATGATAAGATTTACTAAAAGAATGTTCTAGGGGTTCTGTGGGAAAATGGATTGATGGCAGGCAGGAGGGTATACAGGGGTATACAGGTAGAGCAGCTGGTTGCTTAGGGTAATAAAAGTTGGTAGTTTGGGCAAGGAATGGGTCTCCTTTATTTTTCCATCAAAGCTGGCAAGCTGTTGCCTTTTGTATTTTAGTTGTATAAACTGGTGTCATTGCTTCTACTATCATCATGGCTTAGTAAACAGGAACTTTAGGTAGAGGAGTCTTGTGCAGAATGTGACCCTTAAGCTGTGAGTGGAAACCGTTCTAATCTTTCCGGGCTTAGCATCTAAGGTAGTGGTTCTCAAACAGTGATCCAGGAATCCCTGAAGTTCCTGAAACATTTGTATGTATTTGTGTATATATGTGTGGAGTGGGTAGAGAACCACAAGATCAACGAGATTTTAAAAATAATACTGAGATGTTATTTACTGTTTTACTCTCATTCTCTCACAAGTGCACGGAGGAGTTTTCCAGGGTAATATAATAAGTGATATGCAACAGATTGAATGAAGAAGCAGAGAAGAGAATCTAATTGGCTTCTATTAATCTAGACATTAAAGGAATATGCAAGACTAAACAAAAATACCCCCCCCCCTTTTTTTCTTTAAGAGCGGGAAAGAGAATGATAAGGGGAAGGAGAGAGAGAGAATCCCAGATAGTCTCCATGCCTGGTGCGGAGCCCCATGTGGGGGTTGATCTCAGGACACTGAGATCATAACCTGAGCAGAAATCAAAAGTTGGACACTTAACTGACTGAACCACCCAGGTGCCCCTACTAATTACTTTTTTTTAATTTTAGAAATGTATTTTTCATAAATATAGTATTTATATTGCCATAGAATGAGGTTTTTTTTTTGGTATTTTAAGTGAATTTATAAATAAATATTTTTTAAATGTCCTAACTTGAGATTTTAGTATAGATGTAATTCACACAAATGAAAGCCTTTTGGGGGTCCTCAGTAATTTTTAGCAATATAACAGAGTCCTAAGGCCAAAAGCTTCAGAACACTAGACATAAAAATTACTACTGACACAAGAGACCGTATGAAATACCTAGCTTGATGGAGGAACTTTACTAACAACTAGAAGAATAGTTAATATTTAATCTTCTGTCACTAAGAGCTAGTCAAGGGTGTTTGATTAATTCAGGGCATGTCTCTAGCCAAAGGGGATTCTTGCAGAAGCAAAGAATATATTGTAGTGACTAAATGAATATATTTGTTTGTACCCTGTTTTAATATCCATAAGATGAGTTGGAGATCTGAAGGCATTTTTGGTGCACGAAATTGTACCAGAGGCAGTGCCTAAATTCATAACTTAACATAGAAAATGATCTGAAGACATATTTCTTGAATGAATAAAATAACTTCATGAATACTATAAAGGAGGGGATTTACAAAGCTATGAATTGGGTTAGTCTGAGAGAATATATGAAGCATGATGATGGGAGGCTTTGTAAGTTTACCAGAGTGGTATCAGAGCCTCTTCTCTTTCTATAGTGTAAATAAGAGCTAATTCAAAGCTCAGCCTTCAAAAACAAAATGTATATCATGATCTTTTTTATATTTTCAATCAAGGCAGGGGTTTATCTTGACTTTAGCTTCTTGGTAATTTTTTAGAAGAAGAAATACTCATATTTATACATAAATATACACAAGCATACCCCTTCGGGACTATTTATTTTTCTTCTCCAAGCTTCTGGAATTACTGAGATACTGTTATGTTTAGTTTTAACTAGTAGTTTTGGAGTTAAGTAGGGTTCCTTGGTCTTAGTTTTCATATTCCGTAAGCTAGAGAGAAATAAAGAAAAAATGACAATTAACGGACGAAGTATGGGGGAAACAGATATTTAAGAACCAAAGAAAAATTCTCTGAAGTTTATGGGCAGGATCATAGTATTATGGAAAAGTGCTAGCATGTCCTAGAAAAAAAATTACTTGTCTTTCATTCATTGTGTATCCTTATAGACCCTCCATGAATGTCTGATGGTTTCATATGTGATCTCCATGCCTCTCCCCACAGTCTGCTCTTGTCTTTAGGGTCATCATTCATTTGCAACCCAGCCTACTCATATTTCAAGACCTTGTATCTCATCTATTCTGGGAAAGCTTTTTACTTTTAATTTTCCAACTTCTACCAGATATAATCAACCGTTTGTTGCTTAGAGTTTCTGCTCTTCTCTGTACTTGTTCATGTGTCCATTGCTTCCAATATTCTTTAATTCTGTTATACACATGATGTATCATAACATACTATATTAAGCCATTCTCAATATTTTGATTTTAATGCTATCCTTTTTTCCACTCTAGAAATTACATCAGAATATAGATTGATATAAACCATGTAATTTTATTTTTTTATTTATTTTTTTTAAGATTTTATTTATTATTTATCTGACAGAGAGAGATCACAAGTAGACAGAGAGGCAGGCAGAGAGGGAGGGAAGCAGGCTCCCTGTCGAGCAGAGAGCCCGATGCGGGACTCGATCCCAGGACCCTGAGATCATGACCTGAGCCAAAGGCAGTGGCTTAACCCACTGAGCCACCCAGGCGCCCTAAACCATGTAATTTTAGATATAAGCCTATATCTCCAGTACTGAAGTGGTAGCAAGAAGTTTATTAAATAAATGAACACATGAATACATTGAGGAGATATTCACTTGAATTCTGGTTTTGTTACTTGGTTGCTTTATGGCTTAAGTACATAAAGCATTTCTCCCTATATTTCAGTTTCTACAGCCATAAAATGGATACAATATCTTTCTTCTTAATCTATATCTCAGGGTCCTTTATACATTTAATAACCCTGAAAGATCCTTGAATTTTTAAATACTAAAGTACAATGTGATTTTAAGACTTTTTAAAAAGGTTTCTTCCTCCTTATTTTTATGTAAACAGTGAATAACCAGGTACTTTCCTTTTAAGAATTGATTAGTGCTTGAACACTTTTCCACTCTAGGGACTCTGTTGAGAGAACTGATTCTCCGAGCCATTCTGCAGGGATATGGACATAGCTGCATTATCCAGAAACTTTTATAATAAGGGTGCTTTGTCTGTAACAGACTGTAGCTTTCCTTTCCCCAAAGAAGTAAGTGCCTCAGATGAGATGTCCTCTGCTGCTGAGTCAGTGACCAAGAGAGATTTTGTTGACTTGCCACTGGCCTTGTACTGAAGCAATGGGACATGATTATAGGGAGGTTATTTCCATAAATTGCCTCTGCGAGTGTTTTAAGACACAGACTAGTAAGGGAGGTGCTGGGATTCTTTCTTCTTTCTTTATGTAATAATGATTAAAATAATGGGAACAGCTCCTGGGCATAGCTCCTGCAGACTGTGGACACTCAGGCCATCCAGGACATAGTGCCATCCAGTAAGAGAGATGCGGACGGCAAATGGGGTAAAACAGCATCTAGCATTGTTTTACGGGAAGCAGGTTCCTCTCTCCTTCCTCCCTTTCCTCTCATTTTCTTAGATTTGTCAGGCTTTGTAAGATCCTGATTAACTAGCTCTCCACAAACTTTCACTTCACCCGTGATAATATATATGTCACAAATTGATGCATTTGCTCCTTCTTGCTTGAATTAATCATTTCTTATTCTCTGTGGCAATGTTGTCAGATACTGTTTTTGTTTTATCTTATGCATTTTGCATCTGTTTCTGCACTTTTTCTGAGACATTTCTTGCATGTATAGGCTCTCATACTTTCCTGTATAACCATTTCAGAGTCTCAACTGGGAGTGCTTTCTCTTGAGATGTATGTGGAGTGTGTAATTTCAGGTAATGATATGGTCAGTTCTTGATCAAGCAGGTTAATGCGTGCAGCATAGATGAGGTGGTTACCAATATCCCAAAGCCATGATGTATTAGTTAGAAATTGTTTGTTGTGAGAGATGGAAACACAATTGAAACTGCATTAGGAATTAAGGGGGATTTATTGGTTCACATATCTAGAAAGTCCACTGGCACATAAGCTTCAGCCGGGATTGGACCAGGGACTTAAATGATGTTATCAGGGCACTCTCTTTCCCTCCGCAAGCTCTCTCACAAGTAATAGGCAAGATGGCTCTAGATGCCTCAGACCCCTATCTTTACCAGGTCAGTAACCCAGTGGAAATGGACAATCTTCCTCAGTAAATACTGTGGAGAACTCCTCTAGAGGACTCACTTTGCATGAGTTGAATCATATATCTACTCCTGAACCAATCAGGGGTATGGGATATTCTGATCAGCCAAGCCTGGGTTTTGTGCTTACTCATATGGAGTTCATCTCTACTTCAGCATTACAGAATGAATTTCCCACTGGAAGTAGAGGGGATAGAAAACAGGATGAATGCTGAATCAAGAAAAATAACAGGTGTTCTTCACATATGGTTAGCAAAAGATAGTGTGAACATATGTGGTAATTATATATAATGTTTAAAAACACATTTACAGGTCTTCAGTCAGATAGTTTATAAAAATGCCATCATGTCAGAATAATAATTTAGGAATACAAAACATCACATAAATTTATCGCAGAAATTATGGCAAAAGAGTATATCTTTAAAATGGTCTTCTTCGGGGCGCCTGGGTGGCTCAGTGGGTTAAAGCCTCTGCCTTCAGCTCAGGTCATGATCCCAGGGTCCTGGGATCGAGTCCCGCATCCAGCTCTCTGCTCAGCAGGGAGCCTACTTCCTCCTCTCTCTCTCTCTCTCTCTGCCTGCCTCTCCGCCTACTTGTGATCTCTGTCAAATAAATAAATAAAATCTTTAAAAAAAAAATAAAATGGTCTTCTTCTGAGTGAGATGACCTTTCACTTCCCTCCTTGAGAATGGGAGGTGTATAGAGCAGGAATCATCTACTGTTGCACCAGGGCTCTCCCTCTCGCTCCTCTTTTCCCAGTGCCTTCCCTCTGGCAGCCCTGACATCCTGATGTCATTATCTGTAGCTGCAAAATCTCTCCTACTCTTGTCCCTCTTAAAAGACCATTGGCAGAGGAAATGACAGGTTCAGGATGGTTTGGCTGAGTTAATTTTTCTGTACTCTGCTTTTTTTTTTTTTTTTTTGCCAGTTCCAGGTGAGGCACAGGGGGATGACAGAGAGTGGAGCTGTGCGGTGCCTCTTGAGGCCTGTCTTGCACTGCCACATTTTCATTTTGTCATATCTTACTGGCTAAAGCAAGCTATAAACCCAACCCAGGTTAAGAGACAGAGAAATGTAATCAAAATTTTTAGGAGAGAAGCTTCAAGGTCTTCTTAAAGAGTAAGGATACACTGAGTGGTACATAATTACCACACATTTTCCAAAATAGATGAGTTCCCCCTGTGGTTTGTTCATGATGGTTTCTGCAAATAAGCCATTATATGTTTTTTTATTAAGAGTGCATTATTGGAGGGACTTCTGGTTTCTGCCTGTAAGTCACCTCTCCATCCAAATAAGAAATAAAAAGCTGAGGGCACCTGGGTGGCTCAGTCATTGGGCGTCTGCCTTTGGCTCAGGTCTTCATCCCGGGGTCCTGGTATCCAGCCCTGCATCTGGCTCCCTGCTCAGTGGGAAACCTGCTTCTCCCTCTCCCTCTGCCCCTGGTTGTGTCCCCTCTCTCACTGTGTCTCTGTCAAATAAATAAATAAAATCTTAAAAAAAAATAAATAAAAAGCTGAACGGACTTAAAAGTTAGTTCCTCCTTTGGACCCATAAGAGAGGGGAGGACACAGGGCAGATTATTGCTATCAAGACTGGAGACATCTATGTGTATAGGGAGTCACTGCTTTTTACAGTATAGACTCAGAGGCAGAAATTGCTGCAGAAATCACCATGGGATCCAGTGCCATGATAGGGAAACCAAACTAGTAATTGGTGAATTGCTAGAAGGTCAGTGTGAACAACTTAGAGAGTTAAAAACACAGTCATAGGAAGGTCCCCCCAATATCATGTGATTTGCCTCTGGGAGTTCAACCAGAGTCCTACAGTAAATATCTGAGAAAAATTCCCTTGTGTTTTGGCAGAAGGAGAGGGAAAGGAATCATTTTGAATAAGCCAGAACCTTCTGTTCTTAACAAGGCCTGTCCTCAAGGAAAACTAGTTAACCAGATCTAATTGACCTAGAGAAGGGAAATACCCAACTTCAACCCACTATAGCCATCTTGTCACACTTAAATGGAGAAAAAAATGCCTGAGAAACACTTGTGAATTTCACAAACTAGGGACAGGGCTTATTAAAAGACTGAGACTACACATATAGAACACTTCCTTTTTTCTTATCTCTCACTACCACATTACTGAAGCCCTTTTGCAGAAGTTCCTTTTACTCAGTACATTGTATTTAGCTAGAAAGAAAATTTTACAAGGCGTACCAAAGGCAAAAGACACAATTTGAAGAGAGCAGGCATCAGTACTGAACATGGTAGGGATGTCAGAATTATCAGAGAATTTTAAACAACTATGTTGATAAGTTAGGCATTCTAATGGATAAAATAGACACCATGCAAGAATGCAAGCAGAGAGAGAGAGAAATCTTAAGAAAGAATGAAAAGAAGTTCTAGGGATTAAAAAAAAAATGAATGTAACAGAAATGGAGAATGTTTTTGTTGGGCTTATTAGGAGACCGGACATGGTTGAGGAAAGAAACTCTGAGCTAGAGATAAATTGATAGAATCTTCAACCACACAAAAGTGAAGAGAAAAAAAAAAGACAAAATATGAAACAACATCCTGGAACAACTACAAAAGGTGTAATATACACATAATAGGAATATCAGAAAAGAAAATGAAACAGAAGAAATATTTCACACAATAATGATAGAGAATTTATCCCAAGTAAATGTCAGGCACCAGACAACAGATCCAAGAAACTCAGAGAACACCAAACAAGATAAAGGCCAAAACAAAACAAAACAAAACAAAACAAGAACCCAACTATGCCTAGGTATATCACTTTCAAACTAAAGAAAATCAAAGATAAAGAAAAATCTGAAAGATGCCAGAGGAAAAATTACCTTACCTATAGAGGAACAAAGTTAAGAATTACATTCAACATCTTCTCAGAACAGTGCAAGCAAGAAGACAGTGGAGTGAAATATTGAAAGTTTTGGGAGAAAAACCCCCCAATTTTTTTTAAAAGATTTTTTTATTTATTTGACAGAGAGAGATCATGAGTAGGCACAGAGAGAGAGAGAGAGAGAGGAGGAAGCAGGCTCCCCGCCAAGCAGAGAGCCCGATGCGGGACTTGATCCCGGAACTCTGAGATCATGCCCTGAGCTGAAGGCAGAGGCTCAACCCACTGAGCCACCCAGGTGCCCAAAACCCCCAAATTTTGTAATCTGCAAAATTAGCCTTCAAAAGTGAAGGAGAAATGAAGACTTTCTCAGACAAACAAAAATTGAGGGACTTTGTTGCCAGTAGACTTGCCTTGCAAGAAATGTTAAAGTTCTTTAGAGAAAGGAAAAATGTAGGTCTGAAACTCAGATCTATATAAAGAAAGGAAGAGTACTGAAGAAGGAACAAGTGAGGGTAAAAAACAAAACAGAGCAGAACTTTTGTTCTTATTCTTAACTGATCTTCCAGATAAAACACTATTTCAAAATAATAATAATGGCATTAGTGTGTTCTATTATATGTACTATACATATACACACATGTACACAGTTATATATATATGTACTTATGTATGCTTATATATAAACAAAATGAATAATAGCAATGATACAAAGGATATGAGGAAAGAATTAGGATTATTTTGTTATTATGAGGTTCTCACACTACTTGATGTAGTGTTCTTTGACAGTGATTATGTATTACTTATGAAAGTGTATGGCAAACTCTAGCTCTACAATTAAAAAAAGCTAAAAAATTAAGCATAACTGATATATTAAGAAAGGGGAGAAAAGAGATTCATATAAAATGCTCATTTGAAACCATAAGAGACAGAAAATTAGTGGAAGAAAAAATTGGAACAAAGAATAAGGGCAGAAAATATAAAACAGTACTGAATATGGTAGATATTACTCTATATCAAGTATGACTTTAAATATCATTGATATCAATGCATGAAATAAAAGACAGAGATTGTCAGAGGGGATTAAAAAACATGACCTAACTATATGCTGCCTACATGAAACATACTTTAAATATAAAGATACATAGATTAAAAGTAAATGGATGGAGGAAAATATACCATATAGACACTGATCAAAAGAAAACAGGTATTGCTCTATTAACTTTAGAAACAGCAGACTTACATAAGAGAACTACATAATGATGAAGGGGTCACTTCTCTGAAAAGATATAACAATCCTTAATATGTATGTACTTAACAACAGAGCATCAAACTGCATGAGGCAAAAGCTGAAAGAAATACAAGGGCAAATAGATGAATTTACTATCATAGTTGGAAACTTCAACACCTCCCTCTGAGAAGTGGAGATATTCAACAGGCAGAAAATCAACAAGGACATATTTGAACTCCATACCATCATACTGGACATAATTGACATCTATTGAATACTTCGTCCAACAGCAGCCCAGTCCATATCTTTCTCAAGTTAGGAGATAGGCCATATTTTGGGCCATAAAATGCACCTTAACACCATTTAAAAGGATAAAAATCATGTATCTGCTCTCAGATCACAATGGAATTAATAACAGAAAGAACTAGAAAAATCTCAAAATATGTAGATCTTAAAAAACACACTTCTAAATAACACATGGGTCAAAGAAGAAATCTTAAGAGAAATAAAAAAAAATATTTTGAATGAAATGAAAATGAAAACACACCTTATAGAAATATGTGGGATACAGCAAAAATGGGACTTAGAGGGAAATTTATAGGATTAAATGCATATGTTAGAAAAGAGGAAAGATCTAAAGTCAATAATTTAAATTTCCACCTTAAGAAACTAGAGAAAAAAAAAGAGTAATTAAATTGGAAGTAAGCAGAAGAAAAATAATAATAGAGAAAACAATGAAATTGAAAATAAAAAATCATTAGACAAAATCAGAGAACCCATAGCTAGTTTACTGAATAAAGCAACAAAGTTGATGGGCCTTTACTGTGGCTAAGAAAAAAAGAGAGAAGATGTGAATGATTAATATCAGAAAAAAGGGGGACATCATTATAAATCTTACTGACATTAAAATGATAATAAAGGAATACTGTGAACATCTTCACATCTATAAATTTGATAACCTAGAGGAAATGGACTGTTCGTTGAAAGACACAAGCTTCTAAAACTCATACAAGAAGAAGTAGAGAATCTGAATAGGCCTGTATCTATTAAAGAAACTGAATAATAATTAATAACCTTCCCAAACAGAAAGCGACAGGTTTCTGTTTGCTAGTGGGTTCTACCAAATATTTAAGGAAAAAATTAAAACAATTTTTTACAATTTTTTTTTAGAATATAAAAGCAGAGGGAGTACTTCCTAACTCATTCTCTGAGGTCAGCCTTACCTTAATAGCAAAACTGAAAAAAAAATCACTTGAAAAAAGAAAAAAACAGAAGACCAATTTGTCTCATGAACGTTGATGCAAAAATCCTCAAGAAAATTCTAGTGAATTTAATCCAGCAGTGTATAAAAAGAGTTACACACCATAACCTCGTGGTATTTATTTCAAGTATGCCAGGCTAGTTCAACATTTAGAAATCGTGGCGACTGGGTGGCTCAATTGGTTAGACATCTGACTCTCGATTTCAGTTCTAGTCATGATTTCAGGGTTGTGGGATCAAGCCCCACAATTGGGCTCCCTGCTCAGTGTGGAGTCTGCTTATTCCTATTCCTCCTCTCCTTCCCCATAATAAATAAATAAATGAAATCTTCAAAAAACAAACAAAAAACATTTGAAAATCGATTAATGTAATCCATCACATTAATAGGATAAAAATGATGTAATTATATGAATAGATTTAAAAAATCGACAAAATCCAGTACCATTCATGATTAAAAACTTGCAGACTACAAATAAAGGGGAACTTCCTCAAATTGATAAAGAATATTAACAAAAAATCTACAGTGATTATCATATGTAATGGTGAAAAATGTAAAGGTTTCCTATTAAGATCAGGTAGAAGATAAGGATTTCCCCTCTCACCACCCCTTTGCAATATTGTACTAGAAGTTCTAACTTATGCAGTAAAACAAGAAAATGAAAAGGTATACAGATTGGTAATGGAAGAAATAAAACTGT
This sequence comes from Lutra lutra, assembly GCF_902655055.1. NCBI lineage: Eukaryota > Metazoa > Chordata > Mammalia > Carnivora > Mustelidae > Lutra > Lutra lutra. The sequence continues at coordinate 93,796,765 of NC_062287.1, read as the reverse complement.
CTTTGTTCACAGATGATGTGATCACCCATGTAGAAAACCCAAAATAATTGACAAAAAAACTCCTGGAACTAGCAAATGATTATAGCCACATGGCAAGATACAGGGTTAATATACAAGAGTGAATTGCTTTCCTATATACCAGTAATGAATAAATTGAATTTGAGTTAAATACACACAATACCATTTTTACATTAAGCACTCCAAAAGAGGAAATACCTTGGTATAGATCTAACAAATACATAGAAGATCTATATGAGGAAAACTACAAAGCTTTAATGAATAAAGACAAACAAGAAATAAATAGATGGAGAGATGTTCCATCTTCATGAATAGGAAGACTCAATATTGTCAAGATATCAGTTCTTCTCAACTTGATTTATAAATTCAATGCAGTCTCAAATAGGAAATTATTTTATGGATATCAAAAAACTGATTCTAAAGTTTATATGGAGAAACAAAATAGACTAGTCAACATAAAATATTGAAAGAAGAGGACAGGGGGCACCTGGGTGGCTCAGTGGATTAAGGCCTCTGCCTTCAGCTTGGGTCGTGATCCCTGAGTCCTGGGATCGAGCCCTACATTGGGCTGTCTGCTCAGCGGGGAGCCTACTTCCTCCTCTCTCTCTGCCTGCCTCTCTGCCTACTTGTGATCTCTGTCAAATAAATAAAATCTTAAAGAAAAAAAAAAGAAAGAAGAGAACAAAGTTGGAGGACTTACTATAGAGCTACAGCAATGAAGACAGTGTGATATTGGTGAAAGGACACATAAATTCATTAATGGGAAGAACGGAGAGCACTGAAAGAGAAGCACATAAATATAGTCAAATGATCTTTGACAGAGGAACAAAGACAATACAAGGGAGCAAGGTCAGTCTTTTTCAACAAATGGTGCTGGAACAAGTGGACATCTATACACATAAGAAAGAATCTAGACACTCTTCACCTAAGTTAACTAAAATAAATCAGAGACCTAACTGTAATATGCAAAACTATGAAAATCCCAGAAGATAACATAAGAGAAAACCTAAATCCCCTTAGATATAGAGATGAGCTTTTTGATATAAAGCCAAAGGCATGATACATGAGAGAAATAAATGATAAACTGGACTACATTAAAATACTTACGATCTGCAAAAGGCAATAACAAGAGACTGAGAAGATGAACTACAGACTGGGAGAAAATATTGGTAAACAACACACCTGATAAATGACTGTTTTCTAAAATATATAAAGAACTCTTAAAACTCAACAATAGGTAAAACAACCTGGTTTAAAAATGGGTGAAAGACCTTAACAGATATCTCATCGAAGATAAACAGATGGCACAAGTCATGTGAAAAGATGTTCCATATCATATGTGGTCAGGGAAATACAAATTAGAATAAATAAAGTACCAGGACACATTATGGCCAAAACCCATAATACGATCCATGACAACACTAAAGGCTGTTGAGGTTGTGGAACAACGGGAACTCTGATACCTTGCTGGGAGAAATGCAAAATGACACAACCACTTTGGTACAGTTTGGAGATCTCTTATAAAGCTGAACATACTCTTAACATTCGATAGAGCAATCATGCACCTTGGTATTTACCCACAATGGCTGAAAACTTATATCCACACAACCCACACATGGGTGTATATAGCAGCTTTATTTATAATTGCTAATATTTGGAAGCAACCAAGGGGTCCTTTAGTAGATTAATGCATAAATTGTGGTACATCCAGACAATAGAATATTATTTAGTATAAATAGAAATAAGCTGTCAAGCCATGAGAAACATGAAGGGAACATATGTGCATATTACTAAGTGAGAGTTAGATCTGAAAATGTCAGGTACCGTATGATTTTGACTATATGAGTTTCCAAAAAAGGCAAAATTAGGGGGATCATAAAAAGATCCGTGGCTGCCAGAATTGGGTTGGGGTTGGGGTTGGTTTGGGAGAAATGAATAGGCAGAGTAAGGAGGGTTTTTAGAGTAGCGAAAATACTCTGTATGATAGTGTAATGATAAATACATGTCATTATACATCTTCCAAACACAGAGAATGTACAATACTAAGAGTGAAACTTAAGCTATGGACTCAGGGTGATCATGATGTGTCAATGTGGGTTCATCCTTAATAAAAATGTACCATTCTGGTAAGTGATGTTGATAATAGGAAGAGCTATATACATGTTTTGAGACAGGAGGTATCTGAGAAAATCTCTGTATCTTCCTTTTAAGTTTGTTGCAAATCCAAAATTGCTCTAAAAAATAAAATCTTTACTTAAAAAAAAAAAACCTTGTTGCATTAGTGGTTTTACCATAGTTATATACAAATGAGGGGTGGAAAAAAATAATCAAGATAGACTCTATTCTAATTTTTCTATAACATAACTGCCTTAAGAAATCGATTATTCAATATTCAGTTATTCCTTTGTGAGGAACTGATTTTTCAATGGCTAATTTGATTGAATTTCTGCAATGCAAGTATTTATAAAATTATTATAGTTGCTGAAATTCAGTCTTCAATTTGATTGCTTTGTGAAAACATATTTGTATCTATCTCATGTCAGTGTCTTTGCCTGACAGTCTTCCACTGCACTGTCATGGGGAAACAGTAATTAGTCCAACGCAGCTGTATCATTTCAGTGCCTACCTACCTCGGACTAACCAAGCACTATTGGAAAAAATAAGTCAGGCAGACAGATAACCATTAAGAAATGAAGGCCTTTGGTTTCTTCAGTGCCGTCAGTGTGGCCAGGGGGTCCCTCTAGGTTTCTTTAATCATTCACTCAATGGGTATTTTCTCAGGGCCTCCTCTCTCAAATGTACTCTGCTAGAATGCTGTGGGGAACACAGAGGTTCACAAAAATGGAATAGTCTTTGCTTCCACAGAGACTGTCATCTAGTCTGTTGGGTGAGAAAGTTATAAAAGAAAGAATCACACAAATCCATGTAAAGTTACACCTAGGCACACATACTGTGAAGGAATGGGAGCAGATGATATGACCTTTGAAAAGCGGACTTGTCATAGGCATGGAGATCAGGGAAGATTCCCCTGAAGAAACACCACCCTTGTTTCCATTTCTCCATAGAGGTTGCCTTCTTCTGGAATTTCCATGATCTCGGTCCTTATTGAGAAAATACAAAACACAAGAAAGAAACTCTACTGGTTATTCACTGCAAACCCCACAAACTTGGGTTTGGTGTATTTTCTTTTCTTCCTGTGATACTGGAAAAAAAAAAAGTGTTCTCTTTAATCTAAATCTAGTTTTGTCCAACTCCGTATCACCCATATCATATTTTTCTTATGATTTTTTTCCTCCGTTTAAAAATTAAGCTCAATTGGCATATGATATATTGGACATTTAAAGAGTACAGTTTGATGTTTGATGTTTGATGATCTGTGAAGTATTTCCCACAGTCAAGGCAGAGAACATGTCTATCCCTGGCAATTGGTTCCTTGAACTCCTTTGTCATCTCTTTTTTCCTCCTCTCCCAGAATTACACCTCCTCTGTGTTGTAACCCCCAGCCCACCATTGATATGCTTTCTATTGCTTTAGATTAGCTTCCATTTTCTTGCATTTTATGTAAATTGAAACACACAATTTTAATTCTTCTTAGTTGACAGAAGTCAGCATCCTTAATTGAAGATTCATTGATGTTACTAGGAAAATCTGTGTACAAGTTTTGTGTAACTATATATTTCTTCTCTTGGGAAAATACCCAGGTTTGGAATAGCTAGATTATATAAATAGGTGTATGTTTAATTTTTTAAGGAAACTACCGAACACTTTTCCTAAGTAGTCGTGCAATTTCACATTCCGACCAGTAATATGTTAGAGTTCTCATAGCTACATCCTTGTCAACACTTGGTATAGTCATGTTTTCAACATCAGTTTTTCTTATGATAATTTTTCTTTTAATTTTTAATGATTAATGACATTGTGCATCTTTTCTTTTTTTTTTTTTTTAAAGATTTTATTTATTTATTTAACAGAGAGAAATCACAAGTAGGCAGAGAGGCAGGCAGAGAGAGAGGAGGAAGCAGGCTCCCTGCTGAGCAGAAAGCCCGATATGGGGCTCGAACCCAGGACCTGGGATCATGACCTGAGCCGAAGGCAGCGGCTTAACCCACTGAGCCACCCAGGCGCCCCCATTGTGCATCTTTTCTTGAACTTATTTGTCATCTATGCATCTTCTTGAAGTTTTTGTTCAAATATTTTTGCAATTTTTTATTGAGTTGTTTGATTTCTTATTGAATTTTGAGATTATATATATATATATATATATATATATATATTTATTTGTATTTGCAACTATTTTCTCCCAATCTATACCTTGTATTTTTATTCACTTAGTAGTGTGTTCTATACAGTAGGAGTTTTCAATTTTGATGAATACCAATTGGTCATTTTTTCTTTTGGACCATGTGTTTGGTGCCATGTACTAGAAATCTTTGTTTAACACAAGGTAACGAAGATTCTTGCGTATTGCTCTTATCTAGAATCTTTGCACTTTTAGGTACTATGTTTAACTCAAGTTCATTTCAGTTTATTTTTGCATGATGTATGAGGTATGCGTAGACTTCCTCCCTTCCTTCAATCTTTCTTCCCTCCCTCCTTCTTTCTTTTCTTTCTCTTTACTCTTAATCATTTTCTTTCTTCCCTGCACATGGATTTCTAATTGCTTAAGTACAGTTTGCTGCAAAGCCTGGCCTTTCCTCCATTGAATTGCTTTTGCATTAAATCTTAGAGATGCTTAGTTTGTAATGCCAGTCCCCAGAGTTACAAACTATATAGATTTATTTACATAACCTTCTTAAAAAAATAAATAAAAAAAATAAAATGTGAACATTTTGGAACTGGAAACAGATTAGTGGTTGCTGGGGGTTAAGAAGTGAGTAGGGATGGGGGAAAGTGGGTATGGCTATAAAAGGACAGCATTGAAAAAAAAAAAGAAAAAAGGACAGCATTAAGGTTCTGTACACTGATAGAAGTGTTCTATATCAATATCCACATTCTGCTTGTGATACTGTACTATAGATCATAAGATATTATTATTGGCAGAAACTGGATAAAAGGTACATGACATCTCCAGATCATTATTTAGGACTGCATGGCATCTACAATTATCCCAACATACAAAGTTTAACTAAAACGTAGGAAAAAAGTCCCAATTGTTTATCTAATGCATAACAAATAAATTGCAAGTTGAAAATAATTAAGCTTTTTTTTTTTTAATAGAAACTTTATTTTCCCTCAACCTTACTTCCATTTTGTTTGCTATTGTGGAAGAGCAGCTTAAGGCCTCTCAGTAGTGGTTCCTATCCATTCAAAAGATTAAGCTTTCTTAATTCCCCGTCCTTCCTCTCTGTCTTCTCAGTTCTTCCCTCTTCTTTTCTCACTGCACATATTCCTCTTTGAGTATGTCATCTGTTCTCACATATGCAATTATCATTTATATAATAAAGTTATATATATATATAGTTATATATATATTATATATACAATATATAATTACAATATAAATATATATACTATATGTATATAAAATACAATATAAATATATATACAATATATATTATATATACAATATATAATATATATATTATATATATTATATATATATATATATAAAATAAATGTACTCTCTTTTCTCTTGAAACTGACTGGTCATGTCTCTTGGATATCATATAGGCATTACAAATACTTTTTCAAATTTTTATGTTACTTACAATATATTGTATATAGATAAGACAAAATTTAAGTTTAATTTTTGTTAATAAAATTTTCTGTCATTTAAGTATAGGCAACTAACTAAATGATAACTCATGCTCTGATTTGTAGCATTTGTCAATCTTCATGACATAAACACTCCACTGTGGCCTATTTCAAGCCAGAATTTGAGTCTGCTGGACATGGAGTTGGGAAGAGATACTCAGTAGCACACATTAGGTAGTGTTTCCACCATATAAATGCAACAGACAACTTTAAGAGCATAGATGATTGTCCAGTACGGTAAGATGGTTAGGAAGTGATTATTTTGAGCATTTGTTGTCTTAACTGTAAGTTTACATAATTTATTTTTTAAAAGATTTATTTATTTATTTGAGAGAGAAAGAACATGTGAGAGAGAGAGAAAGAGAGCAAGTGTACATGAGCAGGGGGAAGGGCAGAGGGAGAAGCAGGCTTCACCACCCCTTGCTGAGCAGAGAGCCCGCGAGGACACGGGGCTCGATCCCAGGACCCCAGGATCATGACCTGAACTGAAGGCAGATGCTTAACTGACTGAGCCACCTAGGTATCCCTGTACAATCTAATTTTTAATAATGGCTGTGCTTTACACACACTTTGCAAAGTTCCAAAAAATTTTTAGCAATCAGCTCTCAAAAACTGGTATGCATTGGCTTCAGAAAACTACTTACTGTTTTTCTTCTTTTGGGCCTCACTAATTTTCTTCCATATATTCTCTGTGTTCTAGTCCAATTACCTAAATATACTGTACTTAATTTTCACCAGCTTAGCTCTTAAAATGGTCTACTTCTCTTCCTTAGGTAATAATTTTATTGGGAACTGTTTCTTTTAAAATATTATAATGCTTGTTTTTTTTTTCTCGGTTTATATGACTAATACATATTCACTATAGGAAATTTGGAAATATGAAGAAGAATATAAAAATCACCAATAATTTTATCACTCTCTAATAATAATTTCTAAAGTACATTAGAATTTCGTTCTATGTCCAGTTACAGCTATAGAGAACTAAATAACGATTTGATCTTTGATCATTTCTTTCTTAGCCTAAAACTCTATTCCCCATGTATTTCTTTCTAACAGTACTGGGATTAAATATTCAGCAGCAGCTTGCTTGTCTTTAGGTCTTAGAATACTGAGTCTCAACAAGTTATGACCATTCTGGTCTCTTATTTTCTCAGTCTCCTTTGTGACTGGTGACGACCGAGTGACCCAAATTGGGCCAATGAATCAGTGGGCAGGCAGGGAGATGTTATTCTGGGAAACCTTTTCTTTTCCCAATAGAAAGCTGATTGATATATACAATAAATGCCATCTCTCCATTTTCCTGTCTTAAACGTGAGTGTCTGGAACTGCCCCAGATGCCTAGAATGGGTGAAGGGACAAACACACAGGAAAAGGCAAAGAGCATTTCAGAAATGCCAACTGTGACAGCTTTAAACTACTGAGCTGAAGCAGGAAGCTTCTTGCTTCCAGAATTCTTTTTAGGGGCGGAGGAAAAAGCCTTCTACATTTAATCCACTATTGATAAGATACTCCTACCTGATAGGCTGACCTCCCTTGTTGTCTGCTGTTTCTTTCATAGCATGAACTCCAGTCTTACTGAGCTACACCCTTTTATGCTTTCATGCTTTTGCTTACATTGGCATCTCCGACTAGGATGTGCTTTTTCTTCCCTGATTACTTAGCATTCAGAATAAGATAAAGTATCATTTTCTACCTAACTGTTTTGACTCTGCATTCAATCCTGTCCCAGTAGGATTGAATATGCTTTCTCTTTTGGTCTTTATTGTACCTTGTGTATTTCACTATCACAGTGCCTATTGTACTCCTATTTGTATCTGCATCTCCAAATTTCCTTTAGCACAGTGTTTCTCAACTTTTTTTTTCAATTATTGCTTTCCTTAGAAGCCTTTTGAGACAGATTGCCCTCCTTAATTGTCCCCATCCCCCTATGAAATTATAATACCACCAATATACTCTGTATCTATTTATACATTGTACACATATCTGTTTTTTACATTAAAAAAAAAGAATAAGATTTTTTCATCCCCAGAAGAACCAATTTTGTCCCTTTGGGGGTAATATCACCCTCGTTGAGAATGTATGCCATAATATAATACCTGATTCTGTTAGGCATTTTGTAGACATTTGTTGAACTAATTAAATACATAATCTTGACTTTTAGAAACTTAACACAAATGCCCTATCCACACAGGCAAATAGATGAAAGCAAAAGGAAATTTCCTAATTTATTCCCACAGCCTGCTCCTGAGTTCTACTGCTCCCTGCTTCATCTGCATGAAACTGTTGTTTCAGGTAGAACTTCAGGTAGCCAGACTCCAAATGGCTCAAGCAAAAGGGATATTACGTGATAATAAAGATTGGGTATGATTTTAACTCCAGACATAGTTTGACCCAGAGCCTCAAAAAGTGTCACCAACCCCCTATTCTCTCAGTCTTTTGGGTCTACTCTGTTGTCCAACTTTATTTGACTTATTCTCAGACTTGTCCCTCTTGGCTGTAAAATGACTTCTCCTAGCCCACTGGGTTATATTATTCTAGATTTCTCTTCAAGAAGCAAGAGTAGAAGACTTTGTTCTACCAGGAAAATTATACTGCTTGTTATTTTATTGCTTGGGGCATATGCTAGTCATTGGACCAGCCCCTGTAGCCTGGAAACACAAGGCGGCACTGGGAGTCGTGGCTATGCTCTGGGGCAAGATTGGGGTTGGGGCTTAGAAGAAGGACCGTTAATGGCAAGAATAGGCTGTTGAGTAAGAACTGGAATTTTTGGAGGCCCTGGGATAGAAAAATACTAAATGGGGATCATTTCATTTGGGTCGTGTTCTGGGCTGACGTGTATCCTTCATCAAACTCACGTATTGAAGTGCTAACTTTTGGTACCTTAGAATATGACTGCATTTGGAGAATGCAGTCATATTCTTTATCTCTTTAAAGAGATAATTAAGGTAAAAATGAAGTCATATGGATGGACCCTACCTCTAGATGACTGGTGACCTTATAAAACAAGAAGATTAGGGCACAGACATACTCAGAGGAAAGACCATACAAGGACACAGGGAGGAGACAATCATCTACAAGCCAAAGAGAAAAAGGCCTTAGGGGAAATCAACTCTACTAATACCTTGATCTCAGACTTCTAGCCTCCAGGATTGTGAGAAAATAAAATCGTGTTGTTGAAACCACCCAGTCCATGGCACTTGGTTTTGGTACCCTAGCAAACTGATACAGGCTGAGTATCTTCAGAAAGGGAGGTAGTGTGCTCACCGACTACAGAATTAATTTTGCTTTTTAGTGCCTGTGAAATGAGGTGCGACATTAACAGTGGTTCAGAGGTGCTCTTGGCTAAGGGAGGTTATTATACTGGGATATGTTCTCAGTTTTTGCTCCAAGGTACTCTTCACTGCAAAGGTAAATTGACATTTAAAGGTTTTTCTGAAGTAAATTGTAATGATGAATTTTGACACCTCAATCCACTTAAATTGGGTCCTTTAATGCTGCCAGAGTGGAGATTATTTTTGGTCAGCTTTTCTTCTATAATCCTCCAAGGGTCAAACCTGGTGCTTTGAAGAGTAGGAAGAACTACCAGGTTTGAGGGCAAGGCCGGCAGTCTAATGGCTAAGAAGGGATGAAGGCCTTCTCTTTTCCTTGAAACTCAGAGCAGAGGCAGAACGTAGAGCACGCTCCAAAATGCTACAAGTTCTCTTTTATGGCAGCTTTCTGTATTTTGCATGTTTAATTGAACTCTGCATTTGTAGTCTTCTTTTTTGAATACAGTTTTCTTTAGGCATTGTGTCTCGTGGTTAAAGGGACTGCCTTTGGCATGAAATAGACCTTGGTTTATGGCTTCATTTGACACTATTCAGTTGTTCAAGTGGTTAAGAAAGTTGTTTAAACTCTGTATTCCTCTTATTTCTAAAATCAAGATCCTAATAGGACTCATCTCATGGAGCTTCCGTCAGGATTAAATGTGATAATGCTTGCGAAGAATCCAGCATAATATTGGGTTTATATGAAGGGCTCTATGGTACTTGTGTGCTGGGCTAGTATTAAATGGTAATGAATAAAAGTAGCACAGAATACCATAGACCATTTTGATCATAGCGGTGAAAGAGAATGACTTTCCCCCCCCCCCCCCCCCCCCCATTTAGCAAGCACCATTCAGGGAATACAGAGAAGGATGCTCATCGAACATTATCTGCAGTCAGGAGTACGTCAAACTCTTTTAAGTGTAAAACAATCAGCTCTTACTATTTCAAGGATGGAGCCAAATGATGCTGAAATAGGCCCATACTTGATGTATCTTTGATGGGTTTGAATTTGTTTGCTCTCTTTATTAGTAGATGATCATGTTTTTCTGGAATACCAGTTTCTTAATTAGTCTGCCTGTAATTCAGGGTGGATTCTAGGCTCTCTGACCTTCCCACCACCCCTTCAATCTCTTCTGCAGTGGAGTCTTTGGTGAAGGTTTCAGCCTTCTTTCCTACCAATTTTGAGGTCTAGAGCAACTTGCTACTGTACTTTGTGGCCCTTTTTTTTTGCTTATTAAAGCTCACAGGGAAACCCAATTTAATTTTATTGTCTTTTGGTCCTGAATAATAAATAAAGCAAGGTAAGAAATTGACTCTAGTAATTGTAGCCTAAGTAAGCAAAACTTTGGGGTATATAAAACTTTGGGGTATATAAACTTTGGGGTAGGATGGATGCATCAATTCTCATTGTCATAAATATTTTATATCAGCTCTTTCAAATTAAGGCTTTTTACATATTGATTTTGTGTAGCAATTTTAAATAAAGGGACCATATGACATGATATGGGCATATGAAGAGATATATTTGGATTTCTTACTTGAGTATTAGATAGGTATAGATCTCTATGTGTAGATGTTCATATACATACATGTACATAGGTATATATATGTATCCATACGCATGTATATATGCATATGCATATTATACCAGATACAGCCAGTACTCAGTGCATGTTTAGAAAATGTAGTATAAATCCTGAGGTACATATCACTTCTGTGTGGTTGGTAGCTAACAGATACTGAATGAAGTTAAATCCAGAGCCAGGAAATGTAATCAAGAATACTTACGGTGCTGAAGAGTAGAGAGACAGCATGGCAGATTAAAGACAACACTGAGATTGGAGTCATTAGATCTGAGGTTTTAATGATCTTTAATTAGAAAAAAAATAAGCATAATATGTTTCTCATGAGTCTTTTTGAGCCTTCAATATGAAAATTGAAGGTGGGGGATTATCCATGTGGGAGCCAGTACATGTCCTTGGTGATAAATGGTTTCTTACATATAAAAGTGAATGTCTAGGGTAATCTAATAGTAGAAGAAGTGAGCTTCCAGTTAGCTACATATAGACATGAGTTTGTGAAAACTGTTTGCTTTTCTAGGCCCCCATCTTCTCATCGATATAAAACAAGTCTGGAGAACAAAGGGTTTTCTAGGTCATATCTAAGAACACTATTCCTCTAAGGTTCTAAGATTCTGTGTTTGCTTTGTAAGGGTGAGCTTGTTGATGTCCAGTGACAGGCTGTGTGTCTGGAAGATAGATGGGAGGAGAATGGAGCAGAGGAAGGAAGCATGAGAAGCAAGTGTATAATTTAGTGTGGCTGTAGAGAAAGCATATAGGTCCGAGAGTTTAGAGTATGTAGGTTCTAACCCTAGCTATGCAGATTAGAAGGAATCACTTGATTTCTTCAGCTTCACTTTTCTTATCTGTAAATAGACCATTTCCAGTGACACGATTCTCACCTCCTTCCAAGCTCTGTAGTCCTTGCCTCCATCAGTAATTGAAGTAGCCAGGTAATGTGGTAAAGACAGAGACCAAACTGGCTTGCAGATACACAGTGGATATTTGTTGTCTATCTTAAATACTTTTTTCTATAGTTTTGTAGTATTTTTTAATATATTTACTTATTTGAGAGAGAGAGAGAGAACACTAGTAGGGGGAAGAAAAAGATCCTTGCCTCCCTCAGTAATTGAAGTAGCCAGGTAATGTGGTAAAGACAGAGACCAAACTGGCTCGCAGATACACAGTGGATATTTGTTGTCTATCTTAAATACTTTTTTCTATAGTTTTGTAGTATTTTTTAATATTTATTTACTTATTTGAGAGAGAGAGAGAGAACACTAGGAGGGGGAAGAAAAAGAGGGAGAGGGGGAAGCAGACTCCCCACTGAACAGGCAACCCTGACACAGGGCTCGATCCCAGGAACCTGAGATCATGACCTGAGCTGAAGGCAGACACTTAACGAACTAAGACACCCAGGCACACCTGTAGTTTTGTAGTTTTATTTCCAAAGCCTTCCATAGTTTCATTACCTTGTCAAAGTAGTGTGGTGGTTCAGAGGGAGGGGTCTGGAGACAGTCTGCCTGGGTTTGAATTTCAGCTTCATTACTTCTGAGTGTGTGGTGTGACTAAACATTTTACTTAAGCAATCTTTGCTTCCTTTCCCTCATATTTAAAGTGGCCATGATTATAATATCACTTTTCAGGATTGTCTTGAGGAGTAAATGAGTTAAAACATGAAGAGCTTGGAAGGGTGCCTGGTACATTGTAAGAGCTTAATAAATGTTAGCTATTACTATATCCATTTCTATATCCATTCTGTGTCCATACTATGTCCATTTCTTGAGAGCCTAATTGTTAAACTAAGATGGTTCAGTGTTTCCTTTTTAGCTGTGAGAACAAACATCATTCAATGCTGCCTTTCTCCCCTTTCTTTCTCTCTCCCTCCCTCCCTATTTTTTCCTTCCTTCCTTCCTTCCTTCCTTCCTTCCTTCCTTCCTTCCTTCCTTCCCTGTCTTGCTTCCTTCCTTCCTTCCTGGGAATGAGACTACTACTGTGTCTTTTCTTCTCGTGGTGAAAAGCTGATGGGAATTTTTCAGGCCTTTGCTAAGAAGAAGATTTTTCTGTGTAGTATCAGAACTTAAACCAATAGCCAGCTAATTTGGTTACTGCCATGATGTTGCCTCAGATCCCCCAAACATTTCTATCTGTTACTGTGTGGTCTTTATGCCTCCATTACCCAAAGGGAGACTAAGATATTTGAAAAGGCATACGTGCATTGTCTTTGGTCTTGAGCTGGGACACAGGTACTTCACACCCTTCTGGGTTTCTCTTTAATATCTCCCAAGATTTCTGATCCAGGTGAGGAAAGAGGAGGGTAAAGCACTATGAGATAGAGATAGAGATTGAGAGGATAGAAGGCCAAGATGGATAGTCTCTAAAACTGCCTGGAGGAAAACCAGAATAATAAGAATGAAATAACGGGAACCACACTGATCATATGGCTGATTTTATATTACTTGGCAATTCCATTATGTTTCTGGCAATCACTAATTTTTCCTGAGGAAGATAAGAATGTATGGGCTTGCTTCTCCCATCATCCCTTCTCTTGATGCTACTGTTCTTTAATTGATTACATCATCTTTTGTAGTATGGATATGTAGGATGCATGTTATATAATATTATTTACACATGCCTTAGGGAAGGTCAAATGTGCATCTCATTCATCTTGTATGTTTAAAAATCCCTAGCATACTGACATGTATATAAAGATGTTCAGTATCTATTTATTGAGTAATCCATTGGATAAAGATTATGTACAGGACTCGTGAAACCCTATCTAAGCATATTTTTTAAACCAGATTAAGTAGAGATTATTTTTCATTTTTATTATTTCCACAGTGTCAAACATTCAGAAATTTGTTTTAAGTGGATTTTTTTTTTTTGCATTCATGCAACAGACATAATAGTTTGACTGCTTCTGTTCTCGACACAGAAATTTTCAAAGCATTCTAATAATAAATCCTGTGAAAGGTTTTGACTGTAATGGTTTTTCAAAGCTTACACACAAAGAAACTCAGTTAAGACCGGGCCATAAATAAGACCTCAGTGCTGAAGCAGGGGAAGGCCCTGTATATCTAAACCCATTAAATGAATCATTTATTTTGCTACTCATGTTTTGAAGGTCACATAACAATGCTTATTTCTTATGACCCATCAGCAAGCTGTAGAATCAGAGGCTGAACTGAGTCCTTGAGTCAAATACTTGAGATGGGTAATTGTATTTCCAGGACTAATACTTGCTGTGGGGAAGATCAAATCCCATGTCGTGGGTGGGGGGCACAGCATGCCACTAGGACAGGAAAAGGATTTCGCCATATTGCTGGTAACTTCTGAATAGTTATGTCACATTGAAATATTTTTGGAACGTGCTCAGCTTTTTCTACCCGCCCCCTCAACCGCCAGTCCATGACCAGGAAATTTTTACAGGTTGAGATGGCAGAATAGTTTTGAAAGGATGTATCTATAAAACAGATGGATCTGAGTTTGAAACTCTGTTTGGCCACTCACATATTCTCTATGATGAGACAAGTTACTTAAACTCTCTGGACCTCCTTTTCCTCCCATAAATCAAGGCTAATGCTGTCTATCTTAGAAGACTGCCATGAGGATTTAATGATTTAGTATATGGAAAGTGATTTCCACAGTCCCTGACACATAGTAGATGCTGAGTGTATGTTAATATTCATCATGGCCCTGTTCTTTCTTACAGCTGGAGTCACTTCTGGTTGGAATCCTCCCCAGAACTGTGCACAAGAGCCTCGGGCAATTCCGGTAAGATCACTCCTCATGTGGCTTTAGGTTCTATTTACTCTTTCATGTTTTTGTTAAAGTTTAATTTATTACGATGTAGCTTAAATGCAGTAAAGTTCACGAATCTTTTGTGTATAGCTCAGTGGATTTTAACATATATGTGTATCTGTGTAACTACCACCCTGATCAAGACAGAGAATGTTTCCAGCACCCACGAGGCTCCCTCATGCCTTTCTCTAGTAAGTGCACCAAGAGCCAGCTACATAATACATAGCTCGAAGTCCAAATGAAAATGTAGGGCCCTTTGTTCAAAATATATTAAGAATTTCAAGAGTCAGTTATCATATGGTTTCACTTATTTGTGGAGCATAACAAATAGCATGGAGGACAAGGGGAGATGGAGAGGAGAAGGGAGTTGAGGGAAATTGGAAGGGGAGGTGAACCATGAGAGACTATGGACTCTGAAAAACGATCTGAGAATTTTGAAGGGGTGGGGGTGGGAGGTTGGGGGCACCAGGAGGTGGGTATTGTAGAGGGCACGGATTGCATGGAGCACTGGGTGTGGTGCAAAAATAATGAATACTGTTATGCTGAAAAAATAAAAAATTAAAAAAAAAAAGAATTTCAAGAGAGAACAGAGCATGAAACCAAGCACAGGACCTTTCCGAGTGCAGAGCCTCGTGAGACATGCATCCATGAAGCCTGCCCTGATTACGTTCCCCGCCAGCAGGACACCCCCTGTCTCTATTCGTGATGGTTGTGAGCGTATATAAATGGAATTATAGAGTACATGCTCATTTATGCCTGTTTTTTTTTTAAATCCTGCAACATAATATCCGTGAGATTCATCCATAATTTTGTATGTTTTAGTAGTCTCTGTTTTTCTTGCTATGTTTATTCCATTGTAAATATACAACTGCAATTTACTTATCTCTTCTCCTGTTGATGGATATTTAGGTTATTTTTAGCTTTTGTCTGTTAAAAATAAATCTGCTTATATATGTCTTCTGGTGGACGGATGCACTCTTGGGCATATGCTTAGGAATGAATTTGATGAGTTATAGGCAAAACAATCTAATAGGTACTTCACGTGAAATGATTATGCTTTTGGAAATGCAAAATTAAAACCACATGAGATCCCACTAAACACTCACTGGAATGGCTAAAATGAAAACAAAAAACAAAAAACTGAGATGTCCATGTCATGATGACGATGTGGAAGAAATTGGAATGCTCATGTGTGCTGGAGGAAGTATAACTTGGTTCGGTAGCTTTGGGAAACTTTTGGGTGGTGTTTGCCTAAGCTAAACATGTACCTGACTTACGACCCAGTAGTTCTATTCCTGGATATATTTCTTTTTTACAGTGTTGAATTCACTTTGAAACTTCTGAAATAAATTTCAACCTGATTCTTGTTTTATTAATATGCCGCAGTGGCCATTTGCAGTGGAAGTCAGTCATACCTAAGTTGCTGGTCATGATAACTGGGTGTTTTTATATCTGCTGAAAAGCTCCTGCTGTATTCTGTTTTCCCCCTCATAGGCAAGAGATGGGTCAAGACAGAGGCAGCCTGGTGGGATAGCAGAAGGTCATGATTAAGAACCGTCTTTTATTTCCCTTTTTCTTATTAGTGGAGGAAAGCAGGAATAGGACACACAGGCATTTAGTGTTTTATGAAGTGAATGTTAATGGGCCTCAGAGGCATCCCTCTGAAGACATGAGTGCGAGCTGGCTTGTGGACTGTATTCAGAAAGGTCCTCATCGCAAGTGGGACATCTCTGGGGGCTTGGTCTCACCCACTTGCTTAGTCCGTGGGTTTCCAAACTCTAGCCCACACAATATGTCCTGGTATCCTCAGGAGGTTTTAGAAAACCCATATTCGCTGGTATTAACTTGGAGATTTTGATTTGGCAGGTCTGGATCAGGACCCAGAATCTGCATTTTTGAGATGTTCTTCCTGATTCGGCAGCCAGTGCTGGTGAAGGCAGGGCATGTAGCAACAGCCTGTAAAACTGAAGGCCTTTGCTCAACGCTGCCTGTTCAACCGCAGGACAGATACTTAGCTGCTCTCACTAACTCCCATCCCAGGTGGCTGCACCAATTTCTTAATCTCTGTGAAAGTAAAAATTCAAAGCCATAAGAAGAGACTGATGTCACCACTCATCTAACAAGAGTATAATCCATTTCCTTTGGCAGAACCTACTTGTTGGATGCATCCTTCTTGAGCTAATTCCTAAGCTGATCACTTTTTTCTTGGCCCTCTCAGGTGTCTCTCAGAGAGCCAGCCTCTGTAGCTAAGGCAGGTAACAATTCTGACCATCTGTTGGACATTCACTCTGGCCTAGTCTCTTTGGACATAATAGTATTTCATTTAATCCTTACAACAACTTTCGCAAGCTTGACACTATGATTATGCTAACTTCATAAGTAAAAAAAAACCAAAGACTTAGAACAGTGAGATGGAATTTCCTAATTAATGTTCTAATAAATAGCTGGGAGAGCTATAGCCCTATAAACTTGAGGCTAGGCTGGGTGCTTGGGGGTTACTAACAAGAAACCAGGGTTTGGATGCAAGTCTTCTTGATTTTCTAGATGATATTTAGTGTCTAGGCCCAGCCTCCGTTGCCTCTCCGCCCAAACATACTGTTTATGTAACAACACACGTTGCATTAGAAAATACTTTTGTCCTATTAACAAATGTTTGGCTTGGAGTTCTGGGACTCCAGGAAAAAAGGTCTTCACTCTCTGTTGTAGAGCTGATTGGTTTTCTATCAGACATGCGGAAGTATAGGGATCAAGGGTTGTTTCATAATGAGGCCCCACTGCAGGCTGTGTATAAATCGGATTGCTCTTCTTAGTTATGTTTTCCTGATGCCCACAGTAGTTTGACCTAAATGAATAGATAATTACTCAGGCTGTTACAAACATTCCGATCCATTTGGTGATCCCTTTATTAAATGAAACAGGCCCTTTTATTCCTTTTCTGATACTGCCTGTTAATAGAATAATCTCAAAGCTATTAGCATTTAAAGAGGAATTAGACAAAGATGTCCGGAATTGTCCCTTCTCCGGGCTCCTGGTTGCTCATGGGACCTTTGCTTTAGCTAATTAGCCTGAAATGAATATTAAGTGCATTGGTCTCTATCAAACACATCCTGGAAGGAAGGCTTTTGTGAAAGTCATTTCAGTTGCAGACTTAGGTTGCCCATACCTAAGTATCTAAACCCAAAACAGTAGGCACTGGGAACATTCCAGAATTCAAACAAAACAAAACAAAATGCACAGAAGATAATACAAGAAGGGCTCTTATACTTCTTGAAATGCCCTTGTCTAAGTCCCAAAGCCACATGGTGCTTTATTTTCATAGGAACCAACTAGAGAAAAAGATAAAATATCTCTTCCCTTTACTTTATCACCCCCAGGAAAGCTAATAAGACCTTTCCCTCAGAGCGTGGCATAGAGAGTAGGTGTTCTGCTCTGGGAACACACAGGTCTACAGTCACATCCTGCCTAAAACTTACATGAGCTATGGGACCTTGGGCAGATAATCTCCTTAAGTCCAAATTTGTACATCATTAATACGAATAAAAACCTTTAATATATTTCTTATGTGATAGGGTGTGAAATGGACATCATAAATTTTATTTAACAAATATCAGATATTAATAATAAAGAAGGGTTAAGAGCCCTGGGACATGGCATCGGAAAGCAGTAAGATTCTAGCTCTTGCCAGTTAAATGTTAAAATTATCAGAGGAAAGAAGACACTTGTGTTTTCTTCTTTTTGAGGGATGTTGTGATGTGGCACTGTAGTATGGGAAAAAAACAAAACAAAACAAAGCAAAAACCTTGAAGTCTGGTGACAATAAAGACCTAAATATGAATCCCATGTTCTGTTTCCGATCTAGGGCATACTTCTTTAAGCTCTTGGAAGTCCAGTATCTGTAAAATGGAGATGGTTCCACTTACCTCTGAGTGCTTCTTGGGCTGAATTTAATGAGAAATGTTTATCACACACCTAGCACACTAATTATGCTCAGTATTCTGTGGTTCTGTTTTCCTTTTTCCTTTTCTGGGATATGTATTAACTCCTCCCATTAATAAGAGTGTTCCTCCCATTGATAGAGCTGGAGAGAGGAGGATAGAGTTGGGAAGGTGAGGGGCGAGCGGATCGGTAGCCAAGTGTGCGGGAGAGCTGCTGGGAAGCCATCAGTGGTAGAATGCAAAAGTGGGGGTGCTGTTTAACCCCCCTGCAAATTGCCCTGAAACCCAACTGAAATGATAACTCCTCAGAAACCCTAACCTAATTTTCAAAGAAGTAACTCGAAAGAGTTGTTGTTTCAGAGAAACACTTCAAAACATGCTTGCTAATTTTTGAGCTGTTTCCCTGTGTCTTGGCATGTCACCTTGATGTCAGAGAGCAAGACTGTGTGAATTGGGTTCTGCCTCCTAGCCCGCTCCTGGGCTTCTGCTGCAAAAGGAAGAGTTGGTAGGCCAGTAAGGGAGAGATTAGAACATCTGCGCTTCTGAGGATGGGAAAGCCTCTTTTCTCATCAGTGACAAATACAAGGCCCACACCTACAGACAGAGTCTCTCTAAGCATCCATCCAGGCAAAGCCATGTGGGATGGGGGTGGGGCCCCCTCTCAGGCCTGACTTGGGCCCCTGTACTTCCTTAGTCTTCTCAATTCTCTACCCACTGCTTGGAGCACCACGGGATTCAGAGCCCTCCTGCTGGAGCTGCAGAGCCGGCTGCAGATCCTTTTTAATTCTTCCCATCATTTGAGTAGCACGTGTCTCAGTCACAATAAGGCACCTGCACACATTGCCCTTGTCACCATGACAACCAGCACTGGAGGGGGATGAGGCAGGCAGCACAGAAGGTCTGTGTTCCTGCTTTCCTGCTGGTGGTGCTGGTGACATACAGTCCTTCTCATAGCCTGTGTGATGCTATCTTGGTGGCCTTTCACCTCCACTTCTGGGGCCAAGCGACAGGTGGGGCAGGGCTAAAAGCTGAATTCCAGAAGCAACTTAGGAAGGAGGTGTTGGAAAGAGATGTTTCCAGGCTCCAGGGAATAGGGAGCTGCCTTTTTCCTCTTGTCAGTACTGTCAGAGCTACAGTCTTTTAACAGATGAGGTGCTTTCCTCATGAACAGGAAAAAAAGAGGGGAAAAAAGGAATTCAGTCAATTATTTATGGGGGCTTCCTGATGCTTAACAAGCCACTGGTCTCATAGGCCGCCACCTTCCACCACCACATCAAATGGCTTGGTTTCAGCAGTGAAGCAGAACAAAAAATACTGAATCTGTGGAGTAAGAGGGACAGGTTTGAACCCTGCCTTTGCGCTTGGTAGTTATGTATGCTCCATCAACTCCTGACCTCTCTGAGGCTCTGAAATCGATCAATGACTGATCAATAGATCCATTATTGGTTCACTGTGAGAGCGAAAAGACTGTGATAAATGTAATATGCTAGCACACCTATAGCCAGAAAGACAAATAACTGTGGCTTTTCCTATGTTACCATGAACATAGAGGTATCAATAGGTTAAGATTATGGTTTTGAACTTCCTTTTTGGAAATAGTGGGAATTAACAAAAAGTATTTCCCCAGGATCCCAATACAGCCAGTATTTGAAGGCATTTTTGAAGTGTGCTTCTGGGACCTGTGTCGTCAGCATCACCTGGGGGCTTGTTAGAGATGCAAATTCTTTGGCACTACCCCCAGATCTGGAGAGAAGCAGAATTCTGGAGGTGGGACTCAGCATCCTGTGTTTTAACAAGCTCCTGTTTAAGTTGGAGAATCAATTACTCTAGCAGAAGTAGAGAGCACTTGACGCAGAGCTTCTCGGGGACAAAGAGGGTATCTTGCCTATTTTTCGGTTTCTGGTGCTTAGTAGAATGACTGACACTATTTGCTCTCTGCAAACATTTGCTGAGTGAATGGATCTCCTGCTGTACTGTTGGTCTGCGTCCAGCATTGACCCACTGTGACTTTGTTGTCTTTGTTTTCCATCCCCCATGCAACCATGAGCAATAGGAGAAACTTGATGCCCACCTACAGTCTTTTAACTGTCTTGATAGTCCCATTCTAGAGTCAAAGACATAAGGAATGCTATTAAATAGAGTTAAACAGAAATTGTTTCCTTTGACTTGACCTCTCAGTGCTTTTACTTTTTAATAAGCTTCCGTACTATGGCTCTCCAGAAGGATGTGGACTCTTGCTCAGGCATCATGCTGCCTCCAGCACTCCTTAGTCATGTGATGGGCAGATTTAAGACTCCTCAGCCTCAATTTTTTTTATATCATTATGCATTTTTCATTTTCACAGCAGCACACCCTTTGGTATGCAAATTATAAAAATTTAATGAAAATATGCTAATAATAAACATTCAACAACTTGATTCTCTCTTATTATTATATAAAGTAAATATTTTATAGGACTCGAGGTTTTACAATTTTAAAAAATCGGCCCAAGTTTCTTGAATGGCATAATCCATGAACCTGGGATGAAGAGAGGTTCTTCCTTAATTTATTTATTTTCCAGTAGAGGAGCAGTGTGATGAGGCAGCATTTGGGGAATAGATAGACCTGGATATGGAGGAGGGTCTCAGTAAGTATGTGCTCTTGATAGTTTTATTAGTATGTGGAAAATAACATTTTTAAAATCTTCATTTTCCTGGTTGCCCGTGACTGGTTGTCTAGCAACTGTAGTGAAAGAGTTGATTATTTTGGGGAAGGGGTAGTGCAGCCTGGAACCCAGCCCTGAGTTTTTGATTCTAGTTTCTAAGTTTCACAAGGAGACTGAAAAATTGCTTTTGGTGTGGATAAAAGAACAACAAAAAATGGCAAACTTTCTTTGGTGAGAGAGAAAGGGATTTTTCTGGGAAGCCCCATAGCTGGGTTTACATATTAATCACCAAGGCTAAAAGAAAAGGGTATAAAGATGTTATGAAAAGGAGGCAATAAGAAGGATAGGAGAAAGGGGGGTGGCTGGGGAGGAAAAAAGGGGGAAAACTAAGAGAAAAGAAAGAGCATGAGAAAATGATGCTGGGAATTTTGAAAACATTGGGTAAACACTCCATTCTTTGAGCTTAAACAGAAGATAGGAAGACTCAGAAACATGGCATAGAGTAGCAGTGTCCAAGGGAGGTCCTTAAGCCAATGGACTTGAGGTTAGCCCTATATTGTCCCATACATTGTAGCCAGATTTGGAGAGAGCAGTCAAGATTTCCTTGTTGCCTTTGGGGATAGAGAAGTGCTCAGAACACTAAGGAGAAAAGGCAGCAGCAGACCCATCATCGTTGTCACCATCATCACAAATGTTAGCATCTGTCCAAAAGGCCAAAGAGAGCTGGCCACACTTCAGTAAATACCATTGCAGAATGCTGTTCACCAAGTTGACCAAGCATACACAAGGATGACAGCCAGACAGAGACCTACACCCAGGAAAACAAGTTCCACAAGTTTCCCCAAATGAAGGTCATTTAGAACCAGAGATGATTTTCTCAGATGAGGACAACGTGAAAAGTACCTGGGAACATAGGTCTCTTTCTTACAGTTCATCCTTGACTCATTTTACTGAGAGATGAACAAGGGGAGGAAGGGAGAAAGAAATACTGAAAACCAGAGTAAGCAGGTAGTAAATGAAAGAATAATGCTTGAGTTTGGTGAAAACAAAAAAAAAGAAGCAAACAGGATGCTTCAGGTAATTTAAGTAACTTAAGTGGCGGGAAGGTAGAATAATTTGTCCTCTCTAAGCAGATGGTTGAGTTTGGTCAGAATTACAGCTAGAAACCAGTAAGATTTCCTTTTTTCACACATGAATCATAGAATATAAATGTCACTGTCTGTACCATTACTTGCACATGGCATGTTTGACTGAACTTTGTGGGAGGAAGGATGAGACCCTCTGTCACATGGAAAGGCTCATATAAGAGAGGTTTTCCCAAATAAGAAGGAATTCTGAATGCTGGGGAGTCAAAGGATGACAAGATACTACTCATTTCTGTATGTCCATCTCCTACAAGAGTACTGATGTTAGGTCACTGTGGCTGAATGAATGCGTGAATGTGTTAGAAGGGCCGTGGGGAAGCCACTCCGTTGAGATGGGAGTATCAGGCATGGCTTCCTAGAAGACACAGGACTTCACTATTCAGTCCCTGTACCCAGAGTCATCCTTTTAACATACTTCAGATAATGTAGCTCCTCTGCCCCAAACTCTTCATTAAGGCCTTTGCACTGGTTGTTTTCTTGGCTCAACAATTCTTCTGCTAAGCACCTGCAATTCTAATATATTATTTATGTATTTTTACCCCTTTTCTTTATTTTCTGTTTCCTTCTGGAGTGAATGCTTCACAAAGGCAGGGATTATTTTTGGATGTTTTGTTTAAAAATGTTTTGATTCACTAGAATAGTACCTGGCACATAATAGACAATCAGTAAATATATGCACAGTGAATGAATGAATGAATGAATAAGTGAGTGAATGAATGAAGGATGAATAGGAAAACCACTCAACAAATCTTTTTTCAGGCATCTTTTTTTTTTTTTAAGATTTATTTGCTTATTTGACAGATAGAGATCAGGCAGAGAGGCAGGCAGAGAGAGAGGGGGGAGCAGGCTCCCCGCCAAGCAGAGAGCCCGATTTAGGGCTCGATCCCAGGACCCTGGGATCATGACCTGAGCCGAAGGCAGAGGCTTTGACCCACTGAGCCATCCAGGCGCCCCTTAGGTATCTTTTAAAATAGATGTAATAATTAGTTCATAGAGGACTGTGCCATATTTTTTAAATGAGTTCTTCATTGCAGATAGGTAACTCAGAATGTGAATGATTTGACCTATTCTTCCTAAAGAAAAGATGAAATTCCCATTATGGAAGAATGGTCTTCTATTACTAGCCATAGTTCTTGAGTGGAGGAAATCATCTGATTTGCATTCATATTCACTTCTCAAAGATGTTGCACACTCTCATGGGGATTCAGGGAAAGATTTACCCATAAAAGTCATCTAATAAATAAATTTCCCAGTGAAATTCTTGCTGGAGACCAAAGTCTCCAAGATCTCATTAAATTGTTATGCACACAAAATGCTTCTTCACTGCCTGGGTCACTTTGCTATCAAGGTACATCGTCAAGGAAAGGTGATGAATCTCATGGAATTTTCCTCTGTCTCACCCAGTTTCAAGTCAGAAAGATTGTCCTCCACGCAACACGAATCCAAATGGGCTGAGAGGCAACAATGAAATGTTCAAAAGAAACTACAGTGGCTTTGCTCACATGGAGTCTTTCTGAGATGTGAACACTGAGGACCTTGGGTCCTTGGGATACTTTTGTTGCAAAGAAAGTGAATTCCTTTCAAGTGTCGTTACATTGAAAAGAGGAACAATGTTGCAGAGCCATTGTTATGTCTTCCTAGAGCAAATGTGCACAGCTTTCAAGTTAAAACTGGACATTTGAAAATCTAAAAGCTATCTCTGTGGACTTTTATATTAGAATCTCTCTATAATATGTGGATCAGTGGGATCCTTTGGAACCTACGTTCATTGTGCCCACATGAAATAGGCCAGACCCTACTGGGAATTAAAAAAAAAAAAAAAAAAGAGTAAACTGCTCATTCATTTAATGGAACTGGGTGGGAATGGAGAGGGGCAAGATTTTTACTTTCAGGAGACTGAGTATAGAAGCAGACATGGTGTGAGATATAAGATGGGAAGAGAAGAAGAGTTGTGTATAGTATGTCAGCTCTTCAGGTATTTTATTTCTATAAAACAGTGATACACTTGATGTAATTTTTCAGTGCTTCTCTTCAAATGTAGATATGGACATAGTTTAATTTTATGAAAGCATTTTTCTTGCAATAACCTTGTGTACTTCAAAATTCAAAGTACCTGAAAGAAAATAGGAAAAAAAAATTGCCTTAAAAATATGTTGTGTTGCTAAGGTCCATAATAGAATGGTTTTATCAGATATATTCTTGACAGGGTTTAGTTTTTATTTTTTATTTAGACATTCTGATAAATTAAAAAGACTTACTGGATAATATTTTTGCAACCTAAAAATGGTTGCTGCCACAAGATGAAAACCAAAGACAAAACAAAACTCTTGTTTCTTGAACACTTACTCATTATAGACCAGAAACTTCGTTAAGTGATATAGACTTTATTTCACTGAGTCTTCATAGCTATGAGAAATGATGATTTCCACCTTACATAAGAGGAAACTGGCACTCAGAGAGTATAAATTATTTTTCCAAGGTCTCAAAACTTTCAAGGGAGAGGGATCCACAAACTCAGTCACTCTACTGACTTTTAAACCTGTTGACCTCAATGTCTACTTACACATCCTCTACACTGAAAAAAAATTCTATTTTCTGTCCATAGAACCTGGCTTACTCTATTTTTTTCCCCATTTTATTTGGGAAAATAACATAATATTAAAAAATAATCATTCCTCATGCCAGTTGCTTAAAATAATTAAAGGACATTATGTTTACACAAACATTTAGGCAAGTATATTTTTGCATGATTGTAGTCAGTATGAACATAGAATTTTGTATTTGATATTTTAATTTTATGTCATATACATTTGACATGTTGAAATTTTAAAACTGTTTAAAAATATTTGTGTAACATTTCAATGAGTGGACACACGATAATGTTGGACATTTTTGTTATTTTTCATCTTTAGCCATATGGTTAATATCACAGTCAACATCTTAATTATAAGGAATAAAAAATGCTAAATAAATGGTTTCTCCAGAATAATTTGAGAATGGGATTACTGAAATATCTTTATTTCTGTTGATATGCAATCATATTTTGCTTTTCAAAATGATAGACGTCCATCACAGTTGTACCCCAAATTCTTTGTGCTTATAAAGACATCTTCACTATCTTTGGCAATTGTGATTTATTTTAAAAGTTCATCTGTGCAGTAGCCATGAAACATAATTTCATTGTCTTAATTTGCATTCATTTGATTATTTGAAAGACAGAACTCCTCCCTATATTCATTTAGAATGTTTATTTTCCCATTTTATCATGCAGATGAATGGTATTGCTTATTTTATCATTTTTCATAGTCACAAAGAATACATACATATCTCTTAATCTCTTAATCTAAGTAAATATATAGTATATATATCTGTAGAAATATAAGTATGTATGTATATTTCACCTTAGTTAGATGAAATCATTGCAGGACACAAAATATCAAATGATTAATTTCTCTGAGAGGATATCAGAAACTCTAATTATCTTTATCATGTGCTACTGAGAACTTAAATTATTTACTTTAAAGAGATAATCCATATTACCTTTCCTTGACTCTTAAGCTTGTAGTAACCCAATAAAATAGTCGTCCCAGGCTAATTAAGGAATTGTCATTAGAGTCCCATCAAATGCAGGCTGGTGACCTTACTGGATATGAAGCTTGTGGCCTGGGAGTGCAGATGACAGATGCAAGGTTTCAAGCCCCAATGGTGCCTGCACTCTGTGCCATGCTTTGGCCCCTGAGAAGGGTCTGTAGGAGGAAGCCCAAGATTTCAGTACAGGCTTTTGACCAATGCACAGGAATAAGTTCTGAGTGTCACGCACAGCAGCTGCCATCTAGAGACCCACTACTTAAGTTGTAGGTATTTTTTGGTCTTGTAAATTTTCATGAAACTGTGGCTACACAAAGGATTTAGAATTATAAAACTTACCCTTGAAGTAGGAGCAATAGAGTCTGTACTTGTTTGACATGTGTCAGCCACAGAAGCAAGTCTGGATGACTCCAAGAGGGTAAAGGGCTTGCACCAAGACAGACAAAACTTCTTTCGTACTGCTTGGTAAGCACAATCATGGTGGCCATATTTCAGAGACTCTTTGACCCCACAAATGGACAGTGAAAGGCTGTGACTTTGAGTAAAATGTCATGAGAGCATATGTCTCTCATTTTTCCTTTTTTCCATCCTGGTTAAAACCCTCTCTGAAATTAATCAGGAACAGAACACCTACACAGCACCAGGCATTCCCAAAAATTTAGATGGCCTGAGAAGTGACATCATTTATTTTAAAAAATAAGTTTATCTACCTTATCATTCACTCCCCAGTCAGTGAGTCAGTGTGCAGTAGGGTACAACAGAAAATTTAAACTTCAGCGTTTTGACTTGTAAGTTCTCTGCCAGTTACTTAGCAATGTCCCTGAGCTAGAGAGATGGCATACCTGAGACGAAGTTTCTGATTTCTGAAATGACAGACTGGACCAGCTTCCTGAGTTTTCTTCCTGCTGTCACATTTTGTGATTCTTGAGTAACATATGCATCGAGCATCTACTTCTGGCACAAGCCCTTCTGGCTTAGAAGAAAAGTATGAAAGAAATATAAGATATATTCCCTGCAGTTCCAGAAGTTTTAATCTTGTGATCTTCCACAAACATAGCTGACAAGTGATGAGGCATGCACCCAAAGAAGTGGTACATACAAGAGTCATGCTTTGGGGGTGCCTTGATGATCGATGAGACAGTTCCAAGCGTGTGGAGGATGGAGAGGTAATACATCCTGGACTCAAAGCTCTGCAGACCTGTGTTCCCACTTCTACTATAGCACCTGTTTCCTGTGCTGTGTGGTTTAAGTGATTAGACTTCTTAAGGTTTAGTCTGCTTATCCATCCCCATCAAATGAGAAGGTAATAATGGCCTTGACTAGTTTACTATTCAAAGAGTTAGAGATGGAATGTGTAGTGTGTCTCCTGGTAAGTTGCAGGCACCTAAAAAATGGCAGACAAGATATGGAGAAGGGAGGAGATACAGGAAGTGGAGAAATGTGAGCGGTACAAACAAAGACTTTGGGTTGGGTCTTACAGTATTTTGTTGCTGTTGGACTTTCAGTTGAATAAAGAAATTTGCACAATGTGGCATGCATGTGTATCATTTACATCATGGAGCTTCACGTTTTAGTGGGACAAACTGCCCCCCCCCAAAAAAAAAGAATGGAAATATAGTATTACTGTGATGTATGCTTTTAATGTCTGGTGCACATTGAGAACTTATAGCAAGATGACCTGATTTAATCTGATGTGTTAGAAAGATGGTTCTCTAAGGGAGTGACCTCTGTGCTGAAATCTGAAGGATGTTCAATAGGAACTGATGAAGTGAGGGGAGGTATACACAGAAAGCTCTGACGTGGGAAGGAGGGTGGCACATCCTCCTTAATAGTTAATAGTTAATACAACTAGAGCAAGGAATCAAGCAGGAGTGGTGCCATAGGGTCCAATGGGTAGAAAATCATGAAGGGAAAACATCAGCATTGAGAGGGGATCCTTGCTAAACATATTTGTCAGGATTCTTGCTTATGGCAAGGTCTAGAGTGATCAGATACCAGCTGGGGGATGAGGAAGGATCAGCAAGTCAATGAGATAATGGGGTGGAGATGGGCTGGGGGGAGTCTTGCTAAACCAAGACATAGCAAGAGTTGTGCTACAATAGACATCACAGTGTAGACTTAGAGAGCTTAGAGGAGCCTGACTAGAGTCTGGAAAGGGAGACAATCTTTGTCAGATGTAACTGCAATTTATTTTCAGTTAATATATCTGATTAGATAAGGAAAACTGAATAACGTCTTCCTAAAAGTATGTACTACTTTTGTACATCAAGTCATAACATCTTCTAAAATATTTTTTCTATTATTCACATACTGTGCTAAGTTCAAAATAATCAACATCTATAAGGATATTATTCACATACTGTGCTAAGTTCAAGTTTTCTATTATGCACATACTGTGCTAAGTTCAAAATGATCAACATCTATAAAGAAGTTTCCTTAAAGTGTAGGGCTGTTTTCTGTGTGCTAAACCATTAAGGATAAACATTTACAGGGCTTAGTTTTGTAATAGGTGTTGTCACAGGAGCTCTTTCCTTTGATAGGCATTGGGTCCGTGCCATCCTTTCAACCAAACATATAATAAGACAGCATTATGCTTATGGAACTAGGGATGGAGCAGTGGACAAAAGAAATGTCCTATGTTCTCTAATGGAGCTCTTTCTTTTCTTCTTCAAATCACTACCAAGGGGCGCCTGGGTGGCTCAGTGAGTTAAAGCCTCTGCCTTCGGCTTGGGTCATGATCCCAGTGTCCTGGGATGGAGCCCCACGTTGGGCTCTCTGCTCCGTGGAGAGCCTGCTTCCTCCTCTCTCTCTGCCCACCTCTCTGCCTACTTGTGATCTCTGTCTGTCAAATAAATAAATAAGATCTTTAAAAAAAAATCACTACCAAAAGCCTTCAGTTCTGATTGTAAAGTCCTGGATCTATCTTGACAGACTCCAAACTTTATATTTATATTGTCCTTCATAGGCTTATTCTGATATTCATATGTGATCTTCGTGACAGTTCTCTGTGAAGTCGGGGCAAAAGAGGATAAGGATTAAGAACTTGAATTTTGTAGAGCACCTGGGTGATACAGTCAGTTAAATGTCTGACTCAGGGTTTTGGTTTAGGTTGTGATCTCAGGGTCATGTAATCGAGCCCCATGTCGGGCTCTGTGCTCAGCGCAGAGTCTGCTTGGGACTCTCTCTCTCTCTCTCTTTCTGCCAACACCCCCCTCCCCCCCACTTTCTTTCTCAAATACATAAATAAATCTTTATTTAAAAAAAAAAAAAGAAGAACTTGAGTTTTTTAGCAGACCAGCTGGGGTTCACTTCGTGGCTCTGCTATTCGTTAGTGCTTTTGTGCTAAGTACTTCACATGGGTCATTTTAAACTCAAATATACCTCTAAGTGAGAAGTGTTATTTTCATCTGTGGAGGAGAAAATTGATGTGCAGAGAGGTGAAGATGTTTTTCCAAGGGCACACACCTAGCTTTAAAATATAAGGCAATGCTGTTTCTTAAGGTTAGCAACTTTCTCTTCTATAATAATTTAAAAATGTTTCATATTTTCCTGACTCTGAAATTCTACAAACCTCTTGAGGTGGACCAATCTCTGGGCCCCTAAATACTCTGCCTTATTAAAAACCAACAAAGTCTCCTGTTGAAAGAGTTGCCTGGCCAGGGAAAACATTTTTTCTTGTTTCTTAATGGAAAATCAAGCCTCCTGATTAAAACAGAGTAATAGTTTCAAAAGCTTCCTCTTGACAGAGCATTTGCTTTCTCATTTCCTAATGAATTACTCCCCAAAGAAACTCATTATATTTCAAGGCACAAGCCTCTCCAGAGACCTCCCCACCTCCACCATTCACTTGCAAAAATGTTCATCATTTAGAAACCCCTAGGCCTTGCCAAATTCACTGAGTCCTCTCCTCAGCTTATCGATAACTCTTTGTTCTAAGTTATGATCAAGAGCAGCTTTGCCCTCAGATAAACAGGAAAGGAAACCTTCTCTTACAGAAAGGGAACATTTTGCTGATGTGGTGAAAGGATGCAACTATTAATATGATTATGTTATTGTTTTATTATTATTATTAACATTATAATTATAGTTTAGTTAAAAGTCTTGGTTTATTGGGGTGTACACATAAAAAGCTTTATTGTTTCTAACAAGAATTCCCGAGAATGCTCAATTGATCCCTCTCTCACATGGGAGCTGGTACCTTTCGTGATATCTAATTTCATAACATTTTAGGCTTTTTTAGGTTATTAAAGGAATTTTATTTTTGTTCTTAAGGTTCAGACCTTTTAATTATATGACTTCAAATCCAAATCCAAAAGAAAGCTCTCCTCTTCCTTTCCTGCTCGGCGCCAGCACCCCCCCCGTTCCCTCCCCCCCACAGGCTGTTACATGTAGACAACTCAAGGAAGCTGTTGGGTTTGAGGTATGGGGGTCTCTGTTCTCTTTTATACATCCCTCCCTTCGTGATGGGAACCTCTTGGGTGTTGGCATGAGAAGAAAGAGTGGGGAGGATATGTAAGTTGGGTTTTTGTTTTTCCCTGGACAGCTTTGGTCTACTTTCCTGCCTTGTTGATTCTGAGGGGGAAGTGAACTACTGGTCGGTTTTTTTGTTTGTTTGTTTGTTTTTGTCTTTAAGCTTTTATTTACTTGTATATTTATATATTTGTTTGTTTATTTGAGAGAGAGTGAGTGGGGGTGGGGGTAAAGAGCAGAAGGAGAGGGACACTCAGACTCCATTCTGAGCATGGAGCCCGCCTCAGGGCTTTATCTCACAATCCTAAGGTCATGACCAAGGCCCAAATCAAGAGTTGAACGCTTAACTGATTGAGCCACCCAGGTGCCTTAGACTACTGCTGGTTTTAAGAGTCATCATGCTGATGGTGGCTCAAATCTAAGCAGCCCCACTGGACACTGATTCTCAGCTCCTGAGTCACACTGATGGTGTCATACCACCTTCCTTTGCTGTGCATTTTTTCTTGTACCACTTCTAAAACACTGGGGCCCAATCTCACCTACTCAGTGTGGTCTTACCTGTGATATCTATAGACACGATAAGGATCCATCTTCTACACCTGTCCATCCCACCATGCTATTTCTCCTCAAGTATCTTTGCCCTATCCTGGAAGCATTGGACAGGTTAGTCTGACTGATAACCATTGAGACATGTACCCCGCTTCCCTTGCATTAGTTTCTTAGGGCTAGCCTAACAAATACCACAAATTGGTTGGCTTAAAGGAACAGAAATTTATTCTCTCACTGTTCTTAAGGCTGGAAGTCCAAAATCAAGGTGTTGCCAGGGCCACACTCCCTCTGAGACTCTGAGTAGAATCCTTCTCTGCCTTGTCCTAACCTCTAATGGTGGCCATTGCTCCCTGGCATTTTTTGTCTTGGATCACTCCAATCTCTGCTTCCATTGTCACATGGCATTCTCCCTGTCCCCACAACATCTTCTTATAGGGACTTGCTGGATTTTGGCAGCCTACTTCAGTATAATCTTATCAAACTTAATTAATTATACCTATTACTCTTACCTCCAAATATGATCACATTCTGAGGTCTTCAGGGTTAAGACTTCAAAATATCTTTTTTGAGGACACAATTATACCCATAACACTCCTTTTTCCAGGCAAATTTGGCAAATGATTACCTTGGCTTTGAGAATCAGAAATAGTCACTTGGTTTCTTTCTGCCCCAACTGGAACATAAAGAAAGGATGTAGAATTTCTCCATGAATATTGCATTATTCAAAACCAATAAACTTGTCTCCCCCTCCCATTATTTTTAAAACCATCTTGGGGTAAGGGGAGGGGGTATAACTAGGTCTTCTGAAATGCTGCTTTTCAGTAAGACATGAGAAGAAATGGTTGGCCCAAGAGCTAGCAGGTCTGAACTTAGAATGTTGTAAGCTTATCACCTTTATCCTCACCTATGGGCTTTTGTTGTCAACCTGGGTAAACAACAAAAAAATTATATGTAGTATCTCACATCATCTTTTTATATTAAAAATATTGCTGCTGCTGCTGCTGATGATGATAGTGGTATTCATAAAATTTGTGTGTGTATAGTTATACCTGGTGCTGCCATATACACTCATATTTAATTTTTGTACCATTTGCATATACTGTCATAGTTCATTTTTTTTACTGAGATACTTGTTTTTTTCTTTTCTTAATTTTTAATTTTAAGTGAATGTTAGCCTTATAGAAAAGTCACAAAAATAGAGAGTTTCCATCTGTTCCTTATCTCACTTTCCCTAATATTGAGTTATGTGATTTTAGTACAATTATCAAGATCAAGAAATCAACCCTGTACAACACTATTAACTAAATTATAAAATTTGTATGTATTTCACCAGTTTTCCCACTGGTATCCTTTTTCTATTCCAGAGTCTTATCTAGAATCCCAAATTGCATTTAATTTTTTATATTTTCTTAACTTCTTATAGTCTGTAATATTTGTTAGTCTTTCCATGGTTTTTACAACCTTAACGCTTCTTGAGGAATATTGGTCAGTTGTTATATCAAATGTCTCTCAATCTGGGTTTTTCTCTTTCATTTTCTCCTGATTGGGCAGTCTGCACATAGGCGTTTTTGGAAAAAATACTGCTGAAATGCTTCTCTATCCTTCTTGGTGCTTGCTATCATGGGGTTCATGATATTGATGTGGATTATTATTGGTGATACGGAGAGCTTTGTCAGTCCATAAAAGTGGTTCTGGTAGGTTTCTCATTGTAAGGTTAGGATCTTTTCCCTTTATAGGAAGAAGTACCGTGAGCCAGATACTTTGAGGCTGTGCATATCCTGTTTCTCTTCAAAATTGTACCTACTAATTTTAGCATCCATAATGGCTTTTGTCTGCAGCAAGTATTAACTATGGTGTAATGTTTATTTTCTACTCCCCTCTTCTTTTACATGTATTAATTGGAGTTCAATTGTAAGAATGTGCTGGCCTTTCTTCCCACTTATTTATTTATTCATTTAGTCAGGATAGGCTCAGGAAAAATAGTTATCTTTAAATTATGAGTTATAATTCAGTGTTGTCATGATTTGTTGTAGTTCAAATCATTCCTTCTCTGATATTAATGTGTGTGTATATGTGACTTAGTAAATATACATATATTTCCTAACTATTTCCATTGAGGAAGTGGACTCAATGTAACCCCAGTACCAAAGAGTACATTTAGCTCCTAATTCTTGGTTTCTAAACACAGTTTTACAATACGAGGAATTAAGAATCTTTGGAGAAGTCGTAGTTTACAAGGCTAAAACAAAGAAAAGAGAAGATAACTCTGAGTAGGAAGTGTTAAAAAAGAAGTTTGGGGCTTATTGAAAGAACACACAAACCAACTCTGAAGGAACTCCTAATGGTCACATTTAATTTTTTAACTAAGTTGTAAGGTAGACTTAATTATCCCCTTTATACAGATGAAGAATGACATACAGAAACATTAAGTAACTTTCTTGAGGTCACACAGTTAGTAAGCAGCAGAAAAAACACTAATATAGAAGAATTTTTGTTGTTGTTTTTACCCCAAGACCTATCCTTTTAAACAAACTACAGTACTTTCTCTCCCAAGCAGGTTTAGATGAGTGCCAATTAGCCTTGATACGATGTGTTGATAATTTTTCTCTCAGGGCAAAGAAAACTTTCTGCCTCCATTGACAAGGCTGAATTTTAAATTAATTATCCAGGTCAGTTTGTAGAGAATTCCAATGAGTTCAATGCTGGTTTTAGAATAGAAATATGTATAGCATAGCCAATTTTTTTATTTTTATTTTTATTTTTATTTTTTTGTAAAATTGAAGCCATACTCCTGATCAGTGACCACAGATTTGAAGCAGATTCTTCCTTTAGCTTTGATTTCATCTTCAAAATTACTTCCTGTAGCTATGAGAGTTGAAGAACAGATGAGCATGCTATAATTTTTTTGGTTTGCACTTTTTAAAAATTACTAATTGTCTTTATACATTTTATTTTAAATCTGGTATCAGTTTAATTCTGTTGCCATGTTTCTTTTCCTCCTCCTTCACTTCCTCCTTCTAAGTCATGAGGACTTTTTCTTCTACTTTTAAAAATCTAACAGTTTTAGTGGGTAATGTTTCAGAACTGATCAGTCTGAGTCATTTTTACCCAGTGTATAGTAAACTCTTTTTAATGAGTAGATACAGGTCTTATTTTATTTTCAGAAAGTTTTCTTGGGTTATAGCTTTAAGCATTAGTTTTGTTTTATGGTTCTGACGTTTGGCCTTATGTCATCAATTATATGTATTTTGGACTTCCTTTGTTTGTTATTTATTTCAACCACTTTCTCTCTGACCAGTTTTACATATTTATCTAATGTTCATTCTCGGTTGGTTGTCTGGCTTGCTTGAATTTTCCAAATTAAGTATTTTTCATTATTTATGTCAACTTTATTTTTTTTTTTACAAGTTTTAATGTATGGAGAAATGGAGAACATTGTACAGAGATCTCATACACTGCAATTCAGTTTTCCCTATGATTAACATCTTATTAGTTTGGCATATGTATTGTAATTAATGAATCAGTACCGGAAGACAACTCATATTTGTACTTCATTCAGATCTCCTTAGTTTTTGCCTAATACCCTTTTTCTGTTCCAGGATCCCAAACAAGGTACTACATTGGATTTAGTTGTCATGTTCCCTAGGCATCTCTGGACTACGAGAATTTCTCATGTTTTTATTGTTTTTGATGATGATAGTTTTGTAGGTCAGGTGTTTTGTAGAATAACGCTCTATTTGTCTGGTGTTTTGTTTTGCTTTTTTTCCAAGGGAAGACTGGGGTTATGAGTTTTTGGGGGAGGAAGACCATGGATGTAAAATGCCATTTTCATGAAATCATTTTAAGGGTACATATAACAAACATATTTTCTCAGTTGATTTTGACCTTGAACACTGAGATAGTGTTTGCCAGATTTTTCTACCATGAAGCTGTTCTTTCCCCACTCATTCATACTGTAGACTAGGAGGAAATCACTGTGCTTCCCACACTTAAGTTTGTCAATTGATTACAGTCTTGGAGGATAGAGTAAGTCCACAAATTATTTGGAATTCTAACGCACACATTCATCTCTTCCATTCATGTAATTATACCATTGTTTATTTATATCAGTATGAGCTCATGGGTATTTATTTTATACTACGGGTATACTTTATGCTTCTTTATACTATTGGTTATAGTACATTGCTTCTTTACTTTTTTGCTCAAATTTTTTTAGCTTTGGCCATTGGGAACTCTTTCTGTTGTCTCCTCTGCCTTTGACATACCACCATTAAATTGTTTGTGGGTGATCTACTAAAGCACTTACTTAGGGACATTACCACATGCTCCAGACTAATCTAATGTTTACCCCAGTCCTTGGATCAATCATTTCTTCAAGTAGCTCTGGTTCCTTTTATTGGAGAACAATATTAGAAACCAAAATCATGGCACTAGGTGTCCTTGTTGCTACTGGAGTATCATTGATTCTAGGCCATTTAAACTGACAAAAGGAATATATATTTGCATATACACATATCTATAAATTTTTTTAATGTAACCTATCTTCACTCTATTAAGCTACACATGAGTTGTTACTGATGTTTCTTGCTCTTATCAATTATCAGCAGGCTCCCCTTGCATATGAGTAAACACTTACTCTAACTCTTATGTCCAAGGGATCTGAATTTCACTATCTGCCATCCATTTACTTAATTGTTCAGTTGTAGTATACATGTGCAGCACTCTGAAGATTGCTAATCCATACCCCATGGGAAAGAACTTTGCCAGCCAGAACACAGTGCTTATGTGCAGTGACAGGCTGCCCTCACTTCCAGAGTTACTTAGGGCAGCACCTTCCTCATCCACTCCCAACACTAAAGTTGTTCCATATATTTGTAATATGGTTAAATTCTTTTGTGCCATGCTACATTTCATTCAGTGATCCTGAGATGTCGTAATTTAAAAAAAAAAATAAAGTTTCAGTCCTTGTGCTGTAAATTTTATGGGTTTTGACAAACGCATAATGACATATATCTACCATTACATTATCACACAGAGCAGTTTCTCCGTTATATGAATACACCCTGTGTTTGATCTATTAAATCTTCCTTCTCATGGACATCTGGCAACTGTTGGAGGAGGTCATCAAGAGGACATGACCCCCAGTTGAACCACAAGCTCATCCTCACTCATATCCTTGGAATGTGTTCCGCCTACCATTCCACAGCTGGAACTGTTTCAAGGATGCAGCCTTGAGAGAGTAGGGTATTGAGACAATCTGGACTGAATATGAGCCTGAACCCAATTAAGGTCTCTATATAAACTTTTAAGATTCTTGCAGGTAGCTGGGGAGATTTTCTTATCTTGGAGCTGCTCAAGACAAGCCTCAAATGTAAGTCCCCTTGCTTACTAAACCTGCCACCTACCAATCTGGCATGCCCTGCCTCTTTCTTCTTCCGTCCCTTGCCTTCTGTGAACTGGCATCAGATTCAGATTTCAACTGGGAAGCTCCCAAGTTTCCAGCCCACCAGCAAGTGATCTTTTTACTGTTTTCATAATTGCACCTTTTTCAGAATGTCATATACTTGGAATTATAAAATAGGTAGCCTTTTCAGACTGAATTCCTCAGGCATGTGCATTTAAGCTTAATCAGTGTCTTTTGTAGCTTGATAGCTCATTTCTTTTTATCAATGGATACTATTATTTATATATTATTATTATTCATATTCAATAATATATATTCATATATTATTATTATTCATATGTTATTCATATATTATTTGGATATACCAGTTCGTTAATTCATTCACTTATTGAAGGATATCTTGGATGCTTCCAGTCAGAGCATTATGATTAGTTATCACAAATATTCACATGCAGGTTTTTACATAGACATAAGCTTTAAAATAAGTTGGGTAGATACCTAGAAGGGAGATTGTTAGGTGATATGGTAAGACTATATTTAACTTGGCAATAAATTGCTAGACTGCCTTCCTTGCTAGCTGTGCCATTTCACAGTCCCACCAGCAATGAACGAGAGTCCCTATTGCCCCACATATTTTCCAGAATTGGTATTTAGCCATTTTATTAGGTGTATCATAGTATGTTAAATATTGTTTTAATTTGTAACTCCCTAGTGACAAATGAGGTTGAGCATCTTTTGATATGCTTATTTGCTATCTTTTTATCTTCTTTGGTGAGACATCTGTTCAGATAATTGCCTATGTTTTTAATAAACTTCAATTTTTAGAGTAATTTTAGGTTTATACAAAAATAAGGTGGAAAGTATAGAGGGTTCCTATATATGCCCTCTCCTTCTCACAGGTTTCCCCTATTTTTAACATGCTGTGTTATTGTGGAACATTTGTTACAATTGATGAACCAGTATTGATACATTATTATTAACTACAGTCCATAGATTACATTTGGGTTCACTCTTTGTGTTATACAGTTCTGTGAGTTTTGATAAATGAGTAATGTCGTGTAACTCCCATTATGACATCATGCAGAGTGGTTCCACTGCCCTAAATATACCTAAATATCCACCTATTATTCCCTCTCCTCACTCCCTGAAAAATAGGTAACCCCTGATATTTTTACTGTCTCCATAGTTTTGCATCTTCCAGAATTTCACGTAGATGGGATTGTATATTATGAAACCTTTTCAAACTAGCTTCTTTCAACAAAACAGTTGTGTGTAAGGTTCTCCTCCATGTATTTTTGTGACTTGCAAGTTCATTTGTTTTTATTGCTCAAAATAATTCCATTTTAGGGATACCCATTTAGGGATACCCGAGGAACCTTGAATACTTACAAATTTACGCAATTTTGAATCAAACTGCTGTAAACATGCTAGTTAAGGTTTTTGTGTCGACATAAATTTTTAGCTCCTTTGGGTAAATAGCTGAGTGTGATGGTTGAATTGTACAGTAAGTCTAACTTTGAGTGTTCAGTTTTGGAAGAAACCTCTAAACTGTCTTCCAAAGTAGCTGTGCTATTTTGCATTCCCACCAGCAATGAGTGAAGGTGCCTGCTGCCCCACATCCTTGCCAGCACTTGGTGTTCATGTATTTCCAACGCCGGGTTTTTGTCCTCACATTTCCAAATGTTTATTTGAAGATTTTTAATTCATTTTTGAGTGTAGTGTTACAGTTTTCTCAGCTTCAAGGTTG
Source organism: Lutra lutra (assembly GCF_902655055.1). Taxonomy (NCBI): domain Eukaryota; kingdom Metazoa; phylum Chordata; class Mammalia; order Carnivora; family Mustelidae; genus Lutra; species Lutra lutra. Next base: position 93,758,843 of record NC_062287.1, on the reverse strand, counting down.
TCCTTTTTGGAAGGAAGAGAGAAATTTTGTCAGCTGAAATGCTTTGATTCATCTTTTCTATTTTTATTTCTGTAGCTTTTTATGAATACTGTCAGATTTTTTGCTATTCCTATTCATTTTTTGTTTATTTTTATTTTTTTAAACATTGTTCCTAGCTCAAGAATTCTATTTTCTTTTGTCCTCTTCTGTGCAGCTCCTTCTATGAATGGGGCTGGCGTGGTAGTATGAAGGAGGGGATGATGAGCCCTATTTTTCTTTTGTTTGTACAATCCTTAATTTCCCCTCTCCTTTTTTTCTTTATTTTCCCATCCTCCATATATCTGAATCTCTCCCCAAAGCAATATTTCTACATGATGGCCACTCCCTGCCATGTCCCTTTGCTGTAGCCAGTCCTGTGAGCCATCAAGTTCTGACCTGTGTTCACTATATTGGCATTTAATATTGGACTTTCACTTTCTCAGGTGATTTGTCTGTGCTTTTTCTGTGTCCTTCATACTCTTCTTTTCTTCATTGAATTTCTTAAGCCTCTTCTATTCTGTTCTCCACATCTACAGGCTTATAGTAATGGGCAGGGAGCCTGTCAGAATTTTAAAATCTACTTACAATTAATTTGAAGGTGGTGCTACTTTTTATCTTGTGGTAATGGTAAATGCATATTATTTTCATTGTTGTTAAGAGTTTCATAGGGAGGGTGTCAGGAAGATTTGAAATCTGGCATTACCACTGTCTTTAAACCACTAGCTTTGAATTGAAAGTGGAAATTTCAAAACTCCAGGAATGATTTGTCCTAGATACAGTTTTATAAGAAGGTTATGTCCTGAGCTTTCAGACTGAGGCTGGGAGCCCTATATTGCAGTACAACAAATGGAAAAATGAAATATTTGAAATGAAATGAAGGAAAGAGGCATGGTCAGATGGACAGATGGGTAAAGAGAAACATTTGGGTAGATAGATACATTGTTAGGATATATATTAGAGGCAGAGGGGTGGTGGAGAACTTTTCCTCTTTGTGAGGGATTAGCTGGTCCCATCCATTAACCATACAGTAGGGGATTAAAAAGGAGGAAATTTCCTATCAGAGAGAGAGACTGATTCATGGTGTCTCTCTGCCTGCTAGTTGCAGTTAAGCCAAATTAGATTGGCAATTACTGTGAACAAAAGGGTGAAAACAATTAGCAAAAAGTCAAAGAAAGAAGTTATTAGAGAAAGGAAAACATTTTGGAGTATTCATCCCTCTGTATGGATGGTATATATTAAGTAAAGTGGTAGAGGTATTAGGTCTGACCGGTGCGTCAGCTCTGGAGGAGATTCATACCCGTGTCCAAAAGTTTCTGGACCACTAAATTGGTAGACTTTCCTGGCATTGCCAGTGAGTGGTGATAAGTGCATTATGGCTGAGTGGGGGTGGACATAGAGGGAGGGAAAAGTACAAATAAGGCAAAGGGGACCTGGGGCAGTCTGCATTCCCACTACTTGGAAGACAGGAATTTTCCATGAGTGGGAAGGACACCATGAAAGGCAGCAGAGCTGAAGATACCTTGTGAGTTCCCTAAATGAACAGCCATACCAGAGCAAGGGAATTTAGGCAGAAAATAGAGTAGCCCCTCTGTGGCATGGAGAAAAGGAGGAGTCATTCCTCTGCAGGGATCTAAATTTAGGGATCTATTCCAAGAGGAGCTTCCATGAACCCCTAAATAACCCAAATATGTGTTCCAGAAGATTCCAACATTATTTCCCAGCATCTTAGGGTCAGAAGCCATCTAATGCTACATGAGGAACTGGGGGTGAGTACAATGGAGAAGCAGACAACAAGCCTGTCAATTAGACTGAGTAGTTAACCTCAGAAACAGATGTTGTCTTCTACAGGGAGTGGGGAAGGAAAGTGTTCAGGGCCTTTCCCTCCATTTGCCATCTCTGTAACACAAACACCCACGCTTCTACTGTCAAGTCTTCGGAAATTTCTGGTAGTGGACAATTGATGTGTAAAAGATAACAATGATACTCCAGGGCAGACCACTTCAAGCAAGAAGTGAAGAGTTTGGGGTTGAGAATTATGTGAAGAGAATAATATCAAATCAGTTGCTTTTCTTCCCCACTCATGTAGTTTGTAGACAGCAGAAGCAAAACAGAGTTAATGCCTGTTATTCATAGTTAAATAAATGAAATCTTCCATGTACATTACATTCCAGAATTGACTCTCTCATTCCTTGTTACTAAGCCTAAAATTCTGCCACCAAAGATTCATTTCCTTTAAATTGGAAAAATGACTAAAATCTGCCCTGTGGACCCTTCCATGTTTGTTGAAAAGGATGAAAACAATGTATACGATTACCACTGTAAGTTGTTAAAAACTGGTAACACTATCAAATACTAATAATAGAAATAAATTATAATCTATAATTACCAACTAAACCCTGATGTCTTCGTTAAGAGGGGTCTTCTGTATGTTTCCCTAAGACACTTTCCTTTCTGTTTTAGCTACTTTGTTTCTCACCCCTCTGACAAATGTGAACTAATGTGGAAGACTCAAAGAACCAGGAGAAGAGGAGACAAAGGGAGGTTGATTAAGGGTGGATTATAGGTAGAACACTATTTCAAAGCATGTATGGCGGGTAACAAAAGAAAAACTCTGTAACAGTTTAAAAAAGAAAGCAAAAACAACAAACTGATATCTTTTCCTCTTAATCCAGCAATAATAATCCTTTATTGCCTCATCACTTATAGCTATGATCCCTCCTGAATCTAGGTTGCCTACTTATCTATGTTAGGTATCTTTGAGAGGTCCTTAAACTTTGCACTAGATTTTTTTTTTTTGAATACTTAATGTGTGATAGGCATTATTTTAAGGACTTTACATGTGTCATATTATTTTAATGCCTACAAGGAATAGGTAGTTTTTTTTTTTAACTTTAGGGAAGAGAAACTAAGGCACAGAGTGATTAAATAACTTGCTTGTCACAGCTATTAAGTAGTACGCATAAAATTGAAAGTCAAGAAGAGGTCCGGCTCCAGGCAATTCTCAATTATGAACTTAAACTGGTAACTTTTGTGGTCCATTTTCCTGTTTCTGGCCAGAGGTATTTGTAAGCCATCATTTTTAGGTGATAATCCAATTGCCTCTAAAATGAAAATTTGTTTCTGCTCTTACTTACCTGTTCTCTCTCTCACACACACACACGCGCACACACACACACACACACACACACACACTCAAGCATTACCAACTTCTTTTGATTTTGGAAAAGATGACTAGGACTTTTGGTCCTTTAATCCTTCTGTGCTCAATGAATTATGTGTGTTTTAACCCTGGATTTATTTTAACTTTACAAATGACACAACTTAAAGACTCTGATTGCCATCCATTTGAGAGCACTGTGAAGAATTATTCCACGCAAGGCCACCATTTATTAGCTCTGTGTGTCCTTGGTTTAGTATAAACTTTCTAAGCTTCAATTTCCTTTTCCTTAAGGAGAGAGAATTCTACCCACTTCACAGGTGTTTGTGAAGATTATATAAGATGCCGTATATAAATTCTAAGGAATTTTGTAAATGGATGGTGCATCTGATAACTAATTTGTCTTCTATTCCCCATATGATCTCTTCATTTCTCCTTTAAAAATGAAATTTCCCTTGGTGTTTCATCCCCTGTCACTACTCTAGAGTTTAAGTAGATAACTTAAGTTCCTCACATAGTAACTTCATCAGATAACTAAGAAATATGTATTTGAAAGTAGAGAAAAATGAGGCCAAAGAGTCACACAGGGGAATTGGAATCAGAGGCAGTTCTAACTCATAGTCTAAATCCATTTTCTTTAGATTATAGTGTTCACTTTTTCTCATCTCTGTTTTTTCTTTCATTTCATCACACAGTATTTTCATCTCTCTTCAGAGCTAAAGAAGGAAAGAAATGGAAACAAAAATTAGTTCAAATCTCAGTTGAGCGGAGTCTTTTTTCATCAATTTTCAGAGTTCCAAGTTCTGTGTTTATATACAGAGTGTGAATTGGTAAGAATCTAAGTTTGTGTAGGACTTCACGGTTAGGTGTCTTTACATCATTAGGTGTTATGTGTTTTAGAACACTCATTACATTCACTCTTCAGTATAATTCCTCTCAATAATTTGTTTTAAGACATATCAAGTCGATGGGATCATCGATGAAGATACAGAGGCTCCAGGAAATTGGACAGGATACACTGCTGGCTGAGTGTTCACAGATGGTTTAAGAAAAAGACAAGTGAGAGGAAAAAGATCCTTAAGATAAATCAGAATTCTACTCCTTTTCACCTCAAGTATGACTGTTTACTGCTTAATCAAAACTATTCAATTAAGAGTATCCAGCCTTTGACCAGGGAATTTGTAACACATGATACCTGATTGTTGCCCTGAAGTAAATAGCACTCACGTGGCCAGTGATTTCTCACCTTGTCCAGGATTTTAAGGTCAGTTTGAGATGATCCTTTGTTTGGTCAGTGGTAGGTGTCTGCCCATGTATCTGCTGGAAATACCCTGGGGAGAAGAGAATTCGGTAGAAAGGAAGTGATTCTCAGTATGTGATAGATAATCATCACATTCACATACATTTGAGCATTTGCATACATTATTTAGTAATTAGCATATCTAATTGCCTTATGACATTAGGAATTAGCTTGCCTGTTTGCTTTGCTTTTCTGCTTAGTGCCATTACCAAATGTGTCACTAGAGTCCACACGTCCCCACAGAGCTTTGCCTGTGCTCTGGGTCTCCCTTAACTCACAAAGGGCTCATCATATAAAAGAGGTGATTTCAGGATTTCAGAATCATCTCCGACCTTGAAGGGGGAAATCCTTGAAGGGGGAGCACATTCTATTTTGGTAATTTCCAGAGTGATCATAAATCATGGTGATTATAGTGCATGGTAATAGAAAATAATTAGTTTATACTTAATGAATATGTATGCCTTGTGGCTATTACATAATCCTAAAAATGATCATCATTACCTGACAACAGATCACACTCTTTTGCTGTTATATGCAATGTTCTAGCCCCCAAAGGTGATGAACCATGAAATAAGGTACATGTCGGGTAGACTAGGTCAGTCAGAAAGAACTTCAGGGGGAGTGATGAATCTTAAATATTTCTGATAGAATGATAATCTAGTAGTTGAAATGTTGGATTATATCCAGGGAAAGTTGCTTCATTGGCCTTCATGCAATCTGATAGGCAGATATTACCTTAGAAGTAGAAGTCTTAAGCCTTCTATTTCATAATTTTATGAAATATAAGAAGCCTCTCTAAGGTGGTGATTAATTAATGTGGCAACTTGAATGTCCCACAGGATGCCCAGATAGCTGATTAAACATTATTTCTGGGTATGTCTGTGAGGATGTTTCTAGAAAAGATTAACATTTGAATTGGGCTGAGGAGAGCATATTGTCCTTTCCAGTGTGGGTGAACATCATTGAATCCACTGAGGGCCTCAATAGAATCAAAAGGCAGAGGAAGGTCAAAACTGCTCTCTATCTCCTGGAGCAGAAACATCAGTCTTCTCCTGCCCTGGTTCCCAAGCCTTCAGATTCTGACTGGAATCTTTACCATTGGCTCGCCAGCTCTTGGGCCTCTGAACTACACCACCAGCTTCCCTGAGTCTCTAACTTGTACATGGCAGTTCATAGAACTTACCAGAAGCTATAATCATGTGAGCCAATCCCTTATAATAAATCTCTTTCAAGATATTTTTATAGTTAGATAGATATAGGTACATAGATCTAAGGAGTTAGATAGAAGATTATCTCTTTTTGTCTTCTATTGGTTCTGTTTCTCTGGAAACCCTGGAAAATGCACTAATATACCAAGGTTCCTCAGCTTTGCACATTAAGAAACTTGGACTTATCAGTACAGCTGAGTTGAGTTGTTTCATGAAGACTCATTTATGCTGAATGAGCTCACAAGAGAGTAATGAATATGTACCAAAATGAAGTTGATTAGTTAGTCTTTTGGATAAATAAGACGTGGTCACCTTGTTGGAAAATAATAATCAGAAGCTAGCTTGATGATTATAGATTCATAATAAAAATTAATTATAAGAATGGACAATTGCGGGGCGCCTGGGTGGCTCAGTGGGTTAAGCCGCTGCCTTCGGCTCAGGTCATGATCCCAGGTCCTGGGTTCGAGCCCCGCATCGGGCTTTCTGCTCAGCAGGGAGCCTGCTTCCTCCTCTCTCTCTGCCTGCCTCTCTGCCTACTTGTGATTTCTCTCTGTCAAATAAATAAATAAAATCTTAAAAAAAAAAAAAGAATGGACAATTGAATGTCATAATTGTTTTCTGTGCTATACTGTCCCTGAGGAGTAAGATATTAATTTAGAACCCTTCTTTTTGATCAGAATTTGAGTCCATATTTATAAAAGGTGGCTAAGAATTTATTTTCAAATGTGTGACATTTTATATATAGTCAACAACTTTGGTTTGAGTAGCATCAAGTCTTGATTTGGCCTGGGAATTTTTCTTTCCATTTAAAATAATTGTGTATCACTGCTGTGATGCTTCTTGTGTTGGTTTTATAGATTCCCTCTGAAAAGTTAGAAATATTTTAGGAGAATCTCATTACTGTCTCATTCCAATGCCCAGAAATCTTTTTAGGAACAGTTGTAATCAACAGAAGTAGATGGAAAAGTTGAGAATGTCACCATTGTAAGTCCCTAGCAAGCTCGAGAGTAAGGACTTGTAGGTAATAATGAACCATGTAGGTGAAGAATTTAAGATCAGTGTGGTCTGAACAAATTAAAATACAGTCAAGAATTATGAGATCAATTGGATAGATGTTGGGAAAGGCATTTTGGAGGTAGCCAGTCGTACATTCTGGAACGTAATAGTAAGGTAAAATTCAATTTGGAAAGTAGAAGCATTGTAAAGCCTGGCATAGGGAGGAATGAGGCATTCTCAGGTCAATCATGGAACACTGACTGACTGAGTGCCACTTTCTGTCTTCAGTCCTCTGCTGGGTCCTGGGGACATAGAACTGAATGGCAGAAGGAAGCTCCCTGCTAGATGACGTAGAGGGGAAGGTGGACATTGAGCAACTCCTTAAAAAACCCATCAAATAATCATCACTGCAAAGTGCTATAAAATAGAAGTTTAGAATTCCATGACAGGGTATCACAGTGAGAGTCTGCGGGGGTCTGGGTTCTGAAGATACTTTCTGGTATAATAGAATAATAGATTCATTTGCTTATAATTATGAATCTGCAATTACCAGCGGGGGGTTAGAATCTCTAAAAGATGAAGTAAGATACTGTTACTTACTGTGTTACTTACTGCAGACTCAGAGGATCAGAGAATCTTCTTTCATTTTCATTTTTTAATATTAGTAGCATAAGCCGGTGTCCTTGGGTAAATGTTTGAGACTCAGTGAACGTTCTGAGGTGTCTGGGTGATAACTGGCCTCCCTGGGATTCCAAGCTATATCTGACTTGAGTACAGTTACTTAATGACCCGATACATAAGACAAATTCCAAATGCCTATTTTGAGACTTATTTACTTTTATAAACATAGATGTGTGTCCTAGGCAGGCATGTGGAAGATTGAACACTAATGAACTGTACCTGAAAACTAAGTAAAATTGAGGGGGGACACAGAGTATTTTGGTCCTCATTCATTCATTCTCTAAATTGTCATCTGTGCCAAAATGTGTGGCCAAGGTTGCAGTGGGATTCCAGAGAGTGTGATGTTAATAAACCATTTTCTCTCTCCTCCTGGGTTTGAAATGTCACCAGAGCCCTGAGATGCAATAGAGGATTTTAATGTACATTCAGGTGTATGATTCTTTCTATTATCATTCTGATTATTATTATCATTATTCACATCCTATTAGCTTTTCAACTTGAGCTAATGTGACATTTCAGTGCTATGGAAAATTAATGAGGCAAAAATTTCTCATGCTACCACAAACAATTACTGTTGATTTAAGTACAAGGACTAAATACCACATGGACAATATGGATAAAGAGATTAAAATGCACACACATACATACCATCCATTATTGAGAATCTTTTAAGTGGCTTTCAAAGTTAGTGTTTTCTGCTGGGAAGAAAAGATTCCCTTATTGAATGACTATAGCCTGAACTGAAACTTGCTTTCAGTGTAATTAGCTATGTCCTCACTTCTGATAATGATACAAAACTTCGGGTTTAATTAGACTCTAATTGCTGTTTTAAATTGTCTCCTGCCTCACACTTTGCTTTCTGTGCCATCTCATTCCAGTTGTGTGTGTGTTTAAATTTTTTTCCCTCATTTTCTATTTTTGTTCCTGTGTCAACACCACAATACTTAACAAGTGAGTCACAAAACTTCTAACAAACAGGGTGGTCCTACCAAGGATACATGGTGTTTTTCAAGAAGCTTCTCTGACAAAGATTTTGTGTGACAGAGTGGCTGTCCAGCACATTTTCAGTTTCTCCTGGGGAACAACTAGCTCATGTTTCCCTCCAGGTAGGGATGACCACATGACCAAGTCCTGGCCAGTGGAATGTGTATAGAAGTGATCCTGGCTCATCCAACTTTTCACATGATCTTCCATTTTCTTTCTTCCCCTGTCTCCTGGATGGATGTTGATGTCCAGGTCACCGTGAGGGTCATGTAGTCTCCAAGCCCTGCTATGCTACGTGGGGTCTCTCTCCTCTGCCCCTACCTCCTGGGTTTCATTATTTGAGTGAGAAACGGTTTTCTAATGAGCTAAGCTGCAGAGATTCACGATACACCAGTTTTTGCAGCTGATGTTACCTTCATTTGATAATGCCTCCCATTAACCGTGGGCTCATGTTTTTCTTTACCCTCTATCAGGGAAGGTTTTCCAGAGTTGGGGGAGGCTAGCAAGACTTAGGTCCATTGGCCATTCATGCAGACTGGAGACTTGGGCAGAATTTCTTCTTCTTCAGGAAAACCTCAGTTTTGCTGTTAAGGCCTTTTCACCAATTGCATGAGACCTTCCCATGCAATTGAGATCATATTCTTTACTTCAAGCCAACTGCAGGTATCAACCACATCTACAAACCACATCTCCTTCCACAGAAACACTCAGATTAGTGTCTATAACTCTATCAAACTAAGGGAAGGAAAACTTTGCTTAAATCCAGAACTCTAAACTCTTAGAAATTATATAAGAGCTTCTTCTTACTGTAATAGAAATGCTAAATAGAAAACTTTATTGCAAGTACAGAATTTTCCTATCACAAAAGACATCTACATACTAGGAGTCACTAAATAAAATCAACGCTAGTCAGCCAGATGTATGCTGTGAATAAAGCTGAGCATAAGACTAGTAATGGTATATGAAAAATTGGAGGAGGTCATTGAATTGAAAGGTTTACAACATTGCGGGGAAGAGTGGGGAACAAAACCATATGTGGGTTGGTTACAGTAATTTCTAACCTCTAAATAGTAACATTTCTTTTTTTTCCCCCTAAAAATATTCAAACTCTTGGAATTGGATGATTTCATTGGGATTGGTGAGTCAGGAAATCCACAGGGGTTTCAACCTGGAAACATGGAAAATATGGAGAAGTGGGAGATAGGCAGAATCTGCTGTCCATGCAAATGTAATTCAGGTGTGGATAAAATGCAGTGTAAACTGGTAGTATGAGGGAACGTGGATGAAACTTCCATGTCTCAGTCTTATAAGATGGTGCTTTCAAATCATGTGAACAACCGACAAACACTGTTTGATGAGAGTCATGGAATGAGGAACAACGTAACCTTCAAGTGCCTGCCCTGCCCCTCACAGCCTTTGTAACCTTGAACAGTAACACTTTAAGCCTCAGTTTCCTCACTTGTCAATTAAGGGGATTGTGTACCATGATCCCCAAAGTACCCTCAGCTATAACATTTGTTAATTCTCAAACTATCTCCTCTGAGGAGAGGTGTATGCTTCCACTCACTTCCTGGTTGTAGCAAAGTACTGAAAAGTCATTTAGAACTTAGCCACCCTTTAAAAATACCTATGGGGGTGCCTGGATGGTTCAGTTGGTTAAGCAACTGCCTTTGGCTCAGGTCATGATCCTGGGGTCCTGGGATCAAGCCCCATGTCAGTCTCCTTACTCAGCAGGGAGCCTGCTTCTCCCTCACCGTCTTCCTGCTACTTCGCCTGCTTGTGCTCTCTCTCTCCCTGTCAGATAACTAAATTAAAAAAAAAATAGTCCTATCAGGAATAGCAATAGCATCTACTAATATTTACCAAGTGTACTTAGGTGCCTGGCACTTTATACGCAGTATCGTGTCATCATCACACTATTCCAATAAGGTGTGGAAGATTAAAGTCAAGATGCAACCGCTTACATTGATGGCTGAGGTCAGACCGCTGAATAGTGGCAGAGCAGGCGTCCACTCCCAGGCTTCCCAATGCCAGGGGACTTAACCCCTCCGCCACACCATGCCAGATCGTCCTCTCAGCCTTTACCCCGATTTCGTGCCAGATGTGGCCGAAGCACTGCTGTCTGCCTTTCTTTCTGCTCATCTCGGCTCCCTCCTCAAGAAGCCATGTTCACACCTGCTCCTTATTTTGTCCGTTCGTCTCCTTATTTCCCTCCCCATCCCCTTGCATGAGTCCCACCTGCCTGGGCCTCTGGTTAATAACGACAGCCAGAAGCTTCCTGCTTGCAGATAGCTTTTTCTCTCTGGCTGTTTCCCAGCTGCTCGATGTGCAGCTTGGAGTTTGTTAGAGGAGCAGAGGGGCAGGTCACGGAAGGAAACTTGAGAACATGCTGGCATCCATTCTCCCCTTTCCTTGAGACATGTTTGCAATTGGCTACACAATTTAGAGAAAAAGAGAAAAGTTGAAATGAAACACAGTAAAATAGAAAAGCAGAGAGATTGCTTCTGAAAGGTGGTTACATTGCCTGAGTCAGTGTCCCCTCTGAAAAAGCTAATGGCATCTTCCCTGAAAAAGGCTCTTCCCTGTCTTGCAATAAGAAAAGCTCTTTCAGGACCATAAACAACCCTCTTCGGCTCACCCAGGGTCACCCCTCCTCACTGCATTCCTCATTTATTGTCAGATGCTCTACCCTACCAGGGATCCTGTGGCTATGGGCTATATTGATGGAGTGATGCCTTCGTCTGTTTTCTTTCATCAAATGCTTTTATAAATGGACTCTTCAGGCTGGTTCTTAGGGCTAAGATCTCCATTCTGGAACTCCAGTGCTTGCCACCTGACAAACTCTTGTCTGAGAGGCTCACTGTGAATTCCAAGTGTAAAAGGTTATAATAGGGATGTCTGTGTGGCTTAAATGGTTCAGTATCTGTCTTTGGCTCAGGTCCTGAACTCAGGGACCTGGGATCGAGTCCCACATCAGGCTCCTTGCTCAGTAGGGAGCCTGCTTTTCCCTCTGCCCTCCCCCTGCTTATGCTCTCTCTCTCTCTGTCTCTTTCTCTGACAATTAAATAAATAAAATCTTTAAACAACAAAAGTTACTAATAAGACCCATATATCTAAATTTTACAAGTCTGCATGGTAATTTTTTTTCTCCAATTCATAATAGTCTAAACCTGTATCTTAATTGATTGTGAGGCATAAAATTTCTTTACCAAGTTTCCCTCTTCAAGTATGTCTGAGAATTCAGGAGAGTGTCTAAATATTGCAAAAATCTGTCCTGATTGTCACTATTTTGCTAGTCACCTCAGCCACCTTAGGGCTTGTATGTTATTGTGTCTGCAGTCTGAAATATGTGTCCCCTTGTCTTTGCATGCAGATTCATTTTCTACCGTTGCTATAACAAAGTACCCCAACCTCCTGGCAGTAAAACAACACATATTTATTACAGTTCTGCAGGTCAGAAGTCAAGTACAAATCTTACTGAACTAGCATCAAGTTATCAGTGGGGCTGTAATCTTTTTCGGAGGCTCAAGGGGGATCCACTTCCTGCTCATTAATGTTGCGGACAGAATCCAGTTCCTCGTGACTATAGGGCTGAGGGCCCTGCTTTCCTCCTGGCTGTTAGCTGAGGCCATTCTCAGCTCCTAGAAGCTGTTACATCCCTTGGCTTATGGCCTCTTTCCTCTGTCTTCAAAATCAGCAACAGTGGGTCCAGTCCTCACCTCAGATCCATCTGACCCACTTTTCTGCCTTCCTCTTCCATGTTTAAACTCAATGACACCATTGGGTCCACGTGGATCATCCAGGATAATCTTCCCACATCAAGGTCCTTAACCCAAACAACTTCTGCAAATTCTCTTTTTCCGTGTAAGATTACATAGTTACAGATTCTGAGCATTATGGTGTGGACCATTGGGGCCATTGTTCTGCCTCTTCCTATTACTGAGACATCAGCTCCAATGTCACTCTCAGAGGGGCCTTCCTTGATCATAGGAAATATTGTTTACACAGCAATGATCATTACCTGCATTTATTTTGCTTATTATTTTTAATTGTTTACTGTCCATGTCTCCAACTAGAGTGAAAGCTCCTTAAGAGGGGTCTTGTTCACCACTATAGTCCAAACATCTGAATAATTATTGGTACATAATCACTATTCAGTAAATGTTTACTGAGTGGACAAAAGCGTACGTAAATGGAAATGCTTTTGAACCCTCTGGTGGAGAGGATTCTGGTTTTGAGTCTTCATACTCTTCCTAAGTATTTCCTTGTCCAAGATGGTTGACAAAATGTCCACCGTCTTCATCAAACAACTCCTTCTGCCCAGGGCATTAGAACATCATTTTCCCAGGGCAGGACATTTCCCAAAGTCTGAGTTTTTCAGTCCAGGAAAATTACTTGTAGACAACTTCAGTAGACAATGCAGATAGGACTTCAGTCTTCCCTACCAGATTCTCTGTACATCATGAAGTAAAGATGTCCTCTCAGCACTTCCTCTTTCAGTGGGTAACAATAGCTAGCTCATGCATATCCCTCAAGAATTTACATGTATTTGTGTGGAAAGTACAGTTTTACCCTTATTTAGGAAAGATACCTTTCCTTTCTTTCCCAAAAAAAGAAATACACTATGCAGTATAGTTTAGCTCTCCGTTATCTTTATCTCTTTTTTTTCCTGAAAAAAGAAACGTACTGTGTAGTATAGTATAGCTACCCATTATCTCAGACTTCTTCTTTTCCTTTACGTTTGCTTTGCTTTATTACTGCATAAACAAATAAAATAATTTTTAGAAAAGAGAAAGGAAGTATTGCCCCAAAATTGAAATGAAAAAAATTTTTTTTTGTAAAAAATCAGGAGAGATATTTCTAGCAATAAAATGGAAGTCCATCTCTAAACACACACAAACACACAAACACACACACACACACACACACACACACACAAACACACTTCTAGCAAAAATGAAAAAATCTTGGGCCCAGTCTTACTAGGACATGTTTTTATGGTAACATTTATGGATCACAAGACATGAAATGTAGCCTATGCTAAAGTACCCTACATATATATATTATCCCATTTAGTAATTTTTAAGCCTTCTTGGGTAGGTACTGTTACCCAATGTTATACACAAGGACATTTTGGAGAGAGAATTTCCAGAAGATATTTGCACTCCAAAACTGATTGCTTGATGCCAGAAATCCATGTTCTTTTCAGGATTTTTCATTGCCCTAACCCTATCATCCTTTCTGCTTTGTTTTAGGTCACTCCAGTTGTCTTCTTCACACCTGTACACATACTACCCTTATGCTGTCCATGGATGTATCCTTTTCTAAGTCTGTCCTTCTAGGGGAATATTCCAATGCTCAAAAAAACAGTTAATTTTTGTTGTCACAAAACCTGATTTCCTTCCAAAGCTTGATTTCACCAAAGAATCTCTGGGATGAATGCTAAGTATTCAATAGCCTGATCAGAAAGTTGTAGAACTTGAATTTGACCCAAGGATCTGCAAATTTTGGTAGTAAGGTTTTGGTCCAGGAATGTTGGAGTAAAGCCCTTGGCAAACGGTGGTGTCTTCCTGAGGCTAACAATTACCACACTTCTCCTCTGAGCTCTGGATCTGGGTCAGCACTCTTCCATTTGGTTATCTCATTTTGTTTTATTAGCATTCCCCAAGACTCAGTTTCTCTATCTCTGAAATAGCATCCAGAACTTTAGTACCTTTCCCACTGGGGATAGTGACATCAATGTTATATGTTATAAAATGAAAACCATTTTCTAAATTCAAATCCTCGTACAAGCGATTACAAAATCCAAAGTGAAATGATAAAAAAGAACCTTGACCTGTTTTAAGTAACAAGAACATTTAAATCTTGCATAAATGCAAGTCCAGCAGGGCAGACTCCAGGTATTGAATGGAATAGAAGCTTTAGAGTGTCATCAAAGAGCCTGGTTCTTATTGTCTTTCCAATATTCTGTCTTCAGTATTGGCTTCATCTAAAGCTGATTCTTTTATGATGTTGAAATACTTTGCAGATGAAATCATGACCAAAGAGATTCTTTTTCCTGTCCAGCAGGGGCAAAAGAGAGAGACCTCCTGCCAAGAATTTTATGTAGTATGCACTTTCCTTTAGTTTGATTGGGCCAACTTATGTCTCAAACTACCACTAGACAGGAAAGAGTTACCATAAGAAGGCTATTCACTGATTAACACAGACTAAATAGAGGCGAGGTCACGTCTGTCAGTCTCATGGGAATAGGGGGTCATTTGCATAAAATTGGAGCAATGTGTGAAAGAACACAGTTGAGTCTGTGGCTAGGTAGGAGGCAAATCTGTGCCTTCTGTGTTTCCTCTTCAAAAAGGCAGACTGGTTGCTAATATGACTGACTAGAGCCCAGGATGTTTATTACTTGAGCTGCTAATGGAGTCCTCGTTACACCCTCAGACTTAAGGAGAAGTCAGGTCTTGAGATCAGTCATGACAATTTCTTCCTATTATTACGGCATGTTCGATACAATGTACCTTTGCCACTCATTCTGTCAAGAAGTAAAATTTATTTCTCTACCTTATGAATCTAGACATGTCTTGGAAGTTGCTGGAACCAACCAACCAAACAAAAAACACAAAAAACTGTAGTGGATATTGTAAAGGTTTTCAGTCTAAGTCTTAAAAGGTGTGATAGCTTCTAATCTTACTCGTGACCCTAAGACTGCTGTGTATAAAAGCCTGGGTTAACTTCTTTGAGGATGAGACATCACATGGGAAGAGAGGTCAGGCTAACAACAGACATGAACAGATACATGATGGCTATTTCAAGCCTCTGTATTTGGGGTGGTTTGTTATACAGTAATAGATAACTGGTGTACGATCTATTGGTCTGGTTATTTAAGAAAGAGGGGTATTATATATATATTTTTAATAAAGTATAAAGCATATTATTCTTAATATGTATGTTTATATTTAAAACAGGATAAGCCATAATCTATTTTAAGTGTTTATTTGTAGGGAAAGAAAGAATAGAGTGAAGGGTAAGGGTATAGAATTCTTTGTTGGTTTGAATTTGTAATCATGTAAATATCATACATAGTTTTACAACAAAATAAAAATGTAAATACAATCCTAAAAATCAAAAGCTCAAATTAACTTAAATTTCTATCTAGTGGTAGAACTTTTCATAGTAACTTAAAAACACAGTTATTTGTCTATCCCTGTAGGAGAAAGATAATTACAAAAAAACAAACAACAACAACAAAATGCCAAAACCCCCAAACAAGGACAATGAACAAAAACCACCTTAAACTTTGTTATTCCAGGGGAACTACCCATCCTTATTTACTATTGGGGTCCATTGTACCATTTTCAATCTTTATAATTTCATGTTATTTTACCAAAAAAAAAAAAAAAAAGAGAGAGTTCATATGGACCTATATGGTAATTGCAAGACAAAATTAATTTTATTCTACTTTTTAAAGTAAATTTTCTCTTTAATATTTTTCTGCCATAAATTATTCTGAGAAACCAGTTGATTGAATGAATTCCTGGATGAGCAATAAAAATCTTTGTCTTTATTCCTGCATTTAACATCTATTTTCCTCTTTGTTTACAATTAACTCTATTTTACAAAGGAGGGCTTTGGCAAAGAGAAATAAGATAAGGAATTCAAATGTTCAGCAAAGGACTTTTTTGCAGACTGTGCATCTACCTTCAAACCAGAATGACTTCAGGGAAGCAGTCAGAACCCTAAATATTAAGTGTTCTATCTCAAATGTTCTCAATAATTGCCTTTGAGAAAAAACGTGACCTTCACCCTTATGAAGAAGGTGAGTTAAGAACTCTGAGTTCTCTTTCCTTTTATTCAGGCACTGAGGCAGTGCAAGTATATATTTAGCAGTGACAGACTCAGCTTTATGGAACTAATTATGAAAACCAATTATTTATTTTTTTTCCTCCATTAAAAAGCTCAGATATATGTGAATATCCTCCCTGAAGAGTGGAGAGTTTCTAGGAATTTTTTTTTTTCTCGATGAGAAGAGGTAGCATTTAATTTCTTAGAGCAGCTATTCCAGATTGGTTTTGTGTTTAATGGAATGAGCTGATTGAGTGCTCGTGGAGAACTGAATATTTCTAGCCCAATAGTCATTATGGACATATTGGAGTGGAGACCTTGGTAAATTAGGTATCAAGCTAAAAGCAAAATTAAAATAAATTCTAATCCCATTCAACATAGAAGGTACACTCATGTTTAGCCAGGCACTGATGCAGGGAAAAACAAAAAACAAACAAACAAAAAACCCGAACAAACAAACCATAAAACAAAAATCTCTTCCTTAAGAGATGACTTTCCAGTGAGGAAAAGAAACATTTATGAAAATAAAATTGACCTGTTGTGATAGTGAGTGATGTGTCCACCGAATACTATGGTATTCCAAGTGTTAAATGAGTCAGCTTGAATAGGTGAATATATATGAATAGAGTGTGGATTCAGAGGTGATCTCTGTGCTGGGATTGTAAGGGCGGGACATAGTTGGGTGGGGACACCAAAGCATCTCTAGACAGAAGAAATGGCAGTATAGAAAGGCTTGAAAGTGCAACATGCATTTGGGTAAAGGTAGGAAGTCCAGAATGGTTCAAGCATGAGGTGTGTGAGACAAATGGGACCATTTAATGGAGGCAAGAGTTATCTGTGCCTTGTATCCATTCTCCACAACTATTCTGGGCCAATGTATTTTTGGAGAGGGGTAAGTAGCTGGAGGGTGAAATGGGCAGATGTTGTTGTGAATTGGGAGTTTGGGAAGAATAGAGGGCCTGATGGTAGAGAGCATGAATAGCTTCCAGTTAGCACCCATTCCAGTATTTGGAAAGGGACCCCACCACTTCTTGTTTTGGTTGCTCTTTCACATGCAAAATAATGATTGAGTCATTCTAAAAAGTTTCTAATTACTAATAAGATATCTAAGGGAGTAATGACAGAAGGACTTCTTGGACAAGCTTGGCACTGCCTGAAATCCTCATAAAGATTAGAATGAACATAAGGGGAGAATGGTGCCCTCTTACTGAGGGAGCCAGGCACCCATGTAAACCTGTGGAATAGGAGAATGAAGGCACAAAACCATGGTCCCAACATGGATTTGCCAGATACCCAGAAGTGTAAGTTTAAGACTTTGTTGTTTATTTATTTGTTTGTTTGTTTGTTTAATTTAAGGGGTGGCAATAATGTTAATAGCAGGAAAGGAGGGAGCTATAATTACTGCCGTTATCCTATACGTATCTTGCCAGAGATGAAGTCTAGGCTCTTGGGTCTTGGTTATTAGGAGTTTTCTTGCTGACTGATGATGTCTGACTACAACTGGAGATAAAGCATCAAGTTGGTAATGCATATTTCTGTGTATTTTGTATTGTAATTAACTACTATGGTTTGATGTATCCTAACCACTCACTGCCCTGTTTTCCATATATCTGTGTTGAATGAATGAATTGTGTACCTTATATTAAACAGGATAATATACCTGTATATACTAGACTGTATGTTCTATGAAGTGAAGATTTTTTTGCAGTAGATTACAAAAAATGGCTTCAGATCCAACCCTGGATGTGCACCCTGTTTGAAATGTGATTTTGAAAAATGTTTTTGCTGTTCCTTCCAAGAAAAGATGGAATATGTTTCTTTAGCAGTTTGGATCTCAGCTAGTCTTCTGACTCACTTTGACTAGTAGAATGCAGTAGACGTAACATTTAAAAAGTTCTGAGTGTAGGCCTCAGGACCTTATAGTTTCTGCTGTCACTCTCCTGAAACTAAGGCCAACATATAAAGAAGCTAGGCTGGTTTTCTCGGAGTTGAATAACCTTACGGAGAGAGAGGTCAGCACCAGCATCTAGCATGTGGATGAGACCATCTTGGAGTCTGAGAGACTCAGCTGGTAGCTGGACTAAAACATAGTCTTAGTCTAGCTACCAGCTCACTGCCCTCACAATGAGGAATTACAGATGGAGTCAGCTAAAAATCGCCCAGGTGTTTTAAGCTCAAATTATGGGCCCACAGATTCATGAGTAAGTAAAATGGTTATTTCAAGCTGTGGAATTTGGGGGGATGGTTTGTTACATGGCAATAAACAACTGACATGCTTTATCTATATTATTCACTGCTGGATTATAAAGCTTAGCCAATCTTTTGGCACATAAATAGCCTTTGTTAATTTTTTATCAACTACAAATTTTGATTCTTACAAGAATCATACAAGGTAAATGAGTATATTATTAGACTCATTTTATAAATGAGGAAAAAGTAGTTCAGAGAGATAAAGTAACTGGTCTGTATTAGTCAAAATGCCAACAGGAAACATAGCACCCACACCATAGATTAAATTGAGAAGAATTTGGTATAAGGGCAATTTAGAGAGGCATGAATAGGGAGTTCAATTGTCTGAGATCGTAACATGGGAACTTGTTGCTACTACCCCAGACCTGAAGGGCAGAGAAGAAAGAGCTGTTATCAGAACCCAGAAAAGGAGTGGCCCTGAGTCAATGGCTGCTTAACCGGAACTAAAAGCTTTGGTGGAATGATGCCTATGGGAAGGAAGATACAAAATAAGTGCCCTAATCTCACTATCCTCTTATCCTCTGGTTTGTTGCTGATGCTTCATTGGACAAACCTCAACAGAAGCAGAGGTCTGAAGAACCTGTTGAGGCATCTCTGTGGGCAGCTTGCCAGGCATGGAGGGGAGAGAAGTATGGTAAGTGGATTTGGAGAGGCGAGTAAGTAGCAGACTTACAGCATGGTGCCTAAGACCAGTGTCTGTCAGGAATCCAGGTCTGATGACTGTCAGGACTCTATGCAACATGCATTTTACTGTTTCGGGTCAGACACCAGATTCTTAGAATATGAGAACTGACCTCTAACATCTCTTTCCTAAATATTTTACAGAAATAATTGCCTAAAACCTGTCTGCATAGCACAGAGGTCTTTCCTTGCTTATTAGCAATTTAATTAGTCCCAGAGTGGGGCAGGGGGATGGAGGATATTTGTCAAGAAAAAGAAGCCATCCTATTTATATACACATTTTTAATGGTATTTGTACTCCTGGTACCATTAAGAAGGCTGTTTCTTGTGTTTGGAGAATATTGTCCTTGATAACCTGATCTTATTTTAAGTCTTAAAAAAGGATGGGAAGGTAGTTACTGTAAGATTGCAGAGAAAAGTAAGGGGAGAGAATAATTCTGACACTATATACTTCCCCCTTGATTGTAAGTTTCATTTCATAAAATGGAAGTGGATGAAGGGGCACCTGAGTAGCTAAGTCAGTTAAATGTCTGCCTTCAGCTCAGTTTATGATCACAGGGTTCTGAGGTCAAGCCCCACATCAGGCTCCCAGGCGGGTGGTGAGTCTGCTTATACCTCTCCCTCTGCCTCTCCCCTCTGCCTCTTCTGCTCTCTCTTGCTTGCTCTGTCTCTCTCAAATAAATAAGTAAAATCTGGAAGGAAGGTTAAGTTGGAAGGAAGGAAGGAGGGAAGGGGGAAGGAAGGAAGGAAAAAGAATGGGTTTCAGCCAAGAAAGAACTTGGTCATGTAAACACAAAGAAAATTTCCAAATTCCTGGTAGATAATGTGGGCAGTGAAATATAGTGAATAGAGCTCTGGTTTTGGGATTCCAGACCTAGCCTCCCTATTGAAAGGTGTAACACTGTGATTCAATTATTTCAACTTCTCATTTCAACTCTGATTCCATTTTCTAATCTATCAAAATATCAAAATTATGTCTGACCTATCTACATCAGAGGGTAGGTACAGTAACACAGGAAAATTTTTTTTTAAAGATTTTATTTATTTATTTGACAGACAGAGATCACAAGTAGGCAGAGAGGCAGGCAGAGAGAGAGAGAGAGGAAAGCATGTTCTCTGCTGAGCAGAGAGCCCAATATGGGGCTTGATCCCAGGACCCTGGGATCATGACCTGAGCTGAAGGCAGAGGCTTTAACCCACTGAGCCACCCAGGTGCCCCCATTTTTTTTCTATAGCACCCTGAAGAATACAGAACTCTGTTTGTAAGGTATTCTCAGCAAATGCAAATATATTGCAACCCCCTGGAAAAATCAAACAAGCAAACATGTGGCTGTGTTTCCCTGAACAAATTCAGTTACCGTAGATGGCCTCCCTCCTGAACTGTGTCTTTGAAAGTTGTGCTTCGTAGGTAAAGGCGATGAGTTGGCCACAAAGAGCCTTGACCTCATGTGGCCTTCCTTTGTGTTTGCTGCCCTGGAAAGCAAAAGGCTTAGCTGTGGGTAGCCCTCAGGGATCCAACCCTGAGCAAGTGATGTTTGATTCATAGAGTTCTTGAAAAATCAGAGGAGACAATTGAAGTCTGCCTGGATTACAAGATTTATGAAATACAAAACTCACCAGCAGTCTCTGTCTCCTCTTTCTTTTTGGCAATGGGTGAGGAGCTGAGGTTAGAGCAAATAGAAAGAGAAAAAAGCAGTAGGCAAATAAGTCAGTGATTCATCATTCTTCTGGCCTGAATCCAGATGGATGTTCGTACACAGCTCCATGTTTGCACAGAGAAGAGAAGCCATGTGGGGGTGGGATAAGTGCTAAAGCAGGGCCAGCAGGTGTGGTAGGGACTGCACAATGGACTCTTCCAAGATCCATTTTGGAGGGAAGGAAGTGACTCTGTTTTCCTTTCTCTTGTCAACTTTCTCTTAATACTTCTTATACTATTGAGATAGATGGATAAAGGTACACTATCTCTATCAGAGGGTCTTGTTCTCATTACAGAGGGTCAAAGGAGAAGTCTCATTACAATCTCATTACAGAGGGTCAAGGAGGAAGATTTTTTTCTGTAGGGGTTTGAGATCAGATATATTAAGGAAATCCTTTTCATTTTGCTTTTATTCTGGCCAAGTGAGCTGTACTAAACTTAGTACACATGCCTCACCCAGTGAAACAAGTTGTAGCACTTACATTCCTGGCATACCTTGTGTTATTTGCTGATTACCTATTTCCACCCCCCCCCCCCCATAATCTTGTCCCTTCCCAGTTCTAAACCTGGCACTATAATAGATATAGATAGATACAGATACAGATACAGATACAGATACAGATATAGATGTAGATATAGACATAGATATAGACATGGATATATAGAGAGATAGGTGTCTATATCTCTGTGTGTGTGCATGTATACATGTGTGTATGTGGCTTCTGGCATGTGGTTTCTGGTGTTTCGAGGCTGGCTCCCTCATAGGAACATTAGATTATCTCATCCTCCCACTTTTGGCTTCCTGTGCAGCCTCAGTGTAGATTCCCCATTTTCACTCTGATTCCATGGATGCCAACCTCAGATCAAAGCTAATTCAGTGGCCTGACACTATTCTGACTCCACTTAGGCAGTAGGAAGGAGGCACATTCAATTTCTGAAACTATGATGACCTGTTTTCTTATGGATGGTTCTATATTTATTTATCTTATTTGGGAAAACAGTTCAAAGCACATAAGCATCACTTTTGTAAGAAAAATATAATGTAGCTGTGATATACTTTCTTGGGATATTGCTGTAATACAGTTTCAACAAATTGACCTTCTGGTTACTTTGCTTAAGACTTCATAGATCTCAGCCTCAGGAAGATATTTGCTCTTTCTTCACTGAATGGATTATAGAGGGATAACAAAAGAATAATAACAACAGCAACTTGTTCAATCACACCGGCAAAGTAGGCCAGGCACTTAGTGTGTGTGTGTGTGTGTGTGTGTGTGTGTAATATATATATATATATATATATATATATATATATATATATAAATTATAATATGGTATATATTATGCCAGCAAGTGTGTATAATATGTGTAAGTATATATAATATGTACATACATACATAATGTATGTGCGTGTGCAATTCTCTCAAAAGAATACTCCAAGACATTTATTTAGAGCATAGCAAAAAATTGATGGCCAGAGGAGGGAGATCAATTATGTATAGATTGTCTCCATAGTCAAAAGCAAAGGTAGGGGGCGCCTTCGGCTCGGGTCATGATCTCAGGGTCCTGGGATCGAGTCCCACGTCGGGCTCTCTGCTCACCAGGAAGCCTGCTTCCCTCTCTCTCTCTCTCTCTGCCTTCCTCTCCGTCTACTTGTGATCTCTCTCTGTCAAAAAAAAAAAAAAAAAAAAAATCTTTAAAAAAAAAAAAAAAAGCAAAAGTAGGACTTAAAAATATTTCAACTCTGGGGTGCCTGGGTGGCTCAGTGGGTTAAGCCCCTGCCTTCGGCTCAGGTCATGATCTCAGGGTCCTGGGATCGAGCCCCACATCGGGCTCTCTGCTCAGCCGGGAACCTGCTTTCCCCTCTCTCTCTGCCTGCCTCTCTGCCTACTTGTGATCTCTCTCTCTCTATCACATAAAAAAATAAAATTAAATTAAAAAAAATAAAAATAAAAATATTTCAACTCTAAGTGTGCATGATGTATCTGCATCTGTGCAATGGTAATGAGTAGATAAGCCAGGCTTTGTACCAGTTCCTCCACTATGATTTTTGTTCTCTCTTTGGTCCACTTAGCTAGCAGAGGAACCTATTTATCAAGAAGACTTCCATCTTCTCTTGATACAGTAGTATCAGCTGAATGTTGGCGCTAGGTAATGACTAGCTAAGAAGGCTCCATATGCCATTTCCCATCTCAGTTGGAGTGGCTCCTTTGTATTAATCAATTAAAAGATATTGGTTAATTGTCAACCAAATGAATACTGTGCAAGGTGATTCAAGAAGCATACAAGAAAAAAATCTTCCTTCGAAGATCATATAGGAAGACACATACGGTTGGGATTATGAGTTAGTCTCAGTTAAGTGCCAGTAATGTCTAGGTAACTTTTTGTCCTAGCCACAAATATGGAATATTAGCATTCTTCTTCTCATCAAAGTAGGTTTATCCCTGTTATCCCACTTGTATTGTATCCATACTGTAGTCTGAGAAACAGTATTTAGGAAGAGCGAGGGAGAGAGAGAAAGGAAGGAGTCCTAAGGAATAAAGGAATGGATGATACATTATCACATTTATGTTCTATCACTTTTCAAATGAATCCATATCATATTAACCGTTTACTAAGTTGTCATCATGGAACTGTGCTTTAGCAGCATATTCTCAGACTATTTTTGTGGGTCTTTACTATTAAAAGCCATATCCTATCATGTCCATATATTTTTATAAATCAGCCTCTATGTAAAAAAAAAACATATGAGACATAACATTTAAAATTTATCGGCGGCGGGGGGGGGTACTCGGGCTCAGTGAGTTAAGTGTCTGACTCTTAGTCTCTGCTCAGGTCATGATCTCGAGATTGTGAGGTGGAGCCCTGTATCGGGCTCTGTACTCAGTGCGGAGTCTCTTAAAGTTTCTATGTCCCTCTGCAGCACCCCCCTTCCCCATGTGCCCACACAGTCTCCCTTTATATATATATAAATAAATTTTTAAAAAATAAAATTTTTATTGGGAATTTTCTTTTTCTGTCCCAGAAATTATACTTTAGTATTTTCCATATCAGGAAATCAAGATATAAGTGATGATACTACCTTGGTCTTCATGCTTGGCATGCTTATTTTCTTGTTCTGTCTAGGATTTTTGTTTTTGTATTACCATTACAATTTTTTGAAACCCTGCATTTTCTGTGTTATGAGGCACCTCTGTTTATTTTTGTCAAGATGAGAAGGATAGATTGATTTGATAAGTAGGTAGATGTATAGGTAGTTAGAATCCTGACTACTGTCATCAGTAGTATGTCCCAGAAAAATCTGACATTCTACATACAAACAGGAACTGGGAGCCAATTTCCCTTTATTTAAAATGAATCAATTATAATGTGTTCTACATCAACCCAAAATATGCGTCAAACTTCCCAAAATGTAAGTAGAACAAACTACCTATATAAGGCTCAAATTGTGTTTGTTTGGATAGAAAATGCTTAAAACATCAGTTTCTGATCACCAAGGTGTTATTATGTTAAGATTTGTGTTTTGTGCATGAGCCATGTCTTCTTCTATTATAATTATTTTTCTCCTTTAGTTTCTTTTTTCTTTAGCAAAATGTTAATTTTGTGGGGACGGGGTAGTCATTGAACAGCATTAGTCAAAACAAGTGCTATGAGACGCCTGGTTGGCTCAGTAGGTTAAGCCTCTGCCTTCAGCTCAGGTCATGATCTCAGGGTCCTGGGATCGAGTCCCACATCGGGCTCTCTGCTTGGCAGGGAGCCTGCTTCCTCCTCTCTCTCTCTCTCTCTCTCTCTGCTTGCCTCTCTGTCTACTTGTGATCTCTCTCTGTCAAATAAATAAAATCTTTAAAAAAACAAACAAACAAGTGCTATGTATAAAATACTGTGGAAATCTACTCAGTACAAGCTTAGGATGGCAGAAAAATGGCTCACACTGAGTATGAATGACACTGTAATGCCTCTCTTAGTACCAGCAAGTTTGAGACCCACATCCCCTTTGTTGATCCCCAGAATACTTTTCAAAAGACCCACTGTGTTTCTGATTTTCCATCAATTGTATCTGGAATGTAATTCATAGCTGTTACTGCACATTGTCTTTTCACTGCACATAGTAAATGTTGCATTTAGAATTGGGAATGTATATATAAATTTTTCCTAGTTGTATTGGCTGAAAAATGTTATATTGAGAAATAAGTGCATTCTATCAAGTTAGGTATTGAAAACTAACAAATGGTTTCAAAGGAAATAGTTCAATGGAGAGAGTTTCACAGACTATCCCTTTATAACGTAATGCTGTTTTCAGAACTGTGGTAACCATGATTTTAATGGCATGCTGCATTGTGGTGATGAGAGGGTAAATGAATCTTGTACTCAGTTTTGAGCAGCTCAGCTGAAGCAAAACAGAAGCTGGGGGGAAGGGGCACAACTAATACCCAAAGCAAGAAGGAAAGTCTTTTAGAATTACTTCATGTCGTTAAGAGTGTAGATGTCATTAGCCATCAGATGTGTCAGAGATACATTTTCTTATTATATATACTTTTTATGGTTATTCTCTATAGCTAGGGTTTGGGGGTTTTACATTTACTGTGTATATATTTATTTGAATTGGGTAACCTAATCTAAGTGGCATGTAAAGGAAGCAAAACTTATGAAGCCGTTATGTGAAGAATTAAGATTTGTAATCATAGAATTGTCTACCACTAACAACTATGTGATCTTGGTCAGGTTCTTTAGCTTTTTTGAGTCTTATTTACCTACCCATAAAATATGAGTAATTATACTCAGCTTGTGATAGCTTTTAAAGATAAGTATATTGATTAAGGTTTTTCCAGATACAGACCACAGGACAAGGATTTGGGTACGATCATTAAGCATACAAGTGAAGAAGTAAAAGTAAGCCAGGGACCTAAAAACAAGTAAAGTGTGTGTTTTACACTATGGGCAACGGGAGTACAATTGCTTAGGGTCTCTTGACATACCTCAGAAAGGTCCCAACAGGGAATGGAGGTCAGGGTACTTTTATACGTACTCCTCTTCCCCCAGGAACTTAACTCTCCCTCTACTTTGAGTTTGTACCTTCATACAGCTGAGCACACTCTTCATGATGCCATTGAACACTCAGGCAAAAGATCCATACAGATTTATGCACACAGATAGGGCACTGTCCATATTTTAGAAATCATTTCTTACAGAGGCAAGAAAACCCAGAGGTGAGCCAAGAGGATGGGGTAGTGCATCAATAGTGTATGATACAGATACTTCTCTCTCAGATATTCTTACGCACTATAGCAAGTCCACTCTTTCAAGGAATCTTCAGTGTGGTGGCCAGGCACAAAATCTAAAAGAAATTTTAATATGGATAACTGCCATAAAGGCTACACTCCTCACCTCTGCACCTTGTCCTAAGGGCCATTGTGTATGTTTATCAGCTCTCTCTATTACTACCTATTCTAGAATTGCCTCACCTATGGCCAGTGTTTCTATTAGTCTGACCTGCTTTTCTTGGTGGGGGTGGCCTATCCATCAACTTTGAAGACCTGAACTCCTGCTGACAGTGCTTTTTTCAGGCTTTGGTTGCTACATTCCCATTTACAATTATCACACAGATAATCAAAAAGCACTCCAGAGAATGCTCTTAATTCCAATCATACTCTTCCATGCCCTCATTATGTATCAGATACTTGAATTATTCATGATAATGAAGTTTGGTTATCTCTTGCAAGTATATTAACTCCTTTCTTTTCTGGTCTATTTACATGAGTAGTCCAAAACAACCAGGAGGTGGTAGTAATTTTTGCTTCAGTAAACTCTTCATGTATTTCGTGATGGAAGTATCCCTGGCCTGGCTTAACAACCTCTAATCCAACAAAGACTACTGCTGTGCATGTATTACTGTTCTAGAGCTGCCATGACAAAGTACCACAAATTGGATACCTTTCAATGCTCTGCCCACTGGAAGTGTTTCCCTCTCATCAGAGCCCCTGCTGTCCATTTTTGCTTACATCAGTGTTTTGACCTATTCATTCCATGAACAAAGCCTGATTTTCTTCCTCATATGTCAGCTGGTCTTAGGAGACTACCAGAAGTCCATATTGTGAGCTGAGGGTGAAGTGTTGATATACCATACAGAGGTGATATTGGGCTGTAGAGTATCTGGTTTGTAATTTCCTTTTGCTTTTCAGACCTTATCCGCTTGAATATCCGATTTGCTGTTAATCATATGATGGATTGCTTCTGTACCTGTCTAACTGGGTGAGTCTTAGACTACTGACCACATGGTAGGCAGCTACATTTTTATAGCTATTTTATTTCCTATAGTGTAGCATTTAGTCTCTTCTGAGGCCCAGTAGCAGATTTTCAAATGACGAGTAATGCAGAAGACATAGTTTTTCCCTGGAACACCTGGGAACTTCATTGTAATTTTTCTATCATACTCACTAGAGACTCCACATGCTGTCCTTATTTGCCATAGATGCTCTAGCATCAATGGATCTGATGTGCCCTGACCTGAAGGACAAGCTGTACTATAGCTGATATCTAATGCAGAATCCTTTTTTGCTTTGAAAATCACTCTCTGCCTCCAAAATGCAGTGTGGGTCACCAAACACTGTGCATCTTCCTTAAGGGCGAGGATATAAAATACAGTAATGTTTGCATTACTTTAGAAGCAGTGTGCCAGCATATCTTAGAATGTGGCAGTCCTTTGAATTTCTGTAAGATTTATATTCTACACTCCCACAAGCATGTGTTTTGATTGGGCATCCAAACTATTTGCTATTTTTTTTCTTTACTATGTTCAAATACTATTATGTTTCAGATTGAATACTATTGTGTTCAATATTATTGAATATAATACAACTATTATACAATACTATTATGTTTCAGTTTCTAAAGAAGAAGATTTTGAGACTTACATTAGTGTACAGGTGGTATATTAGGAAGGGCTATTAGAAGAGACGGTTAATGAGAGAGGCTGACTGGTCAGAAGGTGATGAAACTATGATGCAGTTTTTTTTTTTTATTTTTATTTTTTTAAATTTTATAAACATATATTTTTATCCCCAGGGGTACAGGTATGCGAATCGCCAGGTTTACACACTTCACAGCACTCACCATAGCACATACCCTCCCCAATATCCATAACCCCACCCCCCCAACCCCCTCCCCCCCCATCAACCCTCAGTTTGTTTTGTGAGATTAAGAGTCACTTATGGTTTGTCTCCCTCCCAATCCCATCCTGTTTCATTTACTCTTCTCCTACCCCCTCAACCCCCCATGTTGCATCTCCTCTCCCTCATGTCAGGGAGATCATATGATAGTTGTCTTTCTCTGATTGACTTATTTCACTAAGCATGATACCCTCTAGTTCCATCCACGTCGTCGCAAATGGCAAGATTTCATTTCTTTTGATGGCTGCATAGAATTCCATTGTGTATATATACCACATCTTCTTTATCCATTTGTCTGTTGATGGACATCTAGATTCTTTCCATAGTTTGGCTATTGTAGACATTGCTGCTATAAACATTCGGGTGCACGTGCCCCTTCGGATCACTACGTTTGTATCTTTAGGGTAAATACCCAGCAGTGCAATTGCTGGGTCATAGGGTAGTTCTATTTTCAACATTTTGAGGAACCTCCATGCTGTTTTCCAGAGTGGTTGCACCAGTTCGCATTCCCACCAACAGTGTAGAAGGGTTCCCCTTTCTCTGCATCCTCGCCAGCATCTGTCATTTCCTGACTTGTTAATTTTAGCCATTCTGACTGGTGTGAGGTGATATCTCATTGTGGTTTTGATTTGTATTTCCCTGATGCCGAGTGATGTGGAGCACTTTTTCATGTGACGGTTGGCCATCTGGATGTCTTCTTTGCAGAAATGTCTGTTCATGTCCTCTGCCCATTTCTTGATTGGATTATTTGTTCTTTGGGTGTTGAGTTTGCTAAGTTCTTTATAGATTTTGGACACTAGCCCTTTATCTGATATGTCATTTGCAAATATCTTCTCCCATTCTGTCAGTTGTCTTTTGGTTTTGTTCACTGTTTCCTTTGCTGTGCAAAAGCTTTTGATCTTGATAAAATCCCAATAGTTCATTTTTGCCCTTGCTTCCCTTGCCTTTGGCGATGTTCCTAGGAAGATGTTGCTGCGGCTGAGGTCGAAGAGGTTGTTGCCTGTGTTCTCCTCAAGGATTTTGATGGATTCCTTTCTCACATTGAGGTCCTTCATCCACTTTGAGTCTATTATCGTGTGTGGTGTAAGGAAATGATCCAATTTTATTTTTCTGCATGTGGCTGTCCAATTATCCCAACACCATTTATTGAAGAGGCTGTCTTTTTTCCATTGGACATTCTTTCCTGCTTTGTCGAAGATTAGTTGGCCATAGAGTTGAGGGTCTATTTCTGGGCTCTCTATTCTGTTCCATTGATCTAAGTGTCTGTTTTTGTGCCAGTACCATGCCGTCTTGATGATGACAGCTTTGTAATAGAGCTTGAAGTCCGGAATTGTGATGCCACCAACTTTGGCTTTCTTTTTCAATATTGCTTTGGCTATTCGAGGTCTTTTCTGGTTCCATATAAATTTTAGGATTATTTGTTCCATTTCTTTGAAAAAAATGGGTGGTACTTTGATAGGAATTGCATTAAATGTGTAGATTGCTTTAGGTAGCATAGACATTTTCACAATATTTATTCTTCCAATCCAGGAGCATGGAACATTTTTCCATTTCTTTGTGTCTTCCTCAATTTCTTTCATGAGTACTTTATAGTTTTCTGTGTAAGATTCTTAGTCTCTTTGGTTAGGTTTATTCCTAGGTATCTTATAGTTTTGGGTGCAATTGTAAATGGGATGGACTCCTTAATTTCTCTTTCTTCTGTCTTGTTGTTGGTGTAGAGAAATGCAACTGATTCTGTGCATTGATTTTATATCCTGACACTTTACTGAATTCCTGTACAAGTTCTAGCAGTTTTGGAGTGGTCTTTTGGGTTTTCCACATATAGTATCATATCATCTGCGAAGAGTGATAGTTTGACTTCTTCTTTGCCGATTTGGATGCCTTTAATTTCCTTTTGTTGTCTGATTGCTGAGGCTAGGACTTCTAGTACTATGTTGAATAGCAGTGGTGATAACGGACATCCCTGCCGTGTTCCTGACCTTAGCGGAAAAGCTTTCAGTTTTTCTCCATTGAGAATGATATTTGCGGTGGGTTTTTCATAGATGGCTTTGATAATATTGAGGTATGTGCCCTCTATCCCTACACTTTGAAGGGTTTTGATCAGGAAGGGATGCTGTACTTTGTCAAATGCTTTTTCAGCATCTATGGAGAGTATCATATGGTTCTTGTTCTTTCTTTTATTAATGTGTTGTATCACATTGATTGATTTGCGGATGTTGAACCAGCCTTGCAGCCCTGGAATAAATCCCACTTGGTCGTGGTGAATAATCCTTTTAATGTACTGTTGAATCCTATTGGCTAGTATTTTGGCGAGAATTTTTGCATCTGTGTTCATCAAGGATATTGGTCTGTAGTTCTCTTTTTTGATGGGATCCTTGTCTGGTTTTGGGATCAAGGTGATGCTGGCCTCATAAAATGAGTTTGGAAGTTTTCCTTCTATTTCTATTTTTTGGAAGAGTTTCAGGAGAATAGGAATTAGTTCTTCTTTAAATGTTTGGTAGAATTCCCCCGGGAAGCCGTCTGGCCCTGGGCTTTTGTTTGTTTGGAGATTTTTAATGACTGTTTCAATCTCCTTACTGGTTATGGGTCTGTTGAGGCTTTCTATTTCTTCCTGGTTCAGTTGTGGTAGTTTATATGTCTCTAAGAATGCATCCATTTCTTCCAGATTGTCAAATTTGTTGGCGTAGAGTTGCTCATAGTATGTTCTTATAATTGTCTGTATTTCTTTGGTGTTCGTTGTGATCTCTCCTCTTTCATTCATGATTTTATTTATTTGGGTCCTTTCTCTTTTCTTTTTGATAAGTCTGGCCAGGGGTTTATCAATCTTATTAATTCTTTCATAGAACAAGCTCCTAGTTTCGTTGATATGTTCTATTGTTTTTTTGGTTTCTATTTCATTGATTTCTGCTCTGATCTTTATGATTTCTCTTCTCCTGCTGGGTTTAGGCTTTCTTTCTTGTTCTTTCTGCAGCTCTTTTAGGTGTAGGGTTAGGTTGTGTACCTGAGACCTTTCTTGTTTCTTGAGAAAGGCTTGTACCGCTATATATTTTCCTCTCAGGACTGCCTTTGTTGTGTCTCACAGATTCTGAACCGTTGTGTTTTCATTATCATTTGTTTCCATGAATTTTTTCAATTCTTCTTTAATTTCCTGGTTCACCCATTCATTCTTTAGAAGGATGCTGTTTAGTCTCCATGTATTTGGGTTCTTTCCAAATTTCCTCTTGTGATTGAGTTCTAGCTTCAGAGCATTGTGGTCTGAAAATATGCAGGGAATGATCCCAATCTTTTGATACCGGTTGAGACTTGATTTAGGACCAAGAATGTGATCTATTCTGGAGAATGTTCCATGTGCACTAGAGAAGAATGTGTATTCTGTTGCTTTGGGATGAAATGTTCTGAATATATCTGTGATGTCCATCTGGTCCAGTGTGTCATTTAAGGCCTTGATTTCCTTGTTGATCTTTTGCTTGGATGATCTGTCCATTTCAGTGAGGGGAGTGTTAAAATCCCCTACTATTATTGTATTGTCGATGTGTTTCTTTGATTTTGTTATTAATTGGTTTATATAGTTGGCTGCTCCCACATTAGGGGCATAGATATTTAAAATTGTTATATCTTCTTGTTGGACAGTTCCTTTGAGTATGATATAGTGTCCTTCCTCATTATTATAGTCTTTGGCTTAAAATCTAATTGATCTGCTATAAGGATTGCCACTCCTGCTTTCTTCTGATGTCCATTAGCATGGTAAATTCTTTTCCACCCCCTCACTTTAAACCTGGAGGTGTCTTCGGGTTTAAGATGAGTTTCTTGTAGGCAACATATAGATGGGTTTTGTTTTTTTATCCATTCTGATACCCAGTGTCTTTTGATTGGGGCATTTAGCCCATTAACATTCAGGGTAAGTATTGAGAGATATGAATTTAGTGCCATTGTATTGCCTGTAAGGTGACTGTTATTGTATATTGTCCCTGTTTCTTTCTGATCTACTACTTTTAGGGTCTCTCTTTGCTTAGAGGACCCCTTTCAATATTTCCTGTAGAGCTGGTTTGGTATTTGCAAATTCTTTTAGTTTTTGTTTGTCCTGGAAGCTTTTAATCTCTCCT
The DNA here is from genome assembly GCF_902655055.1 of Lutra lutra. Classification (NCBI taxonomy): domain Eukaryota; kingdom Metazoa; phylum Chordata; class Mammalia; order Carnivora; family Mustelidae; genus Lutra; species Lutra lutra. The sequence continues at coordinate 93,726,767 of NC_062287.1, read as the reverse complement.
TCTATTTTCAATGATAGCCTAGCTGGATATAGTATTCTTGGCTGCATGTTTTTCTCATTTAGTACTCTGAATATATCATGCCAGCTCTTTCTGGCCTGCCAGGTCTCTGTGGATAAGTCTGCTGCCAATCTAATATTTTTACCATTGTACGTTACAGACTTCTTTTCCCGGGCTGCTTTCAGGATCTTTTCTTTGTCACTAAGACTTGTCAATTTTACTATTAGGTGACGGGGTGTGGACCTATTCTTATTGATTTTGAGGGGGGTTCTCTGAACCTCCTGGATTTTGATGCTTGTTCCCTTTGCCATATTGGGGAAATTCTCTCCAATAATTCTCTCCAACATACCTTCTGCTCCCCTCTCTGTTTCCTCTTCTTCTGGAATCCCAATTATTCTAATGTTGTTTCGTCTTATAGTGTCACTTATCTCTCGAATTCTCCCCTCGTGGTCCAGTAGCTGTTTGTCCCTCTTTTGCTCAGCTTCTTTATTCTCTGTCATTTGGTCTTCTATATCGCTAATTCTTTCTTCTGCCTCATTTATCCTAGCAGTGAGAGCCTCCATTTTTGATTGCACCTCATTAATAGCTTTTTTGATTTCAACTTGGTTAGATTTTAGTTCTTTTATTTCTCCAGAAAGGGCTTTTATATCTCCCGAGAGGGTTTCTCTAATATCTTCCATGCCTTTTTCAAGCCCGGCTAGAACCTTGAGAATCGTCATTCTGAACTCTATATCTGACATATTACCAATGTCTGTATTGATTAGGTCCCTAGCCTTTGGTACTGCTTCTTGTTCTTTTTTTTGTTGTGAATTTTTCCGCCTTGTCATTTTGTCCAGATAAGAGTATATGAAGGAGCAAGTAAAATACTAAAAGGGTGGCAACAACCCCAGGAAAATATGCTTTCACCAAATCAGAAGAGATCCCAAATCGTGAGGGGGGAGAAAGAGGATAAAAAGAGGTTCAGAAAGAAAAAAAAAAAAAAGAAAAGAAAAAGAAACTATTAAAAAAAGAAAGCCGATAAAGAAAAAATATAAAAAGAGGAAAAAAAAATATATATATTAGATAAACTATTTAAAAAACGTTAAAAAAGAAAACGGTAAAAGTTAAAAAAATTTAGCAGAAGAAGAGAAAAAGAAAAAAAAATTGAAAAAGAAAAAAAAATTAAATTAACTGCAAGGCTAAAAAATCATGGGGAGAAAGCCATGAGTTCTGTGCTTTTCTTTCTTCTCCTCTGGAATTCTGCCAGTCTCCTTGGTATTGAAACTGCACTCCTTGGTAGGTGAACTTGGTCCTGGCTGGGTTTTCCCTTTATCTTCTGGGGGAGGGGCCTGTTGTAGTGATTCTCAAGCGTCTTTGCCCCAGGTGGAGTTGCACCGCCCTTACCCGGGGCCGGGCTGAGTAATCCGCTCGGGTTTGCTGGGTTTGCTTTCGGGAGCTTTTGTTCCCTGAGCGCTTTCCGTAGAGTTCCGGAAGACGGGAATGAAGATGGCGGCTTCCCGGTGTCCAGCCCGGAGGAGCCGAGAGCCCGGGGCCCCACTCCTCAGTGCGCCCTCAGAGAACAGCACCCAATGACTCCCGTCACCCTGGCCTCTGGCCGCGCTCCGAGCTGACCGAGCCTGCGACCGGTTCAAGGCAACCCTGAGCTGAGAGTCACTCCTCGGCTCTGTCTCTGTAGCCGGCTTCCCTGTTCTAATACCGGTAAGCTCTGTGACACTCAGACACCCCCGATCCTTCTGCGACCCTGCGGGACCTGAGGCTGCACTGACCCCGCCCGGGCTTCACCCCAGTTAAGCCTCTGGAGCGATGTCCCTCAGTGGAACAGACTTTTAAAAGTCCTGATTTTGTGCTCCGTTGCTCCGCCGGGAGCCGGGAGCCGGCCCCTCCCCCCACAGTCTATCTTCCCGTCGCTTTGGATTCACTTCTCCGCCAGTCCTACCTTTCAGATAGTGGTTGATTTTCTGTTTCTAGAATTGTTGTTCTTCTTCTCTTCAATCTCCCGTTGGATTTGTAGGTGTTTGCAATCTTTAGATAAGCTATTTATCTGATCTCCCGCTACCCGAAGTAGTCTCAGCCTGCTACTTCTCCGCCATCTTGACTCCTCCTCCCTATGATGCAGTTTTAATAGAAACTCTGAAGCTGGAATGAAATTTCTTCTTTAGAGTTTTCCCTAGGTGTGGTGTGTCAGTGGGGCCTTCATATCCCCATACAGATCAGTCATTGGAATTATGCCACTCCAGGAAGAGAGCACAGAACAGGTTAAGGTAGCTCTCTCCAGCAGGGACAATTCCCAAGAGGACTGAGAGCTGAGGGCTCTTTCTTAGCAGTATTCACAGGAGCTAGACGTCCTTTACTCCGCTATGGAGATTTGGCTCATTCTTCACATTATCCCCTTTATTAATATGGAGGACCCAGGATGATATTCTTCAGACTACCAAGGAAGTCTTTGTCCCCTGGACATTACTGTGTGTGAGAGCTAGAAGGTTCACATAGCCATTATGCAAGTCAGTAAATGTGAAATGCTGTCTTTTCCAAGTGAATGAAAGCTGCTTTGATTCTTATTCCTGTTGGAGATTGAAAAGAACACATTTGTCAGATCCATGACCCCATATATACTTCCAAGTCTATGTTGATCTCTTCTTTTAAAAGTATATTCAGCAGAGTAGATGTGATTGGGACTATTATTTAGTTATGTTTCAATGACAGTAGCCTTAATCTGGCATGATTCGTCTGTTTCTTGCAGAGGCCATTCCAATGAATCAAATGTAGGGATATGTTGAGTACACCAATCCCTATTCAAATATTTTAAAGTGGCACTTAAAGTTCACCTGGGATGTGTATTGTTTCTGATATATTCACTTGGCCAGTGGGGCAGTTTTAGAGGATTTTCACGAACTTATAAATCTAAGTGGAAGATAAAAAAATAAGACACAGGACAGTTCAGTGGGCCCATTGGGCTCACTGTGATACAGAGCTGACCTAGTATTTTATTTGTCATCTGGAATCTATATAATTTCACTATGCCAACAGGGAGTCATCCTAGCATTTCAGGTCTCCTGGTTATCAGATCAATCCCTTTTCTGACAACTCTAAAATGCCAAAAAATATTTCCTTTACCCCAGTGTACATTTATACTGAAGAATGGCCACAGAATCTTTTGGGGAAAGTTTTGGAGAATATTTTGTATATGTGCTTATGCACTATAATATTTTACTTCAAGAAAACGCAACCTCTCCTTCGATAGATGGGCCCTGGGTTTCAAAATGGCACAAATCTGGAAGCTACGTGAGAGATCATGATTTTCCATTGCTGTGACTAAATTCACTGGCTTTCAATATAATTTAAGTAGTTCTTTTTTGGCTGTCCATCTTTTTCATCTCCAGGAATACCATGGCTTATCAACTATTTCAACAATTCCCTGAATTTCAAGGCCCTCTTGTTTCCATTCCAGCCTTATTGCCTATGATAGTAATCTATCCACCTTGCCACCATCTTGCCTCTGTTCTCTGAGTTGTACCACCCTCACTGATACCAGGGAACCCAGCTCCATTGCAGCATCTTTTATTCTATTACTCTTCATTTGTAGAGGACAGACACCATTACACTTTACAGTGAAGCCATTGTCCTCCCTTACTGGTGGTCTTACTGCTTTCATAAATGTAGTTAATTCTGGACCCTCCTAGGGAATAATCAGCTGGTGGGTCTGCTGGTTTCACATAATAAGTATATTCTAATGTTCACCTCTTGATCCTTTCTTATCTTTTAATAGCAAGGCATTTCTGGTGGAAAAACCTCATTTATTGTAGGTCACTGTCCTGTTCAAACTGTGGGAGCCATACCATTTTAATGTTTGGACCATGTCCAAACATCCTTGTCAGGATATAAAGTTCTAGTCATCGGAGAGAGCTGCTATGACAGTGAATTCCTTCATGTAACCTCATATTCCATATTTCCTAGTCTAACCCAGTATTGTCTCACCAGTCCCTGTTCGTACATATTAACTGTTTCAGTAGTTCTTGGATAAATAAGTAAATTTCTATCAATTTAAGACTGTACTTCTCTGTCTAATTCTGAGATCTGATTTGAATTGTTAGTCTAGAGGCAGTGAGGGGAAACAGGAGGAGATATGGAGGAAGTCAAGCATAATTTTGTAAGACATAGAGCTGATATGAGGCTATGACATGTCCCTCATAAGGCTTTCACTTCAGATAGGAAAGCTGCCAGTGTATTAAGTCTTTATAACTCTACTACCTTTATGCTCAAATACTTGACTTGACATTCCTGCTGCAGGGAATGGAGTTTTCCTTAAAATCTGATAGGAATGCTTCCTGTTTTTCACAAAATGCTTGGAGTGAATAGCTGATTGACTTATGCTTGCCATTCTTTCTTTTCAAGGCTTCTAGGATAGTCAATGAAAGCCAATTTACTCAACTATATATGCCATTTTCCCATTATTATTCAAGAATTAGAACCATTATGTAGTCAATATATCCCTTTTTACTTGTATCTAACCCATAATCAACACAAAATGACTTTTAGTAATCATGACATCACAGCTTTCCAGATATCATCACACCGCTTAGCACCAGAAATGAGATCCAGTGACCAGTGAGTGATCCAATCCCAATACCTCATGCCAAGAGTTTGCTTTCAAGAGCCTTTTTGTGCCAAGAGTCAAAGTTTGAACTACCCTAAAATCAGATCCTAAAATAAGAAAATGAGCATATATAGTTTACACTTGAGATGATTCTATAAAGCATACATGTGAGAGTGGGAAAAATCAGAAAGGAGTAAAGCCAATGAAATGTTTATTAGTGTTTGGATACATTAGTTATCTACTGGCGTGTAACAAATTACCCCAACACTAGGTGAATTAAAACAATAATAAATGTTTATCATGTCACAAAAGTTCCTTTTTTATTATTTCTTTATTTTTTTAAGGTTTTATTTATTTGACAGAGAGAGGAAACACAAGCAGAACAAGTGAGAGAGGGAGAAGCAGGCTCCCTGCTGGGCAGGGATCCTGACGTGGGGCTCCATCCCAGGACCCTGGGATCATGACCTGAGCTGAAGGCAGACGCTTAACAACTGAGCCACCTAGGGGCCCCAGTTTCTTTCTTTTTTTTTTTTTAAAAGATTTTATTTATTTATTTGAGAGAAGAACATAAGTGTAGGGGAGGGGCAGAGGGAGAAGCAGACTCCCAGCTGAGCAGGGAACCTGATGTAAGGCTCAGTCCCAGGACGCTGAGATCATGACCTGAGCTAAAGGCAGCTGCTTAATTGATTGAGCCACCCAGGTGCCCCATGTCATGTAAGTTTCTGATAGTCAGAAATTTGAATAGCTTAGCTGGGTAATTCTGCCTCAGAAGCTCTCCTGAGTTTGAATCAAGATGTTTGTTAGGGATGCAGTCTTTTTTTTTTCCTTCTTTGTTTTTTTCTTTCTTTTTTTTTTTTTTTTTTGACATTTGACTTGATTTCAATTTATTTTTTTACCTGCTTTATTTGCTTATTTATATTTATTATATATTTACATATATTTAATTAACATATAATGTATTATTTGTTTCAGGGGTACAGGTCTGTGATTCATCAGTCTTGCACAATTCATAGCACTCACCATAGCACATACCCTTCCCAGTGTCCATCACCCAGCCACCCCATCCTCCCACCCCCATCCCCTCCAGCAACCCTCAGTTTGCTTCCTGAGATTAAGAGTCTCTTAAGGTTTGTCTTGCTCTCTGGCTTTGTCTTATTTCATTTTTCCCTCCCTTCCCCTGTGATCCTCTCTCTTGTTTCTCAGATTCCTCATATGAGATCATATGATAATTGTCTTTCTCTGATTGACTTATTTCTCTTAGCATAATACCCTCTAGTTCCATGTGTGTCATTGCAAATGGCAAGATTTTGTGTTTTTTGATGGCTGCATGATATTCCATCATATATTTATACCACATCTTCTTTATCCATTCATCTGTGGATGGACATCTAGTTTCTTTCCATGATTTGACTATTGTGGACATTGCTGCTGTAAATATTGAGGTGCACATGTCCCTTCCAGATCACTATATTTGTATCTTAAGGGTAAATACCCAATAGTGCAATTGTTGGGTTTATAGGGTAGCTCTATTTTCAACTCTTTGAGGAGCCTCCATACTATTTTCCAGAGAGGCTGTACCAGCTTGCATTCCCACCAACAGTGTAGGAGGTTTCCCATTTCTTTAAGGGATACAGTCCTTTTGAAGGATTGACTGGGACTGGTGGATCTGTTTCCATGATGACTTGCCCATATGGCTAGTATGTTGCTGCTGGCAAAATATGAGGTCTCAGTTCCTCATAACATGTACCTCTGTAGAGAGCTGCTTGAATATTTTTAATACATGGCAACTATCTTCCCCAGAGCAAGTGATCGAAGAAAGATGAAAGCTGAAGCCCAGTATATTTCATAACATATCCTCAAAAGTCAGACAGTGTAACTTCCTTAACATCCTACTGTTTACACAGATTATCCCTAATCAATATGGAAAGGGAATACAGAGGGCAGGTTTTCCTCTAAGCAAAGACCATTGGGGTCTATCTTGGAGGCTGGCCACCATGACTGATTATCCTTACAGGAATCTTCTTAAATTCTACTGGGAAATTCTGAGATATAATATACTTCAGAATTGGGATTTTGAAGTATATTAGGATAGGATTGCTGGGATGCTGAAGTATCTACCTCCAATCTTCCATTCCTCATTCCTTAGCTGACCCCAGGACTTGAACTTGAACACGTTTCTGAGTTGCACTCACGTGCAGCCAAGAGACCTCACTGGCAGAGTCAGAAAGGTTCGTATTCTTGAGACAGAAAGCTATCAGCATACCAAAAAGTATATGCCACCATATGCCACTGCAAATGTAGCAGTGGACTGAGTATTGAGATGGGGCAGTGACAGCCCCATGAGAATAAATGTGAAATACCTAGGACTCAAGAAATAGTATAATATTGTTATTGTTATTATTTTATTATTGTTGTTATGTTATTATCATTATAATTGATTCTTATTTGTGGTAGTTATGTTCTATGAAGACATCATGAACACCGAATTAGTGAATACTGAACCATTCTTCCTGGGGGAAATACAGTTTTAGAGTCCTGTGAGCTTTTGCTTATGATATTTTTGTCTACCAATCAGTACATAGCCTTACTTTATGTGTGTGTCTGCTGAAGACAACTTATTTAATATTACTATTGATTCATTAACATTGGACTAAGAGCCAACAGCACTGTAACTCATGCCTGAATGAAGCTTATCTAACACACATATTTTGTTTACGAGGCATAGCACAGCCTTCTTGCACTTAGGAACATTAGACAGCATTTCAGCCCTATAATTAGGGGCCATTTTAAAATGGCAAAATCGCTAACAAAAAGCCCAAAAATGTGAAAAAAGGACACTGGTTACATGATGAGAGCTGAAACCAGAGAGCAGAGTATCACCTTTTTGAGCCTTTCCTGGGAATATGTACATTCAGTTTATTCTGTGCCTTTTTGCCTACTCTGTACATGTCCTTGAAAAACCATGGAAAAATATAATTTAGCATAAAGATGAATTTTCAAATATGGTGTCCACAAATAAATGAAGACTGACAGAATTATTAGATACTTTACCATGTTAACCATATATAGAAAGCCTTGATTATAAAAATTAATTGTGACTGATATTTATTAATTGTTTACTATAACCTAGTTGCTGTTCTAATTGTCTGATCTGTATTTTATTTTTGAAACAAAAATGTAAAGTAGGCACTGTTACTATCTTAATTTTCACATGCGGTAACTGAGGCAGAGAGCAGTTAAGTGATATGAACTGTCACATAGTGAATTAAAAGCTGAATTTTAAATATATACAGTAAAACATCCCATTGGCATTGTGAATGCTGTAATGTGCCACCCTGCATTGCCAACTAGTGGCCCATAGCTGGAAAGTAGGCTTCCAGGAAGTACTGTACAGCGAAGGGAGATACCTTGCACAAGGCATACACCCTTTCCAAAGGTCATTTGCATTAAACGACTAGTCAAATTGGGGATACCAAGGCCCAGCCCCCTTACCTCAGTAAAGGACATTTCTGGAGGTTCCAGAACTTCCAGTGGGGTCAGCTGAGGCCTCTCTTGCAAACTTATCACAGTCCACCTTCTCCCTCACCTGAATTCCGCTTCCCTTGTAGGTGCCATTCCTAAGAATACTCCTGAAGGAACAACCTGTACACACAGATCTCCGTTTCAGTGTTTGTTTCCTGGAAAACCAACCTATGATGATTCAAATGGTTAGGACTTACCCCTTTCCATTTATCACATGAATGGGTAGATTATTTGCTAATTTTATAACAAGAAAGCTTAAAACAATTCTGGAAATTAGCATGTACATTTCTGTCCAGAAGCAGTCAAATGGTTTTGTACATCTGTAGAACTCAAACAGTGCTCTGGGACTCTTCAAATAGTCCAGCCACTATTATTATTATATGTTCCAGATCTCCAAAGCCTAGCATATTACCAACACTTGATCAGGCATTTGAGGTTTGACCAATGGAAGGTGACTTTGGTTAGCTGTTCAGCCGGAGTATCAGTGCAAAGTCATCTCTTCTTATTTTCTTTACCTAGCCAAGAGACAGTGAGTTTCTGAACTTTAGCCTGTTTCTCATTATTCAGTATATTTCCTTGATTCAAGGAACCTTCATACTTTGTCTTGAGAGACAGTTATTCACTGGACTTCTCCACCATGGTTTCAGGTGTGAAAACTAAACTCAACATCCCAAGCAAAAACTCTTTGAATGAAGAAGCTTCCCCTTCTCTGTTACTGATAAGAACTGACCCAGCATTGAGAGAATTTAGTCAGGACCTGAGAAATGACTTATATGATGTACATTTAAAAGAAATATTAGCCCAGAGAGGTCCGTGACTACCATAGTCTTTATTTGTGCAACCCCCGACAGGATGATGTCCCAGGAAACAATCTTACTCTCTTCCTGAAGGCCTGATTTGGGGACATTATCTGATCATTTTCTCAGCTCCTTTCCCCAGGGCGTTAGGCTTCTCCATCAGAATCTAACTGATGAAGACTTTCTTATCCCGCCCCCCACCCCTGGAGAACGAGGATTGTTCTTGCCTAGAGGTAAGTTGAAACTTCAAAATGTCGGCTTCTTCTACAGGAAGATTCCTGTTCACTGCCTCCTTCCCCTTTTGGTCATTAAACAGCAGTTTCTGTCTTGAGCAAGTCTTCCCATTTCACATACCCTAAAGTACCTTTATTAGTTTAAGCAAGTGCTGCTTTATTATTCCAATTTTATGACACACCAAAAGTATTTCTTTTTAATGATCTAGCTCTATTAGCAGCTACTGCTTTAGGAAGATCTCTGTTTAATATAGGCAGCTATTTTTAGAGATAAACTCTTCCCAAGCTCTATGAACAATTTCTCTCTTTCATCTATATTTCATTTACTACCTCTTTTAGCCCTTTGTGCTTCATTGTTCTGGGATAATATCCAGACCCACCAAAGGGAAAACAAATCAGGACAAGTTTTATTTTCATGCATGCCACTCACATGCATGCTAAACATTGTAGGAAATCATTGAAAACCCAATGGGAAAATTGATAGTATATTCATATTAATTTTTTACAAGAACATAAAATTTGATGTCTCTTTAGGCTATGTCTCTTTAGGATATCAAGCAGTAGGAGAACAAGGTGGGCTCACAAGGAACCACTGAAGGGTTTGATATTTTACTTATTTGTGTTTTATTTGTGTGTGCAAATGTGTTTTTTTTTCCACTGTCTAGGATTTTATGTTTGACTCTGCAGTACGTGATAAACATTTTCCAGATGAAATTTTTTTTTAAGATTTTATTTATTTGTGCATGAGAGAGAGAGAGAGAGAGAGAGAGAGCGAGCACGTGCAAGCATGAGCAGGGAGAGGGGCAGAGGGAGAGGAGAAAACAAATTCCCTGCTGAGCAGGGAACCTGATGCAGAGCTCCATCCCAGGACCCTGAAATCACGACCTGAGTCAAAGGTAGATGCTTAACTGACTGAGCCACCCAGGCACGCCAGATGAATTCTGAATTTCCCATTATGATTGTTGTTGACACATAACAAAGACGCGGACTTAAGAGTCTTAGATGTGAAAGGGACTTTATAAATTCACCTTAATATCTTAAAAGTGTACAAAACTGAGTTTCAGAAACTTTAAAAAATGTACAGAATGTCACACAGTGGCAGAGCCAGGACTGAAAACAAATTTTTAGTTCCCAGTCAAGAGTTTATACTCCTGTATCACCATGTATGTAAAGAGAAACAGAGAGTACCAACCCTTCCATTTTATGAGGTCTCTAAAACTCACACTGGAAAAAGATAATTCTAGAAGAAAATAACCTAACATAATCATAAATTTGTTCCTGAATTGTCCAACCTGTAGTTCTTGCAATGTAGTACTGGTTTCACTCAGGGTTCTCTTAGGTAGCTTATCTGAATAGGGTATTATTATTATTTTTTTGCATGATTATATCTGTACTTTTCCTGGCATATGTAGCATATTAATTAAACCCAAGCCTGGGAGATCTGTATGAAAATGGTAATATAGCACAAATTTTCCCTAGTTATTTTTCGGGTAAGATCATCTTGAACTATCTGTCATGCATTACTTAATGGAAGTTAAATTGAGAGAAGTATTATAGGAAGTTGAATAATGCCTCAATAAGGTAACTTGCATACATGGGGCACACTGTTTTTCTCTTTACCTTGCTATCCTGAAATTAATTCATGTATTTTATTCAACAATATTTACTGAGCACTTTCTATATCCCTGTGCTATATTAGGTGTGGGAAATATGTACAGAGCATTAAGTATAATTCTTACACCTAGGGAATTTTTAGGAAGAAGGCAAGATAGACCCCAGTGAAATAACAGCACAAATAAATTTAAATCATATATATAAACAGGAAATCATGCATCTTACAAAGGAAATGAACACTGTGCCATGGTAGTATAAAAAAGGGTATTTGACCTAGTCTGATATGTCAGCAAAGGCTTTCCTGGGAAAGTAGCATTTCATTTGAGAGCAAAAGTGGTAAGAAAGAATTGTGAAAAATGTTTGGTTCTAAGAGGTGGTATTTTTAACATGGAGCAGCATGTGTAAAGCCCTGTGGTGAGGGAGAACATGTTTTGTTTGAAGATTAAAAAGAAGGTCAGAGTAGCTAGAGCTTTGGATGCTGAGGGGGTCATGGGTTGAGATGAGACTGGGACAAGATTTGGGACCTAGACCATGCTGAGCCATGTTAATCATTTTAATTGTACCCCAGGAGCAAAGAACAAAAAAGAATCCATTGAAGGATTTTATACATGTGATAGATTACAGATTTGCATTTACGAACCACTACTACAATTGCAGGGAAGAGACCTGATTACTTGGGGTTAAGTTGGGGTGGGGGTGCAGGTTAAAAAGCAGGAAAAAGGAAGGGGAGTGTTTTGATAGTCCAGAAAGATGGGAGGTTATTTGGGTGAGGGTGGTGGTAATGGAAATGGAAATATTCAAGGTGTATTTAGATTTGGCATTCAGAATTTGTTAAGAGAGGTGGAAAAGGGGAGGGAGTTGTCAGAGATGACTCCCAGGCACTTGACTTGCAGAGGAGGATGAACAGTAGTACCATTCATTGAGAGAAGGAAAAATAGAAAAAGACTTTAGTATAGAATAGCCAGTGATTCCAGTTTGGGATGTGTTCAGTTCAATCTATATGTAAATTGTCAAGAAGGTAGCTGCAGATAATGTATATCAAAACTCAGAAGAGAATTAGCAGTCATTAACATAAAGACAGAGATTGAAACAATGGCTATAAATGAGAACATTTTAATTTATTTACTCTATTTTCAGATATGGCAGACAAGAATTTAATGCTGTTGAGAAAAGTGCAGTATTAATGGTGAGATAAATAACATATGGGGAGGAATAGGTTCATTTCTACAAAGTCAGATGAGAATGGACGCGGAACATAGGTGAGTTGTCCACTAGAGAAAGCACACTTCTTCAGTTATAAGAGAGAGGTGAAGGGGCTCAGGGAAAGGAGGTAGTCTTATGAACTGGTGGTGAGATATGAAGGATTTGCGTCTTACACCAGACATTTCTCTTTGTGTCAGGCAATGGGAATGAGGTGAGGATATACATAGAGTTTCATGGGGAGCACAAAAGCTTAATATAATTGTTGTGGAAAGTGGAAAAGATTTTTTGCTTAGAGAAACGCCTGATTTCAAGCACACATTGGGGCCTCTTTTAATTTGAAGATCATGGAAAAATTGCAGCATCAGTTTGTTCCTGTGTAGTTTTCTTAAGCAGTGTTCAGTTGCTTGGGTGAAAGCAGAAGGAAAGGGAATGTTTGGTGTCATTTAGGGTTGGTATTTTTCAAAGTGGGTTTATAATAGAGAAGAAAAGGTGTTTAGCAAGACTGTTTTTAAAATGGTGAACCAAAGGGGCGCCTGGGTGGCTCAGTGGGTTAAGGCGCTGCCTTCGGCTCAGGTCATGATCTCAGGGTCCTGGGATCGAGGCCCGCATCGAGCTCTCTGCTCAGCAGGGAGCCTGCTTCCCTCTCTCTCTCTCTCTCTGCCTGCCTCTCTGTCTACTTGTGATCTCTCTCTGATAAATAAATGAGTAAAATCTTTAAAAAAAAAATGGTGAACCAAAGAACCTAAACTGGATAATGAGAGAATTAGTATAAGCGGAAAGTTATTAGATTGGGAAAAAGTAAAGGGAGTTAATAGTCTAGGTATGAAGAGGTCAATTGACGAAGTAAACTGGAATAATAGGGAGCTGTGAGCATAGAGAGTGGATTAAAGGGTTAAGAGTGGGTTTTTTTAAAGATTTATTTATTTATTTCAGAGAGAAGAGGGATGGAGTGAACGTTTATGTGGGGTAGGGGCTGAGGGAGAGAGAATCTCAAGCAGACTCCTGCTGAGCACAGAGCCTGACACAGGTCTCGATCCCATGACCCCAAGATCATGACCTGAGCCAGAATCAAGAGTTGGCCACTTAACCAACTAAGATGCCCAGGCACCCCAAGAAAATCAAGAGTTGGCTGTTCACCAACTGTGGCATCTGGGCTGCTTAACTGACAGCCATCCAGGGAGTGAACCACTCAGGCACCCCAAAGTTCCTTACTAAATTAGGAAGGAGGTTTTGTATTAAGAAATATAAAGATGATGTTGTTTAGACACAGTGTTAGGTGGGATGGAAGGTAGAAGTGAGGTTATAGATTTTGGAAATGGAGCTGTTTCAGGTGATGATAAGCTCTAGTACATGACTTTGAGAGTAGGTGGTTGAGGTGTCATGTTGCAGAAAATCATCAGAGTTGAGGAGCCCAAGAATGTTGAGGCCAGTGATCTGAGTGGGTTGACCACATTAATGACAATAAAGATAGGAAGAATTTTCAAAATCTCAAGGTCTGTATTGCAAGAGAGAGAAGAGCAGGGCTATCAAGAATGATGGTACTAGGAGAGAGGAAATGTTAGAACCCAATGGCTATCACTGTCAAGGAGCAGGCTCTTTATAAGTCATAGGTGAAGAGTTTCAGAGACTGACTAGCCAATTGCATTTCTTCTTCTTGGTCACATAGAAGAACAATAGTCCTCCTCCCATGAAGTTAGATGGGGCCATGTGACTGAGTTCTGCCCACTGGTAGACAAAAAGAAGTGATGTTGTCAGTCTTTTAACAGGATGAGTAAGTAGTCAGTATGTCTTCCCTTTGATTTCTTCCCTCTATCTGCCTCAGTTGTATATTTTCAGAATTAACTTATACTGGTAGAAGAACCAAAAGATGGAAACAGACTGATTTTTGAGTCACTTCTCAGAAAAGAAGTTGGACAGGGCAGTGATATAGTTAAGAATAAAAAGCCTCCCAAAGGGAGGATCCCAAAGTCTGTGGAGAGCCACAGGCAGGAGGTTATGTCCCAGAGAGCAAGAATCATAAAACCTAGGGTGGAGAGTTTCACTGTGTCTGTCTAGCGACACTGAAGAATTGTTCAGACCAGTGAGAGTGGTGAATTTTTCATTCTTCACCTTTCCAAATGGGAGTATTTACTGCTGATATCCTGTCTCCAGTTTACTACCATATGTGATGTGTTCATTTATATGGGTGGTGAGAAGATAACTTACCCTTTTAGTCCAAAGTTTACAGGACCATCATAAACCACATCCAAAGATGACAGATACGGCTAGGCCTCAGGCACTTATCCCAGAAATTTAGTCAGAGTCTCTGGCTAAGTGGAGACTGGGTTCTGTTATACTGAGGGAGTGAGAATTTTCAAATGTGTGGAAGGAATATTGAGACATATTTATTAACTAGAAGGTTTGACTGTGATAGACACTGGCTGAATCGCTCATCAATTTTACATGCTTTTCCTAGGCATGGAGAAAGCTAGACTTCCCAATTTTCTTTGTTGTTAGTTAGGAGCAAGATAGTTAGGAATAAGCATTAGTTATGGTCAAGTGAATGTGGGCAGAAATGATGTAGGCTGTTTCTAGGTATGAATTCTCAAAGCATTGAAAACTCTTTGGCCCATTGTCTCTCCTCCCAGTTTTGTGGATGGAAAAAGGATTCTGAGATGACAAAGACATCTGATAAGAGGCAACAGGATCTGAGTCACCACTTAGAGGAAAGCTGCTAGGAAACCTTAACTTTCACAACTGAATATGGCAGGAGAGAGAACAAAACTTCTATTATGTTAAGTCACTGAGAGTGTCAATATTTGTTCAGCAGCTAGTATCTTTGAGATATCAGTATCTTGGTATCTTAGAAAATACTAGGTATCTTGAGAGGAATTGAATCAATATCACAAACAAATTTTCACAAATATATGGCACTGGGTTAGTAGTAGAAAGCAAACAGGGAAGACATGATATTGGAAGAAGGTACCTCATGTTGTGCTGGGAGAAACATTTGGAAGATTGTCACTTTTGGTAATACTTTGGAGACAGATGATTTACCTAACTAATCTGGCACATCTAGTGGGAAAAATTTGAAAAGTTCATATAATTCGTGTTAGTTGGTTGTTATGGACAACATTTGGCAGTGTTATAAAAAATAGCTGACGTGATGAAAATTTGGCTGGTTTTCTAGAAGAAATGAAATGGGATAGATGGAATTAAAAAATGGGGGACTTGTAGGGTCAGCAAAGCTTCTTTATAGATTCCAAGTAGTAACAAATGGGATTACGTTTGTGTGTGTGTCAAATTCTAGTTCAGTTTTTCGTTTTACCAAAATGGCTCAGGTTGAAGATGAAATAGAGTATATGGCCTGTATTTGTATTTATTTCAAGGGAGCATCAAGGTAATAGTCATTAAACATAGAAAAAAATCACAGCTCAAGATTTATATCTAGAAAGAAACTTGGATATGACTATTGGACAATTAATTAACTAAAAAAAGACAGACCCCAAGCCTAATAAGTTTTTTGGGGAAAATGTATTGCCAGGGAAATGTAAGGACCAGACTGAAAATGTCTAATGTTACAGCTATTAAAACAATTTCCAATTTCCCCAGCACTTTGTTGAAGAGCCTGTCTTTTTTCCATTGGACATTCTTTCCTGCTGTATCAAAAATTAATTAATTAGAGTTGAGAGTCCATTTCTGGGCTCTCTATTCTTTTTTTTTTTTTTTTATAAACATATATTTTTATCCCTAGGGGTACAGGTCTGCGAATCGCCAGGTTTACACACTTCACAGCACTCACCATAGCACATACCCTCCCCAATATCCATAACCCCACCTCCCCTCTCCCAATCCCCCTCCTCCCATCAACCCTCAGTTTGTTTTGTGAGATTAAGAGTCACTTATGGTTTGTCTCCCTCCCAATCCCATCCTGTTTCATTTACTCTTCTCCTACCCCCTCAACCCCCCATGTTGCATCTCCTCTCCCTCATATCAGGGAGATCATATGATAGTTGTCTTTCTCCGATTGACTTATTTCGCTAAGCATGATACCCTCTAGTTCCATCCACGTCGTCGCAAAAGGCAAGATTTCATTTCTTTTGATGGCTGCATAGAATTCCATTGTGTATATATACCACATCTTCTTTATCCATTCGTCTGTTGATGGACATCTAGGTTCTTTCCATAGTTTGGCTATTGTAGACATTGCTGCTATAAACATTCGGGTGCACGTGCCCCTTCGGATCACTACGTTTGTATCTTTAGGGTAAATACCCAGCAGTGCAATTGCTGGGTCATAGGGTAGTTCTATTTTCAACATTTTGAGGAACCTCCATGCTGTTTTCCAGAGTGGTTGCACCAGCTCGCATTCCCACCAACAGTGTAGGAGGGTTCCCCTTTCTCTGCATCCTCGCCAGCATCTGTCATTTCCTGACTTGTTAATTTTAGCCATTCTGACTGGTGTGAGGTGATATCTCATTGTGGTTTTGATTTGTATTTCCCTGATGCCGAGTGATGTGGAGCACTTTTTCATGTGTCTGTTGGCCATCTGGATGTCTTCTTTGCAGAAATGTCTGTTCATGTCCTCTGCCCATTTCTTGATTGGATTATTTGTTCTTTGGGTGTTGAGTTTGCTAAGTTCTTTATAGATTTTGGACACTAAGGGCTCTCTATTCTATTCCATTGATCTATATGTCTGTTTTTGTGCCAGTACTATACAGTCTTGATGATTACAGCTTTGTAATAGAGCTTGAAGTCTGGAATTGTGATGCCACCAACTTTGGCTTTCTTTTCAACATTCCTCTGGCTATTCGGGATCTTTTCTGGTTCCATATAAATTTTAGGATTGTTTGTTCCATTCCCTTGAAAAAGGTTGGTGGTATTTTGATAGGGATTGCATTAAATTTGTAGATTGCTTTAGGTAGCATAGACATTTTCACAATATTTGTTCTTCCAATCTATGAGCGTGGAACGTTTTTGCATTTCTTTATGTCTTCCTCAATTTCTTTCATGATTACTTTATAGTTTTCTGAGTACTGATTCCTTGCCTCTTTGGTTAGGTTTATTCCTAGGTTTCTTATGGTTTTAGGTGCAATTGTAAATGGGATCTACTCCTTAATTTCTTTTTCTTCTGTGTTGTTGGTATACAGAAATGCAGCTGATTTCTGTGCTTTTATTTTATATCCTGACACTTTACTGAATTCCTGTATGAGTTCTACCAGTTTTGGAGTGGAGTCTTTTGGGTATTCCACATAAGGTATCATATCATCTACAGAGAGTGAGAGTTTGACTTCTGTGCCGATTTGGATGCCTTTAATTTCTTTTTGTTGTCTGATTGCCAAGGCTAGGACTTTTAGTACTATGTTGAATAGCAACGGTGATAGTGGACATCCCTCATCATGTTCCTGACCTTAGGGAAAAAACTCTCAGTTTTTCCTCATTGAGAATGATATTCACTGTGAGTTTTTCATAGATGGCTTTGATGTTATTGATGTAAGATCAAAAGCTTTTGCGCAGCAAAGTAAACAGTCAATAAAGCCAAAAGACAACTGACAGACTGGGAGAAGATATTTGCGAATGACATAGCAGATAAAGGACTAGTATTCAAAATCTATAAAGAATCAAACTCAACAACCAGAGAACAAATAATCCAATCAAGAAATGGGCAGAAGACATGAACAGACATTTCGGCAAAGAAGACATCCAAAGGCGAACAGACATATTAAAAAGTGCTCAACATCACTTAGTATCAGAGAAATATAAATCAAAACCACAGTGAGATACCACCTCATGCCAGTCAGAATGGCTAAAATTAACATGTCAGGAAACGACAGATGTTGGCAAAGATGTGGAGAAAGGGGAACCCTCCTACACTGTTGATGGGAATGCAAGCTGCTGCAGCCACTCTGGAAAACAGTATGGGTGTTCCTCAAAAAGTTGAAAATAGAACTACCCTATGACCCAGCAATTGCACTACTAGGTATTTACCCTAAAGATACAAATGTAGGGTTCCAAATGGACCGTGCACCCGAATATTTATAGCAGCCTTGTCCACAATAGCCATACTATGGAAAGAACCTAAATATCCATCAACAGATGAATGGATAAAGAAGATGGGGTACACACACACGTGCACACACACACACACACACACACACACACACTGGAATACTATGCAGCCATCAATCCCCCCCCCGCCCCGAAATCTTGCCATTTGCAGTGACAGGGGTGGAACTAGAGGCTATTATGCTAAGCAAAATAAGTCAATCAGGGAAAGGCAATTATCATATGATCTCTCTGATGTGAGGAATTTGAGTGGTAGAACGGGGGGTTATGGGAGGTAGGGAAGGAAAAAAATTAAACAAGATGCCATCGGGAGAGAGACAAACCATAAGAGACCTTTAATCTCAGGAAACAAACTGAGGGTTGCTGGGGGATGGCGGAGAGGGATGGGATGGCTGGGCGATAGACATTGGGGAAGTTATGTGCTATGGTGAGTGCTGTGAAATGTGTAAGCCTGATGATTCACAGACCTGTACCCCTGGGGCAAATATTACATTATATGGTAATAAAAAAATTAAAAAACAAATTCCAGTCTCCTAATTTCCCACAGTCAAGAGGCAGCCTTCAAGCCTGAATTGCTGCAAGGAGGTCATACTAATCCTATATACAATGTGGCCGCATAAGGTAATGGGAAGGCAAATACTTTTCAAGAGAAAAGTTGAGATCATGGGGAACTATGACCAAAATAGATCTTTCTGAAGAATAGAACCAGTTTGTGGAATCTCCACTACCTCCCAGAAGAGGACAGTTCCCAAGGTCTTATTCCCTAAATTTCAAAATTACTATGAATCTGTGACTACTGTGTGTTTCTTTTGTCTCCCTATGCCTTTCTTTTTGAATGGAACTGTCTGATGGGGATAGCCTTTCCATACTCCAACACTGTGTATTAAAGTGAGACATACATTGTATCTTCATGGAAAAGACTTACATGTGGATTTGATGTGGAGGAGTGGGAATCACATGGAGAACCTGATTTTGAGGTAAACGCAGTGATCAGACAGTAATTTAGCCAGTCTCTTTTAGGAATAAAGAGTATATTCTGTGTGTTGGAGAAAAGATAAAATTGGATATTTGTGTAACCAGAATGTGGAGCTTTGGTAGATACTGGTCAGTATTATTTTCTCTTGTTGGGAACCCTAGGAGTCTATTTTAGAACCACCATTTCAGTTAAGTTGGTGTGATATGACTGAGTATGACTATTATAGTATAAGCAGAAATAACAGGTTATGTGGTGACTGGTGTGAGTAGGGTATATAGTGCATAGTCCCTCGGCTTTTATCTCTCCTTGTTGGCTGAATGATACCCAGAAGACCTCAGCGTCAAAAGAATGTGGAACAACAACAAAGAAGCAGCTGATTTGGGGGAAGTCACTTGACCCTCTCGTCAGACTATGTTTTGAGTGAGGAATAAACTTTTGTGTCACACTGTGGCATTTCAGAATTTCTTTGTAACTGTGGCTTATTCTAGCCACTCCTGACTCTTACAAGGGATTAACAGTCTATGAATATCAAGGCTTAATGAAAAGGAAAACAACTCTCTCCTCAGACTGATAATACATGAACTTTGAGAGGAGATATAATCATCATGGGGAATTATATGTTTAGGAAAAAGCAATGTTTTCATTAAAGCAAGAAGTAAGGAAAGAGCTAAGGAAAAGATTAAAGATAAAAATGAGTTTATTTCTTATAGAGTAGTGTTTCAAGATAGAGTGAAAAGTTTGGACAGGTAGATATAGGGTATAGCTAGTTAGAATCAAGGAAATATAGAACATCTTGATAGAGAAACTCTGAAGACCAGAGAACCAGGGTGTTGGGGGAATATTTACACAATAGGGATGAAACGCTGAATAGGCCCAGTTTATACTGTTGGTCTAATTAAACTGTGGCTACCAGGCCTAATTGCTGGAGGAATTGGGTAACTCCATCTGGGGTGGATGGCTGCCAGCCCTTTCTTTCTCAGTGCCCCTGAAGCCCAGAGTGGTGACAGGCCATGCAGCTGTCATGCTTGGATGGCATGATGACAGCAATAATGATTTTGATTCCTATATTTTTTTTCCCTTGATTCTTGGATTGACTGCCTTAACCTTTCTCTGGAGGCTATTCAAAGGTCATTGTGTCCTTGAGATGGTCAGTGATTTCCTGAAGCATCTTCAGGTCAATTATCAACTTTGCTATGATGCCATTAGAAATCCCTGGTTATGACAACTGTTTCCTGAAGGTATTGTTTTTGATAATCTGAAGTTGGAGAATAGTTTTCAAAGGGGACATGTTTCCTTTCTGGCTTCTTTTTCTCTTAAGGCCTTGATTTTGATTTCCTTCTAGCTTTACGCATCTTCTATTTCTCTAGAAAGTTTGAGAACGACATTGTTTACCACATTGCATAGTGTTCTCTTTATTGAGGGCTTGGTGTAGAAAATCTGTGTAATCTTGGTATTAGTAAAAAGTGCTTTCCCTGGAAAACTGGACTGATTTATTCTGCTATAGATAATGTGAATCATATCACATTTTATTTGTACTCTTTTTCAGAACCTTTACTGATGGTGATGGTGGCTAGTTTTCATGTGAATCTATGGTTTTTCCCTTGCACGGAAAATATTTTGGGTACTAATCCCACCTCAGGTCCATCATTTTTTTTTTAACTTTAATTTTTCCTGTTGCCTGTTGTCTAAATTTCTTCAGTTTTAATTTTTTAAAAAAATGGATCCATGGATATATATAAGGTGAACTTAAAGGTTTTATTTATTTATTTATTTATATTTATTTTATTTGGGGGGGTTGTAGAAGAGGGGAGAGGGAAGAACAGGAGAGAGAGAATCTCAAGCAGACTCCCTGCTGATCATGGAGCCCAGCACGGGGCTCCATCTCATGACCCTGGGATCATGACGTGATCTAAAATCAAGAGTCAGATGCTTAACTGACCGAGCCACCCCAGCACCCCACTAAGGTGAGTTTAAAGCCTTTTGTGGTGGTTGTGGTGTCAGAAAGAATGAAAGAGACATAAGAAAGTAAGAGAAAGTTAGGACTAGAGTAAGAAGGAAAGAATAATTACTGTCAGCATTTTGTTTATATGTCTTCAGATCCTGCTATTTTAGTGGGGCTTGGCTGAGTTCCTACTGTTAGTATCTCTATCTGTGCTGAGGTCACTTTCTAGAATTGCAGAAGGCCATGATGCATATGTGTGGGAAGGCTAGAAATGTCAGAGAATTAGCTTCTCCTGTACAAGTGTCTTTATCAGTGACTCTCAGTTCAGTATATAAATACCCCACCTCCCTCATTCCTTGGTGGGGATATATATTAATTGTTTTGCATCATTTCCCAGTTTGCCCACTGGATGAGCTCTGGTCGCTGTCTGTGTTATTAAGCTGCCTTTTCTTCCAAGTGTCTCTTCTCCATTCTCCTATCACTCTACCCTTCACTTCTCAAAGACATCCTTGCATGCAAATTCTTCCATCAGGTCTACTTCTAGGGAGACCGAACAAACACCGAGAAAGAGGAAGAGGGAAAGAGGGGGAAAAAGGAGAGGGGAATGGAAAGAAGAAAATAGACATGGGGGAGGAGGAAGAAGGGAGGCAGGAAGACAGAGGGAGAAACATAGACAAAAAACATATTTTATGAATAATACATGTTTATTTTGCTACTTGAAGGATCCTCTCTTTAGATGAGGTGTTTTTATACCTACAAGTATGTTATTTTCTCTGTTAATGAAGGAATACAACTAAAACAAGTTGACTCACTTGCTTAGATGTTTAAGGTAGTGAATAAATACTTATACAAGAAGTTTCTCTATTTTGTTAATTAATATGTAACTCTAAAGGCTTATCTGATTGTTTTTCTTGTTTTTATTTGTACTCTTTTTCAGAACCTTAATAACTAATTTCATACCCAGTCCCTCTCTTGTTCTTCCACTCCCTAAAAACCTCATTCACACTTAGCTCTTTCTTTGGTACAGGTATAATTAGAACCATATTCCTTTAGGATTTAACAAATTCTAGGTAATAAAAGGTCTTCACATATGACATACACCTTCAAGTTTTTATATATGTATATCTTTTATATATAAATCTCATTTTTGTTATGCATTTATTCTGAACCTAGCATTGATGTGTCAGGATGCAAAAATGCATAGCTCATGGGCAACTTAAAATCAATTTAAGAAAAAGAACATACCACATATATTTATTCATTTGTTCATTTTTCAAAAACAGAGCATTGGGGCGCCTGGGTGGCTCAGTGGGTTAAGCCTCTGCCTTCGGCTCGGGTCATGATCTCAGGGTCCTGGGATCGAGCCCCGCATCGGGCTCTCTGCTCAGCAGGAAGCCTGCTTCCCCCTCTCTCTCTGTCTGCCTCTCTGCCTACTTCTGATCCCTCTCTCCCTCTGTCAAATAAATAAATAAAATCTTTAAAAAAAACCAGAGCATTGAATTAGATGCTGTGAAGAATACAAAAATATATCAGACACTAGCCAGTAGAAATGCATTATATACGTGCAACTGAAGACTGATGGAAGAAAGCAACACTATTTGTAATATCCCGCTACTGGAAATAAGGCAGTTATACATCTACAGACAAAATGGATAAAGAAAGTAGGATACATTCATGCAATGAAACATGATATAGTAATAAGACTATATAAACTATAAGAACATGAAATGACATGGAGGAATCTCATAAGTGTAAATTAGACCCCCCCAAAAAAAGGATACAAAATAGTACATTGATTTTATCCTATTGATACAAAGTTTAAAATTAGGCTGTACTGAAATCAGGACTGTAGATTTCCTTGGGGGTGAGGGTAATGACTGAAAGGGAATATGAAGTGACTTCTGGTATTCCACTAATTTATTTTTTGACCTTGATTTTAGCCACGTGGGTGTGCTGCTTTGTGAATATTTACTTATCTGTGTGCGTACTTGTGATTTGTGCACTTTTCTTTATATATGATATTGAGATATATAGATAGATATAGATATATAGATACAGATATAAATAAATCAGACATATTTTTGCTTTGAACTTACATTTTCTAGGGAAGATGTGGTATATAAACATATATCTTTAATTTCATAACCCACAAATGTAATACAGAAAAAGGTCCTAGAATTATAAACAACCTGCCGACTTTGATCTTTGGCCTACAAAGAATCAGAAATACTTAAAGGAAGTAATAAGTACATTTTGAGATTAGCCTGGAAGGATAAATAGGGGCTGCCATGTGTGTGGAGAGTGGAAGGGCCTAAGTGGAAGAGAGATAAGAAGAAATGTGGGGTATATTCTACAAATAAGTTTCCTTCTGTGGGGTCTGGATATTGGAAGTTATGGAAGATAACCCAAATGAGAAGTTGATGCTGAATGATGGAAAGCTTTTAAGATCTGACTGAAGAATTTGATTATGTTTGGTGGAGTGCCAATAGTTTTAAGCATAGTTGACATCATCAGAACCATAGCTAGAAAGAATGTGAAGACACTGGGAAATATAAATGTTGGCATGAGAGAATCCTGGATGAAGGAGGCCGGAAAAGACGTATGGAATAGATACTACCTTATTGGACTTGACAATTGATTTAGGTGACAACAAGGACCTGAAATTGAACGTATATTTTTATGGTTGAGTGGCTAGGGTTTGAAGGGAGGGAATTATGTGACTCCATTTGGAATAGATTGTATTTGAGCAGGTGGTAGGTTATTGAGAGTTTGAGCATATGCTTTGTAAACACAAGCCTGGAGTTCATGAGAAAGGCTGAGATTTGAATTGGGGAGTCATCTGCAGAAATGTGATTGAGATAATCAAAGGCCAAAGTGAAGAAAAGAAAATAAGCACTCCATTGTATCACTCTAACTTTGCATCCAACAATGTAGAGGATTAAAGTGAAAGTATCAGAAAAATAACTAATATTACACACAACAGTAGCAAGAACAATGATACTATGCATTGGGCATGGGGAATGTGTCTTGTTAACCATCATATCTCCAGTCCTTTCACAGTTCCTGGCACATAATAAATGTGTTTTTTAAATTGATAAGTTACATGTTCATTGTACTTTACCATTTTTAAGTTCCATTATCAATATCTTCACTATCTCAACAACTTTATCATTTATACCATAAAAATAGTATGTAACAGTTACATTTTTATACTCACCTAAGAATGTTTTTTTTTCCCTGTATATTGTTTTTTTTTCCCTGTATATTGAAAGGGGATATTTTCTTCAACACTTTTCTTTAGATAATGAACAACCTTTTCCCATTTATGCTGATTCTAATATATATCAAATAAAGTTCATAGCGGCCATGATGGGAGAAAGTCTGAGAAGAAGAAGGAGAAGCATAGCTGGCCTCATTTTGGAGAGTGTGTGTTTTGTTACATTGCAGACCAACAT
Organism: Lutra lutra; assembly: GCF_902655055.1. Taxonomy (NCBI): domain Eukaryota; kingdom Metazoa; phylum Chordata; class Mammalia; order Carnivora; family Mustelidae; genus Lutra; species Lutra lutra. Next base: position 93,702,389 of record NC_062287.1, on the reverse strand, counting down.
CTGTTAAAAGTCAGTGTTGAAATGCAGACTGCACTTTTGTATTTGTGCTAGAGGGGTTCCTGCATGGTGTTACAGTGCAGTTTTTGCAGAAAAATTGTTTTAATTATCTGAACTTCACAGGGATATTGTGAGGGGTTAGTGGGGTAAAGCTTGTACACACAAAGAACAAACTCTTCAGCACAGGAGAGGTGACACAAATGTTAGTCTCCTTATCATTATTAACAAATTCATCAGTCACCTGGGTAACAGCAGGAAAACTCTTCCAAGAATATCCAAGGTAAATCCCCTAATGGAGGAATATAAAGTTACTGGCAGCCCAGGGGCACAGATCCTAATTGAACCACTCTGATGGCAAAAGTTCTTGACTTACCTTGAGTTTGGAATGCATAGGCTGTAGATCATTACAGCTGCTACTTGTTAGGATCCTAATGATAGACATGGTTTCTAAACAGAAGTCTGTTTTACTCCTAAATGCCAAACCCACAACATAAGTGGTAATAGCACTCATTTGATAATCTGATGACAAAAATATCCACAGTAAACACTGATCATATTCTAATCCCTTATGATAAACATTGTAATCTTACTCTATTTTTTTTTTTACTTAGCCTTTTAATCTCTTTGCATTATAGTATGTCAATCAGAGTAAATATTATGGGACTGTATTCCAATTTCCACATTCATCCAAACTAGAGCGATAGCAATGAAGACACTACTTTGATACTATGAATTATCCTCATATGTTTTTAAAAATTTTTTAAATTTTTTAAATTTTTTAATTAACATATAATGTATTATTAGCCCCAGGGGTACAGGTCTGTGAATCGCCAGGTTTACACACTTCACAGCACTCACCATAGCACATACCCTCCCCAATGTCCATAATATCCTCATATCTTCTGTTCATCCCTTTAACATTCTCTTAATCATCACTTGAGGTCTAATTGCTCTGTCTCTGGGCTTCCATTTATTCTGCTCTTTATCCTAACCAATGAAGATAAATGGATAGATGACTAGGTAGATAGATAGATAGATAGATAGATATAAATGCATATATATAAACATGTATGTGATATGCAATATAGTTTATATACAAATGTTATTTTCTTCATGTTTTTATTTTGTAAAACAAGAACCTAGAACATGTTCTTAGATCTGGTAATTTCATGTAGAATATTATTTGCAAAACACAGACAAATTATAATCTCCTTTACATCCTGAAGATACTATAAGGCTTATAGGACACATATATTCACATTTGACAGGTGAAAAGCTGAGGTTTATAGATTCTGAGTGACTTGTTGAAGTTCACATAGTCTGTAGCAAACACCTAGGTCTTGTTTTTTAATTAGGGTGTTTTTGTAGAAAGCAAAACAAACTTACCCAAAGGGGAAGATGAATTTATCAGACAGGTTTGAAGATGTCACAGAAATGAGAAAAGCTGAAGAATCAAGCTCATAAAATGACATACAGAGTCTCAGTTTCATGATCATTACTCATCTCAAGAGCATTGTTGAAGTAAATTTTTTCTTACTGTTTTAAGTCTGCTTTGCTTAGTTCCCGAGATTCAAATTCTAAGAAGGGTCTGGTTGGTTCTGTTTGGGCAATGTGTGCTTAACTGACTGAGCCAACCAGTCTCCCCAATGTTTCTGCTTTTTTAATGGAAATGTGCTTGGCAATTTGGTTCATAGTCCCACCTGACTGTGTCATGTGGGAGGAAGAGTTCCCCCAATGAGGTGGAGTAAATGCTGCATAACTACAAAGCCACAAATATCCCTAGAGCCCTATATCCTCAGTTTTCTATTCCCAATTCTAATACATTTTCTGTGATAGGAATGATTTTTGCTGCTTAGATTCAGAAGTTCTGATCAGTACAGACATATTGGCAGTCAGTTTAACAATCTGAGACATGAGCTAGAGAGAACTTTAGACTTATGTTAAGATGCACGTACCCTGCTCTCACCACTAACTTCACCAATTCCTGGTTACTCTTTTGTGTTTGTGAGGAATAATCAGATTGCTTTGGGTGGTCCCATTCTAGATAGAATGAAACACAAGGTAATCGGTAAAAGGAGTAAGCCCCGTTCCAGGGTAGGGTGAGTTATGTTTAAATGATACACTATATTGTAACAAGGTAATATGTTCTCCAGATTTAATTAGCTTGGAATGTGAGTTATAAACTCTTTGTGAGGGAAGGGATTAATTAAATTCTCCTAGGAGGGGGAAGTAGTCTGCAAATTTTCAACACAAATAGGTAATATTTTTTCCATATTAATTAAAGCCAATTCTCACGATTTAAACATTGGGGCATTATTACTACTCTTTATTGTTGGAAGTAGGGGACAAGGCAAATAGAAACAGGAAACCAGATAGAAGAAACAAAAAGACAAGAAATTATATAAAATATTCAATAAACTTTAACTCTTCTGGCAGTGATCTCTATAATCCACCATTTACCCCATTATAAGCGCCAATGTTGGGGAAGAAAAGGAATTTTCCTCTACTATTCTAGGTTCTTGGCTAAGGACACCCCTTGTAAAAAAAGACAGATTAACAGAAGAAAATCAAACAGAAGTTTAATAAACATGGACAATACCCAGGAAAACTGAGTAACTCCCCCAAAGGCCCCAAACCACCATCTTAAATAACATCTCCAGGTAAAGACAAAAAAACAAACAAACAAACAAACAAAAAAACAAAAAAAAAACCCAAAACCAAAATGGTGTGTGTTGGGAGAACCAGTTATCAGGAGATCATATCACAAGAAGCAAGGTAAACAAGGGTATGGTTGTTGTGCAGATTTAAGTCTGTGCCTTCTTCATTGGTTAACGTTTCTGGAGATTTGGTTATCCTTCTCTTCCTAATACAGAGAGGGAAACATCCTTACAAACAGGGATTTCCCGTTTAAATGTGGTGTTACAAAGAGTAATTTTTACTCCGTTTTCAGCGCTTTTCTATTGTTTAAGGTTCTTTAAAAAATCCGCTCAAATAACGAACGTGCTAAGGTGGCATATATTGATGTAGCACATTCTGCTTCCTTTCATAAATCAAGTTTTCTAAGGGGGCTGAGATATAAGTCATAAATACATCTCTGAAGCTATTCAGTCATTTTACTTATTAAATTCAGTAAATAACAGGTTTATTTGTTTCCAATTGGTGGTCAGAATAACACATTAAATTTATCTATTGAGGACCTAATCAGTTGCCCAGACCCAAAGAAATTAGAATGATAAAATAACAAGGCTTCAAAGTAACATATCCGGGTTATTTGGTCTCTGGTATTTACATAAGTTTGGGGAAGCTTATTAACATCTGAGCCTTAATAAAATCATCAGTAAGATGATAATAATACCTGTCTCATAGTATTGTTGAAAAATTAAATGAAAATGTGAAATTTTTCAGACCTGTGGGGTAATTGCAAACTAGAAAGTAAAATAATATAAAGAGTCAGTCAAATCAGACTCACATAAATCAGGAATCTTATACAATGTAGAGTTTTATTAATGATTTCAAGGACGAAGTTAATCGTAATGCATAGGAGAAACCAGAAAAATCTCTAGGAGCACAGTTCCCCAGGTTCCCATTTGTTCTTTCAGAGGCAGAGTAACCCAGATTAATGTGAGAATTTTAAGTAATAGGTATGGTTTGCATCACTTACTCAGAAGAGGGCTGTCTCAGACATGAAACATTCCTGTTATACTCAGTTAAATAGCTTACGTGACATTTTCCAGGAAAACATGTTTTCTTTCATAGTCGTGAAAGAAAAATTGGTAAGTTAGAATTTATTAAAATTAAAAACTTTTGAAAAGGACACTGTTAAGAGAATTAAGACAAGCCACAGACTGGGAGAAAGTGTTTTCAGAACATATATCATATATGACAGTATACATTTTGAAAAATGCAGAACTTTACCACACAAATAATGTACCTTAATGTATACAAATATTAAGAAAAATCATTTAGGAGCTTGGGGTATCACAGACAAGAATGTAGGGTGAGTCAAGAATATCTATCTGTATTACAAATGTATGAAAAAAATCTCCCTGGAGAGGGTAGGGGTGAGGGGAGGGAATGCTGATCTAAGTAACTAGAAATGAGTGGATTCTGCAATACTGAAGACAAAGGAACTGCCTATGCTCACTGTATTTTGGTTGAAAAAGTTGTTTCCCTTGAGGGAAGGGGTAATAATTCTGATAGTTCTGTGCATCTATACTGGAATTGAGGAGTTAAGTAAGTGGATGGTGGGAGCCTAGTTTGTTATTATTGGAGTAGGAGTTCGCAGATAAGTAAAATAAAGAAGGAGGGTAAAAAAAATCCATGTGGCAATGGCTTAGAGCTGGAGATATTGGTAAGATCTAATGTTTAACACACTCTCTCTCTCTATATGTGTGTGTGTGGGTGTGTGTGTGTGTATGTGTATACATATATATTTTTTTTCCATATGGAAATATTTATGAGTATGTGTTTATACACAAGTTAGTATACATATTTATTTCTTTTTTCTGTCTGCTGAGAGGACCTAAAAGAAGTGATACCCATAGTAATAATGAGCACACTCAAGATCCAGATCTTGGTTTCCAAAACCATGTACTAGTAAAAAGAACCAGCACTCCCTGGTGAAATGACTGATTCTAGGGAATATATGAGATGAGCCTGAAGCATCTTATAGTGTCAGAAAATATACAAGTGCTAAAACAAAGAAAACTGTATTGATTATGTCAAAGGGGCACAGAACCCAACTGAAAGAGCTCCTAATGCAAAGCTTTAACAATTTGAGCAACAAAAAACATGACGTAATACTAGAATATAACCCAAAGTACAAAATGAATATCCATGAGCCATGCTGATATAAATAAAACTCAACTAAATTGATAAATGGGAGAAGAGACAAATCTGTATGGAAGGATTCTAAATAAAGTAGATTCTCTGCCCTCAATCAGAGAGAGCATAAATCCCCACTGGGGACTGTGCACAGCATCTTCCTTCCAAAGAATACAGAATGGAAAAGGGGGAAACTAGAATAATTCGTAGTGCCAAAATCTGGCAAACACTGCTTCAGCCATACAGTCAAGGTTAACATCAACAGTTACAAAACATGTTCATAGGATGTACCTTTCATATGGTAAGAATGAATGAATGAAAATGTGTATAGTATTTTGGTCCCTGATAGTGCTAGAGAACCAGTAAATTTGCCTTCATTAGTGTACCACAGAATTTTTTTTTTGACATAAGAAGAAATCCCCACTGCTTTGTATTATGTCACTTTTCATTAAGTTTCCTTTTAGTTGCACCTTCACACCAAAGTAAGAAAATGTCCAGCATTTTCCTGTTCTTTTATAAGTATGGCTATGTAAAGTATAAACTGTAAATGGGCATTTTTGAAGAGTTTTTAGAAACACAGATCTAGTTACTGTCTTCACCTGACATAAAGAAAGTATCCCTTACCCTCCTCTTTTGTTTCGTTTTTAACTAAAAATTCATCTTTGCTGATTAAGAGGATCACTGCCCCCTTATCACTAGAAAGAAGGTTCTGTGAGGAAACGGGTTTCTGTCTGTTTTTGCTGCTGCAGTATTTCCATCATCTAGAGAAGCACCTATCAAAGAGAAGATGGTCAATAAATATTTGATAAACCAGTGATCATAGCACTGTCTGCATTTGCCTTTTAAATACTTTCCCTGGGAAGATGCTAATTGAAGCTGTGGAGGTGCCTGGGATTGTTATGTTAAAACAGGTTCTTGGCATTGTCTATACTTTGGGTTAAGTGAGGAAGAAATAATGACAAAACAGACAGAGACAGTATTAAAGAGATACAGGAGAACTCATGATGAGTGTCATGGCATCCTAGGGAGGTCAGTATTTCCAAAATGAGGTTCTCAATAATAAATATTTCAGAGTAATGAAGACCAAGCATTAGATTTATTGATTTACACAATAATGACTAATTTTGAAAGAGCCCTTGAGGATGGGAATAAACCAAATAAATTCCAAGGTGTTAATAAGTAAGAACAATTGGAAATTGAGGCATTAGTAAAGTTTCTTATTAATTTTATGGTTGTGTATGAATGTGTAAGGTCATATGTGTTATGTTTCAAGTATCTCTTTGCACACAATAAATATTGCTATTCTTTATGTAATAATTACTATTTCAAAATGTCTTTCTCATAGTTTAAGCTTAAAAGTGAGAAAATGTATGTTGTATGTTGTTCAAATAGTCTTTGCAACCCTTCACAGCCTTAAGCATGATACTGAATGCACAACCAACAAACTTCTAATAAATGCCATTTCACTGTCATATTAATAGTTCTGTATTCCGTTTTCCCTTTTCTTAAAATCCACGAGTCTTCTATTGCAAAATAATTGATAAATTATATTTAATATGTAAAAAAATACCAAGTTGATACCTCTAGCTGGTAAAGAGTTAGGCAAAAATGTTACTATAGCTTAGGAATAGTATACAATAATACAAAATTTATTTGTGAATCCTTGAATAATTTGTAGAGCACTTTAACTTTCATTGTTTCAGTGAATTTTATAACATCCCTGTGAGGAAGCAGTATATGATGTTACCATTATTTTGAGAAAAGGTAATAAAGTTTATGATTAGGTTTAGGTAACTAAACCTAACTGCAAAGCCACTTATCATTTATAATCTTTGTCAATCACTTAACATTTCTAGCTTCAGTTTCTTCTCCTGTAACATAGTCCTCTCTATAGATCTATTGAGAAAATTCAATCTGATAATCAGGTGCATTTGACTGCCATGCCACATACAAACAGATATAGAAATAAACCAATTTCTGATTGGTTTAAGGGGAATATTAAAAACAAATAGAATATATACTTGGCAAACATAATAGCTGAATTAATCTTGCCTTTGGGTTCCCAAAAGCTTTTTCTTATACCTTGAGTCACACTGGTATTTGGAGTGCTAGCATTTAGTATATTCTTTTTAGACATTACATTTGATTTTTAGGTCCCAGAATTTATTCAGGAATATTTTAATAATCATTCTGCTGAAAATCTAATGCAAAGATTGTCTCTCCAAAGGTAGATTTCCACTCTCTTAATAAAAGCATAAAGAAATTACTCAGAAGTTCCTTTTATTCCACAATATCTCATAAATTGAGAGCAGATAATGAGAATGTATTTGCAGTCTTAATGTTGTAATTCCCAGTGGAGATCTTCACATTTTTAATTATTTAACGATGTCATTTAAATATTATCTATCCTCCATGAATATTTCATGTTCATCAAAAATTCCCTGAAAAAGTAAAAATACCCTGTACATTTGTTAAAGCAGACAGTATCAATAATAGCATCCAAATGGTATTTCAGTGCCTTTGGCTTGGGGAATAGTTTTCAATCCAGTGGTTCCAATCAATCATCTAAATTTTTGTAAGAGTACACAAACTGAGGGCATGTTAACAAAAGGAATCTTGGAAATAGGGTTTGAATAATAAAGTAGAACTAGAAATAAGCTCTGTCTCAAGATCAGGTGTTCTTCAGGGACATGTAGAAAGTCTCTATAAGTCAAAGCTAAGCCACTTCCATTAATTTGATCATTTTTAATGCATGTGTTACGGACTGAACTGTATTCACCCAAAATCTATATGTTGAAACCTAGCCTGCCATGTAATTGTATTTGGAGGTAGGGAATTTAAAGAGGTACTTTAGTTTAAATGAGGTCGGACCCTTAATCCAATATGACTGGTGTCCCTGTAAGAAAAAGAAGAGAGAGTAGGGATGTGTACACTCAGAGAAAAGGCGGTGTGAGGACATAGCAAGAAGGTGGCTATCTGCAAGCCAAGGAGGGAAGGCTCAGAAGAGGCTGGTGTCCTGATCTTGAACGTTTAGCTTTCAGAACTATGAGCAAGTAAATTTCCACTGTTTAAGCTCCTCAGTCTGTGGGATTTTGTTATGCGAGCCCCAGCAGACTAACAACATATTTCCTTTAGAAGGTACCATGGCCTGTGGAATATTAAAAGCAGAGGTGTGAAGTTAAGTAATTACAGGGAGCATAGTTAAATAATATGAGTTACCATATCTAGAACATCTAGTTTGTTTTGAGTAATTACAAAAGATACATTTTATTTCCAACTAAAACCTATAATGTTGGCATAATTATTCTCAGCATATAAGTTGAGAAAACCGAGGATTGGAAGAATTTTTTTAAAAAGGTTTTATTTATTTATTTTAGAGAGAGATTGAGAGAATGAGAGAGAGCACAAGTGGGGTAGGGGAGAGGAAGAAGCAAGCTCCCCATGGAGCAGGGATCCCCTATTTGGGGCTCGATCTTGATCCTGTGACCTGGGATCATGACCTGAGCTGAAGGCAGACACTCAACTGATGAGCCATCCCGGCACCCCAAGCATTGGAAGACTTAAGTAACTTCCTCAAATCAAGGAGATGAAAAGTAATTGATAGAAGATTAGAACCTAGATTATTTTTTCAATTTAAAGTGATGACCTTGTCATTATGCCTAATGCCCCCATCTCTGCATCTTTCTGTGACTCTGGCTTTCACTTTATATTCTTGTACTTTTCTCAGTGCACCCCCCCCAACCTGTGCATGCATGTATACACATTCTCTCTTTTGTCTCTTCTTTTCTGCTATAGTTCTGGCCCATACATTGATGATGCTTAGGAAATACAGTGTCCTACTCTAAATATGTCCTTCAGGTTACAGAGTATGAGAAACCAAGAAGTGGAGAATAAAGTCAGGAAGGACTGTGTTGTGGTTTTTCTGATTATTTACTGAGGACCACTTGCCATCAGTTCAACCTTCAACCTATTTTGCCTGCTTCTAACCATTTTGTTTTCAATTACTATTTTACCTTGGTAACAAAGTCAGAAACTTTAAATGCATTAGTTTCATTGTTATTTAATTAAAATACAGCTTCTAATTACATCCTCTCTGATGAAGTAAGAAGCAAGTTGAAACCATTGAAAAGTGGACTATTGGAGAACTTTTGAAGGGTATCAGAAAAGTTAAGAGATTGGGAAACTCTGCTTTATGAACAGAAAACAAAATAATTAGTAGTAGGCATGTTGGTCTTCTCTCTTTCTAATCTATTCTCTCCTCTGTCAACTTTTACCCTCTTTCTTCTGCCTTTCTCCCCCCTCACCTTCTCTCCCACAGTGGGTATTCTTTCTTTGGAAACGTGTTTAGTTTTTTTTTCTGAAGAGTCTGTCAGTAATTAATGAAATTGAACAATTGCATGTGTTCAATATTGGGAATTTTTCTAGTTTCCTGTTGCTTTGAACTAGGGAATTTTGATGTGAATGATTTAGGATGTTACCACCCATTAATACAGTGCTTGAATGTATTATCTCCCCTACTATTGGTAACAACCCAAAAGAATGTTGCTTGGATTATTCCCATTTGTCAGATGTAGAAATTGTGTCATAAAGATGCTTAGTTACTTGTCAGAGGCATATACCCTATAAGGTTGGAATTTAGTAACCTAAGTCTATAGATTATACTTGTACAGATTACGTAACATATTTAGTGTTCCATATATTACACAATTTATAATGCCTATTCAGATATCTGGGCAGCTCAGTTGGTTTAGCATTCAACTCTTGATTTCATCTCAGGTCATGATCTCAGGTTTGTGAGATCAAGCCCCATGTTGCGCTCTGCACTGAGTGTGGAGCCTGTTTAAGATTCCCTCTTCCTTTGCCCTTCCCTCTTCTCTCTCCCTCTCTCAAAACTAAACTAAACTAAACTTACAACTTTCTTCTTAAATTTACAATAAACAATATATTTTTACATGTTAAGCCACTCAAAATGGAATTTATCTTTTACTTTTATTTGTTTTTGAAAGAGAGAGAGAGAGAGAGAGAGAGAAGCAGGGGGAGGGGCAGCAGGAGAAATAGACTCACTGCTGAGGAGGAAGCTTGATGCAGGACTCCCAGGACCCTGGGATCATGACCTGAGCTGGAGGCAGATGCTTAACCAACAAAGCCACCCAGGTGTCCTATCTTTTGCTTCTTAAATCTGAGAAGCCAAACTTTTTATATAGGTATAAATGAATTTCCTACTAAATCCAGATATGTGAGAAGCCATATGCATAGACTATCAGATCTAAAACAGAGAATATGGTGAATTTACTCCTCTTATTTAATGCTTGACTCATATTTTATAGTCAGGTATGCATGTACATATGTATCTCTTTTTTTGAGAGTTGGAATAGGAAGAGATTATAACAGTTAAGTCCATAGATTTTGGAATAAAAATGTCTGAGTTAATCCAGTAGTAAACATTTCTTCTTAAATAGTCTACTTATGCATATAGGTCTCAAGTTCTTAATTTGAAAATGGGGAGGATGATAGTACATGCCATACCGAGCTCTATGAAATTAAATGATAAGATACATGTAAAACATTTAATACTTGTCACACAATAATTACTCATTAACAGCTAGCTCTATATTTCTTCCCATAACACTTTGTTTCTGGATTAGTTATTCTGTGAGGAGGATGGATAACAAGATAAGTTCTTGTGGCAGTAAGAAATTGTCATGTTTAAGTTTTATATATTCTTCAGATGCACTGAAAATAATAATGTTAGTGATAACTTCAATTGTCAACAACTCTTTGCCAGAAATTAGCAGTTCTAAGCAAAGGACATTTCAAATCTTAGATGTCGAAAGTTGGAAGATAATCAGAGTTTTGGTTTTTGGTTCTTGAGTTAGAAAGAAAACTACAAAGTGATACATGCAGCACTTCTAGGTGGTTTCTGCTAGGGTTAGGTTATATTCTAATTGAGGATCCATAATACACAGTCTATCCAAGCCTTTCACCCAAATGTCTCCTGAACTGCCACCCCCTAACTACACACACATATATCCAGAGTATATGAACATGGCAGTGTAAAGGTATATTACCTCTACCTAGCTAGATAACATTTACATTTCCTGATTATGGAAGTTTAACTCACTAGAATATATGTAATATACAGAAAATTTTTTTTTAAATCATCAATAAACCCACCCCATGTTTTCCATTATGGAATAAAGACCACTCAAAAGACAACAAAGTCTGTTTTTTCAGAACTTGCTATAGTAAAGGAGAGAACTATTATCACTTGCAGACAGAAGAGTGGGAAGGCTTAATAGTTAAAAACAAGTAAGGCTTTAGGTATGCTGTGAATGGAGGCTTTCTATGGAAAAATTGTAGGTGGGCTAACTAGAAGTGGGGCATCCTATGGGATTAGCAAGAGGTAATCAGATACTGGCTTTGGGGGGCTGATTGTTACAGAAGTTATTGTTATTTGTTTGGTTTCCTGAGATAATGGTCTTTCCTTACAAGTTTGACTTGTAGATAGTAATCTGGTTTCCTAGGATGGTTGCTGCCAATTGTGAGCTAGAGTTCTGTTTTCATATATGGTTTGACTATTGTCCTTTTATATATTTATATATTTATTATATTTATTTATATTTATATATTCAGTCTCTAACTATATTTAATACAGTGTGTTTTATCCCAGATCTCCCCATCCCATTACTAAGACATATAGTTTATTGTAGAGTGATTAATTTATTTTTTATGGCTAGAAAAATGTGTATTAACCACTAAGCATCCCATTCCCCAAAGAATAATGTCAGTGGTCACAATTATTACATATACAGAGCACCTATTAGGTGGCAGGTTTTAATGGGTCTAGTATGTTAATGATGACATGGTTGCCTACCTCAGAGAACCTAGAATTTTGCAGGTGTAGACATGATATGCGTCTAGATGTCCTGTTTGCATCAACATTTTCCATGAATGATATCATGCATTTATGACTGAAGTAATCATGTTAATTCATTTGTCTTTGACCCATAAAATTATAGAGGGCCATTATGCAAATGAAGAAATATTGAAGTGTAAAATGTGTAATGCTCAAAGTTAGACAAGTGTTTAAAAAAATGAAAGTAATTCTGTATTTTAAAGTAATTAGCTGTCTGAAAAGTCTTTAATTAGTGTATCATTTGAATTTAGAATTAATATCTTAGATATTAAATTGCTGCTTATTTCAGATAATTTTAGTGGCTAAATCAATTGCAGTTGAATGCAATTGGATGTTCTAAATGCTCTATGTTGTTTTTATTAATGAAAATTAAACTTAGATTGCATAATTTGTGTACACAAAGTTAAATTTATAATTGCTATTAAATACCAACTCAAGAAACATCGTAAATGCAAAATTTTAAATGAATTTCATTTACATAGTCCCCAGTAAATTTCTCACATGTTAAATATGTACACATATTTTTAGCAATTATGATTTTTATATGTGGAGATTATTCAGATTTATTTTGAGTGATTGATGACAACCAGTTCCCTGAAACTTGATTATTTTATCATAAAACTCTCTGAACTGAGAAGTCAATGGATCTTGATTTAACTTGTTTTTTGATTTTTGTAATGTTAAAGTGCATTTTTCTCCCATGAGATACTATGTTAAAACTAAATTGTACATGTCTATGTGTGGGTGCACACTCACACAAATGGTTATATATATTAGGTTTATATTTTATGCTGGTGTGATCTTTTATCACCCATAGAAGATATATTAACAAAGGCTATTTCTTAACTTGGGTCTTGGGATATATTAACAGGGGCTATTTCTTAACTTTGGATTCAGGCCATTCTGGAAACCAAGACTTTGACTGCAAATTTTGCTGGATTTTCTATCCTTAACAAACTAAAAGGATTTTTTAAAAATTTTGATCCTCTTCAAAGATATAAAAATTTGTTGAGAAGAATCTAAGTATATATAATAAAAACTCAATCCATTAAATAGTTTAGTTATGACTATACTGTTTTTTCTCAACAAACTAATACTAATATTCATATAGAATATTATTGCCAAAACAATTTTATTAGGATAATGTGGTGAACCTCTTAGCCTGGAATGTCTTATGATGATGAGTTTGACCTTGTCCTAATTTCCCATTCCTTTCTGAATTCTGTCCTGGTTCTCAAGCATGTTTTACTCCCTCTTTAGGCAACCCTTTCCCAGTCCCAAATACCCACTTGCTTATATCAACATTAAAATGTTAATTCCAAGTTATTCTTTGTGTCCACCAATAATCTTTCAGAGTTGAGACATTCTAGTACAGAACTCATTACCTACATTGTTATTAGTTTACTGTTTCTAATATTATCTGTTATTACACTGATTCACATAACTGTTAAAAATTTCTCCAGTTGTTAATATTTGCTTTCTATAGCTTTTGCTACTGCTTAGGGATTCTTGTTTCTCTGAGCTACTGCAGTAAATGGCCATCACACTGTAGCCACTCACTTTCTAAAAACAAATTCTGATCTGAATGGTAGTAAAATATTTATTACTAATTTTTTATTACCCTTATAAGTTACAGATTATTTTTTATGTCATCAGATCATTGCCAACCCTAGGGTTGACATCTGGAGTTTACTTTTCTTGGAATTACCTCACTAAGCTTTGTGGTATAACTATTTCATACATATATTTATGCATATTCTTAAACTCATACATATTAAATGGCCATTTTCTACTGAAATACAACATGTGGAATGATCTGATTTTATGAAGAGTTAAGTTAGAAGTAAAGGGGCTAATATCTGTTGAGCGTTTATGTTTCTCCAGACACTGCATTAACCTACACGTTTCCATATTTTCTTGAAATAAATGTAGAAGGTTACTGTCATCAGACCCAATTTGCAAATGAGAAAACTGAAGCTCAGAGAGGTTAAAATTGATCAAGATTGCCAAGCTATACATTATAGAGCTTAAATTAGTATCTCAAACTGTCCTCAAAACTTATGATTTTTTCAAAATATTACATTATGTGTAAGGTCCAGATTTCCAATCTTCTTGTGCCATGAATACCTTGAAAAGAAAGGACATGGGTGTTTAGGAAGACAGATCCCAGAGATGTTAAGTCATAAGCTTAGAAGGGATTTTTTTTAGATTGTTCCTTTCACTTGAAGTAGGATCACACTAATTCACCTGAACTGGCTGAAGTTGAATCCTATTTATAAACATCTCTGAAAGAGGATTTGATGGCATCCTCTTGGCAACATATTACATTATTGGAAAGTCCCCATTTTATCAATCTGCAATTAATCTGTCAACAGGATTTTGTTAAGTGCTTGCTGAATGTCAGGCTCCATAATATGCAACATCTGTAAGAAGCAGTATCTTCCTACAGAGATAATTTAGTGCAGTTGGGGTGAGAAGGCAGAAAATGAAGTGAGAACGGGTTATTCAGAATAAATGCTGATTCTCAAATAAGCAATAAAGGATTTCAGAAGACGAGGAAATACCTATGGATTATATAGGTCCCACGGGATTTTAGAAATGACAGTTTAAAATGGAATTTGAAAGCGAAGTGACTCCCTTGCTTCAAATTCAAAAGTAATTCCCCTGGATATGAGACACAGCTAGCCATAGCACTACCTTAGTTGCTTATATAGTAATCATTGGGTACTGGAATGTATTTTCCAAGAACATGGGCTCTGGCACCTGGGTTCAACTCCAGGCTTTGCTATTACTTTACCAGAAATGTAGACAAATTATGCAAGTCCTCTACACTTCAGTTTCCTCTGTAAAATAGGGTCTTTATAATACCTTTCCATACGGCTGTTTTGACAATTAAGTGAGTTATTACATTCAAATTGTTTACAGTAGTTTCAGGCACATGGTAAAATCTCAATATGCTGCTGCTGCTGATCAGAATGAAGAGAAAGGGGGAGGAAGAGTGGAAGGAGAAGGAAGAGAGAAGAACAAGAAAACAAAGAGGAGGAGGAAGGAAAGAGAAGAAGGAAGAAGAGGAGGAGGAAGCAGAAGTATGTGTTGCTGATCATCCTAGTACCCATTAGAATTACATACAGCTGGGTCCTGCTACCCCCACTTCATAAGCAGTGGGATCTGTAAATATTATCAAACCTCTCTATCCCTAACACCTCTTACCTGGATGAAAGCAGAGAGTTCACTATACCAACCCCTAACACAGAGTAGTATTACTATAGTCCGTTGACTAACTTTTTAAAAAAATTTTTATTAACATATAATGTATTATTTGCTTCAGGGGTACAGGTCTCCAAATCATCAGGCTTACACATTTCACAGCACTCGCCACAGCACATACCCTCCCCAGTGTCCATAACCCAACCACCCTGTCCCTACCCTGCCACCCCCCCAGCAACCCTCAGTTTGTTTCATGAAATTAAGAGTCTCTTATGGTTTGTCTCCCTCCTGATCCCATCTTGTTTCACTTTTTCCCTCCCTGCCCCCCACGACTCCCCACCCTGCCTTTCAAATTCCTCATATCAGAGAGATCATATGATAATTGTCTTTCTCTGACTTATTTCACGATTTCACTGGAACCCTCCAGTTCCATCCACTTCATTGCAAATGGCAAGATTTCATTTCTTGTGATATATATATATATATCCCATCTTCTTTATCCATTCATCTGTGGATGGACATCTAGGTTCTTTCCATAGTTTGGCTATTGTGGACATTGCTGCTATAAACATTCGGGTGCACGTGCCCCTTCAGATCCCTACATTTGTTTCTTTAGGGTAAATACCCAGTAGTGCAATTGCTGGGTCATAGGGTAGCTCTCTTATAGACTTTTTGAGGAACCTCCATACTGTTTTCCAGAGTGGCTGCACCAGCTTGCATTTCCACCAACAGTGTAGGAAGGTTCCCCTTTTCTGCACATCCTGGCCAACATCAATCGTTTCCTGACATGTTAATTTTAGCCATTCTGACTGGCGTGAGGTAGTATCTCTTTGTGGTTTTGATTTGTATTTCTCTGATGCTGAGTGATTGAACACTTTTTCATGTGTCTGTTGGCCATCTGGATGTCTTCTTTATAGAAATATCTCTTCATGTCTTCTGCCCATTTCTTGATTGGATTCTTTGTTTTTGGGGTGTTGAGTTTGATAAGTTCCTTATAGATTTTGGATACTAGCCCTTTATCTGATATGTCGTTTGCAAATAGCTTCTCCCAGTCTGTCAGTTGTCTTTTGGTTTTGTTGACTGTTTCCTTTGCTGTGCACAAGTTTTTGATCTTGACAAAGTCCCTATAGTTTATTTTTGCCCTTGCTTCCCTTGCCTTTGGTGATGTTTCTAGGAAGAAGTTGCTGCAGCTGAGGTTGAAGAAGTTACTGCCTGTATTCTCCTCAAGGATTTTTTTTTTAATATTTTATTTATTTACTTGACAGAGATCACAAGTAGGCAGAGAGGCAGGCAGAGAGAGAGGAGGAAGCAGGCTCCCCGCTGAGCAGAGAGCCCGAGGTGGGGCTCGATCCCAGGACCTGGGATCATGACCCGAGCCAAAGGCAGAGGCTTTAACCCACTAAGCCACCCAGGTGCCCCTCTCCTCAAGGATTTTGATGAATTTCTGTCTCATATTGAAGTCTTTCATCCATTTTGAGTCTACTTTTGTGTGTGGTATAAGGAAATGGTTCAGTTTAATTCTTCTGCATGTGGCTGTCCAATTTTCCCAACACCATTTATTGAAGAGACTGTCTTTTTTCCATTGGACATCGTTCCTTACTTCCCTTTTACTTCATCTTTTCCTTTCCGAATTGATGGTATTTTGATAGGGATTGCATTAAATGTGTAGTTTGCTTTAGGTAGCAAAGACATTTTCACAATATTTGTTCTTCCAATCCATGAGCATGGAACGTTTTTCCATTTCTCTGTGTCTTCCTCAATTTCGTTCACAAGTACTTTATAGTTTTCTGAGTACTGATTCTTTGCCTCTTTGGTTAGGTTTACTCCTAGGTATCTTATGGTTTTGGGTGCAATTGTAAATGGGATCGACTCCTTTTCTCTTTCTTCTGTGTTGTTGTTGGTGTATAGAAATGCAACTGATTTCTGTATATTGATTTTATATCCTGACACTTTACTGAATTCCTGTATGAGTTCTAACAGTTTGGAGTGGAGTCTTTTGGGATTTCCACATAAAGTATCTTGTCATCTGCAAAAAGTGAGAGTTTTACTTCTTCTGTGCCGATTTGAATGCCTTTTATTTCTTTTTGTTGTCTGATTGCTGAGGCTAAGACTTCTAGTACTATGTTGAACAGCGGTGGTGATAGTGGACATCACTGCCGTGTTCCTGACCTTAGAGGAAAAGCTTGTAGTTTTCCCGCATTGAGGATGATATTCGCTTTGGGTTTTGCATAGATGGCTTTGATGGTATTGTGGTATGTACCCTCTATCCATACACTTTGAAGAGTTTTGATCAAGAAAGGATGCTGTACTTTGTCAAATGCTTTTTCAGCAACTATTGAAGAGTACCTATGGTTCTTGTTCTTTCTTTTATTAATATATGGTATCACGTTGATTGATTTGCAGATGTTGAACCATCCTTGCAGCCCAGGAATAAATCCCACTTTGTCGTGGGGAATAATCCTTTTCCTGTACTGTTGGATCCTATTAGCTAGTATTTTGGTGAGAATTTTTGCATCCATGTTCATCAAGGATATTGGTCTATAATTCTCCTTTTTGATGGGGTCTAGGTCTAGTTTTGGGACCACGGTAATACTGGCCTCATAAAATGAGTTTGGAAGTTTTCCTTCCTTTTCTATTTTTTGGATGTTTTAGGAGAATAGGTATTAATTCTTCTTTTAAATGTTTGGTAGAAATCCCCTGGGAAGCCGTCTGGCCCTGGGCTCTTGTTTGTTGGGAGATTTTTGATGACTGCTTCAATCTTCTTACTGGTTATGGGTCTGTTCAGGTTTTCTATTTCTTCCTGGTTCAGTTGTGGTAGTTTATATGTCTCTAGGAATGCATCCATTTCTTCCAGATTGTCAAATTTGCTGGTGTATAGTTGCTCATAATTTGTTTGTAAAATTGTTTGTATTTCTTTAGTGTTGGTTGTGATCTCTCCTCTTTCATTCATGATTTTATTAATTTTGGTCCTTTCTCTTTTCTTTTTGATAATTCTGGTGAGGGGTTTATCAGTCTTATTAATTCTTTCAAAGAACCAGCTCCTAGTTTGGTTGATCTGTTCTACTCTTCTTTTGGTTTCTATTTCATTGATTTCTGCTCTGATCCCTATGATTTCTTGTCTCCTGCTGTGTTTAAGCTTTCTTTGCTGTTCTTTCTCCAGCTCCTTTAGGTGTAGGGTTAGGTTGTGTACCTCAGACCTTTCTTATTTCTTGAGAAAGGCTTGTATTGCTATATACTTCCCTCTCAGGACCACCTTTGCTGTGTCCCAAAGGTTTTGTTTTTATTTTCATTTGTTTCCATGAATTTTTTCAACTCTTTTTTAATTTCCTGGTTGACCCATTCATTCTTTAGTAGGATGCTCTTTATCCTCCATGTATTTGAGGTCTTTCCAAATTTCCTCTCATGATTGAGCTTGAGAGCATTGTGGTCTGAAAATATGCAGGGAAAGATCCCAATCTTTTACTACTGGTTGAGATCTGATTGGTGACTCAGGATGTGATCTATTCTGGAGAATATTCCATGTGCACTAGAGAAGAATGAGTATTCTGTTGCTTTGGGATGGAATATATATATATATAATGTCCATCTGGTCCAGAGTGTCATTTAAAGCTTTTATTTCCTTGTTATTTTGCTTAGATGATCTGTCCTTTTCAGTGAGGGGAGTGTTAAAGTCCCCTACTATTATTGTATTATTGTAGATGTGTTTCTTTGATTTTGTTATTAATTGGTTTATATATTTGGCTGCTCCCATGTTAGGGGCATAGATATTTAAAATTGTTAGCTCTTCTTGTTGGACAGTCCCTTTAAGTATGCCCTTCCTTATGTCTTATTATATAGTCTTTGGCTTAAAATCTAATTTATCTGATATAAGGATAGCCACTCGGGCTTTCTTTTGATGTCCATTAGCATGGTAAATTGTTTTCCATCCCCTCACTTTAAATCTGGAGGTGTCTTTGGGTCTTAAATGAGTTTCTTGTAGACAGCATTTTGATGGATCTTGTTTTTTTATCCATTCTGATACCCTGTGTCTTTTGATTGGGGCATTTAGCCCATTTACATTCAGGGTAACTATTGAAAGATATGAATTTGATGCCATTGTATTGCCCGTAAGGTTACTGTTACTGTATATTGTCTCTACCTTTCTATTCTATTACTTTTAGGGTCTCTCTCTACTTAGAGGACCCCTGTCAGTATTTCCTATAGGGCTTGTTTGGTATTTGCAAATTCTTTTAATTTTTATTTGTCCTGGAAACTTTCTCTCTCATTCTATTTTCAAGGACAGCCTAGCTGGATACAGTATTCTTGGCTGCATATTTTTCTCAGTTGGTGTTCTGAGTATATCATGCCAGTCCTTTCTGGCCTGAGAGGTCTCTGTGGATAAGTGTGCTGCCAATCTAATATTTCTACCATTGTATGTTACTGACCTTGTCCCAAGCTGCTTTCAGGATTTTCTCTTTGTCACTGAGACTTGTAAGTTTTACTGTTAGAGGACGGGATGTGGACCTATTTTTATTGATTTTGAGGGGGTTCTCTGTGCCTCCTGGATTTTGATGCTTGTTCCTTTTGCCATATTAGGGAAATTCTGTATTATAATTTGCTCCAGTATACCTTCTGCCCTTCTCTGTCTTTCTTCTTCTGGGATCCCAATTATTTTAATATTGTTTCATTTTATGGTATCACTTATCTCTTGGATTCTCCCCTTGTGGTTCAGTAGTTATTTTTCTCTCTTTTGCTCAACTTCTTTATTCTCCATCATTTGTTTTTCTATATCACCAATTCTCTTTTCTGTCTCTTTTATCCTAGCAGGAAGAACCTCCATTTTTTTTGTTGGACTTCTTTAATAGCTTTTTTAAATTTCAACTTGAATCTTATGATTGCCTGTTAATAGGATGCTTACTTCTCTTTCTCAATAAAGTTGTTGATACCCTTTGCCTTAGGGTTAGTTCATAAGAAGCAGATCTTGAGAAGAAGACTTATAGACAGTTGATTTATTCAAGCTGTGTACCTAGGAAAAGACTTTATGATAGTGTGGGAAATAGGGCAGGAAAGAAGAAGATCTTAAGTCTTGGACAGGTGGATCCTGAAGGAAACCCTGGAATGTAAATTACATTTAATAATTTGTCCCAATTCTAAGAGGGGGAGCTGAGCTTTTATAACCCTGTGTCTTTCAGTCATGAGCTGAGTCACCCAATGGAAACATAATCTCCAAGCCACTTTTGGCAAATAGCTCAGTATTGCAAAGGCACACTTCTGTTGCAAAGTGTCACAGGGGCATGGCAATAGGTGCAAAGCATGCATGAGCCAGGGAAAGGAAGTCTGTAGACAGTAAAGGTGACTGAGGGAGTCCCTGTAGGGTTGCATGAGTTTCTCTGCTGTGTGTACATAG
Organism: Lutra lutra; assembly: GCF_902655055.1. Classification (NCBI taxonomy): domain Eukaryota; kingdom Metazoa; phylum Chordata; class Mammalia; order Carnivora; family Mustelidae; genus Lutra; species Lutra lutra. Next base: position 93,682,059 of record NC_062287.1, on the reverse strand, counting down.
AATCAGGGAGCTGTCACATTATCTGAGAAGGTACTAATGCAACAGTAAATGAAAGTTTAGGTATAGGAAAGATTCTAGGCTCTGGGCTATCTCATTACTTTGTGGTATTGCCATCTATTGGTTTAGGAGACTGCCATTGATAGACACAACATCAGGAAAGAAGAACATTCTTTTGTCTCAGTAGGTAAAAAAGTACTCTGGCTCAACAGTCTTCCTGCAAAAATTATTAATAATTTATTACAAAGAATGAGGCCTGTGAAAATTACATAAAGAAGGTGAATTATAATGAGAGCTATTATTAATAATAATATTAGTATTATTTAAAGATTTTATTTATTTATCTGACAGAGAGAGACACAGCAAGGGAGGGAACACAAGCAAGGGGAGTGGGAGAGGGAGAAGCAGGCTTCCCGCTGAGCAGGGAGCCCTATGCAAGGCTTGATTCCAGGACCCTGGGATCATGACCTGAGTGGAAGGCAGACGCTTAATGACAGAGCCACCTGGGTGCCCCTAATAATAGTATTATTAACAGTAAACATGTGTATAAATAATGGTAGTACTAATATTTTATGTAGATCCGGGGTAATTTAATTCCAGTGCACCAAGTGGTGGGGGTGGTGGTGGGGCTTATCCCCTTTTTGGTTACTATACCAACAAATCAGTTGTTTATTTGGAAGTGTTTCTGTTCTTTGCTGGTAGTCCCTGGGCTTCAGTGAGAAATTTTAGCTGACATTGAAATAGCCAAGCAGTGCAGTCCAAAAGGATTATGATAACTTCTGACTTCCAGTTAAAGAAAGCTGTCAGGAAGGATGATCAAGAGTGCAGTCACAGAGACATCAAATAATTTGGGAATTCTTGGAACTGTATCTCCAAGTCTCAGTGTAATGATTGGGTCACAGTCTTCACTTGTTAGCAATTTCACTTTCATTTGTGATGATCATTCCATTCAGCTTTGAAATGAAATTCGTTCCAGTATATAAGGCCATAAAAATAATAATTTTCTTCAGTTGGAGGTTATGGGTATAGTAGTAAAGGAAAGAGTAGAGACAGGGAAGGGAAATTAGAAAGGATACTATTTGACACATAACATAGGGCTGTTTTCATCTAATAAACATCAGGTGCATATTACATCAATGTAATGACTGATCCTTTCCAGAGAGTTCCACAGTGGCTGCCTGCATCTCCATTATTATCTGCCAAGGAAGGCAGCATAACCTGGACTGATGCTGATTGAGTAAATATTTTTCCTGTTTTTCTGCAAAAATCTGAAGCCATCAGGATTGTCTTCTTTGTTCAGTATGTTATGCTATTATTCATCTCACTGGTTGTCTTCTTTCAGCCCATAAATTAGCCTACACTCCTTTATTTTATTTACTTTTTTTAAGATTTATTTATTTATTTGACAGAGAGAGATCACAAGCAGGCAGAGAGGCAGGCAGAGAGAGAGGAGGAAGCAGGCTCCCTGCTGAGCAGAGAGCCCGATGCGGGGCTCGATCCCAGGACTCTGAGATCATGACCTGAGCCGAAGGCAGCGGCTTAACCCACTGAGCCACCCAGGCGTCCCAGCCTACACTCCTTTAAAATGCCATTCCCCTCATCCTCTGCCATTTCTCACCACCCTCTTGTCTCTGATACTCAAACCACATCTGGCTTTTTACAGCCTCTAAATATGACATAAATCAACACTTGTGAAATATATACATGTTGTTCCTTTTTTACTGGAAATTTCCTTCCTTATTTTCCACTTTTCAAAATGAACGCCACCCTTATATTTTGAAAAATCTCTTTCTTCCCTTGTCTGTCTTCAGAATTTATCACTCCCTCCATTGTGCCCCAATAACTTTGAGTCCACATCGTTTTGGTAGGGCGTGTGCCACTTTATTGCTGCTTGCTATATATAGACAGTGTCACTCCTCCTTAAACTGTGACTTCCTCTAGAGCAGGAACTATTTTATACACATGTTTATCTGTAGTGTCTGTGACCTGGCATTCTGCCCACTGGATAATATGCCTAGTGAGTGAATTACTTGAATTTAGAAACAACTGTACCGTGTATTGCCTGGCCCCCTTATGCAGCCTTTCTTCTAGTCTGTTCTCATGTGTTTTTCATGTATCTACTACTGTATAACAGAGCACCCCAAAACTCAGTGGCTTAAAACAACAATGGTCATTTCTTTATTTCTCATCAGAATAGGCTGAGCTCACTCAGATGGTTCTTAATCAGTTTTATGTAATTACTATTTGAGATGAGGACTCAGTCTGGAATCACCATGAAAACTTTACTTACATACTTAGCTGTTAGTTGTTGCTGGCTGTAAGGCTGAGACCTCAGGACTCTTGCTGGAACACCTGTAGAGAATTGTTTTTATAGGTACTGTAGGGAGTTAGTAAAAACTAGATGGAAATTACCTACTCATTCTTTTTTTTTAAATTAATATATAATGTATTATTTGTTTCAGGGATACATGTCTGTGATTCATCAGTCTTACACAATTCACAGCACTTACCACAGCATATACCCTCACCAATGTCTATCACCCAGCCACCCCATCCCTCCACCCCCAGCAACCCTCAGTTTGTTTCCAGAGATTAAGAATCTCTTACGGTTTTCTCCCTCTCTGGTTTCATCTTGTTTCATTTTTGCCTCCCTTCCCCTATGATCCTCTGTCTTATTTGTTAAGTTCCTCATATCAATGAGATCATATGGTAATTGTCTTTCTCTGATTGACATATTTTGCTTAGCATAATATCCTCTAGCTCCATGCACATTGTTGCAAATGGCAAGATCTTGTTTTTCTTGATGACTGCATTATATATATATATATATATATATATATATATATATATATATACCACATCTTCTTTGTTCACCTGTTGATGGATATCTAGACTCTTTCCATAATTTGGCTATTGTGTACATTGCTGCTATAAACATTGGGGTGCATGTGCCCCTTCAGGTCCTTACATTTGTTTCTTTAGGGAAAATACCCAGTAGAGAGATTGTTGGGTCATAGGGTAGCTCTATTTTCAAGTTTTTGTGGAACTTCCATACTGTTTCCAGGAGTGGCTGCACCAGCTTGCATTCCCACCAACAGTATATTACCTACCCATTCTTTTTTTTTTTTTTTTTAAGATTTTATTTATTTATTCGACAGAGATCACAAGTAGGCAGAGAGGGAGGAAGGGAAGCAGGCGCTCCCCACTGAGCAGAGGGTCCGAAGCAGGCTTGATCCCAGGACCCTAGGATTATGACCTGAGCCGAAGGCAGAGGCTCTAACCCACTGAGCCACCCACTTACCTACGCATTTTTAAATCATGCTTACCTTTCCTATAGGGTTGTTTCTTCTACATTGAATATGCATTCCTATTTTTCTTCTATCTTTCTTTCTTTTTTTTTTTAAGATTTTATTTATTTGAGAGAGACAGTGAGAGAGAGCATGAGAGAGGAGAAGTTCAGAGGGAGAAGCAGACTCCCTGTGGTTCTGGGAGCCCAATGCGGGACTCGATCCTGGTACTCCAGGATCATGACCTGAGCCGAAGTCAGTTGCTTAACCAACTGAGCCCCCCAGGCGCCCTCTTCTACTTTTCTAAATGTAAATCCATCCATCTTCCAAAGTTAACTTTCCCGGTCAATCCAGCCATTAGTTACCTTTACTGTCTCTAATCACTCGTGACTCTTTCAATCAATCTTTTCTGCCCAAAACCTTATTCATGAGAAAAAGCACTTGATAAAAACCAACACATTTCATGATGAAATCAATAAAAAACTTGGGGAACTTCTTCAACCTGATAAACAGCACTTATGAAAAACCCAAAGGTACCCTCATACTCAATTGTGAAAGAATGAAAACTTTTCTTCAAGATCAGGAACAATAAAAGAATACCCACTTTATCACTTCTATTGAACATTGTACTGGAAGTTTTAGGCAGAAAAATTAGCTGATTATAAATAAATAATTTAAATAAATACGATCTAAATTAGAAAGGAGGAGGGGTGCCTGGGTGGCTCAGTGGGTTAAAGCCTCTGCCTTCGGCTCAGGTCATGATCCCAGGGTCCTGGGATGGAGCCCCGCATCAGGCTCAGCAGGGAAGCCTGCTTCCCTTCCTCTCTCTGCCTGCCTCTGCCTACTTGTGATCTCTGTCTATCAAATAAATAAATACAATCTTTAAAAAAAAATTTAAAAAATTAAAAATAAATAATAAATAAATTAGAAAGGAAGAAAAAAACTTACCTCTTTTCTTTGATGACATGATCCCATGTACAAAAAATCTGTTTGAGGTACCACTGCACATGCACTAGGCTGTAATAAAAAAAATTGAAAATAACTGTTGATGAGAATAGGGAGGAATTGTAACTCTCATATATTGTTCATGGGAATGTAAAATGGTGCATCCATTGTGGAACATACTTTGGTAGTATCTCTGATCTAGTGATTCTACTCCTATGTATGTCCCCCCCAATCTAAAAAACACTGTTCAAAGAAATACTTGAACATGAATGTTCATAGTAGCACTCGTCACAATACCCACAAGGTGGAAACAACTCAAATGTCCACCCGTGGTTGAATAGATAAATAAAATGTGTTATATACATAAATGGAATATTATTCAACATAGAAAGGAAAGAAGTACTGTAAGGAACAAGATAAGTCAGGCATAAAAGATCACATATGTTTCCATTTATATGAAATATCAAGAATAGGTAAATCCATATAAACAGAAAACAAATTAATAGTTGCCAGGGATGGTAGTGGGGAGTAAGGGGTGACTGCTTAATGGGTACTCGTCTCCTTTATGGGTGATAAAATATTTTGGAATTACATAGATGTTATGATTGGCACAGTAATGTGAATATACAAAATGCCACTAAATCGCACACTTTAAAATGGTTAATTTTATGTTACTTGAATTTCACCTCAATAAAAAAAAAAATATGATAGTTATATGACCCCAAGTAGTAGTGTAATTGCTTTACTAACTCAAATTAGTTTGTCACTTTTCTGAATGTGATAATGTGATAGAAAGGACAAAAGAATTGGAATCAAAGCTTACTTGAGTCTTTTTAAGCTTCTATTTGGGACCTGTTGGGGTCCTCTTGTTGATGGTTGGCTGTAAGGAGTGTGGGCACCACAATATCTCTGAGATACAGAATTTCAGAAGAACATCAGACCTACTAGCCTGGATTTTTGTTTTCAGAGGAGAGGAATTGTACACGTGTTCCCAAGATACCTCACTTCCACTGCAGCAGGCCATTTAATTGGAAAAATTCCTAAACATTACAAGGTTCTGTTTTTTTGAGAGAAAATGGTTCTAGTAGATGACAGTGACATAAAATAGGGAAGGCTGTTTTGTCCTGGAGTCCTTCCCCTCTGGCATTTAACTAATAATCCCATAAGCCTCACCAGGTGAGAAGCTAGATCAACTCGTAGTACCACAACAACCTGCCATGCTTGCGTTGTCCTTTTTAAAGAGCAGGAGCATGGAACTTATTGCAACAACACAGTTTTGAGAGGGAAAGGGGACTGTATTACGAATTATGCTGAGGCAACAGTCATAAACTTGCACTATCTAGGCAAGCCAGGACTTGTGATCTCCTGATTATTAGGATATGAACAAATATAGGGTCATGGACTCTGGTGATTAGATTTAACAGAAATCAGTGTCCTAAATTCGTGACTCCCCCATAGAGGCAGCATTGTGTAGGCTTTGACACTTGACTCCTAGGCTTTGGTGTAAAACGCTTTTGGTTCCTGCTCCATTGTCAGGAGTGTGTGCTGGTTTGTAGGTTTGCCATTGGTCAAAACTAGGCACAGTATGCAGGCTGGTGGCTGCAGGAGCAAAGGGCCCCCTGGGGTAGTGTTATGTGTTGAATACAGACGCCCCTTTTTCCTTCCTGGGTTAATCATATCCAGTTTGCCTACTTTTTTTTTTTTTTTTTTTTATTTGAGAGATTGAGAGAGTACTCAGTGGGGAGGGGCAGAGGGAGAGAGAGAATCTCAAGCAGACTCCCCACTGAGCATGGAGCCTGATATGGGTTTGATGCCACGACTCTGAGATCATGACCTGAGCTGAAATCAAAAGTCAGATACCTAACAGACTGAGCCACCCAGGCACCCCCAATTTGCCTACTTTTATGTTCAAAGGTAGGCTGATTTTCCTGAGATACACAGGCCTTTCATGATGGGGGTAAAAGGTAAAATGTCAGTATAGTCAGTGAAAAGGCACGTACTGATTTGGGGATGAGGGGGCTATAAAAGCATATGTCATTCATGGAGGCTTATATTGTATAAAAATAATGTTCCTATCAAATGATATTCGTGGTCTTGGCCAAATTAGCTCCCCTTCCCCTAGTCTCATTTCCTCATCTCTAGGAATTGAAAACCCTAGCTGCCAGTCTTTGAATAAGTGATGAGTATGAGCATATCAGAGGGGACTGTGTGGAGGCAGGATGAGATGATGCCAAGTGTTTTGCAGTCAGATCAGGCTGAGATCAAATGCTCCCTTTGCCATTTATAAACCATTCGTCTCCTATTTTGTGCATATTACATAACCAATATGAGACTAAATTCTTCTTTAAATAGCAAGGGCTGCTGAAGATGGTTGGATGAAAATTTCTTAAAGCTTATATAGTAGAGTAAATGTCTGAGAATAGATAAGAAAAAGGACTGGGGGAAAATGAATGATCCACGAGGGGTTCTATTTAATGAATGGTGATGACATGATGGGGTAAAAATAAAATTTAACTTTTATTTTAGTATATGAAAAACAAATTTCAAATGGAGGAAGGTCTTGCAAGAAAATCTAGTAGAACTTAACCAAATTTGGATATCCTGAAGCCATAAAATAGACCATAAAGGTAAAAATTAAGATAACTGTGAGAAAAAATTATCATCTATGAAGTCAGCTGACAAATATTTGGAAAATACGTGTCTCTGGTGACCAAAATGTTGTATCTGTTATATACAAATAACTTTAAAAAAAAAGACAAAATAGGTAACCAAACAGCAAAATGGGCAGGATAAATGAATAATAGAGAAATTTGAAATAAATCCTAATGACTTATAAACATGGAAATGTGTTAAAAATCATTGGTATGTTGGGAAATGCAAAGTAACAATGATTTATTTGTTCAGATATGGCTAACTTCAATAAAGAATAATAATATATTTCTTTCATGATTATAGGAGAAAGAATATTCTTGGGCATTGCTAAGTTAGAATTGTCTCGTGCCTTTAGGAAAGCAAACTAGCACTATCTATTAAATTTTATACATAAAATAAATAGTATCAACCTAGGAATTCCACTGCTTGAAATTCATCCCAAATAGGGATATCTATTAGTATATGTGAAGGCATTTATAAGGATACTAATTATAACATTAAAACAAAACAATAATAAAAATGAATGCCTATCAATAAAAGAATAAAGGAGTGAATTCATATTGGACTATCATTTAGCCAATAAGATAAATGATTTGAAATATCCCTCTTGGATTTGGAGGAATTTCCACAAGATATCACTGAGTGAGATAAACTGTGTAAAATATGACTGTACATTCATAAAAAAATTAAAAACTTTGTAAATATGTATATGTTTAAATACAATGCTTTATTGAACCTAAAATACCATTGATTATAAAACACACCATCATTTCATATAAAGGAAAAATGCTGAGATTAAACTCTGATAGAAGGCTTTTTTATCATTAAAAAAATTTAACTTTCATTTAAAAGTCTCTTTTAGATTTAACCACATATCAGTACTTGCCTTATATAAGTTTTTTTTCATACATGAAAAGGAACATGTAAGCAAAATAAACTGGTCAAGATTTTATTAAATCTTTTTCATATCCACAGTGGGACTTTTATGAGTCCCTTTTCAAATTGAGGTCAGATATTTTGGGTTTTCACAAAATGTATTCCCTTGCAATCAAGATCATTAACATTTATAATGTGAGAATTCCAGCATTGTCTACAGACTTTTTTCCCCAGGCCCCCAACTTCCATTCTTTAGATACTGATATGCCTGCATAGATCAGAGCAATTAAGTTACCACTTGGATGTTTCACAGCAATTATTATTGTATCTTAATTTCAGAGGCCTTAAACTGTGACCAAGATGCAACTTAGAATCGGTGAAATCTAAAGATGCCTGTGTAAGTAATTATGTGATGATAGAGAAAGCTATGGGAGAAAACATACTAGGCTCTTAACTTGGGGTATCTTGGTGGAGCTGGCACAAGGTATGGATAGAAAGTATTAAGAGGGAAGGAAGTGACAACAGAAAGGGGGAAAAAATTTCCTGCTCTAAAAACACAGTCACCTGACACAATATTGAACAATGAAGTTGGAGGACTGGTATTACCTGAACTCAAGAGTTACTATAAAGCTATCGTAATCAAGGAGCTGTATTGACAAAATAGTAAACAAAAAGAATAATAGAACAGAAGAAAGACCTTAAAACAGACTCAAATAAATACAGTCAACTGATGGTTGAAAAAGGAGCAAAGGCAATACAAGGAAGCAAAGACAGCCTTCTCAACAAATTGTACTGGAACAAGCAGACATCCAAAAAAAAAAAAAAAAAAAAGAATCTAAATATCCTTACACTCTTCACAAAAATTAACTCAGAATCGACCATAGACCAGCTGTAACACCTGTAAAACCTAAAACTACAAAACTCCTAGAAGATAACATAGGAGGAAAAAAACCTAGATGACTTTGGGTATGGTGATGTCTTTTTAGACCCAACCTCAAAGCACAATCCATGAAATAAATAATTGATAAGAAGGATTTTGTTAAAATTAAAAACTACAGTCTGTGAAACAAAAGAGAATGGTAAGACAAGCCATACACTTGGAGCAAATACTTGTGAAAGACATCTGATCAAGCACTGTTGTCTAAAATATGCGAAGAACACTTAAAACTCAGCAATAAGAAAACAAACAATCCACATAAAACATGGGCCAAAAACCTTAACAGACACTTTACCAAGGAAGATGTATGGATGACAAATAAGCATATGAACAGATGTTCATGGATATTTATAGCAGTTTTATTCATAATTGCCAAAATTCTGAAGCATCAAGATTTCCTTTGGTAGGTGAATGGATGAATAACTGTGGTACATCCCAACAGTAGAATATTATAGGCATGGGGTGCGGGGGAGGAGAGTTATCAAGCCATGAAAAGACATGGAGGAAACTTCCATGCATATTACTAAGAGAAGCCAGTCTGGAAAGGTTGCATGCTGTATGATTCCAACTACATGACATTCTGGAAAAGGCAAAACTATGGACACAATAAAACGATCAGCCATTTCCAGGAGTTAGGAGGTGGAGTAGGGCAAACATGCAGAACACTGGGGATTTTTAGGGCAGTGAAACTATTCTGTATGATACTATAATGATGGATATTATAATGATGGATAACAATGTCATTGTACATTTTTCAAACACACAGAATATACAACACCGAAAGTGAGCCCTAATGTAAAGTACAGACTCTGGGTGGTTATGATGTGTCAATATAGGTTTGTCAGTTATAAAAAATATTCCTTGCTAATGGGAGATGTTAGTAATGGGGAGAGGCTTTAAATGTGTGGGAACTAGGGCTGCAGGAGAAGTCTCGATTCCTTCTTCTCAATTTTTCTGTGAACCTAAAACTGTTGTAAAAAGAAAAAAGTCTGAAAAAATATAAATACATACATGCATAAGTAAGTTTTACAATACACACAGTATGTTTATAATTACACTTTTGCATTACTATATTACGTTTGCATGTTCACAGGTAAAAATTTTTAAAACTTTTTTTTTAAAGGCAAGGAAAGAGTTGGTGAAGAACTTCACAAGGGGCTATGTGCTGTATACAGTTGTAGGAGTTAGGAAATATTTGATGGGATTAAATGAGCAAGCATATGAGATAGTTATGAAAGTTACAAAAGTTATATCATTGGGTGTGGCAAGTAAGAAAACGTTATTTACTTTTTTTTTTTCCCCTTTGAGTCCTAGACATTTCTCTATTCCCACCCTATTTCCTCAAGGAGTACTGGGAACATTGCTGAAATTCAACAATATTTCTTGATAGACTGATCAATAACAGAAGTTGGCCGGAACCAGCATTTTCTATGGTGAGTCTTGTAGGATGTCAGGCATTTAAGATATTCTGTGGAAACACGGCTCTGTGATTTTAGCTTGAGAAAAACTCTTAACACTCTATTGTTTTTTGGCAGATTCACAGTTGCTTTGTAGAACTTGTATCAAGTAATTTTATTGTGCTGGTAATTTTCAGAAAACCTAATTATAGAAACTACTTAGCATGTGTAAAACATCACTATCTGGAATTTGTGTTCTATGAAGTGGAAAGAAATTGGTTTCTAGAAACTGGTCTAGGTAATAGGAACTGGAAAGGTATGGGCATGTCACTTCACACATTTGTAAGGGCAGAGAGCGATAATTTCCCTTGATATTTTAAAGCAATGATTTAGGAATGAATTGGTATACATTCTTAGAAATACATTCTTAGAAGGTAGCTTTTTCAACTATATGTCATTGTGATATTGGGAGCATGGTAATTGAAAAAAATAACAGTAATGACGTCAGTCATGAGGAATGTGTATACAGCTGACCCTTGGACAACATGGGTTTGAACTGTGGGCATCCACTTGTCCGTGGGTTTGTTGTTTTTGTTTTGTTTTGTTTTGTTTTTTCAGTAAATATATTGGAAAATTTTTTAGGTAATTTGGAAAATTTGGAAAAACTCGTAGATGAACTCTAGCCTAGAAATACAAAAAAAATTTAAGAAAAATGTATTATGATAAGAGGACAGTTATATACTTTATGTATGTATATAGCATATAATACATATAACATACAAAATATGTGTGAATCAACTGTTTATGTTATTAGTAAGGTATCCAGTCAACAGTAGACTATTAATAATTAAGGTTTGGGGTAGTCAAAAGTTTTTTTGTGGATTTTTAATTGTGCAGGGAAGGGGTATCAGTGTCCCAAACCCTCATTATTCAGGAGTCAGCTGTTTTTAACAAGGTTATAGAGCTCTAGCATGAATTTCTGTTTCCGTTTTGCTGTTCTTAACAAGACTCAGAGATTCTTTTGGTGGTCCGAGGAAGTGGGAATTGTGTTTGAGACTCTGAATGACTACTTCTCCCAGGGCACAGGATTTTTTGTTTGTCTGTTTTTGTTTTAGAAGTCTTGGCTTAGGGCACCTGGGTGGCTCAGTGGGTTAAAGCCTCTGCCTTCAGCTCAGGTCATGATCCCAGGGACCTGGGATTGAGCCCTGCAAGGGGCTCTCTGCTCTGCAGGGAGCCTACTTCTTCCTCTCTCTGCTTGCTTCTCTGCCTACTTGTGATCTCTGTCAAATAAATAAATAAAATCTTTAAAAAAAAAAAAAAGAGAGAGAGAGAGAGAGAGAAAAAGAAGTCTTGGCTTGGGAGAAAAAAAAAAAAAAAAAGCCAGTCAAACTCTATTGGCAAAGGGGAGAGGTGTATAATTAGCATTTTGTGGTAAGGATAAAGAGTGAAATGTTTCCAGAGAGAGCATAGAGTAGAGAAACTGGGAGGGGTGTATAATCAGCATTTTGTGGTAAGAGTGAAAAGTTTCCAGAGAGAGCATAGAGTAGAGAAACTAGAAATTTCTCACAGATAGGTCTTTCTTGGTTCAAGATTTTCTGACTCATTGGAAGTAGTCAAGCTCTCTTCCCTGAGAAGAGGAGTAGAGATGCTTTCTTTTTTGCTTTGGAATGGAGGGGAGAACCTGGAGGCTACATCTAATAAACTTCTGGGGAGTTTTAGTTGGTGAATTAAAATTAAAGTTGAAGCATGGGGCACCTGGGTGGCTCAGTGGATTGGGCCGCTGCCTTAGGCTCGGGTCATGATCTCCGGGTCCTGGGATCGGCCTGCATCAGGCTCTCTGCTCAGCGGGGAGCCTGCATTTCCCCCCACTCTCTGCCTGACTCTCTGCCTACTTGTGATCTCTCTCTCTGTCAAATAAATAAATAAAATCTAGGAAAAAAAATGATGATACAAAATTAAAAAAAAAAATTAAGGTCGAAGCAGAGCAGACATCTGTGAGCTTAGTGTCATGTGACTGAAGTCACCTTTCCTCAGTGGTTCAGAAGGCCTTGTGTTAAACAAACCATTTCTAATGGAAATAGTGTGTCAGAGAGAGAAACAGAGCAATGGCCTGGGTGAACCAATTATAGTCTAGAACTCTCCCTAGTTGGTTCTATAATAAAATCAGTTTGCATAAGCCTTTGTTTGTTTTTTCAACAATGGTGGTGGGGTGTCTACTCCCCTCTTAGATGAGGTACAGGACTTACTACAATTCTGGATGAGGTTTTCATCTTTTAATAATTCTGGTATTAGCAGTAAAAACTATGAGATGTGAGATTATGCTACTCCAACTGTAGTGGAGTAGTTCATAACTACAGGAGTAGATCCCATACTTATTTTGGACGCAAATGACCTAGAAAAATGGTTTAAAATGTAGATTTCCCAAGGTAGGTTCCCACACCTCACATAGAGATCCTGATTCAATAAAAGTGTGGAATCTAATTTTTTAATAAGCTTCCTAGGTGATGGTAAAGTAGTGGACCAGAGTACTGAAATTTGGAAAGAACAGTTCTGGGCCATTTATCCTGTGAAATGGGGATGTAAATGGAACATGTTCTTTCCTCGTAATTACTTTTGTCAGCCTGATGGTGATATGGCTAAATATTGTTGTGAAAATTTAGATGGAGCCCTGTGGTTCGTGAAAACCCCACTCACTCTTAGGTTCAATGAGTGATTACCATTACTATATGTAGGTTATAATATATTCAAAATTAAAATCATCATCAATTTGCCAGAGTGTAAAACTCTCTATGAAACCAGTCTATGCTGAAAATAAATAAATAAATAAAAAATAAAACGAGGTACAATTAGTGAACTGATTATTTCTGTGCCATCCATATACCTGGGGTAGAAGGTAGCCCGTTGTAGTGAAAAGGACTGGATTTTGGAGTCAAAAGAATTGTCTTTAGATTCTGACTCCAATACTCCCTACCTATAGGCAAGTTGCGTCACCTCTCTGACACTTGGGTTTGTACATTTATAAAATGGAGGTGACAAGACCTACCCAAAATTGCTGCTGTGAGAACGATGGTTTGCCTAGACAATGCAAGTGCTGTGAGAACGAATTCCAAGAGATTGAATGAATCTTTCCTGCTTCACCACCCCACCCCCAACACCACAAACACCAAGCCAGGCACATAGTAGGGGCTGAAAGCACTAACTTTTATTAGCATGGTTGTTATATTTAGAGAGAATATTGTACTCTCAGCTGTCAAAACAGCACCAGTAATTAAATGCTTTCCCCTTCTCTGGTTTTAATGTGCCATAGCATTTTTTTTCAATCCTATATGTATTCTGTTAACCATGCACCCATTCATCCATAGAGCTATAAACACAGCCAAGTAAATGTTAAACTGTGAACCCCCGTAGCCCTAATGAGAACCCTGTCACTCATTTTCTTAGCTCAGTGTGAGCATTTAACACTAAAGAGTCAAAAGGGAATTGAAATAAAAATCACCAAAACACAATGCTTCCAAATCTTCTTCTCCTTTCCCACTCCCTCTAAAACCACCCCAAATTAAAATTTATATATATGAATAAATAAATATTTCATAGTAATACCAAGCTTTAGGAATTAGGATTAGGAAAATTAAAGGAAAAAAATGAAAAATCATGGCTAGCCTTGCCCCTGCCATGGAAATGGGCACATCAGTATGATAGAAACACTGCAAAAATCCCAGTGTAGGAAGAGGAGACCTGTACCTTCCAGATGGATACCTAGATCTGTGTGTATGTCTATAGCTGTATCTAAGGTTGATATTTGTTGATATATTTCAAGTTAGAGGTCAAAAGAGTTTGATGATAATAATACCTAATAACACACACCTAATATTGAATGTATTAAAGACAATTGTGAGCCCTGACATCTATGTAAATCAGTATTTTTGTGTGTATGTGGAATAGCAATATTAAAAAGTAAAGTTTTCCTAGATTCCTTAACCTTTACTTAAGTTAGAGCTTTAATTTTCACCTCTCCTTCAACCACTGACACATAATTAATGGTCTGAAACCAAAATTTTTAAAGTATGGGGGAAAAGGAAGTTAATTGCTATATTTTGGATTTAATGGGTCTCAAAAAAATTATTCATCATGGACCAATAGAAACAAAGAAGCTATGAGAAGGGCTGTCACTTTTAATATAAGTTCCAAAATAGAAAGGCAGAAAATATCTTTTTTTTTTTCTGGTTCCGATACCATGAAACTGTATCTCTCAATCCTCAATTTCTCAATCTCTCTCTGTCTCTCTCTGTCTCCCTCTCTCTCTCTCTCATACACACACACATGGTTTTAAGATTTTGATGTGTAGAGTATTTCTTATCCATGTATTTTTTCTCACAGTTTTAATGCTTAACACAAATTCAAGGTTAGTTAAAAATTGATTTTAGGTGAACTAGTTACTATTAAGTAACAGAGTTATTATTAAATATAAGTAAAATAGAAAGGAGAACTAAGTCCTGAAGAGATTAGGTGATTAGATGACTTCCCCAAATGACACAGTATGGGGAGATGTGCAGGGGAGGGATCTAGAGGGTAGAGTGAAGGTAGAGTTATCTTTACCTGAAATTTATTGGAAGGGAGGAGATAGTCATAATCTCCCTCCACTTTCTACCTTGAGATATCTTTCACTTATTTGTATTTGGTTTTTAAATAATAGTAATACAGTGGCTAGTAAAAATCTCCATTTGCCATCAGAAGTCTAGTGAACTGTGAAGGGGTCATATATACACCTAAAGGTTCCAATGAGGTTATATAAATAAACCATTATTATACACACACACACACACACCATTGTCACTTTTCTGAATGATCGCATATTCTTTCTAATGTAAAATAAACACAACCATTTTATTTTGACATAATCTCTTCTAAAATTTTGACATAAATTCATAGGGAGTATGTACCTGCCCATGGTACCACTACTTATGGCTAGAATAATAACTATCACTGATTCTTTTTTTTTTAATGTGCAAAGGCTTTATGTCAGTTCATTCTCAACTACAATGTAGTTACTATTATTTACCCTCCTTTGGGGTA
Source organism: Lutra lutra (assembly GCF_902655055.1). NCBI lineage: Eukaryota > Metazoa > Chordata > Mammalia > Carnivora > Mustelidae > Lutra > Lutra lutra. The sequence continues at coordinate 93,666,895 of NC_062287.1, read as the reverse complement.
AATATGATTTTTGAGGCTGTTGAGGTTAAGTTACCCACTGGTCAGATGACAACTGAATTGGGGGACAACCCTCTCAAGGTGGACCTTCCAGATTTATGTGGTGGGCCCCTGAGGGGGGCTTTTTCTTAGAAAAGAGGCCCTGGCTTTCAGAGCAAGGAGCTTGGGTTCTAGAGCCAATCAAACTTGGGTCCTAGGCCTAACAGCAACACTGACTATCTGTAGAATATTATGTGAGTATCTTAGCCAGATTGATTCCTAGATTCCCCATCTAGAAAATGGTGATAACAATACCTTACAGGTTTGTTGGGCAGATTAATGAACTAATGAATGTGCTTTTCTATTTTCCTGGAACTTAGGTATGCGAAAACACAGACAAAAACAAAACCAAGACATTTCTAAATTTAAAATTCTTGAGGCTTAACTAAATCATACCACTTACTAACAAACAACAAATTATTCCAATTGGGCTCATTGAGAAGCCTAAAGCTGGAGTGCCAGAGACCATCTGTCCTGAAAGAGAAAAGTGTTTCCATCTCCAAAGGATAGGCACTTCTTTCTTCCCAAGCGTCTGTCTAATTGCCCATTCTCGCCCGTGAAGAGACCCTGGGGACCTGAGGCTATCTGATCTTTTCTGTTTCATTGCTATTCATGCCCGTGATTCCCAAAGTGTGTTCTGAGGCATACTGGAGTGCCACCCCAAATTCATAGGGGGCCACTGAGATGTTTTCAATACACAGGAAAACAGTGATAATTTAACTTTTGTGAGAGACTGTAGGTATTACTAGCTGCAACTAGTTCACATTTCCCAAAATCACGTTACATTCCTGTCGATGGTGTCATATCTTCAGAGAGCTGGGTTTTCAGCAGTTGCTGTGATAAAAAAGCAAGCCCCATATGAAAATCAGTAAGAACAGGAAGTGAGGGTGGCAGTGTCTGACCTGATTCCACACTTTGAGAAGTTGTGCAGTGCCCAACAGGTATGCACAGCCCATTAGCACCACTTGTGGTGATTTAAGAAGGGAGAAAGTTAATTTTTCTTTCAGTTGATATGCATTGCTTTTTCGAAGAACTACTAAGTTGTCAGGACATAAATAGTTCTTAAATTGCTTGGCTCTACCTACCTAACAAATGGAACTGTTAGGTGTTTAGAAGTGATTCTTCAAGTATGATTTGTAACCCACCTGCACCGGCATGATCTGGGGAAACTTGTAACAGATACCCCTGAAACAGGATTTCTGGAATCTGCATTCCTAACTAGTTCTGGTTAATTTTTATACATGCTGAAGCTTAAAAACCATTCACCCAAATTCACTCCCCCTCCTCAAGCTTCTTTTCCTTGAAACATCTGTTTGCATCTTCAGGCCTCCCTACCACCTACAGCTCAAGAAAACCATCCAACCCGTTTTCACCTGTCTGTCTTTAAAGCGACAGGAGCCCCAGAAAAATAACCAGGAGGCTTTGGGCTGGAAGGCTCGGTTCTCCCTGTTATCATTGTTTATGGGAACAGCCAGGTAGTATTGAATTGTCACCTGGTGATGTTAATTACCAGCCAAGCTTACAGATTGTTTCTTTTTTTCTCAGCTCTCAGCTTGATCCCTGAAATTTCAGCATGGAGTCAGGAGGCACTTAATGGAAAGTTAATCAGCCAAATCCTCCCAGTTCAGAAGTTACTCCGTGGCCCTGGCCCATGTTTGGAACACCAGGGTCTCTATGTATTGTGGGGAAGCAATTATTTACCCAGTGCTTCCCAGAGGGCCTAAAAGAGGTAATGACCCTCAACAGGGGCCTCCTGGAGTCCCTTCAAGCCACTTATATACCACAGAGAGAATGGCCTGACTCATTATATTTTTAAAGATTTGTTTATTCTTGTCAGAGAAAGAAGCAAATTAAGCAAAGGGGTGCTTGCTTCTGGGATGCCAACAAGGAGGATTTTTTTTTTTTTTTTAACAGTAGCATCTTATCTATGTCAGTGAAAGACAATGTTATGCGTGTTAGAGACAGAGGTAATCTAGATTTGATTTGCATGTGAAATTTTCTGCTTTCAATCAATAACTGCTTAACAAAGTTTCTGGCTAAACATCTTGAAATTTATTTTCAAAGATAATTTGCATTTGATAATTTGAAGTGTTTTATACAACAGCTGGTACTTGGGGAAAGAAACAGAAGATGGTATGAAAGCTGTCCAAAGAGGACTTGAGTTTCTGGGTCTCTAACGGAGACCACAGCTTCAGATGTCTGAGACATCATGCTTTTGGGAGATGGTTTCATGTGAACAGGGTAAGACTGTGGGCCCATCTGATCCTGAGTTCCTGCTCTGCCCTTGGACAGCTTATTTTCCCTCTGTTAACCTTAGGATCCTTCATCTGTAAATTAGACACAGTGGTACTGATGAAGTTCTAAGAACATAGGTGAGGTTCGGTGGGGTGAGGTCCAGAGGCGATGACCAAGAAAGAATTCTTGAGACAGCTTTAATGCAAAATGGTCATTTATTAAAGCACGGGGACAGGCAGGAAGAGGAGTGGTCTATTATATACTTGTAAGTTAGGGAGGGGATTAGGGATGGCGTAAGTCTCTAAGGAATTTTGGAAGCAAGGTTTCCAGGACCTTGAGGGGCTAGCTATTGTCTGGGGAAAAGGTTATTCATTACTAGTAATAAAACCTTCTCGTGAGACCCTTTAGATGTATATCAGTGGGTCATATGCTTGGGAATGATTGTCCACACTATCTTGGAGGTTTAGAGATAAAGTTTCCTAAAGGAATTGTTAAAGTAGACTTATAGGATCCTGGTTGGGGATAGGGGGTTGGTCAGGCTAGGATTGTCCTTTGCCCTTAGCAAAACCTTAAGGTGGAGGTCACTCTGCCTGTTTTAAGGGCTTGTCAGTAGGTAAGGAAATTTAATAATTATTCTTCTGCTTCTGCGTCCCACATCAGTACCAACCACAGGAGATGTTGATTCTCTCCTGCGTATCTCATAATGCATCTGTTTTCCCCCTCCCAAACCTCATGCACCTTCTTTAACACAGGCCACTACAGTCCCTTGCTACCTGGCCCTCTCACCCCCTCTTCCAGTTGTGCCCTGCCCCAATCCATTTTCTAGACTGTAACTGAATTCTGTGGGGGGAAAAAAAAAAAAACCTACATCTCCAGTGACTTAAAGACATACGGTGGTTCCTCTGGCATCAGGTTAACAGGACTGTTGCTCTTCCAGCTCCCCATTCTCCCTCGTTCTCATCTCTCACAGCCCCGCCACCCAAGCCTACCATGCAGCCACCCAGTATTCTGTGGCTTCCTCATCTGTGCCAAGTACACATTTATAATAAGACTTCATATTTGCTGTTTCCACTGTTCATTGTCTGGGTCCCTGCTTCTCCTTCCTTCAGTATCAGAAGAAAGTTACTTATTTTCTAAAATTTTCCCTGGTCTGAAGATTTTAAGTGTCCTTTCATGTACTTCTCAATCACTTCCTATATAGAATTTCTAGATACACATTGTACATTAGAACTTACCATACAGTCCTATGATTGCGTTTCTTACTCCAGAGTCAGCTCGGCAAGATCCTGGACAAGCTCTGTGCTGTTTCATAAAAGGTAGATTTTCTCAACATCATCTGTAAACAGAGGGCACTTCACCATAAGATTATTATAAGAATTAAATAAGATAAATGAGGGGCGCCTGGGTGGCTCAGTGGGTTAGGCCACTGCCTTCGGCTCAGGTCATGATCCCAGGTCCTGGGTTCGAGCCCCACATCGGGCTTTCTGCTCACCAGGGAGCCTGCTTCCTCCTCTCTCTCTGCCTGCCTCTCTGCTTACTTGTGATTTCTCTCTGTCAAATAAATAAATAAAATCTTAAAAAAAAAAAAAGATACTCTTCCCTTTTAAAAAAAAAAAAATAAGATAAATGAAAAATTGGAACACTCAAAAATTCTGTTTCCTGTATATAGTTGCAGTACGGGTTACCAGTTTATGTGTGAGTGATCCATCCGTCCATCCATCCATCCATCCATCCATTCTGAAAATGTATACATTACCACTATGTACTGGATACTCCTTCAGGCACTGGAAATACAGAAACAATAGAACACAGTCCTTCTTCAGTGGAAAGTTTACACAGCATGGGTATGACTCTTCCCAGTTGATTTTGTCAAATTCTGTGAAGTACCTTTTCACATCTGGGAAGCTAAGTTTCACTTTTAAATACAGCTTGAAATTAAAATGCCTACTCAAGAATGTATCCATATTTTCAAAAACATTGAATGGTCCTGGAAGTCCTTTTGACATGTTTTTACCAAATCAATGGGTCCAATCAAAATTTGAGCTGAGAAAACATGGGTACTCTAAGGGAAAGCTGGCCTATGTCCAAAGGGCTCAGAGATTGTCCCTGCATCCCATTGGAATCTCTCCTGCTTTGCGTATGTTTCGGGAGTGTAGGAAAAAAGAAAAGGACAGTAAAGAAGTTGCTGCCTTTGTAGGGAGACTATAACCACTTACCTGGACCCAAATGATGCTTTATAGACATTCTACTTTCAGCTGGGTACTGCTCGCTGCTTCTCTTCCCACAAACCACCACAGGGAATGGAAGTATAATCTACACAGATTTATTGAGTAACTCCTGGGTACAGTTACTGTGGCCAGAGGCTGGAGGTAATTGGTGAACAATACAGTAAGTTTTTTTTTCTTCATAAAGCTTTCAGTTCTGTGCTGGAGACTGACATTTCAAAAGATAGTTTGTAAAAAATATATTTAACCATAGCTGTAATAAATGCAGTGGGTAGATAACTGCAAGGTGTTAAGAAAAACAAAACAAAACACACCTGTGAAACCTCACCTGTTTTGTGGATAAAGACAAACTAATGAGCTTGTTTGACAAATCCCGTTTAAAAGGTGAAACCTTGATGTTGGAGGGTGGGAGAGCCTTCCAGGCAGTAGAAACATTACAAAGGACCAGAGATGAGGGATTTGAGAAACTAAAATGAGGTCAGGGTGTCAGGAGGGTGGATGTAGACTATCAGACTGCCCCAAAATGAGGCCAGCAAGAAAGGCTAGTTGGGGTAGGTCATGTGCATTTAAAGATACTACCCAATTTAATTGTCATAACACTTTGTACACATTAATGTCATCTTTCGACAGTTGAAGGAACCAAAGTTCAGGCAGCTAATGTGACTGGTCTGAGGTCCTTTAGCTGGGAAGTGGTACTGGGATTCAAATCAAAGTCTGTCTGAGGGCAACATACATCGTCATTGTCATCATCATCACCATCTTGTAACTATAACGCATTGCCTTATTCATAGAAGAACCAATAGTTTTCACTCGTTCTCAACTTTAACTACTAGGACCAAGGAATGAAAATCTCTCTCCATTTACCAATCTCACATCTGGTTCCTCTTCCTTTGCTTTATGTGGCCCATCAGAATGGCACTCCTCCGGAAACATACAGAGAAGTATGCATTCTGTGCCAGGCAGAGATGCCCTTGGGGCTCCTGGACTGGGTGGGGGTGTCCAGGAACAGGATAGTCACTTGGCGAGGATAGCAGCCTCTCCCACCCCCAGAGACCTCACCACCATTTGGGGATTGTGGATTCATGTTACGTCTCCCTGAAATGCAATGACCGTGTTTTAATACCTCACTCAAGACATTTTATATGCATTCCTTTCATATATTCAAATGTAGTTTTTCTTTCTCAGAGTCCAAGACTCTGGCAGAAAAAAAATCATCTCATTAAAGAAAAATTGTGCCTTATCCCACCATTCTGTGCCACACCCGTTCCCCCAGCACAGCCACTTTTTTCTTTTCTTCTGTAAGTACAGGATCCAACATTTACACAAATTTAAAAAACTGTGCCTAGAATAATAATTTCTGTAGGCTCAGCAATGCTATTCTTCACTTCATTTGTGTTTGAAATTGCAGTCAAACTGAGTGAACTTCCTCCTTCTCTCTGACACAGCCACTGCAGATTGTGAATTATAGCTAAATACCAAAGTGTTATTTAATGCAGCCGGGAAGGAGTGATGTGAATGATAGTCCATTACCATTTTACACACAGAGATCAGTCTCCAAGTTCAAGGCTATTCTCTTAGCCATGCCAGAAAAATTACACAAGCCGCTACTAGTTTTTATAACCCCCTTAGGCAATGCTGGAGCGATAAACATGATGGGAATGAAGTCTTACCATGTGTATCTAACAGCACCAAAGAGAGTGGCTAGTTCAGTGCTGACACAGCACTCAGCTTATATTACAGGTTTAACACATTACCTAGCTCTCTCTTTGGGCATCTCATTCCAAGCAGGAGCTGTGTGTATATGGTCCCTAGTCTCCATACATGTTCTGTTAATACAACTGAGCTCATGCTCATTCTAAGAGGGAAGAAAAGCTTTGTAGGAAGCTCAAACTAGAGCAATGTGGGGCTGATTTCCATGGTCTCGGAACAAGTAGGTACCCTGAATAGGCCAAGATGTAACATCTGCTCTCCCAAATCCACATTCTTGAAGTTCCCACCTCCCAACTCCTTACTAATATTTCTCAACCATATATGATGACCAGCTAGTTCTGTGTGAGCCCAACATCCATAGGTGATTGGTTCATTAGTGGACATTTGTCCCAAAGGAACTCAGTCTGCAAGTCCAGCAGGTGAACTGTAATTAGGAACTTTGCTGACCAGGTCTGGTGGAGGCAGATTGGATTGATCAGATCTTCCCAGAAAAATTATAAAGCGAATTGGAAGATTGGTAGAAAACCAAAAGTAGAAATGGCAAGATAGGCAGTGGATGATTTACTTAGGAAAATGACAGAGAACCAGATGGGGACTAATGCGCTCTTGATATGGAGATGTGGAAGAGTCATTGGGGTCAGAAGATATAAATTAACTATGGACCAACCTTTCAGTTGCTAATCTAGGTTTTCAACTCTATACAGCTTTTCCTATATTTTTATACTTCTGATTATGCATCATTTCTTACAATCTCACAAGCTTATAGCTGTGTGCTTATCCTTGGTTTTTATGGGGGCTGGAGGTACAGCTAAGGTTGTATCTTAATTATTTCTGCTGGATTCCTACAATAATTTTGCTGTAAAGTATTTGTTGCCATTCAATAAATATCCATTGCTTGAGTAGCTAGAATAACTCTTAGGTTTTTGCAATCAAAACCATCTTTTAAACCCAGAAAAAAAAATATGTGAGACCATATAGCTCAATGTAACATACCTAGCACAGTAGTTCCTCCAGAGGGCCTATAGTTTAGAGTTTCGAGGTGAGTTTTGCCATCTAGGATCCTGTTGTTTTTTGGGTAACAGCACGCCATTTCTGGAGAGGGAAGTAGTAACTCTCTACTATGAAATGGTAAATAACCCTATGGACAAATGGGGTTTCTCTACTTTCGTATTATTTCTGATGAGTTGGCACAGTGAACAAAACCTCAAACTGAGAACAAACACCCATGTATTAGGGTTCTCTGGAGAAAAAGAACTGATAAGATAGAGGTATATATGAGGAGATTTATAACTGGAATTGGCTCAAGCAGTAATAGAGGCTGAACAGGACCACAATCTGCTGTCCACAAGCTGGTGAACCTGGAAAGTTGGTGGGAGTCCAAAGTCCTGAGAACTGGGAGCTACAGGTATAAGAACCATAGTCTGACTGCTTGAGAATCAGGAACTCTCATATCCAGGGGCTAGAAAAGATGAATGTCCCAACTCAAGAAGAGAGAGAGGGAATGTGTCCTTCCTTTGCCTTTTTTGTCCTGTAAGAATTCCCAGTGGATTGGATGATACCCAACCACATTGGTGAGGGCAAATCTTTATCCAGTCTACTGAATCAAATGGTAACTGCTTCTAGAAACTCCTACACTCAGAAATAATGTTTTTCAACATCCCTTAGCCCAGTTAAGTTGACACATAAAATTAACCATTGCAATGCACCTATAAGAAAATCATTATGTGTCAATGAAGATTATAGCAGAATGGGGCATGACTTATAAGTAGGACCTGATGGTGGAGGGTTTTGTGATTCTGGAACAGCTTGATCCTACCTAACTCTGCAACTGACCTTGCAGAACTCTAGCATAAAGGAAAAAGCTCTCTAATTAGGAGTGTAGCATCTCTTCCATGGGAACTCCTTATAAAAAAGATGGAAGTGGGGCGCCTGGGTGGCTCAGTGGGTTAAAGCCTCTGCCTTCGGCTCAGGTCATGATCCCAGGGTCCTGGGATCGAGCCCCACATCGGGCTCTCTGCTCGGCGGGGAGCCTGCTTCCTCCAATCTCTCTCTCTGCCTACTTGTGATTTCTGTCTGTCAAATAAATAAATAAAAATCTTAAAAAAAAAAAGATGGAAGCAAGAAACAAAATCATTTTCCTAATAATGGGGAATGAGAGGAGCTCCAAAGGCCTAACAAGATCAGATACCTAGAGATTTTTGCAATATGCAGTCATGAACTTGGATCTCTGGGCTGCAGTGCAATAGATCAGTGTGGGAGGAGGCACACAGAAAAATGCCCCTCTCCCCCCAAATGTCAGGTCTAACTGCTAGAAATTAAAAATACTGTCTTATATATAAAACAGGATTTTGAGATGGAGATACTATCCTGGATTGTCTGAGTGACCCTAAAATGGAATCACAAGTATACTTATAAGAGAGAGGCAGAGAGAGAGAGATGACACAGAAAATGAGAAGGCAATTTGGCCACAAGGTAGTGATTGGAGTTATGTAGCCACAGTCAAGGAGTGACAGCAGCCACTGGAAACTGAAAAGAACTGATTCTCCTAGAGATAAGGGCTCGGGGCACTGCTGACACCTCAATTTGCCCCAGGGAAACTGATTTTAGGCTTCTGGCCTCCAGAACTATAAGAGAATAAATTCCCGTTGTTTTAGGCCACTGAGTTTTTGGTAATTCCTTACAGAAATCACAGGAAACTAAAACAGAGGGGAACCACCCGAAAGAGAGATCGGAAGTGTAGTAGACACTGAAGCAGAGGGACGGCAATCTGTCTACCCAGGGGACTCTAAGAAAAAGGACCTTACCTCTGATGGCCAGGCTGGTATATACCTCCTAATTCTTGGTAGTACTTGGGAAGGAAAATCTGAGGAAAGCTTGGACTTTTTATTAATCAAGCAAATACAGCTTCAAGCGTAGTATTTGGGGAGTCTCTGTGTGAGTTAGCAGATGAAGCAGTTTGAGCATTAGTGAACATTAGGCTGACATTACTCTTACCTTTCCTTCATAGATTTGCTATGGCAGCTACTTTTATTTTTATTTCCTTCTTCCGCCTTCTTTCTTCCTTTGAAAAATTAGTTAATGGGTACACAAACGATTTTTAAATCAAGAAATAGTTGAAAAAAATTTTTCCTTATGGCTTCCTTAGTGGTACTTGGCATTTCCCAAGTCAGGTAAATGGGATTCTGGAGGTGGAGCCATCTCAGATGTGCCATGTTCTCTCATGCCCTGGCTTCTTCCACCCACGTTCTTCTTCAGGCTTGGTAGTCCCTTCTCCCAACTCTCAGGTGGACTCCTCACTCCTCCTGACCCAGCTTAAAGCTAGTTCTTCAGATCCACTGCCCAATTTCAATTCTGTCGTCCCTGTTCCAACTCTCTCACTGCACCTGCTGTAGTCCTTTGAAGCATGTGGAGCAGTTGTGCCATGTGCATTTGTAGATCCTGCTCTTGATCCTCTCTCTACGCTGTATGTTTTATGCCACCATCCCTCTCCGGTACCTAGCAGCATCATGGATATCACGATGGAAACTCTGGTGCATTGGAATCCCAAAGATATATAAAGGAAGCCCATGGTTTTCATACACTCGGAAGTAAGCCTTCACATCTTTATTGATTACCTTTCAAAATAACTCATCTACAGTCTCACTGATAATGGAAATTATGGAAGGCAGGGACTATAATTTTTATTCACTTTATAGGACTTTATAGAACCTCAGCCTGCTTGCTGGTTATCATAGCCAGCTCATGATCCCATGATAGGTAGGACTCTTCTACAACTTGTCCTTTTAACCCTCACCCCAAGTCAAAACACCCCAAAATTTCTGCTTTGCCCATAAAATATAGTGGGGAAAAGCTCTATTCAATCACAGGATCTGTAAAACATTCCCTTCCCACAATGAAGACTGGCTTCTACATTGTTAAGCAAAGTACTTAGCATTCTTGGTGCCTGTGATAGTGGCTGGAGAGAACTAGGAGGTTTGTGAATGTTTGTAAAAAAAATCAGATCTCACATTTATTTAGAATTCCCTAGTTTTCAAAGGACTTCTGAAACTCTTTTCTCATAAATCTTAGAAGAAGCAGCACGCAAGCATTATTCTTGGAGTTGGAAAGGAGCCCTAGAAATTAGTGCAATTCCATCTTTTTACACAAAAGAAGATAAGTGCCTTGAAGAACAATGATTTAGTTAATAGAAACACCTGGGGCCTTGTTCCTGTGATCTTATGCTGGCTCTGTAAGATCTTCCTTTTCTCTCCATAATAATATCTGATGACTGCTTGTCACTAAATATTGGTAGAGATGATGATACCTTCTATCCACCTGGGTCCCAGACCTCTGAAGAGATTATCAAGTTTGTATCCTTTCTACCTGATCACACCATCTCTCCAATCTTTATCTTAAATGTCTTTATCTGCCTTCTTATCCGCTCCTCTCCTCTCCTTGATAACTTGAATTCTTTGAGGTTGTACCCTTAATTAAAGAATGTTTTTCCCCATCATGTCCAGAGAATGAGTCCATAGGGACATATAATTTGTGGTTAGGGAAGAAAAGGACACTGCCTCAGCAGTATGGCCAGAAGAATAAACTGTGACAAGCACTGGCATGACCAATGTCACAATCATATCACTTATATTCTGCTTGTGGTGAAGAGCCTTAATTAAAATCTATGGAACCATGTTGAAAAATACCTTCCAATTTACAAAATGAATGGCTTTCCCTTACCCTTTTAAAAGTAGGGTATATTATGATGTATCTCCCTGAACCTCAGCTTTCTGAGCTGGAAACCCTTGAAAAAAGTGTAGCAGAGGTTGCATAAGCCTAGAAAGGAATTAACACATAGGATGATTATTAGGTATCAGAGAGCATACCCGAGCAAGGCTAGGGTAAACCGTATTACTGTGTCTTGAGGCCAAAAACTAGGATCAAAATAAAAAATAAAATGTTATCATGTGATTTCCCTACATATCTTGTTTTCTTTATCTGCAAAATATACTTGATCATAATTATCTTGGAGGTTTGCTAGGAGCATTGAGAGAGATAAATAAAGATTGTAGCATGAAGTATGGAATATAATGAATGATTAAGAAAAGTTATTCTCACATAACCCCCCCCCCCACCTTTGGTATATTTCCTTTGCTTCCCCTCTTTCCCTTCTGTGAATTTGATCAAATGGTCTGGAAAACAGTAATGCATCTGCCTGGGGAGGACTCCAGGCATGACTGCTAGTATGCAGAAAGAATCAGAATCACCAGACTGCCACATGCATAGCAGGGGGAGGAAAAGGCCATGGGGAACCTGATACAGCCTTTTGGCTTCTGATTAAAGTTGCAAACATATCTGCTCCCTAGTGAGCCCAGGAGCAATGTTTGCTAACGTGAGTTTCTCTTTATGCCCACTCTAATTTAGTGAGAGCTCCTTAATACCTAGAATACATATTCTCAGCAGGTAAATGAAGATTTTCCTTCATTTCAATAACAGAAACAGATAGATCACCTAAACTCGCTTATGTGTGAGAAAGACCAGTAACAAAGAAGAAAAGACACACAACAATCAGAAAAAGCAGTGTTCAGGGAAACAATTAAGAGAGTAAACAATGGAACACTTTTTATTTCATTAAAATTTTATCCTTATATTCAAGGGCATATGAAACAAGAGCAGGCTGCTATGAATAAGAAATAGTAGAAATACTATAAATTAAAAATAAGATTGTCATATCTAATTAAGAACAGTTTTAAAGGAGTGCCTGGGTGGCTCAGTGGGTTAAAGCCTCTGCCTTCAGCTCAGGTCACGATCCGGGGTCCTGGGATCGAGCCCCACATCAGGCTTTCTGCTCGGTCGGGAGCCTGCTTCCCTTCCTCTCTCTGCCTGCCTCTCTGCCTACTTGTGATCTCTATCTGTCAAATAAATATATAAACTTTTTATTAAAAAAAGAACAGTTTTAAAAACATACCAAGAACCCTTAAAATGTAACAATAAGAACCCAATTCAAAAATTAGGCAAAGGTCTTAACAGATACATCACCAGCAAAGATATACAGATGGCAAATACGCATCAGAAGAGATGCTCTGTATCATATGTCATAAGGAAAATGCAGATTCAAACAACATTGAGATACAACAAACCACCTATTAGAAGGACCAAGATCTGAATGCTGACAACATCAAATGCTGGGACGGATGTGGAGCAACAGGAAGTTCTCTTCATTGCTGGTGGGAATGAAAAATGGTACAGCCCCTTTGTAAGAGTCTCACAGTTTCTTACAAAGCTAAACATACTCTTACCATACAATCCAGCAATCAAGCTCAGTGGTATTTGCCAAGAAGAGTTGAAAAGTTATGACCACACAAAAACCTGCATATGGATGTTTATAATGGCTTCATTCATAATTGCCAAGAGTTAGAAGCAATCAAGATGTCCTTTAGTAGGTGACTGGATAAATAAATTGTGGTACCTCCAGACAGTGGAATACTATTCAGCACTAAAAAGAAATGAGCTGGGCACCTGTGTGGCTCAGTTGGTTAAGGGTCTGCCTTCAGCTCAGGTCATGATCTCAGGGTCCTGAAATCAAGTCCCACATCAGGTTCCCCACTCACTGGGGAGTCTGCTTCTCCCTTTCCTTCTGCTGCTTCCTCTGCTTGTGCTCTTTCTCTCTGTGTCAAATAATTAAGTAAAATCCTTAAAAAAAAGGGAAAAAAAAGGAAATGAGCTATCAAGCCACGAAAAGATACAGAGGCACCTTACATATGTAGTACTAAGTGAAAGGAACCAATCTGAAAAGGCTACATACCATGTGATTCCAACTACATGACATTCTGGAAAGGGCAAAACTTGGGGAGACAGTAAGAAGATCAGTGGTTACTAGGAGTGGGGAGGTGTATGGGGCATGAATAGGCAGAACACTGAGGATTTTTTGGGCAGTGAAACTACTCTGTATGATACTATAATGGTGCATACATATCCTTATGAATTTTTCTAAACCCATAGGACATACAGTATTAAGAGTGAACCCTAATGTAAGGTGTGGATTCTTACAGATGATAAGGTGTGTCAGTGTAGACTCATCGATTATAACCCATCTGCCACCCCTTTGAGGAATGTGGATAATGGGAGAGGCTATGTATATATGCAGGTAGGGGATATATGGGAAATTTATCTTCCTATCATTTTTGCTGCTTTAAAAAAATAAAGTCCATTTAAAAAAAAAAAGCTTGTCAAGCTTAAAAAGAAAAATACTAAATAGGTAGATAGCAGAATGAGCACAACTGAGGAGCACTAGAAAAATGATAAATTGTAGGTCAGACCATTTGATAAATGCTCAGAACAGAAAGCAGAAAGAATCGGGCTAATGGAGAAACCAGTGTAAAGAAGCCACATCTGATCTCATCTATGGAGAGAGAAAAGCATCTTTTTTTCTGAGTAACTTCTTGAGAACCGAGGTAGCACTTAATCTCAAGTTTAAAAAGAGAGACTAGCTTTCTAAGCAGAATGAAAGGCTCTGCAGTGGATTGTTCCTAAAGTGAGTGTTGGGTCTGAAGAGGAAGAGTGCCCAGCCTGAGTAAAGCCCTGGACACTCTCATAACGGAGCCAACAAAGGAAGGAAAATGGAAGTGGACAGCTTCACTAGTCCACCTTAGTTAAGTGTCTCTAACGTGAGAATTCTAACCAACTTCAGGATAGATTTAGGTAGATGTTTCCAGTAACAGTCAACAAACTCCATATCTTAACACATTCTCAGTACCCTTCTTAAAATAACTGGGCATCGATAAGGCCATAGATAGAAATAAATGTAAATAAATAATGAAATCACAGTTAGTTACATGAGTCATATACTCTCATTGGAAATTTATGAAATAAAATCGCCAAAAATTCTACCCATTTGGGAACAAGTTAGTTGCAATATAAATGACTAAGGCTATTATTTTCAAGATCAACAGAAAAGATAGTATACATGAAATCAAAGATCTGTGCAAAGGATACGCCTTACAGGATTACTGCATTCTGTTTGAATACAATCTATTAGTCATCATTAGAGAATACTTGAAGTGAAAATAAACAAGGAGCCGAGCCATGGTGGCATTGCCCGTTAGGGACTGCAGGGAAATTTTCACTTAGTTAAAGTCAGATCCATCTTGATCAGGGAATAATATTCTATATTTTTTCCCTTAATCCCCACTCCAAGATATACAAGTTTTCCACCCTACCATTCATGGAGACTCACAATTGTCCAGAATTTTTGGAAGCTCGTTCACAGGTTAGGAGTTATAAGAAGTTCACAACCCATTTTGTTTCTAGTCATCTGAATCTTTCTGCCTTCCTTTTGGCTCTGTGGCCTCTTGAATCTTTTTCTTGGCTGATAGGAGTGGAGAAGAAAAGGGGCCCTCAGTTAACCCCTGAAAAATCAGGAGGAAGGTAGTTACACAGAAAATGCGCAGACCAGTCTTTCAATGTATAGATAACTCAGCCATGACACTAAATGCAGATGTAAGACGATGGTAATTGTCTATTTTATTTTCAAGGAATCATTGCTTATACCTGCAAATGCACAGAAGTTTATATATGTATCCTCTATCCAGCCACTTTAGTGAATTGCTTTTAACTGGAAGTTTCTCAGATTTGGATGTACATCCATTTCATCTGAAAATACAACTTTATCCATTTATTCCTTTCCAACTCCCTTCCGTTGTGGTCATTCTTTTATGTGATTTAAAATCCCTATAGTTTCACAACGCAGTGTGGTTTTTAGATTTTAGTTTGTAACCTTTCCTTCCTCCTCAAACTTCTCAGAGACAGCCTTCTCCTTTATTCCCTGATGACCTTTTTTCATACTTCTTTAAGAAAATACTGACCATCTGGATGATATTACCTTATTTTACCTCCACCAAGTCTATAAATGTACGGACATCTGTACCAATATTTTCTCATTACAATAGACCTCTTATTTCTAACAAAGGTCAATGCCTCCTTTAATGCATTGAATCCCATTTATTTATTTATTTATTTATTTTTAATTTTATTTTTTATGAACATATAATATATTTTTATCCCCAGGGGTACAGGTCTGTGAATCCCCAGGTTTACACACTTCACAGCACTCACCATAGCACATACCCTCCCCAATGTCCATAACCCCACCCCCCGTCTCCCAACCTCCCTCCCCCCACCCCCCTCCCCCCATCAACCCTCAGTTTGTTTTGTGAGATTAAGAGTCACTTATGGTTTGTCTCCCTCCCAATCCCATCCTGTTTCATTTACTCTTCTCCTACCCCCTTAACCCCCCATGTTGCATCTCCTCTCCCTCATATCAGGGAGATCATATGATAGTTGTCTTTCTCCGATTGACTTATTTCGCTAAGCATGATACCCTCTAGTTCCATCCACGTCGTCGCAAATGGCAAGATTTCATTTCTTTTGATGGCTGCATAGTATTCCATTGTGTATATATACCACATCTTCTTTATCCATTCGTCTGTTGATGGACATCTAGGTTCTTTCCATAGTTTGGCTATTGTAGACATTGCTGCTATAAACATTCGGGTGCACGTGCCCCTTCGGATCACTACGTTTGTATCTTTAGGGTAAATACCCAGCAGTGCAATTGCTGGGTTATAGGGTAGTTCTATTTTCAACATTCTTTTTGATGGCTGAGTATCTTATATTATATGGCTGAGTATAATATATATATATATATATATATATATATATATATATATATATAAAATTTTCTTTATCCATTCATCTGTTGACAGACATCTGGCTCTTTCCATAGTTTGACTATTGTGGACATTGCTGCTATAAACATTGGGGTGTACATGCCCCTTCAAATCACTATATTTGTATTCTTTGGATAAGTACCTAGTTGTGCAATTGCTCGGTCATAGGGTAGCTGAAAAACAGTATGGAGGTTCCTCAAAAAGTTAAAAATAGAGACAGGCACTTTTTAAAGAGGTCCAACTTAAGAATAAGGTTTTCAAATTCCACCTCCAGTAAAATACAACCACCCCTAAATCCAATCTCATTTACCACCACCCCTCATAAAAAAATAATAATCTTTATAAGGAAACATTAGCCTTGGAAGGGACTTAATCTTGCAAATGAAAGCAACAAAATTGTTAAGTGTAGACAGACACTAAGCTGCTTGCAACAATATTTGCTCACATTATCCGCATCTAGTATAAGATCTTATTTTCTTGTTGTTTATTAGGTACTTCATGCTCTTGAAAGATTAGTTTTGGATTTTTTTCTTAACTTTTGTGCCTTAAATTTGGAAATGTAACTTTGCATTAAAAGAGGCTTTTCATTTAATTAAAGAATGCATTCTGGAGCTTGACTGCTAATTAAAATCCAACATTTGCTTAACGTGGATGGGTTAATAATTATAGGGAAATCTTATTTTTTTTGTACTTCATGATTTAGCTGCTGTTTAATTTTATACTCAATATTGTAATTAATGTATGTTGCTGTATTTGATTTTGTTTCATTTTTTAAAGGAAGAGAGTAAAAAGAGTTCCATTGTTTTTTAAGAAAATTTACCAACATCACTGTAATACTCTGCTTGATCAATCATGACAACATCTGAGTTCTCCACCAAACTGATGTTTGTGTCTGAAATATTATCTGCTCTTTTTCTAAGCTGTCTCACATTGTTGTTATAGATCAGTGTTAAATTTATTTTATAGGATTAAATCTATCAAGTGTCTTTTTGATTTTTAGACTAAATCATGCAGGTGTAGAAATAACAAAATATATATATTGTCCTGAATAAGCTTACTATCTACTAAGAGAGACAAGTGAAAAAGGCTTTAGAAAAGCATGTAGTGAGTACAATAAAAGCATGGGTTATATATTTAAGGAATAGAGGAGTAGTGGGTTTAGAAATTATCTGAAAAGTTATATCACAACCAAGTTTTCTCAGTTTGCATCCTACCCTTTCATGCGACTTATTAGCCTTTTACTTTAGATTTATAAAACAATCTCTACTCCCATTTCTTACAACGTCTCTCCTGCTTACCAGTCAATTACATTATAGAAGTAAAACTGGTTAACAATATGTATATTTGTAATTTTAATGGAATGAAATACCAAGACATGTAGCTTTTGAGTAATCCAACATAAAGTCAGCTGCTCTGTGCCTTTGATTTGAGGTTCAGATGTCAAGCCAATGTTTAGCTAAAGATCAAGTAGTGATAGTAACAAATGCTGTCTAGAGAGCCTCTGTGTTACATGATCAGTTCATAATGTAAAGAGGTCTTTCTACAGTGGACAGTGGCTATTGTGTACAGTAAAAATCTGGGATTTAGTAAGAATAACTTTTTCAGATATTTTTTAAAGAAAGCAAATCTTTTGAAGCACTAGTTGGACTAGGGTGATATCTAGCATTTATTCCTCATTTAGCAAATTAACACTGTTGCACATATAAAATATGCCAGCTGGAATAATGCCCAATTCTGCCCTCTTTCTCATTTGGTCAAGTAATTTTCTCTCTGAAAGTCAGCTGGGCATATGCAAAAAGCTATTTTTCCAAATTTCAACCTTATGGCAGCATCCAGAGCATGTAAATGGCCTCTGAACATTATTATGTCATACAGTGTGTAATGTGTTAATAATGCAAAAACAGTAGAACATTTTCCTCCAAACACACAAACATAAAAATAAATAAAATAAAATGTTTCTTGGGGCAACATCCATCCAAGCCTTCAGTATTTTTCCACCAACAGAAAACTTTGGAAATTTCAAGACAAGGTCTTTGTAGGTAGGTTGTGAAGAATATATATGAGGGGAAAAATAAGTCCTCAATATCATATTAACTATGATAATTGTTATGACTAAATATATTCCTGATAGTGCCATTTATAAGAAATAATGGAAAGCATCCTCAAAGACTAAAGAGAGAATACTGGTGAGCTAAAATGATCACCCTTCGATGGAATATTGTATAACTATTTAAACTCATATTTTATAAGAGTATACAACCACATATTAGCTTTTCTCTTAATTGTAAGTGAATGAAGCAATAGTATATACATAGTATAGTTGCAACTACATAAAAAAATTAAAAATAAAAGGAAACCAACATTATGCAGAAAACATAGTGTGGAAAAAATTCACCAAAATATTAACTCATTCATTTCTAACTCATTCATCATTTTACTCACTTATCCATTTACTTACATGATATTTATAAGGGACCTTTATGCTATAGCAAGTAGATATTGAGAGTATAATAAAGAGAATGAGACAAACCTTGTAAATGTGGAACATACTTTCAGCTGATTCTAACTATAAAGGTTTAACACTTTGAATTTGCTATCCTTTCTATAAAACATGTAGATTTTTTTAATGGAAAAACTACTAATGCAAAAACAAAAAGAGAGATATTAGCACTGTATCATGGATTTTCCTAAACCTGGATTTTGAGCCTGGCTAACTGATACTTTATAGATACAGCTGAGTTTCATTAGCCTTGGAAGGGACAATAAATTTTGTTGTCAGGTGAAATCCCAGAGGAAATTCCTTGGCAACATCTAATAACCTAAGCTGAAATGGGTCCAAGATGATTTGCAAATCTATAGCTTAGCTCTTATGAAAAATATATTAGAAACTTTAAAAACTCAAAGTGGTAACTGTTTAGCCACACAGACTGCACTGACTTAGATTTTGTCTCAATGATATCGAACCTCAAAAAAAACAAAAACAAAAACAAAACAAAACAAAAAAACAAAACCGAAACAAAAAAAACTTAAAAAAAAAAAAGCCTCAGCCACTCAACATCAAAACACTGTCTTACCAATTTACCAATTTGCTATGCTGAACCCACATAGTTTTTTACCATTTGATGAATGACATTCACCATTTCTTTTATCATACCATAATCTCCTGTCTTCGTCTTACTCTATCTCAATTCCAATCATTTATAAAGAGTGCACAGACATCTGCTGACTACTTTGGTACCTGCTCATCCATCTTTTCCATGAATATTTCCAGTCTAGGACAAGTGAATCCCCTCTTAGAGAGAATATCCATTGCCTTTACCCCATTTACCAAAGAGGTTTGAAAATTGTCTTTCTCACCTCACAGACCAAAGTGGCAAATATAGACCACCATCAGTCTCCCTAAATACCTCCCTACTATTTTCTTTTTTTGGTGCTCTGGAATCTGGCATTCCTTCTGTCCTACCTCATGTTCTGTGAGTTCAAGCCCCAGTTCTTTAAGATGCTGTTGTTCTCAGGCTGCAGTCTTAAATCACAGGCCCTCATACCCATTCCTCAAAAAGATATGGGGCCAGAGGTGTGTTTTTATCTTTACCTAAAACTTCTCTATGCGTTGCTTCTCTCTTTTTCTGGATCCTTTTGCCTATTTGAATTTCCCTCTTGATAAGTTCTTCTGAAGTTTACAATATATGTGTTAAGCCAGCTGCCAACCTCCCAGCTCAGATCAAATAAATAAAGAACGAACCCATAGCTTTCTATTCCCGTAAGGAATTGACTTTTGCTCCACATTCTGCAGTATGGCAGTGGGGATAGGATTTTTTTCCCCGCTGAGTGAGCCTCAAGTCAGGTCAAATAATGACAGTGCCTTATGCATGAGGCTCTACCAGGAAGCTGTGAGATGCATCAAATACTAACAGTGCTCTGGAGATGGAGCTTTTTTAAAAAAAAATTTTTAATTTATTTATTTGAGAGAGAGAGAGAGCATGAGTGGGTGGAGGGCCAGAAGGAGAGGGAGAAGCAGACTCCCTGCTGAGTGGGGAGCCCAATGTGGGGCTTGATCCCAGGACCCTGAGATCAGGACCTGAGCTGAAGGCAGATGCTTAACTGACAGCCACCCAGGGGCCCTGAGATGGAGCTTTCTGAGGCAATCCAAACCCCAAGTCTGCCCTTCTGTGGTTGTAAGACTCCTGGTTTTCAAGACTACCAAGGAGCTGGGGAGAGGGGAATGGGAGTAAGTCAAGTTAAAATGTCCCAGGCATCCACTGTTCTTGCTGAGGTTTAGTGAGTTTTCTTAGATAAAGGCTCTTTGTTCTGTTATAATCTTTTCATTCATTTCTAGAGTTCTGAAAAAGTTCATTTGGACAATTTTGCCCACATTTTTGTTGCTTCTGTGGAGGAGCAGATGTACAGAGGTTCTCAGTCCTCCTTTCCAAAATGGACCCCTCCCCCCCAGTAATAAAAGATTTCTGGGTTCTGAAAACAAGGAACAAAACTGGGAATAAAGTCTGCTCTTGCTCCCATAGAAGTAACCAACCGGCTTCCTAGATTTTATGCTTCTTATTTCTACTGAATTGTTTTAAGCTCGCTCAGATCCTTGTCTTTCATAGACATTTGATTGCAAATAACTACAGGTGAATACTTCAAATGACTGTTTTTCCACCACTTGCTATGAACTACCAGCACTCCATTTACTCCCAGCCCCCATGACTTTAGTGCCTTTAAAATTTAACCCATCAGGGAACCAATTATGGATTCCGATCCTTAAGGTTTTGTTCTTCTGGCTCCAGTTCTAGAATCAATATGAGTATCTATCAGAGAAACAGAGGCACTATAAGTGTTATGGAACAAAATATTTTTAAAGGAATTAGAAATTATACGATTTGGGGAAAAAATAGGAAAATGGAAGTCTAGAAATAAGACTTGAAAGATCACAAAAATGTCCCCTAAGTATTCCTCTTAAAGCATAGGTACGGTTGAACGGAGTTTGCAGGAAGTCTAAGACATCAGATGTGTCCAACAAGCAGGTAGGCTCACCAAGGGAAGTTTCATGGAGGTGTCGATGCAAGTCACTGCTTATCTTTGTGGTGGTAGCCCAGGGATGCTGTTCATACACACGTCCATCAATGAGGAGAATAGCAGGACTTGGAGAGAAGAAGCAGGGCAGACACCTTCCATAGGTGTCCATTACACTTCGTGGGATGTCCTTCAGAGTGTCATGGTAGCTTCTCTGCTTCCGCCATTGAAACCTCAAACATGTTCCTTTTAGCCAACAGTAGCTCAGAATGACATAGGGAAGGGGTTTTAGGAAACAAAGGTCCCAGATTAACCATGCTGACAATACAAAACATAAGCATGGGTTTCTAGTACAGAGATGCAGGCTTTGAGCTGGGCTGAGATTGTAGGCGTACCATAGCTAGTTTCTGGTTAGACTTTGTTTTGCATGTCTTCTCATCAGTAAGTGTTTTATTAAAGGGTGCATCTCAACTTGCACTTCTTTACAGTGGTTTTCCATGACCAGCCAGTCAATAAGAACCTTAGCACCCAGCCCAGTACTGTCTACCCAAGACATCTAATTTAATTATATTTTTTTTCACAGAATCTTTTAGTACGTACAATAATTTATTTGTTTGCTTTTAAAATTTCTTTATTTTGTTGTATGCTTCCCCAATGGGAATGTTAAGTTTCTCAAAGCAAATAACCTTATCAATTTCATTTACTGTTGTATCCCTAGCATTTTTTAAAAAATTCTATTTATCTATTTATTTATTTTTTAACTGTGTTATGTTAGTCACCATATAGTACATCATTAGTTTTTGATGTAGTGTTCTATGATTCATTGTTTGCATATAACACCCAGGGCTCCCTGCAATACATGCCCTTCTTAATACCCATCAACTGGCCAGCCCATCCCCCCACCAGATCCCTCCCCTCCAAAACCCTCAGTTTGTTTTCTCAGAGTCCACAGTCTCTCATGGTTCATCTCCCCCTCTGATTTGTCCCCTTCACTTATCTTCTCCTTCTCCTAATGCCCTCCATGTTATTCCTTATCTTCCACAAGTAAGTGAAACCATATGATAATTGACTTTCTCTGCTTGACTTATTTCACTCAGCATAATCTCCTCCAGTCCCATCTGTGTTGATGCAAAAGTTGGGTACTCATCCTTTCTGATGGTTGAGTAATCTTCCATTGTATATATGGACCACATCTTCTTTATCCATTCATCTGTTGAAGGGCATCTCAGCTCTTTCCACAGTTTGGCTATTGTGGGCATTGCTGCTATTATCCCTAGTATTTTTAACAGTAAATGGGAACAATGTGAGAACATTGTGAATGTCTGTTAAATGAATTAAATCAGAATTTATCATGTCAAGAAAAATAAAACTTTTCTTTTAATATAGTTTTTGAGGGGCACCTGGGTGGCTCAGTCATTAAGCGTCTGTCTTCAGCTCAGGGCATGATCCCAGGGTCCTGGGATGGAGCTCCACATTGGGCTCCCTGCTCGGCGGGAAGCCTGCTTCTCCCTCTCTCACTCCTCCTGCTTCTGTGTTCCCTTTCTTGCTGTGTCTCTCTCTGTTGAATAAATAAATAAAATCTTTAAAAATATATACATATAGAGTTTTTGAATAATTAAGTATGAATAACAACTACAACTGATCATGTAGTTGATTTCATGACTGGATTCCCAATGAATATTTGTTGAAGTAATGAATGAATAATGAGTAAGTGTTTTCACTGCTTTATGAACAAAAATAAAGTGAGACTCTGAATGCATACTTGGTACAAAGTAGTTAAGTATCCTCTTACAAAATGGCAGCAGCATAAATTTGAAGGTGGACAATGGTCTGGGAACATTGGAAACAAATCATTCATTGCAGGGTGAAGTGGGGGTCATGGCAGTGCAATTAGTGAGGCTAGAGTAGGAGTTTAGGGGGTGACCTGAATTCAGAAAGAGGGACCATGAGACAAAAACTGAAACTTCTCTCCCTTCCCCCAATATACCAGATTTTAGAGTCTAGATAATTGGAAGAGGGGTCTAGCTATAATGCCTCTGGAGCTATCATACCAGGAGACATTTGGCTTATTACATAGTTATTGGGTTGTTTGCTTCCATTCAGATTAACCCCTGGAAGTTAATCAAGGTTGCTGTCCTATTCAACTTTGTTATAGAGAGCATGTAGCATACAGTACCTTCCCAATAGATATCCTAATATATATTTGCTGAATAAACAACTGCACACTCCTTTCTGGTAAAGTCTGGGAAGATCTAACCACCTGCAAGGCAGGGCCCTTTCACAGAGCCTTGTATTTTGGCTCCAAGTTGTCAGGAGATCTTCTCTGCCTGAGCCACACATTGCAGTGCTGGGAGTGAAGGCTGTTTCCCTCTGGTGTCATGTCACTTCCACTTATACACCCCTCCAGAGCTAACCCATCTTGCTTGGACTTTAATTAAATAACCTTCAAGGATGAAGTACCGCAGGGGGCAAGGTCGCAGGGATAGCTACAATTATTTCCTGCAGCTATTGATTTTACACTAATGATCTTAAATGATGCATAGCTCTGGATCCGGCAATCTCACTCAGAATGGCAGGTGGGGACTTGTGCTTTGGCTCCCACAAGAGACCAGAGCAATTTGGACAGATTTAAACTTGTTGATGCTATTTCTAAGTGTGAAGGAGGATGAAACTCTGAAATATGGAGGTTATGCAAAAAAATATAAAAGAGGGCATAGTATTAAGATGAGAGGCTTTGGAGCCAGAAAGAATGTAATTCAAAAGGTACTTTTTCCAGAACTGTGTGAGGGCTTGGAGCAAGTAGCTCAACACCTCTGAGTTTTGGTTTTCTGATCATTTAAATAAGATAATAATGTATATTTTATATTTTTTAAAGTATAGAATGTGGCAATTTAAAATCATTACCCATTATGCTACAGTAATTGCTCTTCCCTTTTCTGCTTTTATTTAAGGCATTAGATACATAATTCTCTCCTAGGGATATTTATCTTTTAATACTTGGAGCACCAAAAGCCTTTAAGTATAAAATAAATATATATCTAATGATGGGATTAGAGATGACCTGTTAAGGCTCTCATCCCTGCTATGGTAAAATAGAAAGAACAGTTGAGTTAGACTTTAAAGAACTGGGTCTGGAACCAAGTTTTACACTGCTCTGTGACCTGAAGCAAATTTCGGCCTCTCTGAGCCTTTTGTACTTCCTAAAAAAATATGGACACTGGTAGATCCCACACTGGTTGTTTTAATGATAAAAGAGATTGAAAACGTGAAAGCATTTGACTGAAACATAAGTAGTATAAAATATCAACAGACGTTATCCCACAAATAACCCTTAGTCGTCAGAATGCCTGAAGGACCAGAAATGGAGGCATTTTCACAGCTTCATAAGGAGTTTTGATTTAGAACCCCCTGCTGATAATTTAGGAAATGATGTACACATGCATGAAGGCAGTGGTTTTTCTCCTTTTCTTTCACTTCTGAAGCCAAACATAACCAACAATCGAGGGGTCGAAGAAATCAAACCTTAAGAGTAAAAGATTACACTAAGAAACAAAGCTATAAAAACAATCGTGAGTCATAGACTCATAGCTCACTTCCTCTCTCTCTTTCTCCCCCCAACTCCCTCCCCGGGATCTGAAAGGAAGCTGTATTCTTTTGCTTTATGGCAGAGCG
Source organism: Lutra lutra (assembly GCF_902655055.1). Lineage (NCBI taxonomy): Eukaryota > Metazoa > Chordata > Mammalia > Carnivora > Mustelidae > Lutra > Lutra lutra. Next base: position 93,642,303 of record NC_062287.1, on the reverse strand, counting down.
TTGCATGATGAAGACTAACTCCTGTGTCAAACTGGCATTTTACCATACCAGTTTTTCATGCTGTTTTTTTTTTTTTTAATCTCCTAATTGTTCAAGACTATTTCCCCAGTCCTTTGGGTTGAAATACTCACACTCTAATTTACATCTCTGAAATTCACATATTTACTTATCTTTTTTCTCCAACAAATATACACTCGGTATCTACTATATGTACTCCCTATATGCTAGGTAATGGAAGTCCCATTAAACAACTTCAAATCATTTAAAGTTGGAAGGGGAGTTGGAGGCATGGAAAAAGAATGACTGATGTCCCGATAGTGAGCATATGTAAGGAACGTAACCCACACTCAAATGCCATGGAAGGCATTTAGAAAGACATGATGGCTAAGTTGAGAATATGGGGCTGAATGGACCAGGGTACTGGTGCTGGGGATAGAGAATATGCTTTCAGGGCAAGTCTGAGAATCTGTAAACAGTTTCAAACAGGTGGAACTGAGTTAGGATAGGGAAGGGAGGATAGTGCATAAATGAGCTGGACAGGTATTATGACAAATCATGTGCTACCTTGTGGTGGACAATGTGATGTCCACCCACACCTCCCACCAAGCATTTCTTTTTCTGTCTGTTGGGAGTGCTGTTGGCCAACAGACTTCATTTTTAGGACTGCAAACACCTTGCTATTCAGGGATTGAATAACCTGTAGAGCCACCTTGCTCAACGTTATAACCCTTCTCGGGCTAGCCCATCTATAATGGCTAGTCAAGGAGAAAGAGGGTAAACATCTGGCCATCTCCACCCAACTTGGGATTACTTGGAAAGGAGATTCTAGTGCCAGAGCATCCCATGAAGTGGGCATATCTTCCCTTGGCCCCGCATCACCGCTCAACTACTCCTGCCCACTCTTGCTCCCTTCACCTCCCCTCCAAAGGTTTTGATTTTGAAGGCAGTACTTAATCACTCTGTCTCAAAAACCCCTCCCCAGAGATTTCAGCCTGCTGTTCACACCATCACTTCTCTAGGATCAGCTCTTCATGCTGTGCAGCAACCCTCAGCTTACAAATAGAAAACTGAGACCCAGAAAAGGAAAGTAATTTGTCAAAGAACCACTGTTAGTCATTGGCTGAATAGGTTCACACTGCATTGGCCTGTAACTTCTGTGAACTGGAGAGAGGACTTTGCAAGTTGACCGTATCTTCCCTCACCAGTGTCCTCCCTCATTACTGTCTCCTCACCTTCTGTACTATATCTGTAAGAACCTATTTTCAATTCTCCCAGTGTGGGTGATGAGTTACTTCAGTCTTCATTATCTGTGAATAATTCTTCAGCCAGAGGCCCTGTCTCCTGCCCATGTGCAGCCCATGGCTGCACATCTAGAGTAAGAGTTTATCCATGGAGCCTCTTGCCTCCCCTGGGGAGAGTTAGACAAATTTGCCAACTCCTTTGTAACCTCATAAGGTGCATAACTCTTACAGAACATGCTCTATGCTTTCTTACACTTTACCATTCTAGGCTTAAAGTTCCTTAAAACCTAGACAATTACCCCCTCATTTTTATATCTGCATCACTTAGGATAATGAATAGAAAAAAAATAAATAGAAGAAATTATAAGTTTACAGAGACTTCTGGGTATATGAGCTCCTTCAAAATAAATAATGATTGTGCTGATAATAGTAGCAGTTAAAGTAATCATGAATATTTGAAAGAGCATAATAACATTAAAGAACTTTTGTTCTGTTTTGTGCTATTAAGAAATATCATCCAAAATGTGGAAAAAGTGTGGAAAAGGATGACTCTGTGTCTTTTCAAAATTATACCAGAATATTATCTAACAGGTCCATCTAAGAATCATTTACTTCTCCTAAGTGAATGCACATTTGATTGACATGCTATTTAGTATTTTTTTTTCTTTTTCCATTCCTTTATTTTTTTCCTTTTTTTTTTTTAAATTTTATTTTTTATAAACATATATTTTTATCCCCAGGGGTACAGGTCTGCAAATCGCCAGGTTTACACACTTCACAGCACTCACCATAGCACATACCCTCCCCAATATCCATAACCCTACACCCCCCTCTGCTATTTAGTATTTATTAGAACTATGAGTCTGTAAAATTACACATTTTGAGATGTGTTTTCTGATGTAAAAGATATCTCTAAAACTTATGGATGTATTGCTCTATAGTAATCTTTATCCAGCGTTCTTTCTTCCAGTGCCTGTTTTTACTCAGTTTCTCTAATTCTCCTTTGAACTAGCTTTACTGTTCTTCTGTTTATTTCATTAATGAGTTAAACCTTTGACATGTTGCTCACTATATGTTTGTTGAAGAGGCATGTTTTTCACTTTTTGAAAATTACATTTTGACTGTCCTTGATGCGAGATGAGCAAAATGGAGGTACCTAACCTTATTATACAGATGAGAAACTAAGACTTAATGTGTTCAATTATCTGGTGCAAGATTTTGTTGGTATGTAATGGTGGCAGGTTTCAAATCTAATTCTCTTGACTGCAGCTAGAAGTGTGTGTGTGTGTGCATATGAAAATCTTGGGTATAGTTGGGAATGTGTCAGATGCCAGGAAGCTAGTTCTCAGAAGAAAGGTAGGTATTAGTGTGTTGAAAATATATGGTACTGAGTATGTGGTTTTGCCAGTCGTTGGCCCTGATAAATAATCTAAGAAACATTTCAAGACCACATTCTCTCCATTGTCTTTAAATTGCAAATCTTAAGCTACTGTCTCGGTGCTGAAAATTTAACAATTTTTCTACATCCATTTTAACAAGTCGTCCTGGCATGTATGAATGTTAGTGGGAGGGTAAGGAAAGAAAGGGAAAAAAGGAGAGAGGGAAATCTCTGATTTGCCTTGTATAATAATACTGTATATTTATTGCTCTGTTTTCCCTGAGGGACATTTCTATGAATGACACAGAAAACAAGGTAGTGTTTTGTAAGTGAGATTTGTGGGTGATGGGCTGACAGATAGATTCTAAATCAATTAACCATCAATTTTCATGAGAAATGATGCCTTTATGAGATTTTCCTTGTCCCTTGAGAAGAAAAACAAACTTTTGTAATTTTTTATTATATCTTTGATCTGACTGAAGAGATTTATGTTTATTCAACCTGTTCCCCAGGGATGAAGGTCAGAGTAGGATGAAGGTCTATGACATTCATGTAATTAATACTAGATAAATGTCATGTGCCTTTAGAAATGTGGAAATGGCTTTATGGCCCAAGTAGCTCAACATCACTTTGCAAGCATTTAATTAGTATCTACCATGCAAAAAGGTGCTGCAGGGAACATCAACTCCATGCCATGTGCCTTATTTTTTAAAATACTTACTTATTTATTTTATAAAGGTGGGGAGGGGCAGAAGTAGAGATAGAGTCTCAAGGAGATGCCCCACTGAGTGCAAAGCTCTAGGTGGGGCTGGATCACACAATCCTGAGATCATGACCCAACCCAAAATCGGGAGTTGGATACTTAGCCAACTGAGCCACCCAGGCTCCCCTGCTTTGTGCCCTGTGAAGTATCTTGAACATGTATTCCATTTAACTGTAGAGTGATATCATGATGTAGTGGGAGTAATTCCATTTGAGCAATGATGGAACTGAGGCTCAGTGTTTAAGCATCTTATGCATAATTATAAAACTAGGAAGTGATTACACTAATATATACGTATATATATATATGCAACTGAGCTCAGGAAAGCCCATTTCTTCCTCTGCTGAGAATTGGGAGGGGAACCATGGAGAGGTGAAGAAAGAAGACATCATCCTAACAAGTCATTCCAGCTGAAGTGACCTAATTCCTCAACATGGTAAAACGTGTATATTCTTATATCCTAATCTCTCTTAAACCAAACTTGATTCTTCTGTGTGTTAACAGACAACCAGATAATTATCATGTATTTCTTTTCTCATCATGCGTGGTTCAAATGCTCAATATGTACCAGGCAATGTGAAATAATACAAGTTGTGTCGAATAAATTTTATGAAATACTATGAGAGTAATTTGGTAGAACACACTGGAAACAATGTAATCCAAATGTATTAAAAATAAAAATTTAGAGAAAAATATGCCAGGAAAATTAAAACCAAAACTAATATTACAGCAATATTAATAACACATAAAATACCAGATAAAAATCTAAGGGAAATTTATCATGCACAAGGAACAATGTTTTATACCAGTAAAAATAATGAATAAGCCACCATCAAAATAATCATGTGTATGTATGAACTTAACAGGATAGGATAAAATAAAGAAACAAATAATGAACATTTAGGGGTACATTGACAGATACAAGGAGGAATTAAACACACAGTCTTTGGAAACTTCATTAAGCAGAAAACAATATTATTAAACATACACATGACTTGAAATACATAAGTAATAATTTGATATGACATGTAGAATGCGCCTCCAACCAAAAACCATTGCTGATATATGTGAAATAAGTCAATATAGTACTGATACAGTAGTAGAAGTCTGTTGGAGCTGAGGAAAGACGCATGCATACATGGAAACTTGTAGTGATACAGCAAATCAGTGGTGAACAGGTAGATTTAAATACTGGAAAATTTGACTTTCTATTTAAGAAAAATAAGTAAATGGGTACTTATTTTACATACAATCCAAATATACATTCCAGATGGATTAAAAACTAAATCTTGGAAAGTGAACCAAACAAAAAAAGCCAGAACCTTAAAAGTTCCAGAAAGATTTAGAACAGAACATCTGTCTGACCTCAATATAGAAGTATTTATAAAATTATGCACAAAAAGCATGAACCATGAAGGAAAGGGTTGACAAATTTGAATACTCAATTTTTATTTTTTATTTTTTTTTAAAGATTTTATTTATTTATTTGACAGAGAGAAATCACAAGTAGGCAGAGAGGCAGGCAGAGAGAGAGGAGGAAGCAGGCTCCCTGCTGAGCAGAAAGCCCGATGCGGGGCTCGAACCCAGGACCTGGGATCATCACCTGAGCCGAAGGCAGCGGCTTAACCCACTGAGCCACCCAGGCGCCCCTGAATACTCAATTTTTAAAGACACATTTACAATCCTTTAGCAGAAGCAGACAAAACAGTATCTTCTGGAATATGCAATGCAAGTAGATAATGACAAACAGCTCAACAGAAAAGTTCAAGGTATTGAACAAGACATTCACAGAGGGAATAAAAAAATATTCAGTAGATACACTGTCAGAAAATGTCTTTATCCGATTCCCCAGAACCTGTGAATGTTGCCTTATATGGCACATGGGACTTGTACAAGTGATTAGTTGAAGGATCTTGAGATGGAGAAATTATTCTGGATTATCCAAGTCAGCCCACTATTGTCATGCTATAATCCTATAAATTTCCTTATGACTCCTATAGTAATTAGTAGGAAAAAATCCTTTAAATTTTTCAGTTTTTTTAATTTATTTTCTTAAAGTTCTAGAGGCCAGAAGTCCAAAATCAGTTTCACTGGGCTAAAGTCTCAGCAAGGTTGATTCCTTTTCTGGAGTCTCTGTGGGAATCTGTTTCCTTACCTTTTCTAGATTCTGTAAGTCACCTGCCTTCCTTGGCTTATGATCCTTTCTTCAGAACATTCCAACCTCTTGCTTCCATTGTCATTTCTCCCACTTTCTCCTTACTGAGAAAATCAAGGAGATAATGCATGTAATCTATCTTTGTCACATAGCGGGAAACTGATAAATATTGCCATTAGTATTGCTATTAGCATTTCCACTATGATCAAGGATTGGTGAAAAACAATCGCTCATAACTATACTAAAAGGGATAGAAATGAAGGATATGGTAGGAGAAAATTCTGTATCTGAAGTGAGCGAACTTTTAATGGAATTTAAAAATTGTAGATGTACGTCAGAATAGGCAAAGGAGGTGGAGGTTATTAAGTATTTCTCTCTCCCCTTTGTTACCCCATTCCAAGAAGACTTTACAATCTAGTCAAATCTTGGATACGTTTATTGGCCAGAAGGGTGAGTGTTAAAATCTTCTGTGTTTTTTTCTCCTCTTCCATGCACGTGTCCTGAGTATTAAGATGATCTATGAATAGAGTATCTCTATAGTTACCATCTAAATCAGGGCACCTTTAAAAAGGAAAGAAGCATCATTAAAAATTATATTGGGCCAACAGTTCACATTTGGATTGTCTCAGGCATAACAGAATGTGTAGCCACACGTGTGGAGGTATTTGTCTTTTCTTGCGTGTGCCCAACTTGTACTGTACGTGGTATTCTCTGTGCCACATTTTTCACCAATGCTATAAAAGTAATAAAAAAGAACCAGAACCTGACCTCGTCATTTTTCTCTTCATTCCAGTCTCATGTAGCTGACACTCTGCATTACTCAAAGTCTGCAGTAAATCTGGCCAGCTTTCTTTCTCTTTTCTGACTTGCGTTCACCTTGACTGTTCTGATCTACTGAGATCTGTGTATGCACACAGAGGGAAGGACAGAACCCCTAGGCCTGGGCTCTAGCCAAGCTAACCAAAATGTTCTGCGTAGGGCAATGTAGCTAATGATAGAGTGTTTCTTTTGCCTCTTTCCCTGGGTCTTCCTATTCAGGGGACACTATAGGGGTAGGAAGAATTTATACTCTACTGCATATAGTAAATGCAAACATCTCTTGTTCCCCTGGCCACAGATACTATCTTAATACTATTAAAAACATTCATTTCAAGTGCTCAAGTTAAATGCTAAGGTTTTCCACTAAATATCAGAACATCTCACTTAAGATCAGATGTTGTTCCGTGTCTCTCCTTTCTTGTGTGCATGGGTGTGTGTGTGTGTGTGTGTACATATTATTTATATATGAAACTTATATGTAATGTTAAAATATTATGTTTTCAACACATTATTTATATTTGAATATGTTCTATATTATTCTATATATAAGTTATATATAGAATATTATGCATCTGTATACATCCATGTGTGTATGTGTGTATATATGTATGTATGTATATACATGTAAATTAATGTTTGTATCATCTATCTATTTATTGTAGGTGGGGTTTTTTCTTCTATGCTGCCAGCACTATTCTCACTGGTTCAATTATCCATCTATCTACACATCCATCCATTTTTTTTTTTTGTATAAGGAGATGTTATCTTTTTTCCCTGTACTCTGACAGTGATGATATTTTTAATACCCTTTATACAGACTTTCTCACTTACAATGATAGTAAATTGTGATCACTTTAGAAAAATGGTACAACAGAAACAACAAAGTTGAGCCAATAACTGCTCAAGATCTCTGACTGAATTTTTGACATCTGAGAATCTGATCTATGATGTCTGATTCCCTTTCTAGGATGCTAACAGTAATCTTGTTGTTTTCTTGTTTTGGGTTGTTTTTGATAGGAATGTGTATCTCTCTAAGAGCATCCTGTTCTGCTCTGATCAATAACATAGTAAAATTGCACATATAAGGACTTTAAGTCTGGTACTTCTTTCCAGCAGATTCCTATCAGCTATTAATTGTTCCAGCATTTTACCGAATGCTTTGAGTTTACCAGACAGGATGACAGGTACTGTGGTAATGATGGGAACTGAATAGATTCAACTTGTGTCCTGTGTTCTCAATGAGCTAGCAGTCTAGTGGAGAGGAGAAAAGACAGATTAATAGAAAAAAAAGTTACCAAATCCAGAATGGGTTGGAGATGGAGGCCAGGAAAAGTTTTCTTGACAATTTGCTGCTCCACCCCCCCACCCCCCACCCCCCACCTTATTTTGTAGGCAAGGTACCTGTTACTTGGTAGACAAGAATACAAAAGACATTCTGTGGATGTGACATTTGATATCCTGCCTTCACCAAAGGGCTGGAAAATCAGCTCAGATGATATGTCTTTTCCCTTACTAAATCTTTTATCCTTTGACTGAAATTACCCTATTAAAATCGGGATGGGATCACAGGTCCCTGCATTATGCTTTTCTCCAGGGGAGACCCCAGAGACACAGCTGTAGCCTCAAAGTCTTTCTGTTCATTTCTTTTCCAGCACCAGAATGCTCTGGAAGGGATGGAAGGTTAAATTATTCCATGGTTATTAGTCCATTTTCCTGGGGAGGGAGGGGAACAGGTTTTGGTTTTTATTTTCAAATCTGTTCAGATTTTTGATCTCTAAGGGGTAATGTACAGTTGGATTTTCCTACACAAATCTTGGGCCTGGTCTTGCCCCAGGCTATTTTAGAGTAAGCTGAAGATCCTTATGTCCCTGATACGACTAGAACTTACTGGTATGAGCTCTAGAAAACAATTATGGAGAAATTAATTTCCAAGCAGTGGAGGGACTCAAAATACCCTCTGGTTTTCTGCACAGATTTTTATTATTGATATTATATATGTGTGTGTGTATATATATAGTTGTTCTGTATATTATACCATAGTAATATTTTACACTCTAATTTACAAGGTACCTGGAGCTTTCACCTAAGTTTTCTCATGTTATAATCATTCATAGCAAACCTAGGAGCAAGTATGTGCTACCCCATCTCCAAATGAGTAGACTGGAATTTGTGGAAAATAATCAATTAGCTCATAGCCACATAGCAAATTTGTGTTTCAACATCTTGAATCTAAAACCTGGGTTTCTTTAGGTGCGTATCCCTCTGTAGTCATATATTTATTTAAAGTAATTTATGCAAAGCTGAATAATGAGAATTTAATTTAACCTTGAGAGGTACTCAAATAAATTTCAGAAAATGTATCATTTTTTCCTTATGATTTCTGTTGTGTAAACATGGCCACTGATAGCACATCTTCTTCAGTATTTGCAAAAAGCTCATTGGAAGGCATAATCTGTTTTGCTTTATTATATTGGCATATCTTGTCCCAGCACCAAAGCTCCCATACAGTTGGTATATATACATATAGACAGTGATGTTATTGTCTGTGCAGCAATAGGATTCTCAATGAGAAAGGAAATTAAAAAGCAACAGGTGATGAAAACAGAATGATTACATCTTCTCTGGGTATAAACACTGGCAACACCTGATAATCTTGAAAGACATTTAGTTCTGTCCAATAAATATTTGTATCTGTCCAATGGAACCATTTTTCATTATTTCTGAAGTAGTCGTGACCAGATTTTACATGTAAGTTTAATGCTTGTTAAGAAAATGAATATGAAAGCTCTGGAAATATTGCAGAAAACTCCCTTAAGTGGCTTTGTTTAAACTCTTCTTAAAGCTGTGGAGCACTGTTTTGCAGCTTCCCTTTGAAAATGTGGCCATTGCAAAACTTAAAACTACTGCCTCATACCCCAGAGAAACACTAACCACTTGGCTCCATGAAAAGAAGCCTTTAGCCACTGAAAATATGACTTGGAGTGTTATTTGAGCAGATAGAAATCCTTATGTATATCCAACAGACCAGTATGTGAGTCCTCCAGTCCTCAGAAGCAATCACTTCAGTTTCCTTATATAGTATATTTCTGTTAACCTCTCTAGATGAGCAAGGAGTCTGGTCCCAGTGCCAAAGGTCCTAAAATATAAGTTCTTTGCTTTGTCTTCTATATCATATCCCTCCACTGGTTCTAATGAGATAGTATCTGTCTTTCTCTCTCTGTGACTTGCCAGTAAGAGATGGTGGAAGTTCACGAAGCAGAACATATCACTAGGTCATGTTAGTCCCTGAAGCAAGTACTCCATGATTAAGGCCCCTCTTTCTTATCCTTCACTTGCTGTAGAAAAATAGAGACCTATCATTTTCCAGGTCTTTCTGTATTATATTTCACTTACTAGTCATAGCGTGAGTAAATTTAGGTGTAATTATTCCCATTTTATGGGATAAGGACCCTGAAGTTTAGAAAGGTTAGGTTACATGACTCATGTCACTCAGCTTGAGATGGGGCTGGACTTGGAACTCCAGTCCTTCTGATCCTTAAATCCATTGCTCCCCCAATGCAGGAATCAAGTGCACTGAAGGTGTGTTTGTACAGTGAATCATTCTGGCAAATGTCTACTTTGGTGCAGTTCAGATTGGTAATGCATATGTCCCCTGGATCAGTTGTTTCTCTTGGGAGAGGGGATAAATGTAATCAGTTGGACTGTTAGAATGAAATTCAAGTAGCCAGGAAAATCAAGACTTTGTCAGTAGCAGGAAAAAAAAAACAAAAAACAAAACCAACCAAACAAACAAAAAGAAGGGAAATAAAAATCATTTGTGTGTGTAGCTATAGCCTCAGTGTACGTCCCTTAAGCTTATATTGAAAAGGCTTTCTAAACTTCCCACTATACTTGGAATAAAACCTGAAGTTCTTCCTGGTGCCCATTAGGCCTGCCTTCTCTAGTCAATTCCATTCTCATCTCCTCACACAATCCCTCCTTTCTCTTGTGCTCCAAGCTCACAACCTTCTGATGGCTTCTAGAATACACAAGGAGCCTTCTTGACTACTTGCCTATATTCCTTCCTTCCTTCTCTGCTTTTTCTTTTCCTTCCTTCCCTCCTTCCTTATTCCCTCTATTCCTCCCTTTCTTCCTCCCTCTCTTCCTTCCTTCTCTGCCTTTTCTTTACCTTCCTTCCCTCCTTCTTTATCCCTCCTTTCCTCCCTTCCTTTCCTCTCTCCTTCCCTTTCTTCCTTCGTTCACTGCCTTTTCTTTTCCTTCCTTCCCTTCTTTCTTACCCCTCTTTTCCTCCCTTCCTTCCTTCCTTCCTTTCTTCCTTCCTTCCTCCTTCCATTATCCTTCCTCATCTCCTTCTTTCAACAAATATTTATTGTGAACTTTTATGTTCCAGATAGAGATGCTAAAGATTCCAGAGTTGAGAAAATAGCAAATGCTGTCTTTATATATCTTACGTTCTAGTGCAAAGGAGAGAATGGTCTTAGTATGTTTAGAGAATAGCAAGAAGTCAGAGTCAACAGAGCAAAGTAAGAGAGAAGTAAGTAAGTAAGTAAGAGAGTGGTAAGAAGGCAGATGTAAAGGGAACAAAGGGCTGCCCATGGTAAGGATTTTGAATTTTATTCTAAGTGACTTGGGGAAACAATGGATATTTTGAGCAGAAAATAGATGGAAACTCTCTGACTGCTGTGCAGAGAATAAAATGTAGGGATGCAATAGAAACAGAAAGACCAAATTTAATGTTGTCCAGGTAGGAGATGATGATAGCGTGGTTTGATAGAGATCAAGATAATGAGTAGTTAGATCTGGGAAATATTTTGAAGGTAAAGGTAATAAGATTTTTTCCCTCTACCTTAAAAAATAAGGATTCAGACTTTTTAGCTAAAGCAGGTGTGTGACTGTGTCCCATTTGCCAATACTGGGTGGAGGGGGGAAACATGTTTTGCGGGAAAATCAAGAATTTATTAAAGTTGAAATTTTTAATAGCCATTCAAGTGCTGATGTCAATATGCCATCTGGGACTCAGGGGGAATTGAGAGCTGCAGTTATATATGGAACTTGTCAGACTCTGACAGAATCTGACCGTCCCACCTTGAAGTACCTCCCTCTGCCTGGAATGTTCTCCTTCTGGTTTTTATCTATTCGGCAATTCCCATCATTCAGCTGTTAGCTTAAATGTGTTCTCTGACCACACTGTCAGAAACAGATCTTTTGTCTCTTACATACCCTCTTAGGTCTGTCTGTCTATGTATAATTTTATTGTGTTGTTGCTTTTGTCATTGGTGTTGATTTCTCTTTAAAGAATTACTTCAAACTTAACAACATTTATTTGTTTTAATAGTTTGCTTCTTGATTTATTATCTCTCTTTTCCCATAATATAAACTCTGTAAAGTCACAAACCATGCCTATCTTATTTATTGTTGTGTCCCTAGCACCTAACACAGCTCATGTAGTAGATGCACGGATATATGTACAGTAAGTGAACATTGTTTTGTGTTCTTCTCACATATCACTCTTTAAGGCTTTCACTGCCAGTTGTGCTCATACCCTGAGCCTATTCACGAAGGCAGGTACTTGTACAAGCAGCCTGACACTGACTTCCTGCCAAAATCTGGGATGGTCCATTTACTGTGAGGCTGATAGCCTTTTTGTCTGGCCAGAGGCAAGGGCACCTCTGTGCAAACCCTAGCCTTCAAAGGCTGATCAGAGCTACTTTGTTTGCCTATGCTTACTTCACAGGACCTGCACTCTGTCTATGAAACAGTCATGTATATACACAGTTACAGTAGAATGTGATGTGAAAAAGGTAGCTGTTACTCAGTGGTCTTCGAGAATAGAGTAGAGAACACACCTACCTCTAAAAGGCTGTCTGCAGTGCTTCACAAGACAGATAGATCATCCTTTAACTGAGCCCAGGATATGGAGAAGTTTAGTACATTGCAGTGGTCTAATGTAGTTCAAAACATCTGAGTCCAGTGCATGAAAGATGTAATTCCAAATCCCAGATCTTCCATTTAGAGTTTGTAGCCTAGTTCAAGTCACTTGAATTCTTTAAGTCTCAGTTTCCCCATCTATAACACAAGGGTAAAAAGATGAACTTTTCAGGATTTATGTAAGCATTAAGATGATGTACGGGCCTTCACACTTTGGCTGGATTATAGTCTCTAAATACAGTATTGGTGTGGTTATCGTCCATGAAAAAATACAAATAAAATGGAAAGAAATGCAGAGGTGCAGAGGGAAGGAAATCAGACCATGTGAGGAACACAGTGTTACTCGTGCTTAGTTTTTAAGTATAGAGTCCTAAGAAAATATATGTGTTGCTTTTGCATATATGTTAATTATCTAACAGAACAGTAAGTTCCTTAAGGGAAAGAGATGCTTCATGCTTCTGCTTAGCCCGTGGACATTTTATCTAATTTACTTTACTTTCTTATTTCCAGCTGGTTCTCTAGGTTTCGAGAAAGGCAGTATTTCATGATGAAAATAGCAAATGCTTTGAAGGTGAACAAAGTATCTATCACTTCTTATCTGTGGGACCTTGAAGAAGGTGCTAAAGTGTCTGAGCTTCAGGTTTCTTATTTATGGACAGTGTCTTATTTATGGACAGAGTTATTTTTTAGAGTTAGATATATAAAAGTTGCTTAAATATTCTTGGCACATAGTTCATGCTCCCTGTGTGATATAATAGTAATATAACAATAGTGGTAGTAGGGTTAGTTGCACTGCATTGGAACAGTCAGTAGTACCTAATCATCTTATATCATTCTCTGTACAGCAGGATGTCTGTACAGATTCATTGTGGTAGAGACTTCTAGTGCATACCCATGTCTTGTTCTTTTTCCTCCTTTTCTCCTGGAGTAGTATTACGTATCCTCAGCCTCTTGCAATTTAGTCAGGGCAAAATGCTAATTTGGCCAAGGAACTATACACAGAATCGATGTGTTTCACATCTAGGCAAAAGTTAGAAAGAGCCAACGGGTGAACCAGTAGTTCTCTGCCCCTGCTCTAGTTATCATGAAGGCCTTTTTCTTGATGGAACAACTACAATATGATGGAACCTCCCTTGGCTTAGATCCTGAATGGAACAGAACCCTAGACAATCTATGTGGATAGTACATAAGAAATAAGTATATTTGTAATGTGATAAGCCAATGGGACTTGGGAATGTTTATCACTGCAGCATTACCTAATTTATACTGACTATTACACTTCAGTAATAGTTAAGACTGACATTCAGAACAAGAACAATTTTAATCATTTCTTCTCTTAAAAGACCTTTATGGACAATAATTCCCTGGTGACTAACATAAAAGTAAGGCAATAATTTATTTCAAAGCAATGAAAATGAAATAGTTCTTATTTGTGAATCCTAGAAGCATAAGACAGACAATATAATTTTAAGACCTGATAAAGAGTTTAGGTGTTTTGAATGGATTATTACAGATAAAATTGAGTTCCAGTTGTCTTTTATTGAAAGAAGACTTCATATTTAAAGGAATTTATTTTTTTCCTTGGTGCTTGGTAATGAAAGCAGTGTCTCAGTTGGCCTTTCTGAATGGTTATCTCAAATGAATAAGTAAATAAACACAAAAATCCCAACAACCTTGGAAAGATTGGAATTGAAGTTTCCTTTCTCTTTAATGGACATTAAATACATAGTGGGGTGGGTGTGATGTGACTGCCTACTGCTCTGCATCTGGTGCACTTGCTTCTAACCCCTCATTTGTCACTACCCTCTTGATGGGTGTCCTTAGATAAGTAATCTATGTTAAAAGATAGTATCACCTAGTGGGTAAAAGTCTGAATCTTGGAGCCAGACTGCCTAACTCACATTATATCTCTGTGGCTTATTAGCTGTGTGACCTTAGGCAAATGACTTAAAAATCTTTATCCCTTAGTTCCCTTATTGGTAAAATGGAGATACTAATAGTAAATATGCTATAGACTTTTTGTGCAAATTAAATGAATTAAAACATCTGAGGCACTTATAAAAGTACCAGGCATGTGCATAATAACATTTCAGTAACTATTAGCTTTTTATATTATCTATGTCTCTCTGGGACTCTGCTTTATTATCTATAAAATAAAATGATTAGACTAAATGATCCATTAAAGTTCTGTTATTTTTTTCTTTTCTTCTAAGAATGAAGGTTCCATGAGTTTAGGGCCTATGATTGTATTTGTCCCATTATAGTGAAAATAACCTAATGAATTCCAACACAGAAGATACTCAATAACTATTTATTAAATACACGTATCAATGAATTTATTGTAACAGCTACCACTTGTTAGGGATTTAAACATGCCACACACTGTTTTAGGTGCTATTATCTTAAATTTTTGTGGTGAGCCAATTAAGTAAGTATTATTATCACCTCATATTACAGATGAAGGAATGATGTAAAAAATATGTTAGATAACTACTTCAAGGTTGCATGGTTTAATGAGTGGAGAACAGCGGAAGAGTGGGACTTGGATTTTAGATCTGTCTGATTTGTAAGTTCTTAAGTGAAACCATTTTTTTCTTTAAGTATGTTTATGAAGACAATTTATAATACGGCTGTGGAGTTGATCGAGAAAGCCAAAGTCAATTCTTGAAATACTGCTTCCCTTACTCACTGCTCTACAAAATGGCAGTGACCTGTGTACTTTGTCTGTGTCACCCATTAAGGAACACATTTTTTTGAGAATGAAGAATGTGTTTATCTTGTCTTAGTACAATGCCTGACACATTACAGATACTTAGTATGTGTTAATGAATAAAGAAGTGAATAGTAATTAGGGACCTGGTGTTTGCTGAGGGAGGCTTTGATAGGTTAATACATTTCAAATGTTGTTTTATATCAAATAACTAATGTCATGATTAGATTTGACTCTATGCCAGATGTCTTATCTATTTTATTTGCTCAATCATCACACAAATATGTAAGGTAGGGACTATTAACTTAGTTTTATAGATGAGAGTATAAATACTGAGAAAATAACTCACCAAGAGCTCAACCATGATGCTAAGTTTTATTTAAAGGAGTATTTAGGGTAGTTTTGTGTTTCCCCATTATTATAGCTCTCTTGAGCTATAATATAGCTCAAGTATACTTCTCAAAGAGTATACTTCTCAAAGAGGTAAGGGCACAGAGAGCTGTAGTACTAAGAGTAAGCAATAGCCAACATATACCTTCATATTATTTTTATTTCCCCCATTCTGTTGTTGAGCAAGTCTTAGATTAATAATTTTTGAGAAATGTTACCCTCTTTGAAGTGGGCACACAGTTAAGTGCCTTAATTTACTAGCTTCTTGGAGCCATTAACATTTTGGAGGAAGCAAAGAATTTCTAGTTCTCTCATAGAGTAATTGATAAGAGACTGTGCAAGTTGTGTGAAAGATTTGGGGTGCCTTGCAAAAGCCATTCAAGGTTACCTATCAGGTGGGTGAAGTGGTGGTACCCATAATCTGTGATGACTTCTGCATTTTGCCCTAGTAGTTCAGCTCAGCCTGGTGACAGCTGGCAGGAGTTCAATATCTTATTGTTATAGACAGGCTGTTCTAAATTGAATGGATCAATGCCTTGATTAAAAGCTAGAGATGCAAGCCAGTCAGGGTGGTCAAAAATGTTTGGTCCGTTGACATTTTCCTGTAAACCATTGAATCATTTAGTCAATAGACCAGACTTCTGGATTAAAGAATAATAATAAGGGCTGGCCAGTTGGTAATGCACTCTCTCAACCAACTCCCTGGGAACTTGTGGCACTGTTTTAAAGCTGCACAATTGGAAAGCTCCACTCCAGTGCTTCACAAAATCATTCCTGGAGTGTGAGACAATTTGACTTAGCATCAAACAGAAATGGCACATTAATGTGGAACCATTCTCTTGGCACTGAATGCACTTTGCTGGAAAATGGCAAACTGATTTTGAGAAAAGATTTACAGACCTATAGGTGAGTAACTGTCTTGATTTCTTTTCTTTTCAAACAAAACACTGAGTAATTAAGGGAGGGTATAAATACAGGATTGCATTTTAAAATAGTTTTGCTACACTATTCCTTTCCTTATAATCTGTTGAAAGGAAATAGCATTTCTCCTTCTTGAGATGATATGTTTCTAAACAAATCATAAAGCCAGGACTTGGTTAATGTATAAAGCTAACAATGGCAGCACCAAGTCCCATTGAGTAGATGTCAGTGTAATGTATTCCTACAGGGATTTTTAGTTTCTTAAATAGTACCCTCTTCCTTGTTTAAGTGGAAAACATTCTCTGAAAGCTGGATACCAGTTCTTTAATATGATTTGAGAATATTTCTGACAGAGGCATAAAGGGCTTCTCTTCTCTCCCTATCTGGCCATGCAAGAATAAAAAGATGTTACTCAGATTCTGTATTTCTTTATATCAATCTCTTTTTAATCTCAAAATATCTTTCCATGGTTTATCTAATACTTCCAAAGAATAAATGAGCTTTTATATGAAATGATTCACTAAGCACATGAACCAGCTTATCAACCTTAGCATCATGCATAGTAGGAAGACCTTATCATTCATGTCTCCTCACATGATGCAAAAAGAAGTAATCATCTCTATGTGGCATTTCTACCACTGTTTAACTAGACTCTAATGATGAGGGAACGTAAATTCAGAATGTGACAAGATCTGATTTCTTAGTTGTAAGTACCCCTATGTCAAGAAGAACACTTTCTGTTAGGTATCATTCTACCCATGACAAATGCTTACGGTTCAGTTATTTTATTTTATTTTATTTTATTTTATTTTATTTTATTTTAAGATTTTATTTATTTATTTGACAGAGAGAGAGAGACAGACAGCGAGAGAGGGAACATAAGCAGGGAGAGTGGGAGAGGGAGAAGCAGAGCAGGGAGCCCAATGCGGGGCTCGATTCCAGGACCCTGGGACTATGACCTGAGCTGAAGGCAGACACTTAACTGACTGAGCCACCCAGACACCACATGATTCAGTAGTTTTAAACCAAACTTCAAGGGTACCTGTTACTTTACATTATTCCTGGATGCTTGTTCCTTCCCTAGTCTATAAAAGTCACCTCTATTGTCTGTTCAGTTGATAAGTACTCAGACTGCCATAAGGTAGCAAATTCGGTTGCTTTATTTTTTTTTCTTAAATGATTAATGGGTTCCAATGTAAATTTGGGAATTAACATGGGAATCACCAGTGTCCACGTAGCATTACTCAAGAAAAACTGATAGGTCTCAGGGATCCATAGGAGTGTATAATTGGGATATATCCCAAGAGCATGTATGCTATAGAAAATAATAAGTCTTATGAGAATGGATTATGTCAATTCTGAGTGTTCATAGAGCTGAATGATGTCTCCTGGTGGTTATTTTTGTGACCTGACCTTATTTTCCCCAAACGGGCAATTCCTTGCAGTCAGAAATTTCCTAACTTTTTTTGTACCTCTATTTCCATAAAAAATGCCACTAAATAGTCTTGTTGAATTAATGGCTTAAGGGGGGGATGAGACAATGAATGTGGCCAGGGGCATATTCACAGTTTTCCTGTCACTGTCTGTTGAAAATTTTCCATGACTTTAATCAGATTTCATTTGGTAGGGATCATTTGCAAGAGACACCAAATAAAAAACATACCCATTAGATTTCCCCTGGGGAGACAATTTTGGAAGTTGTAATTTTCCACTCTAAGTATGAACAGCTTCACCATGAAAAGAAGGCTTCACGTGGATAATGACAATAATGCAGTTTAATTTTTAAGGCACCCGGCCTGAAGGCCTCCTAAATGGGAAACAGATGTGCTGTGCATCCTCCTTTTTCTCCAGCAGTACAGCCAATTTGTAGACATGTAGGGCATCAGAAGAGGCTAGAATAAGAAGACCCTTATCTAATGACCTGGGCCACAATACCCAGCAGAGAAAAAAATTATCATCAGTAATGTTTACCGAATACTTAGATGCACCAAGCACTTCATGGGCATTGCTTTACTCAAACCTCACATCAACACTACAAATTTGGTCCTGTTGTTCCCTTCATTTTCTGGTTAAGAAAAATGGGTCTTAGATTAAGAGAATCATCTGATGTCATGAATGTTAAATGTACAACAAGCAGTCTCACCTAGAGACCATGTACTTAAGTGAAGGAAACCACCAAATCGTATGCGGGTTTATTGAGTGTCACAGGATGATTTTCATACATTAGTCTAAGCCTTTATGACAGCCCTCAAGGTAAACATTATAATCAGTGTAGACAGCTGGAAGCTGAGATTCAGAGACATGAGGTAGCTTACCCACAGTTACTGTTCTGGTAATTGGCTATGCTTGCACACTCAGTGTCACTTCCAAACAGTGTCCTTTAAAGTTTATCAGGCTGCCTCTGTTTGGTTTCTTCTTATGCTTCTAATTTATATAAAATGGCACATAATTATCTATGATACAAATTTAGGATCAGAAAGTATGACCAAAGTGATGAAATTTTTGTCAAACTTGGGAGAAAAAATAATCCCAGATTCCAGTGATAATTACAACAAATTGACCTCATCTTAAGGTTTTTAAATCAGAATATTGCACAAGCAGCATGTACTGTGTCTTACACCATTCTCTAAAGTATTGTTGTAAACCACTACAGCAGAGATTACTTTCCCCTCAATATATAATCTCTCTTTCTTCCTTTTAGTGCTGGAAGTCCTCAACCATCACACATGGAGTTGTTTACATGGCAGGTCACATGATGCCCCAATAAATACATTTCTGAGCTGCTCTTGCAAATGGTATGATCATGTGAGCAAGTTGATATCATGGAATGAAAGCAGAAGTGAAAGGCTTAATTCCAATGCCACACCCAAAATAGAAAACTGCTTTTTCTGCATTTCTTCTCTGCCTCTTTCTTTGTTATGCTAAAAGAGAAAGTTGTTTTGGGAACTCAGGTTCAACTAAACAGATGTGAGAAAACCACCTCTCAGTAGAATAGTGGAGTGACAAGATGGAAGGGAACTGGATTCCTGGACAAACTTGTGGAGCAGAACTGCCCACTGCCTATCTGCTGTACTCTCTATTTCTGGGCTGAGAGAGAAATAAATACTTAAAATGCTTAAGGTATTGTATTCTGAGGTCTCTTTGTTACATGAGCTTAGTATATATACTATTACATATGTGTTTACTGAAGTAAAAACAAAATCAAAATCCATTGTCTGAATCAAGAAAGTTTTAAGAATTATAAATTGTTAGGGGCGCCTGGGTGGCTCAGTGGGTTAAAGCCGCTGCCTTCGGCTCAGGTCATGATCCCAGGGTCCTGGGATCGAGCCCCACATCGGGCTCTCTGCTCAGCGGGGAGCCTGCTTCCCTTCCTTTCTCTCTGCCTGCCTCTCTGCCTACTTGTGATCTGTCTGTCAAATAAATAAATAAAATCTTAAAAAAAAAAAAGAATTATAAATTGTTTTATATAGTAATCTCTATATTTCCTAGAAGACCCATGAGGACATCTTACATGATATTATGGGCTGAACTGCATCCCTCCAGAGTTCATATGTTGAGATATTTACCTTAGAATATGACTGTATTTGGAAATAGGATCTTGAAAGAGATAAGGTTAAGTAGAATCATTAGAGTCTAATCTAATATGACTGGTATTCCGATAAGAAGAGATTGGGACACAGAAACACACACATATTCACAGAGAGAAGACCTTACAGTGACAGAGGGAGAAGAGAGCCATCTACAAGCCAAAGAGAGAGGCCTCCGAAGAAACTAACCTGCCGACACCTTGATCTCAGACTTCTATCCTTTAGAATTGTGCAAAAGTAAATTTCTGTTGTTTAAGCCACTTAGTCTGTGACACTTTGTTATGGCAGACACAGGAAGCTCGAAAGAGGTTTGGAGACTCCCAAGAACTCCAAAAATATGGGCAGTAAAGTATCCTTGTGAAAGTTACATTAAAAATATCAACATAGGGCGCCTGGGTGGCTCAGTGGGTTAAGCCGCTGCCTTCGGCTCAGGTCATGATCTCAGGGTCCTGGGATTGAGTCCCGTATCGGGCTCTCTGCTCAGCAAGAGGCCTGCTTCCCTCTCTCTCTCTGCCTGCCTCTCTGTCTACTTGTGATCTCTCTCTGTCAAATAAATAAATAAAATCTTAAAAAAATATATCAACATATAGGGATGATGAGAAATCAATCATGTAAGAAAATTTAAATCAGGACGCCTGGGTGGCTCAGTCGTTAAGCATCTGCCTTCAGCTCAGGTCATGATCCCAGGGTCCTGGGATGGAGCCCCCCATCAGGCTCCCTGCTCTGCGGGAAGCCTGCTTCTCCCTCTTCAACTCTCCCTGCTTGTGTTCCCTCTCTTGCTGTGTCTCTGTCAAAGAAATAAATAAAATCTTAAAAAAAAAAAAAAAGAGAAAGAAAATTTAAATCATGTAAGGACCTACTGTATACTGGGACAATTCTATGAGTTGGACCTAAAGCAATGTACAGGACAGGTTGAATCCAGCAACCCACTATTTCCTGGTGCTCAAATTTTTATTTAAAAGAAAAACAATCAGGGTGAAGAGTGGTATGTTGGGGAAGAGTAATCTACTTCATTTTGGGGCATTCGAACAGGTCTCATTGGGCAGCAGTTTTATGTTGAGACCTAAATGACAAAAAAAAAAAAAATTGCCAATCATGCAGATTGGGTGGGGGTGGCCGAGACTTTCAGACATATACAGAAGTATCAAGACAGAACTGAGATTGGCCTGTCTATTGAACAGGCTCTGAGTAGCCCCATTCCCAAGGCTTAGGGCAGAAGCTATGTGGTTTTGACACTGAGGCAATGTGTGTCCCCAGACTTTTGGAACTGAGGAGGTAACCCTAATGATCTGTAAGACTGATTCAAGTCATTAGTACTTAGTGTTAATTCTTGAAGAATTTTGCATGTTCACAGCCAAATAGCTACATTGGTCCAGTCCTGTAAACTCTAAGAAGTCTGAGAGCCTTTTTCATCTTATGTCTTCATCCCCTTCCGCCCAAGTTGGCAGTGTCCCCCCTGGGCTAGCTGATTAGGTTCACACATGCACTAACCATCCTTATCAAATTACTGGTCCACCATTCCCTTAGTGTTCTCTTCAGAACATGTTTTTCTCATTTTTTGTAATGTGGAGGTTGAGAGTTTTCTAAATCTTTAAGTTCTACTTCTCTTTTGCTTAACAATTTTTCCTTCAATTTATTTCTCTGTTCTCACATTTTACTATAAGCAGTCAGGAGGAACCAAGCATGACTTCAACACTTTGCACAGAAATGTTCTCAGCTGAATAACCAATTTCATTGCTTAGAAGTTCTGTTTTCCACAAAACACTAGAACATGAACACAGTTCAGCCAAGTTCTTTGCCACCTCCCAACAAAGATCACCTTTTTTCCATTGTTCAATACCATGTTTCCCATTTATGTCTGAGACCTCGCCAAAATGGCCTTTACCGTCTATATTTCCACCAACATCCTGTTCATGATTATGTATATGTTCTCTAAGATAGAAGCTCTCTGTAAGGCTCTGCCTAACGGTGATTAGAATCACCTTTAAAATTCTGTTCAGAGAAATCTAGGGTTTTTTTTCTAGCATGCACCTCGAAATTCCTCAAACCTCTACCCATTTTCCAGCTCCAAAGCCACTTTTACATTTTAGATATTTGATATAGCAGCACCCCACTTCTTGGATGCAATTTCTATCTTGGTCTACTTCCATGAAGACCTAGTCTACTCAGGAACAAATGCCATAGACTGGGTGGCTCAAATAACAAACATTTATTTCTGAAACTTGTGGAGGCTGGCATCATGAATGCCAGCAGATTTGGTGTTTTGTGAGGGTCCTCTTTCTGGATTACAGACAGCCACTTCTTGCTGTGTCTTCACGTGGAAGAGGGTTTCTCTTGTGTCTCTTTTTTTAGGACACTGATTTCATCATGGCGTCTCTGCTTTCATGACTTTATCTAAACCTGCTTGCTTACCCTCCAAAGGCCCCATCTCTTAATTCCACCACATTGGTGATTAAGGCTTCAAGAAACATTCAGCCTATAGTACCACCATTCTCCTTTTTCAGTTCTCAGCTAAATGTTAAACATCCACCTCTGGATGTTTCCCTGCAGTCATGGGCAAAACTTAATTGCTGCTTCCTTTGGGATTACCCAGCATGTGGTTGTACCTTTAATATGACATTGGTGAATTGACATTATATCTTTCTGCTCTGGAATCTTCCTCCCCAAAAGAACAAAGAATATTGGTGAATTTGTAACTATGTCTTATTTGTTTAGTCTCCATGCCTAACATAGTCTCTGACATTTAGTAGGTTCTCTGACATCTTGTAGGTCAATGTTGGTAGAGTGAATAAACATAAGGACTATTTGTATTTGTTAAGTTATATGGCATCTGTGTTCAAAGATATGTTCACAGCAAGAGATAGAGAGGACAGGATTAGAAGGGTTTCAGATACCACCGTAAGAGAAGATGTCCTAGTGCAATTCTGTAGACAATCAGGAAATTAAAATATTTCCCTGCTCATTTCCAATTGCCTTTTGCAAAAGGAAAGCTCCTGCCAAAACACTTTCTGAAGCAGAGGCTTTGTTTCTGCTTCTTTTAAAATAAAAACCAGACTGCCCTTGTTTATGATGTTTGTCATATGTCCTTCCAGCTTTCCTGAGCTACAAAGGCTGTGATCATGCTACTAAATACGGTCTACGATGATGCCAGCACCTCTGGCATCTCGTTAAGCGAAACTTGGTGTTGTACTTGAGGGAATAACTCGTCAAAGTCAACAAATTGTGCTGAAGGGCAGATTCAGTTGCCTCTATGTATGAAATCAGTCCTTTGGGAATCTGCAGAGAAGAAGCTAAAGTCACATCTGAGACTTAATTGTCTGACTCTGAAGCACAAATTCTTATGATAATACAGAATGAAATTCATTAACCATTATGATTCAGCAAATATTTAATCAGAAACTAATATGTGCCAGACATTGTGCTGGGCGTTGTAGGTTTGATGATGAATGATACACACTCTGCTTTTATGGTATGCATGATATATTCAGGTGAGACAAATAGTCTTAAAAAAAAAAGACACTATTTTGGAAAACCACTAGGGTGGAGACTGTGTATGACTTTTTACTCTTTAAGAGCCTGGAATAGGTCCTAAGACAGTTCTACAAATTGTGTTAAGCATATTAAAAACAATATTGGATAGTATACTACAAATGGGAATATATTCAAGGCATCACACACTAATCAAGTCTGTTGTGAAAGAGTAAGCCAGCCAGGGGAAGACTTCACAGAGAGACTTTTTGTAGGAAGAGTCAGTATTTGGAAAGGTAAAGAGATACCATGTGGGAGAGTGTGGAATGGAAAACAGGGGCTGGGATTGGGTAATTGAAACCTTCCAGACACAGGGTTGATGTGTGCTAATGCTTGGGACTGTGAAACAGGATGGTAGGTGTTGAAAAGTGACTTACAGAAAATGTAGGAATGTGATGTAAAAACAACCTACCTTAAAAGGGTGGGGGTTACAAAACTATAAGATACCTAGGAATAAACCTAACCAAAGAGACTAAGAATCTATACACAGAAAACTATAAAGTACACAGGAAAGAAATTGAGGAAGACACAAAGAAATGGAAAAATGTTCCATGCTCCTGGATTGGAAGAATAAATATTGTGAAAATGTCTATGCTACCTAAAGCAATCTACACATTTAATGCAATTCCTATCAAAGTACCATCCATTTTTTTTCAAAGAAATGGAACAAATAATCCTAAAATTTATATGGAACCAGAAAAGACCTCGAATAGCCAAAGGAATATTGAAAAAGAAAGCCAAAGTTGGTGGCATCACAATTCCGGACTTCAAGCTCTATTACAAAGCTGTCATCATCAAGACTGCATGGTACTGGCACAAAAACAGACACATAGATCAATGAACATAATAGAGAGCCCAGAAATAGACCCTCAACTCTATGGTCAACTAATCTTCAACAAAGCAGGAAAGAATGTCCAATGGAAAAAAGACAGCCTCTTCAATAAATGGTGTTGGAAAAATTGGACAGCCACATGCAGAAAAATGAAATTGGATCATTTCCTTACACCACACATGAAAATAGACTCAAAATGGATGAAGGACCTCAATGTGAGAAAGGAATCAATCAAAATCCTTGAGGAGAACACAGGCAGCAACCTCTTCGACCTCAGCCGCAGCAACATCTTCCTAGGAACATCGCCAAAGGCAAAGGGAAGCAAGGGCAAAAAATGAACTATTGGGATTTTATCAAGATCAAAAGCTTTTGCACAGCAAAGGAAACAGTGAACAAAACCAAAAGACAACTGACAGAATGGGAGAAGATATTTGCAAATGACATATCAGATAAAGGGCTAGTGTCCAAAATCTATAAAGAACTTAGCAAACTCAACACCCAAAGAACAAATAATCCAATCAAGAAATGGGCAGAAGACATGAACAGACATTTCTGCAAAGAAGACATCCAGATGGCCAACAGACACATGAAAAAGTGCTCCACATCACTCGGCATCAGGGAAATACAAATCAAAACCACAATGAGATATCACCTCACACCGGTCAGAATGGCTAAAATGAACAAGTCAGGAAATGACAGATGCTGGGAAGGATGCAGAGAAAGGGGAACCCTCCTGCACTGTTGGTGGGAATGCGAGCTGGTGCAACCACTCTGGAAAACAGCATGGAGATTCCTCAAAATGTTGAAAATAGAACTACCTATGACCCAGCAATTGCACTGCTGGGTATTTACCCTAAAGATACAAACGTAGTGATCCGAAGGGGCACGTGCACCCGAATGTTTATAGCAGCAATGTCTACAATAGCCAAACTATGGAAAGAACCTAGATGTCCATCAACAGACGAATGGATAAAGAAGAGGTGGTATATATACACAATGGAATACTATGCAGCCATCAAAAGAAATGAAATCTTGCCATTTGCGACAACGTGGATGGAACTAGAGGGTATCATGCTTAGCGAAATAAGTCAATCGGAGAAAGACAACTATCATATGATCTCCCTGATATGAGGGAGAGGAGATGCAACATGGGGGGTTAAGGGGGTAGGAGAAGAGTAAATGAAACAAGATGGGATTGGGAGGGAGACAAACCATAAGTGACTCTTAATCTCACAAAACAAACTGAGGGTTGATGGGGGGAGGGGGGTTGGGAGAGGGGGGGTGGGGTTATGGACATTGGGGAGGGTATGTGCTATGGTGAGTGCTGTGAAGTGTGTAAACCTGGCGATTCACAGACCTGTACCCCTGGGGATAAAAATATATGTTTATAAAAAATAAAATTAAAAAAAAAAGGTGGGGGTTAGCAGGGAGGAACTGTAACAGTAAAGGAGAATGACTTGTGTTGCAGGGAACTCGTGAAAATGGCAGCTCCTTCAGCTTTAAAGATCAGCTCCAGCAAGTACAAAGTATGATCTTATGTCAGAGGCTTCCACAACTGGTTGCCACCACTCTTTGAATGAAGAATTCAGAGACCTGGCATATCCATAAAATGGAGGAATTGTGTTTTACCACTCCTGAGACCTAAAACATCTCATTTAAAGTGGGAAGTGAGCCAAGAACTACAGTCTCTTTTGCTTTTGGACATTGCAGAGTTTCTTCCTCCACTGAGTGAATTTAGACTTACTGAGTTTGTAGCTCAGGGAACACACCTGAGTTGTATTGGTGCTGCATGGAGAAGTCATCCTTTGCTTTTATCCTCTAATGAAACCATAGACAGATAATAGATTCATCTTCTTTACTCTGCCAGAGACTTTAAATAAAACCCGAAATCAGAAGTGACACAGGGTGATGGAAAGAGTAAGGCTATTGACATGAGAAAACCCAAGGTCAAGATCCTATTTTCTAGCTTCTACCTAAGTGAGTCTTTAGTTTCTCTGAATCTCAGTTTCCTAATACATATGATAGGGTTCATAAAATCTGCTAAAACTACCAAAAAGTTAATCTTAATGTATAAAATAAAAATTAATAAAAGTTAATCCTAACATATAGTAATAGCAATAAAAGTGAACCTTTACTGTTTGCCACATCTCCACCCTGCCAAGTTTCTTTTATATTTGTTATATTGTGTAATCATCTTAATTACCCCATAGATTGATTTCTCTAATTTGCAAATAATGAAACTACATTTTAAAGAGATTAACTCTTAATAACTCATACAAATGTATATAATAGTCCTATTTGTATTTATTACCAAATCTTGATTTTTTTTTATCATGTTTCTTTCAGATAGGAATAAATCGTCAAGTTGGAGGAATTTTGACTTGGTTTACATAAGATTCTGAAAATAGGTATTGATAACTAGAATTCTTAAAGTCCTACATGAAGTAATGATGATCATATTCATAGAAGCCACAATTTTTTGAGAGCTTATTGCCTGTATCAAAGAGTTGCGAGTCCTTTCCATGGGTTATAACATTAGTTCCTCATGCCAAAATGTGTATTTTATGCTTGATATCATACTGCTATATGAATAATGTCATCAGCATTTTCACCATAAGAAAACCGAGGCTTCCAAGGACAAAAGAATTTCCCAATTTTTCAAGCAGAAAGTGGAGGAGCCAGATTTCCCTGGAGCCTAACCTCAGCCGAATAGCAATATTATGCTGATCAGAGATTTTCAATTGTGCATTCCTGCATATTGTTGACACAGCAAAATGGCACTGACCAAAATGCCATATTCAACCTAACTCTTTGTGCTCATGTTTATCACCATTCATCCCATAGTAATTGTCGATTTCTATTACGTACTTTGATTGCACCCTTCTTCAGTGCTGCATGTACAGTGGGTGGAGTAGTTTGCACTAGAAATATGGAAATCTGGAGATATGTGGTCTGCAACAGTCATTTTGTGGCCATTCCTAAACCACTTCCCAATTTACCAATCACTGTGTCTACTAAGAACAGAAGTAGTTTCCTATGTTGGCATCAATAATTATTTTTCTATCTGGTAAACATGCTTTATACCACTTACTTTCTATACTTGATCAGAAAACAAAACAAAAATTTGACAGATCTGTTTTATGCTTCATTAAATATATTTCTGTTTTATTTCTAAAATTTTATTTGCTAGCATATTTCAATAATAATACATTTATAAATATAGATTTGTAGGGCATCAAGAGATTCCCCAAATATCCTTCCCTCTAAAATCTGAAGTTCTTTCATTCCTTTTGAGTAAAAAGGGGCTATTATTTTCAGTCACTTTATTACCATGGTTATTCACTCAGTGAATATTTACTGAGACAGGAAAACACTATGAATAAATGAATATTCTCTCTCTTACCAGATGATCTGGCAGGAGAGAGAAAAATAACAAATTAGTAAGATAATGTTCAATGAAGATAATTCCATGAGAGGACCATAAAATGGAGTAATGGATTAAAAAAAAAAAAAGAGTGAGGGGGCATAAGATGGTCTCAATTAAAAGGTGACATTTGGGCTGAGACTTGAATGAAGAAGGAATCAGCCTTTGAATTTGAGGGAAAGAATTTCGAGTAGAGGTAGCCGCAAATGTAACATCCCCGAGGAGAAAACAAATTTAATATATTTCAGTAACTTGAGTATTTTCAGCAAAGCTGCATGTAGAGCAATGCAATGTAGAGAGAGGAGCACATCCTGGTATGAACTGAGATCATGGAGGAGGGGACCAGATTTAGAGAGGTTTTCTGAGCTGTGGTAAGATCTTTGGACTTTATCTGAGAGTGTGTTAATTTTAATAATAATTAAGAACAAAAGCAACTAAGTGAAAATTGAAAGAATTGTCCTAACACCATTTTCAAACAATGTTTTGTAAGTGGAAGCAGGGATCTAATGATGGTGCCCTCGTTGTTCAGAGACCCCAGAAATGAAAGGAAAATGAAAGGTCGGTTTAAGGCCTGGGTAAAGAGGATAGGGTGAGCTACCACAGAGGACAAAACAACTTTCTTTCTCTCCCCCCCAGACTCAGCCTTCATGTCAATTACATGAATTCATTTTGTTTGTGCATTCATGATTTGTAATCACCAGTATCCTCTTTCTCTTCCTTTGTAAACAGTGCTTGGAAAATAATCTTGGGAGCCATCGCTTTCCGTGGAGGAACTTTGACTGCTGTTGACTCCACCCTATTCCAGGGGCATGGGGAGGATGGTATTTGGGATTTTTGCCTGACTGGATCATCTCATCGTTCTGGTCACAAAATTTGGGGCATATGGTCCAACTTTGGCTAATGAGTGCTACTTCAAGATTTCTGTTCAAATATCTGAGAGAGAAAACTTTTTTAATGAACTGCAACAAGGAAGGCTGGCTATAAGTCTGGAGTTATTAATAACCCTCCTGCTACCACATGAAACACAAAAATGAACCAAGATGAAGGAGGATAAAACTGAGAAAGAAAAAGAGTAGGTCTTAATAACATAGTTTGAGCTCTAGATTGAGCAGCCCTTAGCTTGTGTCAGTCAGGTCCTAGGAGGAAGCAGAATTCACTCCAGATGGTTTATATGAAAACATTTTAGTGAAACAACTATTTACAGAGGAGTAAGCAAAATTAAGGGAATAAGGAAGGAAGGATGAGGCACTCAACATCTAGGAAAAGTAGAAGGTTGTTACCATCTCCAGAGCTGAAGAAACAAGGGGAAGGCATAGTGTTATTCCAGCTCAGTAAAATCTGAAATAGTCAATGCCTTATGGGGGTGTTTGTAGTAGAGGAATGAAACTCATCCTTGAAGGACAGAGTGAGAAGAACACAAATGATTTGGTATTTTTCTCAGCTAGCCCTCCAGTCTTTGCCTAGTAAATCCCTTGTCATCGTCCAACTAAAAGAGCTACCAAGAAAGTCAGTGAGGTAATTAACAGAAATCAGCCTCTAATGTCATAGAAAAGGCTGAAGACCGGTGGATAATGCATGGGAAGTGGGGTACAAAGAGAATAATTTCCACAAAGTCAAACTGAAAGTCATGTAACTTTTCATGTATCTGAGCTAAAACATTTTGTGCATCTCCACTTTTTCTTTTAACGCAATTGGAAATTGGTATTTTGTCTCTTGCAATTAAGATCTTAACTAATAAATCCTTTGGATCATGAAAAATTACAGTAGCCTCTGCCACACAGAAATCTTTTACTGTAGCATATCTTTCTCTGCAGAGGGTCAGAGTGATCTTGAAACATCCAGTTATGCAATTAGTAAGTGAAATGTATGTATGTACACAGTGTTCCAGTTCTTTCTGCAGAGACCAGCTGGAAAGTGATCACGACTCAGTGCTTCTTCCATATCTATTAGACCAAAATATTAATAGAATGAGTGGAGTAGTTGGAATATTTTCATGTCTAGTTTAATGTGGATGGGTAAATATTCATATGACGGCAGCTTCTTTTCACACAGAGCTCAGTGGGAATGCTCCTTCAAATTAAATGAGTCCAGTGGGGCATTTAAAGTTGGAAAAAGAGAGATAGGAATGTTTCTGCAAGACATAGGTGAATGATTGCATGAGCCTTAGGTCTCTAGACCCCAGAAAGTGTTTCTTCTGCTTATTCAAATTGGAATTCTATACCATAAGGTAGAGGTAATGAAAAGGTAGCAAATGAATCTTAAACTCTATCATCTGGAAGGGAGGTCACAAAGTCCATCTCCTTCATTTTACAGGTGAGAAAAATGTGAGCCAGAGAGGTGAAGTGACTTGCTGAATGTCACCCAGCTCATTAGTGACAGAGCAAGAATTAGAGCTTGAATTTCCTAAATCATAGTCTTAAACGCATTTCATTCTACTATGTCATATTATATTGTTTAGAATGCAAAAATCAGAGATGGGCTTGAATTCTAACTCTGGAGCTTTGTTGCTCTAAGCAAGGTACTTAACCTTCTCCACAATGAGATATGTCTATTAGATTTCAATCATTATCCCTTCTCTAGAGTTCAGGCCATCATTTTATTGACAAATATGTACTTTCCTTTTCACAAATTACGTATAATCTTACCTAACTCAATCAGTTCTTTTATAATCACAAAATGATGATGTTCATCATGGCACTCCCTGTACGTGAAAGTGTTAGAACTCAGAAGTCCCCCTACTAGTCAAATCACTGTCAAGGTCAATGTAACTCCTTTCTGTGCGGTCTGAAAATGTCAGCACGCACGAGTTAAGTGTGACAGAGGCCACATTTGCTAATTATTGAACTTTTGTGTTTAAGGTAACTAGACTCTGAGTGTTATGGCAAACACTTTAAACTTCTTTGTCTGGAGTTAATAAGCATTGATTTTTCTCTTCGTTAACTACAAACTGTCGTGGGTAATCCCATTGAAAAGCTAGCAGTATCTAGGGCCTCCCACTTCTAAGAAGAGCTTTCAGAATGGCTTAGTTCAGCCTTTTTTCTCTGGTTCACCCCAAAGAAGCAATAAAGTTTTGACTGCATTTACCATTTTTAGTGGTTTGGTCTCTCCTGATGTGACAGCAACTTTGGGCCAGCGGGTTAGGTTTGATTTACTCTGTAATGAGGCTTTAGGGACAGTTTTCTCTACTAATCTCATACTCCACTTAAGTAACAATAAGTGTGGCTTATAAATGTTGCCATTCTGTAGCTCCCTGAAAGACTTGCTGATCAGTGTGAAATGTCAATGTCACTGTTATTTCTTTGAACTTGAGTTATTTTAGTCTTGTACCTCAAGCCCTAAATGAAGTTCCTAAACCATAAATAAATGTAGTAATTGGCCCAAACCACAGTGACACTGGCAAGTCTTTGATATATTGCTAAACAGTCATATGCTCCTCTTGGAATCAAAGCATTTCAGAGTTGGATGAGGCCTAAAAGGTCACTTGCTCCTACTCTTTATTCTACCCTCTAGTTATACTGCAACTAGGGTATCAAAGGTCATGCGGGCCTTTGATATTTAAAGAAAATTGGTTTGAACTGCTTTACCCTCATTCTGTGAAAGTAGTGCTCTCCAAAAAGACTTGCAAATTTTTCACATGCTTATATTCACTCATTGCCTCTATTTTCAATGAGACACTTAATTCCAGTGTTTCTTCCTCTTCTCTCTGGTATGCTGTGAAACATGGTATTCTGCCCTGTCCTCTTGATTTTCTCCAGCTCTTACCTGAAGAGGACATTTGTGAGTATATGAAACTTTACTGAAGACCCCATACAACTTGCGTAACAGCACAGCAAACAATTTTAAAATTGAAAGTAAAGTTGCTTCGGGGCACCTGGGTGGCTCAGTGGGTTAAAGCCTCTGCCTTCGACTCAGGTCATGATCTCAGGGTCCTGGGATCGAGCCCCGCATCAAGCTCCCTGCTCAGCAGGGAGCCTGCTTCCCCTTCCCTCTCTCTCTGCCTGCTTCTCTGCCTACTTGTGATCTCTGTCTGTCAAATAAATAAATAAAATCTAAAAAAAAAAAAAGAAAGAAAGTAAGGTTGCTTCAACTTTAAAATTCCTTGTGACTGAGATGCCAGGAGGAATTTCTCCACAGGATTTCCGCTCGGCCCCTCAGAATTCTTTGTAATGTCTCAGCTATGCTTCTTATTTGATTCGGTTTCATCATGAGTATTTAACTTCTTTCGGTGTAACTAAGTCTTTCCTAGTCCTGTCTGATGAAAGACATCATAGGCAGCTCCATCTGAACGAATAAATACACCCATTAAAGTGGATTCCTAAATATGTACCATTTTTTTTCCCTGACAAGAAGTCTGCTGTTGACCAATTTTCACCGCCTTTCCCTCTTCCTTCCTCTCTCTTTCTTCACCTTCCTTATCTCTCACTCCCTCACCTGGCCTCCCCTCTTTTCTCTTCCTCTCTCTTTGTCTCTCTCTCTCTCCTTGTAACCAGGGGCAGGGGTGCTAGAGTACCTGGCTCCAGGGGGACCAAGTAAACCAGGTCCAGCCACTCACTGCTAACAAAATCTGAAGGCAGAGAGATGAGTGTGGCAAAACAAGAAAAGAATTTATTTCAGTGAAACTAACACCAGGAAGACAGTAGTCTAACATCTCAAGGACTGCTCCAAAGTGCTGAAGATGCTTCAAGGTTTATATAAGGAAAATGTGGGACAAAGGTCAGTGGGTACGTGCCGGTGGGCAGTAAAGGTCAGGCTGATCATGGTCTTGGGGTCAATTATGTGGGGTCTTGCTGGTACAGGACAGTCCGCATTGCTTAAGGGATAATTTCAGTCTTCATCATGGGATGCTTTGCCTGCCAGGTCTTTTGCGTGATTTAAGAGGTAAGTTGGAAAGAAGAACTTAATTAGAAAGGAAAGACTAACTGAAGTCCTCTTTTAGCTCTGCCTCTTACATCTTCCCATCTCCCTTTCTCTTGTCTTTCTTTTTCAAGACTTTGGAGAGGTGGAAAATAATTTTCCCTCTACCCTTCTAGGTTCTTGGCTGAGACTCCCCTGTAATGAAAGACAGATTAACAGGAGAAAAACAAACAGAAGTTTAATAACATGTATAGGCTTTCTATACATGGGATACAACCAGAAAATTGAATAGCAGCCCAAAATGGTCCAAGCCAACATATTAAATATTATCTTTAGCTACTGGCAAAATAAAAATTTGTGGAGGCATGAGTGGGAGAAACTGTTCATGGGAAGTTAACAGAAAAAGCAGTAGCAAGTAACAACAGTAAGTTGTTATACAAATCTAAGTCCATTGCCTTCTCCACTGATAAGGGTTTCTGGAGATTTAATCATTCTTCTCTTCCTGGTACAGAGAGGAAGACGTAATTACAAATGGGAGATTTTTCTTATAAATATAAATTTCTCTGACAAAGAAATAACTTCTGCTGGGTTTTCAGAGCTTTTTTGTCTGGTGTTTCTTAAAAATAACCAGCTCAAGATTATCCTTATAGAGACATATTTTGGGGTGGCAAATTCTATTCCCCTTTAACTATAAAGCTACTAAAACTAGGAGGTACAACACAAAAACTGTATGCTCTTTCTTTCTTTTTTTGTTTTTTTTTTTGTAATTTTATTTTTTTCAGTGTTCCAGGATTCATTGTTTATGCACCACACCCAGTGCTCCATATGCTCTTTCTTTTGAAATTTTAATTAGATAAGAATACTAACCTTTAACGATACTGCTCAAGGACATACACATTATTTTACTGTTAAAAATCATACAAATGTTGGGGTGCCTGGGTGGCTCAGTGGGTTAAAGCCTCTGCCTTCAGCTCAGGTCATGATCCCAGGGTCCTGTGATCAAGCCCCACATCGGGCTCTCTGCTCAGTGGGAACCTGCTTGTGATCCTCCTCTGCCTCTGCCTGCCTCTCTGCCTGCTTGTGATCTCCATCTGTCAAATAAACAAATAAAATATTTAAAAAAGAAATCATACAAATGTTAATATATTGAAACTAAAAAAGTCTTTAAGAGAAGTTTTAGGTTCACAGCAATATTGAAAAGAAAGTGAAGAGATTTCCCATATACCCCTTGCCCCTATACATGCATAGCCTCCCTAACTATCCACATGCCCTATCAGGGTGGAACATTAATTACAATTGATAAACCTACATTGCCACATAATTATTACCCAGACTCCATAATTTATATAAGATTATATTCACTCTTGGTGTTGTACATTCTGTGAGTTTGGACGAATATATATGGATATATATTCATCATTATGCTATCATAAAGAATAGTTTCATTACCCTAAAAATCCTCTGTGGTCTGCTTATTCATCTCTCCCTACCTCAACCCTAACCCTAGCAACCACTGATCTTTTTACTGTCTCCATAGTCTTGCCTTTTTCTGAATGTCTTGTAGTTGGAGTCATACAGGATGTAGTCTTTTCAGATTGGCTTATTTCACTTAGGAATATTCCTGTAAAGTCCTATAGTTTTCCATGGCTTAGCCTATTTCTTTATAGGACTGAATAACATTCCATTGTCTGAATGTACCAGTTTATATATTTCCATTTACCTCCCAAAGAATATCCTGGTTGCTTCCAACTTTTGACAATTATGAATAAAGATGCTGCAAACAATCATGTGCAGGTTTTTGTGTAGACAATAAGTTTTAACACTGTTGGGTAAATACCAAAGAGCATGATTGTTGCATTATATGGTAAAAATATGTCTAGTTTTGTAAGAAACCATCAAACTGTCTTCCAGATTGGCTGTACCATTTTGTATCCACAGCAGTGAATGAGGGTTCCTCTTGCTCCAGATCCTCATCAGCATTTTGTGTTGAAAATGTTCTAGATTTTAGCATCTAATAGGTGTTTCGTGGTATTTTATTGTTGTTTTAATTTGCATTTTCCTGATAACATATGATGTGGAGCATCTTTCCATATACTTATTTACCATCTGTGTATCTTCTTTGATGAAGTATCTGTTAAGATCTTTGCCCCATATTTTAATCAAGTTGTTTGTTTTCTTACTGTTGAGTTTTAAGAGTTCTTTGTGTATTTTGGATAACAGATGTCATCCAAATCCTTTATCAGATGCGCCTTTTGCAAATATTTTCTTCTAGTCTGTGGCTTGTTCTGTCATTTCTTTGAAATTGTCTTTTGCAGAACAGAAGTTTTAAATTTTAATGAAGTCTATCTTATTAATTATTTCTTTCATGGATTGTGCCTTTGGTGTTGCTAAAACTCTTCTCATTCCCATTTTCTGAGTTTCAATCTTGGACCACTTAGTCAAGGTGCCATTTTCCATGTTATATTAATAATGGTATATGCAATAAATGTGGATTCTGAGAGATTTAAATTAAATGTGATTACTTAAGTTTTCTTAGTAGTTATGGATTAAAAAAATAAGAACAAATTTATTTGAATTTTTACCAATTGTTTTTATACTTTATCACTCTTTTAAAGAGCTTCCAGGTATATTTCATGACATATTTCATCCTCTCATTTATGCTCTTTCCCATATGGAATGAATTGTTGTATATGTTCTGAAGTAAGGCCAATGTTTATTTTTTAATATGATATCCAATTAAGTAAGCAGCATTTTTAAAGGACTACCCTTTTTGTGCTGAATTTTAGTGGCAACTTGGTTGAAAATAAGTGTTTGTATATGCCTGTCTGTTTCTGGGCTGTGTATTCTGTTCCATTGGATACTTTTTCTATAAGAATAGACAAAGAATATGGATATCACACTGTCTTAATACTTTAGCTTCATAGTAATTCTTGATGTTTAGTCCTGTAAGTCATATAGCTTTGCTCTTTTTAACAAGATTATGTTGGCTTTTATCGGTAATATTCATTGCCATTTAATTTTTTTAAACAAGCTTGCAAATATATTCTCAAAATCATTGTAGATTTGATTGGGATTGCATTACATTTTTAAATAAAGTTGGGGAAAATTGATTCTTCATAATATTGATCCTTTAAATCATGGGCATAGTATATTCCTTCATTTATTTAGGTATTCTGTAATGTTTCTCAAAATACTTATAGTTTTCTATGTATATGTTGTACACATCTTAAATTTGGTTTCTCCTAAAGTTTTTGATGTCTTAAATATTATTGTGAATAATGCCTATAAAATTTATTTACAGTTGTCTTGTACTAACCTCTAGATATACAATTAATTTCTACACATATTGAAATTTTATTTAGAGTTCTTGATAAATTATTTTGTTATTTCTAACAATTTTTTCAGAATCATTTTGATTTTTTAAGTACATAATTATCACCTGTAAATAAAGAGAGTTTTAATCTCTTTTTTTTCTGGTTTTTATGACAATTATTTTATTTTATTGCCTTATTGCACTAACCTTGACTGCCTTATCACTGTATTATGTTTAATGGAATTGGGAGTAATCAATATTTCTTGGCTTATTTTGAGCCTCCAAAGGAAAATATTCAATGTTTCACTGCATTTTTTTGACAGCTTTTATTTTCTGTTTGTCTACTGATTCCTTTTCTGTAGATAGCTTTTGGTAGGCTAAGGAATATCTCTTCTATTCCCGATTTCCTGGGAGTATTTTTGTTGTTATTTAATGTCCAGATATTGAGATTTATCAAGTGAGTTTTCTGCATTTATTGAGATACTGATATGTTATTTTATTCTGCTTATGTGAAACACTGCATTGATGGGTTTTCAGATTATAATTAAAATTTTATATACCTGGAATAAACCCCATTTGTTAGGATGAAATATCATTTTTCCTTAACACTAGATCATATAGCTTAAATAGTGCTTGGATTTTTTTGTTGTGTATTTGTTGATGGGAGATATTGGCATGTAAATTTTCTCTTGCATACTATTCTTGTCAGTTTTAAATACCAAAGTTATACTAGTTCATAAAATGGGTTTGGGGG
The DNA here is from genome assembly GCF_902655055.1 of Lutra lutra. NCBI lineage: Eukaryota > Metazoa > Chordata > Mammalia > Carnivora > Mustelidae > Lutra > Lutra lutra. Next base: position 93,605,706 of record NC_062287.1, on the reverse strand, counting down.
TATCTTAACTTTTTTCTATTCTCTGAAAAAGTGTTTTGTCCTTAAACATTTGAAAATAATTACTGGTGAAACCATCTTCTCCTGTAGTTTTCTCAATGGGAAGGTTTTAACTTATATAATTAATTTATTAGTAAAAATAGAGGTTTCTCTATTTCAAATTTTTTATATCAATTTTGATTACTTGATTTTTAAGTTGACAAGTTTATAATGTAGACATGTAATTATGTACCTTTGTAACTCTCTTAAGATATGTAGAATCTGAAATAATGTCAACATTTTCATCCTTGATATTATCTATTTGTCTTTTCTCTAATTTTTTCTAATTAGCTTAACTAGGTGTTTATCAGTTCAATCATTGTTTAAGAGAGTGATCCTCTTCTCTATTGAATGTATGTTTTCTGTGCTTGATTACATTCTTCTTTTACTCTCTTTGAATTAAACTAGATATTTGTTTGCTAGTTTCGTAAAAAGAAAGTTTAGATCACTGACTTTTAAATTTTCTTCTTTTCTAGTACATACCTTGTCTTCTGAACACTGAAATAACTAAATTTCACACATATTTGTCTTGCCATAACATTATGGTAACTCAGTGGAAAATATTGATATTTTTCTTTGACTCATTGGGGTACTTGGAAGTCTGTTTCTTCATGTCCAGACATTCAGGGTTTATCAAATTATACTGAGTATATTGAGTTCCATTGTAATTGAAGTGTTCATAGAACATACACTATTGTTTCATTCTCAGATGATTATCGAATGTTAATATTTGACCCAATGTATGTAATGGTTAATGTTGCATATTCACTTAAAAAATGTTACTATGAAACTTTACATATCTCTTTCTTGCTAATTCTAAGTAAATATTTTCTATCAATTTCTCATAAATGTATGTTAAAATACCCAAATATAATTGTAGATCATTGTATTCTCACTTTTAGCTCTGTTGACTTGACATCATAAAATTTAAATCATATTATAACACCAGTAAATTTAGGATTGTTATGGTTCTCTGTTTAATTGACCCTTTAGTTCTTATGGAATTATTTTTGTTTATCTCTACTAATAGTTCTCACCTTAAAATATTCTTAACTCATATGAATATACCTAGATGAATATGCCTTTAATTAATGTTTACATTGTATGTTCTTATTCTCTCTTACTTTCAAGAAATTTTGGTTCTTATTTTAACCTGTGTACTTCATAAAAATATAGTTTATTTTACATTTTTGAATTTTTAGAAGTATTTTAATAAGCTTATTGAGGGATGGACAAATATATATCTATATATTATATGCATATATAGACATATATATATTTAAAATACAGAATTTGTTGAGTTTTGTCATTTGTGTACACCCATGAAACCAACACCATAGTCAGAAGATGAATATAGTGATTATACCCCCCCCAGATTTCCTTGTGGCATTTTGAATTCCTTTTCCCTTTTCCATTCCAAACAATTTTATTAAGCTGCATTCTGTCATTGGATACTAGTTTGCATTTTCTAGAAATTTATATGGAAATTAAATCATAAAAGCTCTACTTTTTTACGGTCTGGCTTCTTTCACTCAGCATAATTATTCTGAGATTCATCCATAATGCGTGTATCAGTAGTTCATTCTTTTCATTGCTAAGTAGTATTTTATTTTACAGATGTAACACAACTTATTTATAAATTGTTGGATAAATGTTGATGGACATTTGGGTTGTTCCTGGTTTTTGCAAAAACAAAACAAAACAAAATGCTGCTATAAACTTTTATAATTTGCATACATACCTTTATGTGAACATATACATGTATTTTTCTTGGGTAGAAGCAAGGAATTGAATAACTGGATAGTCATATGGTACTTTATATTTAACTTTTAAAGAAACCCCCAAAATGTTTTCAAATTTGTTTTCTATTTTTCATTACCAATAGAGTATCTCTTATATAAATGGAATATAAGCAATTCATTTATTCTTTTTTTTTTAAATTTATTTGATAGACAGAGATTACAAGTAGGCAGAGAGGCAGGCAGAGAGAGGGGGAAGCAGGCTCCCTGCTGAGCAGAGAGCCTGATGCGGGACTCGATCCCAGGATGCTGAGATCATGACCTGGGCCGAAGGCAGAAGCTTTAACCCACTGAGCCACCCAGGCGCCCAGCAATTAATTTATTCTTACCAGACATAGAGAAGTCATTCTTTTTAACTGTAGTCACTCTAGTTGGTAAATAGTGGTATATCATTGTGATTTTAATTTACATTTTTGCCTAATAAAAAAATGATGTTGAGCATTTTTTATGGCCTTATTTACCATCTGTATATCCTTTTTAAAGTTTTGTTTATTTTTTTGAGCTGTAATTGACCTATAACACTATATTAGTTTCAGGCATATAACATAATGATTTCATATTTGTACATATTGTGAAGTGATCACCACAATAAGTCTAATTAACACCCATCACTGCAATGCTTGTAATTTTTTTTTTGTAATGAAAACTTTTCAGATTTACTCTCTTAGCAACTCTCCAATATACAGTACAGTGTTATTAATTAAAGTTAGTATGCTGTATATTACATTTCAATGCTATTTATTTTATAACTGGAAGTTTGTACATTTTGGTCACCTTTACCCATTTGACCATCATCCACTGCCCACCCCTGGCAACTACCAATTTGTTCTCTGTATGGCTGAACTCAGTTTTTCTGCTTTGGGTGTTTTTGTTTGTTTGTTTGTTTGTTTGTTTGTTTTAGACTTCACAAATGAGTGAGATCATATAGTATTTGTTTTTCTCTGTCTAATATATTTCACTTAGCACAATGTCTTCAAGTTCTATTCATATTATGTCAATTGTCAAGCTCTTCTTTTTCATGGCTGAATAATATTTCATAATGAATCTGTACCATATTTTCTTTTTTTTTATACCATATTTTCTTTATCTATTCATTTGTTGAAGGACATTTGGGTTGTTTCCATATGTTGGCTATCAATATTATAATGTTGATGCAATGGATATATGGCCACAAAGATCTTTCCCAGTAAGTGGTTTACTTTTATTTTTGGATAAATACTCAGAAATACAATTGCTAGATCATATGGTATTTTTTTTAACGTTTTGAAGAACCCCCATACTGTTTTCCATAGTGGCTGCACCAGTTTACATTCCCACCAACAGTGCACAAGTGTTCCCTTGCAGTTGTCTGGGGATATTTCCAAATTGGTGATTCAAATCCATTTTTTTACACCCTATACCTCAGATATTTGCTTCATCCATAATATAATGTGTTTGCTGTATTGTTTCTGGTTTTAAGGAAAAGATTAGCAAATGGGTTAGATGAAACTCAAAAGAATTATTAACTATAGATAGTAAATGCTCATTAACCTATAGGACATGTTAAATACAGATTGAATAAATAGGCATTATGTGTTAAATATGGATGAAAAAAATAAATGATAATATTACTTATAGATAAAAAGAGATAGAAGGGTGCCTGGGTGGCTCAGTTGGTTGAGCATCTGACTCTTGGTTTTGGCTCAGGTCATGATTTCATGGCTGCTGGGACCAAGCCCAGCATCAGGATCCATGCTCAGTGGGGAGTCTGCTTAAAGATTCTCTCCCTCTGACCCTCCCACAGCTCACTTTCTCTCCATCTCTCAAATAAATAAATAAATCTTTTTAAAAAAGAGAGAGAGAGGGATAGAAAGCAACATAAATCTCAAATATTCATGAAGTGTGGATCAGCCTTATCTACCTCAAATTGACAACCCACTGGGAAAAATAATCAAAATTTTTTTGCTTGCCTTCTTTTAATTTATAAAGATAGCCTTAATTTAGGTCCAAAAACTAGCCTTTCTTGCAGATATTAAATTTCAAGAAAGATTTTATTTATATGATTTTCTCTTTATATATAGCCTGAAGCAAGTCAATCAGATTTTTGTCTCATCTTCCTTTAGTGAAAAGATTTTTCTTTCTTGTTTAAACTTTATGTGAGATTATAGACTTCATTTTTTATCAGAATTATGCATGTGTAATCTATCCAACTCTCCATCTTTCATGAATTTAGTATTTTGTCTCTTGACCATTATATGTAACCTTTAAGTCTAGAGTACCTGCTTATCCCATTTGATGACAGATGACATCAGAAAGTTTCAATTTTCACCCTTGCTTATACTTATGGATTAGTCTGTGCTTTTTAGTGTTCATAATTTTAGCATTTTGGCAAAGATATTATTATTTATATAGTGCATGTTTTGGATATTTTGTAACAAGACAGTTTCAGAAAATCCAAAATAAAATAAAGACATAGTAGTTATTATATATTCTGAGGTATCAACCACATTTTAAGGATTGTTTCCAAATTCCACTCATTGGGAAAACTTCACCATTGGATCATTTTTTTCTGTCAATTTTATATAACCTTTATATATTTATATAAGTTTTAACTATAGGATCACTAAATACAAACATATTTCTGAATTTTCACAGGGAGAAATAAATGATTATAATAACTCACTATTGTTTGGTGAAATACTTATTGAAGTGATTATTAGGTATATATGTTAGTTAATAATAAAGACAAATACAATTTATACTTTAAGAGGATCAAATCATTTTCTTTGTGAACTGGTTTTGTTCAAAATGATACCATTCATATGTCTAATTACCAAACATTTCCCCTTCTTATTACCCTATGAATTGCAATCCTTCCCACTGAAATTTCAGACCCTTATCCTCTTCTCCTTAGTTCAAGATTTCATTTGCCTGACTGTCTTTGGAATTTCCATGTCTGGGTAGATTTCCCATATGTATAAAATTAAATTTGATTTTTTTTTTCCTCTTAATCTGTCTCATTTCAATGTGGCTCTTAGTCCTGACAGAAGGATTTTTGAAAGGACAAGAAATTATTGTTCCCTGACAACACAAAGACTGAAAGTTTGGAGGACAGTCTATCATGTAGTTCTGTTCTTTGGGGGTTTGGGAGAGTCTGGTGGTGGGTATTAAGGAGGGCACGTATTACCTGGAGCACTGGGTGTGGTGCATAAACAATGAATCTTGGAACACTGAAAAAATAAAATTAAAAAAAAGAAAATGTAAAAAAATGTCTGTGGCCCACTTTTGATGGAAGATAAGGTTATAGAATGAATTTTCTCTCTGGGAATATAGGCACATAGTCTTTATAAATAGAACACTAAGTAATTAACTATTCTGGTCAGACTGCATAATTCTGTTTGGGGTAAAATTATATTTTTCTTAACTCTTCATATGTAAATCCTTGTGTAGACTAGCTCCTAATACAGGTGGATAATTACCTAATGCATTTCTTAAGTGTGTTCTGTGAGACACTATATGACATGCCTCATAAAAAAAAATCAACATTATTTTATGGTCAATTAAGTTGCTCTCCCTTACACTACCACATTAAAGGCACAAAAATGTTTTGGAGCAAATAAATCTGTTTACTTTTGAATATTTTTGTGTTGGTAGAATTATACTTTGGCCATCTGTCCATTTTTATTAGTGTTAGTTTTATTTACCCTTTCTATTAGCATTCAAAAGAATTAGAAAATCATTTGAAAACCTGGACAGGAATGAGTTATATAGGGCTTCAGTGTAAGTGAAATCTAGGTGAAGTTAAAATTTGGAACTTCTTACTTCATTTTTCTTTCTTTGGCCTCATTATTCCTTGTACTCCTACTCTTTTGCTGTTTGTGCCATGCTCTCACAATGTCCTAATTTCAGTGGAAGAAAGATGGAAATAATAAATCTACATTAATTTTTTTCTTGGGTATTGGAATACATGCTCAGTTAGACTTAAAAGATCTGAATTCAAATAGCAGATCTGCTATTGACTAACCATATAACTTTGGACAAGTTAACCTTCAGAATTCTGTACCATAAAAAAAGAAACAATCATGCTTCCATCTACCTCACACAGTTATGGTGGAAAACCTAAATATTAATTAATTAGTGCTCATTTGTTGGTAGTGACTTTTTTGAATATTAAAATGTTATGAAAATTTAAGATAATTGTTATATGTATATAGTTATTATACATACATAGAATATATTATATATGTTGTTACATATCAAAGACTTGTTGCAAAAAACGTTATGTCAGACAGCCTTAAAAATAAAATTATTTTCAAATGTAAAAAACGAAGCTATAATCAGATGCAACAAAAGATAAGAACCAGATAGTAAAATGAAATCAATAAGAGTTCAAATACGTATGTACATACTGTCTGGGACTGCCTGCATAATTGAATTGACAGAATTGTTACTATTTCTTTTCTTCTTCAATTCCAGTATAATTAACATACAGTGCTATATTAGTTTCAGGTATACAATATAGTGATTCAAGAATTATATCCATTACTCAGTGCTCATCATTAGTGAGTGTACTTAGTCGCCTTCACTCATTTCAACCATTTCCCCACCCACCTCCTATCTGTAACCATCAGATTGTTCACAATGGTTAAAAGTCTGGTTTTTGGTTTGTTTCTTTTTTCTTTGTTCAGTTGTTTTATTTCTTAAATTCCAGATATAAGTGAAATCCTATTGCATTTGTCTTTTTCTAAGTGCTTATTTCACTTAGCATTATACCCTATAGATCCATCCATGTTGTTGCAAATGGCAAGATGTCATTCTTTGGTATGGCTGAGTAATATTCCACTTCATGTATATACCACTTCTTCCTTATCCATTCATCCATCCATGAAACTTGGGTTACTTACACAATTTGGCTATTGGAATAATGTTGCAATAAACTTAGGGGTGAGTTTATCTTTCCAATTAGTGTTTTCATATTCTTAGGGTAAATACCCAGTAGTAGATTACTGAATCATAGGATAATTCTATTTTTAATTTTTTGAGGAAACCTCCATACTGTTTTCCACAGTGGTTGCACCAGTTTGCATTCCTAGCAAAATGCACAAGGGTTTTTCTCTATATCCTGACACTTGTATCTTGTTTTTGATTTTAGCCATTCTGACAGGTGTGAGATGATATCTCCTTGTGGTTTTAATTTGCATTTACCTGATGATGAGTGACGTTTTTGAATATTGTTTACATGTGTCTTTTGGCCATCTGGATGTTCCTTTGAGGAAATGTCTTTTCATGTCTCCTGCCCATTTTTAATTGGATTATTTGGTTTTTGAGGTTGGGCTGTATTCATTCTTTATATATTTTGGGTACTAACTAACCCTTTATCAGATTATGTTACTTGCAAATATCTTCTCCCATTTAGTAGGTTGTCTTTTAGTTTTGTTGATTGTTTCCTTTGCTGTGCAAAAACTTGTCATTTTGATGTAGTACTAGTAATAGTTTTTCTTTTTGTTTCCCTTGCTTTAGGAGACAGATCTAGAACAATGTTGCTAAGGCTGATGTCAGAGAGATTACTGCCTGTGTTCTCTTCTATGATTTTTATGGTTTCAGGTCTCACATTTAGGTCTTTAATCCATTTTGAGTTTATTTTTGTGTATGGTGTGGAAAGTGAGTTTCATTCTTTTCATGTAGCTGTTCGGTTTTCCAATACCATTTGTTGAAGAGACTGTCCTTTTCCCATTGCATATTCTTGCCTTTGTTGTCAAAGACTAATTGACCAAATAAATCTTAGGTTTGTTTCTGGCTCTTTATTCTGTTCTGATGATCTATGTGTCTGTTTTTGTACCAGTACCATACTGTTTTGATTACTTGTAGTATAATTTTATATTTATATATTACTTGTAGTGTAATTTGATATCTGGAATTGTGGTATCTCCAGCTTTATTCCTTTCCAAGACACCCTTGGCTCTTTGGGATTTTTTGTGATTTCGTACACATTTTTAGATTATCTGTTCTGGTTCTATGAAAAATGCTATTGGTATTTTGATGGAGAGTGCATTAAATCTGTGTATAATTACTACTCTTAAATCCTGTAATCAAAGATCATTTGTATAGCAAATGTGGGGAAAATAGGAATGTTGAAGGATTGTTTAATAGAAATTAAAGAAAGGAAAGAAATTTCTTTAGGGACATAAAGGTCATTTAAATCTAATTCCTTAAAACTCCAAAATTTATGGAAATAAAATAAATCTATTCAAATGAAAAGCATTTATCATGTAATACTCTCAAACTTTTGTAAATCAGTCAGAGAATTTGTCAGGTCCTTGGCTTGATCCAGTGGCCAACATTAAAGACTCTATTGCTCAGTGTAAGAATGCATTTTACTTTGTTAGCTATTGAGAAGTCAACATGGAAAAAAATATTTGGCTTTTATCCCTTTAAAGCCTAAAGATATTTATCCAAGTATTTGCTTAAGATAAATCCTTCCAATCTCTAATCTAATCTAAGTAAAAATTTACTTTTTAAAAAATATTTTACTTCATTCACTTCTTTCATAGCATTTGCATATTTTAAAATTATTAGATTTTTTTGAATTACTATACATCCAGCTTGTAGCCTGAAGCCTCCCAGAATAAAATACTGTGATTTTTTCATTGCTATATTTTGTTCTCCAACTATTGTGCTTGGCTCCCAATATTGAATGAATAAGTGCATAAATTGCTGAAAACTATTTTCTAATAAATATTTGGTTAGCAGAAATTCTTACAAAGAATATTATTAAGAAATAAGCATGAATGAATTAAAACAAACATGATTTTGAGTGATAATAATTAGACTGAAACAAAATGCTACTGCATAACTCCATTTAAAATAGTTCATGAACAGGCAAACTCATGATATCAAAAGTCAGAATGTTGCTAATTCGTGGGGGTAGGGGGTGGGCAACAGTTACAGAAGGAGCACTGTGGGGCTTCTGGGATACTGGAAATACTCTGTTCCTTAGTCTGTTGCTGGCTATCCAGGTGTCTTCAAGTTTATGTAAAATCCATTGGGCCTGACCTGTGTACTTCTTTATATGTATGCTATCCTTTAATAAAAATGTGTTCAGAAATAATATCTAATTGCCTGAAGCAAAAATAGATTGGATCATTTGGCTGTCCTTTTTTATTCTAATGTCAAATATTAAATGAATTTTTGTCAGAAGTCTTAAAGATGCTTCATATCCTCTCCTTCACTTAGCTTTTAAGAGACATTTGCAAGAAAAGAGGCAAGCCACTAATGATTATCAAATCAAAGATCTTATAGATGTACATTTGAGCATGACAACCTTCTCAGCAGACTAATTTTCTGTTTCCCCAGCATCCACTTCTTTCCTCACACTCCTGTTATGCTACCAACTTTAAACTGGATTTCTCTCTCTTCTCCCAGCTACATACTATGAGTCATATCTGATATTTTTTTCCACAGTATTTCATGTCCAAAAGATATTCAGTGTATTCCCAGATACAGGAAAAATGGAAATATTATCCAGTAATCAAAATGAACAGACTGATCTATGATTCTTTCTCAAGTTTTCCTCTTACGGTTGAGAACCATGTTGGTTTATTCAGAGACTAGGTGTTGATTTTTTATCTCCAGTCAAAACACAATCTTGGATCCTCTTCATTGCTGGAAAAACATTTATATCTTTGGCATTCAAACCAGTGAGGAGCAAATTGTCTTTCCTAAAGATAGATGTCCTATAAAAGTGTTCTGGGATCAATCCCATGATGAAAGGCTTGTTGCTTCCACATGGAGAGACTAGGAAATCCATAGTTAGGTATGTGTGACTTGAATTAGGAATACACAAAATTTACAAAATAAACACCATGGTTTTGCATCTACTTGCTAGACAGAAACATAGGCATTAATAATGTGACTGTGAAAGTCCAGTCTCCCTATTTTCATATGTGTATATGCAACTCTTTTTCTAGTACTATATATGATACTTACCAGATACTATTTACCCCCACATTTTACTTGTCATCTGCCCAACCTTCCCCTAATAAACCTTGAAACTGCTAGAGAGAGATAACTCTAAAACATATAAACAGGTAAGACCTGTCTGGCAAAACTGCAGCATGCTTTGAAAGGGAGGAAAGTTGTTTAAGAAGGTTATGGAGTTGCAACTTATTTCCTTGAAGGTTTTAAACAACAACAACAACAGCAACAACAAAATTGTATATTGAATAGTTAAGTTTAAGACAAGTTCAGTCTTCATTCTAATACGCTTTACATGTCACGCACCCTTTGTAAATGTTAGTTTCCTCCATATGAAGTGAGACACGATAATGATAACAGGTTGTTATTAAGCAAACTTTTTCATGGATGTTGTGAAAACAGATAAGTTAAAGTTTTTGGAAGTATACTGAAGACATAATAAATATGAGTAAATACTGAATGATGTATTTGATACTCTCTAATAAAAGGGGATGTGTAACGACCCTTCAGACTGGGGTCTTTGGATATTCTTTGGATATTCTTCCAAAATAAAGTCATCATTTTTCATTTTTTTTATAAGGTGCCTTTAAATTCCATGCCCCCATTTTTCATTTTTATTTAGTTCATTCACATAACTGAGAGCAGAGTTATAGAAAGATTGCTAGGACTTAACAACAACAACAAAAAGTTGCTGGGGGGAAAAGGTCTGGAACTTCAGAGGAAAGGAATGCAATTCATACAGTACTAAGAAGGGGAGATGTTTCATAATTAGATGTTTGCCCTGCCATACATATGGGTCACTCAGATAAAATTTATCTTTGCTGGGGCGCCTGGGTGGCTCAGTGGGTTAAGCCGCTGCCTTCAGCTCAGGTCATGATCTCAGGGTCCTGGGATCGAGCCCCCCATCAGGCTCTCTGCTCCGCAGGGAGCCTGCTTCCTCCTCTCTCTCTCTGCCTGCCTCTCTACCTGCTTGTGATCTCTCTCTGTCAAATAAATGAATAAAAAAATCTTTAAAAAAAATTTTATCTTTGCTAATAACCCTTATTCTGGGAAAGATCCCTAGTTTAGATTATTCTACGTAGTTAAGAGAGGCAGAAAGATTTTTCTTGAGCCCACAATGTCTCGATTGTTTTCAGCTCAAAATAATCTTCACGCAAAAGTGGCCCATCTTGGTGTGGTGTGCCCTTGGCCCCTACAGTGTTATTAATGTTCAACAAGAAGTTGTTATTGACCTATATACATACATATTTAGGGGAATAAAATAAAATTTATTATGAAAAAAATCAGAGATTTATTTTTGAATTGCCTTTTTAGATGGGCCTCCTCCTTTAGAATCAATAGTTCTAAAAATTGGCAATAGGGGTCATGATCCATGAAGCAACATAAACTTTAGTTTCACCCAATTAAACCCAAGTGGGCCAATAGATTATTTTTTGACCTGTGATGATTAAGTAGGTATTGTTGCTCAATAAAACATGGGACCTATGCCTTGACCTCTCTTTTGGTTCACCAGCTATTATTTGAAGATACCACGATGCTTGGATTTCTTTCTGCAATGGAGTATAATGTTTCTGGATTGGTTTTTTGTTTGTTTGTTTCATTTTGTTTTGTTTTCCCATCATACAAGTTTCCCCTATAGGAAGATAGAGACAACTTGTGTCTTAGGTAATTAATTTTTAGTATTCCAGATCTTTTGATAGGCTCTATAGTAAAGATTATTTCTCTTTCTGAATCATTCCCAGGAGGGTTAAATGTAGAAGCAATGTGCCATTTAAGAATTAGAAACATTAGTAGAATGCTACATGTACCCCACCTCCCACCAGCTCCCTGATATTCCCATCACCAACCCTGTTGTAGTATCCATTCCCCAGCTGCTAGGAAGCTTTCACTGATGGCTCCCACTGTCATGTTTTCCCTGAAGGCTGTCCTTTAGAGACTAAAACTTCCTTACCCAGAGAGGCTTGGCAGTTATATGTCACTCTACTCCCCTTGCTTCAAGAAGGGACAGCCTCTGATGCGATGTAGACTAGGGACATTCCTAAGGGATCATGTTGAATTTAAACTTCTTCTGAACTCACATTCCTATCTTGTTTCTCTTATCTGTAATAGCTTATCCTGAGAAATTTCTCACAGTAATTCACATGCATACAAATGTCAACATTAGGCTCTTTCTAGAGAAGCTACCCTAAGATGGAATTCAAATATGATACAGTGAGGAGTGGAGGGGCAGACATACAACCCCAAAATTTATCTAGGAATTTAGGAACCAAAGAAAATCTGATACTGTAGTTTTGTAGCATGTTGATTAAAACAAACAAAGAAATGAACAGAAGTGAGATTCACCAGATGCTTGTAAGTCATTAGTAAATGCATCAGACTAGAGACTAGACTGAACTATTAACTAACAGCAAATGGGAGCAGTTGAGAGAACAGTCTAGGAGTGGATAAAAAGAGTTCCGTTTCAAGTTTGGATATAAAAGGATTTTCACACCAAAAAAAAAAAATTCCAATTTAATTAAAATTGTATGTGAGACTCATAAAGAATGGTGAATTCATGGGCGCCTGGGTGGCTCAGTGGGTTAAGCCGCTGCCTTCGGCTCAGGTCATGATCTCAGGGTCCTGGGATCGAGTCCCACATTGGGCTCTCTGCTCAGCAAGAAGCCTGCTTCCCTCTCTCTCTCTCTCTGCCTGCCTCTCCGTCTACTTGTGATCTCTCTCTGTCAAATAAATAAATAAAATCTTTAAAAAAAAAAAAAAAAAAAGAATGGTGAATTCATGAAAGTCCAGAAGAATTCATTTCAGAAGGGAGCCCTTTACAAGAGAGGAGAGAGCCCTGGCTCTTTCCTATGGGGGAAATGCCAGGTCTAGATGTGGGCAAGAGAAAAATGCCTTCTAGATAATTTACAGAGTTGAGGAGAGACCAGTAAGTTCAAGCTATTGGCAATGATAAGGAAGGTAAGGAGATTCGGAGTTGCAGGTCTAATAAAAGTAAAAGTAATAATCTCAGCTTGGTAATTCATAATTACCCCCAATTTGTCAAAGTAAGCGACAGTGAAGGCAGGGCTAGAAAGTATAGTTTCTGCAGTCTTGCGCATTTTCACTGTGCTTGGAAAAAGTGATCCCTATTGCTTATTCTGAAGGTGAAAGCATGAGCGAACTGCCTCTTGGATCAAACCTAATAAAATAAAAGAGATTAGCCCCTCATAAGACGAACCACAGTAACACACTGACTGGTTGGTGTGCTAACCAAATATGTATTAATCTTATTAAAACTAAAGCTCCGTTGTAGATCAACTTGGCACTTAATCTCAGTTGCCAGACATAGGAAAAGAGCTCAGTATTTCTAGGAAAACCAGATGGAAATAGTATACTTTAGACTCCACTGTTCTTCTACATATCTTGTTTACAATTAAAAATGTGAAGTATGCAACAACTGTGTGTATATGAACCCCGCATTGGACTTCCTGCTCAGTGGTCAAGGAGTCTGCCTGTCCCTCTCCTTCTGCCTCTCCCCTCCCCAACTGTGCTCTCTCATTCTCTTTCTCAAATAAACAAGTAAAATCTTAATTAAAAAAAAAAAAAGAAAAGAAAAAAGAAACTCCCCTGAAAACATATAAACATTTAGAATTTTCTTTGTGGAAGGGTGTTGGATTATGAATTTTGCTTCTTTCTTATGTATAAACCCATTCAGATCTGTTTATTCTGTGGCAGTTTTGGAAAGTTCTGTTTTTCAGTTATTTGGTCCATCCCTTCTAAATTGTTAAGTTTTTTTTGGCATACTTTATTGTGATATAATATACTCTATTTTTATTATTTGTGTGATGTCTAGTAATATCCCTTCCTTTTTTTCCCCTAACAATCTCTCAGTTTTATTAATCTGTTTAAGGAATCAGCTTTTAGCATTAAATATTTTGTTTCTAATTTATGCATTTTTTTAAGATTTTATTTATTTGACAGAGATCACAAGTAGGCAGAGAGGCAGGCAGAGAGATGTATGTCTGGCATATGACTCAATAAATATGTGCGAAATACATAAGCAAATAAATACGAAGTCATCAGTAAATAAATGAGTATATGAGTGAATCCATCTGGTATTGGATATATTGCTTTCTTGCTTCCTTAGGCTCCTAAGAATCTTCTCTGGTGTCCTACCTTCCTTTCAACTTAAAAGTAGAGACATCTCACATTTAAGTAAGTGGAGACTAGGTGGTCTGATAAGCTGTCCTTCTCAGCCTTTCCTTTTATTTCCTTTCAAAGCTCCTATGGTAGATAGTCTTGCTCAAAAAATACTGTTTTAGAGAACACATAAATATACAAGTACACCTTCTCTAGCAAAGACAAAATACTTTGTGGGCAACTACAAAATATTTTCTCTTCACAATGAATAGGAATCTAATTTTGTTTCTATAGATCTGTGTCGATGTAAATACAGAAGAAACCTCTATTTATTGAGTTACTGCTAGTTAAAGCAACATGCTAACCACAAGGGAATAAAGAGGGAAGATTATAGGGATTAGTCCCACTAGAAGTTTAAATTGGCTGTCATGTGGCATAAGAGAGAATCAGAATCCTCTAAGAATTATACAATATTTAATCATAGAGATTGTTAAATAAGAAAAATGACAGGTTGCTTTTTAGTGAAGCTGACCTCTTTGTAGAAATTAGAATGAAAAGCTTAATGAGTAGGCAGTTGCTAAGGTGGTTATACTATATTATAATAAAGAAGGTGTTTCAACTAATACAGGACTGGCCCTGAATTCCATCTAATCCTGTCACTTACTAACTATATAACACATCTCAAACCCAGCTGCATCTTATAAACATTTAGAAAATATCATACAAAATTGTCCTCATAATCAAATGAGATATATAAGTCTATGTCAATTGATACTCAATAATTAATAAGTTTTGTTAATATTATTAGTATCATAAACATTAAATTGGCTACCATGATACACTACAATAGCTTAATTTTTTTTTTTTTAAGATTTCATTTACTTATTTCAGAAGACAGAGAGGGCACACATGAGCACAAGTTGTGGGAGGGACAGAGGAAGAGATTTCTCAAGTAGATTCCCTGCTGAGTGTAGAGCCTGATGCAGTGATGCAGGACTCCATCTCATGATCCATGAGATCATAACCTGAGGGTGAACCAAGAGTCAGACACTTAACAGACTGAGCCACACACACACACCCCAATAGCTTTTTTTAAAATCAATTTTAAGAAGTAAAATGCTTTCTTTTTCTGCATATCTATATTATTTCTATAATCCTAACATGTCTATCGTGTGTATCAATGTATCCCTCAGAACTCTGCTATCATAGAATCTATTTTATCAAAGTTTTGATGTCATAGGGGAATAAGGGACCTTTCCTAAAGCCATAAATTCATGACATAGATTGCTATTTATTTTTTTATTTCATGACATGGATTACTATTTCATTTTCATTTACTGTGCCATAGCCAAGTTCAAGTCACTGAATATTTATTAGCCAGTATTTTTTTGTCTTTTTTTTTTTAAGATTTATTTATTTGACAGAGAGAGATCACAAGTAGGCAGAGAGGCAGGCAGAGAGAGAGGAGGAAGCAGGCTCCCTGCCAAGCAGAGAGCCCAATGCTGGACTCGATCCCAGGACCTTGAGATCATGACCTGAGCCAAAGGCAGAGGCTTAACCCACTGAGCCACAGAGGTGCCCGTTTTTTGTCTTTTGATTGGGGATTTTAACCCATGTATATGTGTGTGTTGGTATATATATATATATACACACATATACTTGCATGCCTGAAGCCAATAATACATTATATGTGAATAAATGTATATATATATGTGTGTGTGTGTATATACACACACACACACATATATATATACACACATATATATGTATACACACACACATATATACACACACACACATATATATACACACACATATATATGTATACACACACATATGTATACACACACACACATATATATATACATGCACACACACATATATACATATATTTATTCACATATAATGTATTATTGGCTTCAGGCATGCAAGTCTATGAATCATCAGTCTTACAAAATTCACAGCACTCACCATAGCACATATACTTCCCAATGTCCATAACCAACCACCCTATCCCCACATCCCAACCCCCTCCCAGCAACCCTCAGTTTGTTTCATGAGATTAAGAGCCTTTTCTGGTTTGTCCCCCTCCCCGACCCCATCTTGTTTTATTTTTTCCCTCTCTGCCCCCCACGAACCCTCACCCTGCCTCTCAAATTCCTCATATCAGAGAGATCATATGATAATTGTCTTTCTCTGATTGAATTATTTCGCTTAGCATTATACCCTCTAGTTCCATGTCATTGCAAGTGGCCAGATTTCAGTTTTTTTAATGGCTGCATAGTATTCCATTGTGTATATAAATACCACACATTCTTTATCCATTCATCTGTTAATGGACATCTAGGTTCCTTCCATAGTTCGGCTATTGTGGACATTGCTGCTATAAACATTCAGGTGCAAGTGCCCCTTTGGATCACTGCATTTGTATCTTTAGGGTAAATATGCAGTAATGTGACTGTTGGGTCATAGGGTAGCTCTATTTTCAACTTTTTGAGGAAAACCCTTACTGTTTTCCAGAGTGGCTGAACCAGCTTGCATTCTCACCAACACTGTAGGAGGGTTCCCCTTTCTCCACTTCCTCGTCGGTACCTGCCATTTCCTGACTTGTGAATTTTAGCTATTCTGACTGGTGTGAGGTAGTATCTCATTGTGGTTTTGATTTGTATTTCCCTGATGCTGAGTGATGTTGAGCACTTTTTCATGTGTCCGTTGGCCATTTGGATGTCTTCTTTACAGAAATGTCTGTTCATGTCTTCCACCCATTTCTTGATTGGATTCTTTTTTCTTTGGGTGTTGAGTTTGATAAATTCTTTATAGATTTTGGATACTAGCCCTTTATCTGATATGTCATTCGCAAATATCTTCTCCCATTCTGTCAGTTGTCTTTTGGTTTTATTGACTGTTTCCTGTGCTGTGTAAAAGCTTTTTATATTGATGAAGTCCCAGTAGTTCATTTTTACCCTTGCTTCCCTTGCCTTTGGCAGTGTTTCTAGGAAGAAGTTGCTGCAGCTGAGATCAAAGAGGTTGCTGCCTATGTTCTCCTCAAGGATTTTGATGGATTCCTGTCTCACATTGAGGCCTTTCATCCATTTTGAGTCTATTTTTTTGTGTGTGATATAAGGAAATGGTCCCGTTTCATTCTTCTGCGTGTAGTTGTCCAATTTTCCCAACATCATTTGTTGAAGAGACTTTTTTTTCCATTGGACATTCTTTATTTGTCGAAGATTAGTTGACCATAGGGTTGAAGGTCCACTTCTGGGCTCTCAATTCTGTTCCATTGATCTATGTGTCTGTTTTTATGTACCATACTGTCTTGATGATTACAGCTTTGTAATAGAGCTTGAAATCTAGAATTGTGATGCCGCCAACTTTGGTTTTCTTTTTTAACATTCCTCTGGCTATTTAGGGTCTTTTCTGGTTCCATATAAATTTTAGGATTATTTGTTCCATTTCTTTCAAAAAAAGTTGATAGTATTTTGATAGGGATTGCATTAAATGTGTAGATTGCTTTAGGTAGCATAGACATTTTCACAATATTTGTTCTTCCAATCCATGAGCATGGAACGTTATTCCATTTCTTTGTGTCTTCCTCAATTTCTTTCATGAGTCCTTTATTGTTTTCTGACTACAGATTCTTTGCCTCTTTGGTTAGGTTTATTCCTAGGTATCTTATGGTTTTGGGTGCAATTGTAAATGGGATTGACTCCTTAATTTCTCTTTCTTCTGTCTTGTTGTTGGTGTAAAGAAATGCAAGTGATTTCTGTGCATTGACTTTATATCCTGACACTTACTGAATTCCTGTACAAGTTCTAGCAGTTTTGGAGTGGAGGCTTTTGGGTTTTCCACATATAGTATCATATCATCTGCAAAGAGTGATAGTTTAGCTTCTTCTTTGCCGATTTGGACGCCTTTTATTTCTTTTTGTTGTCTGATTGCTGAGGCTAGGACTCCTAGTACTATACTGAATGCAGTGGTGATAGTGGACATCCCTGCTGTGTTCCTGACTTTAGGGGAAAAGCTCTCAGTTTTTCCCACTGAGAATGAGACCTGCTGTGGGTTTTTCATAGATGGCTTTTATGATATTGAAGTATGTACCCCATCCCAACACAGTGAAGAGCTTTCATCAAGAACGGATGCTGTACTTTGTCAAAAGCTTTCTCAGCATCTATTGAGAATATCCTATGGTTCTTGTTCTTCCTTTTATTAATGTATTTTGTCACGTTGATTGATTTGTGGATGTTGAACCATCCTTGCAGCCCAGGAGTCAGTCTCACTTGGGGTTTTTGTCTGGTTTTTGGATCAAAGTAATGCTGGCCTCATAAAATGTCTTTGGAAGTTTTCCTTCCATTTACATTTTTGGAAAAGTTTCAGGAGAATAGGTATTAATTCTTTAAATGTTGTAGAATTTCCCTGGGAAACCGTCTGGCCCTGGGCTCTTGTTTGTTGGGAGATTTTTGACGACTGCTTCAAACTCCTTACTTGTTATGGGTCTGTTCAGGTTTTCTATTTCTATTTCTTCCTGGTTTGATTTTGGTAGTTTATATGTCTCTAGGAATGCATCCATTTCTTCTAGATTATTAAATTTGCTGCTGTATAGTTGCCATAATATATTCATAAATTTGTATTTCTTGGTGTTGGTTGTGAGCTCTCCTCTTTCATTCATAATTTTATTAATTTGGTCCTTTCTCTTTTCTTTTTGATAAGTCTGGAGAGGGGTTTATCAATCTTATTAATTCTTTCAAAGAACCAGCTCCTAGTTTCATTGACCTATTCTAAGGTTCTTTTGGTTTCTATTTCATTGATTTCTGCTCTGATCTTTATAATTTCTCTTCTGCTGTGTTTAGGCTTTCTTTGGTTTCTTTCTCTAGCTCCTTTAGGTGTATGGTTAGGTTGTGTACTTTGAGACCTTTCTTGTTTCTTGAGAAAGGCTTGTAGTGCTATATACTTTCCTCTCAGGACCACCTTTGCTGTGTCCCAAAGATTTTGAACAGTTGTGTCTTCATTTTTATTTCTTTCCATGAATTTTTCCAATTCTTTAATTTCCTGGTTGACCCATTCGTTCTTTAGTAGGATGCTCTTTAGTCCCCATATATTTGAATTTATCCCAACTTTCCTCTTGTGGTTAAATTCTAGTTTCAAAGCACTGTGGTCTGGAAATATGCAGGGAATGATCCAAATCTTTTGGTACTGGTTGACACCTGATCGGTGACCCAGGATATGATCTATTCTGGAGAATTTCCATGTGCACTAGAGAAGAATGTGTCTTCTGTTGCTTTGGGATAGAATGTTTTGAATATATCTGTGGTGTCCATATGGTCCAGTGTGTCATTTAAAGTCTTTATTTCCTTGTTGATCTTTTGGTTATATGATCTGTCCATTTCAGTGAGGGGGGGCTGTTAAACTTCCCTACAATTATTGTGTTATTGTTATTGTATTTCTTTGATTTTGTTATTAATTGGTTTATATTGTTGGCTGCTCCCATGTTAGGGGCATAGATATTAAAAAGTGTTAGATCTTCTTGTTAGACAGACCCTTTAAGTATAATATAGTGTCCTTCCTCATCTCTTATAGTCTTTGGCTTAAAATCTAACTTGTCTCTTATAAAGATTGCCACCCCAGCTTTCTTTTGATGTCCATTAGCATGATAAATTGTTTTTCCACCCCCTCACTTTAAATCTGGAGGTGTTTTGTTCTCAAATGAGTTTCTTGCAGACAGCATGTGTTGTTTTTTCTAATCCATTCTGATACCCTGTGTCCTTTTTTTAAAAAAGATTTTATTTATTTATTTATTTGAGAGACAGCATGGTGTTGTTTTTTTAATTCATTCTGATATCCTGTGTCTTTTTTTAAAAGATTTTATTTATTTATTAGAGCGAGAGAGAGAGAGAGAGAACAAGTGGGACAAGGGGCAGAGGGAGCAGGGAACCCAATGTGGGACTCAATCCCAAGACCCTGGGATCATGACCTGAGCTGAAGGCAGATGCCTAACAACTGAGCCACCCAGGCACCCCACCTTATATCTTTTGACTGGGGTATTTAGCCCATTTACATTCTGGGTAACTATTGAAATATATGAATTTAGTGCCATTGTATTTCCCATAAGGTGACCGCTACTATATATTGTCTCTGTTCCTTTCTGGTCTATTACTTTTAGGCTCTCTTTTTGCTTAAAGGACCCTTTTTAATATTTCCTGTAGGGCTGGTTTGGTGTTTGCCAATTCTTTTAGTGTTTGTTTGTCCTGGAAGCTTTTTATCTGTCCTATTTTCAGTGACAACCTACCTGCATATTTTTTCAGGTAATGCTCTGAATATATCACACCAGTCGTTTCTGGCCTGCCAGGTGTCTGTGTATAGGTCTGCTACCATTCTAATATTTCTACCATTGTATGTTACAGACCTCTTGTCCCAAGCTGTTTTCAGGATTTTTCTCTTTGTCTCTGAGAGTTGTAAGTTTTACTATTAGATGACAGGGTGTGGACCTTTATTCATTGATTTTGAGAGGGGTTCTCTGTGTCTCCTGGATTTTGATGCTTGTTCCCTTTGCCATATTAGGAAAATTCTGTATTATAATTTGCTCCAATATATCTTCTGCCCACTCTGTCTTTCTTCTTCTTCTGGGATCCCAATTATTCTAACATTGTTTCATCTTATGGTATCACTTATCTCTTGAATTCTCCCCTCATGGTCCAGAAGTTGTTTGTCTCTCTTTTGCTCAGCTTCTTTATTCTCCATCATTTGGTCTTCTATATCACTAATTCTCTCTTTTGCCTCATTTATCCTAGCAGTAAGAGCCTCCATTTTTTATTGTACCTCGTTAATAACTTTTTCGATTTCAACTTGGTTAGATTTTAGTTCTTTATTTCTCCAGAAAGGGATTCTTAATATTTTCCATGCTTTTTTTGAGCCCAGCTAGCACCTTGATAATCATCATTCTGAACTCTAGTTCTGACATCTTACTAATGTCTGTATTGATTAGGTCCCTAGCCGTTGGTACTGCCTCTTGTTCTTTTCTTTTGAGGTGAGTTTTTCTGCCTTGTCATTTTATCCAGATAAGAATCAATGAATGAGAGAACAAAGTACTAAAAGGGTAGCAAAGGCCCCAGAAAAAGATTCACTAACCCAATTGGAAGAAACCTGAAACTGGGTTGGGGGGGGGGAGAAAGGAGAAAAAAAAATACATATCTCTATATTTTTTGTATATATATATTTCCCCTTTCTTCCCCCCCTACCCTGGTAATATATAATATATATATCATATATAAAATATAAAATAATGTATATAAAATATGCAAATATATAGTATATAAAATATATAATAAAATATATTTATGAAATATATAATAAAGTATATTTATAAAATTATATAAATCATTTAAAATATATATTATATAAGATATATAATATATAAAGTTATATATAAAATAAAGATAGATTTATATATATATATATATATTTATATATATATATTTTTTCTCCTTTCTTCCCCCCCATCACCATTATATATATATTAGACTAGTGAATAGAACAGAGCCACACACTTGACTTTGGGTGTATTTTGGTCTGTTAGAAGAAACTGCGTCCCAAAATTTTAAAGAAAGAAAAACATATATATACAAAAATAAGGGTCCTAAAATAAGGGTACCCTTACAAAATAAGGGCAAACACAATGAAGGGATGGAATATTACTGTAAAGATGAAAATTTAAAAAGATTCTAAAAAGGAATTGGTACAAAGTTGGTTGAAAAAAGAAGAAGAAAAAAAGGAGAGAATGTGATCAGGTTGGAGACTAGAACAAAGCCATACACTAGATTTAGGGTATATTTTGATCTGTTGGAAGAACCTGTATCCCAAAATTTTAAAGAAAAAAGGAAACCTGTATGTATACAAAAAATTAAACTAAATATAATGAAGGGATATCATATGACTATAAAAATGAAAATTTAAAAAAGTTTTTTAAAAAAGTATTGGTAAGATAAAATAGTTTAAAAACATTAAAATAAGAGAGAGGAAATTTTTAAAAGAATAGAATAAGAAAAAATATTTTAAAAATTTTACTTTGAAAGACTAAGGAATCATGGGGGAAAAAGCCATGAATTCAATGTGTTGCATTCCCCTAGCTCTGGAGTTCCACAGTTCTCTTTGATCAGTTAACTTGGTCTAGACTCTTTGTTCTTGCTGATCTTCTCAGGGAAAGGCCCATTGCAGTGATTCTCAAATGTCTTTGCCCGAGTCAGAATTGCACTGCCCTTGTCAGGGTCCAGGCTAAGTAATGTGCTCAGGTTCACTCTCAGGAGATTTTGTTCCCTGAACGCTTTCCGTAGAGCTCTGGAGGATGAGAATGAAAATGGCGGCCTCCCAGTCTCCACCTCAGAGGAGCCGAGAGCTCAGGACCCCACTCCTCAGTGTCCCCTCAGAGAAATGCAGTCAATCCCCCCTATGTCCCTCATCTCTGGCTACACTCTGTGCTCACCCAGCCTGTGACTGAGTGTTTCTATCTCTGGTGCCCAGCCCCGTTTGGAGTCTCTAAACCCAGCAGATTCCTGTAGTGCGGTTTCATGCTGCTCCTCCCAGAGGAAGGAGGAGGAGTCTCCCAGATCTGTCACTTGTTGGGTCCCTGCTCAAAGAGCAGAGGCCCAACTGTGTGCCTCAGATCATGGTTTAACATAACCCCGAGCTGAGAGCCCACTGCTTGGCTACGTCTCTGTAGCTGGCTTCCCCGCTCTGATACCTGGTAACTCTGCCACATTCAGGCACCCCCGGTGTTTTTGTGACCCCACCGGTCCTAAGGCCACACTGTCCCTGCAAGGGCTCCACCCTTTTCTTAGCTTCTGGAGTGACATCCCTCAGTGGAGCAGCCTTCTAAAAGTTCTGATTCTATGGTCTGTTGCTCTACTGCTTGCTGGCTGCCACCCCCTACCCCGTGGTCTCTCTTCCCATATATTGCCTTGGATTCACTTCTCCACATATCCTATCTTCCCGAAAGTGGTCACTTTTCCGTTCCTAGAATTGCTGCTCTTCTCTTCAATCTCCTGTTGAGTTTGTAGTTGTTCAGAATGGTTTGATGACTATCTAGCTGAACTCCTGGAACCTGTTGATATTAAGTCTCCTCCTCCACCATCTTGCTCCTCCCTCTAGCCAATATCTTTTAATTGAATATATTATTTTCCCTTTTAGCACATTCCTAAAATATAGTGCCTGAAAAATCTGAACTTGAAATATGGAAAGTGTAGTTATTGACTGAAAAAAAAAATGCTAATTATAAGTGTAGTGCTTTTGTCTCCTGCAAGAGGTACATCAGTGGAGTTCCTGTGCTTCCAATAATCTGAAACCTGTTGGGCTATCACCTGCAAAGTCTAGAACATTGCCTCACCCCATACTGAGAAATATACCCAATAATTGCTGTGCATCTTTGAGTTTTGAGAGCAAAATAAATCACATTTTTGTATGCTGCTTTGACCAATTTGTCAGATCACCTAAGATGCCTCTGGTTTGGGGGTAGAAAATGGGGATACGAGAAGATAATACAGTAGGTAAATGAACAAGTAACACTGTGAGTTGGTTCTTATGGATGGAGAGACCCAAAAGTGCTTGAAATATCTAGGGAATATGGAGATGTTATATCATACCTGTGATGCTCCAGTAGTGAATTTCTAGGGGAAGCCTTTATGATTTGGGGACAAAACTATACCATCATTTAACAAAATAGCTTTTCTCTCCTATGAGAAACTAAGATAGAATAAATACCTTATTATGAAATACCAATGACCATGTAGGTTAAGCTCCCAATCATAAAATATTTATTACTTGATCCATTGATTCTTTAGATTAATTGTGCCCAGCAATGTTTAATAATCACATGGAAGTAATAGATCTAAATAGGGAAGGTATTGAAGATATAGCATACACTTATTTTTAATGGGTTACTTCTAATTCATTGTCATCCCACCTTTAACTTGTAATTATAGACTCATGCATAGTTACCTGTGACCAGTTGTCTAAGGAGGAAAAAAAAAAAAAAAAGCCAGGGGCACCTGGGTGGCTCAGTAGGTTAAACCTCTGCCTTTGGCTCAGGTCATGATCTCAGGGTCCTGTGATTGAGCCCCACATCAGGCTCTCTGCTCAGCAGGGAGCCTGCTTCCTCCTCTCTGCCAGCCTCTCTGCCTACTTGTGATCTCTGTCAAATAAATAAATAAACTCTTAAGAATAAAAAGCCAACAAAATTTTAGGCATATATCTGCATGATAAATTGACATTCAGTAGAAAATGACTAATACATTCTAAGCCAGTCAGACATTGAGAAACAATGGGGGCAACATTCTCTCATTGATTTATGAATGGTGAGATAATTATTTCAATGGATGGTCAAGGTCTTGGAAAGAGCTAGAGTTCACAGCAAAGATGCCTATGGAAGACTTATAGGATAGATTTTTTAAATGGCCCAAGATTTAATAGTACTGATTTCTCAAGTGGAATTTTACTAAATACCCTTTCTGAGAAGAAGATTTTTAAGAAGTAGAACAGGTAACAGCTTTCTTCTTCTGCTCTCTGAAGATTTCTCAATAGGTTCATGAACTAAGTAGTCATGAACACTATGCATATGCTCAGTAGTACAGACTTCCCTCCACAAGGCTGATTTCTCTCTTTCTACTCTGTAGCTTGCAAACAATAGAAACTACACCTGGGCCCCCAAGTGATATGACTTAATAGAAGAAAGAAGCCACACAGCAAAAGGTTGATTGTGGTGAACGCCCATCCATCAAGTAAGAAATAGTAATTTATGCTAACTTGAAAAACATCTGAGTTGGTGTTTGCTTCCTGTCACTAATCACTCTTTTTTTTTTTTTTTCCCGAAATGTCACCTGAAAGTTACTGACTGTCTTACCATGTTATCCCACACAAAGTGAACTCACTTTTCAGGGAACGAATGATATCTGTAGAAATCACTGGTCTCACCATATCCATATCACCAAAGGAAGCAGGCTTGTATCATAATGGTAGAATGGCTAGGGGGACTCATGTAAGCTTTAGCTTGGAGGTATACTTTATAATGTTGGGATGCTCTGAAACAGGACATGTAGAATACAGTGAAGTATGCATACATGGCTCTAGGAACCAAAGCAAAAGAATAGAGGTCATTCCATTTATCATTACTCCTAATTACCCATTAATGATATTTTAGTTTTTAGAATCTGTGACTCTGGGTCCTATAAACATAGACATCTTTATGCTTGAAATATGAGTACTTTTACCAGAGAACCCAACACTGTTGTAGAACACAGATTCTATGAATTTGAAGCTAAGTGTTCAACTTGGTCATATCAGTCTTCTCTTGTCAGTGGGTAAACAGAGAATAGGAAGTTATGAAGTATTCTGGCTTATATAGTAAGGGAAAATAAGGTTGCTGATAAGGAAAGGGGCGTGAAGTAGTCTGGAAATAATCCAGATGATACTTATTGGTGTTACCTTATGCTACTCCATTTGACATTAAAGTTAATATAAGGATGCAGCAAGCATTTGTAGACAGCATCAACATAGACTTAGTTAGATCACCAAAAATCAAATTGTGGTCCCTCAACCAGTTAATAAAATCTAAGTGATTTTTACATTGTTTAAAAATTAGCAATTGTGTAAGGTTGCTTGGCTATTTCTTCTTTACTGGGGTGATGTGGCTAAATGGTATGTGTGGCTTGTGCATAAATGGGCCAAGTAGGCACTGTCCATCCATGAAATGCACTTTTTCAGGGCAGATAGCTCTGTTGGAAACCCCTTGGCCATTCTCAGTTCTTGGAAATAATAATAGGGTCATTTCTTACCTGCCTACCTGACATGATATATTCCAGAGAGAGAGGCAGGCTTTGACACCAGAGACATTCTCTCACCCTTCTTTTATATGACTTGTCAAAAGGCGAAGGTAAAGTAAAAAATAGACCAGCCAGCAATGGGATGGAAAATGAGGTTGGGGGTTATGAGTTTCAGTTGACTCTGATGATATCCAGGAGACGTTTTCATTATGTGATAGCTGAATGGGGGAAAAGTGGGTGCCTTTTCCTTTTGAAAAAAATAAGTGGCTTGTAATATTTCTTTTCTATTCCCTGAATAAGAATCTAAGGCTCTTTCAATATTTTGGCACTAACTTTGAAACCTCTGGAGATTATTATTACTCCAGGGAGCTAGATCAAAGAGAAGTTTATCCCGTGGTGTCTCCAGCAGTAAAAAAATCTTAGGGTTCCACTCAATGTTCAGTGTTGGATAAAGCAAAAACCCAGTTTTAAGTCAATCTATACCTTCTACTGGATGCTAAGAAGAAATGAAATCTTTCCAAATAGCTAGTTTATCCAAATATCCTTCTGTTACTCCATCCATCCATCTAGATAGCCATCCAGCTAGCCAGTATAAGGAAATACACTTATTAAGAATTACAGTGCATCCATCATTATATGAACTTTTGTTGGAAATTTGAGAAACACAATCATAAATCATATGAAAACCTGAGATGTCAAAGAAAATAGATTCGTCTACTCCAACACTATCTTTGTAAAAGTGGAAAATGAAGATTCCAAGTAATAGAAAATTATTTTTTTCCAAGACAGAGATGCATATAATTTTATGTCAGCCTTGAGTAAACCTCAAAGTGGGTTAACATCAAAGCCAGGGCTAAGAACCAAGTCATCCAACCCTTAGAGAACATATCTGCTCTTTCTGAAATTATAATCCAACTGTGGAGGAAGATCCAACATGTGTGAGACATTTCTAAACAATGAAGTGATACAGTGTATATATAATCAGTAACACACAGAGTGTCACTTGTTTTGAATTATATGTACTTATATAATTATAGTTATATGAATTATATGTGTGTAAAATAAGAGAGAATTGGGTGTGGAATGTGTTTTGGAATAATCTAGAAACTTTCTAAGGAGGTATGAATATGGAAATAGGTAGTTTGAACCATGGTGGTAAGTAGGATCTAGATAATGGAGAGACAGATGGAGGGATGTTAGGTGGAAGACCTTTGATAAAATGAGTGAGACATTGTGCTGGTGGAGCTATCAGAGGGGTGGGTGAATGGACCTCTCTTGCTACATCAGAAAGCCAGAATGGGCAACAGTGATAAAGGTATATTCATTCATTCAATTTTGACAAACTTCACAACGTTGATCCTTGGGTAACTATTAGGTGTTTTTCCTTCCCTTCCCTTCCATTTTCTTCCCTTCCCTCCCCTTTCCTTTTCCTCGTTCTTTTCTTTCTTTCTCTTTTTTTTTAATCTAGTTGTTTCCTTTTGGTTTGAATCTCCTTTTTTGTTCATTTGCTTTCTTTTGGTTTGAACTTCCTTTTATTTTCCTGAGCTGCAGGAAATAAAGTGTCCTTTCTCTTACTTTCCACCTTAAGTCCTTCCTTGAAAAGAACATAGTAGGATCCCAGGGCAGTGCAGGAAGAGTTCAAACTGAATGGAAAACAGACTCAGTTCATCCAGTGTTAGTATATAGTTCCTTCCAGTGGAATTGGCTTGCTGTTTCTCACTCAGCTTTCTTAAAAATGTATTGGCAAATCTTAACAGTTTTTATCCTTGTTGATCTGCATGACAGACCTCTACTAATTCCTAAGCTGCAAATTAAATGCTTGAGGATGAACAGAGATCAGATTAGAAGCTTCACACTTCACAGAGACCAGCTCAGCAGGAGTAGTCAGATTCTTTAAGCCATCATGAAGGAATGGAAACAGGCTGCTCTTGTCTGGAAGCCAATTAAAATAGGAACTAGAATAATTGTAATGTGATATTAAAGCTAATTTCCTACAGGCTGAGAGGTGCCTTGGACACAATAAATAATACTAATAATATTATACTGTCTTGTCAAAACATGCTTTATACACACATTGATATGACTTACTATTTAAAAAGAATAGTATTGACTATAATCTCATTGACATCTACCAGAGCTTTAGGAAATGAATTAATATTACAATAGGATCACTTCCTAAGGGGTTTTAATGTAACAAGAGACTGTTTATGCCAGAGTATAAATTGTCTTGAGATGTAACTACTCATAATGCACTTCTGAGCTGTTCTTATGATATATCTTTTTAGTGAAATCATCTGTCTTAGAAAATATAAAACAGGTGGAAATTAGGAACTAGAGAATCCAAAAATTAACTTTTTAAAAAAATTACTGATTTCTTGGGGTGCCTGGGTGGCTTAGTTGGTTAAATGGTCAGCCCTTCATTTCAGCTCAAGGCATGATCTTAGGATCTTGGGATGGAGCCCAGGAGCATAAGGCTCTGCTGCTCAGTGGGGAGTCTGCTTGAGATTTTCTCTCTTCCTCTCCCTCTGCCCCTCCTCCCCGCTTGTGTGTGCTCTCTCTCCCTTTCTTTCTAAAATAAAACAAATAAATCTTTAAAAACATTTAAATAAATTTACTGATTTCTTTTAAATAAGGCATTTTTAAAAGAAGGCACAAAATAGTGTAGGTAATTGGCCATGTATGGAGTTGGGAGCTCCTATTCTCTAAGCCTCACAGACTTTCCCAGCAGATATTGAAATAAGATAAAATGTGATAGTTAGTTAGAATTGGTTAATAATGTCAAGAAAAATGAAGATACATGAATGAAATGAGTAGTATTTTAGTAGAGAAAAGCAGAAGGACTTGGTATATAACCAAAGGTTAGCAATGAAAAAGAAAGAAGTTGTGCAAATTGATAAGATTACTCAAGGGAGGAGCATCTAGGTGGCTCAGTGGGTTAAGTCTCTGCCTTCAGGTCATGATCAGGTCATGATCTCAGGGTCCTGGGATCAAACCCCACATCCGGCTCTCTGCTCAGCAGGGAGCCCTCTTCCCCCTCTCTCTCTGCCTGCTGCTCTGCCTTCTTGTAATCTCTCTGTGTGTGTGTGTGTGTGTGTCAAATAAATAAATAAAAATCTTTAAAAAAAGATTACTCAAGGGAAAAGTGTAAAAAAGAGAAAAAAAATGAATTTTGTAAATAACCCTGAATAACTACAATTTATGGTTTAGGTAGAGAAGGAAGAAACCATAAAAGGATTGATGAGTATCTGGAGAAGGCCACAATAAATTATGTAGTATGTGTTGGCACAAAATTAAGGGAAGATATTGTTTCAAGTGGATGAGAATTCTCAATACTAATAAATGTTCAGAAAAGTTCAAGAGATACAATTTTTAAGACAGCCTAAAAGATTCAGTAATAAAGAGGTTTTTGTTGTTCTTGGTAAGAGGGCTCTGGTCCTTAGAGTTATGAGAAACATGGAGGGCCAAATCTCTTCTTTGCAGATATCCTCCAATTTTCTATGGCTAGTCAACCAAAAAGGAGGGTCCATTCAAAATACTGGATGCCAGCAGTGATGTTATGGTTTGTCCTAGGAACGTGGGGACAGCATATGAAGCAGGAAATGCTGGTATTCCTTGATAGTGAATAGACATATAACTGAGATCAGTACTGAGAAGATGTCCAGTGGTCATGGGCTGAAGAAAAGCCAAAGGCTTGATGTCTAACAGCAATTTAGAATAGATGTTTTTCAGAATCAAAAACAACAGTGGGGTTTGGGGAATCAGGCACATGTTCACAACAATAGCTTTTCATTTTTTTCCTTGATCCTTTTCTTGGATCGTTTCATCATCTTATGTGATTTTAATGACTGTTTATGGTTATGACTCCCAGGCTTATTCGTCCCACCTATATATCTAGTTGGCCAGACAAGACTAAAGGTTGTATCTAGTTGCCCAGATATATACTAAAGATGGTGTGTCTTTTTCTTGTTTTACCAATTTCTAATCATGTACCAAGTCTTATTGATTTTATTTCCTGAACAGCACTCAACTCTGTTCACTAATTTTCATCTTCCTTGACATTATCCCATTCGAGGCCACCATTACCTATTGTCTGGTATTTCCAACAACTGCTTTGTTGTCTGCCTATCGCCAAACCTGGTTCTTGACAATTCACTCTGCCTAACATAAGCAGAATGGTAATTTTAACATGCATAATTAATTTGTCATTCTCCTTATTAAACCTCTTCAAAGTCTTTGTAATGCTCTTAAAATTAGGTCCACTTGTATTAATCCATTTTGAGGATTTATAATCTGGACTTCGCTTATCCCTGCAGTATTATTTCATACTGTTCTTTCCCTTGCTTCTCACTCCAGCCTCATTAGCCTTCTTTAAGTTCTTCAAACTTACTGTGTTCCTTCCTACTTTGGGTTCTTTGAGTATAGTTTCCCCTCTGTCTAGGGCATTCTTACCTATTTTTCAAAATTTTTATTTATTTTTTTTATTTCTTTTCAGTATTCCAGAATTCATTGTGTATGCACCATACCCAGTGCTCCATGCAATACATGCCCTCCACAATACCCACCACCAGGCTTACCCAACCTCCCATCCCCCTCCCCTCCAAAACCCTCAGTTAGTTCCTTAGAGTCCACAGTCTCTCATGGTTTATCTCCCCCTCCAGTTTCCCCCAACTCCCTTCTACTCTCCATCTCCCCATGTCTTCTGTGTTATTCCTTATGCTCCACAAATAAGCAAAACCACATGATAATTGACTCTCTCTGCTTGACTTGTTTCACTCAGGATAATCTCTTCCAGTCCTGTCCATGTTGATACAAAAGTTGCGTATTCATTCTTTCTGATGGAGGCATAATACTCCATAGTATTTTGGACCACATCTTCTTTATCCATTCGTCCCTTGAAAGGCATCTTGGTTCTTTCCACAGTTTGGCGACTGTGGCCATTGCTACTATGAACATTGGGGTACAGGTGGCCCTTCTTTTCACTACATCTGTATCTTTGGGGTAAAATACCCAGTAGTGCAATTGCAGAGTCATAGGGAAGCTCTATTTTTAATTTCTTAAGGAATCCCCACACTGTTTTCCAAAGTGGCTGCACCAACTTGCATTCCCACCAACAGTATAAGAGGGTTATTTTGAACCATGTTCTTATCTTTTTCTTGGGTAACTTCCATTTGTAATTTATTTTCTAGCTCAGAAGTTCCTTCTTTTGGTACACCTTGGTCTTGGTTACCAGGCTTGGTCTTGGTTACTGAGGATGTCGGCAAAAATTGGAGTGGAAACAGGTTATTAAAAACATTTGTTCTTCAAACATGTTCATGCCAAAGAGATTTATTAGTTATTCACTGTGTGTTTAAAACTGTGATTTGGTTACTTTGGTGAATCAAGCATTATCCTTGCCTTTGAAGAGCTCATAGTCTACCCAGGAGAAAGTCACATGAGAGAGTGATTACAATAACACATGTATAAAAGAGTGATGTGCAAAGTCCTATGGGACTAAACAGAAAGAGCCAGTTAAGTGTCAGGAGTTACATCTCCAAGAATGAGATCTTAAGGCTTTTCTGCAGTCCTATACAACACCCTGGCCATTCACTCAGGCTTGTCCTCCCTCCAAAAGCTACTTTCCTCCTGCCCCTTTTCTTAAGTTTCTAAAGCTTCATTCTGCTCCCCACTTTCAAATGACTTTATTTTTTTTTATTAAACTAAGAAAATAAAAGTAGGCAGAAAATAACTTCCAGAAGTTTTATCTACCTACTGCTCCAATGTCCTATGCTCCCCTGAGATCTATCTGATCCCATTCTCTGCCACTGCCCCTGCCATGCTCAGTCCACTGCAGTGACACTGGCCTCCTCAGTACTCCTCCATCTAACTAGGCATATATTCCTGCCTCAGGGCTTTTGCACTTGCTGTTTTCTCTGCCTGAATCTCTCCCTAGACATCTGAAGAACTTGCTCTCTCAAATTGCTAAGGTCACAGATACCTTCTGTCTGAAGTCTGTCCTGGTTACTCTGTATAATACTGCCTGCATTATCTCCCCATTCCTCAATGCTGCTTTATTTTTCTCCATTTCACTTACCCCTAAACATAGCTTACATTATCTACTTTATTGTCTCTGTCCCTCCACAAAAAATAACTTTCACAAGGACAGAAACATTAACATTCTTGTTCACTGAGATCTTCCCAAGCATTAATGGTTTCCTTTACTGATATTTTCTCATTGCTGAGAATGGAGTCTTTCATATATTATACACTCAATAAATATTTTTGAGTAAAATAATGTGTTGAAAGAGTGGAGGTTAGAACATAAATTATGTTCAATAAATATTATTTACTTGAGAAATTAATACTAATTAAGGAAACAAATTAACACAAGATAATTCTATAAAGTAAAGAGAGAATATCCAAAGGTCATAATATGACCTTTTTTTTTTTAAGGTTTTTATTTATTAGAGAGAGAGCACAAGTAGGCAGAGCGGCAGGAGGAGGGAGAGGGAGAAGCAGGCTCTCCGCCAAGCAGGGAGCCCGATATGGGGCTTGATCTCTGGACTCTGGGATCATGACCTGAACCAAAGGCAGCTGCTTAACTGACTTGGCCACCCAGGCACCCCTAATACGACCTTTAAGACTAGGTCTGATGCCTTATAATCTTTGTAGCTCTAGTATCTACCATAGTGTCTGGTAAATAGCAGATATGTGCTGAACAAACAAATGAAAAATAAATACTAGCCATTAAATCTACTGAATCCATTCAAATCTGTTGAATCATGCTTAAATATTTAGTGGCATAGGGCAATGTTTTAATAAATATTCTGTGAAAGAGGCATGTTATTAAACTTTCTGCATAGTATGATTCCCACATGTAAAAGACTATATTTACAATGACTTTAGGCTTAGAAGACTAGATGGATAAATTTCAGAAACTATTCCAGTGATTATCTGTAGGTTATGACACAAGGATAAGCCATCTTATATTTTGTGCATTTCACATTTCCTCTAATTATTGTTTTAAATCAAAGTAAAAAATGTTATAAAATCACATGATGTTACTAAAATAGGAATGGGAAAGTAAGGGAAAAGGCAGTAATTAGTTATCTGGTGTCTAAGATTACCTTTTCATATTAGTGCAGTTTTATGAGCCATTCAAAGGGTTGGTATTTATGTGTGGTGCACAAAGGCTGAACTGCCATCAGCAGTTTTCAAAATGTCACTTGAACTTCTGTCAGGTAACAGGATATTCATTCATCTTCATCAGCTATAAATTTGGAATCCCAATTCAATTTAAAAATATTTATTGAGCTCTTAATATGTGCCAGGCACTTTGCCAAGGCATTGAAGCCACAAAGGCAAACAAGACACTGTCCATGACCTCAAGGTTTTCCATTTAGACAGAAGAGAGACATGTTTAAAAACAATGGCAAAACAGGGGCGCCTGGGTGGCTCAGTGGGTTAAAGCCTCTGCCTTTGGCTCAGGTCATGATCCCAGGGTCCTGGGATCGGCCCGCACCGGGCTCTCTGCTCGGCGGGGAGCCTGCTTCCTCTTCTCTCTCTGCCCGCCTGTCTACTTGTGATCTCTGTCTGTCAAATAGATAAATAAAATCTTAAAAAAAAAAATGGCAAAACAAACACTTGCAAACAAACAAAACCCACTAAATTCAGAGTAGTTATTATAAGGAGATCTCTATGAGGGCAGGGACCATATCTGTTTCATCCACTTTGTATCCTTTGTGCCAAACACAGTACCCCAAAAGAGAAGGCAACCAACAGCTATATGTTTGATTTTTTTTTTAAAGATTTTATTTATTTATTTGACAGACCGAGATCACAAGTAGGCAGAGAGGCAGGCAGAGAAGGCGGGGGAAGCAGGCTCTCTGCTGAGCAAAGAGCCTGACGTGGGGCTTGATCCCAGGACCCTGGGATCATGACCTGAGCCGAAGGCAGAGGCTTTAACACTCTGAGCCACCCAGGCGCCCCTGATTTTTTTTTTTGATATTTGATTATACTTTAATATTTCTCATTTATTATATATGTATATACATATTGCCAAGAAAACCTTGAGGATTATATCATTTTAATTTTTTTTCACAGAATTGGGTACAAAATAGGAATGTAATAACTATATATTGAATTTACCAAATTATATATATGATAAACTTAACAAGGATAAATGATTTGTCATCTTACAATCAATAACCTTATTAATTGGGTGATGGGCCTTCTTTTAATTAATTTATTTATTCTTATTCTTTTTCCAAGTAGGCCCCCCACCCAGCATGGTGTCCTAAGTGGGGCATGAACTCATGACCCTGAGATCAAGACCTGAGCTGAAATCAAGAGTCGGATGCTTAACTGACTCAACCACCCATGTGCCCCTGGGTGATGGGCCTTTTTTTTATTATTATTAAACATTTTTTTAAATTTATTTTCAGCATAACAGTATTCATTGTTTTTGTACCACACCCAGTGCTCCATGCAATCCGTGCCCTATATGTTTGATTTTAAGTTTAGGAATGAAACTTGAGAAGTATTCTCAAGGTATGTGGTATTGTGAATCAGAATGCCTTCTTCAAAGGATATATTGGTTTCTAGTCTTTCTTAGAAGCCATTCTATGAATGTTAAAAATTAGGTCTGGCTTAAATTAGCTGTTCTTATATTTGAAAAGTAAAAGCTCACTAAGTGCATGCCTTGATATTCAGCAAGAATGGGAGAGGAATATACGTGGAAAACCTCTTTGAAGACCTGCAGATAGCCTAGATATGGCCTCCTTTTCCATCCTGTTTCATTACCCATTGCATCATGGCGCCAGTGGGCTAGAGGTGTAAGCATGCAGTTGAGACAACATGTAAAGGGAAAGGAGCATGGAAGAAAAACCACATTGCTATGGATTTGAACCACAGCATCTAACACTTAGCTGGATGACCTAGATTAAATGACTTAATCTCTCTGAGTCTTTTTATCTTGAAAATGAAAATGGTAGAAGCATCTCAGGATTATTATGGAAATGAAATAATGTATGAAATTTTCAGTGAAAATTAGACATAAAAATATGGTGTATTGCTTTGTTGGGGCTACTATATCAAAGTACCACAGCCTGGGTGGCTTGGACAAAGAAAAATTTATTTTCTCACAGCTCTAAGGATACAAGTCTGAAATCAAGGTGTTGGCAGGGTTATTTTATTTTGAGTTCTTGCTCCTTGGCTTGTAGACAGCTGTCTTCTCCCCATGTCTTTGCCTAATCGTCCCTCTGTGTGTGTGTCTGTGTCCTGATCTTTTTCTGTTGTAAGGACACCAGTCATTTTGGATTAGGGCTGACTCTAATGATCTCATTTTAACTTAAGTACCTCTTTAAAAACCCTAAGTCCTCTTAGAGTTGCAATCTGAGATACCAGGAGTATCTTCTACATATGAAATTTAGTAGGAACATGGTTCAGCCCATAAAGTATGAATTTCCTTCCCCCCCCGTCACTGTTTTTAGGTAGAGTTTTGATATTCTAGTTTATTAAAAGCTTCTGATAAATGAATCCCCTCCTACCACCACTACCAAAGATTAGCAAAAGTTACAGGCATGGCCTGGCAGGATGAAGGTTCTTCTTTGGGGTCAGTGTTTATTCTCAGATGTAACCTGGGTTTAATGTAGATACATGACATTTCAGACCTGATGGGGAATGGGAAACTTTGTGAGCTACTGAAAAATATTTTGTATGTTTTAGACAAACTTTTAAATGAAAAGAATTGGAGTTCACAGGCGAGTTTCAGCTCATTTGACTACTCTTAAAACTTGATTCCCACTAACATGGTATATAAACCAGAAACAGATGTAATAAAACTAAGTATATAGATGCTCTGTGTCTCAGGACATACTGATTGTCCTGGCCAAGCTCAGATAGGTGCAATATTACCAACGTCATTTTCTGTGCATAGTAAAATTGATATAAAGAACAGCTCAATAGAAGAGATACAGTCTGCAGTGAAGAGTTTATAACACTTGTCATAATGGATCTGTCAGAAGAAAAAAATGTTTACAGTTCATTGCAGAATATAAAATGTTTGCTAAATCAGCAGTAAAAGTCGAAGCTCAGATAAATTTGCAGCAAGGGTAGCAACACTACACAGCATAACATAAATACACCCAGCAGGAGAGAAGGAGAAAAAAAAAAACAGCAACAACTTAGTTCTGAGCAGGATTTGATTTATGCCATAAATAAATATAAGGGGTATTAGGAAGATTAGTGCATTAGAATGTTAACACAAATCAAGATGTCCTGTGCCAAGTGGGATTGCTTGCACAACAATAATCTGCTCCAATGCCAGGTAAGTTGCCGTAGCTTTTTACTGAGTGTTTCTTTTCAAGCTGGGAAGTTTCTGTAGGTGGGGTAGCACTGTAATTATGGATCGTGCTGTTAGGATGTCCAGCTGGAACTCAACCATGTGGGCCAGTGCCTGACCATTGACTCAGCTTTTCCTAGATAAGCAAAGAATTGGCTGGTTTTGAATTTTGAAAAGGGAAAAAAAAAAAAGGCTATAAAAGAAAGGTTAATGTTATTTTAGGGAGCAAATCTTTAGTAGAAAGAATTTAGGAAATATATTTAAGAGTTCTGTCTCTATCTACAAGGTAGCAGGGGAAGGCCTGGTAGCCAGGTTAGTCCCTCATGACTGCCTCCCAGTGATAGCTATGTCACTATGTCACTATGATCAGGAGTCATCAATAAACCCAAGTTGGACAAATAAAACTCTTTCTGTCAGAATTTGGAATTGCTTGTGAATGAGGCAGTCTCTGTGCCATTAAATCTGTAACATGCATTCTCTCCTATGATACTGCATACTCTGCAGCCTACCTTTGGGCTGGAACAAGGGTATGTACTCTTTCTCTCTGTTTCCAATTGCTGCTTTCTGATCATTCTTCCTCCTACCTTCGTAGAAATAACCATTACTGAGCCTCATTGTCCTCACCTACATTTTTTTGGGTCATTCTCAAAGTCCTTGAAGATTTTAGCTTTTGGTTCACTGGTTTATTCTCCCACATTACCTCCATCATAACTATTGGTGATTTTAGTGCCAATCTAGATGAGAGTTCCATTAGGTTGGACTATAAATTCTTAGCCTTTTCTGATCTTGTAATTGTGTTCTCTATCCTGCATTAACTACTCTTTGCTAGAGTCATATCCTGGGTATAGCTATGAGCTGTAAATGCATTCCCTCTGTATTCTAAATTTTAGGAAATCCACATTTAGACCGTCACCTCTTAATCTTTCCAAGTCACTCCTTGTAGCACCTGACTCTAACAAATACTCCGTCTTGCCAGGACCTTCAGTCTTTTAAGTTTTATCTCCTTTTTAATGTCCTTCATTTCCCTTCCCTTCTGTATCTTCACTTGGGATTCTTGAACAGTTTGAGTTTCATGGCCTGTCATTGTAACAACTCCCTTGCCTGTACACATTTTCAGTTATTTTGCTAATTTCTCATGTTATATACTCACCTGACAAAAATCTACCCTTGACTGTCTCTAATAATCTTCCCACACCTTGACTAAACCTCACCACTGAATTGAACGTCGTTGGAGAAAAATGTATGACCATCCTACTTTATCTTGCTGTAAAACCCTGACCACTCTTATCCGGCAAGCCTAACTATCTTTCTCTCCTTTCACTCTCCCACACAACTCATTTGCACCCTCTCTATTTTATCTAAATATCCAGCACCTCCTCTTCCCTCCTCCTTCTCATATACTTGCTTGGTGTTTTGTTTCTCTGAGAAAAGAGAAACTGAAGAAAGAACTTCTTCCAGTTTCCACCCACTGACCTGCATCTTTGTCAATGTATTTCTTTCTTTTCTCCTGTTAACATGGAAGAACCATTTGCACTCCCTTCTGGATCCACCCCTCCACTTGTCCATTAGTCCCATCCCCTGTTGCCCACTTATGAACAATATTCCATTCATTCTCCTTCTCTCCTTCATTATTAGGATCATTCTGTATCTACCAAATCATTCTCCCAAGCCTACAATAGCTCGCATCTTCAACAGCAGCAGTAGCAAAACCATCTCTCCTGTTGCTATTGCTGCCATTCTGTGATCGTGCTCTTCTTCTTCTCCTCCTCCTCCTCCTCCTTCTTCTCCTTCTCCTTCTTCTTCTTCCTCCTCTTCTTCTTACAGCTGCCATTCTGTGGTCCTGCTCTTCTTACAGAATAACTGTTATTCTTTTTTCCTCCCATTTTCTCTTGCATCATCTCTAATCAGTTTTTCCATACCACTCCACAAAACTGCTTCTGTAAACGTCAGCATTGACCTTGTTGTGACTAACTCCACCAGCCCTCATTCTAATGATCTGGTTATCAGAATTTGATGCAGTTGATTTCTACATCCTTAATCTTTAAATCTTTCTTCCATTGGCTTATGGAGCATCAGATACTCTTGATTCTCTCTTACATTACTGGCCTTGATCTCAGTGTCCTTTGCTAGTCTTTTTTTTTTTTTTAATCTCTCCAACAACTAAAATTCTCAATTTTTATACTTCTCTGTCTATATTCACTCTCCCTGGATCTTCTTGTCTCATCTAGACTCATGGCTTTGAATATCATTTATTTGCTATTAACCCTTAAATATATATCTCTATCCCAAACCTTCTCTTCTGAAATTCAGGCTTATATCAAATTTTCCTACTTATCTTCTCTACCTGGATGTATAAAGCATATCTCAAATTTAATGTGTCAAAAATAGAATTCTTGATTCTTCTTCCTATGCCTTCCAACACCACTGATCCCATAGGATGGCAACTCCATCCTTCCAGTTGCTGAGACCAAAACATTTATGGAAAGAAAGTGCCAATGGCTGATTATTCTCAGGGGCAACTGATGGATCAAATCTTGATCAAATCTTCCCGTACTACACTAACTCAAGAAATTTGTGAGAATATAGCAGATCCAAGCTGGGTGAGATTCTGGCCGAGGTTATTATGCACAGGACCAAGCACCTGTAACTTATTGTTGAGACTGTTTATCGAGTAATGACTAACCAATATATATGAGATACAGCTGCAGCAGTAAATGGGCACAGAGTATTAGAGCTGAAGGGACCACAGAGATAATGGTTTCACTGAGCTGATGTCAACCTTTCTCACTTAGATTCTCTTATGAGTTTGTGCATGCCAAATATAAAGAAATTGCATAGGAAGCACAAGATCTGTTATGCCATTGAATGCCATATACTATTCTACATGGATTCCTATGCTGCATCCTTTCTTAAAGCTAAGTAAACATGATGCTTAGTGAAACACTGTATCCCATGAGTTTGGCCATCAGTCTGAAACCAAGACCAATGCAGCTGGTCAATTGTTATGAGTGTTGCAGTTTAGAATTGCATTCATTTTGCTTCCTGTTCTCATTCCACATGTTCAGTCAACAGTTCTGTGGTTGTATTTTCAAAATATATTCAGAATCTTAAAAAAATTATCTCACCTGCACTGCTCTAATCCTGATCCTAGCCACAGATAGCTCCTTTCTAGATAGGGTGATAGCTTTCCAGTGGGTGTCTGTGTTCCACCTCTTTTCAAAACTGCAGGTGAAGTGTTTCTTTTAAGATGTGAGTCAGGGGGTGTCTGGGTGGCTCAGTGGGTTAAGCTTTTGCCTTCAGTTCAGGTCATGATCTCAGGGTCCTGGGATCAAGCCCCACATAAGGCTCTCTGCTCAGTGGGGAGCCTGCTTCTCTCTCTCTCTATGCCTGCCTCTCTGCCTACTTGTGATCTTTGTCAAATAAATAACTAAAATCTTTGCGGGGGAAAAAAAAAGATGTGAGTCAGATCATGTCACTTTTCCAAGAATTCTCCCAATAATTTTTTACCACACTCAAAGTAAAAGTCAAGTATGTTCAGTAACCTGTAAGTTCCTACCTAACCTTGCCACTGTTCTCTCCCAGATCCTATCTCTTTTCCTCTCCCCATAGATCTCTCTATTCCACTCACACTGAAATCTGTGTCTTTTGTAAATGCCAGCACTCCAACCTTGAGGAATTTGCACCTATAGTTCTTCTTACTAGAAGGTTCTTTCTCAGAATATCTGCATGACTTGTTTGTTCACCTCCCCTAGGTTCTTGCTCCTACATCATCTTCTCAATGATGATTTCTTTCATCATCCTATCTACAATTCTATCCCCTCCTCTTCTCTCTTTTTCTTCATACTTCTTAAAATGTCAGAGGACATTTTATTTATTTGTTTTAAAGATTTATTTATTTATTTGATAGAGAGAGAGAAAGACAGAGAGAGCGCAAGGAAGAAGAGCAACAGAGGGAGAGGGAGAAGCAGGCTCCCTGCTGAGGGGGGAACCCAAAGTGGGGCTTAATCCCAGGACCCTGAGATCATGACCTGAGTAGAAGGTATATACTCAACCAACTGAACCACCCAGGAATCCCATCTCTAACATTTTAAATAATTTCTTTATTACCTGTCTGTTACCTACTTGCCTGTCTATAACCTCTCTCTATTAGAATGTAAACTCCAATAGAACAAGATTTTTTCTTTATTTACTTCTGTATTTCTAGTGCCTAAGATGAGCCCAGGACTTGGTAGCTGATCAATAAATACTAATTGAATAAAGTAGACGATGGCTTATTAAAAATACCTAATGTAATGAATACTCTGGTACTGTTCACATGTCCCCTGTTTTGGGTGTATGCACTTTTCTCCTGTTGCTGTGAGTTCACTGTTAATGGCACGCAGGTCTTCCTCCTCTGAAGACTGACCTCTGCCTACCAAGGGCTACTTGGTTGGTTTTACCTATCCCTATGGAGGTAGCTCATAGCTAATGTCTGGTTACATAGTGGTATAAAAGGCTGCAACCTAGTCCCAAGGAAGGACTGATTCTGTGGTGTGTTAGTTGTCCAGACACAGAGATCAGATTGCAGGTAGTCTACAAGTGAAAACATAATCTGGCTTAGCATTTTCCTTCTCCCTACCTGGTTTCTTCACTTCCCTCTCCTCACTTTTCTCTTCTAATAAATCACTTAAATGAGAGTTCTCATCTCAAGCTCTACTTCTAGAGAACCCAACCTACGAGTCCCCAAAAGAGGATGAGAATTTTTAAGAAATAAATTTAGAAACCTTCTCTTCAACCTACTTTTTGAAGAAGGCTAGAGAAGGCCATGGAATGGAGAAGGTTACTTCTATAGAACATTTCTTTTTATTTATTTATTTTTTTCCTACAGAACATTTCAATGAGAACCTATTAAAAGAGTCATAATATGCAAGCCCATGGTCTCTTGGCATGTAGGAAGGATAACATAAAATCTCTCAGACTTCCAGTTTAGTTCTTGCCTTTCTTATATTACTTGGGGATCAAGGGAAATTTAACAACTGGCTTCAAGATGAGCTGTAAGATCTTAGATAATTTTGTTAGACTCTCTAAGCCACACATATAAAACTGGGAATTAAAACAAAAATCCTAGTTTTCAGGGCTAATGTGAAAATGATATAAGATCATGTAGGTGAAACTATGTAATATGGTTTGTGGCATGTGATCTATAAATCAGTATAGATTCCCACTGGAGATTTAAGGATATAGGTATGACACTAAAGCAAATTCATAAAACTTTTGCTTAAATGTGTTTCTTTAAACTTGCTGCAGGTTGAGTTATTTTGGAACTAGACTCTAAGACATAGGTTAGCTTGAAATATATTTATCAAGAAGTTTCCTTGGGATAAACACTGGCAGAAGGGAGTAAAACAGGACTGGGCAGGGGAACAGGTTATATTAATATGTAGCTATAATCCAGCCTTCACCAACCCTAAGGGAACTCTGGAGATTGAATGACTGCTCACATCCATTCCCTATTTGGGGAATACCGTGGCCAAGCCTTTATAGTCCCATATTGATCAGTCATTGAAAAGACCCACCATGAGAATGGATGGAGACCTTGAGCTAAGCAGCTAAGTCAATCCCTGAAGGTGTTGATAGCCAAAGGCAAGCTGCTGACAACATTCCCAGGAGATGGGATAAAAGATTGAAGCTAGCACATAACATTGGTCCCCACAAATCCTAATACATTTAGAAAAAAAAGTGGAGATTTCTATTCTTTAATCATCACTCAAGAAATCTCGGTTGAGCTCTTATTACATATATGGCACTGTGCTAGGCACTAGAGAGATAATGAGGAATAAGACTTATCCTTGACCTCGAACAGTTGATGGTCAAATGTGGCAGAAGATTTGTATGTAAACAAATATGTACAAGCTGGTGAGTGCTATTTCAGAAGTAAGAAAAAAGTGCTGTAGAAGCATAAAGGACAGAACAAACAACTCAGCATGGGAATTTGGGGAACACTTCACCTTGGCTTCACCACTCATTTATGTCTAAGTAGCTGAGCTGTTTCTATACATAACTACAAAGAAATTGCTTTTATAATATATCACGTTCAATAGGTGCTCACCGAAACATTTTAAATTGTTGTTAAGAGCAAGGCTTTGTCTCCAGACAAATGTGTGCCCCAAACTATCCATTTAGCTTATGGCAAATCAAGTTCTTGCTCAAAAATTACAAAGATTTAGGTGTCTGTGTCAAGGGATGTGTATTCTTTAACTTGGGGAAATTTTAAATGGCTGAATGTACGTATTCTTAGAAAAAGATAAAAGATTTATTTAGGGAAAGAAAAGGAACCTGCACAACTTCCTGCCAAATGGATTCAACATGGTGTTCAGACATAAGTACTCAACAACTGGCTGTTATTCAGTAATACAAATTACTGATTCACTTAATAATCAAATGCATATTGAAGACCTACAGTAATCAGGAATTGATAAAATGATATATCTTTATGCTCATTAAAAGCATAAGTCAGACACTAATGATGTGAGCCTTGAGATTATGATTTGATCACTCTCCAAACAACATATACTTTATTTTTTTTTGAACAGCACCTATTTTAATCACCAATACCAATATATATTTCTCAACTTTGGGAGATGCCCTATAATAAAAACCTAAAGACTATGCCAGCTGAAAGTTCAAAGGAACAAAAGAAAACTAGAGCCTGTTTGGACACTGGCCACGGAAAAGCACTATGAGGTACCATAAAGCAGGCTTTTGAATCACAGGGACCTACAACTTGTTTCTTAACCTCTCTGAGCCTTGATTTTTTTCATTTTCTAGAAAACATTCTCCCCAAAATTCATTGTAGTGTTTAAATAAGATAATACATGTTAGATATATTATCTTAAATGTAAATACTCACAAATATTAATTATTAATATTAAATATTAAATGTATTATCTCAAATGTAAGTACTCACAAATATCAGTCCCTTTGCTTTTCCATCCCCTGAAAATACTTTCTAAGAAAATTACTATGGGAGATTACAGCGTTTAATAGGACCAGCTCCATCCGTGAATGAAAATAGCACTTTCATTTCAGGGTTCAGAAAGGTTAATGTCAATAGTTATTATAAATAATGATTTCACCAATAATGACCCATACTGTCATTTACATAAATGCATCAGAGTAGAAATGACTTGTGTACATAGAAAACTTTGGGAGGCCTTATAAAACATTAGAAAGACAATGGGCCTTGCTGTGTGTAGTCTTGAATTTTAATTTCAGCATCTCTGCAAACAAGCTGTGTGACCTTGTAGAAGCGGTTACTTAACCTCTCTGAGGCTCTATCATTCACATAAAATTGGGGATTAAATATTGTAACTACATAGGACTTTAGTAAGGATTACCTAAAATAATATGTATTAACTATCGGGTGTAGTCATAGGTTTTAGTCAGTCAGTAAATGAGCACAGAATCTTGTGGAACCTTCAAGAATTTCATACCTGTTCTACCTTTTGGGTTCCCCTATTCCACCCCTGATTTCTATATTTGTCTGGCTCCTTCCTACTTCATGTTATAAAAGTTTTAAAAATAATTTCTCCAATGGCACCGACCTCCTTCACAGTTGGCTATAAGCCCTTCCATTGAATTTTATTCCAGTTTATCAAACAGCACCCAGTACTGTGGCTAATAATATAGAGAAGGAGTTTCAGAACATAAACATTCATAGGATTGCAGATTGTTAGAGCAGGAAGGGACCTTAGAGATATCAATTCTCCTCACCTCATTTTACAAATGAAGAGATTGTGCTGATAGAGTTCCTCTCTCCTGGGACTTAGAATGTCCTTCAGGCAAGTCATTGGCCATAGACAAGGTACAACTGACATTAGCTCATGGTGAGTTTATAATCACATTCAGCCTTTAAGGTAATGCTTATTTTTTCTTTGATTATTGATTACTTTAATGTCATAAGAGTTTCCTGTAATCTGTGACTTCAGATACATCTGCATTTGGACATTTGAATTCAACTCTGTGATCCTGATCACATTTTTCCACTTTGCTGACCCTCATTGCCCAACTGGGGACAATAATGACTATTTTGAACTGTTACATAGTACTCACTTCACACTGTAAACCAACTTCATAATTTCTCCCTCCTTTATTTATTGCATATAGTAATTTCTTTGATGTTAGAGGCCATGCTTATTTATCATTGATGGCCCAGATAACTTTGTAAATGTTGGTAGATTTAAGTTTTAACAGTTGGCAAAATTTTATTAACTGGTTGCCACAATGATTACTGAATAGCAACTGGCATTGGTTGACTATGAATATCTTCCTCAACTGTGTTCTTTGTACTTCACATTTACTAATTCTTTTCTTTTCCTGTCAGTCTCTGAAGTAGGTACTCTTTTTATGGCCATTTTACAGGTAAGGTAACTCAATCACAGACATTAAATCATTTGCCAAAATTCACATATGCAACAAGTGGGAATATGATGATTTCAACTCAGGCAGACTGAGTGCCTCCTAAACTAAATGAATGTTCTACTCACAAGAGTTTTTTTTTGAAGATGAGGCATTAAATATCTGGATGTGTTCTGTTAAATGTTGTTGTTTCTAACCCTTCCTCATTCTTGGATCTCTGTTTTATATGCCACATTATTGGAAATTATGGTGATGTAAATAGATTACATCATCTGACTTGTGTGCAGGGTTCAAAGGAAAAGTTCCTGCCCTGAACTCGGCTAGATCTCATAATATTTTACTCAGAGTCCTTCCTGCCCTTGTCAGCAGCAGAATCAGCAGCTGTAGCCAGGAGTGTCAGTAAAGAGCCTTGATTAAATATAAATACATCTATGGAGTCATATTTAAGGCAAACTTTTTAGGTCACTGAAGTTGGGAATAGAAAATGATTTTGGATTTTGAGTGTGAGATTAATTTCTAAAT
This sequence comes from Lutra lutra, assembly GCF_902655055.1. Lineage (NCBI taxonomy): Eukaryota > Metazoa > Chordata > Mammalia > Carnivora > Mustelidae > Lutra > Lutra lutra. The sequence continues at coordinate 93,560,761 of NC_062287.1, read as the reverse complement.
AAACGAAGCTAAAAAATAGAGTACATTGCACCTATGGGTACCCTGAATCCAGTGACTGAGGAAAAACTTTAAGAATCGTGTTAAAAACCATGTGGAGTAGGCTGTCATATCTTTTGTTTATCTTCACACATTAAAAAAAAAAATCCAGCGAGGAAGATTGTAAGTGATAAATGTATAATAACTTGCACTAGTGGCACCACTTAAATGAAACAGAAATTTATTTTTCCACTCACCTAACTCTTGAACTATAGAGGAAAATGAGTATTTGTGCTTGAAGTTTTCTCTAGGCATTTGGGCTTTAAAGGTAATTTGGGGAGATTTCTGGTTCTGACTGAAATGAGGTTCCCCATTCCTCCCAGGTCCTCTCCTCCTTTCAAGTAAAAAACTCTGGACATAACCCAACAAATAAGCACAGAAACAGGAAAGGTGGAAAGAAGTTGGGTTGCCTAGAAACTTGGGAAATTGAGCAGTAACATAGCCCTTAGTTTCCTGTTTCCTCATTGGCTCCCATATATTCCAGGCAGGGCACTATAGAAGCCTTCAATTCAGTACAGTCAACAGATCAAGAAAGCTTTGAGGAAGTCTATTATCTGTAGTCAACGGATGGGGGAGCAGGGGGGATTGGTGACCTAAGAGAGCAAAGAACCTTCTTGGCAATATCCATCCGATTCAAGCCAAACACCCACGCAGAAGCTGCTGCCCACTCCCCCATAGTTCTAGAAGGATTGAGTTGTTAATGTTCTCCTCCACCAAACCAACCCTAGGAAGCGGATTCGCCCACCTTGTGAGGATATGGTGCCTAACAATGAGCTAATCTTCCATCCCAGCTCAATGGATGCAGACAGTATTCAGTTTCTCTAGCCAGCCAAGGGAGTGTATGTGGGTCTGAGCTGGGAGTTGCTCTTCATTCCCCACCCAGCAGAAGCAGGCTGTGGATGTTGTCGGTAGGATCCAGGGACTAACTGAATCTCTACCCCCACCCCACAGCAATGAGACTCCAGTTAATGGTGAAAGTAACTTTCTTCCATCCCTGCGGTCAGTGGGTCCTGGTGGGGACTGAACCTCCAAAACCACCTCCTCTTGGCACCAAGGCAGTGTGAGGCAGGACCACTTATGACACCATTCCTGGCCATACATAACTCTTTACCTCTGTGGCAGGGGTGCAGGGAGAAACTGAGTCTCCACCCCTGTCTGGCCTTGATGAGGCAAAATGCCCAGTGGCCCTAGTTGAGACTCTTGATATCATACCCTCTATTAACTGCATTTTCCCCAGCTTTTCAATTCCCCACTGCTCTGCAGATAATTTTTTCAGCTCCCAAATAACATACTTATCCTAAATCCTTGCCTCAGGGTCAACTTAAAGATAAGACATCTTTCAGCTAATATTTACTGAGCATTTTCCAAGTTAAGAGCATTGTAGGAGTTGCTGCATTTCTGAAAAAGCAGTATAAAGTAAACTGCCTCTATTGTCATGGAGTCAACATTTCAGTGGAGACAGATTCATCATGTTAGAAAGAAATTAAAGTAGCTTAAGTGCTTTGGGGAGAAATGAGATGACATAGGGAAAAATCTAACGCTAATGAAATATATTAGTTCCTTTGAGTTCAGCATAATCCTGTGTCATTATCCAGGTTTGAACCTGCCTTACAAACTCCTTCACCACTCCAACTCTTTCTAGAAGGCTTATCAAATAGGGTGAAAGCAACATACACTTATTCATCAGCCAAATAAAACTTTATTAAGAATTAAAGTGGGTCAGGCACTGTATTACACAGCTGACATTTTGCTGGTACCATGAAGTATTAGATCAAATAGAACATAACATCAGAGAGTGAAGTGTTGACTTAAATGGAAGAGAACAGAAGAAGAGAGAAAACTTCATAGCTAGAGGAATAGGGGGTTTTAACATCGAAGGAGGCACAACCCCTCTCCCTGGCCCCCAGAATAAGACAGATGCAAAGATAGTTTATTCTACTCTGAATTTTCAATACTACATTTGAAAAAGCTGAAAGGTTCATAGGGGGAAAAAATGGATAAAATCTATAAAAATGTACTTGGAAAGTACATTTCAATTTATTTCAGTTCATTATTCTTTATCTACCTCATCTAAATAGTTCCTTTAAGTTAAAAGGATAGAATTGTGAAGTAGTCAATAGGGACCACAGAAGCAGGGACTGTACCTTGTTCGATGATGGAATCAAATGTCTCTGCCATTGTATCTTTGTATATGCCCTGTTCTAACCTTCAAGTGTCAGCATCCAGAGATTTCTGCTGTGATTAGCAAATGCCAGGTCAATTAAAGAATCATTGCACTGGACCACAAGGGGTTAAATCATCCCTTGGAGATTGAGAATAAGTTCTGATTTGGTTTTATTGACTCACTTAATTCTATTTAAGGATAGAGAGAAGTGTTACTGTGAGAAATATCTGGAAGCCAGTAGAACCATTTTACACAGTCCTTCCCTTCTTGGGTTTATCATCTATGAAAGGTCATCCTCTGGGTTATATTAGCATCAGATGAAGTATTTTATTTGCTTTTGTTTGGGTTTTTTGTGGCTTTTATCTAATATTTTGTAGTTTTTTCATTTATATCATCATAATGCCAAGATATACCAGACATTGATTTCTTCATCATATGTTTTCAAACTATTTCAAAATATTTCAAAATATTCCTGTGCCTATTTAAAAAAATTATTAAATTTAATTTACTTAACATATAGTATATTACTAGTTTCAGGGGTAGAATTTAGTGATTCATCAGTTGTATGCAACACCCAGTGCTCATTATATCAAATGCCCTCCTTGATGCCCATTACCCAATTACCTCATCCCCCCACCCACCACCTCTCCAGCAACCCTGTTTGTTTCCTATAGTTAAGAGTCTCTTATGGTTTGTCTCCCTCTCTGGATTCATCTTGTTTCATTTTTCCTTCCCTTCCCCTATGTTCATCTGTTTTGTTTCTTAAATTCCACATATGAGTGAAATCATGGTATTTATCTTTCTCTAAGTGAGCCATTTCACTTATCATAACACCCTCTAGTTCCATCCATGTTGTTGCAAACAGAACAATATCATATTTGATGGCTGAGTAATATTCCAATATATGTATTCATATATATATATGAACTTCACATCTTTTTTATCCTTTCATCTGTCAGTGGGCATCTGGGTTCTTTCCATATTTTGACTATTGTGGACATTGCTGCTATAAATATTGGGGTGCAGGTGCCCCTTCAAATCACTATGTTTGTATCCTTTGGATAAATACCTATTGCAATTGCTGGGTCATAAGGTAGTTCTATTTTTAACTTTTTGATGAACCTCCATACTGTTTTCCAGAGTGCCTGCACCAGTTTGCATTCCCACCAACAGTTTTAAGAGGGTTCCTTTGTTATTTCCTGAGTTGTTAATTTTAGCCATTCTGATAGGTATGAGGTGATACCTCATTGTAGTTTTGATTTGTATTTCCCTGATGCCAAGTGATTTGGAGCATTTTTTTAATGTGTCTGTTGGCCATTCGTATGTCTTCTTTGCAGAAATGTCTGTTCATGTCTTCTGCCCATTTCTTGACAGGAATTTTTGTTTATTGGGTGTTGAGTTTGATAAGTTCTTATAGATTTTGGATACTAGTCTTTTATCTGAAAAGACCATTTCAAATATCTTCTCCCATTCTGTAGGTTGCCTTTTAGTTTTGTGGATTGTTTCCTTTGCTATACGAAAGCTTTTTATCCCAATAAAGTCCCAATAGTTCATTTTTACTTTTGTTTCCCTTGCCCTTGGAGATGTCTAGCAAGAAGTTGCAGCATCTGAAGTCAAAGAAATTGCTGCCTATGTTCTCTTCTAGGATTTGATGGATTCCTGCCTCACATTTAGGTCTTACATCCATATCGAGTTTATTTTTGTGTTCCTGTGTCTGTTTTTAACACATTGACCATAATTCAGTGAAGAAATTATTGTTTAATGTTTTTCTTCACTGCTAAAATTTACTCAGTTTCTTAATGGCAGAACCACATTGTCTTGCTCATCACTGAATGTCCAGTTTTCAGAAAAATGCTTTGCACAAAGTAAATACTAACTGGATGAATAGTTGAATGCTAAGAAAGCCATTTTGATATGGATGCATTTTAAACCTTAACACATTTCAAAAGTCTGATCTCTCTCCCATGCCCTCCCCTGCTCATTTTGATTCATTAAATTTGGTCAGGGCTTATGCTTTTAATCTCTAACAACCTCAAGAGTGGTGGTCAGGCTGCTGGTTTGGGCACCACACTTTGGACAGCACTTAACCACATGATGTTGGATCACTGTATGGCTTAGGTAAATAAACCAATGGTAAGTTCACATTTAAATCGTATATCCGCATTTAAACCATTGTGGCCAGGGCACCTGGGTGGTTCAGTTGGTTAAGCCTCTGACTCCTGGTTTAAGCTCAGATCATGATCTCATGATAAGGAGATCTAGCCCTGCATCAGGCTTTATGTTCAACACGGAGCCTGCTTGAGAATCTCTCTCTCCCTTGGCCCCTCCCCACTGCGCTCTCTCTCTCTAAAATAAATAAATAAATCTTTAAAAAAAATCATTGTGGCCTCTGCAGCCCATTTTAGATACTCAGCACAGAGAGCAGGGATTTCTGATGTTCCCATATAAAGAATGAAACTCTGTAGAAGATCACTGTCTCCTATGTTATGATCACTATCTACTTAGGCCAAGAGAAGAACTGGATAGCCCAGGGATTATGAATTCCCTGGATATTGACACCCTGGACTATCCACAACACATATCTCACTCACTCTGTATCCCTAGGATGAGGGTACACTCATTGTGATTTCCTATTTCTTACTTTTGCACCAGTTTTAATCAAGCTACTGGCCAACATGGTCTTCCTCCATTCTAGCCACTGATTTGTTTCTGAGTTTTGGAGGACAGTTTTTAAAGAACATAAAGTTCATATTCACCATTTCCCATCATCCAGAGATGAACTGCCAAATACCACATGTTAATTCATATCTAAAAGAGTACGTGCAGTGCTATGTCTTATGGACACGACAACTGGCCCATAATGTCCCATTTTGACGAAATGTAAATTCAACTCAACTGTGGTATTTCTACAGTGACTGACATGTTAGTAGCTGTTTGGAACTTAATGAAATGCAAGTTACTTTACCCACTACTGTGTTGAGGAATGGTTATCTTGAGTTTTGGGGAGAAAAAACAGTTAATCAAAGAAGTTAAGGGAAAAAAGTAATAATGCATATACAGAGAACCCTTATAATTGCTATATGTTCCTGATCCTGTTTTTTGGAGGCAAAAGTAGACTGCAGTTCCTGTACTTTTAACCTTAAAGAATCTCTTCTGTATCCTTATCGTAAGTATTCCTTTTCTGGAGCTGGCTTGTGAATGGCTATTTGTTTCAGAAATCAAGGAAGACAATGGAATAACAATCTTTTCTCACACTAATCTTCAGGTCTTTGGCTTCACTGATTTGGAGCTCTATAATCTGCTGTTGTTTCACATATGGACTAGGGCCTTATGGTGAGTATGGTTCTTCCTAGTCATCAGCTGATTTCCCTGGTCCATACAGGGCACATTTCCTGCAAAGCATCTCCAATTTTCCAACTTCCTTTAAAAGAAAGAAAGAAAGAAAAAAAGCATACTTTTAGCCAGTTTGATACTTGGCAAATAGACTACTGTCTATGCAAATATACTAATGTTGGTCTATACAGTAATACAAATCTACTGTGAGAAAGTAGATTTGGACTTTTCCTCCAACGTTCTAGTTTGCCTCTTGGTACCACACTTTGTTCTTAGAAATCACAAATTTCTCATTCTTTCAATGGAACTAAAGAAGTCTCTACATATGAAAGACTGTACTGAATCCCAAACTCATGTCATTGGTAATTTATCACCCAGAGTTCTGAACTGAGAATATACCTCCTTTCTCCTGTTTAGACTTCATACTGGAAGTGATTGTCTTTCCTTGTTAATCCTCTAGCTCATTTCATTTATTTAATTTCCAGACTGCTGTCTATCAGTAGATCTCATTGACTCTTTTTACATACTTTGGTAAGTTGGATTTTCCTACATCAATCTTTTTTTTTTTTTAATTTATTTGACAGAAATCACAAGTAGGCAGAGAGGCAGGCAGAGAGTCCGACGCGGGGCTCAATCCCAGGACCCTGGGATCATGACCTGAGCCGAAGGCAGAGGCTTTAACCCACTGAGCCACCCAGGTGCCCCTCCTACATCAATCTTAACTTCACCTCCTACATTAATCTTCTTACTTCTTTCTCTTTTGGACATTGACAAAATGATGTCTCCCCCACCCTTAGTTCTTTTAAATACATACACCCACCTTCTTCAGCTAAATTGAGCCAGAATATCACAAGTTTCAAACCACAGAACTTGAAATGAATGACCCTGACTTCCTAGTGGCTTTGTATTGAATAAACAGCTTAGATTTCTATTTTCCTCATGTAATTCGCTGTCTCTGAGAAGAGTTTCAGATAGTAGGCATAAATAAGAAGAGCAGTAACAACTGTACTTGGTATCTGTAAAGAGTCCTTGCTAACCAGCACCATTACCAATGTAAAGCTTTTGAATATATTTTTCAGTAAACATTTCTTAGTCATGGTACGTAAGTGTTCTTATCTAGCAAAAGTCAGCCTGTGATGCAGAATAGAAAAGTCCTTAGTTGAAAAAGCACTGGAATAGAGAATGTTACATCACATATAGATGCTCAGAAAATATTTATTGAATTGGATAACACAGCAAATAAGTTAAACTCCTTAGAAAAGTGCATGGAGATAGAGCTCATGTTTCTCTCCAAAATTTCCCATTCATATATGCATGTAGCACAAAGTACAGTCGTAGCAAGTGGGGGGCTGAGATGCCTTTACTTCTTCACCTTCACTCTGCATAAGCAAGAACACCTCCTTTGTCTAATACAGTTATATGATACTTTGGAAAATAATACAAAGAAGGTTGCTCCTTGAGGCAAGAGAATATGTCATATTGAACTCTATGGCCACAGTGCTAGTGATATGTCTGGATTGTGGTAGGTATATGATGGATCCTCTCTGGATAGGAGGAAGACTGGAGGGAAACTAAAAAAGCAAATCCGTGAAAGAACTCTCCAAATCACACCCTCTTCATTCAAATATTCATGAACTGATGAGGCGGAGAAATTGTTCTGCTCTGTTACAATATCTGTCCCCGTTCCCTCTTCCACACATGTAAGCAGCAAGCATTTACTGTCAGATTGTGACCCTGGGGAAGTCATTCATTTCCACTTGAACCAGCTGTTTCAAATAACTTGTGCATGTTGCGTTTACCAAAGGAAAATTATACCTTTTTTTTCCTTTGATTTACTGAGGGATTTTTATTTGGAAAACATTTACTTGTATCTTTCAGCAGCTGTGATAGATTTCACAGCAGGCTTCTCACTATGAAAGAAGAACCCCTACAAACTCCTAACCTTCTTCAGGGCCTCTTGGGGTGCCAGGCAAAGGGGAACTTGAAGGGCTGTAATAAGGGGAGCACACGGTTCTCCTGGAATCAGAACTCATGAGGGGCCCCTTCTGAGCACATGTATGGAAAAGCAGCTTGTAGGAAGGGAAGCAGTCAAGGTAGGGTTCAAATATTCAAAAATTTTAAGTTACTGGGTCTTTCTATTCCACCTCTGTGAGAACAAATGAGAATAAGGTATACCTCTGTACAGTATATGCAATCTTTCTAGTACATAAGAGGTGCTTCAAAATGGTAGCTACTATTTTAATCATTCAGGAAAACAAACAAACAAACCCTGCCCTTTTAAATAAAGAAAAAATAAAACTTACATATCACTAGGGACATCACTAGGGAGCACCTCCAATTATTTTTCCAACAGAGGTGATGGGATTGCACCAAGACTAATATTTCACACTCCACATTCTCTAGCTAGATCCAACTTGTAACAAATAATTTGCATTTCTAGGGGACAAGTTCTTTGTCTGTGGTACCAAAAAACAGTCACAGCACATGGTACATGTTCAATAAGCCTGTGTTTAATAAAAAAAAAAAAAAAAGTGCGTAGGTTAGGAGAATGGACTGTGATGATGATAAGCAATAGTGCGACATTTCATAAGAACTGACTAGATGAAGAGCTTTAGGTTCTATAGAATATAAAAATGAATTATGGAGACACTGCCTTTGCCCTCCAACATGATTCGGTAGTTGGGGCGTGTAGGACTTGTTCCAGGAAAAGTGAGTCATCTTTTGATTGGAGCATCAGATTTGGGGAGATTGGAGATTTAAGGTTAAACATACTTGGAAGTGTGGAATGATATGATATAATAAATGACTTTGAATTCTCAGAAACCCAGCAAGAATGTTTGATCCAAAGAAAAAGGCTGATCAAATGGGAGCACTTAGGAGAATGTTAAAATAATCTGGTTTGCTAGTTTTCCAACTGTAAAGTACAGAAAATACAAAGAGATGAGTAACAGTGCTCTGGGATCCATACCCTTCCTTTGACCAGTTTGTCTACTTTAAAAGTAGTTACATATTGGGGGGTGCCTGGGTGGCTCAGTGGGTTAAGCCACTGCCTTCGGCTCAGGTCATGATCTCAGGGTCCTGGGATCGAGTCCCACATCGGGCTTTCTGCTCAGCAGGGAGCCTGCTTCCCTCTCTCTCTCTCTCTGCCTACTTCTCCGTCTACTTGTGATCTCTCTCTGTCAAATAAATAAAATCTTTAAAAGTAGTTACATATTGAAAAATAAGTAGTCTTGGGAAGAAGGGAGGAGATGACCAGCTCTGACTTAACTTGTCAGGAGAAAACATAGGTTAGTTTGGCAGTTATTGAACAATTTCAGTTCAAAGTTAGGTGAGTGATTTTAAGGTGAAAAAGAAGGAAAACCAAAAGATGGTCATGAGAAGCCCATGCTGGAATAGTGGTGAAATTAATCCAGGGGAAAAATGCAAGAGGAAAGCAAACTGGCTTAGATGAAAAGATGAACAATTCTAGGTATAGACCAAAGTGAAGCCAATGAATTTGCCAGGAGTAGAACAAGTGACCTCACAAGCGAACTACTGCAACACGGGGATTCCCCAAAAGTCACCCACAGACTTCTGCCAAATTCAATTGATCAGAATTGGCTTGACACCTATAAACATTGCAGATTCTCGGGCCTTTGCCTTTTGAGATTCTAATTCAGTAGATCTAACTCAGTAAGGCAGGGAAAGCCATATTTTTTTCTAAAGGTGCTGCTTTTTGATGGGTAGCCATTGGGCAGAATTGCTGATTGACTTCAGTGTCCTGGGATGTCCCTATGATTTGGGTCTAATTTGGGGCCTGGGAATAACCACTAAACAACTAAAGGAAGAAACTATGAAAATGAGATCCACCAGTTTTTTTGTTGTTGTTTTTGTTTTTACCATTGACACTTTTTTGTTATTTACTCCTAATGATTAAAAAAGAAGAAAAAAAAAAGATTCCAGCCCTGACAAACTGGTTTTGTTTGATTTATGAGGTTCTTTTTGTTTGATTCATGAGGTCCTTTTAAGGAGGGAAGCAATATTCCATTTCCTTCATGAAGAACTTCCCCTCCACCGCTGAAGCCAAGATACCAATTTCTTCTTATAAAGGAAATTTAAATGTGAAAACTAAGGGCACTCACCATTTAGAATATCACATGGTCCAACTATCTCATTCAAGGAAACTGAAAATGTCCAAGGAATTCTCTGATTTGTCTTCTAGGTTAAAAGCTACTTAGAGGCTTTCTAATGATTTCTTCTTTACTTTTCTATTCTTTATACCTGTTACATTTCAGTTTCATCATAAGTGTATGTTCATTTTATGTGCCGTACCGGCTTACCCAAGATGTTTATTTCTTCTTTCCTTCTCTCTCCTACACATGCACATATAGGCATACCTGTGCCTACACACAGCTATATCACATATCAGTTACTGGCTACAGTTTAGTTGCAGTCAACCTAATGTCAAGATTCATCACCTTCCAAAATGTGGCTTCCCTGGAGAGAGCAATCATCTATTTTTTTTTTCAATAGACTACTTTAAAAAAATTTGTCACGTGGAGAGATAATGAGGAATTTTGCACTAATTTGCCATTTTCAGAGAATGTTTTCATATTTTCAGTTCTTTCTCAATATAGGATGGGATGAAAATCTCAAAGCTATAGAATTTCACACAATGTTGTCTATGAAGTTATGTTAATGGCTATGTTGAAATTACAACTTAAATAATGATCAGGACAATAGTTGAGCAGTTTTATACCCCAAGTGGAATTAAAAGGAGAAAAGGATCAAAGGAGATTCAAAAGGAGTGGAAAATGTTTCAGATTTTCCTCCAAACTTTGAAGATATTTGCAGGGTTTGATTGAGTGATGGTGAGCAATATAATAATCCACACATTTATATAGAAATTTCCAGTTTGCAAAGCACGCTCACAAATATTATCTTATTTAATTTACAAAACAACACAATGTGGTGATTCCAATGTATATTGGTTTCTTCCATTGGTAGATGAGGAAATTGAAACACAAAGGATTAATCAGAGACATTTGGGCTGAGTTACTTTTCTTGCTTTTTCAGAAGTTTTTATATTCCCCTTGGTTACATAGAAATCAGTGTGGGATGAAGACCGAAGGGATGCTTTGCCACTTTTTCAAATGGCCAGGAGACCATCTTAGAGAAGAGACCATGTGATGGTATTACAAGCAACACACTGAGCCGTGTCATTGAAAGTGATTCTGGATGGGCTAATAAATGACTTCAAGCAACTCCATTTTGCTTTTGAACTAGTTTTTATCTTGGTGAAGACCAAGAACACAGCATTTTTTGGTCTGCTTTAGCAGCTCTTAGATCCATAATAGCCCAATCCAATTAAAGGCCTATTCACTTCCACCATTACCATTACACTAGGTTGCTCTGCAAAGATAAAAGTAAGTTGAGCAAGGCAAATCCCATCTGAAGATGGGCAGTTCTGCCCATTTATTGACATCATCCTTGTCCTTTGTAGATTGGCTTGGCATGTGTTTCATGGGGTTTTCAGGAGTGATTGTTTGCTAAGTGAATGAAAGAAAAATTGAAAGCTTCAGTGTTTACCTGACCTAAGACTGACACGGCAAAAGCTACGACCAAACAACAAATTAATGGATACATTGGTCACAAACCATAGAGACAAATATTTGGAATGTCTTAAAAGTTTAACACATATTTTACACTCCATTGGGGACATATAAAAGCTTTGACCTTAGCCCATAACAATCTGGGATGAAAGGAAGGAAAATTAAATCTTACCTACACATCTAACAAACTGAATTTATGTCTGCTGATGTGAAATATTTATTTAAGCCAGCACAGCAAAATATGCTCATCTGCGAGGTAGAAGTGGGAGACATGAGTTCTATTACCAGTAGTTATTAGTGTGTTCATCCTATATCATTTGAGCACCATTTGGTTTGATATGGAAGACCAAGGCAAAAGAATTGTTCTGTACTCAGAAAACCTAGAATAGGATTTTAAATCTGTGAGGAACCCCTCACCCTGCTGAATATAGCTAAATTATGCACAGACCCAAACATTGATATTATGCCTGTGACCTAAAGCTGAAACCACAAACTTACTTATTAGCCCTTTCTCTGGAGACTTTCTAACCAAGCTAATTCCTAATTGAGAGATAAGCTTAAATCTCATTTATCATAGACATTCTGGCAACATGTGAAACCCAGGTTCTCAGGGAGGCCAGGAAAAATGCAAATTCCAACTGACAAAATCCTTCATCATGTCAAAGTTCTGGCCTCAATGCATTCCCTTGTTCTTAATCTTAACCCGCCCTCTGGAGACAAATGAAGAGGGGGTAGGAGTAGGGTAGAATGCATGTGAAAGGGATTATTGATATTTTACAAAACTATCTGAGAAAATGGCAGATATATAAAAACAAAAAAAGTTTAGTTAGTAGTATTATTATTGTTATCACTACTATCGTGATCATCACCAGCAGCAGCATCCCTGGCAAAACCATCTTAAAGGCTAAAGGTAATTTTATCAACTGAGCTGGCAACTTTGAATGTAGACTCTGTTCTCAAATGACCCAGTATGAACTTTGCATCTATAAGGACATAAATTAAAGGCACAGTGTCTTCAACTGGATAATCCAGGGCATATGATCCCATCAAACAAGACCTGCACCTCCTCCGTGTGAAATATCTATCAGAACATCAAGCTAGCTGCACATCCCCATTCCTGTAACTGATACCCATTCTTTCTGAAGCACAGATGAATGACACCCAGGCACTGGTGTGAACAAACAGAATAGGCTAAACTGGCTGCCCTCAATTCCCTCAAGAAGAAAGATGAGACTCAATTATTCAAACTGGATTAGATACCCTATGACCACCAGTCAGCTTGGAAGCACTGTCAAGCTATACTATGCAAGTCATATAGGTCCCCCTTGGGGAGAGGGCAACAATGGTAAAAACACAAAAAAGCTCTTTCCGGGGGCACCATGTAAACCCTTGAGTATGCAATTTTTGAGTGGAAGTCAGACATCAGCTTGCCTTTCTCCTAAAAATATGGTAACTACCCTGTAGGAGTCAGAGAAACCATCAAGTATTTAAGGAAACAGCAACAGGAGGTCATGTAGCCCTCAGATGACTATAGAGATCTCTTTAAGGTAAGACTACCCTGGTTTATTAAGGGAGCTTCTTGGAGGGAAAACTAAAGGTATTGTTATTTTTGTGTATCTAGCAGTTATCTTGATGGTAGGAGCCATCTTTTTAGAAAAACTGGTCAAAATGTATCCCTGAAACGCATGAAAGTCAGATGCAATAACTGGCCAGGGTTGTGTGGATGATCAAATTACCCTAGAATTTTTCCCTGCAAGCCAATTTAACACAATCATGAAGACATTTTTCTCTGTCTGGATTAATGCCGTGGGCCAAATAAAAAGTCAATATGGACTCTTAAGGAGAAAATCACCTGACTTTCTAAATAAGATAGTAATAATTTGGGTTTTGTTCAACTTGTTAGGTCTAGGACCCAAGGACAATGATTAGGTCTAGGACCCAAGGACAATGGTTCCCAATGTAGGTTGACCTCATCCTAATGCCTGGAGTTCTGTTGATATAAGCCTTTGTTCAAAGCCACATGAGAAAAATGGAACTGCTTTATTTCTAGACAAGTTTTTTGTATTAATTGGGGTGGGAGTGGATTATCATATTCACGGGAGCATTTTCTAGAAGCCAAGACAATGTAAGAATGAAGTATAAATACCTTGGAGAGATAATTTTCCATGTGTTCCTCATATTTCCACATGTCTTACAAGCAGAGCTACTGACTCCTTTTGTTCTCGACTATCTTTTCAAGGATGTTTATAGAGCAAACAGCCTTGGAAGATAGAGATAATATCTCCCTCTAGAGAAAAGTAAAGATTTGTTTGCTGTACCATATAATAAAGATTGTATCTCTGTCCTGGGCAAAAATCAAATAGTTTCATTGCCCATTATCAAAGATTTGGGTTCTCCAAGTGGGGATTCCTGTGGTATAAATACACACTACATATGTAGATGTCACGTGGCTTTCTGTATGCCATACTATGGTATTTGAGGTTCTGAGAACTGCACGAATGCTGATACTCTGGATACTGCTATTGCTGTGAGTAATTAAGTTCTTCTCTGATCCAGCAGTCTTCTGTCTTTTGCCACCTACCATGAAATTGCGACAGGCTAAATTTTTAGTTTGCAAGTGATATAAAGTCTCAGGCTCTCCAGAGTTCTTGACAGAGGGTGGGAAGGTGGCAGAATTATGGTGATAAATGTCCTTATTTTTTTAGATTTTTGCATTTTGTTTCATTTTGTTATAGCTAATTGTTTGTAATGATAATTACTAGATACTCTTAAAAGATTCAGTCTCCAGTGTGGAGGCTGATTTACCCTGAGATCACCAAGTGCAGCTTTTCTTTCTTATTAGAAAAAATAGCTGCATTAACAAATTGTGACTATTTTCTATTAGTCTTTAATAAATTAACTCAGAATCATGTGCCACGTATTAGAGACAGATTCATAAGAAAACATGTAATATCTGTAAATATTCTACTGAAACTCTTTTGTTTATAAAACATGTATACTTATAAGGATGGAGTAGGCTTATGCTGAGACCACAAATAACCCTTAAAATATTAGTGGCTTAAGACATAAAATTTATTTCTTGCTCACACAAATTTTGCTGACAACTTCCCAAGCAGATTCCCTTATGCAGTGAACTTAGCCGTCCAGGTTGCTAGGTCTAGGCTCTCCATTTCTGCCTCCACACTTAATTCAGAGGGGAAGAGAGTGTTGGAATATTGCAGAGGGGTTTTTCACTGCCTCAACACAAAGGTAACACATGGCAATTCCACTTACAATCCGTTGGCCACAAGTAGTCATATGACCCCAGCCAAACAAATGGGAAACGGAGAAGTGTAATATTTCATATGTTTAAGAAAGATAGTGCTTTCTAAGTTTCTGTACAAATTTTTAAAAAATTACTTTTGTGTCCCATTAGCAAAAGAAAGTCGCAATTTGGTCTTTATTGGTTGCCACTGTCTACACAGGGAAAATATACATACATAGCCAAAAGAATACCTTCCCAATAGCTGGTGGTCAGCTGGTTGTCCCTGAAGGGGATGAGCTTCAGGCATTGTATAAACTCCTCTTACATCTTTCTATGAGATAATCTAACAAATAACACCAACTCTCAGCCTTGAAAATATTTAAACATTTCAGAAACTGTTTTAAGTGTGTTTCATATACATTATTTTATTAAGTCCTCATAAAACCCGACAAGTAAAGTTTTATTATGATTTTCATTTTGAAAATGAGAACGAGTAGTTAAGGAGAGGTCGAGTACCTTGCCCATGGATTTAAAGTCAGTTGCAGATACTTAGCAGTTTAGTTCTTGAGTCCAGACTCTTTGCCACCTCTAATATCAACGTATTATTAAGAAATGCATTTGAGGGGCGCCTGGGTGGCTCAGTGGGTTAAAGCCTCTGCCTTTGGCTCAGGTCATGATCCCAGGGTCCTGGGATCGAGCCCCACATTGGGCTCTCTGCTCAAGCAGGGAGCCTGCTTCCTCCTCTCTCTCTCTGCCTGCCTCTCTGCCTACTTGTGATCTCGGTCTGTCAAATAAATAAATAAAATCTTAAAAAAAAAGAAAAGAAAAGAAAAGAAATGCATTTGAGGGGCACCTGGGTGGCTTGGTGGGTTAAAGCCTCTGCCTTCGGCTCAGGTCGTGATCCCAGGGTCCTAGGATCAAGCCCTGCATTAGGCTCTCTGCTTGGTCGGGAGCCTGCTTCCCTTCCTCTCTCTGCCTGCCTCTCTGCCTACTTGTGATCTCTGTCTGTCAAATAAATAAATAAATAAATAATCTTTAAAAAAAAAAGAAAGAAAGAAAGAAAGGAGTGCATTTAACAGGAACTACCAAGTGGTCACTGTCTTTTAGAATCCTACAGGGTCTGTCTCACTGTTAAAAAAGAATGAACTACAGTTGGGTCTGGTTCCAAGTGTATGGACAGATCAAATTTTAGCAAATGCACATGCTAGAATATGAGGGTAATTTTTTAAAAGATTTTATTTATTTATTTGCCAAAGAGAGGAAGAGAAAGAGAGAGAGAGCACAAGCAGAGGGAGAAGCAGACTCTGTACTGAGTGAGGAGCGTGATGTGGGACTTGATCCCAGGACAAAGGCACATGTTTAACCAACTGAACCACCCAAGCATCCTGAATATGAGGGTAACTTTGAGAATGAAGGGAACTAAAGACTTCGTGGTCAATCTGGGTTAGTTTTTTGTTCCATTTTACTTCAAAATTTGCATCATAAAGACTGATGATACACTTTGGGGTTTGGTTGCTTATTGGCTGATATTTGCCTTATTTCCAGAATACATAGGAAACCTATCCATATTTTAAAACCATCTTTCAAAATATAATTTTGTCAGGCATGGCTATATTTTGGGTAGTATTCATAAACTAGTGAATTATATTGGCAACAATGTTTAAATTTTATTAATTTTAAAAAGACAGGGTAATAAAAGAATACAAGGTAGTATATTGGCCATATGTTAAATAATAATGATTTTTTATAGCACATAATGTGTTTTTAAAGGAGTTTTATGTCTATTATCTGACTTAGGGTTTGAAATATCTGGTTAATGAGGTAAAATATATATTGTTATCACTGTAATAGGAATGGAAAAATTATGGCAGAAGTTAAATGGCTTTATTTATTTTTAACACAAATTAACCATATGCCCTATATGTCAGGTTAGGTGACAAAGAATGAAATGAGATCTTTCTAAGATTTCAAAGAATTTGCAGTCTCCAAAAGGTAGAATAGTAAGTCAGTGATGGGACTAAACTGAATCAAATATAATTTGAATAAGGTCCCATTAGGATAATATTCTGATGCTCTGGTTCTAGCCTAGTTCAACTAAATATGAATACAGAGAGAAGTTACAATTCAAACTGGTTTGGTTCATGGTTCGATTAATCATTAATATCTTTAGACAATTAAGTACATTCATGATCTTTCCCCAGTTTTAGACGCATGGCTTGGTTGTAAGCAAGTTGCTAAATTGGAGCACATTTAGGAAGGAAATGGAAGGAAATAGTAGTTGTTTTTTAAAATGTTATTATGTGTATTCTTCTATATCACATCATCTTGATTAGCTCTGTGAAATACCTGTCATTATTACCATCTACAGATAAAAAACTTAAAACACTAAGTTGGTTAAGTCATCCAGTTAGAATTGGTGAAAATTGGGGCGCCTGGGTGGCTCAGTGGGTTAAGCCGCTGCCTTTAGCTCAGGTCATGATCTCAGGGTCCTGGGATCGAGTCCCGCATCGGGCTCTCTGCTCAGCAGGGAGCCTGCTTCCCTCTCTCTCTCTCTCTCTCTCTGCCTGCCTCTCTGTCTACTTGTGATCTCTCTCTGTCAAATAAACAAATAAAATCTTTAAAAAAAAAGGAATTAAAAAAAAAGAATTGGTGAAAATTAGAATTGTTCTAATTTTTTCATAATTTTTTTTAAAGATTTTATTTATTTATTTGACAGAGAGAAATCACAAGTAGGCAGAGAGGCAGGCAGAGAGAGAGGAGGAAGCAGGCTCCCCGCTGAGCAGAAAGCCCGATGTGGGGCTCGAACCCAGGACCTGGGATCATGACCTGAGCCGAAGGCAGCGGCTTAACCCACTGAGCCACCCAGGCGCCCCTAATTTTTTCATAATTTTTATGACTCTGATGCTTATATGACTTTATTGTACAGTGTATGGCTTTTGTGTGTGTGACAGCGTGCCCATTCTTTACGGGCAACTATTTCTGATTAACATTCTCTTTGTTTTCACTTAATGAGAGTATTGTCTATGCAGAACTTTATGTCATGTTTCAGACACCCAAATAAGACAGAGTGAATACTTTGTCAAGAAACTTCTTTAAAAACATATGGTTTAGTTTATGATTTTAATAGCACACTAAACTGTTTTCTGCTTTTTTGTTTTTTCTTCTTCTGACAATGTTCACATCTGTATACTCTGGTAAACTCTTTCCAATCATATCTGTTTACTATCATACAAATATGCCCAGATATATGGAAGATGCCCGAAGTCCCTAGAGAAAATCAAATCAAACTCATGGAAAAGTGATTTAGAATAAGAAAGGAATATAGAATTCATAATTCTACATCTGGATTTGGGAGAATTACCGTTTAGATTCAGTGCTGACCCTGACTCAGGAGATTTGTCTTGATATTAAGAAAGCTTTTTTGTATTACCGTCATCCCTTCAAGCTAGGGTATTATTGCATCTTTCAAAAAATTGCAAACTAATAAAATCTGGGGGAATTCATCAGGTTTCTAGAGAGTTTGAATTCCACACGTGCAAACTGTCAGCTTTAAGTAAGTCATGCAAAACTCTATTTAAATGATTCAGCCTTTCTCTGAATGTGGGAAGTGGGAAATGTTATTTGGTAGTTAGAATAAAATGGTTTGAGTGGTGAGGAATAGATTAAACCTGCTCACAGTCACTGAGCAGAGATAATAAGAGATGATTTGAAAGTGGAAATAGTCATTTGTGATGGGCCTTGCTGTTAACACACTAGCATGTGTAAAAGCATTAGAGAGCATGGGTGAAACCAGTGAGCGTTCCTCCATCTCCGTAAATCAAGCATTCATCAGAGGTTTCTTCCTGCTAGACTTTCTCATACCTGCCCCAAGTTCCATTCCCTAGCCAGCCCACAAAGGGCACAGAGTGGAAAGAACAGAAATACATCAGTGAATGCAAATTGAGAAACTGTATGGAAAAGGTGCCCTGAAGAGATCTTAACCAGTTGATTCCTAACTGACAACCAAAATTCAGGCAAGAGAATGCTAAAGGCATGTTACTTTAGATATGTGTGGCTGAGAGGTTGGGTGTGCAGTTTGGGATTTACAGCTGAATTACAGCCCTGCTTCTCTCCTCTTCTATCCTTTGAGTTAGCCTGATTGGACAAGTTACTTAATTTCTTGGAGTCAGTTTTCTCATTTGTGATTAAATGATAATAAGGGTAGTATATATCTCATCATGAACTGAATTAGGCCATATACACAAACATGTAGCATACTGCCTGCTCTATAGCAAGCACTCAATAAATGTTATTTAAAATTCAAGATCAAAAAACTCTATCAATCTTGAACACTTTGGGGACTATTTGAATACAGAAGCAATATGTTTATCACTATTGTAAATAGTTCATTAATCAGTATTTGTTAAAATCTTACCTAGTTCTGTCCTTCTATAGCTGAAGCCCAAAAGTCCCCAGACAATGAAGATAAGATAAACTTCCCTAGAAAACATCTATTTTTCCCCATACCTTAATACCAATGAACTTTCCACACCGGGAGGCTTTTATATCTTACCATTTGTGAAATACGGGGCTTCTCTGACAGTTCTCATGCCACAAGCCCCTCCCTCTGCTCTACCCAGGGGGAAAATTTTTTGCAATTGTCTTTTTGCAATTCTCCTTGCCTCTTTTAGACTACCTTTTAGTGTAAAATGCTTCCTGTGACTGATAAATTGTTCTTGTCTGTATGCGCTGGTTAATTACTTTCCAAAGCATCTGTTGCTTGTCAGGCAAATATGTTCCATGTTTTTGTAAAAATGGCTTTCCTTTCTGGAAAATTCATTTAAAACAGTCTGTAATTCCAGGAATAAGTAGATAAAGTCCCTCCCACTTGTTAGGCATAGATTACCTGTCAGCCACTTGCTAATAATTTCTTCTGATCCTCTTAGAAACAGGTGAAACAGGTAGTATTATACCCATTTTAAAAGCAAGAGAAAAAACTGTAGAAATGAAATAATTTACCGTATAAACTGAACTAGAATCTTGGTCTGTATTGCTCTAAAGTTCTTGGGGCAGTGTTTTCTGATTTCATATTTGGATTGTGGGAATCATATAATGGAGACATATTGTTCCCTTGTATAAAATGACAACGATAGCTATGAGCACAATCACTATCACAGCCACCACTTAAAATCCACAATACTTTTACATTACAGAAAATCACGCTAAAGCAAAAGGTTCTATATGCAAGAAGAATGTATAGAGGTTTAAGAGGCAGGTAGGCAAAAATCAGTGGTGTCCAGGATTCTCATGTCCCCTGTATGATTTCCTCACCTTGCATATGTGTAGGACTTGTAAATACGATGAGTCATCACACCTGTGACTATAATACATAATATATCAGAAGGACTATTTCAGATGTAATTTAGGTTCCCTGACAATAGACATTGAGTTCATAAAAAGAGGTTATCCTGACTAGAGGATATTATGCTAAGTGAAATAAGTCAATGAGAGAAGGACAATTGTATGATTTTACTCATATGTGGATTTTAAGAAACTAAAACAGAGGATCATAGGGGAAGAGAGGGAAAAATAAAACAAGATGAAATCAGAGAGGGAGACAAACCATAAGAGACTCTTAATCATAAGAAACAAACAGGGCTGCTAGAAGAGAAGGGAGTCAGGGGGATAGGGCAACTGCATCTTGGGCATTAAGGTGAGCACATGATGTAATAAGCACTGGGTGTTATATACAACTGATGAATCACTGAACTCTACTTCTGAAACTAATAATATACTACATGTTACTTAATTGAATTTAAATTAAAGATTTTTTTTTTATTTGTCAGAGAGAGAGGGAGAGAGAGCAAGCACAGGCAGACAGAATGGCAGGCAGAGGCAGAGGGAGAAGCAGGCTCCCCGCCAAGCAAGGAGCCCAATGTGGGACTCGATCCCAGGATGCTGGGATCATGACCTGAGCCGAAGGCAGCTGCTTAACCAACTGAGCCACCCAGGTGTCCCTTGAATTTAAATTAAAAAATAAAAATTTTTTAAGAAGAGATTGTCCTGGATGGGCTTGAGTTAACCAGATGAGTCTTTGGAAGAAATCAGATAAATTCAAAGTGTCAGAGACGGCTCCTGCTTGCAGTGAAAAAGAAAACAACCATGTTGTGAACTGAACTTGAAGAGAGCCATGTGGAAAGGACATAAGGTCAGCCTCTAGGAGCTAAGGGCATTCACTGGCCAATAGCCAACAAGAAAATGGAGACTTTATTCCAGTAAATGTGAGAAACTAAATTCTGCTAATATTTAGTCCTATGGAAGAGAACCCTGAACCATAGGGGAGGTTACAGTCCAGGCTAACACTTTGATTTCAGCCTGATGAAACTCTGAGCAGAGGACCCAGCTAACCTATACCTAGATGTTTAACCTAGAGAAATTGTTAAGATGTATCTATATAGCTATACCTATCTATCAGTATTGATCTATAGATAGATAGAAAGATATAGAGATAGATAGAGCTATTTAAACTGCTAAGTTTTTTGCAATTTGTTACACTTTTAACTTAGAGATATTGTAAAATATATCTATTGACAGATAGATATAGATATATAGATATAGATAGGTAGAAAGAAAGAAAAGATCTATCTAAATAAATGATAGATGATAGATTTAAACTGTTAAGTTTTTGGTAATTTGTTACACAATAATAGAAAACTAATACATTAAATTTAATGCTGAATGAATGATAGATGGTAGGTACTACAGATGGTAAGTTCAAGAAAGTAGAAATAAATCAGTTTCTGGGGGAGAGATGATAATATTGCTGTAGAAAAATCTTCAACTCATCAGGGATCGATGCTGTATACAAAACGTTTCCCTTCTACTTTTCTCTGTAATATATCATTTTCTTAGGTGGTTTCCCCAGAGGTAGACGCTAAGACAAAAAATTATGTGCTCAAGATTCCCAGGCATTGCTGGTTCACTACAAGTATGAACAAAAACAAAAGAAACTCCAGTAATTCAAGGAGAGTCCTTAAAAGAGAGACATAAAGGAGAATAGTTAGAGAAAAACAGAAGGAGGTGGACTTCTGGCTTCCAGTTCAGCATGTAAGAAGCTTGGAAGTCACCATTCTGTCTTAACAAGAAGTAAAATCTGAACAAATGGAAAAATCAGCAACTCTTCTTGCATGCATAAGAGATGTGAGGTCATGAGGTAAAACAGTGCCTTCAAAATTAAAGAGAATGACAAATACAGACAGTCACAATTTACCAGAGCAGAAACTTCTGTGGGGACTACTAATGTCAGAGTAAGAAATTTCTGGCCATATTTCTTAAAGAAATTGAATCAGTAATAAATAATCTTCCAAAATAGAAAGCACCAGGTCCAGATGGATTCCCTAGTGAATTCAGGGAATCAAAACATATAAGGAAAAAATTACACCAATTTTCCACAATAGCTCCAAACACATCAAAATGCATATATTAAATATGTGCATTTTTTGGTATATCAGTTACAATTCAACAAAGCTTTGAAAAGATTGTATACTAGTTACATTTTAAAGAAGAAACACAAAGAATATTTCCTCACTTATTTTATGAAGAAAGCATTATCATAATACCAAAACCAGACAAAGACATTGCAAGAAATGAAAACTGTAGACCTACATCTCTCATCAACATGTATGTAGAAGTCCTCAGCAAGATACTAGCAAATCAAATCCAGTGGTGCATAGAAAGAATGAACACAAGCAAATGGATTATATCCCAGTTATGCAAGGCTGGTCCAACTTTAGAAATCGATTAATGTAATACATTAGATCAGAAGGCTAAAGAAGAAAAATCACATGATCATATCAATAGAGGCTGAAAAACATTTAACAAAATCCAACATCCATTTAAATGATTTAAATGATTTAAAAAAATCCCGCATATTATACAAGTTCATAGAAAACTAAGAACATACGGGAAATTCTTGAACTTGACAAAGAATATTTACAAAATTCCCACAGTTGATATCAGACTTACTGATCAGAAACTCAAAAGTTTTCCACCAAGATTAAGAATGAGGCAATGTTGCAGGATACAAGGTTAATAATAAGAGTCAATCACTACCTTATATACTAACAAAGAACAAATGGGATTTGAAATTAAAAACACACTACCATTTACATTAGCACTGCCCCCAAAAGAGCAATACTTAGGTACAAATCTATCAAAATATGTATAAAATCTATGATAAAAACTATAAAACTCTGATGAAAGAAATCAAAAGAACACTAAACAAATGGACAGATATTCCATGTTCATGGATAGGAAGACTCAATATTGCTAAGATGTCATTTCTTCCCAACTCCATTAATAGGTTCAGTGCAATCCCAATCAAAATCCCTGTAAATTGTTTTGTGAATATCATCAAATTGATTCTAGAGTTTATATGGAAAACGAAGATAGCCAGAATAGCCACCACGATACTAAAGAACAAAGTTCTAAGAAAGCTACGAACTGTACAACAACTATATGACATTCAAATTTATGGACAGTAAAAAAGATCAGTAGTTGCTAGGCGTTGGAAAAGGGAAGAATAAATAGGTTGAGCACAGAAGAGTTTTAGGGAAGTGAAACTATCCTATATGATACTATAGTGGTGGATATATGTTATTATAAATTAAAAACTTTTTTTTAAAAGATTGTATTTATTTATTTGACAGACAAAGATCACAAGTAGGCAGAGAGGCAGGCAGAGAGAGAGGGGGAAGCAGGCTCCCTGCTGAGCAGAAAGCCCAATGCGGCTTTCCAGGACCCTGGGATCAGTGGGTTAAGCCACTGCCTTCAGCTCAGGTCATGATCCCAGGGTCCTGGAAAGCCGCATTGGTCTTCTACTATGTTATCTTCTAGGAACTTTATTGTTTTGTGTTTTATGTTTAGATCTTTAATCTATTTGGAGTTAATTTTTGGGAAGAATGTAAGATTGTTTCTAGATTTTTTTTTAATGTGGATGACCAGTTATTCCAGCAACAATTTTTCTCTATTGTATTGCCTCTGTTCCTTTGTCAAAGATAAGTTGACTATATTTATGTGAGTCTATTTGTTGGCTTTCTACTTTGTTTCATCAATCCATTTGTCTGTGTTTTTGTCACTCCCACACTGTATTGATTATTGTGGCCTTACAGTAAGTCTTGAAAGTCCTTCAACTTTCTTAGATTGGCTTATTTCACTTAGTCATATGTATTCTTCTCTATGTTTTTTTCATGGTTTTATAACTCATTTCTTTTCAGCACTGAGTAATATTCCACTGTTTGAATATACCACAGTTTATTTATTCTCCTACTGAAAGACATCTTGTTTGCTTCCAAGTTTTGGCAATTATGAATAAAGCTGCTACAAACATCCATATGCAAATATTTATGTGTACATAAGCTTTTAGCACCTTTGGGTAAATACCAAGGAACATGATTATTGGATCATATGATAAGAGCATGTTTAGTTTTGTAAGGAACCGTCAACCTGTCTTCAAAAGTGGCTGAACTGTATTTCATTCCCACTAGCAATGAATGAGAGGTCTTTCATGAAAAATGTCTTCAATGTTGTATTTAAAAAGTCATTGACAGATACAAGATCACCTAGAGGTCCTTTATTATAAGTTCATCCAAATATACAGAATGTACAAGAATGAACCTTCATGTAAACTATAAAGGATAATGATCCATCAGTGTAGATTCATCAGTTGTAACAAATGTACTAGTCTGGTGGGTTGATAATGGGATGTGAGTAATCAGGAACACTGTGCCTATAAGGGGGCAGGGGTATATGGAAAATTTCTGTACCTTTTTCCAATTTCGCTGTGAACCTAAAACTGTTATTTTTTTTAAAAAGTCTCTTGAAAAATGAAAAACAGGGTGCTTGGGTGACTCAGTGGGTTAAGCCTCTGCCTTTGGCTCAGGTCATGGTCTCAGGTTCCTGGGATCAAGCCCCGCATTGGGCTTTCTGCTCAGTGGGGAGCCTGCTTCCCCACCTCTCCCTCTGCCTGCCTCTCTCCCTACTTGTGATCTCTGTGTGTGTCAAATAAATAAGTAAAATCTTTAAAGAAAAAAATGAAAAACAGAGGGGAGCATGGTAATTCACTGGAATTTTGTCAAAGGATTCAAGTGAATCATGGGTGATGTACAGCAATGCCTATTACAGTTATGAACTATTGAAAAGATTACAATTAAGAGCTTAATAGCTCTAGAGTATTGCTTATAAATTTTTTTAATCAAGTCCAGTAAATTAAGAAAATGTGTCTTAATTCTACTACAACATCCATTCATCAAACGTCTATCATGTTCTAGATACTATTTCATTTAATAATTAGCACAACCTTATGACATAAGTTCTATTATAACTCTCATTTTACGCATGAAGAAATTTTGGTTACAAGAGATAAGATAATCTGACTAAGTGTTTGTGCCTTATATGTGGGTGATCTGAGATTTGAATTCTCTGAGTGAAATTGGGTGCCCATTCCAGCACACCAAGCCACTACCACTTCGAGTAAATTTGATGTAAGATGTTGCAAACTGTCTGAAGTAATAACCATACAAAGTGTTAATACATGCCAGTGGGTCTTTATATAGATTAACACACTTAACACACACTTCAAAAAGTGCACATGTCTTTATCATTTTGGGGGGTGAAGTGTGTCACTATGGTCTGCCAATACAACACAATAAGAGTTTTTTTTTTTTCTTTTAAAGATTTTATTTATTTGACAGAGAGAGATCACAAGTGAGCAGAGAGGCAAGCAGAGAGAGAGAGGAGGAAGCAGGCTCCCTGCAGAGCAGAGAGCCGGATATGGGGCTCGATCCCAGGATCCCGAGACCATGACCCGAACCAAAGGCAGAGGCCTAACCCACTGAGCCACCCAGGCGCCCCCCAAGAGATGTTTTAATACATTGGAAACATGGTGTTTATAATTTCTCTTTCTCCCTTTCATTTTCCTTTCCTTACTTTCTCTTTCTTCCTCTATTTATTCTTTTTTTTAAGTTTTTATTTATTTAACATAGAAAGAGAGACAGCAAAAACTGCTTCCTCCTCTCTCTCTGCCTGCCTCTCTGCCTACTTGTGATCTCTGTCAAATAAATAAAATCTTAAAAAAAAAAAAAAAAGAACAGAAACACAAACAGGGGGAATGGGAGAGGGAGAAGCAGCTTCCTGGTGAGCAGGAAACCCAACACAGGTTTCAATTCCAAGACCCTGGGATCATGACCTGAGGAAAAGGCAGACACTTAATGACTGAGCCACCCACACACCCCTTCCTCTATTCATTCTTTAACAAACTTGCATTGGATGTGATATTTATGCAAATATCATTGTGGTATTAGTGAGTTGCAAAAGATTAATTAAGTACGAAACTTGCCCTCTAGAAACTTATTATCTGTTATTAAAAAATTGGATGAATACATAAATGCTTGCACCCTAAACTTGAAAGGGGGAGGCTCAAAGAAACTATTTCATAGATATTTAAAGAAGGGAGAAGTTGAATTCATTTGGAAGACTTGACAGTTAAAACTAAATGGGATTCCAATTTATTGCCATGGAAAGACAAGCCACCATAGGTGGAAGGAACAGTATGAACAAATTCATTAAGAGGAAGGAGCAGGTTTTCTGGTATCCAGATAGTTGAATTTGGTTGTAATAAAGAAGTTGGGGGGATGGGTAGTATGCAGGTCAGGGCCAGAGTGTGTACTCCAAATGCCAAGTTAAGAAGTTTAGGCTTTGATTTTTCCTCAGAGTTCAAAGCTCCAATTTCTAAAACCCAGTTGGAGGAGAAAACTATCCAATTTTGGACAAGCTTAAATGTGTTTTTTTACTCAAGATAATTGTCCATTCCTTGATGTAAAACCAAAGGGATCTTTTAAGAGTTTGTTTATTTTGCTGTTTTATAGATACCAAAGAAGATGATGTGAGTTAAAGCTTCTTTAAAATATTTGCTTAGGACCAACAAACACCTGCTGTGAGATTGTGTTTATTTTTTTATGTCTTTTCAATGTGTTTACCAGTTTGCAGTTAGAAAACAAAGCAGCTAAAGCCATGTTAAGTCTGGAAGCACAATACTCCTCAATACCTGCCCCCCACCAACCCACCCACCTTTTAGATCAGCATTACTTCTATTGAACACACTTATTTGGTTTTGTTTCTGTTTTGTTGTGGTTGCTTTTTCTCAATCAAGAAGGAGACAAAAACCTTATTTATAAAACTTTCATTAATTATCTGAAATACCACTACAAAGACAGTGGGTTTTTTTTTGTTTTTTTGTTTTGTTTTGTTTTGTTTTGTTTTTTTACATTTATTTAGACAATCAATTATTGAATTGCAATATAGGTATGTGGAATTGAGTATAGAAAATGATATATGAGTTTTGGGGCACCTGGGTGGCTTAGTTGGTTAAGTGGCTGACTCTTGATTTCAGCTCAGGTCATGATCTCAGGGTAAGGAAATCAAGGCCCACATTGGACTCTGGGCTCAGAGCAAAGTCTGCTTGATATTCTCTCTTTCCCACTCCCCCTCCCCTCACTTAAATGCATGCTCGCTCTCTCCTTCAAATAAATAAATCTTTTTGAAAAATGAAAATAATGGACAAGTACTATTAACAGTTTCATTGTAAGTCAGTAGATGTGAAATCTCAAACTGAATCTCATCATATCAAACTACAAAGCACCCAAAAGGGCAGAGTTTTTACTGACTTTCAGAACTTAAATAACCCAAAGTAAAAATTATTCATTGAGAAGTTCTAACCTAGAGAGTGTTATCCACTCTCTGCCTGCATGCTTATTTACAGAGTGAGCATGTAATTTATTATCCAAAGAAGGATGGTTTTAACAGGAAAAGAAGGGGTATTAATTATGGCAGGATAACCAACATATGCATGAACCAGGCAAACTGGAATACACTGTCACCTGGTATATATAGAAATCCAAAGAAGTTAGGGGATTAAGTGTTTATACCTGACCCATTGTCAGCCATAGCAGTAGATGTGACTTCTAACTTCTTCCAGTTCTCTATACTCTGAAAAAATATTCTAGGTAGGGACTGTTGCTGATAAAATCATTTGTGAGCTCCCCAAATTCTTATTCTGGTCATAACTCAAACTGGCCTAGAGATATTTGAATTTCATGGGTATATAACTTTTCCTTGGAACTTGAATTCAAGGATCATATGATATTATTGTTCCAGATAATGAAAGACTGTAAGAAATAAGAAATTTTATAAAATTCCCTATCTCGAGCACTACATTTAAGAAATATGTTGATTTTGACTTCAAATATGAGAGTGACTCATCTCAACTCCTGTTTAATGGTACTTACATGATTATGAGAAACATGTGTTTGCTAATGATAGAGGAAAGATAGTTCCTAGGAAATGCATCAGTATTGGTTTCTCTCTGTCCCTTAACATTTAGAATTTCAGGAAGGAAGCATAGTATGATGGAAAGATGTTTCTGGATAGGTAAATTATATTTCAATTCTAGTGCTGCACTTACTAGCTAAGCAATTTTGGATTAAATAGTTAACCTATCTGGCCTTAATTTTTATAACACTCCCTGTGCATCAAGCTTTCTGATAAGCTCTTTTATATGATTCATTCAGTTCTAACTTGTTACAGCAGACCTTTGAGGTAGGTATTTTTAATATCCCATTTGCAGGTAACTAAAATTGGCAATTCTGTAGCCTCTTTCCATACTTTATTTTCATTTATATATTTATTTTCCTTTATATATTTATATTTCCAAGTAGTGTGTAATTTCCAAGGGACAGAAATTTTGCCATTTTTGATCCCCCCAGACACACAGTTTGATGCTCAATGAATATATATAGAAAGAAAGAAAGAAAGAAAGAAAGAAAGAAAGAAAAGGGAAGGGAAGGGGGAAAAAGGTGTAAGAAGGAAAGGGTGAAAGAAAGAAGAAAGGAAAAGGGGAGGGAAAGACAGAGGGAATAAGGGAAGAAGGAAAGAAGGAAGGGAGTAAGGAAGAAAGGTGGGAAGGAGTTAAATAAAGTTTCTGTAACTATTCAGGATTTGAATTAGCAGTTGAACCCAACTGATCTGAACCCACAGTCCAGGTGCTTCGTTACGCTATACTGTCTCCCCAACTCATAGTGCCACTCTGAAAATTAAATGAGGAATTTCCTAAAGTAGGAGCTCAATGAATATGAATTCGCTCCCTGTTCTTCATCTTGGATCTGTGACTCTTGGATGTACTGGGCAATCACGTGTTAGAAAATAAAGATGCATTGCCTTGCCCACTTCTCAAGGGACTCATTCATACCAGAGAGCTCATTTAATGACTTAGAATGGATAAGTATCTTTTTCCTTGGCAGAAAATCTATTTGAAAAAAAACAAATTAAGATCAGTTACTTGATGCATTTATGGGACCTGATCCAGGAAAGCCCATAAAGGAATTACTTTGTCAGAGTCAGTCTCTTTCAACAGTCTAAGCTACCTTTTCAATGTTTTTGATTAGAGTAGACCCTTTATGTATATTGACACTATTATTATCATTATCATTACTATTAATGAAAATAATATTAGCACTTTCAGATATGCATAAATGAATAATGATATATAATTTGTAACATTTCCAAAGTGAGAATTTGAATCTTGCATGATAGGAGACTAGTATTCATGGTAAGAGCTTTAGCTATTAAAAACTAAGCAACATGAGGATGTGGAGAAATGGGAACCCTATACATTGCTGGTGAAGCCGCTGTGTAAGCCATTTAAAAGTGCCACAAAAAGGGGCGCCTGGGTGGCTCAGTGGGTTAAAGCCTCTGCCTTCAGCTCAGGTCATGATCCCAGGGTCCTGGGATCGAGCCCCGCATCAGGCTCTCTGCTCCTCAGGGAGCCTGCTTCCTCCTCTCTCTCTGCCTGCCTCTCTGCCTACTTCTGATCTCTCTCTATCAAATAAATAAAATCTTTAAAAAAAAAAAGTGCCACAAAAAGCTAAAGACAGAGTTAGCATTAGACCCAACAATTCCATTCCTAGGTATATAAACAAAAGAATTAAAAACAAGGACTCTAGGGGTGCCTGGGTGGCTCAGTGGGTTAAGCCTCTGCCTTCGGCTCAGGTCATGGTCTCAGGTTCCTGGGATCGAGCCCCGCATCAGGCTCTCTGCTCAGCGGAGAGCCTGCTTCCCTTCCTCTCTCTCTCTGCCTGCCTCTCTGCCTACTTGTGATCTCTATCTGTCAAATAACTAAATAAAATCTTTAAAAAAAAAATAAAAACAAGGACTCTAACAGATACTTGTATGCCAATGTTCATTGAAGCATTATTCAGTGTTGTGTTACTGAGTTTCTGCTTGGGGTGATGAAGAAGTTTTGGAAATAGATAATGATGATGTTGCACAATATTTTGAATGTAATTGATTTCACTGAATTGTACATTTAAAGTGGTTAAAATGGCAAATTTTATGTTTTATGTATTTTTATCACAGTAAAAAATAGGTAGAAAAAAATAGAGTGACTTTTCACTGTCTTCTCATGCCAAATGTAGTAACTCTCATAATGTAATATAAAGTATTTTTTATAAGGAAAGAAAATTTTCAAAAAATGGAACTCTAGATGAATGTGAAAGCATGTTGGACTGTGGCAAAGGAAATATATGACTATCCATGAAAATATGATATGGAGAAAGCTTGGTGAGAAATGTTTTACAACCAAGTTTTAAAATCTATAGATTTTTCAGGAGATGTCTAATGGAGTATTAGGGGTCTACTATCCCACTTAAGTTCCCAATGTTGAACTACTGTCTCCATAATGGTATTTCCTAGCATGTAAAGAGGTCTAAAGGTAAATAATTTAGGCAATTTGGGGTTAGATTATATAGATATCATTATTACAATGCCACTTTATTTCATATGCTTATGTACAGCAAATTACCAAGGAAAAGATCCTGTGTTCAGTAGTTCCTGGACTCAATTTATCTAGAATGTATTTAAACACATTATGGGTAAAACAAATATTTACCACAAACAGCCGTCTTGTTGGGCCTACCACACGTAGTATCTATTCCCTCAACAAGTGGGAGGTCGGGTATGATAGACTATGTTTTTTATTTTAAAAAATGCTCATCTTCTTCTTTGCACATTGATTTCTCTTTCCTATTCTACTCATATCAAGCTTGCTAATGTGACTTGCTTTGGCCAATGAAATGTGAATGGATTTTCCTGGGGGAACTTTTAAGAACTAATGTGTTGTATGCTTCTCTCTTCCGTGCTATGAGAAGTGAGTGATGGATGTGTTCTGAACATAGGAGAGGAAGAACAGTAAATAATTTTTATCAGCAAAGTTAACTGTGATAGACCATATTATTGCTTGAAAATATCTTCTACTTTTTTCCTGCAGAAGGATTATTCTTCTCTCTTCAGTACCAGGCTTGGCCACGGACTCATCTGTCCAGGGGGATATGAGCAGAAGTAATGTGTATCCTGTCTAGTCAGCCAGTATATGGTATTCCATGCCTCTTTATTCTAGTCATGACACTGTAAGTATTCCATACAGAGGCTATTTAGTCAGTTTAGGTCCTGTATTAAAGATGACATAGAGTAGAGTTACAATTAACCCAGTGGTAGACTATGGCATGTTATTATTTTTAAGTAAGTTAAATAAGTTATTATTTCAATACGTTACTATTTTTAAGCCACTGAAATTTTGAAGTTGTTTCTTACTCCACATAGACTAGCCTAGCCAGACTAATAGATCAGGAAATCCAGGATTTGCTAATTAATTATCCCATCTCCCTAGATACTGTAGATTGTCTAGGAATAGGCTCATAGGTGAAATCAGGCTAATTAACAACCTCTCCTAGCATTTGTCTTCTTTGAAGAGTTGCTTTCAAGTCAGTAAATATTTAATACAATTCCTTTGGGGAAAGTTGCCCTTGGAGAATTAAGCATAGAGAACTAATGATGGAAAGACAGAAATTCAATGTCATTAATGTCAGATTATATTAACAGATATAATAGTTTCAAGCCAGTTGTTCCTCCTAGATTGGGTTACATGAACCAATAAATTATCCACCCCTAAACCACCTTTTTAAAATTTTTGTTTATATTCGCATTATTTTCCATTACTAAAAAACAAAACAAAATTAAAAAAAACTGCGTTAGACTTTGTAGGTCAGAAAATGTGAAGCAGTTTCCTTAGCTACAGGGCTTGATAGAGCTTTATTGTATACTAATAGGCCTTTTGTTTCTTCAGGAGGGGGTTATATCGTATATAGTTATTCCCTGGCTTATTTTTGTTACAGAGTCCGTCTCTGATTCATGCTTTTGTAAAACACGTTTTGGAAAACTGCTCTCTTAGTAACTTGTGGCTTCTGAGTGTCTTTTGTCATGTAGGGCAGAACTACAGCTCCATGTAATCCCCCACAAATTGTCACAGGAATTCAAAATACTAATCAGAGATGTGTATTCTGACCACTCTGAGATCGTGAGGACATAATTTATCAATATTCATTATCATTATTTGGAGAAATCATGAAAGACCATGAAATTCTAATGGGCCCATATGAGGTTAGTGACCAGGAGGTTGAGCCCCTAGTTTCCTGAAGCTCCAGAAGAGTACCTCACCTGCTCTGTTCTTATATCCACTTGAAAAAATGGTATTTTCAAGGATTTGTGCTGATTGTACAAATTTATTACTCTATTTAGTAGCAAATTACTAAATTATTTAGGGGGAATATGTTTTATAATATGAGTCTGTAATCCACCTAGAAATTCTCTGAAGTCTTTCCTCTTTGTATAGTTCACTGTGTGAGCCCAAACACCATCTCTACACTGCAGTCATAAATGGGTTCTACCTGACCCAAATTGAACCAATCAGATTATCTTTCCTTACAAATTGTGATTAGTGTTGAAGGCACTAGAAATGCAACATACACACTCAGGAAATAAGCACAAGCATTTTCCACTCTGTAGATGGAAAAATAGGGAAAGTAAAATCTGTAAAGACAGGGGAGATGGGAGCAGATGTTCTAGGAAGAGCCGAGTTTCAGATGGCCTTACAGTTTAACTTCTAGTTCCTTCTGAGATAAAGTTGTGCCAGTTGACAATAGAGAAAATAAAACACAATTCAGCTAGCACAGATGAGTTTCTATTATTTCAAAGCACCTAAATGAAAACACTGGAAAAGAGCACCAGAGAAAAAAGTTGAATTTCTGGAAAAATACAGAAGGGCAGTTGAAAATACTGATTTTGTTGCTTTTCTTTAATCTCTTAATTATTTGATAGGCAATACATATTACTTATGAGGTATGCATACTTTGGTACATTATTGAACCTCACCCTTCCTCAGTTTCTCCATCTATATAGTAAGGGTGATAAAATTGTTTCCCACATCACAAAATTATACTGAGGATTAAATGAGTGGATACATGTCCTTAGATAAGTATCAGGGATATACTAAATGTTCAGTATGTGTATTATTAATATGTTTTCTGCAGGTTTGTGGAAAGCTCTAGAATATCCTTTGTTTTATTCTCTGGGAGCTGTTAAAATTTTGTCATTATCAATGCTTTTAGGCAATTTTGTTGTGACATGGCTTGTTTGAGTGTGCGTATGTGTGCGTGCTTAGGCATTATCTGTCTTGAGGTTTATTGAGGTTTTTCATTCTACAAGTTTAAAAGATCATTGAATTTGGGAAATCATTAGCCCTTATCACTTTAAGAATACCATCTACTTACTCTACATTATTTTTCTTCTGGGGTTTTCATTAGAGCCATGCTGTACCACTTCATATTTTCTAAAAGATACTAAGGTTCCTTTTATATATTTCAATCTTTTTCTTGTTTCATTTTGTACTTCAGTTTTGAGTTTCTATTTTTCCGTTTTCAGGTTTACAACCCTTTTGTAGTCTCTAATTTGAGGTTAATCTCATCCAATGAGTTTCTCATTTCAGGTATTGTATTTTTACTTATAGAATTTCCCTTAGTTCTATCACCATATTTATGATGTCCTCTGAATAAATTATTGAACAAATTGTTATAGCTCTTTTGATATCCTACTCTGTCAATTCTCTCACTGCTAACATTTCTAGATCTATTTTTATTAATAATTATTCTTCTGGATTGGATCACATTTTCCAGCTTCTTGGGATGCTTAGTAGTTTTTTATTGAATGCAGGAATTGTCATTCTATTCCAATGCCTGACATTGTTGTGTGTCTGATTTTATAGTATTATTGTAAAGAATGTTGAGCTTTGTTCTATCAGGTAGTTATTTACCTATTGGCTCCATCCTTTCTGAACTTGTTTTTAAGTTTTTAAAGGCATTTTAGTACATTCTTTAAAGATAGCTTAGCCCTAGCACTAAGATATGGCATTGCTAGGCTCTCTCTGAAATGCTCTCCATATTCAACAAGGAGTGGCCATTTTGACAGGTTGGAAGTCAGATATTTTCAAGCTCTGTTTGACTCTCAGAATTGCTTGGTTTACTTTTCTTTGATTGTTTTTTACCCAGGCTCTTGAGCTTCACAATCAGTGCTCCAGGGGAATCCTATACAGGTTATTTTCTGCATAGCTCCTCCTTTTCTAAACATCCTTTCTATAAATTCCCGCTAGGTCATTTTCTCTGAACTCTTTTCTCTGTCTCTTTAACTCTCTGAGACTGCCATTTTCCACTTACAAGCATTCTCATGGAATCATTGTCGAGAAATTGCTTCCAGGCAAAAATCTGTTGCAAATTTAAGGCTCTTGTTTACTTTTCTCTTCTCAGGTATTATAGTCTTGTGCTATCATCCACTGTCTGAAAATTTTTTTGAATATATAGTATTTTCTGTATTTTAGAATTTTTTTTACAGAAGGATAAGTCAATACAACTTATTCAGTCAATGCTGGGAATGGAATTCCCATCATTTTTATTGCTGCTTTTATGAATGACAAGAGTAGAAATGCATTTTGTTCTTTTTTTTTTTAAGGATTTTATTTATTTATTTATTTGACAGATCACAAGTAGGTAGAGAGGCAGGCAGAGAGAGAGAGGGAAGCAGGCTCCCTGGTTGAGCAGAGAGCCCGATGCAGGACTCGATCCCAGGACCCTGGGATCATGACCTGAGCCAAAGGCAGAGGCTTTAACCCATTGAGCGACCCAGGCGCCCCTTTTTCTGGTTGTTTTAACAGTTAACCCTGCCAATATTGTTTCTGATACTGTCCAACACTGCTATTATTCTTGGAATACTAAGTATTTTAGTGATTCCATTATCTTTTCTGGACAAGAATTTGTGTGTCTTAGTAAATTACCTTTATCATAAATTAAATCAGAGTTTTATGGGCTCTAAATAGACTTTCTTTCATAGATTTTACATATTGTTATTAGATACTTTGTTAGGTAACTACTATGTGTCACATTTTATGTAAGTGATATTTAATTTACCTGATAGATTGTATATACAGTAGGTGTGTTATTTTTTTCACTGTAGATATGGAAAAAAATTTTTTTTAAGATTTTATTTATTTATTTGACAGACTGAGATCACAAGTAGGCAGAGAGGCAGGCAGAGAGAGAGGAGGAAGCAGGCTCCTTGCTGAGCAGAGAGCCCAATGCGGGGCTCCATCCCAGCACCCTGGGATCATGACCTGAACCAAAGGCAGAGGCTTAACCCACTGAGCCACCCAGGCACCCTGGAAAATTTTTTTTTTTTTAAAGATTTTATTTATTTATTTGACAGAGAGAGATCACAAGTAGACGGAGAGGCAGGCAGAGAGAGGGAGAGAGAAGGAAGCAGGCTTCTTGCTGAGCAGAGAGCCCGATGCGGGACTCGATCCCAGGACCCTGAGATTACGACCTGAGCCGAAGGCAGCGGCCCAACCCACTGAGCCACCCAGGCGCCCCACCCTGGATAATTTTTATTTAAAACCTTAGTTGATTTGTATAGCTTATATAGCTAATAAGGTTAAGGGCTATAATTCGAAGCCAAGTCTTTCCTTCATCTTTAACTAATGTAAGAAAAATAAGAGAAGCTAAGTTAGGAACTAAAGGTTCCATTTCTATGTCTTAAAATGATACTCAAAATGTGGTCTGTAAAGTGCTTCTGTTTGAGACTGTTAATTCTCTGTATTGAGATTAGAGTCTAGCTTCCTGAACAAATTAAGCCATTAAACAGAGTGTACAGTTCTACTGATGATTTCCATAGCAAAACTTCCTCAAGGAAGGAAGCTGTGAATTATAACTTTTTTTTAACATTTTGTTGCAAGCATATATCATCATAAAATAGTAGCAAACTGTTCATATACTGGCACATGGAACAGCATGGTCTTACACCCTCTGGCTTCATAACATTGTATGACTCATGTAACTTTTCTCAATTGAAAATA
The DNA here is from genome assembly GCF_902655055.1 of Lutra lutra. Lineage (NCBI taxonomy): Eukaryota > Metazoa > Chordata > Mammalia > Carnivora > Mustelidae > Lutra > Lutra lutra. The sequence continues at coordinate 93,525,071 of NC_062287.1, read as the reverse complement.
AGAGTTCTGAACAAGAGTAACTTGAACATCTTTTCCTGCTCTTAGCATCATTTAATGATGACAAACTATTTAGGAATAAACATACATAACAATGACAGGGTGAAGTAAGCAAATTAATAAATATGGCTTTTGTTTTTCAAATTAAGGCATTGAGAAGTATCTGAAAAAATATTTAATTTTTCTTATGGGTATTTTAAGCATTGGAAGACTAAATTTCAAGATAACATGGCATTTAAGACACAGGTTCTTTCCTTCTTTCTTTCTTTCTTTTTTTTTTTAAGATTTTATTTATTCATTTGACAGGGAGTGGCAAGTAGAGGGAGAGGGAGAAGCAGGCTTCTTGTGGTGCAAGGAGCCTGATGCATACCTCAATCCCAGGACCCCGGGCAGATGCTTAGCTGATTGAGTCACCTAAGCACCCCTAAAACACAGGTTCCTGTACCAGATCAACCTTAGTTCATATTCTATTTGCCATGTACTGTCTGTGTGGTCTTGAGTAATTTCTTTAATCTTTAAATTTCAGTTTAAATTAGTAGAGATATTAATTCCCAGGTCACAGAATTTTTGTGACTATTAAATAAGTATGTGAACCTAAGGCATTTAACTTAGTGCCTGTTATGGTATAACTGATTCAAAATGGTATTGATTATTAAGCAAATTATTTGTATGTATATTCTTCTGGAATCATGTAGCCCTTTTACTTTGACTATCTTATATTGTTCATATATCCTAAGCTTATATATTACTTGTTTAGTTATGTTTATCCATAGAATTATACTATAAACTCCTTCAGACCAGGTAATATGGCTTAGACAAAATATGCTAATTGCTCATTGTAAGGGCCTATTTAGCCAGAGGGATTCCATCTTGGCTTAAACAGTGATTTTGTTGTTTATGCAGTAAATCTTAAACGGACCCTGCCCCCCCTCAGGGACTTACTTAAAAGCAAGCCCAGGAAACCAGTCCCAGGTAACAAAGCCCAAATACAAGGGTGGGTCAGGTCAGTTGGAGGTATCCAATCAGTGCGGGTACATACTGTCTCCTTAGCTACCAAGGAGTATGGGCCCCGCCTTTTGGGCACCAATTCTGACCAAGGGGATGGGCTCGTTCAAATATCCACTAGGGTAAATTGTAATTCAATTGGTCACCTGTGTGTGACCTAGCATGACTGTGCAGCTTTCTCTGTGTGTTACAATCTCATTGGCCACCTGTGCGTGGCCAGGCCCAACCACATGGCCCTTGCCCTTTAAAAGTTAGTCGATATGGCGCAGGGGGTGGGGGGGGTCGCGCTCTCTGTAAGAGGCGCAGCCCCAGCCGGTGGGTTTGATTCTTGATGCTTGGCGCAAAATAAAGCTTTGCTTGACCTTCGCTTTGTATCAGTCTCACTCCTTTAATCAGGGACCCATTATTGGGGGACCTTTCACTCATGTACAATTATGATTCAATAAACAGATGAATTAGTTAACACCCTAAATTTATAACAGTGTACTAGGTTTTGCTGAGCTACGTGATAGAGTCACTTTCGAAGGTGATTGCTTATCATCTAAGCACAGTGCCTTAGACAATAATTAGAATGCTTGATACAAAAACCTAAGGTTTTTTTCTTTACTTTTTTCCTGCCTATATTCATTTGCTAGGGCTGCCATAACAAAATACCATTGACTGGGTGGCTTAGACAACAGAATTTATTTTCCCACAGTTCTAGAGTCTACAAGTGCAAGATCAAGGTATTGGCAGATTTGCTTTCTCCTGAGGTCTCACTCCTTGGTTTACACATGGCCACCTTCTTGTGGTGTTCTCACATAGTGTTTCCTCTCTGTGTATACCCTTGCTGTCTCTCTGTATATTGAGATTTTCTCTCCTTATAAGGATACCAGTCAGACTGGATTAGAGCCCACCCTACCAACTCATTTTAATTGCCCCTTTAATGACCTATTTTTAAATATAGTTGCATTCTGAAGTATTAGGGGTTAGGACTTCAACATACAAATTTCAGTGGGGAAGTAGAGTTCAGCTCATAACACTGCCTTTTTCCCCTCTACCCTGATTAAGTTTCTTAATTAACTATAGCAATTTGAATGAGTAACTTGCTGGCCATATCTTTCTATATTGTGTGCTTATATGTGCACCTATGTGAGTTAGCGTGTTTAAAACACACACCTAAGGATAAATGACATGCAAAGTCAAAAAGTGAGGAAAATATACAAGACTTTTCATCAAGTCACCAGTATATTCCTTCAGACTTCTGACAAGCTGTTTGCATGCCTTGGGAAGAGGATTTCCACTGAAGGTACTATAAAATCAGTATTCAGTGGGGGATGCTTAAAAACTTTAGGATGGCATCCATTTTACACTTGAAAATTTATATCAAGAAATTTAGCTTCCCTCGGAGGAGCAAATCTCAAGTGATAGTTACAGTTAGGATACCTTCAATCCTTTCGTTTTTTTGCCTTGAGGGTGCACTGTCTTTCCAGCTGACAGACCTTTATGTCTCTTCCTTAGAATTGCATTTCACACAACCCCCTGAATCACCACAGAGAATCACCATGATTAATCAATGAAGGCCAGAGAAATGAAAGAATAACCATTTATCTGTGCTCAGCTTCCTTTGATGCAATACATAGAGTGAGTTTGAGTTTTATGGGTTTGAAAGCTGAATTAGATTATAAGCTGAACTTTTTTTATATTAGGAGCTGCTTCATCTTTGCATTTAGAGCTCTAGTCACAAAGAAATTTGTTTAAACTATACAGTAAGAACTAATCAGAATTATTGACAGAACTTTAAGAATTTAGTTTTAGAGTGACATGTGGTATTAGTATTGATACTCACTTATATTATGGAGTTTTTAGTGAGGGGAAGTATTAACTAACATTTTGAAGGGTACCAGAATATGCTACCCCAAAATATATCTTTTTGGCAGATGGATTATTTTGAACTAGGCCTTTGAGAACCAGCAGATGCAGGAAAAGCTCTAAAAACAGGTCACATATTTTCCTTTTGTGAAGGAAATTTACATTTATAAAGGAAATTTCCATTTGTAAAGATGTTTCCTTCACCCACACCAAGAAGACTAGGGCTCTTAATAACTTGAATCAGTGGAGAAGGCACCAATTGAAATCTGCATAACAAACCTTATTAAAAAAAACAAAAACAAAAACAAAAAAAAACCTTGTTTACCAAACTTTTCTTGGTCATCTTCCCACAATCTGCCTCCCATCCCCAGAAGCCCTAAACTCCTCTTTCCTTTGTTTAGTTTAAGATGATATATAAGCCTTAATTCTAACTACCCTTTTGGATTACTCATTTATGGATGTTCCAATTTATATAAGCATGGCAATAAACTTACATTTGTTTCTCCTGCTAATCTGTCTTTTGTTAGTCTAATTTAGTCTAATCTCCAGCTGGGGTATTTAAGATAGGTAGAGGAAAAGGGTTTTTTCCCCTTCCTTACAATGTTATGACCATCTCAATGACAGAAACTCAACTGTTGGTGCTTTGGGATTTTAGCAAATTAAAATAACATGCTTGCTCACTTCTGAAATGTTCAAACATATTTCTCACCCCAGTAAATGGAATCTTTATGACATTGCATTACTTAAAATTCCATTCCTGAATTTCCCAGAATAACTGAGAGAACTTTCAGCAATCATAGAAGAGAAAGAGAGAGATAGGTAGGTAATCTATACCACTAGAAGGGATTCAGAACTAGGCTCTACAAAATGTACTACTTTGACATGTGGATTATTTTGAGTTGAAGACAATCAAGGCACAAAAGACTCAGGAAAACTTTTCACTTCCCCCTTAATTGCCTCTAAAGCTTTAGATAGACGCCCTGGTCCAGGAAGACAGCTATCACCAGAGATAAATAAATAAAATGAGTATGGTAGGCTGAGAGTAGGGGGGAGCTCAGTAGACTCTGTTTTGTGTGTATTTTGCTTTTTTGTTTGTTTGTTTTTCAAATTTCTCTCCCTCTCCTAATTATCTGCAGGGCATTGTAAGAATTTGTTTACCAAGCATTTGCTCTCCCCATTTTCCTGTGAATTGTCTTCCTTTTCATTGAAGCCCTAGAGCCCCCCACTTCTTTCTCCTTAGCTCAGGGTGGTATATAAGCCTCAGTTACTTGACTATCTTTGACCTTTCAAGTCTTTGTGGGGCTCCCATATGTTTGAAATTGAATTTGTTTTTTTCTTATTGATCTTTTTTATATCAACTTTATTAATAGACTGGCTAATATAATTTAGGCAGGTAGAGAAAAAATTTCCTTTTACATTGTACATAGGTAATCGCCTTCTTCAGTTATAATTAGTGATGTTTCATTCTTAACCTATTTGTGATAGTCTTTATATAGTTGTTACCCATCTTTCGATGCCATCTGAATCTCTCTAGGTATGCAATAGTAGTAGCTTTTTTAAATTAATTATTTTTATTAACATATAATGTATTATTTGCCCCAGGGTACAGGTTTGTGAATCGTCAGGCTTACACACTTCGCAACAATCACCATGTACATTCCCTCCCCAATGTTCATAACCCAACTGTTATGCCCCAATAATGGGTCCGTGATTAAAGGAGTGAGACTGATATAAAGGTCAAGGTCAAGCAAAGCTTTATTTCGTGCCAAGCATCAAGAATCTAACTGAATGTTTGGGGAGGCACCTCTTACAATAGAGGGCAACCCTTCTCTGTTTCACAGTCTAGCTTTTAAGGGCAAAAGCCATGCAGTCGGGCCTGGCCACGCACAGGTGACCAATGAGATTGTAACACACACAGAGGACACTCCACAGTGATGCTAGGTGACCAACTGAGTTACAATTTACCCTAGTAGACATTTGACCCAGCCTATCATCTTGGTTGGGATTGGCACCCAAAAGGCTCCCAAAGGGCGGGGCCGATACTCCTTGGTAACCAGGGAGACAGTATGCAACCCTCCACTGATCGGATGTCTCCACCTGGCCTGACCCACCCTTGTATCCGAGTTTCGTTACCTGGAGCTGGTTTCCGGGACTTGTTTTTAAGTGAATCCCCTGGGGGAAGGGGAGCAGGGACAGTTTAACTTTAATGAAAGCCTCTTGCTAAGTAGGTCCTTACACCAACCACCCTCTCCACACACCACCTCCCCCCAGCAACCCTCAGTTTGTTTTGTAAGAGTCTCTTATGGTTTGTCTCCCACCCGATCCCATCTTATCATTTTTTCCTTCCCTACTCCGAAACACCCCACTCTGATTCTCAAATTACTCATATCAGGGAGATCATATGATAATTGTCTTCCTCTGTTTGACTTATTTTGCTCAGCATAATACCCTCTAGTTCCATCCATGTCATTGCAAAAGGCAAGATTTCATTTCTTTTGATGGCTGCATAGTATTCCTGTGTGTGTGTGTGTGTGTGTGTGTGTGTGTGTGTGTGTGTGTAGCACCTCTTCTTTATCTATTCATCCATTGATGTTCATCTAGATTCCTTCTATAGTTTGGCTATTGTGGACATGGCTGCCAGAAACATTTGGGTGCATGTGCCCCTTCAGATCACTACGTTTGTATCTTTAGGGTAAATGTCCAGTAGTGTGATTGCTGGGTTGTAGGGTAGTTCTGTTTTCAACTTTTTGAGGAAACTCCATGCTGTTCCATCCATCTATTAATTGAGCCATCAAAGGTTTGTGTCAAGCATAGTTACATTAATAAAACTTTTCATGGGGCTTACCTTTCAGCAGGTGTAGATAGAAATAAATAAGATAAATCAAAGTATTCTGTTGCTTTGGGATGGAATGTTCTGAATATATCTGTGATGTCCATCTGGTCCAGTATGTCACTTAAAGCCTTTATTTCCTTTTTGATTTTTTGCTTAGATGATCTGTCCATTTCAGTAAGGGAGGGTGTTAAAATCCCCTACAATTATTGTATTGTTGTCGATGTGTTTCTTTGATTTTGTTATTAATTGGTTTATATGGCTGGCTGCTCCCATGTTAGGGGCATAGATATTTAAAATTGTTAGATCTTCTTGTTGGACAGATCCTTTAAGTATGATATAGTGTCCTTCCTTGTCTCTTATTATAGTCTTTGGCTTAAAATCTAATTTATCTGATATAAGGATTGTCACCCCAGCTTTCTTTTGATGTCCATTTTTTTAGCATGGTAAATTGTTTTCCACCCCCTCACTTTAAATCTGGAGGTATCTTTGGTCTAAAATGAGTTTCTTGCAGACCGCATATTGATGGGTATTGTTTTTTTAATCCATTCTGATACCCTGTGTCTTTTGATTGGGACATTTAGGCCATTTCCATTCAGGGTAACTATTGAAAGATATGAAATTATCTGTATTGCCTGTAGGGTGACTGTTACTGTATATTGTCTCTGTTCCTTTCTGGTCTACTACTTATAGGCTCTCCCTTTGCTTAGAAGACCCCTTTCAATACTTCTGTAGGGCTGATTTGGTGTTTGCAAATTTTTTTTTTTTTTTTTCTGGTCCTGGAAGCTTTTTATCTTGTTCTATTTTCAATGAGAGCCTAGCTGGATATAGTATTCTTGGTTGCATATTTTTCTCGTTTAGTGCTCTGAATATATCATGCCAGCTCTTTCTGGCCTGCCAGGTCTCTGTAGATAAGTCTGCTGCCAATCTAATATTTTTACCCTTGTATGTTACAGTGTTCTTGTCCTGAGCTGCTTTCAAGATTTTCTCTTTGTCACTAAGATTTGTAAATTTTACTATTAGATGAAGGGGTGTGGACCTATTTTTGTTGAATTTAAGAGGGGTTCTCTGTGCCTCCTGGATTTTGTTGCTTGTTCCCTTTGCCATATTAGGGAAATTCTGTACTACAATTCACTCCAATATACTTTCTGCCCCCCTCTCTCTTTCTTCTTCTTCTGAAATCCCAATTATTCTAATGTTGTTTTGTCTTATGGTATCATTTATCTCTCGAATTCTCCCCTTATGGGCCAGTAGTTGTTTGTCTCTCTTTTGCTCAGCTTCTTTATTCTCTGTCATTTGGTCTTCTATATCACTAATTCTCTCTTTTGCCTCATTTTTCCTAGTAGTAAGAGCCTCCATTTTTTATTGGACCTCATTAATAGCTTTTTTAATTTCAACTTGGTTAGATTTTAGCTCTTTTATTTCTCCAGACAGGGATTTTATTTATCCAGAAAGGATTTCTCTAATGTCTTTTTGAGCCCAGCTAGCACCTTGAGAATCATTGTTCTGAACTCTAGTTCTGATATATTACAAATGTCCATATTGATTAGGCCCCTAGCCATAGGCACTGCCTCTTGTTCTTTTTTTTTTTGTGGTGAGTTTTTCTGCCTTGTCTTTTTATCCAGATACAGATATATGAATGAGAAAATAAAATACTAAAAGGGTGGCAAAGACCCCAGAAAAATATATGCTAACCACATCAGAAGAGATCCAAAACCTGGGGGAAAGAAAAGGGGAAAAAAGAAATAAAAATTTATATATATTTAGACTGGTGAATAGAACAGAGCCATCCACTTGATTTTGGGTGTATTTTGGTCTCTTAGAAGTAACTACCTCCCAAAATTTTAAAGAAAGAAAAACTTATATATATATATACACAAAAATAAGGGTAAACACAATGGAAGGATGGAATATGACTGTAAAGGTGAAAATTTTAAAAAAAATTCTAAAAAAAGGAATTAATTAGATAAGTTGGTTAGAAACAGAAAAAAAAAAAGAGGAGGGAATGAGCTCAGGCTGGAGACTAGAACAGAGCCATGTGCAAATTAGGGTATATTTTGATATATTAGTAGAAATTGTATCCCAAAATTTTTTAGAAAAAGAAAAAACCTGTATATATACAAAAAATAAGGTTTAATACAATGAAGGGATAAAATATGACTATAACAACAAAGGTTTAAAAATATTTTTTTAGAAAAGTATTTTTAACATGAACTAGTTAAAAAACATTAAAAGAGGAAAGAAGAAAAGTTTAAAAAATAGAATAAGAAAAAAATGAAATTAAAAAAAATTAATTTGGGGAAGTTAACAGAGGATAGGATCAAAGGATCAAGGAACAAAGGATCATGGGGGAAAAGCCATGAATTCTATATGTTGCTTTCCCCTAGCTCTGGAGTTCAGTTGTTCTCCTTGATCTGTGAGCTTGGTCTTGGCTGAATGTTCTTGCTGATCTTCTACAGGAGGGGTCTGTTACAGTGAGTCTCAAATGGCTTTGCCTGAAGCAGAATTACACCACCCTTGCCATGGGCCAGACTAAGCAATCTGCTCAGTTTCACTCTCGGAGATTTGTTCCCTGAACACTCTCCATAGAGCTTTGGAGGACGGGAATGAAAATAGTGGCATCCTAATCTTCGGCCTGGAGGAGCTGAGAGCTTGGGTCCCCACTCCTCAGTGTGCCCCAGAGAAAAGCTGCCCATCACTCCTGTCTCCCTGTTCTTCAGCCACACTCCGAGCTCACCTGGCCTGTGACCAAGTGTTTCTATCTCTGGTGCATGGCTCCACCTGGAGTCTCCAGACACAGCAGATTTCTACTGTGCTGCTCCTCCCGGAGCAGGCAGGTGAATCTCCCCGGATCTGCCACTTGTGGGGTTCCTACTCAAAGAGTAGTGATACTGCTGTGCCTTTGATCAGAATTTAAGGTAGCCCCGATCTGAAAGCTCACTCCTTGGCTCTGTCTCTGTAGTCAGCTGCCCCCCTCAAATACCTGGCAGCTCTGCCACACTCAGGCACCCCCAATCTTTCTGTGATCCCACGGGGTCTGAGACCATACTGTCCCCACGAGGACTCCACCCCCGCTTAGCCTCTGGAGCAATGTCCCTCAGTGGAGCAGACTTCTTAAAAGTTCTGATTTCGTGCTCCGCTGCTCCTCCACTTGCCGGGAGCCAGCCTCTCTCCCCATGGTCTATCTTCCCGTTGCTTCAGATTCACTTCTCCATACATCCCAACTTTCAGAAAGTGGTTGATTTTCTGTTCCTGGAATTGCTGCTCTTTTCTGTCTCCTGTTGAGTCTGTGGGTGTTCTTTTTTTCTTTCTTTTTTTTTTTTTAAGATTTTATTTATTTATTTGACAGAGAGAGATCACAAGTAAACGGAGAGGCAGGCAGAGAGAGAGAATGAGGGAAACAGGTTTCTTGCTGAGCAGAGAGCCCGATGTGGGACTCGATCCCAGGACCCTGAGATCATGACCTGAGCCGAAGGCAGCGGCTCAACCCACTGAGCCACCCAGGCACCCCGAGTCTGTGGGTGTTCTTAATGGTTTGATACTAGCTGAACTCCTGGGATCTGATGTCATTTCAGTCTGCTACTCCTCCACCATCTTGCTTCTTTCCAGTAGTAGCTGTTATAGAATACTTATCAGAGCTTTATTATTAGATTTTGGTGAAGTCCAAGGAAGATTTTTTTTTAACCTTTTACTCCATCTCAAGGGTATCCCAACATTAGCAAGTTTGAATACAGTTTGATCTATAAATTTCCAGCTGACCCCTATGGGTTAAATGTTCTTTCGTGCTTATTATTCAAGATTCTGTCCTCTGTTAACTTCTCAAATTGTGATACAATTCGATTTTGTAAAAACATCAAAATAGGAATTCTTCAGTTTTAATTGAGTGAGAAACTATTTCGAGAATCCTAAAATGCTATAACGGTCTTTTCTGGGGAAATCCATATAGGTATTGACATACGTGCTTTTGCTCACAAGTTCAGGGTAATGATTGTCTGATACCTTTTCAGAGATTTCAAGTTAAAAAAAAAAACTGCTTCATAATAAATAATTTGGCCTTAAGAATTTTCTGGAATCTCTTCTTAGGTTTGTTTTATGAAATTCCAAGAAATCAATATCTCTGTTTAGTTTTTGTTAAAACATAATAACACCTACCTCTAATAGTGGATAAATTAACCTATGTTTTAAGCCTAGTACAAAGCATTTTTGTTTTATATAAAAGCTGTAGACTCAGATCATCAAGTCTGCTGTCATCAAGGATATTTATTTTAGAAATAAGCACATGAAAGGCTGAATACTGTCAGCATGCACCTCAGAATAAAGTTATATAACTTCCCATTTAGATCCTTAATATTCTGGCAAGTTGTGTTCCATAGACTGATACACCCTATGGTGTGTCATTAATGGCAATCAGATAATTATTTATCACCATTCTTCAAATGCCTATTTTATATCAAGGACTGATCCAGTTACTGAGAAAAGTAAATTAGTATTTGACATGATCTAAGGATGTATGAATATTACATCAAGGCAAAAATCAACACATAATCAATTAGAGAATAATTATACATATTAAATTATAGAGTAATTAGAATAATCTCTTTCAAAAGAGAAGTCATAGATGTCTTTGTATAGATGAAATTTGGGTAGGTAGGGAGGAGGACACATTTTCTGGTTTGGATTATCACAATATCTTACCACAACAGATAAGGGGCCAAATCAAATGTGTTTTTCATTCAAAACCACCAAGCCTGGGGGCACCTGGGTGGCTCAGTGGGTTAAAGCCTCTGCCTTTGGCTCAGGTCATGATCCCAGGGTACTGGGATCGAGCCCCGAATCGGGCTCTCTGCTCAGCAGGGAACCTGCTTCCCTTCCTCTCTCTCTGCCTGCCTCTCTGCCTACTTGTGATCTCTGTCTGTCAAATAAATAAATAAACTATTAAAAAAAAAAAACAAAACACCAAGCCTGGACCCCTGGCTCCTGCTGCCGTATCTGTACCCTATCTAGAATACCTTAGATTATGAGGTAGTGCTTTTTTCTATCATATAATTTGCTCACCTAAGTATTTTCAGTCACAACAATCTTGATTAAAAACAATTACTTGGGGCCCCTGGGTGGCTCAGTGGGTTAAAGCCTCTGCCTTTGGCTCAGGTCATGATCTCAGGGTCCTGGGATCAAGCCCCGCATCGGGCTCTCTGCTCAGCAGGGAGCCTGCTTCCTCCTCTCTCTCTGCCTGCCTCTCTGCCTGCTTGTGATCTCTGTCTGTCAAATAAATAAATAAAATCTTAAAAAAAAAAAGAAGTATGTGTTAAAATTGCAATAAAAAAAAATAAATAAAAACAATTACTTACCTGTATTAATCTGGTTGGCCTGCCATCACAAGGTACCAGAGACTGGGTGGCTTAATTAATCAGGAATGTATTTTCTCACAGGTCTGGAGACCAGAAGTCCAAGATCAATGTGCCAGCATTGTTGGTTTTGTTATAATCCCTCCATTTGTCTTGTGCCCACTTCTTTACACACATATCTAGAGCATGAGCTTTGGCATCTTTTCTATCTAATCTTATCTTATCTAATCATAACACAGCAGGGCCCCATCCTTCAGACCTCATTTAACCTTAATTACCTCTTAGGGATCTCATCTCCAAATATGGACACACTGGGAGTTAGGACTTCAACATAAGAGTTTTGCAGGGGCCAATAACATTCAGTCCATAAAGCTGCTTTTAAGTAAGTAAGTTGAAAGAGATAGGGAGAGAAAGAGATAAAAAATGTACAAAGACATTGAAAGACATAGAGAATAGTAAATGTGTCAAACTTTTGTTTCTCCAAAAGTGAAGAAGCAAAATGCTCATTGGAGGGAGGTACTATTTGAAGAAATAATGCCTGAGAATACCCCTGAATTTTTTTTTTAAACAAAACCCCAAATTTATAGAGCCTCAAAGAATATCATGCAGAATAGATTAAACAGACAACATCAAATGAGAAGACACTAGATAAATAAAATTAAAAAAAATTAAATATCAAAAATGATTTGAAGATTTGCAAAAAACTCGAGGAAAGAGAAGAAGATTACATGCCCCAAAACAAGCATCAGGTTAACATCAGTATTTATAATCAGCTACACAGTTGCGAGAAAATGAAGTAAAAATTTTAAACTATTAAAAGAAAAGACCTAAGAAATTTTAGCATAGAATTATATATCTACCTACATTATCATTTAAATGTGAGAATGAAATATTAAATATTATCAATCAGACAACGCCTTCAAAATTTTACCCCATAGAAATGTTCTTTGAAATTCGTTTTTTTTTTTTTTTTTTTATAAACATATATTTTTATCCCCAGGGGTACAGGTCTGTGAATCGCCAGGTTTACACACTTCACAGCACTCACCATAGCACATACCCTCCCCAATGTCCATAACCCCACCCCCCCCCTCCCAACCCCCTCCCCCCATCAACCCTCAGTTTGTTTTGTGAGATTAAGAGTCACTTATGAAATTATTCTTGGATGAAATAATCGAGGTATCTATAAATGTTTTTCATAAAGTACAAGGTATTAAATAGTTTTGGCTTTGTAGGTCACATAAGATCACTTGCATATTCTTTGTCACAACGCTTAAATTATATAAAAAAAATATTCTTGGCTCAGGTGTACATCAAGATAGGCTACAAACTGAATTTGGCCCACGGAATAGATAATACGGTGTGCAGACCTCTGAAAGAATCAGATGAAAAGAGAGAAAAATTCTAAGGCATATAAAAAATAAAGAGGATCAAATAATTTAATAAAAAAAATTACCGGGGCGCCTTGGTGGCTCAGTGGGTTAAAGCCTCTGCCTTCGGCTCAGGTCATGATCTCAGGGTCCTGGGATCAAGCCCCACATTGGGCTCTCTGCTCAGCAGGGAGCCTTCTTCCCTTCCTCTCTCTCTCTCTGCCTGCCTCTCTGCCTACTTGTGATCTCTGTCAAATAAATAAAATCTTTAAAAAAAATTATCAAAAACTTAGAACCTCGATTAAAAGGATCCAAACTTCCTAATATTATGGTTAAAAATCATAATCGAATGACATGCAAGGAAGGATAAATGGATGAGTATTAGTTGGCTACCCCAAGTTATCAGAACAATTTAAAATTAAACGTATAACATCTGAATCATTAAATTAAAAAATAAATCTTTATAAAGAAAGATAGAAACAGAAAAAACGAAAGTGTGGTTAAGAGAAAATATGAAATAAGATGAAGAATATGTCCTGATAGTATACATTTGTGATTTAAAAAAAGATCAGGATAATAAGTAATTATTACCATGTACGCTAGTAATAGTATAGTCTCCTAATATATATGACCAAAACTAGTAAACCTGGAATAGAGGTAAGAAATTGAAAAATCAACTTTTTAGTAAGCTTTTTTTAAACTTTTTTAACTTAAAAAGAGTAAACTTTTTTTTAATTTTAGCACATTTCTCACAGAAACTAATAAAGCAGTAAGAAAATGAGATCCAGAATGCTTGAAAAATGTGATTAGTAAGATTTTCCTCTGTTTACCAAATAGTCCACAAACATGGAACTTAAAACAGAGTTTTAAAACATGGCAGAGAAGGGAAAAACTGTATTCTAAGATGGCTGCAAATCAAGGGAATTCCAGTCTCTGTCTCAAAGCCCTTCTGGGTTCTTCTTTCCTTACCCCCTTTCCCACATGCACCAAAAGTACTAACTATGCAGAAGTAGAAGGATATAAATTACCCTCCCTGCTTGTTCTCAGGGCTCAGATCCTTGGAGAACTGTCTCCTCTGAGCCCACCAGTGTTATATAAAAACCTCCAAACCTCCAAAGTCTCCAGGTACTGCTTGGTTCTTCCACCAGGATCCAGTCCAGGTTCTGTAACACAATAACCCTATGATCTCTGACAAAATAAAATAAGACTTGAACTAAGAGAAAAAAAAAATAGTTTAAAAAACTGTATTTGGAAATGCAAAAAAAGGTAACTTGGATTAAGGAAGAAATCATAACTAAAATATAAAACATTTAGAACTGACAAGAATTTAAAATAGTAATCAACAGTATTCAACCTAATTAGCAAACACAGAGATACAAAAAAACAGTAAGATATAATTTTATTCTTATAGTTATATAACAGGTTAAAATTAGCTAATATGTAATTTTAAGTGTTAGTAAAAACGTAGGTAAATGGAAGAGTAAAAATTGGTACAAAAATTCCGTAGATCAATTGGGTAAAACTTTATGCACCCAATGACAGGGAAATTGCCACTTTTAAAATATATCCACTCCCATAACACAGATTTCAAAAGAAATGTAGAAGCTGAAGCATCTTGGTGTTGATTTTGATGGTAAATATTGTAGGTACCTTAACATATTTTTTGTAAAGGAAGTAGGTGGAATGAGATGGATACATACCATGGGGTACTTATATAAGAGTCATGAGCAACAAATTAGGTTCGCATTAACCAATATGGATACTTCTAAAACATGAGCTACATAACATTTTTATGTAAATCAAAAACATGTGCAGAAGTAAAATAATTTATATTCTTAAAAGACACATTTAAAGCATTTTATAATAAATATTGGTAGATAGGAGGAGGAATGAGATACAAAGGAAAATGATATAGAACAGAACAAAACAAGGAAGGGAAATTTGCAAGGAACAGCGATGACAGTTTGCCAAAAACTGATCAATATAATTAATTCAGCTCTCTGAACTTTATGTCTAAGAATTTTTAAAAAAAATGAAAATATAGGCTTACAATTAATTATAGGAGAATTTAATTTGCTTCCTGGCAAATAAAAATATTGAAGATTAGCTAAAGGAGTAATCAGCTGAACGACAGAGGCAAAAAAGCAGATACCTGGGAAAGTGCCCATTATATAGTTTGAAGTTTTGGGGTGCCTGGGGGGCTCAGTCGGTTGAGAGTCTGACTCTTGATTTTGGCTCAGATCATGATCTCAGGTTGTGCAATTGAGCCCTGTGTTGGACTCCATGCTGAGCATGGAGCCTGCCTAGGATTCTTATTCTCCCTCTCACTCTGCCCCTCCCTCCCACCCCCCACACACGTGTGTACTCTCATTCTATCTCTAAAAAAAAAAAATATATATATATATATATATATATATATATTTTTTTTTTTTTGAAGTTTTGCCTTAGTTAGGTATGTAAAATTTTGTACCTTCTCCAGTACAACTCTACAACCCTATGACCAGGGTAGAAAAAGCAGATAGGTGAGATAATTCAAAGACGTAGATTAAGATTTATAAAATATTCAGAGGATCATATGTTCTTGGTTCTAGAGAGAGAAATCATGAATGAGGAAAAAGGCCCATATTGCAAAGAGTAGATTAAAAGTTAGGGAGAAATAGGAGGGAAAGAAATGATTTAAGGATTTGATAATACTTCCAATGAAATAGCTTTAAAATATCTTTCTGAAAAATCTATTTAAAAACTATTACACAGTTTAAGTGGGACTTTGGTGATGTCAGTCAGGTTTTGCTAAACGATACAGCAGTGACACTTCAAAAATCTCACTGGCTTACAAAAACAACAGTCTGTTTCTCATTCTTGCTACATGGTGGTGTCTCCAGATCAGCCGTAGCTCTTCACTCCTGCATGAGTTGTCTTTATTCCAAGATTCAGGCTGAAGAAGCAGCCCCTATTTGAGACACGATTTTTTTTGTAACAGAAAGAAAGAGCAAGATGGCTGGCTCTTAAATCTTCACTGGTTCTTAAAGCCGGTGCTCAGTTATGCCTCTGTTATATCCAGTCACATCCCAGTGCCAAAGTAAGGCACGTAGACCAAGTCCAACATTTGTAGGATGGAGGGTGTATATTCTTCCCAGAGGAGTTCCAGTAAATCTCACAGCATCAGGGGACAGAAAGTTCTTCCAACCCAGAGCCATCTTTTATAAAGAAAAGGTGGGAAGAAAAAGCAAGACCTCTGATTCAACTTTTATTAAAAAGTAGGCTCTCTCCTCAGTATCTGTGATAATGTCTGTCAATTAGGAATCCTTGCTCCTTTACTCTCTGGAAATCTATTAGAAACCAGGAATGACAGACCAAGTAAGTAGCAATGTACTGATAAATTCACAAATTATTTATGAATGAATGAATCTAAACAGAGGAAGTAGAGCAGTGGGAAGTAGTGGGGGTTGAATTGTTGTTGCAAAAGTGCAGAAATAAAAGGAATCTGTCATGTTCTTCACTGGTGGCGATATTGGCTCTGTTAAGCAGGACACCACCCTCATTGAATTATGAAGGACTCTGCCTCAGTCTGGTAGTTGATACGATCTGGCTTTTTCTTTTTTTTTTTAATTTTTAGTTGGCATACAAAACATTATATTACCCAGACTTTTCATTTCATCTTATTGCTATCAAGGATAATAATATTATTACCAACAAAAACAAAACCAATACTGGTGTATTATCTCCTCATTTAAAAACACTCTTATAATCCAGTTTTGTTCTCAAACAAATCCTATGTGATACAGTTGTTGGCTATTCTCATTTTCCTCTTCTACTCCATCTACTATTCCCCTTTCTTTTTTTTTTTTAAGATTTTATTTATTCATTTGACAGACAGAGATCACAAGTAGGCAGAGAGGCAGGCAGAGAGAGGAGGAAGCAGGCTTCCCGCTGAGCAGAGAGCCCCATGCAGGGCTCGATCCCAGGACCCTGAGATCATGACCTGAACCGAAGGTAGAGGCTTTAACCCACTGAGCCGCCCAGGCACCCCTACTATTCCCCTTTCTGTGCCATTTTGTGCCTTATCTAGGATGAGGTAGGCTGATTCATATTGTTTTGCCTGAACTCCGTGGTCTCAGACATACAGTTGGGTTTGGTCAAGAGAACAGAGAGGTCACATGGTCATGGAAAGAAGTTTGACCTTTATCAAAGGATTTTTTTTTTTTTTAATTCCAAGAGCACTTTTCTGTACATCAAAAAAACTACCTGTAAGAAAGGATTTAGTAATCCAACCCCCTCCTTGAGCCAAACGGGAAAAAAATAAGTCATTGGGATAAATAGATACAAGGGATTCTTCTGCTGCTGCTCTTTGAAGATTATGCATTCTCTATAAAGAAAGAAAGAAGCACCTAAGCACATAGAGATTATCAAATGATAATCTCTATTCCCAGTTGTTTTGGGTAAGATTTTTTCCTCCACGTCCTTGCCATGCGGTCACCATCACAATCATTACCAATGCCATCGATAAATGGTATGCTCTTAAAGGATGTTGTGAATTGTTTCAGTTTATTGCAACATGAAAATGTGTGAATCTGAAGGTTCAACATGTGCGTGATACTCACAATGGTTATCCATGACCCTTTGGATATACAAAACATGGGCATGGCCACCAAAACTTCTCAACATACCCTAGTTGCCTTTTTAGCTGTCTTAGATACCTGTGTCATAGTCACAAGGTAGGCCTGTTCAGATCAGCCAAGGTCTACGCAGATCACTGTTTGGATTTATCTTAAGTTAATATCCTAATGGAACCCTTGCTGTGGAATTTGCAACAATCTGTTTGGGGAGGGGGAGGAGGCTTACTTATGACAGCCTTCTCTTTTATGCCAGCCAAAGCATTGTAATATAAATTAGTCCCTCCAAACTGCTTACTCCCCATAATTAACTCTGCTCTAGGAATAGAGTTTTATAACTGTTGCAAATCAAAGTACTATGCCACTGAAGTATTCACTTGCCAGGAGACCGTGACATCTCATCCATTAAAGGGATGGTTTTTGGGATGATGTTTAAAAGCAGCCTCTTCTTTTCTTTTTGAAAGAGTGTTTACTGAACAGACACTGCCTTGAGTTGTCTGGAGAGAAATGGTAGTTGAATCAGCAGCACTTGTATAGTGTAGATAACTCCTCCGTTACTCTTCTCCCAGGAGCTTTGGAATTTTAATGGCTTAGCTGTACTGTATTGATAGAACTCAGAGTGGGTGGATAGCACTGGAATGTCTAAGAATGTATGAAGTTCATAGCCTCCATTTTTTCAGAATTTACCTCTTAAGAGGCAGACAGTGCTTTTGAGGACAAGGCTAATAGTCCCTAATTCCTTGGGTGTTCATTGTGAAATGCTATTATCCATGCTAAGGTAATTTGCTATTAATATGGATGTAATACACAATGCTATCAAAATTTTCATTGTAATGCAGTCTTCAAAAATGTCTATTACCATTTCAGCAGCTCCCGATTCCAGAGTTTGAATGAACCCCCTTGCAGATGAGTCAAAGTTATTCTGCCCAGTGCAGCAGTGTATAGGTAGTTGCAAATGGAGTGAGGGCCAAGGGAGCGTCAGTTACTCAAAAAGGTCATGCCTTCCTCCTGTGGCCGTATGGTATATGCCCAGACGGTGTGTGTCAAACAAAGGATGTCTCCTAATTGTGAAAAACTCAATAGCAGAATAAAACTTAAGCCCCTAAACCTGGCTCATTATTTGCTTCAAGTTAATGCTATCAATGTAATATGTTGAGTATATCTGGGGAGATAGTTCTGCTTTTTATGCCTCTGATGAAAGTAACTTTGTTTTATTCCATCAGTTGTTACTATCAAGAGTTAAGACATTTTCTGTGCCTGAGACACAAGATCCAGTAAATAATAAATTAATGTTAACAAATTTGAGGGACTTTAACATGAGGATTTGGAAGAGAAGAATTAATCTTTGAATAAACACAATTTTAAAATTAGATAATTTTAATTATATAATTAGATATTTTATCTTTGATAATTAGAATTTTATCTTTGATTTTGCAAATAGATTTCAAGAAACAGGATGTCTGGAGACGCCTGGGTGGCTCAGTGGGTTAAGCCTCTGCCTTCGGCTCAGGTCATGATCCCAGGGTCCCGTCATTGAATCCCGCATCGGGCTCTCTGCCTGGCAGGGAGCCTGCTCCCTCCTCTCTCTCTCTCTCTCTCTGCCTGCCTCTCTGCCTACTTGTGATCTCTCTTTCTGTCAAATAAATAAATCTTAAAAAAAAAAAAAGAAAGAAAGAAAGAAACAGGAGGTCCATGAAAAAAAGCAGTCGGTCTCGACGAATGGGTTTTTCTTACTTGGTCAAATCTTCCTATTCTTCACATTCATCCTGCATAGTTGATTTTTGTTCTTCCTATTCAGGGGTCTGTGTTTCAAGTCCTTTATTGGACTGTAAACTAAAGGTAGGAGAGGAAGCTCCATTAAACTCTATAGCGCCTCCAATGCCTAAGATACTTTGCAGAGTAAGTGTTTAGAAGCTGTTTGTGGAATGGAGGTATGATTTAAGTGGTGGTGATTTGCATTGGCTCAATATAATCCACGGTCTTAAACCAAATAAGTAAACATACGCTGATGTTTTTCTTAACAGATCCCCTGCTATATTTATATTAGACCTCTCCCAATTTCCTTAACTTGTATTTTCCCCAACCTTAGGATGCCTGCCCATATTAGGTAGTTCTGGGGACTCTTTGTCTTATACTTATCTTTCAAAAGGTTAAATAAAATTTCCCGTGGCAAGCCTGCAAAAAATTGGTTAATAAACCGGATGATACTTTGCACTCATAAATCCAATATACCAGCATTATCCAATTTTCCGTGTGCAGAATATACTCACATCCCATTTTTTTTTTTTTTTTGAAAAAAAAAATTCTTAGCCTGAAAAACAATGCAAATAGATGTCCTAAATTTGCAAATATTTGCCTGGCACTGACACTAGATTTATTTAATGCCATGACTTAAACATATTTTAATAGATTCCCAACATAAAAAAGACAGCAAAAGAGTTTGGCCTCCTCAAATAAAATGA
This sequence comes from Lutra lutra, assembly GCF_902655055.1. NCBI lineage: Eukaryota > Metazoa > Chordata > Mammalia > Carnivora > Mustelidae > Lutra > Lutra lutra. The sequence continues at coordinate 93,505,598 of NC_062287.1, read as the reverse complement.
TGAATAAATAAATATAGCAGCTAATAATAGAAAGAAATATGACATAAATTACAGTAAGCTGGAAAGTAATTGTAGAAGTTTATGGTTATTGGGCTGAATCTAATATGATGTTAAATTTCTACTGGCATTTCAAGAGCTGTCCTAATTAATCAATTGGTAATTGCAGCTATGATTACTGGCTGTGATTATGATTAATTGCCAATTTTGATTGATCCTCCAATAATTCTGGCATGTTCTTCAATATAGAATCTCTGCTGCATTAAATAGGATTTTGGAGGCAGAGTTATTAAAAGCAAATAATCAAACCCTTCACTCTCATTATGGATCTGTCCTCAGGGGACAAGATTTGTGATGGTAGAATCATGGATAGATTCACAGTAAGGGAAAGCCAAGAGAGGACAACATTATGCCAGAGATTATTTTAATAAAATAGACTCATTGTGGAGATGGAGTATACATTTTATAATGATTCATTCACTTCAGGCTTACATTCATTACACCCCCTACTAGTTGAGCCTCCTTCATTATAACTGTATGATCTCCTCAGCCCAGTCCAATCACTACTACCTTTTTCAGTCCTATGGGGAGTGGAAATAAATATCTCTGTGCTTTTCCCACTGTCATGTAAAAAATAGTTCGTTACCCAGTTCTTCAGGCAAGTACCATGGACCTAAGATCACAAACAGAGGAAATATTTCTAGGGTTACATTATAAATAAGAAAGCCTTGAAAGTCATTTTTCTAATATGTCATTAACCTGGTGCCAGGTGGAGGTGCACAGCCGTACTAACAGGGAGCCCTAACATGGTGGCTTGTTGCCATGAGGGCTCCCCCAGACCATAAATAGAACTCTTTGAAGAGCCTCACACTTCAGGCTAACACAGTGACTTCAGGAAGGTGAGCTTATTGGAAAATCCTGAAAATCAGACTCAGAAGGGCAGAGTTCATGTCTTTTATGCTCTGCTACAGGCTGAGTACTTTAAAAGTACCCATATTGGAGTGGAGATATCCTATCAGTAACTAATGAATAAATGAAAACATGAGCATTTATACCTACTCTACTCCCAAGGGTTGAGACTTGGCATGTATTGAGAATTGACTCAATATACACATTTCTAGATCACATTACATGTAACTTAGATGTAATATGTGTTAAAATAGACATACATTACATAACATGTTATATTGTATTATATACGTTTAATCCTCCTAACAACCCTGGGAGGGAGGCGTTCTTACTAACCCTGACTTAGAACTGTGACAACTTAACATGAGAAAGGTAAATAACACAGCTAAATTGAACAATTAGTTTAGTAGCTGGCAATTGAACAAAGGACCTGAGCTAAGCTCACTACAGCTCCAAAGCTCATGCTTTTCACTATTAGGATATTCTGCCTAATTTTCAGAAACGTGTAGAAGGGCAATTGTTTTGTCCCAATCTTACAAAACGATGGACAGGTTACCAGAGTTTATGGCAGAGTTTGGACTTGAGTCCTTCAGTGCGTTGCTGAAACCCTTTCCTCCTCCTCCTGCCTCTACCCCATCTTCACTTTCTGTATATTTGCCTCCCCAAGGTGCTGTGCTCGGGAGAGGCTGATCTCCCACCTCTACATGATGCCACTTTCATTCCTAACTCTGTGGCCTATATATGGACTTGTATTAGTTTCCTATTGCTACTCTGACAGATGAGCATAAATTTAGTGGCTTAAAACAACACAGATTTATAATTTCATAGTTCCAGAGGTTGTAAGTCCCAAATCAGTCTCTATGAGGCCAAAGTAAAGATGTCAACAGGGCAATTTCTGTCTGAGGCCCTTGGAGACAATCTGTGTCCTTGTCTTTGCCTTCTAGAAGCTATGTATACTCAGCTTGTGTCTCTTTGCTCTGTCTCAAAGCCAGCAAGCAGCACAGTGTCATCGTGTCTTCTTTACGGACTTGCTTCTGTTTTCACAGCATCTTCTGACTCTGACTCTCTTGCCTCCCTTTTATGAGGAGACTTGTGATTATGTTGAGGTCACCCAGATAATCCAGGATAATCTAGGATAATCTTCCTGTCACAAGATCTTAATTTAATCACACCTTTCAAAGTCTCTTTTGCCATGTAGGGTAACATTTTTAGGATCGGGGGATTAGGACACAGACCTCTTTGGGGAGCGATTATTCATCTGCTGTAGACTTGCATGTGGTCTCATCTGGAATATGTTGCCCTTCAGTTTATCCGAAGCACACCTATTTTCCTGCTCTTGGGATTGGACTAATAATACATCCGTAACCTAAAACACAATGAGACCCATAGTTCAGATGTGTCCACAGTAGTATTGTTTCTGCTTGGCAAATTTTGGAAGCCATATCAGTATCCTTTATTAAAAGCTTTTAGTTCTTGAAATAATGACAAAAATGATGATGGAAGATGAAGACTTGCTTATATTTTAAGTAAAAGAATCAAGACACAAGATAGTGCCAGCCTTATAACACTTATGTATTCGAATACGTCTACAAGAAAATATAGGAATTTAAGTTTCATTTAGGGGAAATTATTTTTATTTAACTTTCTTTTTCAAAATTTTTTAAAGATTTTTAAATTTGTCAGGGAGAGAGAGAGCACAAGCAGAGGGAGCAGCAGTCAGAACAGGCAGAGGGAGAAGCAGGCTCCCTGCTGCACAAGGAGCCCAATGCGGCACTTGATCCCAGGACCCCAGGATCATGACCCAAGCTGAAGGCAGATGCCTAGCTGACTGAGCCACCCAGGCATCCCGTATATTTAACTTTCTGAAGTACTGTTATCTTATTTTCAGGTTTCATCTCCTCCATGTTACTTCCACTAAACACCAGCCTTTACTGATGTTCTTTTCTAAATTATGCCTTATAAAGTGCACCTGAAAATTTAGCTTACTTAGCATTGCATGCTGGAATCCTTTCTCTTCAACTTGATTATATGTTTTGAAATCCCAAACTACTTAGTATGTAACTGAACATTCAACAAAAGTTCTCTAAATCATATAAAATTCAACAAATGTATGTGGAATATATACTATGCACTGTCACCAGGTGTCCTACTTTGCCTGGACTAGAACAATTTTTGTCTATCTTCCTGTAGGAATTACTAAGAGAGCCTCTTTCACTCAAAGAAGTATCCTAATTTGAATGATAAATTAAGTAGTTCCCCTAGATATATAGCAAGTATTATGAGTTGGTTTTGGTAATGAGAGTAAGCCATGGCTCCTAATCTCAACAAATGAGCCCTCAACAATTTGAGACAATAGAGCAGGCAGAGTAATGTTCCCCCAAAATGCCTACATCCTAATCCTCTGAGCCTGTGAATAGGTTGTACTAGATACATTAAGGAATTAAGGTTGCGTATGGGATTAAGGTTGCTATTCAATTGACCTTAAAATAAAGGGATTATCCTGGATTCGGGATGTGCTTAATGTAATCACTGGGGCCCTTAAATGGGGAAGAGAAGGTGGAAAAGAATAAGAGCAAAATTTGACTGTGGAAGAAAGACACAGAGAGATGCAATTGCTGAATCTGAAGGTGGAGGGAGGGCGCTACAAGCCAAGGAATGCAGACCATCTCTAGAAACTGGAGGAGACAAGGGAATCGATTCTCCCTTACAGCCTCTGGAGGAAATGCAGCCCTGCCAACACTTCAATTTTAGCCCAGCGATACCCATAATAGACCTTTAGAGCTGCAACATGATACACTTGTGCTGTTTTAAGTCACTAAATTTGTCATAATTTGGCAAAATTATGTACATAAATGGCACATTAGTACATTTTTACAATTCTGCCTGGACTAGAGCACAGGGGCAAAGTGCAGTCGTCCTGGGAAAAGGAGCCAGCCTGCGATGAGTAGTGGACTTAGGACAGCACTCAACGTGCTGAGGGTGAGCCGGGGGTGTGATGATGAAGCTGATGATGATGGAGCTGAGATGATGAAGCAAATGATAAAGCTGAGACCCAGAGACACTGTACAAGCAGGCGGGGCCAGTGTGCCAGGTTCTCTGATCAGAGGGTAGATGCCTCTTTTCTTTGCCTACTCCTTCATGGCTTTAAAACTGTCAGTCGGTTTTTTAGAAATTCTCCCTATTTCCTTGCTCAGCAAGATGACTGGCAATAATGGTGACCAACCCTCCTGTTCTGCCCAGGGCTAAGGAAATCCCTGGGGTGAGGGCCTTTCAGCACTAAAATCAGGACAGTCCCAGAGTAACTAGGGTTGTTGTTCACCTTTCATATGACACCATATTCCAGTCACCCAAGAAGAACTTGAGGTGAGAATGTTTACCGTAGAAGACAATAAAAAGAAAATAGAAATAAGCAAAAGCAATCTTCGATTATTAAAGTTTTAGAACTTTGGTTCATGACATTGAAGTGTATTAAGGGGTTACTCCTAGGCTCTCCCATAAAAACAGAAACTATATAAACTCAATCTTGAGAAATAATGCCACATTTAAAATTTTGTCAGCTGCCTTAATTTAACACAAGTCACAAAAGGAAATGAGCCAAATTAGCTTTTTTTTTTTTTTTTTTTTAAACTCATGAAGTCATGGAATTGTGTATTTGAAGGGGTTTTAGATTTCTCAAAATGTGTTTCTGGGAGGCCCTAGTGGCTGTGGGATACCTCAGAGGTCATAGTCATGAGCAGGAGGAAGTCTGAGTGAGCCTTCCCCTCCACTCTTGCCTGGGCCAAAGCAATCTACAGTCTTTATTTTACATGTTCATTTGCAAAAGCATTCTTTGGTTGGAATATAAGAGAGGCCACTGTTTTCATACAAACGTATTTTGTCCCCAAATCCCAGAGAAATAAATTATTTGTCCAAAGTCACACAACCTAAAGCTCCTGACCAGACCGTGTTTCCTTTCTATAGGCACCTAGAATTGTCTTAGGAATACATGAAGTCTTGGTTCTTTAGTGAAAATATCTTGTCTGATAATAAAACACATACCAACTCCCTAATGATCCAGAAGATCAGAACTTGCACCATATTTTTTATTCTGTGAATTCATAACATGATTAAATGTTGGAGCCGGAAAGAAATCATTTTCCAATTCTCTCATTTTGGTTAAGATCCATGATCCATGGAGGATAAGTGAGATTTTCTGAGGTCACTCAATGAATGAATGGCAGCCTCAATGCTGAATGAATTACATTATACCACACTTTTCCCCTTTGGTGTTAGTTGTTATTTTTCTTTTATTTTCTTAAAGGAACATCTGTATAATTACCTAAGTCCAGCCTTTTCTTTCGACGATAACTACAATAAATATTGCCAGGATAAAAGTTCTACTATTCAAGTAGTAAATATTTAATTGCTGAATAATTAAGAACTGAAAAAGGGAAAATAAGGACTAAATTTACTTATCAAGTCAAGTCAATCTGCAAGAGTCCTCAAAGACATATGATGATTTCAAAAAGAACAAGTCTAATCCAAAGGCTGTTTTTACTTAGTGCAGCCATTTCTCTGGATAGAAACAGCACCAAGTTTAGTTAACGTGCCAAAGTAGATAAAAGCTATGCTATTCAGGATTCTAGCAGAGGAGATGTTGTATGTGCCACATGTCTAATCAGAGTACTTAACTTGGGTACAATTGTGGCTAAAAATTAAACTTGAGATTGCTGCTTCTTTTTTTTTAATTAATATGTAATGTATTATTTGCTTCAGGGGTGCAGGTCTGTGAATCATCAGGCTTACACAAGTCACAGCCCTCACCATAGCATATACCCTCCCCAATGTCCATAACTGGGAGATTGCTGCTTCTTGAAGTAAGAGGAGCTAAAGTGGAGAAAGTACCTCCCAGTCACTGAGTAGCCCTTTCATCTTGAACCCTTCCCAGACATGCCAACAGCCTTCTTTGATCTCCATCCAGCAAGATAGGTCACCCACTCTCTCAGTGAACTTGATCAGTAGTGAAAAGGAATGAGTGCTTCAAATAAGGAAAAGAAGGAGACGAACATTCGGAAGGTCTTGTGCTGGGTACTTTATACATTTTATCTCAGTCAACACACACCGACACTCTAAGGGATAGATTTTTGTATTAGGGATCTTTGTATTGCAAGTGACAGAGTCATAACAAAAACCATGTTAAGCATATATGGGAGTGGAATTCTCATACAGTGGAGAACTCTGGGAGTTTCAGGCCTTAAAAAATGTGAGTCTCAGATAATTTTCTTTCTCTCTCCCTCTTTTTCTTCTCTCTTTCTCTTCATTGTTAGAGCATTATTCCATACATAGTGGGATGGGATAGGCAACTGCACCTTCTGGGCTTAAATCACTTGAGTAACTTAGAGCATGCTGGTTAGCCTGGCATGGGTCATGTCACCATCCTTGAGCCCATCTTCATAGCTAAGGAGATAGATACTAAGATTGATCAAATCTATATCACATGAACAATCTGTAACAAGAGAAGGGCTAGAAGATGACTGGAAGGGAAGTCATGTTAACCGGGGGTGGGGCGGTTTCCCAAGAAAGGACTTCTGCCAGCAGAAGAGGAGGGCTACTGAACTAGCAAATGTGAACAAGTGTCCATTAAGTGTAATTTTCCGCATGTAGAAATGAGTAAATGAAGTATCAGAAAGATTTCATTGTGCTTTTAAAGTTTGTAGGACTAATGCATGCATGATGGATGAGAACTAGAGCCGGTTTATTTGATTCTGATCTATATTGTGTCTGTTATAGGCCCTATACCACTACAATATTCATAGTCCCTAAAGAAAGGGATAGTTCTTTTTTTTTTTAAACATTAAAGTTACTGTATTCGATTTAATAATAGAACTAAAAATTGTGCTATTTAAGTATAGAAATTATTATTTTGGGGAAATATAAATGTTTCTTTGAAAATTGTTTAACAAGGAGCTTGGCTTTCATTGTGTTTTAAAATGTCTTAAAAGGGACATCACAGTCTCTTAAGACCATTAGAGGAGACTTTTAGTGGATTAAAATGGTTTTTTACATGATTTGAAGACTTTTCTCATCTACACAGCTCATCATCAAAAAATTACTATCTAAACTGTTCAAATGGTGTAAGACAAATATTTCATTCCTCCACAATGCTAATAGGATTTCAAATTGGTCCACCTTTTTGACACAGGGAAATTTGGCTGGAAGAATAAAATTCCTTTTTTTTTTTTTTTAAGTTAAAAATAGAAAAAGAAAGAACCCTGCACCTTTGGAAATCACTTTAAGGGATTTATCCTACAGAAATAATCAGACAGTACATAAGTTTGATTTCACAAGGATTCTCCAAAGTGTTAAAGATAATGGAGAACATGGAAACAAACCACACATAGAGAGGATTGGCTAAATAAATTATGCAAAAATACCTAATATTTACTGACCGAGCGATGTGATAAATATTGTGCATAATAACATTCAAGGCACTTATTTATCTCTTTTCATTCTTACCATCAGCAGTCTACAAATTAGATTATATTATTAGCTCTATTATCTTCCTCTTCAGTTAAAAAAGAAAAAAAAAAAAAAGAACAAACAAACTGATTTGGAGAGAGTAAGCCAAATATCAAGGATACTTATTTTTTAATTAGCAGAGCCTGGACTCAAATCCAGGTTTATCTGACTCCAAAACTCTTGCTCTGAACCATTATACAATATTCTTACTTACGTATTCAATGGAAAAATAAACCATGATTAAAAAATTTATATTGATCTCTATAAATATGAGAAGGTATTTATGACAATTATTAGGTTAAAAAAAGCAGGTAACAACAGAGAATGCATATTGAGACCCTCATAGTTTTGTAAGTTAGTATTTACTTGTATGTTTTTATATGTACTAACTTGCTAAGCATGATTATCTTCCTGTAATGAATACAGGCCATTTTTACATCCCTGATTTTATTTTTCTGTAATGAATTATTTATAATAAGCATGAAATACTTTCCTAATTATAAGAGTAAATTAATTACTTCCATTTTGGAAAGGAAATAAGTATTTTGCCCATCTTTTCTCATCTCATTCCATCTACCTTGGTAATTCATCTTGTCAGATGCTCCAGTCATTGAGATTTAGTTCATTCCCTAATTGTGTCCAAACCATCCCAACAGGAAAGGTTTGATATGTAGGGTGCTAGGTACCTGGTTAACAGGATAACAAAATTGAATTCCTAGGGCAGAAAGCTTCAGCTTATAACTGAGTCTTTGTGCTTCTACTTGGGAAACATCAGCAAGGGCTAAAAATAATTTTTAAAAAATGAGTTCATCAAATATTTTCAACCTCCAGAAAGATTCAGGATTCATTTGACTCTGGGAAATGATTAGGCTTTCTGCTTAATCCCCTGCTGAATTCATATCTTGCTAATCCTGTGCTGTTCTGTGAATGATTACAAAGCTCTGACTCACTAATGCTCCAATATAAAAAATAATCATTATTATTCCCTTGACCAAAAGTACTTTTGAAAAACTGCAAAATATTCCTCTGCACTTTAAAAATGGAGGAAAAAGCATAAAACTAAATTTGTTATTAAAAAAGAAAAGGAATGGCTTTAATTGAATAGTCTTCTTAATGAAGAGACCGTTTTGAAGGATTTTCTGTCTTTTGTGATTCTGAAATTACAAACAAGTTCTGAGTTGTCTCTGGTCTCCTCCTTTAAATTGCAGTAATACTAGGAAGACCAAACAAGGGTTAGAATCACACCCAAATTCAACACCTTCCGTTGACAGACAACTAATGGATGGGAAACATGTTTTTTTCATGATGTAAGAAAGCTTTCAAACAGGATGTCAAAACGAAGATGGGTCTTGGATTTTACAGTGACATTTCACAACACCGGTCCCCTATGACTTCAGTCCATTTTTCTCCCTCTGATATTACATGTCCACAGGGAGTCTTGTCCCAAATCCGTGAATAACAAAATAGCTTTTAAAATGCTCTTGAAATTTTTGGCCTAATTGTTAAATCTGCTGCCATCATATGGTGACAAGAGAAGAGAATAAGGTCATTCATAGCTCTTAAAGCTGAGATCCTAATTACATTTATAGAGAAGCAGAAAAATCCCCTCTGCTTTTTCTCTAACATTGGTGCAATTCCCCAATACAAATATACAGAATACATATATATATATTTTTTTTTTTTTATTTTACAGAAGTAAAAGAAAACCAACAGAACACCAGAAAACCAACAGAACAAATCCTATTCTACTTTGAGATTCATGGTCAAATTTAAGCTATTTGGAGAAGAGGGATGCAGAGGTAAGTTAGTCTTCTGATAAAACGGAGGTAAGAATAGAGATTAGGATCAATATATGACAGCTTTTAAACCTGACAGGTTTGCAGGCACTTTCTCCACATGTGATTTCCTGCCCACCAAAGTTCCTCTTGACTTGTGACTTTCCCACCATAGATATTTCTTTGCTATCTAGGAATTTGCTGACCTCACACATGCAACACTGGGAAAATACTTCCTTTGCATGAGGGTATTTGTAATAGAACTAGATCATAATTAAATCAGTAAATATCAAATCTCCAAGGAACTTTGGTGATTACCCCTTTTAGGGTTGTCAAAACCTATGAATATAACTACTTTCTCCCAATCATTGATAAATTCAGCACTACAACCAGCAGCTCCTGATCTTTCCTCCTGCCACCCTCTTTTGTCTGCTCCTTGTCCAGCTGTGGCTAACAGTCAACATAATGATACATGTTATATGTCAGCTGAACAATTGAAAACCCAAACTAAATACAACTGGTAACCACTTAAGTCCAGTCTTTGCATAGAGTCAATCCAAAGGAAAAACAATCCAGCAGAAAACTATTGCCGAAACAATTTTAATGTTTACTAGCTGTCTGGAGAAAATGGCAAAGGGTGGATGGCTCCTGGGGCTGGGGGTAGTGATGGTCATGAGCAGGAAAATGGGGGAAGACATTTTTATTTAAGCAGTGGTTCTCAAATAGGGAAAATCTGGCCCCTCAGGGAATATTTAGTGTTGACTATAGACATTTTTGTTACAGCCAGAGGTAGAAAGAGGCCAGCTTTTCTACAGCTTCTGGTAGAAAGAGGCCAGGGATGCTTCCAAGCATCCCTACAATGCATATGACAGTCCTCCACAGCAAGGAATTATCTAGTCCGAAATGTCAATAATGCTGAATTTGATAAAATCTGTTCTTCATTATATCTTTGAAAACTTATTTCTATCCATATAAATAAGAAACTTATTTCTGTCAGCTCTGGGGCTCCCCCAGCTTTTCTTCCCAACACTTCGAATTTCCATCACCAATTCTTTTAATGCTGAAAGGAACTCTTTTCTCTTATTGCTCTTTCTTTTAGCTTTCTATGGACTTTAAGTCTTTGCCTTCATATTTCATGTCTGCTATTTCCTTCCTTTCCCATTATATACCCCCCTTAACTGTGGCACAAAAAGCAGAAATCCTTTTGGAAAGACATAGATAGGATTATTGTCCATAGGCAAAAGGGAGGGGAGAGAAGGTTCTGGACATTTACACACTCGTAGTATCTTTTGCTCCATTATAGCAGCATTATTTATACACATCATATGCATCTTAAATGTCCAGACAATGAGAAATCTCTGCATTTTTGTATTTCAACTCCTGATCAAGGGATTGAAATTACAGATTCCAGAATTTCCCAGCATATAGAAGAAAGGAGTTTTCTCTGTGATTATGGCAGAAACCAGAATGTGAATTGAAAGCAAGTTGAAAGAGGCAGGGAATTATAGGGAACTTCAGTCAGAATTTAAGGACGTTCCATTGGTTCATAAAGTGACCCTTCACTGAGCTAGCTCCATCCCCAGGCCCCCCTTGGACTAGAACAGAAGTTGCCATTTGTAGGAATAATAAACTCCTTGATTCTATATTCTTATATAACATGAAAATAGAGAAAGGTAATTTTATGACTTGATGCAAATGGACAACTGGAGGGAGAAACAAAACTTTATTTCTAGAAGATAGATATGTATTCTTTGCTGTTATCAGTTGCAATACAGAACACTATGAAACAGCGATCTTAAAATGTTTATGAACCATATGGGCCTACCAATAGGTAAGAATTTTATGTGACCGTTTTACTATATTATGAAAAATGTGTTATAAAAAGTTTGGTTTATCCAGAAAAATTATAGTCAGGGAGATGTATATAGATGCATCCAATATTTTTCTTCTATTTTTTTTTTAAGATTTATTTAGTTATGTATTTATTTGAGAGAGAGTAAGAGAGAGAGTGAGCAGGGGTGAAGGGGAGAGAGAGTCCCAAGTCCCCTTCGGGCTCTATCTCATGACCTTGAGATCACTACCAGAGCTGAAACCAAGAGTTGGTCACCTAACCAAGTGTGCTGGCCAGGCACTGCTAGATGAGTCCAATACTTTTAAACCTGCCAACTTTTTGATATATAAAAAACTCCAAATGTATATTCGTATTAAAACAATATAATTCTAGATGTCATGGCTTCTTTCGTTCTCTTCTTTTTCTTCTTCTTCTTCTTTTTTTTTTTTTTAAGATTTACTTATTTGTTTGAAAGAGAGAGAGAGACAGAGAGAGAACGTGCAGGGTTGGGAGGCAGAGGGAGAGGAGGAGAGATAATCTCAAACAGACTCCCGGCTGACTGGGGAACTGAGGGAGGGCTTAATCCCAGGATGGTGAAATCATGACCTGAGCTGAAATCAAGAGTCTGAACCAATTGAACCACCAATATGCCCCCTCCTATTATTCTTAGTAGAAATTTTGTGATCAAGAATTTTAGAATAAGTTATGGATTATTTGAATATGAACATATAATAAGTACATGCAGAAACTTGCTTTTGAAGAGCCCTTCGTAAATAAACTAAATATTAGGAGATTATAACAAAATGTTTAATAAGCCATTATACATGTATTTAACTGATTATTTTGCAGACACTAAAAATAATGTTTTTGAAGTATTTTAAAGAACAGGAAAAACAGCATACACAAATTATCTCATTCTAGTTTTATTAAAAATAAACTTACTTTTTTTTTTTAGAAAGAGAACTTTTATAAAAATTCCAAAAGGTGATACTATCATTATTTCTATGATTATGAATAATTTTTACTTTTTTCTTTATTGCTATGCTTCAATTTTTTTTTTTTTGCAATGAAAAGATTTTACTGTGAAATGAGGGGGAAAATGAAGGCTATTTTTAAATGGATACTATAGAGAAATTTTTCTTTTTCTTCATCTAATGCATTGCTAAAATCACTTCCATATCAGTTCCATCTACTCTATCTTGGAAAACAGGGAGGAAAATGCATCTGTAGTAAATGAGGACAGCAAACAACAAAATGTGGCCAAATCTATAAATCCCTTTGCTTAGTAAAGCAGTTTTTGTGGCTGCAACAGTGGGAATCAATTACTGTAGACTTTAATACTGTAATGTCGACAGAGTCTTAACTTCTGGAGTTGGAACTTGGGAAGAAGTCACTTGTATTGGGCAGAGGGGCTAAGAAAAAAGACCAGTTTGATCAAAAATGACTTCATTTCACAAATCATTATGCTATTACCCTGTGCTTAAAGATAAGCAGTTTAGGTGGGGTCATGATTTAGCAGTCTCTTGAGACCCTGCTGTCTAATTAGCATGGCTCTCAAAAAACTGAGCTCAGCTCATTCCTCTTTGGGCCTATAGGAAAGGAAGGCATGTTTTTCTCTACTGTCAGCATTATGCTAGTTTATTAGTCCTGTGTTAGATGTGTTACAAATGGGAATTTATTTTTGGCTCCAAAAACTCAATGGGCAGAAATTTGGGCTAGATAACATCTCCGAAAGAGTTAAGAATAGCACAACTTTCTAATGCTCAGGATCCAGGAACAGTCTTTGGTGTTTTAGTTTTGCAAACATTGATTTGCAATGCTTTTGCAAAGCAGCATACAGAGCCTGTCAGGGAGTCCTCAGAATCCTGTCATTGAAGAGGTCACCTGATCATTTGAATTTTGAGAAATGTTGCTTCTAATAGTGATTGTCTTATTTTCCAGATCTAGGGGAAAAAATAGGCATATAAAGCCCACAAAGAACTGCTTATAATGAACCAACCCATATATGTGAGCAGGACAGCAGTACAAAGGCTGCTTTTCATCTATGAGTTCTTAAATGGTGGCCTACTAGAAGTCTCCATTTGAATGCCTTATGCACAAGTCAAGTTAGCATGCTAAACACTGAACTCTGTTTTTTTTTTTTTTCTGTTTGTTTGTTTCTTTCATTTTATTATGGTAAGAACACCTAACATGAGATCTACCTTCTCAACAAATTTTTAAGAGCACTGTACAGTATTGTTAACTATAAGCAGAATGTTGTACAGCAGATCTCAAGAACTTACCCATCTTGCATAACTAAAACTTTATGCCCATTGGTTAGCAACTCCTTATTGAACACTTGCTCTCCTAATCTGGTATTTTACCCATCCCAATGAAAGTTGTTTACTATCACTGAAGCAAGAAACTTTGAAACTCATGACAACTTCCCTTTTGTTAGCACCTACTTCCCACTTATGGACAAATCTTTTGATCCTACCTCCTAGAGTCTACCTACTTTGATTCTGATCTAGTGGCTGTCCACTTCCCTCTGTCTCCACTTTCATCCCTTGGGTTGTCCCACCATTATAGCCTCTCTGCCCATATGCTAGACAGTCATTCTCCCTAAGATCTACTCATTCCCCATACACCAGCCAAGGTGCTTCTTACAGATCATGGTAGAGAGTGAAGCACTCCCTTGGCCACAACCTATCAACATGTCCTCATTACATGTAGATTAAAACTCAGCTCTTTAATAATACCCTATAGCCTATTGTGACTGAATCTTTACCTCCTTTTTTTTTTTAAGATTTTATTTATTTGAGAGTGAGAGAGGGAGAGCATGAGGTGGGAGTCAGCGGGGAGGGAGAAGCAGAGCTCCTGCTGAGCAGAGAGCCTGATGCAGGGCTTGATCCCAGGACACCAGGATCATGACCTGAGCCGAAGGTGGCCACTTAACTGAGCCATCGAGGTGCCCCCAATCTTTACCTTCTTTAAAAATTTCCCTATTGCTACTTTCCTCTCACATGTGCCACCATCAAATACAGCAACAGTTTTCCAGTAGTACGGCTCTTCTCCATGAAAAACACCACTTAGTTTTTCCTGGCTAAATGTCTGCCTGTTTTTTAAATCACAGCCAAAATGTTACTTTCTAGACACAGCCCAAGCACACAAGTAAATGCTTCCCCAAGTTGCAGAGGGGAGGCACCTTGGCAGGGAACTGCTCTCATCAGTCTTCGGGAGCAAGATCAAGAGCTGAAACTCGCACTGGAAGACTCTTGAGTCTCTGCCTGTGCTCACCCAGTTTCCAGTACTGTGACACGGCACTTTTGGCCCCGGTAAGCTCTTGGACCCATTACCCTGACAGGGTAGTTCAAATATGACTCCACTTGGTGTTAGTAATTTAAGACTCTTGTTACACCATGAGTCAAATCTGGTTGTTCAAGCCAAGTATAAACTTTGGATACAAAGTATGGGTTATTTTTATAGGGTCCTTATTTTTTCAGAATTGGGGTAGAGTATTGTTTTAATGGCTCAGCTCCTACATTTAAGCATAGGAATAAATATAAATTGTGCTTTAGCACCTGCTGAAATCCAGGCCATGATGTTACCTAATATTTGATTCACCATCCTAAGTGGTCCTTGTTGAAGAAGCTGCTTTGAGTTATACAAGCTGCAGAGACTTATGCAGGCAATGCCTATAGACATAAACATATTTTTATAGTGTGTTTCCCTTCTGTATTATTTCAACTCCTACACTACTTACATATTTATAGAAGCCTCTGGTGATTCTTAATGATGTTGTTCAGTTTAGTTTCTTAATAATTTCCTTGGTTTTATGCTAACATTCCTGCTGTTGATTGTTCTTTTATTTTAATTATGCCGCATTCGAAGCAGTGCTTCTGGGAGTGGAGTGGAGTTTACACTGCAGTACATTACAGGTGAAAGTAACTTTTAAAATCCCATTAGAGCAAAATTCCAACCCTTAGCACTTCAGCAGGGGTAGGTGGGTAGGGCCCCATCAACACTAAAAAAGTTATATTACTTGAACGTAGTGGCCGGTGGCCAGCTGTAGTAAGTTAGCAAATAAAAATTATGCTGCTAGCCCGTATCGGACACACGTTACTTGCAGAGCCTCGGTTAGGTGCTGTGTCCAATCGTTCATTTAATCCAGACCAGAGCCCTGTGAGGCATTTGTTATTAATATGCCCATTTGACTCACATGGAAACAGGAGCCTAGAAGCCTAGAAAATCTCAGCTCTGTGCCCAAAGGCATGCAGAGCCAAAGAGTGGTAAGAAAGGAAGCCTTATCTAACTCCACACCCCATGCTTTTAACCACTCTGCTACTCTTCTGTTTAAGCAGAAGTAACCCTTACTCCATCATAAAAGTAGGAAGGGAAAAAACACACCTAGTAATTCAAACTTTCCTTGCTTACAAGCACCAGGGATTTTTAAAAATCGTCTTGCTGTTGAGGGATGAATCACTGAAGAAGAGATAGATGCAATGTTCAAGACTGAAGAGAAATGAAACCATTTTTATTAAAACCTGGATGAAATACCATGTTCAAAAGAACATAACATTGGAATCACAGAGTATTGATTTTGAATGCTGTATTACTGTGTAGATACTGTCGATGACATAGGGCAATGACTTAAATTCTCTGACTCTTAATTCCTACCTCTTCAGGAGGAAATAATAACAATAATTGCATAGATAACTTGTAAGTGCGCTGACAACGCTGACTTCCTCTTTGGCCCTCCACCTTGTTCATGTGACCACATGTTCCAGACCCCTGGGAGTTTAACATACACCCTGATCAGAAGGCAGGGGAGTCTGGTTCAGAACTTCCCTAAAAGTGCACCACTTTAGACAAACTAGTAGAGAAGACTGTTGCCCAGATGATGTCACTTTAGATAACTAGTAGAGAAAACTGGAACACAGGTGTCACCACTTCAGGTAACTACCCTTTGACCTCGCCACACTGCCTCTTGCACTATAAAAGCTGTGGGTTAAGGTCTGGCCTGAACAGAGCATAGCTGTGTAGCACCTTGGTTGACCATCTGCTCGATTCAGTAAGTGTTGGGGTCCGTTATCAGAAAAAACGGGACTGAGACAAAGTGAAAGTTATGCAAAGCTTTATTCTATGCCAAGCATTAGAAGCCAGATTGACTGGCCAGGGCCACCTCCGAAGAGAGTGACCCTGTCCCGATCTCACAGGCCCGTTTTATAGGGCATAACTGCAGACCTCAAGGTATGTGGTTTTGGCTGATTGGATATCTCCTACCTGTCTGGCCTTATTTAGGTGTGTGTTTTAGCAACGGTTACCCAGAACCGATACCAGTAACTGCTGAAGCGTTTATTAGACAACAAAATGGCCTCCTAGGCAACATGGAGTCACTCTGGCTAACCAGGCCCAGGCAGGCCCTAGGGGTTTAATAGGTTTTAATGTGGAATCGGCCCCAACATAAGTTACCCTGAATAAATCTCTGTAAGCGGTATGGAATGGCTGGCTTGTTGTTGTCTCAAAGTGCCTTCTCCAGTTTAGAAGATCCTTTTCTTCTCCACCTTCTAACATAACTGGTAGACAGATAAATAGTACCAAGTGAGGTAATGCATTGAGTGTGCCTCACACAGGGTGTCTCATATATTTGCCTAATCAATATTATTTTCCCTTAGTCTCTCTTTCTATTTTATCTAGAAGGCAGTAAATAATTCCATATTTTGTGTCCTGTAGTCATCACTCAGGATGAATAGATGCCCCTGGGACTGGCTGCCAATCACTTCACCGGCCCTGTCAAGCAACTTCAGTTCTGTTGTCTCCTTGCTGTACTTTACCACATCAGCCACTCTTCGCTGGCCCATGCGCTGGCTGTTCTTTTTGCCTGGAATGGGCTTCCCTGGACATCCATCCACTTAATGTGCTCCCTCATCATCTTCAAGTCTTAGCTTAAAGATCACCTTTTTGGTAGAGGCTTTTCTGGCCATTTTATTTAAAATTGAACATAATTGGATGCCTTCTGAGCTTGATTCCTCTTAACATATAATTTATGTGTTGTATCTATTATATGTGTTTCCCACCCACTGGGTTGTAAACTACATGAGGATAGGAATGTTTGTCTCCTCCCACCCTCACTGCTTTACTTTTATTATCCAGGACAGTATCTGGTTCATAGTCGATGCCCATTAAATATGTGTTGAATAAATGACTGAGTACATGGCTGATTCCAAATGGATGCTTCCAATAGAAAAACCAAAGAGTAAAGATCACTGTGAATGTGTTGAACTGATCATTTCATGGGATTGGATGGAAGATTTAAATATTACTATAAGCAGGTATTCTATTAAGATAGCTTAGTTTTTATAATTTCATTTATTTACTTATTTGTTTATTTATTTTTTTAATTTATTTGACAGAGAGAGAGAGATCACAAGTAGGCGGAGAGGCAGGCAGAGGCGGGGGGGGGTGGGGGGGAAGCAGGCTCCCTGCTGAGCATAGGGCTCAATGCAGGGCTCGATGCGGGGCTCGATCCCAGGACTCTAAGACCATGACCTGAGCTGAAGCCAGAAGTTTAACCCACTAAGACACCCAGGCACCCCAGGATAGCTTAGTTTTTAGATGGCAATGGGAAAGCAGCACAGCATGATTTTAAAAAAAAAATTATACCCATGATAGACAAATTAAAATTAATCTCAAAAGAAAAGGACTTGGACATCCAGTGATGTTACCTACTCTTTGAAATGCCATAGCATTTTCTGTGAATACACTTAAAAAAGTGTAATGAGTTTGGCTTTATTTTTTTCCCATGTCTGTTTGTGTCACATATAAACATATGGCATGGATTTAAGAATTTGAGCTCAGAATTCAGATAAAACTTAATTAGACTGAGTTCAAATCTTGGCACCTCCACTTTCTTAAGTCTTTAAACTTGGACAAGTTAGCAAGCTTTATAGGTTCCTCTTTTGTAAATAGGAATCATAGTGGTATTTACCTCATAGAATCATTGTGAGGGATTAAAGTGGTAATACATGTAAAGGGTTTAGAATAAGCACCTGGCCCACAGTAATAGCTCAACTGGTGAGCTGTCACAATTTTATTGTTCTTACTGCCCAGTAGACTATGAGCTGCAGGAAAATATGGGCTGTATTCCTTGCTCATTATTGTATCCCCAGAAGACAGGTATATATATACACACACACACATACATATTATATATATTAAATATATAATATATATTCTGTATATATTAAGTATATAATATACATTCATATGTAACATGTATATTTTACCTAGATTAATATATAAAATATATATTATAGTTATATATTTATATGTGAAATATATATATTCGATTCATATATAATATATATTTAAAATCTATATATTTGATTTTTCTGCTTACAGATATTTTCCTGCTGTGATATTTGTTTGAGAAGGGATAGAATCTGCTTCCAGATTCTACTCTTATTGGATTCATCAGTCTTACCACATAAAATGAAATAAAATGGATTTCTTGGAATTTAATAATAAGGAATATTTTTAATTTGACAGCCTTATAGGACATGAATGGAAACTGCTGTTTTAAAGTGGTTATGTTCTATGGATGAAACTAGTTTTATTGAATGCACTGATGAATGTTTTATGGGCTTACTACACATTTAATCATAAATCATATTTTAATGAATGAGTGAAAATAGTATTTGTAAAGCCTAATAAATTTCTTGGCAAAAAATGTACTAAACAATATATATATAATTATTAAATGAATGAATATGTCAGATGCTATGATGGAAGGTAAGCCCAGATACAAAAAGACGAAGAAATGTCAGTACTCAAGGAACTTACAATATCACACAGTGAAAGGGAGAGATGTGACAAGGTAGGGGATATCTTAGTTTGGGGGGAGTCAGTAAAAGTGGCATCATAAAACAAACAGTGATAAGACAGATTTAGATCATCAAAAAATCATCTCAGGATCATCTTCCAATCTACTTACCTATAATTTAGCATTTGTGGGTACGGTGATTTTAAAATACATGTACAAATTCTTTGATATCTCCACTTCAAGAAGTTGAGCCTGTTCTCTCTTAGAGCTGGTGACTTGCTTTTGATAAGCAGAATCAAGTGGAAGAGAGAGTGTCCAGCTACAGAGACTAGGTCATAAAAGGCATTGGTTCAAAAAAGTATTGTTCTCAATTGAATCTTTAAAAAATAAAAATGATCCCACTCTTCACATATTCATGTTTTGTTTCACCTCCTAAACCATCAATTCCTTGAAGGTGTAGGCCTTGCCCAGTCCTCCTGTGTGTGCCTTAGAATCTAGCACACGATGTATCCTGGCAAACAGTAAGCCCTCAATCAGGGTATATCTGATTGGTTATCATTTCCATGTTTTTATGAAGCTCTTCTGGATTAGAAGAACAACTTCATAATTTGAGATAATTTTTTTAATTTTTATTATTTATATATATATTATTTATAATCTTCTGGATTAGAACAACTTCATAATTTTAGATAATTATTTTTTTTAATTTTTATTATTTATTTATTTTATTTATTTATTTATATTATTTTATTATTTTTTGTGTGTGTGCAGAATTTTACTTTGCCACAAATAGAGATTTGGAGAAGAATGCCGGAGGACCCAGATGGGATTCCAAAGGCTGCATCTCTAGACGTGACCATGTTCTGATCAACTCGACATGGAAGGACTCGTCTAGCTGGTGCACGGTGGTAAGTGCAGGAACATGGTACAGAGCCTAAGATCTGAATCTCATCTTCTTCTGTTATGTGTGGATCATACAAATAGGATCAGCTTGAGGAAAAAGGAAGATAATCTCTGTGGAGTGCTTAGTAAGTGCCAACAACTATTGTTTTTATTTTTACCTTTCTCTTTTGTTCCCGGTTTCTTTCACTAAAGGGCGTGTATTGATTTAGACGTTGCTCTAGACATTGTTTTAGTATTTTCTAACCAAGGAAGATCTTTTGGTACATGGAGAAGGACTGAAATATATGCTGTGTCAGGAAGTAAAGAATAGAGATCAGTGTATTCATATCAACCTAACATAAAGTCTGTGAAACGATGCAACCAAGAAGATGATATTTAATGTGCTTTTGAAGCCATAGCCAGAGCCTAGAACACACCAAGATGGGACAAAGAGAAGAGAGATGATAAGATGTGAAGAGAAATTTCAGAGGGAGAAAAAAAAAAAATTCTCGCCCAGAGGTTCATATTCGTGCAAAGTCGTAATCCTCTGGCCATCAACATCACAGACGGATACAAGTAAACATGCAGCATACTATAGGGGTATTTGCATTTTTATATGAACAATTTTTTAATGATGTCACAGAGAAATGTTAACTAATTTCATTTTTAATTAGTTTTAGGGTGTAGAAGAATTAAAAGTGGTTATATTTAGAACTTACTTAATTAAAATGGATAAACTGTATTTCAAGTGCGTAATATAGATAATCTCACTAGGTTCTACTCCTGGCTATACTACTGATTTAATTAATAGGAAGAATTGCAGCATATTAATGAGAGGAAAATAGGAACTACTGCTTTCGTCCTTTATTGTGATTGCAAGCCGTTCCAAGTTCTGGATAAGTGGGTAGTTGATATTGAAGGCAGGAAATGTTTATTATTCAGTGCAGGAGGCTGCAGTGACATTTCTTATCATTTCAGCATAACTGTGCCAGAGGGTCTGTAAATAGTATTTGCCAAAGGCAATTTTACACATTCATAATATTCTTTGATGTCTGGGCTGGGCCCAATTGACAGAGCCCCCCGAGGCTATCTTTCTGCTTCTCTTTCAGGCTGATAAACCAGTGTGGGGGTTTACAGAGAAACAAAACAAACTCAAGAAATTTCATTTAGTAATTTCTGAATTAAATTCCCCTTAAGGAAGCCAATGCCTACCAGATAGTGACCATAAGGAGTTTTGGGGTGAGGGGAGGTCAACTTGCATTGAGGTTGTAGAGAATAATTTCAAGAGGGAAATTTTACCTTCAGGAAACATTCTGGGTGGGTTTGACTTTCTGCTTTTTCTGCGTAGGAAAGAAAAGATGAGAAAAGTGAAACCGTCATTCTCAATAGTATGAATAATATTTAATAATGAATTAACATTTATGGAGTTGTTACTCTACTCACTGGTTAAAGGAACTTTTGTACATTTACTCATTTATCACAGTGGCAGACCTATAAGTTTGATGAGAAAACTAAGACACAGATAGATTAACCAAGAGCACACAACTAGTAAGTAGTAGGATATTAAAAAAGAAAACACTATATATATTCCCCATTATTTACTAATATCACTATGTATCCAAACCTCAGATTACCCTATCTACCTTTTCTGACCCAGGAACTACCCACAAAATTACTCTGTACATTTTTTTTCTAAAACATATAATTTTTTGAAATTACTGTATTTAGGTAATTGTGGTTTTTTGTTTGGTTTTTCTATTTATGTTTATTGTTTGTCAACTAAAATATAAGTGATTTGCAGTCTTATCTTCTACAATTTATTTATTCTCTATTGCTCCACCAGGTTAAGTTTTTAAAAGTCCAACATCCATGATAAGGTATATAGCTCTGCTTTTTTTGAATGGTGTCCAGTCTCTTCAGCCTGGCAGTTAAGTCATTCTTTCAGTCAGCCTCCCTCCTGTGTGGAACAGCCTTGCTACCTGCCTCTAGATGACCGTATCCTCTGCCTGCTCTGTCCATGGTGTGCACGGCCTTCTCTTTCTGGCACCATCAACCCTATTCCCACCTGTGTGTTTGAACCTAATTCTGCTTTCAAAGATGCAACATATCTTGGCCCTCATTCCTGTCGATTTCATTAATATCCATCACCATCTTCTCCCTGAGCCTGTGGTTCCAAGTTTCTTTCCCTTCAGCTATCACTTTGTAGCATTGCACCTTGTTCTTTGGTAATGCCACATGGGTAAATTTAAGTCTCAAACAAAATGTCCTATACCGGTTAGGTTTTCTTTCTACTGTTTCTCTTGCAGTGTTGGGCATAGACTATGTAAAGAGTAAATAATAGATCAATAGCTACCCAAAGTGCTTCATGCAGTCCACTGCTGTGTATGAAAATGATTATTCCTGTTAATGTGAAGGATTCTGTGCTGTCCTGCCCAGACCTCCCTTCAGAAATGATGACCCTTTTCTCCCGGCTGCTGAGAGTACAGTGGACAGAGAACTTTGCCTATTGGCCCATTTCAGAGATTACCTCTACTGAAGAGACCAATTTTGCCTGAGCCTCCATGGCCCTTCCTGGGCCACCGGTGTCTATGACTCCTTTATGTGGAAGAGAAGAGCCTGATAAGATGGCTCTACTCAGAACAACTCTGAAGAGTCATTCATGCTTTGGAACTCCCATAGAGTTTCTAGGGGATACCGCTGAGGTTGTGTGGGAGCTGGGTTCTCCTGTCCAGTTCTGCTTCCTTCCCTTCAGCAGATTATCCCAGGCACCCTCCTGAAATAACCTCCTCCATTTTAAACTCCTCAAAGTCTGCTTCACAGAGAACTCAACCAGTAATACTCACTAATCATACATTTTGTAATCACATATTTCTTTCCTAATCACAAGGATAACGGGATATGGATGAAAAGAAACAAGAGGAGAGACAGAGATAATCAAATGGGACAATTAGGGGGAATCAGTGAACTTACATTGCATATTGTGGGAAGCTTTCGTTTTGTTTTGCTTTACAAACAAGTTGGTTTGTTTGCCTTAGAGACTTCTGTTTTTCATTTTTTAAAAATTATCATCCATATACATGTAGAATGATGTTCATTGTCTTTCAAAAGTGCTGGATAGGAATAGATGAGAGGAAGAAAATGAAACCGACAGTTGAGGTTGAATTGCATAGTCGCAGTGGATGACATGGGAACACATTGGCCAGGCCCCTCAGTCTCCAGCCTCAAGTAGAGCTGATTCTGTCACTTACTTTGTCCAAAAAAAGTAGGGAACATATCAAAATTGCCTGAGCGAGCTCACTTATGTATTTTCTAAACCCCAAGCTTGAACACTAAGAATGTTCTAAAATATGAGGAGTCCTGGCTGATTGGAAGACCCCCAGTAGCATCCATCATCATGTATTTACCCCCTTAGTGAAATCAGCTGTGTGCAGTCCCTCTCGCTGCACCGACTAATTGGCTCAGTCCTACCGATAAGTGCCTTTGCCTGTAGTGCCACACTTTAATTTCATAAACATTCAAAGATACTCCGTCAAATTGGCTAGCTTCTTAGCAACCATCTTTGTAAAAATGAACAGCTTTGGTAGTGAGAACAAGTATTTCGACCCCTTGAAAATAACAGCAGAGGTGTTTTTCTTCTACTCTCCCTCCCTAATGAATATTAAGCCTCTTTTTCTTGAAAAGAAAGAACAAATCAAGCACAGAATATTTTCATTTCTGAACTTCATGTTAGTGGTAGTGGTGGGTTGGAGTGTCTTTGGGGACAGCCTTGATGCTTGTTTTTCTTTCTGAGAAAAACTGCATTAGACCAAAAAAAAAAAATGCCCCTGAGATTTAATTATCTTTCTATATTATTTTTCACTACAAAGACACTTACTCTTTTATTGTGTTGCTCTGTTGAAAAAAAATCTTTAGTAGATGCATTTTTTTTTCTAATGGTAAAGGCAGTATAACTTCAAAGATGGACTGCTTTCCTTTCTTGTCTTTGACAAAAAGAGCTGAGTGCTTTGAATAATTTCAAGGTGACATGAAGGTTTGTGGTCAAGATGGGTATAGAAAATAAAGGGATAAGGAGTTTGGGATATTATTCTTTTGGATGCTCATACTTTTGACTCTATTTTGGGGTCTATAATGATAGCTGGTAACACAAAGTCGATGTATTTAGGTTATTCAAAAGAGCTCTTTTCTGTAAAGAGTAGTAAATTGTTTTCATGGACCTAAAGGTTAGGGATGAAAATGGACATCAAAAATAGACAGAAGCCAAGGACTATAATATGAGAGACCCATGGAAACCGTCTTCTGGATCTTTGATCTCTCCTTCTCTTTGCTCATATGTTGTTGCTTTCATTTCTCTTTCCTGCTAGGTGTCCCAGTGCACCCGGTGGGATATAACTGCCATCAAACATGGCAAGGTTTATGATTTCACCACTTAGCAAGACCGAGACTCTCCTATTCCTTCAATTTCAAATGTTCAGGGAAGACTTTTGCTTGACCCGGTCTAGAGTGTCCCATGTCTCCCTGTTATCCAGAAGTTATGTCAGAGTCAGCCATGCTGGCAAATCATGGCTGCTCCCTTCTCAATCATGTGGATAGCAAGAAGGGGAGATGTGAAAAAAGATAATCAGGACAGTTATCTGAAATTAGGGGTTATATCCATATTACTATTTGCGTCATGATGGTCAACTATTCATCTGAAAATAGGTAATAAAACAGGAATATTTTAGGCATGATGCTAAATGGCTCAGTATTTTATTTTGAGCAGTGTATGTTTGAATTTGTCATTAGCCTATCGGGGAGCATCTAGATACTTATTCAGTTTTAATGCTTTCATTTTGTGTTCCCCTGTTTATTCATTCATTTATCTGTTCACTCATGCTGAAAGTCCTTTTGTTTATTTATTGATGGGAGACAGAATTAGAAGCATATAGGACCATTTAGGTAAGAAACACACCAAGAATAAATCTCTACGATAGTGGGTATGTTGGGCAGACTATGCCAGCTACTAACACAGACACACACATACACTCACAGTGGCTCAACACAAAAACTCTTTATTCAATACAGGGAGGAGTTTTCTTCATGATGATACTTAACTCCTTCTAATGACTATGCCATTCCCTGAACTGCCAGAATGTTCTGCTGGTCCTCTGCATCTGATCAACTGACGAACGAAGAGAGGGAATGGGAGGATTTCATGAAAATCTTTAAAGACTAGGCCTAGAAATGGCATGCTTTACCTCTTCCAGCATTCCTTAAATAGCCATACCTAAGTCCCAGGGGGCCTATGATATGGAATCACAAGGAAGAAAAAAGATGAGTAGTGCTTTTAGAACCTGACCAAGAGAGGCCCCTGCTCTGGGCCAGGCCTTTTAGACAGATATTTGAGGATTTCCTCCAGTTGTACCACTGCCTTTAGGAAATGAGACTATAGGGCCAAGGGTGCCTGGGATGCTGGAGTTCTCTGAAAATGAAGTCCTTGTAATTATTTCCAGGTGCAGCTTGTGCCCTTTCCTGGGCTCACCTTCCCAAAGATCCTACAGATGCATCCTTATGTCTCAGGCATAGCCAAGGACTGGCTGTTTGTGAGGAATTTGGACAAAGCTCACACGGGCAGACCACGTGTACATGATGCCCCTTGTAGTGCAGGATGAAGCTTGGGTGGGCTGGAAAGGGGGAGGCCATTGTAGAGAGATGAGGGCCTGGGCCCTGACCTCCCATGCTGTTTGCAGCATGGAACTTTGAGGAGCTCCACCAGAACTCTAAATTCAAACCTATTTTTCCATGTTTTTTTATGAAGACATTTGATAATGCAGGAAACTAGGATATGTTTTATTTAGCAGGTTGTCAGCTTGGTTTATAACTCTTAAACACTGTGATGTGTTGGATGTGGGCCTTCACCTATGTTCTTGCCCTGAGCCTGGGAAGTATTAGGGATGGTCCTTATGGCAAGTTGGAGCAGCCTCTGACACTGTGCATGACCAGTGTGATTTTATGCTCCACTTTGTATGCTTCTGAAAGGAAGGGGAAACTTAAAATAGTTCACTTCTATTAGACGAAAATAAAAATTTAATTGCTGTGTTTCACCAAGCCTTATTCAATGGACCATTTCTGCTTCTATTACCCTAAGCACTAATAAACTCTAGAAAGCTACCAATAAACACTCTAGTTTCACTTAATAATAGCTACCCCCCCTTTTTCCCAACTCTTAGTATGTGCCAGACACTGTGCTAACAAATTAATGTATTATCCCATCCAGTTCTAACAATTCTCTTAATTACTGTCCCTATTTGACAGATCAGGAAACGTAAGCCGAGGAAGGACAGATTTATAATAACAGATTTAAAATTCAAATGCAGGTCTGCCTTGATCAAAAGTTTGCCTTCTCTCCAGCAATGGCACCCAAATGTGTCAGTTTGGAATGCATCATAGGTATCAGAAAGGACAGTCCCCTCCATGCCCATTTTGATTCTTGAATCATCTCTGTCACAGTCCAGACAAATACTTGACCTGTCTGAATAGAGACATTTCCAGTGACAAGTTCCTTGATGTATTAATACACTAGGGACATTAGCATATTAAAGCAATTTTAACTTACAAATTGTGATGCATCTATGTGTTGTTTACAGTAAGAAAACTGGATGACATTACAGCCAAGGGACTGGGATTTACACCTGAATCACAGTCCATCTTTTTTGTATTACATATAAAATTTCGAATATTCCAATGTCAGTGGGTCGTGCGCATGAATGTCAATTTAGGGAAAATAACTGGATTCAAAATTTAAAGATCCAAACTTTCTGAGCTGTCTTTGTGTTTCTTTTGCTTCTTTTTTATTGTGTGGATAGAGAAATTAGAGGGACACTTGAACAGAGCATGGAGACTTTTTTCTCACATGTGGCCCTAAACTAGTCCTCTCTGGAAGGGTGTTTGTGTGTGTGCATGTTCGTTGTTACTGTAGGTAGCAAAATCTCCTAATTTATTATCCAGATGGAGACACTTTTGGGAATGAAATGGGGTGCTGCTGACAATTATGCATAAACTGAAACAGTCCCAACTGAAAAATGGAGTTCAGGTTCATCCTAGTCAAAGAATACTTATTTATATGCCATTCTCAAAAAGCCCAAACATAAGGACAGACACAGATTATTAGTAACTGGCAGAGGCTGTAGGTGCAGTGAAGGGCTGAGAGCAAAGGGGCACAAGGGAATTTTTGGAGATGATGGAGTTGTTCTATATCTTGATTATGATTGTGTGTTCATAACTATATATACTCGTCTATATACTCGTCAGAACTCACAGAACCAGAGCACCTGGGTGGCTCAGATGGTTGGGCCTCTGCCTTCAGCTCAGGTCATGATCCCCAGGTCCTGGGATCAAGCCCCATGGTGGGCTCCTTGTTCAGCGGGGACCCTGCTTCTCCCTCTCCCTCCCTCTCTCTCTCTCTTTCTGTCAAATAAATAAATAAAATCTTTAAAAAAAAAAATCACAGAACCATGCACTAAAAAGTGGATTTTACTCTCTGTAAATTATACGTCAACTTAAAAAAGATACAGTGTCAAGTGGTCCAATAACAAGAATGGCAGAAACATGAGTTTAGTAGGATCCATTCTTTTTTACTTTTGACTATAAAGGAAAAATAAAAAGAGCCTACACCCTCTCAAGAAGAAACAAAACAAGCAAAACAGCTATTAGATCTGCTTTATGACAAAGTTAAAGAATCAGCACCCCTCAAAAATATCCTAAAGGAGCAAAATCTGAAAAAAAGGAATTTTCTTCCTCTCTCACCACACACCAGATGACAGTTAGGGGACATCACAGATGACAGAGTCATCATGTGCTCTTGTACTCTGTGGTGGGACAGAAGTGAGGAGGGGCTAGCAAAGTAGGACCAAGGCATCTGAGAGAAGGGGCAGACCTCGACAGGTGGATATGGTGAACCTCAGGAATAAAGGGTTGGGCAGAGTGCTCAGTGAACTATTTGGACAATTCCAATTTGTTCATGAGAATCTTTGAGACAGCCCCTGTATAAAAGCATGCATATTCAGGGCGTTGTTTTGACAGACGGCTAAGTAAGTAGGATAAAGGTTGTTAAACACAGGTTCTTTATATTGATGTGATGGTGAGGTGCCCAGGTGACTCAGTCAGTTGAGTGTCTGACTCTTGATTTTTGGCTCAGGTCATAATCTTAGGGTTGTGAGATCAGGCCCCATGCCAGGCTCCATGCTCAGCATGGAGTCTGCTTGAGATTCTCTCTCTCCCTCTGCCTTTGTCCCTCCCCTCCATGTGTGCGCTCTCTCTCTCTCTCAATAAATAAATAAAATTTTAAAAATATGTTTGTTATATTAATATGATGGTATTAATATCCACAGATGGATGAGGTCAGCAAAGTTGAAGTTTCTATAACATTTATAGTATGTCAAGTAGGAGCATCTTAATTATAGGACATCTTTCTAATACCTGATATAATTTTCATATTGGCAATAACACTACTATTCAATTGAAATAAAAATAAGCTCCCGGATCCTCAAAAAATGCTTGTGTGTAATTAGCATTAGTTCAGTTGTGACCCATAATTGCTTTATCCTATATTTTGTTCTATTTTTCCACTTCAAAAGAACCATGTTATTAATTTCCCCAGGATGTTCTGAGATCTCTAAGACCCATTATAGCTCTAAAACTCAAAGATTCTACAACTGAATTTGTATTTAAAATCCAAACCAACATGGTGCTACTATTGCCATTAATGGAAGGCAACACATGTGGTGTTGCAAACAGCTTCAAGT
Organism: Lutra lutra; assembly: GCF_902655055.1. Lineage (NCBI taxonomy): Eukaryota > Metazoa > Chordata > Mammalia > Carnivora > Mustelidae > Lutra > Lutra lutra. The sequence continues at coordinate 93,477,125 of NC_062287.1, read as the reverse complement.
TCGAGCCCTACCTCTACCTATGGGAATTTAAGCACTATTTCCTCATGTGTTTAAAAAAATACCGGGAAATCCCTGGTATTTTCTTAAATGCATTGGGTAGTTGTAGAGATAAAATGTAGAGATGAAATGAGAAATCCATCTGAAGTACTAGCATTTAGTACATGGGAAGCATTCAATGGGGTGTTGACATTATGGTGTAAAGCCCGATTTAAAGATTCAGTATTATATGCGGCCTTGATATCTAAAACCAGGAGGGTATATACAACTAATGAACTGCTGTGGGTCGCATCCTTTGAGCTTCAGGTGTTGGGTGTGTGTGGTGAAGAAGAGGCAGTCGGAGCAAACTGGTTACAGTTAAGTAACCGTAGAGACAACAACATGACAGTGATCGATATAATTCCCTGTGGATTTGTGCATCAAAACTTCACACTTTCATGATTCCGATTTCTACCCAAGAGATTAACAAAACATAATGGTTTACACAGAACTGTTTATAACATAGGAAAAAAATTTTAACAGGTTCACTGTGAGATTTGTCGGTCATTGCCAATGACTGTTTTGGGGAGACTAATTTAGAACTGCAGCCCCTCCCTAGATTTTGAGGACTTAGGGAATATGTATGAGGATTTTAGGATGTATCTGTAATCTACGTAGGGATTTTTTGTACATCCACGACCCAGACTAACCTGAATGGAAATTGAAATGATAATCCCTGGAGAACTATAGAGAGATGGGGGGAGATGCCCCCCATGACTTATAAAAACCTAAATTTTCCAGGCCGCGTCAGCCTATATGATGATGATCACTAATGGATGTCTATACTCAAACACATAAATCACAGGACATCATCATGGCCCCCACTTGACTAACTCACGTCTGGCACAAAATCCCCAGTGAAAGTGGCTTGAGGACTCTTAGGGGTTAGTTCACATTTTATTCTCTGCTATCATTTCAGAACTTTCCTTGGCCATTTAATATCCGATTGCTGCCACCGCTATCTCTGTCATCTGCTACCTTGGTAATGTAAATTTCCAGGCTAGTAGCTTCTGATACTTCAAACCCTTATTATGTGACGTCAGCACAGCCCCACATTCCCATCAGTCCTACTCCAGTGAGGTCATACTAACTTGTGAAGGAAAGCAAGTTTGTTTGTTTTTCCTCTCCCTCACACTTTTTGCTCATGTCCATCAGGCAAACAGTACTTCGGCAGCTCTCTGAGGCCCCTATAACTGTAGACCGGGGCACCACTGTGCCCTACCCTTTACTGTTTCTCCTTTCTAGGCAAGAATCTATGGCCATCTTCTTCTCACACTAACAAAAGTATCCTAAGAAAACCAAATTGTAAATTTTTATCTATTCATTTTACCAAATATACACAGACTTATCTGAAGTTTCAATTAGTCTCAGGCCAGGATCTCTAATTTATAGGATGACCAGTATCTTCATTCTAATATTCACTTCATTTATTCACCCCATTCATTCACTTACTCATTCAGTCAGTAAATATATATTGAGACCCTTCTTTGTAAGTTCTTTGTCAGGCACTGGAACAAATTGGAAAACAAAAATAGACCTTTATATAATTTACAATCTAGGACAGGGATTCTATAAATGGGTGCATTAGGGTCAAGTAAATCATTGGTCAAAAATATAGACTCCTGGTTCCACAATTGATGTACTGAATCAAAATCTCTCTACTAGGGGCAGAACATGATCTGAGAAGCAGGGTTTCCTTGTTGAAGAAAGGAGACTAATTAGAAAAGTATCATAATTAGAATAGTTATAGAGCTCTTGGCCAGAAAAGCCCAGAAGATTAGAATAAATAGCAGAAATGAGAAGTTACTTAAGGAGGAGATTTGAATCAGTCAAGCATGTTAACCACAGGAGGCTAATGAATAAATGAGGTAGTTCAGAAATCTCCCAAGAGCTGAATCTGAGGTACACCCTGATTTCAAGGTGGAACAGGCCTTGCTGGGGCTTGGCAGTTTTATTCCAAATAATCTGGTGCCAGTATCCTAAGAAGAGGGCTTTGGGAAGAGGACTTGAGCTCAGATAGGTTAAAGCACGGGCACCAGTCCATTGCTTGCTGTAGAGACTCTCGATCAGGTCTATGACCTTCCTGTTTAGGCCAAAGGAAGGAATAGAAGTTCTCCGGAATGTATTCTGGAACCATCACTGATGTTTCTCCCTTCACCAACTTGAAGCCCTGGCTGCCTCTCAGGCAAGACACCTGACTGATTTTTCTATCACTCTTTAATAGTTAATCCCCACCTTGTCAGTTAAAATATTTCAGTAACTCCCTTAGGCCAGATAAATCCAAGTAAGTTTAAATTAGATGCCTTAGCAACATCAGTCACTGAAAAACTTCCAGATTCAGTAACCCACACCACCTCCCTCATTACAGACAGAGGGTCTTGAATGAAAACCCTTAATGGGCCTTCTTCATGGCTCTGGGGTGGAATGGGATACATTTGTATTACACCTCAGTCAGGATTTTTTTTTTTCATAACCCTTAGGAAGGGTACATTTTACATTAACATGAAGCCTCAACATTTCTCAACACAGCTGTAAAATTCTGCTTTTAGCAGAATGCTGTTAGCAACACAGAAATCTGATCATGTCATGCCTCTGCTAAAACACTTTCAAGGACTCTCACCACCTACTGAATTGTGTCCTACCTCCTCTTGCTAGAATACAGAATGTACAGTAATTTAGTCAGTCACTCCTAGGCCAGTCTCCCCTCCACTTCACACCCCAAGCACTTTCACACCTCCAGCCAAACAGTTCCTGTATTACTTTCTAGGACTTGCTCTCCTGAATCCTTATCCATGCTGGGCTCGTCGGTCTTCTGTTCTTCCCATCCTGTTTACCCATCCTTCAGAATCTTTTTCAAGCATCACCTTCTCCATCCTGCCTTTCCATACCTGAATATGGATATCTCCAACCTACAGATTCTCATGATATCCCTTACATCCATTATCTGATCCTAGGTACCCAAGTGGCAATTTAACATAGCCTTCCTTCTTGGTCCTGGTCATAGTCATCTTTGTATTGATCCACTGTATTAGGGTCAATGCCTTTCATGTACTACCTTCTCAGTAATATATATCCCATATCACTGGACATGATTTCTTTCTCTTTTTGTGACCCTAAGCCCTCTTTTTGTCTTTTTTTTGTCTCTTGCATACACTGACTATTGAGTTCACTCTAGGTCCAATGAGAAGCGTGATCTTTAAACAAACACCAAACCCTACTGGAAACTTAGGAGAATAAAGTTTGCTTTTCCCTAGGAGGATTAGAGACTATTTGTTAAGCACTCGGGAAAGGAAAATCTCCATGATCCTATTAATTGCTATTGGTGTTAGTGATTTCCATAGATGCAGGAAGTCTTAGAGGCTTAACTCACACAAGGGAATCTGTGTGGCACCCTCAAAGACTTAGCTAGTGGAAACTGGTGATGAAATTTTATTTATTATCTTACTAAATTAATTAACAAATTTTATTTATTATTAAAGATTATTTATTTATTTAAATGGCAAAGTCTCCCTGAGTTCTGAGCTTAACCCTAAAGATAACGAATTTTCATTGTAGAAATCTGGCCAATGGCAGTGACATCTGCTTTGAGAAAGACAAAAGCTTATTATGAGTTCCTATCTGGGCTCAATTTTTGCTTGCTTTCACAAATTTTAAAGCAGTTACTTAAGTTTTCTGTTAGTGGATTTTCTTCTTCCAAGCTGACCACCTTTTGGTGCTTAATAGACACTTTTTTGTTTCCTAAAGCCAATTTTCAAAAATGCATGATGATAAATGCGTGATGTGAAAATCTTACTTCTATCTTGAGACCTATTTGTAACTGGCCTCAGGAGGCCATTCTCTGAAATTGTGCAGTGAGTGTTGATTTGCAAAGCCTCCTGTGTGCTTCCAAGGGAGTCGTGCTGAAATAGGGTTGAAGGCCCTTATTTATCTTCCACAAAGACGGTTAAACAGTAGGCATTAAGATGAAGAAAATGCAACTGAAGTAAACCATCAAAACTTGCTTTCGGTTCCTTCAGTCTAACTCAGGAGATTTTGACAGTTGAAAACATAGCAATGATCTTTCTCAAAATATGATAATTCCTGTCAGCATCTATTTTGCAGAAACTTAAGAGCAAAAACAAGTAAAATCATAATAAATACTTTGGGGACAATGAGAATTCAAACAATAGAAACAATTATAAAGAAATTCAGTTTTATTATTTTTCTAAGTACACACACTTGTATGAATGCCTGCAACCAAAATATTTTTCATTCTAGATCAAACAGGGCCCAACAAATATATTTCATTTATAGGTAGGTCCTTTTTATAGTAAATGTCTCTAGAATGCTTGATAATTATTTATCCTTTTAAGCAGAATTTTCCCCTTCCCAATTTCTAAAACAATATGAATTTTTGTAGAATGTACTTAAAGTACAAAAATACATTTCAGATGAGAGCCAATTTAATGAGCTACATTTTACATTTAAAGAGCTCAATCTAGTTTGCATATTAACATATATTTCATTACATTAATTCATTAACTTATTTAGCAAATATACTATAAGGAATGTGCTGGGTCTTCAGATTGCCAAAAGAAAGAAAAAAGTGCTAATCCTGATCTCAAAGGACTCATTCTACTTCTCATCTCAAATCCACGCCTTCCTCTACCCATATCCTATCATGCATAAACTATACATCACAAGTTACCACAATAACCTTCAGCATAGAATGAAGAGCAGGATACAAAGTCACACAAAGGAATGAATGTCTCATGGGAAAGCGTTTGTATATTATCCACTAAAATAGTGGAGGACTCCAGAGTGGAGTGAGCCAGCCACAGAGGTGCTCAAGATAATTCACTGGGGTACTAGAGGAGAAATAAAGAATAGCTATTTACATTTATTTTGATCTTGTGGCATTTATTTTGTGTGTGTGCCTGCATTGGTGTGATTTCTGATATACACATACAGAGATAAATAATTTATAAATAAATAGACCCGTTCTGGGAGCACTTGCTAGTTTTGTTTTTGACTTATGTCGTGCACAGTATAAAAATTGCAGACTACTTGGGATTGTCAAGCCACTGGAGGATTTTAAGATGGCAAGAATATAGACTGGTTTATGTTTTAGGAAGACTACTTGGTGACAATGTAGAGAGTACAATGCAGGGGAGAGAAAACTGACAAAGATATAGGTGCAAGATGATGCATTTCCAAGCTAAAGTAGACTAATATGACATACATTAGGGAGAATGAGTGAGTAGGAATTAACATAATATGAAGCAAGAGGTTTTCCCTTTTCAGATGTCTAGAGAGACTTTAGAGAGGCTAGAGAGACTCTATGTCCGGGACTCTAAGTGTGGTGATAGAATAAATGGTATATCATTAATTGAAATATTTAATACAAGAAAGGATTGGGCCTGGTTGAAATAACGGGAAGCATGAGTTCAGTTTAGCATTTCAGCTGGAGATGTGTAGGGGAGATTTTTCTAAGTAGAGATGTTCAGGTAGCAGCTAAATAATTAGGTACTTTACTGAAAAGGGACCAGATGGTGACCAGATTTATGAGTGCTTTTAAACATAGATGGCAGTAGAGTTGTTTATCTTTTATAGAAGGAGGCCAATTTTGGATTTCTTGGAAGTACTTAAAATCTTGTGCATGGATGGAATAAAGAGTTGCTTCCATACTATCATTTCCTAGTGCTAAATTTTTTTTCTAAAACAAATTATCTGTTGCATAGGCCCACATTTGCAGTTCCAAAGGTAGGAATCTTGGAGTTTACATATTTCACAGAATGAACATGACTGGCCTAGCTACTAGGATGGCTGCAGAGATCAAAACAGGGCCAGATATAATTGCAAGATTGCAGCAAGGGCCAAGGATAGAACAACATTATGAAGGGTCTGCATAGAACTGATAAGGCCAAGAGAAATGTAAAAGGTGTATCTAAAAAATGAGAGAAAAGGGACAAGCTTTGAACTTAAGTGTCTGTACCTCTCTGTACTACCCATGTTTTTCTATGACATGGGTTTTGATTGCTGTTGATATAATGAAAACTGAAAGAATTATACATGGGAAAAAATAATACCAATGAGAAGTCAAGTTGTTCTGAATATTATTAATTGATGGTCATTGGATTTTGAATAAGGGGGTCATGTGTGTTGGATCTTCTCCCTCTTGTAACTAAATGTCATATTAAGGGAATACTACAGCAGAATCCAATAGCTTTTTTTATTTTTTATTTTTTCAGTGTTTTAGATTCATTGTTTATGCACCATACCCAGTGCTCCATGCAATACGTGCCCTCCTTAATACTCACCACCAGGCTCACCTAATCCCCCAACCCCTCCCCTCCAAAACCCTCAGTTTGTTTCTCAGAGCTTTTTAAAAATTTTCAAGCAGTTATGCTCCTAGGGCTGATAACTATCAGTATCTTTTGTATGGTACCTCCTGGGCCTATGTGTATGTGTGTATAGTGGCGAATGTTTTGAATATAATAGATATACATCCTGTATAGATTTTTTTTTTTTTAAAGTGGGGTCATACAAATTTAACATGTAGTCTTCATTTGCCATTCACTGATTGATTCAATATATTTCTCCTTTTCAAAAACTACACGGTGAGGTGCTTGGGTGGCTCAGTTGGTTAAGTGTCTGCCTTTGGCTCAGGTCATGATCCCAGGGTCCTGGGATTGAGCCCCACATTGGCCTCCCTGCTCCGTGAGGAGTCTGCTTCTCCCTCTCCCTCTGCCTGCTGCTCCTCCTGCTTGTGTGTCCTCTCTCTCTCTCTCTCTCTCTCTCTGTCTGCCAAAGAAATAAATAAAATCTTAGAAAAATAAATAAAAGATGCATTGTATTCCACATTAGGGTTTTTACAATTTACAAAAGCAGTGGTCATTCTTATAAGTCTCCAATTCTTTCATTGGGATAAACAATGTTTCGGTGATCCAAGGGGTAATGTTAAATTATAATTCCCCAAGAAATAAAGTCTATTATATAAAAAATACTTATTTAAATTTATAATCAACATAAAACACAGTATGAGAGGACTACACATGTTGAAGTCATCTGAGGTAACAGAAGATTACAACTGCTGTCTCGTATTCATTCTAGGGTAGGCAGAAATACCCGAACAATTCATATTTTACATACAAGATGTGTATTGTGTAAGATGTGTCTGTGGACGTGTGTATGTCTAAGTGCCAGTAATTGGATCTGTAGAAGCCAAATTCATGGATGCATGTCTGATACGATTACTAAGGCTTATCTCCCCAAAACTATGAGTTGGCATAAGATATAATCGAGTCATCTAAACAATACCTAAGCTCAAGAAACCTAAGTTTGAAAAACACATTGTGTTTTTCAGATCTTTTCTTTGCTGCCATTAACAACTCAACAAACTATCTCAAACTATAAATAGAAACATAGACTTCAGACATGACTGCAGTGAGATCCAGATTCTCATATCTAAGTAATATTATCAGGCTTTGATTTTCTTTCAGTTTTCATCTCAGGGAGACTTTCCTTTTGTGGTATGTAGAGCTTGGCCCATAAGAGGTGATTTGCAAGTATTCTTTGAGTGAGTGATGGTGAACTGTATTATATTAAAAAATAAAAAAGATTATTCTTTATGCCAACAATTCTAGCAAAAGTCTCATAATTAAGCCCCATAGATCCAGTTTGAGTCACTGGTCTATCATTTCACCAACTTTGTGATGGAGAGTACAAAATGTTGGGGCACCTGGGTGGCTCAGTTGGTTACGCTTCAGCCTTTGGCACAGGTCATGATCCCAGGGTCCTGGGATGGAGCCCTGCATTGGGCTCCCTGCTTGGCGGGAAGCCTGCTTCTCCCTCTCCCACTACCCGTGTTGTGTTCCCTCTCTCATTGTGTCTCTCTCTGTCAAATAAATAAATAAAATGTTAAAAAAAAAAAAGAGTACAAAATGCACAGGGGCGCCTGGGTGGCTCAGTTAAGTGTCTGCCTTTGGCTCTTGGGGTCCTTGGATCAAGCCCCGCTTTGGGCTCCCTACTTAGCAGGGAGTCTTCTCCCTCTCTCCACTTATGCTCTCTCTCTGGCTCTCGCAAATAAATAAATAAAATCTAAAAAAATTTTTCTGTATTATGAAGCACAGATTCATGTCTGATAGGCTACTAGGTATTCTGATAGATTTCAAGATGTGTATTATATCTTCTCTATCATAGAAAAATTCATTACCTGGTAAAGAAATTGACCACTGAGATTATGGACTGGTAAATTTGATATTATCTATCCCTTTATTTCTGAGATTTCAAGAACCTTCTAACTTGTACACATCATGTAATGTGCAAATGAAACCATATAGCTCAGCTAAAATATTTTGTCAAATTATTATTATAAAAATAAAACGTTTGGGGGGCGTCTGGGTGGCCCAGTTGTTCAGCTTCTGCCTTCTGTTCAGGTCTTGATCCCAGTGTCCTGGGATCGAGCCCCTCGTCAGGCTCCCTGCTCGGTGGGGACTCTGCTTCTCCCTCTCCCACTCCCCCTGTTTGTGTTCCCTCTCTCACTGTCTGTCTTTCTGTCAAATAAATTTTAAAAATCTTTAAAATAAAATAAAATGTTTGGGGGTGCCTGGGTGGCTCAGTGGGTTAAGCCTCTGCCTTCAGCTCAGGTCATGATCCCAGGGTCCTGGGATTGAGCCCTACATTGGGCTCTCTGCTTAGCAGGGAGCCTGTTTCCCACCCCTCCTCTGCCTGCCTCTCTGCCTACTTGTGATCTCTCTCTCTCTGTCAAATAAATAAACAACAATCTTTAAAAATAAAATAAAATGTTTGATATTTAGGAGTAAAGTGTTTTTTTATACAAAGGTTATGTATTTTGTTTCCTAGTTTAACCAATACTACATTTCTGTAAACGTCTCCAAAGGAAAGTTATCCCCCAAATCTAATATTGTTTATTATGTTGAGAAGAAAATACAAATTTTAGAAAGTCTATTTTTTGGAGTCTGTAAAAATAACACTGCAGGGAGCTATTTGAGTCAAAGCTGTGATCATGTACAGAGAGCCATGTTATAGTTTATTCTTTGTGGTGAAGCCATATGTTCTGACTTTACTAGGAGTTACAAGTTGTAACTCACCATTGCGGCCAAATGTATGCACTTATTTTGGAAAGCCAAGTGGAACTTGGTTGCTTATCCTGTCAACTTTTCCATCAGTTAAGGTCTTGGCTTAGGATGTTTTAGTGATAATGTAAGAAAAATATATCAAGAATGTAGCATGGTTTGTCACTAACTGGAATGAATGAACAGAGAAGATGTTTTGTCTATCATCAGAGCTTTTATACTGAAAAGATTAAAGCTTGTAAATTGACCCGTATGAAATTTCCTTTTTTAGGTCAAAACTGCCAAATAGCAACATATGATTCCATTTAATTTGTAGGCAAATAAGAACTCTCAACGCACATGAATAAAGAGGACATGGTAAAAATAGATTTAACTTATTTTCCCTGTGTTGTTTATATAATCCTACAGAGTTTAGCCAACCCTTTCTTCACTGATAGTGCAAGGCAGAATTTACCTCAAGCACAGCTGTCATATCACAAATATTTAATTAGTGTGACTTACATTAATGAGGTTGAGGTTTGCTATATTGTCTTGTTAAACTCATATACCTAGACTTCTTATGGGAGGGGAGCCCCACACAAGGAGTTCTCTACCTCTACCCAGTACTCCAAATTCAAATAATACTGACTTCAGCATCTCATCATGGGAAATTGACATAATTAAGCACTCTTCAAAGAAAAATAGACTCTGATGCCTCTAATGCTATTAAATATTTACTGTGCACATCATTGCCGTAAATTCCCTGACAGAAAGTGATTCTACCAAAGTAGATCAAATGAGAACATCACATTGCCTTGTAGCAACTGTATCCAGCTTTATAAATTATTAAACAGTATATATCTATATGCATAAAATATAAATGTAGTAGCAGCATAGTGTGGAGGCTGAAGAGTCTATAAAAGTATGTCCAGAATATGTTTCCCTATACTCTCAATTCTTAGCTCAGACATGAAGTTTGCTATGCTTATCTATGTGGGCAGGGATTCCCTCATACTGAATGTTGGCCTCATGCTGCAATTAGAATCAACGAGAAAATAATAATCACAATAGCATAATTCCTTGTACAAAAGTATATATATATATATATATATATATATATATATATGTATATATAAAATATAAAATAATATAAAGGAGTGGATAAAGCTTACTGAATTAGAAAAGCAACCCAAGTGATATCAGGTCTAAAACCAGCCTTTTCTGATGTGAAAATCAGGCAAAGGAGAGCAGAATACCTAGCTGAAGTCTCTTGATATGTTCTCACTGTCCAGAAAGACTGGAGTCATCAGGAAGACTGACCTCACAAGAATGGCAAAGCTACTTTTGTTAAAATGCCATTAAATTTTAACTTTTGAGTGACTCTGGATTCCAGATAGGAAAGAAGAGGTGCTAGACATTTTTCAAAATGACTTGATTAAAAAGATAATAATAATTTGAAAAATCTAAGACATTTGCTAAAGACTAAGAAGAAAACTGTGGTAAGGCAGTTGCAACGCCTCTAAACTATATTTTGATTACTCACCTGGATAAATATTACCCCACCAGGCTCAAAGAGAACATATTGGCTATGAAGTTAACTAGTCACTGGCATCATATTTCAAAAATAATGTCGTCAGAGCACCAGATATATACAGTTACATGTGGAGGGACGTCTGGGTAGCTCAGTTGGCTAAGTGTCTGACTCTGGTTTTTGGCTTGGGTCCTGACATCAGGGTCCTGGGATCAAGCCCCACATTGGGCTCCTCACTCAGTGGAGAGTCTGCTTGTCCCTCTGCCCCCTATCCCCTTTAATAAATAATAAAATCTTTAAAAATAAAAGTAAAGGGGCGCCTGGGTGGCTCAGTGGGTTAAGCCGCTGCCTTCGGCTCAGGTCATGATCCCAGATCCTGGGTTCAAGCCCCGCATCGGGCTCTCTGCTCGGTAGGGAGCCTGCTTCCTCCTCTCTCTCTGCCTGCCTCTCTGCTTACTTGTGATTTTTCTCTGTCAAATAAATAAATAAAATCTTTAAAAATAAATAAATAAAAGTAAAAAACCCAAATATATGTGGAAGGGAGAATTGAAATACAATAAATATTGACCCAACTTCTACTGGATACTATGATAGCATTTTGCCCAACTTATATTTTTTAATCATCAAGAGGAATTTGAAATAAGTAATAATGTAATCACTTTTTAAATGGGGAATTGAGCTTTATACAGGAAGAAAATTTCAGGCCTTGAATTCAAATCCAGATCTGATTCAAAGATTCATACTCTATTCCCTACTTAATATTGCTTCTTTAAAAATACATTGAAACTTACTTGTGGAGCATAACAAATAACATGGAGGACATAGAGAGATGGAGAGGAGATGGGAGTTGAGGGAAATTGGAAGGGGAGGTGAACCATGAGAGACTATAGACTCTGAAAAACAACCTGAGGGTTTTGAAGGGGCGGGGGGTGGGAGGTTGGGGGAGCCAGGTGGTGGGTATTGGAGAGGGCACGGATTGCATGGAGCATTGGGTGTGCTGCAAAAACAATGAATTCTGTTATGCTGAAAAGAAAAAAAAAACATTGAAACAGTACATAATTAAATGGCAAAATGATAGCATATTTCAAGGTTCAGATAGGAAGATACAAAAATAAAATAATAATCAGGGGTTTGTAGGATCTTTTTCCAAGCAATCTCATACTAGGATATCGTACTACACCTTTTCTCCTTATAGTATCAGCTTCATCATTGGAAGCAGGCAGAATTAGAGGTAAACATGAGTCAATAAAGTTAAGATTCTCTGTTTCATTTGTTTGTTGTTTCCTTTTGTTTTGTTTTTTTAGTTTGAGAATTCTGATCTCAAACTAAGACTGAGCATTTTCTACTGATTATACCGAGATGGGCTCTGTTGTATTTTTTTCAATATAATCATGATATGATGAGTTCTATAAATTCAATTCTTAATAGAAAGCATTTACAAATAATGATGCTTAAATATTCTAAGAAGTCTCCAAAGATCTGAAGAACTTTATGAAATTCTTTGTGAGGTATTTTCTTCTCCAGCTTACTCTTTAACTTTTATGATAAGCACTTTCAAAAAGAAATGTTTTATAGAATCAAGATAAATTCCCTAAGTCAGTTAGAAATCATTTGGCTAGAAAATTGCTTGCTACTTTTACTAGTTATCAAATAAATGCATGTATGCATGTATCCATATCGGACATTTTGATGAGTAAAGAGTATAAAAATGCAGAACAAAAAAACCTACAAAGAAAGTAATTATCAGCATTTTGGTATGCTTATTTCTTATTTTTTCTATATTTACTTTTGTAAGCTTCCGTATGTTGTAAGAATTTTGTAAAAATTTTTCTCCAACATCACAATAAATTCTTTGTAAACATAATAATTCAAGGTTCATTAATGTTAAATTCTCAAGCTATGAGTTATCACCCTAAAGTCAGGCTTTTATTTTATTTTATTTTGCCGAATGTACATAATGCTTTGATCAGTATTTTTTTGCAAAATTATTTGTCCTCGCTTTTAATGATTATTATAGCATTGCTTCCTGGAATGGAACTACTTAAACTAAAGCATGTGAAACTTCAAAAGGAATCAGTCTTTCACTGTGGAGATTTTTAAATAGGTATAAGAGTAAAGAGAATAGGCATAATAAACCCTCATCTAGCCCCTCATCCACACACCACAATTATCAATACTTTCTCCCCTTAAAGTTGATCTATTCCTTTACTCTTTTTTTGTTATCTTTTAATCAGCTTTGCAGAGGCATTTAAAATCCCAAAATATCATTATTTTTCACCACTAAATTTTTCAGTATGCATTTCTAAAATATAAAAAGAACATTTTCCATGATGGCTAAATCATACTGCACTTGAAAATTCACACCTAAATTCTGAAAATTAATGATTGCTTTATGTCTTCAAGTACTCAATCCATATTCAAATTAAAAAAGAAAAAAGAAAAAAAATCCCTGTTACCCTGTTGGTCAGTTGAAATCATGATCTATCATTTCTCCCTTTTGCATTTGGCTTTCCTCTATTATTTCTTAGCTCTCTTAATTTATGAATGTCCACTTTTCTATCTTACTTTCTGTGCCAGTCATTGTTTTGAGGAAACAAGTTGGTTTCTTGGTAGAGCTACCTGCATTTAGGATTCATTTGATTACTTATTCATGGGTCCGTCAATTTACCTCTGTATCTTTTATTCTTCTAAACTGGAAGCCAGAAATCTGGGCAAGATTACTCTCTAAATGTTGTTTTGTCTTTCATATTACATCACATCAGAAACCATATAAGGTCCTGACTTTGGTGATGGTAAGGTGAATGATTTTCTAGTATCAGCCTAACTGTAATCTAAAGTTTGAAGTTTCTCTTATGTGATCAATAAGTCATTCAGAGAGTTATACTTCACTCTCTGCAATAAGTTCTCTGTTTACTTTTCCTCTAGAGGCATTAGCAACTATAGATGCACTTCAATTAAGTCAATTATTTAAGAATTGCAAAATGAAAATATAAGCTTTTAATTCATGTTGCTTAATTGTTTTCCTGAAAGATCTTTATCAAATTAAACACTCATATCAATATACAATTATATCTTTACCAACATGCCTTTGCCTTAGTGTTGTTTTAAGAACATTTACTGGGGCGCCTGGGTGGCTCAGTGGGTTAAAGCCTCTGCCTTCAGCTCAGGTCATGATCCCAGGCTCCTGGGATCGAGCCCCGAATCAGGCTCTCTGCTCAACAGGGAGCCTGCTTCCCCCTCTCTCTCTCTGCCTGCCTCTCTGCCTACTTGTGATCTCTGTCAAATAAATAAATAAATAAAATATTTTAAAAAAAAGAAGAATATTTACTTATTTGATACATAAAAATATATACATTTTGTTATATGGATTTTTCTGGAATTTTTTTTCTTTCCCTCTCTTCTATTATCTCATCATATCACAATTTAATAAATTTAAACTAAGATGATAGACAAACCTCATGAGAGAATTGTATTTTATATTATATTCATTTCTTGATTTGTATTTGTTTTTTGCATTCAATCTTCTAACCGTGGTTAGGTTGTTTTGTTTTGTTTTGTTTTGTTTTCCTTCGAGAGAGCATGTGAGTGTGGGGGATGGGGAGGGGGAGTAGCCAGGGGCAGAGGGAGAGGGAGGGAGAGAATTTTAAGCAGGCTCCATGTCCGCCTGGAGCCCAACACAGTGCTCACTCTCACAACCCTGAGATCATGATCTGAGCTGAAATCAAGAGTCAGATGCTCAACCAACTGAGCCATCAGGCACCCCCATAGTTAGGAAATTTATAATAAACTGTAGGTTGATTACTGTTCTTCATGTTCTTCAAAGATTTTTATGTGATTTGTAACCTTAAAATTTGAGGTGTTTTTGTTATTCTTTGCCCTCTCGATAATACCTAGGATGTTGAGAATATACTTCTTGCCGTGCATCATTCTAAGAACTTCATATTAATTACCTAGCTTAATACTCAAGGCATCTTTACTATCAGCCACATTTAAAAAAAAAATTATCGTGTTGTTAGCCACCATATCCATCATTAGTTTTTGATGTAGTGTTCATTGATTCATTAGTTGCGTATAACACCCAGTGCTCATTACAACACATGCCTTCCTTAATACCCATCACCCAACTACCCTATCCGCCACCCCCCTCCCCTCTGAAACTCTCAGATTGTTTCCCAGAGTCCATAGTCTCTCATGGTTTGTCCCCCATTCTGATTCCCCCCTCCCCGTTCAGTTTTCCCTTTCTTCCCCTAATGTCCTCTGCGATATTCCTTATATTCCACATATGAATGAAACCATTTGATAATTGTCTTTTATCTGCTTGAGTTATTTCATTCAGCATAATCCCCTCCAGTTCACCCAAGTGGATGCAGATGGTGGATATTAATCCTTTCTGATGGCTGAGTAATACTCCATTGTATCTATGGACTGCATCTTCTCTATCATTTATCTGTTGAAGGGCATCTCAGCTCCTTCCGCATTTTGGCTATTCTGGACATTGCTGCTGTGAACATTGTGATGCATGTGCCCCTTCTTTTCACTACATCTGTATCTTTGGGGTAAATACCTAGTAGTGCAATTGCTGAATGGTAAGGAAGCTCTATTTTTAACTTTTTGAGGAACCTCTATCCTGTTTTCCAAAGTGGCTGTCCCGCTTGCATTCCCATCAACAATGTAAGAGACAACATTTTTTAAAGGTTTTTTAATTTATTTACTAGACAGAGAGAGAAAGAGAGAGCATGAGTGGGGGAAGAGTAGAGGGACATGAAGAAGCAGACTGCCCACTGAGCCTGGAGCCCCAACAAGGCAATTGATCCCAGGACTCCAAGATCATAACCTGAGCTGAAGTCAGATGCTTAACTGACTGAGCCACTCAGACACCCCACTATCAGCCATGTTTTGAACATGAGGACATTGAAGTACTATAGAACTGATGGTATAATCTATACCTCAAACCAAACTGTCTCTAGAACCTATATATGTAATCAAGATACTGCATGGTTTCTAGCTACAATGTATCTTCACTTTGTTTTCCTTAAGGGCTATTTAAATCAGGGACAAAATATCAAGTAATGACCTCTTGTCACCTTTACAAATAAGTGAAAACTTACCTGGGTATAAATTTCTTAAATCACAACTTTTTTTCTGCTAAAAACTCTGTAGAAAGGTATTTTTAAATAATGTGCTTCTTGGAATGACATGTATTCACATAAAATAATAGATTTTATGATCAAATAAGGTAGGGAGTTAAATAAATTGTTATTTGTTTTCGTTTCATTTAGGAGTCAGAGAACTTTTCCTGGAAAGGGCCAGATTAAATATCTCCAGAGATGTAGTCTTTGTTGAAACTGCTTTATCATAGTGCAAAAGCATTCATAGACAATCTATGAATGAATGAGTGTGTCTGTGTTCCAGTTAACTTTTATTTACAAAAATTAGCAGTAGGCCATATTTGGCTTATAGGTCATAACTTGGAGATCCCTAAATTTATTTCTAACTCCTGGGTATTCAGAGTATTGAGTCTGTTACCATACATTTTTACTCTTTATGATGTCTCCAGGAGGCCACTTTTATACACTGCCTTAATGCTCTTAGTTGGAAAGAGAAACACAGGCCAACAGAAGTAATTTTTCCAATCTCCACTCTCAGTTCCCTAACTGCTCAATACCTAATCGTGATGCCAATGTCACCTATTTTGGGTGTTATTTAGTTATTTAGTTATTTATTTTTTACAGTTCCCCATATCTATGTACAAACTTCTGTTAAGTCACTTTTGCCTTGCTGACAAATGATCTCAAAAATCTCAGGAACACAGTTGAAAAAATATGTAATCCTCATATTATAACACATCAGTTGAGGGTCAGTACTGAATTTGCCCCTGCTCAATTCTTGCTCTTTTCCTTTGCCAAAAAAATATCATTCTCCATATTGTTGCTGCTTCTTCAGCGCAATCTTACTGTAAAGAAAATCTT
This sequence comes from Lutra lutra, assembly GCF_902655055.1. Classification (NCBI taxonomy): domain Eukaryota; kingdom Metazoa; phylum Chordata; class Mammalia; order Carnivora; family Mustelidae; genus Lutra; species Lutra lutra. Next base: position 93,460,533 of record NC_062287.1, on the reverse strand, counting down.
TGGAACACAGCTGAATTGAAAAGAGCTATATCTGAGCCGTCATCAACTTGCAACTGACATGTAGCATATGTGAAAAATAAATCTTTGTTGTTATAAACCACTGGGATTTTGTGGTTATTTGGTACTATAGCAAAGCTTATAAGTATCTAGTCTCTTAATAGATGCATAGTAAAAAAAGGAGCCTGTGGGAAATGGGAAATGTTATCTGGGGCAAATGGCAAAGGGCATACATCTGGTTATTCAGTAATTTTTTGTGCAATAGAACAATACATATGTATGGGTTTATGTGTGTTTGTGTGCATATATGCATATGTGTATCATGTGCATATCTAGAAGGATGGGGGGAAGGGAAGGGAAGGAAAAAAGATAGAATTGTTTTAGGCAAGCTTCCTGACATCAGACTTAGGAGCAGAATCGTGGGAGGAGGTCAGTGAATGAAATACTTTTTCATTTCTTATGGCCATCTGGGCTATTCTGACTCAGAAAAAAAAAAATTGGGTATGTAGTGTAAAAATATTCTTCTCAGTCTATCTTTAATGGTTGTGTTGTTACTCGAGATTTCTTTCACACCTTGCTTTATCGTCTTATTTTTCACTTGTAGTCTGTTAGTGTTTGTAAGTATTTTTAAGGAAATTTGTTGGCAAACATTGAGAATGTTTAGTGTTCTTCAATATTAGGCTTCAATATTAATAATAAATATTAATTTATTTTTCCAATATTTTTGAGCTGGGGTTTTCTCTCTCTCTTTCTCTCTCTCTCTCTCTCTCTTTTTTTCTTTAACAATATAGATAGGACATTGCATATTTTGCCTAATGTGGTTTGCTTACTTAGAAATAGAATTAACCTCTTGGAAATAAGGAGATTGTAGGTGGGTGAGATTTGTTTGTGGCCATAATCATCTCTCTTCATTGTTGGCATGTTTTGAAACTATAAAGGGAAAGAGGAATTTAGTGGGGAAAATCAGAGCTTCAGTATGAGAACATTCCCTGTCTCTCCCCAGTACGTGTTCCATTCATGGTAGAGAAGGGCTTTATGTTCCCTTAGCCTGCTCTTCTACCAGAAGACAGTATCATACTGTATGTCAGGGAAGATTTATAGCCTGTTGAATTCACCTCTTTTTTTTTTTTCTCTAAAAGTTAATGTAAGCAATAAAGAACACAAGCTCATGAAAAGACATAACTCTTTTTGTCAGCTATGTCACTGCAATTCAATACATTCATGTTTGAGAAGACAGTAGGGTCTGCTATTGTGGTACAGCTTTACAAACTCTTCCCCTCCCCCCACCCCCACCTTCCCAAAGAAATAACAGGAAAAATCATACTTTGTCACATGAAAATTTCACCACAACAGAGGACAGACTAGCTGAGAAGCTTAATCTCCGACAAAATTCGACACTGTCATCAGTTGATTTATAGTCTTATTTCCATATTATGCTCCTTTTCTGCAGGTTGGGGAGAAAAGTTGGACTAGGCTTTTATATTTTATTTTTATTTATTTTAATTTTTTCGACTAGCCTTTTTAAAATTCACTCTTTTTCACTTGTTTATATTTGCCACTCAGAACAAATGGTGATTTCAGTAGGTGAAAAGCACAAATTATTTTCTTTTTCTCCAGCGGGTGTCTAGAAAAATCAGTTAGTCACTGAGGAAGAAGTATATTTATTGCTTCCTCCTCCTTCTTCTTCTGGTAAATAGGTTTTTTTCTAATAAACAGACTCTTTTAAACTATTCCTAAAATAGTTGTTTGGGTAAGGATTTATCCCCTCATCAGTAGTGCTGGAAACATATCAATAAGGATCTGGCATTTATAGAGAAAGAACTACACAATTTCCCCAAAGTTGAACCAATTTCTTCTCTAGAATCATTAGGCTTTTGTACATAAGGCTTTTTTACAGTGAAGTATTTAAAATTTAAAAATCTATAATAAAAATAAATTATTTGGCTGATTTTTTTTCCTTTATGTCCCCTAGAATAAGGAGTAAGAGGTCAACTATTATTTATAGTAAAGGCTAAAATTGGGAAATTCATAGAAATATTACATATTAATGATAATGAAGAGAAAGAAAGAGAAAGAGTAATTGTATGGAAATGAAGCTGACCAAGAATTTCTGGTATTTAAAGAAGTATTTCTAAATCTCATAGTACAGAATATGAACCAGAGTAAGTGACCTATAAGTGTGTGCTAAATAAATAGATAAAAACTCTCCTCCTCTGTACCTCTGAGCTGAGTGGTTAATGAAATTAAATCAAATAGCAAAATCTAATTGATATTAGGAGCATTATTCATCCCTTCAATCTGGGACAGCAGTATCATTAGCACATCAGAAAGAGTTTCTAATTTCCCCCCTTTCCACTTCATCATGACAGGTCCTATTGATGATGAATCATTTGTGCATCTGTTTCCCTTTTGAACCCTCACTGCCCATTGACTGTGACACACCTCTCCATGCCTTTTTTTTTTTTTTTTAATTTGGTGGCAATGAATGAAGCCCTTGGTGTTAGCACAGTTGCTTTAGTTTTGAAATACCAAATGAGATAATGAGACCCCAAGAGTCACTGATGAGGAGGAGAATAGATCAGATGGGAGTGATGGCTTTGTCTCCAGAGAGTCTCAGTAGCTAAGAAGCTGCTTAAATGTTCATTCCATAATGAGTCTGATTGCCCCGGGTCCAAGCTGGAACCAAGAGCAAATTTGGTACTTATTCAGGTTTATTAAAGGCAGGGTATAAGGTTACAGTGGGAGAAACCAACTTGATCTCTGTAAGTGGAAATTGGCTGACAATGAGTGTCTGGTAGGGTGACAAAAACCACAGAGAAAGAAATGTACAGTTTTACCAGAGTAGAATGATCAGTCAAGATGCCGACCTGTAATTAGGTCTCTTACCAGCCACTAAATACAGAGGCCTCTTCAAAACTCAAGACCATTGCATAAATGAATAAATACCCTGGATGGCTGTTAATCTGTCATATTAGAGTCTCCTTCACTGCCTCCCCTGCTCAGTTAATGCTGAAGAATCCTTGTTCTAGCACATTAAAGGTGAAAAATGTGCATTGCTAATGTCTGAAAATGCACCCAGGCCCTTATTTTACACAGTTGTTTTTGGATACCTAGAAAACGTTTCTAACATGCTTTGACCTTCAGCTATTACATATGTATGAGATATGATGAGTAGCTTTAACTGGGATTAGTCCTGGGATTTAGACTGACAAGAGTTACAGATTAGCCCAGGAAGTGAGTGCTTTAAGGATATCTGCAGTAAATGTGGCCCACGATCTTGTCAAGAGATAATGTGATTTAGTATTTACATCCAACTCTGTCACTTTCAGTCATGTGGCTTTCGACTGACACTTACCCTCTCTAAGACTCAGTCATCTTGTCTTTAATATGGGTATAATAAGATGCCAGAGGGTCCCTCCCCCCCAGTATCCTCAGGATCAAATAAGATGATGATACATGTGAAAGCAATTGAATTGCCAACTGTGAAGTAGTGGATATGCAAGTATTAGTCTTTATGTTGCATTAATTGAATCATCATTTATTAAATCTGTACAAAAGCATTGGCTTTTGTAATAAGAGCTGGTAATCCAAAGCTCACTAAGACTCAATGTCTGACCTCAAGGATAAATGCATAATTATTAGTAAAATACTCCAAATTCAAAGCTAATTCTAGAAACTTCCACTTCATGGTAGCATAAACAGTGAGAAGGATGACAGTATTTTCAATCCTTTAAGATACAGGCACTTTTCAGAGATATTGCAGATTTGTTCCCAGACCACTACAATAAAGTGAATATTTTAGTAAATGAGTCACATGAATTTTTTGGTTTTCCAAAAAGTATTTAATTAAAATACTTTATTGCTAAAAAATGCTATCATCTGTGCTGTTAGTGAGTTATCATTGATCACAGATCATAGCAAATTAGCAATGGTGAAAAAGTTCGAAGTATTGTGAGAATGACCAAAACATGACAGAGACACTCAGTGAACACATGCTGTTGGAAAAACGGTGCCAACAGACTTGCTCAATGCAGAGTTGCCACAAACCTTCAATTTATAAAAACCCAGTGTATGCCACTTTCAACAAAACAAGCACAAGAAAATGAGGTGCGCCTGTATTTCTGTTTTTGATAGTATAAGTGCTCAGGAGAAGTGGCTATTACTTCCTAAGGTATTTATTTCCCCACCCTCCCATTTCTATGTGCAGACCCTACCAGTATAGACAGAATTCCCACCATCACTGTGAAGTGGGTGGAAGCCAAAAGACACTGCTCACCCTCCTCTTCTAAAACAACAAAGAGGACTCTTTGAGTTTCAGACCACATCTCTCCACTGGTCTAAGCCTCCACTGACTGCCCATCGTGCTTGAAGCAAAAGCCCACTGTATTCACTGTGACCACGCCTCAGGGCTCATCTCCAGTCCCTCATCTGTGTCCACCTGTCACACTGCCCCTCCCTGTTTCTGACACAAGTCTGCCCCAGCCACACTCTTCTCCCTCTGACAGGGATATTGTCCCTGAGAGATCCAACTCCACCAGGCTCTCTTCTCCTCAGGTCTCTTCAGAGAGCCCATCCCCACGGAGGTCTTCCCTGTCACAGTACTTTTTCCTCTTTCACAGTTATATTCACTTATCAATTCTTTTTTTTTTTAAGATTTATTTATTTATTTAAGAGGGGGAGGGGAGGGGCAGAGGAAGAGAACCAGAATCCCTGCTGAGCGTGGAGCTCCATGCTAGAACCCTGAGATCATGACCTGAGCCACCCAGGTTCCCCTCACTTATCAATTCTTTATATTTTATAATTTTTTGGTTTTTCCCTCCTCCATGTGGTGCCCTCTACCTAGAACTTGCTGTTGCTGTTGCCACTTACACAGCATTACACAGGTCTGAGGCTCATGGATATGAGTGAATTACCCTCCGCCTATGCATAACTAGTACTGGAAAGTTATCTCTGAAAAAATAATCTAACCTCATTATGTTGACTAGGATTTTGTAATGGGTAGAAAAAGGAAAGTGGATTTGAATGGCCTTTGTAGTTGTAGATTGTTTAAGGACAAAGTATAAACTTTTGTTAGTATAACAAATAATAAATATTAATAATTATAAGTTATTAAATAATTTATTTTAATTTAATTTAATTTTTAATTTAATTTAATTTTAATTTAATTTAATAATTACTTATTATGAAATAAGTAATTAATTAAAGTATAAGCTTTTTGTCATGGAGCCAAAGTAGACTTTATTTCAATGTTATCTTCCCCCTTGATGGCCATAGAAAGTATTTCCTCCCACAGCTGGTAGCACTCTAATTAAGGATCAGATATATAATTTACATCTTCATTTAAACTTTGCAACTATCCTAGGCTACAGGTAAGATGATCTCAGTTTTACAGATGAGGAAACTAAGGTTCCAGAATGTTTAGTAACTCCTATAAGGCCAATGGGAATCAAGGTTTGGAATCTACCTCTCTGTGATTTCAAAACTGTTACTCTCTATATTATGCCATAGTTTGGCTCCCCTCGTCATACTTCAGAATCATTACATAGCTCTGGAAACCCTCAAATAAACTATTAAGATTGCTAGGCCAGATGCTGGCTCTTCAGCATCCGCATTTGAACACTAGACCTGAGCAACTTTGGGCACCAATGGGACCGAGGCCTTCATGCTTCAGTTAACTGTGCATCAAAGAAACCTGCTGGAAGAGGGAGAGCATGCTTTACTTCCCACAATAGGATTTTGTTTAGATATAATACTGGTGCATTAGTGAAGTGCTCACTTTGAAAATCTATGTGTTTGACCTACTCAGTACCCCTCAGCCAATATTAATTTTAAAAAAATCAACAAGACAATGCATGGTCTTTTTTTTTATATATATTTTATTTATTTATTTGACAGACGGAGATCACAAGTAGGCAGAAAGGCAGGCAGAGAGAGAGGAGGAAGCAGGCTCCCCACCGAGCAGAGAGCCCGATGAGGGGCTCAATCCCAGGACCCTGGGATCATGACCTGAGCCAAAGGCAGAGGCTTTAACCCACTGAGCCACCCAGGTGCCCCAATGCACAGTCTTTTTATTGTCTGTTGTCCCTAGATCTCCAGGCCTTTTATGAAAAGGAACCAGTTATACCTTGCCCTACTACACAGGAGCCAGTATTTAATTTATTTATCAAGTTGGTAAACTGAGGCAGCTTAGCTCGTGACAGGATACACCCATGTACCTGTGTCCTCCCAAGGGAAAATGCTGGTGTAAATGCTGGTGTTGCCCATTTAGCACTGAACTGAGCAGAAGTCAGCTCCAGCAGGGGAGTGTTTTTCCCCCTCTAGGATCATGACTGTAGAGTCAGTAAACATGACAAAAGCATGTACTTTAATTAACAGTTACCTTCTGTCCCAACAGAAAACAAACTTCAGCTACAACAGTCACAACAACAGCAGGCTGAACACAGAGCTCTCTTGATGCAAACAAACCAGAATTGTTTTTTCTGTTGAAGACCAGTGGAGGTCAGTACAAGTGATTAGTAAGATCACTGGAACTGCTTTCTCCAGTGAGTCTGAGTTAGGATATAAAGGTTTCAGGAATGTGCAGTCGATGGGGTCCCTCACACTGTGTGTTGTGCATGAGTGGTTCACCACTCTTTCCTGTTAGTTACCATACTTCCTAGTTTAAGACCCTATTGATTGGAAACATCACCAATTTAATGAGAACTTTGAGAGGAGAATATAAAAAAGAGGCAGAGGAATACTAACTCATTAATTGAAAATATCGACCATCAGGTGCAGTTTGGGAAATGATTTTTTAAAAATCTCTGTGCATCTTGAAATCAAGGAAATGCTGTATCAATGCCTGATTAAAACTTATGAAGATCCTTACTAAAAACTCTTAGAGAACTGACAATTGCATCTTTTATTATTCCTAAATCATAATACCTCTATGAGGAGTCCTTTTACTTTTTTTTTTTTTTTAAGGTTTTTAAAATTTATTTGACAGAGAGAGGGCTCACAAGCAGGGGGAGGGGCAGAGGGAGAGAGAGAAGCAGATTCCCCCTGAACAAGGAGCCCGATGTGGGTCTCCATCCCAGGACCCGGGGATCATGACCTAAGCCAAAGGCAAACTCAACTGACTGAGCTATCCAGGTGCCCCATTTTTACTTTTGATATATATGCATATTAGCCTGCAAGTTTATTGAGTATTTACTATATGTCTGATACTGCACAGACACCATTTAATATAATCCCTATACCAATTCTATTTGGTAAATTCTTTTATCTTCATTCTGCAGGCACAGAAACTGGGGCGTAAGTAAAGAATGTGCTAAATATCAGGTGATCAGTAAATGACAGAGAGGTATGTAAGTCTAGATATGGAGATTCTGAAGTCCTCACCTCAGCTCTGCATCAGTTAAAATGTATTGGTTGTAGGCAACAGAAACTGGCCATGTCTACTATAAGCACAAAAAGGATTCCTAGAAGGGTGCCTGGGTGGCTCAGTGGGTTAAGCCTCTGCCTTCGGCTCAGCTCATGATCTCAGGGTCCTGGGATCAAGCCTCACATTGGGCTCTCTGCTCAGCAGGGAGCCTGCTTCCCTCTCTCTCTCTCTGCCTGCCTCTCTGCCTACTTGTGATCTCTCTCTCTGTCAAATAAATAAATAAATAAAATCTTAAAAAAAAAAGAATTCCTGGAAAGATGTGAGGATTAATATAAAGAAAAACTTGAGAGCCAATGAATCTCTAGGCATCTAAGTTTTAGGATCCGTAATCAAAGGAGCAAGACTGATACAAAGCGAAGGTCAAGCAAAGCTTTATTTCGCGCCAAGCATCGAGAATCAAACCAACCGGTCGGGGCTGTCTCTTATGAGGCGACCCTTCCCAGCCTCACAGACTAACTTTTATAGAGGTGGTTGAGCCTGGCTATACACAGGTGGCCAATGAGATTGCAATGCACAGAGAAAACTGCACAGTCATGCTAGGTCACACATGGGTGGCCAATTGAATTTCAATTTACCGTAGTAGATATATGCGCTCCCCACTGATTGGATGTCTCCACCTGGCCTGACCTGCCCTTGTATCTGGGCTTTGTAAGTAAGTTCCTTTGGGAGGGGCATGGTCAATCTAAGTTCACTGCATAAACACAAAATGGCTCCCTCTGGCTAAGTAGGCCCTTACATAAGTTGCAGAAATTGTTGGACAGTGTCTTTGGTTTCAATCATTGCTGTGAATCCACTCCAAACATTTTAAGTGTTTAGGTCACTGTAGACAAATTTCAGAGAAGAGCACACGGTTGTCTAACCTTGGGTCAACTTCCCACATTTTAACTATTGATGGGCAATGTGCCATTCTTAATAGTCTTTCCAAATTGAATCCAATGGTGGGATGCAAGTGATAGCCAAATCAAATAGTGTATTGTTACTATAAGAAGAGAAAATGGATGGTAGACAGTAAAGATCAAATGACCATTAAAAATGTTTTGTTGGAAAGGATCTCTTTTATGATAACAGAATTATATTTTTTTTATAATAGAAGGATACAGATTTAAATTTAAATTTAAAAAGATGCGGCACACTTTGATCCTATATCTTTATATTATGTCAACTTACCAACACATCAGGAGGCCAGCCCTCTTGCCATAGCACTAACAATTGTCCTCTTCACTTAATGTTTTGGTTCTGCCTTTTTGTTTATACTTGGACCTCACAGCAAGGATGACAGCCTAAATAAAATATCCAAGCTGTCTTTTAGTGTCTCCTTTAATTCATTTTTTTCTCCACTAATTATTGATGATCTAGTAGGTGCTAAGCAATGTACTTGGTTGTGAGTACATTTAATTCCCATGCTTATGGAATTTGTATTCTAAACACATTGGATAGGAAAACCCCAGGTAAACATAACTGTATTTTATTTTATTTTTGTAAACATATAATTTTAAATTTAATTATTACATTGACTATATCAGGTGATAGCCAGATTAATATCATCAGAGTATATCATTCTGTCCTTAAAGTTGTTTGAATATTAGATTTTTTTTCTTGAATTCTATATTTCCATTTCTTTAATAACCTAATGACCTTAATTTTAACCTCTGGAACATATTATGTATATGTATCTCTCATCCAGGTAAAAACCGGCAGATAATAAAGACAATTAGGAAACTATAGGTACTTCCAGAGTCATATTTTGCAAATACACATATTTTTTTAAGCAAGCCAAATGTAGCATCAAACTTGTCCCTGAACTAAACCATTGGCATTTTATTCAGGTCCAGTGCATAAAATGTATTACCATCTCTTATGAAGTGTTTTGTCAGACTTTTGACTGGATGACCTACTGAGGGCCCCGAAATGCTAAAATCATTCTACAGATGGGAAAATCAGGATATTGAATCTATCGACCTTTAAGATTTCTTCAAGTTTCAGAATTTCATTGTTTCATTATCATTATTTATGTAATAGAGTGACTTAGCAAACTAAGTTCCACTGAGACCACATATGCCAGCAAATTCCTTAATCTCACCAGCCAAGGCAATAGAATAGTAGAGCACTGTGAGTAAATAAATTAATCTATCTATTCGTTCAGCACCTATTTATTGAGTCCTCACTGTTTGCATAGTTTTCCAGGACATGCAGCATGAGTGGACTCACACATAATTCCAAGAGAGGATAATTCTGAAGGAGTGAAGATAATTCATTAGCCAATATCCAAATACAAGGGATCAGGAGAGATTTATATTTCACTTAGGAGTGCATATAAAGTCTGGAGGTATTTGCTCTCTATTTGTTCAAGTGATTTTAGTTAGTGTTGCTAATTGTTTTACAGCTCTTGTCTGTTGGTGGTTGTTCAGGAGGTTTTCAAAGATGCCTTAGGGATGACATACCCCTCCTTTCTTTAAAAGGACACTGTCACTCTTCAACAAATGGTGCTGAGAAAATTGGACAGCCACATGTAGAAGAATGAAACTGGACCATTTTCTTACACCATTCACAAAAATAAACTCAAAATGGATGAAAAACCTAGATGTGAGATAGGAATCCATCAGAATCCTAGGGGAGAACACAGGTAGCAACCTCTTCGACCTAGGTCATAGCAACTTCTTCTAAGACACGTCTCCAAAGGCAAGGGAAACAAAAGCAAAAGTGAACTATTGCAACTTCATCAAGATAAAAAAGCTTTTGCAGAGCAAAGGAAATAGTCAACAAAACCCAAAGACAACCTACAGAATGGGAAAAGATATTTGCAAATGTCTTATCAGATAAAGGGTTAGTATCACAGATCTATAAAGAACTTACCAAACTCAACACCCAAAAAACAAAAAAATCCAGTCAAGAAATGAGCAAAGACATGAACAGACATTTCTCCAAAGAAGACATACAAATGGCCAACAGACACATGAAAAAATGCTCTGCATCACTTGGCGTCAGGGAAATACAGTTCAAAACCACAATGAGATACTACCTCACACCAGTCAGAATGGCTAAAATTAGTAAGTCAGGGAACAACAAATGTTGTCAAGGATGCAGAGAAAGGGGAATCATCTTACATGGTTGGGAATGCAAACTGGTGCCACCACTCTACAAAATAGTATGGAGGTTTCTCTAAAGGTTGAAAACAGAGCTACCTACAACCCAGCAATTCACTACTAGGTATTTACCCAAAGGATACAAACATAGTGATTTGAAGGGGCACATGCACCCCAGTGTTTATAGCATCAATGTCCATAATAGTGAAACCATGGAAAGTGCCCAAGTGTCTATTGACAGATGAATGGATAAAGAAGATGTGGTATATATATAGAGAGAGTGGAATATTACTCAGCCATCAAAAAATTGAAATCTTACCATTTGCAATGACATGGATAGAACTAGAGAGTATTATGCTAAGCTAAATAGGTCAATCACAGAAAGACAATTACCATATGACCTCACTGATATGTGGAATTTAAGAAACAAGACAGAAGGTCATAGGGGAAGGGAGGAAAAAGTGAAATAAGACAAAACCAGAGAGGGAGACAAACCATAAGAGACTCTTAATCATAGGAAACAAACTGAGGGTTGCTGGAGGGGAAAAGGGTTGGGGGCGGAACAACTGGGTGTAATGAGCACTGGGTGTTATATGAAACTGATGAAGCATTGAGCTCTACCTCTGAGACTGATAATATACTATATGTTAACTAATTGAATTTAAATAAAATAAAATAAATAAAAGAACAGTATAAAATGGAAAGATAGGACTGTAATTTTTTTATGTTCCTGACTTAACACTGATAACCAGTGAGTTAAATACATAAACTAAGTGCTGTCAATTATTGCATAAAAGACGAATGAGAATTTCTAGTAAAGATGGCAACATACCTTCTGAAAAAAAATGAGTGACTTTTCTTCTATATGAATGAGACCTGTAGCCGTAATATCCAGTATTTTTGCAGTTCCTCTAATATACTCGAAAGTGAGGTAGATTTTCTTTCTCTGAGAATTTAGAACAAAAACTTGCCCCCATGCACAGTATCTTTTTCTTCATGAAAAAATTATTACGTATCCCATTTAAAACTTCTTAGTTAATCTTAATAATTACATATTAGCTAGGATACTAATAAACATGCTGGCCAGAAATAAGAAGCTTTATTTAGCCCTGGATATTGGCCACTGCTTCTGTTAGAATTAGGGCCAGTGATGGAATCCTGGGGTCCTGGAGTCTAGCCATTCTTTCTCTTCTTGTTAAATCACACTTGGCTCTGATGTGAGTGTAAGATGTTGGGCAGATGTTATCAAATATGCTTCAATGAGAGGGGATCATAAAGCTCTTAAGTCATTTATCCTTCTAAATGTCAAGTAACTAAATTGATATTCCCATCTGCTTAAAACCTTACTGGGAAGAAAGGAAAATGAGGAATGGAAATTCTAATTTTCTTTCAAAATGACTTCAGTGTGTTATCATGCCAGGAACATCTATTTTTGATGTTTCAAGTTTAGAAAAGAGAGATGGATAACTTTAGCGACTCTTTTAATTTTTTTTTCTTTGAAATGCCAAATAATTATGTGCATTCTCTACACCCCTGATTGAAAGCAACAGGGTTGTCCTTTAAAGAAAAAAGTGATAAAATGTTAGGTTAAAAATGGCAACCGGTCTGCCATTGTTGTGAGTTCTTTCCATAGTTGCCTTTCTTTCTTTTTCATTATCACAGCTGAGAGCCGTCTTTTTTCTTGCCTCTGCCCTCCCAACCAGCATGACCTCAATTTTCATCCCTGGGTGTGAGTTCTCTCTCAATTGTGCTCCAAGTTTATGCTATAAATAGTTTGGAAATGTAGATTGTGCCCAGCATTTTATGTTTACTTATTTACCTATTGCATCTTTTGTAAATAAGATGCAATATGTAAATGTGTGTTTATATATTTATATGCTGCATTTAATTACCAGTTGTATAGTGCATATTTACAACATTAAAAGTATAGAAACCAAATCACTGAGACAATTATTGCTGGCATCCAAGAAAGTGCTTCTAGCTAATGTATATTAAGTAATTGCCATGAGCCAAGCACTACTCTGAGTGATTAAGCTATGCATTCAGACCTTTAGTCCCCTAATACTATGAGGTAGGCAGTATTACTATTCCCATTTCACGGATGAGGAAAATGAGACATGGAGTGGTTAAGAAAGCTCTCAAAGATAACAGAACTAGCCAGTGGCAGAGCAGGAATTAGAACTCAGGCCTACTGGCTCTTAGCATTTGTATCAGTTTCCTGTTGCTACTACAACAAATTTGTAAAACCTCAGTGGATTAAACAATACAGTTATATTATCTTACAGCTCTGGAAGTCAGAAATCTGACTTTTTAATAGATAATCCATTGCCTTTCCAGCTTCCAAAGGTCATTTGCTTCCCTTGGCTCATTGTCCTGTTCTCCATCTTTATAGCCGGCAAGAGCAGTGTCAAACTGAGTTTTTCTTATGTTGTCAACTCTCTGGTTTTATCTGCCTCTTCCTTTTTCCACCTGTAAGGATCCATGTGAGTATCTTGGGTCCACACAAACAATCTAGGATAAACCACCTATTTCAAAGTCAGCTCATTAGAACCTTAATTCTATCTTCCATTTTAATTTCTCCTTGTCATGTGATATAACATATTCAGAGGTCCCACAGATTAGAATGTGTACTGTTTGGGGTGCCATTATTCTACCTACCACAGTGCTATAGACTGAAGATTTGTGTCCCCTCAAACATTAGGTTGAAACCTAATCCCCAATGTGAGGGTATTTGGAGTTGGGATCTTTTAGAGGTGTTAAGGGCTCTAGATTGGTGCCGATAGAAAACAAAACCCAGAGTGCTCCCTTGCCCCTGCCATGTGAGGACACAATGAAAAGACAGCTCTCTGTAAGCTAGGAAAAGAGAGCTTTCACCAGACCTTGAACTTCCCAGCCTCCCAAACTATGACACATGAATTTTGGTGGTTTATAAGCTATTCAGTCTATAGTGTCCTGTTATGGCAGCCAAAATGAACTAAAACATAGCTTTTGCCATTATACCACACTGCCTCACTAAAGATTGCCTTAATAATATTAGCTACCTTTTATAGAACAGATTAGGTTTTATTCCACATATTTACACTCTGTCCTCACTGAAGGCAGGCAAACTAAAAACGGATGAAAAAAAACAGTTTCAGAGAATTGAATCCCTTATGCATAGTAAATGTGAGAGGTGAGGTGGGGGTTTGAATCTAGGTCTATCCACTCTAAAACTCTTGTTCTTTCCTCTACTGTGAAGTTTCAGCTAACTTGTCTGTCCTTGTATTTGGATTTTTAAAGATTGATTGATTGATTTTAGAGCGCAAGGAGGGAGAGAGGAAGAGGGAGAGAGAGAATCTTAAGCAGACTCCCCACTGAGCATAGAGGCCACGGCCAGGCTCCGTCTCATAGCCCATGAGATCACATGGAGTCGAAATCATGAGTCAGACACTTAACCTACTGACCTACCTTGGTGCCCCTATATTAGGATTTTTTTTTAAAGATTTTATTTATTTATTTGTGAGAGAGAGTGAACAAGACAGAGAGAGAGAGAGAGAGAGAGAGAGAGAGCGTAATGGAGGGAGGAGCAAAGGGAGAAGGAGAAGCAGACTCCTGGTTGAGCAGGGACCCTGATGCAGGGCTTGATCCTCGGACTCCAGGATCATGACCTGAGCTGAAGGCAGATGCTTAACTGACTGAGCCACCCAGGTGCTCAGGATTTTTAGATAATAAAGTTATTATGACCCTTTTAAAAAAATAAAAAAATAAAATAAAATCTTTCTTAAATTCAGAGCCTGTTCCTTGCTTTGGTAAACATAGTTGACTGAAATTGCTATGGACTGGTACAATGCCTCACATATTGAAAGATAAGATTGGACTTTTCCCTTGATGATGCAGGAAGCTATGTCTGAAGCTACACATGTAGGGACCAATGTCATTGTCCTTAATTATCACGGTACAATGATGTAGAAATAACTCTGAAGACTTGAATATATTAGGCCATGCATGTCCTTGTGTGTGTTTGTATGTTTTGTGTTTCCTCATCTGTGAAACGGATATGATAACATCTACCTTAAAGGGTTGTGAGAATTATAAATGATAGATTTAAAGGAACCTGTCTGGCAAAGAATTGACTCTTAATATTGGTAGCAATTAGTGGAATTTCAAAAAGTAGGTCTCTGGTGTCTTGGCTTTTTGTGATTACATATGCCTTCTGATAGTGTAATAATAAAAACCCAAATGTTTGGAAAGGCTGTATTGATCAAGTTTGGGTTAAATTCTTTATGAGTAATTAACCATCTGGAAGAATTCAGAGGAGGGATGCAGGAAAACCATGGCAGGGACAGTCTTAGTCAGGGTTTGTGGGAATGACAGAGGCCAGTATTCCAGCAGACCTGTCGCTCAGGTCCATGTAGACTTCTGTTTGAAGTTAAAACCCTCAAAATTATGATAGTATGGTGTCATAATTGTAAGACATTCATACCCTACTGAAGTCTAACAGCTCCTTGTTCTCTCTCTTCAAACATGAAATACCATATTGTACCAACTAAACCTTTTATCAGATCAACTCTTCTCCATCATCCCTTACCTCAGAAAAGAATCTTTTAGGAATTAATACCTTTGGTACTATAGCATGTCTGCAGGGGTGTTATACTCACTCATACCAAAAACTTTGGCATTATCTTTGACCAACTCCCAGTGAGAACCTCATCTTATTCCTCCTCTGACTCTTTAGGCAAATCCTGAAAATTCCACCTTCAAAATACTCCAGAATTCCACTCCTTCTACTACCATACCACTCTTTGGATCTGTACTCTTTGATAGAATCAGTTTCATTCAGAAGACAATCTGAAGTCCCTTTGGACGTTTGTAAGTCTACACAGGATGTGGTCCCAGGTCACTGCTCTTGGGGTCTCAGCTCATATTCTTTCCGCTTTCTCACTGAGCCCCAGCTACACTTGTCTCCTTACTGCTGCCTCAGGCCCTTTGCATTTGCTGGTCCATCTACTTATAATGATCTTCTCTGTATGTCTGCATGGGCCAGGTCCTTCACCTCCTTCTTGTTATTGCTCAAATATTACATTTTCAGAAAGCCCAAACCCTATTTAATTTATCCTTTCCTGTGTTTGACCCCCATAGTACACCATATATTATCAAGTCTTTGGTATCAATGATTATGAGATGCAACTTTTGTGTATGTACTGTGAGAAAAATTGAAGAAACAATTAACATGTACTTGATTGTAAGATGAAGCCTGATTTCAGAGATATTAGAAATGTACAAAACAATATGCATTTTAGGATTAACAAATACAACTGTACATTATTTCAGTTATTTATTTTGTTTGTAGTGTATCCCCTTCCACTATGAGATAGGCTTTATTAGGGTAAGGATAGATTTATGATTTTATACTGTTTTCTTCCCCAGCATCTGAATCAGTGCCTGAAACACAGTTAATGTTTAATAAATATTTGTCAAATAAGTGAATAAGCATGATTTCCAGGGGCATTAGTCATAATCTTGCCCTCTAAGAGTTCGCTGTATAGTACTAATTGACAAAACAGGGTGCATGTAACAATAAAGTCTCTCTGCATATAACTTGTCATTTTCTCAAAGTAACTCAACATACATTTTCTCCTTTGCTTATTACCTCCATGTATAACATGGTGTAGAGAAAAAAAGTGCCATGCCCAGGAGTGGCTATGGTCAGAGAAGGGCTCTGTTGTGACTCAGAGATGATCTTTTCCTCCCCTATGCTATACATGATTGAAAATTCCTATGGGGAAAAATTAAACTAAATGAACAATGTTGGTGAATTGATTGCTGCACTGATTTACTTGGGTCAGTCTGCCAAAGTAGGCCAATACTGGTGGATTCAGGGGCATGATTGATGGTGGTCAGTTACAAAATGTTAACCCTTGTGCCTACCACATAAAACTGGCCAGGGAATTGATGAGACTTGGTGGTCATGAAAATCATCACATGGTCAACAGAAATGCTAAAGCCAGGGCAGGCCTATAGGAAATGTTGGAAGCAGATTGGAAATTAAAAGACAAGAAAAATTAGATAGATGATGGATAGATAGATAGATAACATGCCTTTAGGTGTATTTAAAACAAAACTTCAAATAAATACATGTCGTGGTATAAAAGTACGTGGTATCAAAGTAAGAAAATAATATTTTTCTATACTTAAGCATTTTTAGTTTAGTTTAGTTTTTTTTTTTTAAGATTTTATTTACTTATTTGGCACAGGGAGAGAGAGCACAAGCAGGGTGAGTGGCAGGCAGAGGGAGAGGGAGAAGCAGGCTCCCTGTAGGGAGCCCGATGTGGGACTTGATCCCAGGACTCTAGGATCATGACCTAAGCCAAAGACAGATGCTTAAATGACTGAGCCACCCAGGTGTCCTTATACTTAAACATTTTTTTAAAGGATTTTATAAGGAGCAGGAGGAGGAGGCGGGGGGAGGGGGAAAAAGACAGAAAGAAAGGAAAGAAGGAAGGAAGAAAGAAGGGAAGGGAGCACCTGGTGGTTCAGATGGTTAAGCATCTTCCTTCAGCTCAGGTCATGATCCCAGGGTCCTGGAATTAAGCCCCGCCTCAGGCTCCCTGCTCTGTACAGAGCCTGTGTCTCCCTTTCCTTAAGCCTTTCCCACTGTTTGTGCTCTCTCCGTCTCCATCTCTCAAATAAATAAATAAAATATTTTTTTAAAAAAGAAAAAAGGGACAACTGGGTGGCTCAGTCATTAAGCATCTGCCTTCAGCTCAGGTCATGATCCCAGGGTCCTGGGATGGAGCCCCACGTTGGAGTCCTTGCTCAGCAGGAAGCCTGCTTCCTCCTGCTTGTGTTCCCTCTCTCGCTATCTCTCTTTCTCTCTGTCAAATAAATAAATAAAAATCTTTTAAAAAATAATAAAATTAAATTAAAAAAGAAAAATGTTAAATAGCTAAGTTCCCTACAACTTTTCCCATGCCCATATTTCCAGCAGTAACAATAATCATTAACAATTGGTTTTTACACACATATTCTAAACCCACTCAACTACATGTACCCACAGTGTTACACAGGTGTTTTGTGTTCAACAAAAATAGTATTCTACTATACATAAATTTTCATAAATTGTCTTAATCACGCAAATGGATCTTCCACAAGAATATATATAAATTACACTTCTTTTTAGAAGTTATATATTATTAAATAGTATGGCTGTATTCTGATTAGTTTAGCTAGCCTTCATTATTTCATGTATGTGTGTTTCTCCCACTGT
Source organism: Lutra lutra (assembly GCF_902655055.1). Lineage (NCBI taxonomy): Eukaryota > Metazoa > Chordata > Mammalia > Carnivora > Mustelidae > Lutra > Lutra lutra. The sequence continues at coordinate 93,442,784 of NC_062287.1, read as the reverse complement.
GTATAATTCACCAATGCTGCATAAGTATTCTTTAAATATATTTTTTCCTCTTTTCATTGTTTTCTTATGAAGGTCTCTTTTCATACACATTCCTTAGTTGTGTATTGTATATTTACATCCTGAGATGGAGGATAAAAGTTACAAAAGGGAGGGGGTCCTGGGTGGCTCAGTTGGTTAGGCATTTGACTCTTGATTTCAGCTAAGGTCATGATCTCAGGATCCTGGGATGGAGCCCCGCTTCAGGCTCTGTGCTTAGTTGGGAGTCTGCTTGAGGATTCTCTGTCTTTCTCTCCCCCTTTGCTTCTCCCCCCTACTCATATGTGGTCACTCTCTTTAAAATAAGTAAGTAAATCTTTAAAGATGTACAAAAGATAAAGCAGTCAGCAGTAGTAAATGTATGTTTGACCTAAGAGCAAACTGGTTTTTTAAAACTATCTTTTATAAACAAGCAAAACAAAGACAAAAACAAAACCATCTTTTATATATTTGTTTGTTTTTACATTGATAAAGCCTATTTCAAAAAATTGAATAGTAAAATCTTAGATTATATATATATATATGCATAGTATATATTACTTAGATTATATAAATAAAAATATATATTTATTATTTATATGTATCTATTATATATTTATTTTATATATTATATATAACTTTATATAATATATGATATATATGTAATATATATATATAATTTTACATACAGGTCCAGTCTGACCTCCCACTTTGTGAAGAACCCTTTCCTGTAGACCTTCATACCTTCTCATTAGCTTCATTCTCTGCCTGACAACCTTTGGCTCCTCATCTAAATAACTTCATCCTTTAAAACTCAGTTTGTGACACTGCTCCAAGAACCATTCTCTGATCATCCCAAGGAATTAAGGTGTCCCTCTAGTTCCCTGAAAGTGCCCTGTGTTTGCACTGATCGGTACATTTTCCAGTCACTGCTGTTGTGACTGTGCATGTGTTTACTTGCTTTTTCTGCTAGATTATAAGTGTTCTCATTGGAGGAAATCCATCTTCTTCATTCACTTCTGTGTTTCTAAATGCATGAAATGATGTCTAGAGAAGCATCAACACTTCTTTTTCTAGTAGAATAAATGAATGAACACATACATTATCTTTTTTTTTTTCTTTTCTTGGCTAATATGTGTATTTGATATTTTAATAAATGCATGTGGTGTGTATGTGTCAGTTCGAGGAGTAGAATGCTGGTTGGAAAAATGGCATTTAACTTTAGATAACACTAACCAATAAGATAATGATTGTGGAAAAAAAGGGAGAGGTGGTTGTTTTTGCAAGGCTAGCTCTTTCATTTGCTTCAGTTTATTGATGGAGAGAGGTAACACAGGTTTCATTCTGTTTGCTATTTCTATGTGAAACCATGCAGCTCAGCTCTGCAGTATCTGTCTCATTAAAGAGTTATCTTAAGAAAACAACTCAGCAGCTGTCAGGGGAGTGCCAAAATGAGTCATTGATTTGCAATCAGTATGACCAGTGCTAATGGATTCACCTATATCTCGGGTCCTCTTAGAGCTCACCCTCTTGTCACACAGCATAGCACTTTGGCTGCTAGCTTTGAAGTGAGGAATGTCACTTCACTAAGACCTAAGCTTTCTGCCCCTCTATCACCAGGTTTCAGCCCCGAGGATAAATTTCTACCTTTCAGTCAAATATGTGTCACTAGAGCTAAGGGTTAAAAGATTCATCTCGATATTTTCTCTACATCAACTGTGGTGGTAAATACATTCTCATGTAAGCACCTGCGGTTCTATTTATGTGGGAAAATGAGCCCAAATTTGGAATTCTACCAAATTCCAGGTAGTTCAACATAATCCTTGTGTTAATTATTTTTTTTTTGTTATGAAATAGCCAAGGAACCTAAGAAACCATCTAATTTTACTTCCGTGGAAACTGAAGTCCAAAGGGCTAAAAGAGTCTCTGTAGTCTTTCCACCAGAATAGGCTAAATCAAGTTTTGAATTTGAGACTGATCCCCTTCCCCTTCTGTTCTAGAAACAGATCCTTTCCTCTTTTTCTCCATTATAGTCTGGTCCTGGAGATTAATATGACTGGTTGGTGAATAATCAGGATGTTCAGTGGTTAGGGCACTTCTTTAAGAATAGCCATCCTGGATCTTTTTTTTTTTTTTTTTTAATTCCCTCTTCTTCTATTTTTAGAAGCAGTATAGTACAGCCTTTATGTGTAGAGGTTCTGAAGCCAGACTATACAGGTTAGAATCCGGGATTCATCTCTTAGTAACTAGAGGAGGAGCATGTGTCCTTGGTTTAAAAAAGTAGTATAGTCATAGCATCTACTTCATGTGGTCACTGAGTTTAAAAAAGTCCAAGTCTTGTATGTAGAACAGTGACTGACACAAACCAAGCTTTCCCTAAATAGTGCCTGTTCTTATTCAGCGGAGTTTGTGGGAATGGAATGGGAACTTCTGCCTTTCTTTGTCACCCTTCATATTTAGAGTGGGAGTAAGCTTTCATTTTACTATATATTTCTCAGGTTTTCAACTCCATCCCCTTTGTTACAAGATAATCTTAGGTCATGTGTAATCTATGATTTGTAAAGGAAATAACATAGGATGGTATGGAGGCTAAGAGCATGGGTTTGAGTGTCAGTCATACTGCATTTGGAATGACTGGAATCAGCCCATTTGTTGGCCAGAACTGAAGTCCAAAGGTTTTCAGAATGTTTTTTGTATCCACATGACATGCATTGTAATTTCACAGAGGACCAAGGGACCCCCTTTATAGCAAAGATGGTATAAAAGTGTATAAATGTGTATGGAATCCACTTGTGCTTTCTTGCATCACACCACCCAGAAATTGCTGGCCTAATAGAGCCACAGACTGAACTGTTGAAGAAATAGGTGGGGCACCAACTTGGAGATAATACCTTGTGAGGCTGGAGTGTGGCCCTTTAGGACATCACATGCTACTTATATCAACATCCATTATGTGATGCTATGTCTCCAATAGGTAGAATATGTAGGTCCAAGAAACAATAGGTGGGGGCCAGAAGGACTGCCCTTTCCATTATTTCCATTGATCCACTTCAGGAGTTTATGATCCACACCCCCTTGACTCTGTGCTCTTCTGGATTAGAAGTTATGTTTCTCAAAGAGGGAAATGCTTCCACCAGACAACCAGCAAGAGAGCTACTGAATTTTGAACCAAGACTGCCACTCTGGCATTATGTGCTCTTCTTGCCAGGGGACCAATAGGGAAGAATAAATGCCACAATAGGGAGACTTGAGCTGGACCATGAATGAGTGCTATCACACAGTAGAAGCAGGAAGAAATATGTTAGGCATCCACTTGGATATCTCTAAGTTCTCCATAGCCCAATATCGATGATACATGGACAAGTGCCATGTGACCAGTGCTTTAAAAATGACATGGGAAGCAGAGATACGGACTACTCGAGTGAGAGTCTTATTCACCCCACATACTGAGCCACCTTGACCAGGAGATGCAAGCTTTGAGGGAGGGAATCTAGATTGGGTAGTCATGGATGAAGATAATGGTAATCAGTTGCAACTTCAGGACCAGTGATAACAGTGGGACTGCATTTCATCCTACTACCACCCTTTTGTGAGTTTTTCCAACAGAAGAGGCCTACCAAAGCCTTGAATTGATATGGCTCAAGTGGATTTAAGTGACATAAAGGGAAGACTGTCATAAATTCTGTGTTGTGCTGCACCAATATCTCCTTTAGGACTGGTAGAGTCACCCAAGTGGTGATTAGGTTGCTGGCTGAAAACTTTCTGTGCTCAGGTGAAGAAGGTTGGCTAACCTCAAATCACACTGCCTTTCAGGGTATCTCATAACCAATTACTGATTGTCATTGTGGGATAAAGCCTAGACCTCTCAACCTAACTTATGACAACTCTAAAGGACTAGCCTAGTTCCAGAGCTTCTGGTAGTGTTGGCTGAGGCCTTAGTTGATACTATAATGAAGCCTGATTTCTCTTTCTATTGAGTCCTCCTTGTTTTTCTTTTTGTTCCAGGCATTGATCCTAAGAGCAGTCCCTAATATAAACCCCTGCATGCAAATCTTTATCTAGAGTTCCTGAGGACTTATGCCAATGATATGGCCTGAATATATACCTGTATAAGTAGGAAAACAAGATAGGCACAAGGCATACATTTCAATAGTAATTGTAAGGATAAAATCTCATTAACAAAACTGGTCTGTTCATAGAGTAAACTATGGCACCCTCAATACAGTACCACATAACTATCAAAAAGAATGAAGATCTCTGTGAAGTATATGGGGATATTTTATATTTTAAAAAGAAAAAGAAAATAAAGGTGAAGAACAATATATATAATATACATTTCATATGGAAGAAAAGGAAATAAAAATATGAAAACCATTTACCAATTTTGATGTAATAATTAATAAAATAAAGAAGATGGCTACATATAGGGAATTGGTATGAATTAAAAAAGAGATAATGCATGTATTGGATGGAGCACTGGGTGTTATACACAAACAATGAGTCATGGAACACTACATCAAAAACTAATGGTGTACTTTACGGTGACTAACATAACATAATAAAAAATTATAAAAAATAAAATAATAACCTTTGATACATGTAAACATTTCAGAGTCAAAAAATAGAGATAAATTTGAAAATATAACAAATCTTAAAATTGAATTCAAATGCCAATTTAAAAATATAAAGCATATGATTTATTTTTAAAATTTTTTTTAAAGATTGCATTCATTTATTTGAGAGAGAGGGTGCACAAGCCAGGGGTGGGGGGCAGAGGGAGAGGGAGAAGCAAACTCCTTGCTAAGCACGGAGCCAACAGGGCTCAGTCCCAGGACCCTAGGATTATGACCCAAGCTGAAGGTAGCTGCTTAACTGACTGAGCCACCCAGAAGCCCCTAAACATAAAGCATGTTAAATTGAAAACATAAACACATAAAGGCAGTAATTATTTCAAGGAAGTATGGAATACAATAGTCTATCCCTCATAAGATGTATTCTAGTGGGGAAAAAAAAATAAACAATTTAGATTTTACTTAGTGGGATTATTAATAGTAATTTTGATACTGAAAGTTGGATTGCTATAAAATAGAGCAAATAATTAACTTCTGATATCATTAGTAACAATGGGAAAGAATGTGTGAAAATAAAAGATATTTTGAAAATTTCTTTAATGTTAACTTTGAATTAGAGATATCTGAGTTCAGAATTTAAATGTATATGAATATCAAATATGTATATTTGATATATTTGAAATAAATAATATATATTCTATATAGTATATTTTAAATCTGTAAAATTGGCATAAATATATAAATAATAAACATATATTAAATAATGTTTGTAGAATTCAAACATTCCTAATTCAAAATTAACATTTAGTTAATAATAAATAATTTTTTAGAGGGGCAGAGAGAGAGAGAATCTTAAACAGAGAATCCACTGGGTATGAAGCTGAAAGCAGGTCTCAGTCTCACAACCCTAAGATCATGACCTGAGCTTACATCAGGAGTCAGACATTTAACTGACTGAGCCGCTCAGACGCCCCAATAATAAATGCTTTTAAATTAATATATTGAATTATTCAAATCATTTCAAAGTATCACCCCACAGAGTGCTTATTCAGTACTAATTAGAAAGCATACCTTTACAATAGAGAGATGAGGCTGTTACCTTGTGAGGGCAGACTCAAAGGTGACCCCCATGATCCTTGCATCTTGATGTTCATGACCTTATGTAATTCCCTCTCCTTGAATGTGGGCAGAAGTTGTGACTTGTTTCCTAATAAACAGAATACACCAAAGGTAATAGAATGTACCTAATTATGTGTATGTGATTACATTACACAATACTATATAATATCTGTCTTGCTGAGAACTTCTTTTCCTTGATGGCTTTGAAGTAGCAAATTTCCATGTTTTGAGCTGGCCTATGGAGAAAGCCACATGGCAAGGAACTGAAGGCTGCCTCCAGCTAAAAGCCCCCAAGACCCTAGGATCTTTGGTCTGGCAGCCTTCAAGAAGCTTAATGCTCCCAACAACCATATGAGTTTGGAGTAGATCCTTCCCCAGTTGAGCCTCAGATGTGACCATATTCTTGTCCTTTGTCTTGATTGCTCCACTCGAGACTCTGAAGAAGACCAAGCTCGCCATGCCCAGACTCCTGATCCAGAGAAAATATGAGATAATAAATATGCATTGTTTTAATCTACATTTGTGATCATATTGTTAAGTAGCATTACATAACTAATCATATACCTCGACAAAGTGATAAAAGTGATAACAATTAACATCACTAATATTAGCACATTTAAAAATTTAAAATGTGATTTCATGTGACATCTCCAATATCATCTATGAAGTGAATACTTTTGCCAAAAATACTTAACTCAGAACTCTTCAAGTCCTTAGATCTAATTTCTAGGTTGGAGAAAATATAGATGACAGAATGACAAAGTAAGTGAAACTGTGAGGAAACAGAAAAGTCCCAGAATATTGTATTATTTATGTCAGCAGGCCTGAAAATGGAGGTGGGGAAGTGGCAGAGAGCTAGTCTAGATTAAAATACTGATAGAGGCAAAAGGGTCAAAATGAAATGTGTAAGGTTTGTTTTGTTCCTATCGGTGCAGTACAGTACAATAAAATTTAAAAAATAAACCATAGGAAAAACAACTTGACAATTGGGGAAAATGTAGACATTAATTATACATCAGATGATATTAGGAAATGGTTGGAAATATTCTTAGTTTTGATAACATTATTGTCATTATGTGATATAATGTTCTTATGTGAAGGAAAAAGACCTCCAATGGGTCTCCTCGACTTCTAGCACTTCACTTTGGTCACCAATGTGTGGATTTTTCCCACACTGCAAGCAATTCTGTATCACCAGCTGGGTATCCTACAATTTAACTCTATCAACTCTTACAATATCTACCTGGAAGCAGAGTCACCTCCCACAGGTTAGGGGTTCAGTTCTACAAAACTGCTCCTCCACCCTTCCTCCCTTTTCAGATTCCAATGACAAATTCTGGTTGTTGCCTGTTCTTCTAATTGACTGGCTGTTAGTCACAGTTTTCTACAACTCCCTCCTCTCAGTTTCAATTAATTTGCTAGAGCATCTCTCAGAAGTCAGAAAAATAGGATATAACACAGGAACAGCCAATGGAAGGGATGCATAGGGCAAGGTATGTGGAAAGAGGCATGGAGTTTCTGAGCCCTCTCTGGGGATGCTCCCCTCTCAGCATTTCTAGGTGTTCACCAATGCCAGAAGCTCTCAGGATCTTTCATTCAGGACGTCTATAGAGGCTCTATTGTATAGGGACAGCTGATTAGATTATTGGCCCCTGGTGATTAATTCCCTCTCCCCACACTGGAGGTTGGAGAGGCCCCTGAAAATGCCAACCCTCTTACCACATGGATGGCTTACCTGGCAACCAGTCCTCATCCTTAAAGGCTTCCTAGAAGTCACCTCATTAACATAAATTTAGGTGTGGTTAAAAGGAAACCATTATGAATAACAAGACACCCCTTTCCCCTTTATTGTTCCTGACTGATTTCAGGAATTAGGATGTTTTGAAAGCAAAAGACCAAATATTATAACAAAAGATCCTCCCATTGCTCTAATTGCTTAGGGAATTGCAAGGGTTTTAGGAGCCTGTGAGCCTGGAACAGGGACAAAGACAAAAATAGATATTTCTTATTATACATCATAAGATCACACCTTATTAGAAATTGGAAGTTAGGGTGCTTGGGTGACTTGGTTGGGCCACTGCCTTTGGCTCAGATCATGGTCCTGGAGTCCCGGGATTGAGTCCCACTTTGGGCTTCCTGCTCAGCAGGTAACTTGCTTCTTGCTCTCCTCCCTGCTCCTGCCCTCTCTCATGATCTCTGTCTCTCTCTTTCTCTAAGGAAGAAGGAAAGAAAGAAAGAGGGAGGGAGGGAGGGAGGGAGGAAGGAAGGAAGGAAAGGAAGGTAGAAAGGAAGGAAGGGAGGAAGGAAGGAAGGGAGGGAGGGAGAAAGAAAGAAAGGAAGAGAGAAAGAAAGAAAGAAAGAAAGAAAGAAAGAAAGAAAGGAAATTGGAAGGTAGTAGGCATGAAGTATCCTGATGATTGAACTTCCTTTCAAAAGGTTCATCAAAATGTGCGTGTGCGTGTGTGTGTGTGTAAAGACAGAATGTTAGCAATTGTTGAATGTAGATAAGCACATATTTTGCTATACTTTCAACTTTTCTGTATATTAGAAACAAAAGTGGAAGAACAAATTGTTGGTGTTTAAGCATGTTGTCAGAAGTCCAGTTTCGCACAAAAGCGTGTTGTTGACAAGAGGCACTCACTAAAATTATAAAACAAACCAAAAACCGAAACAAAACAGAAGTCCAGTACACCTAGAGGTTTGGACCTACTTCCTTCTTGTATGTAACTTATTCTCTGGGGTCAGCCCACAGCCTTTGTAATGTTATTTTACCCAACTTTTCCAGATTAGTTTTTATTGTTTTTGTTTTTAATGTCTAGCAGTCATTTTGACGTCTTGATTGTATGTAATTATCAGGGTCTTATCTTGTCTGAAAGGGTGAAATACTTAAGTCTGCTTTTTTAAAGTTCCAAAAATGCAGCCCAATCTAGCAATTTCATTTATTTTTACTTTGGGCATTTGTGTACAAAGACACATAGTTGATAGGGAAGCCAAGACCGCTTGTTCAGAGCACTAGTGTTGTCTAGGAAGGGTCATGTTGTAATACACCTGGAAGGGATACCTGCCAGTTTCTTCCTATTAATGGATTTATGGAAATTCACAGAAGGCAAATGATAATATTAATAAAATATAAGAAGTTCAGGTAGATTGGAAAATGCGGCCTGGTGATCTACTAATGATTACAGAGATGTGAGCATGTAAAAAACTAAAAAGGTGCTGTGCGGCACTACAAGATGGAGTTTTGCCATTCCCGCCCATGACATTAAAGTATATTCTCTGTCTCTACCTCTTGCCCTTTCTGCCTCTTCTTTTCCTTCCCTTTTTCCTTCCCTCCCCAAACTGGCCTTAAGTTGACATTCTTATCTTAACCCTTAAAGCCTTTGTCAGAAAAAGTGGGTATCTTTGGTTCTGTTTTGTTTGGAGGAGGAAACCTTACCTTCTTGCTTTATTAGATGTACTTTGCAGATGGAGAACTGATTATAAAAATCATTTAAAATCGGGCCAACAAAAGTCTTGTAAACAAAAGGAGTATTTGTTAATGATAATAAATAAAAATCAGGTACTTAAATGTAACGATTTTTCCAAAATGGACCTTCAAAATTTTGACTGGTCTGGAAGGAAAATGTAAACAATTCTGAATTTTTTTCAATTTGGCATGGAAGTCATTGAGGTAAGAGTATGTGACAAACTGGGGGTGGTAATATGTCTATTGGGGAAAAGGGAAATAGAAATGGACTTCCTTTAATTGGCCTAGGAGACAATTACTGTAGTATTTTTTAAAGATTTTATTTATTTATTATAGAAAGAGAGTGTGTGTGTGAGTGCACACGTGGGCTCATACATGTGAGGGGAGAGGCAGAGGGAGAGAGAAAGAGACAGAAGCTCCATCAGGCTCCCCACTGAGTGTGGGGCTGGATCTCTTGACCCTGAGATCATGACCTGAGCTGAAATCAAGAGGTCGCTCTACTAAGCCACCCAGGTGCCCCAGAATTTACTATAGTATTAACTCAACTGGAGTCTGGCCCCAAAGTAGTAACTTTTTCATTTCTTTAGCACCATGATACCCTCTGACTCGTATAAATGTTGTGCTTCTGCTTTAAAGAGGCATGTGCCTGTGCAGGCAGGCAAGCCTGAGACACATTGATTCAAATGCTTGGCATTATTAATAGAATCGCGGATGGGGACAGAAGTGTTTTAACTCAATTATGCCTCAAGACCTAAGGAAGTGGCTCATATTGATTCTCCCAACTGACACTTCAGGCTTCAGCAAATGGGAAAGGAAAAAAAACAAAAACAAAAACAAAACAAAACAAAACAAAAGAACAGAACAATAACAACAAAAAACACCTTTTTTCTCCACTGCTGGCTTCTTTCATGATTACCGCTTATTGAATGAATGTCTACTGTGTACCAAATATGTCACGAATATTCTAATAATAATGGACAGTATTTTAGTAATGTTATAGGTAATAGATTGCTAATAATATAGGTGATATTTTTCCCATTTGACACATAGGAGAAATGGAAGGTATAATCAATGAATTAACTCAGTACTTCAGCACAGCAAATGGTGGAGTCTCTGTAAGAGCTAGGCCTGGGTGGCTCAGTCAGTTAAGTGTCAGGTCACGATCCCTGATCCCAGGATACTGGGATCAAGTCCCATATCAGGCTCCCGGAGAGCCTGCTTCTTTCTCTGTTTCCCTCTGCCTGCCGCTCCCCCTGCTTGTGCTCTCTCTCTCTCTCTGTCAAATAAATAAATTTTTAAAATAAGATAAATAAATGAAAAATAAAAATTAAAAAAAAAAAAAAGGGTGCCTGGGTGGCTCAGTGGGCTAAAGCCTCTGCCTTTGGCTCAGGTCATGATCCCAGGGTCCTGGGATCAAGCCCCATATCAGGCTCTCTGCTCAGCACGGAGCCCACTTCCTCCTCTCTCTGCCTGCCTCTCTGCCTACTTGTGATCTCTGTCTGTCAAATAAATAAAATTAAAAAAAAAAAAAAATAGAGCCAGGCCCAACCCAAGGCTACCTGCCTGCCTTGAGAGAATGCTCTGAGACAATGAGAGCTTTTAACTCAACTCAGTTATGATACAGGGTTGGTAGTACGAACAGGTCACAGGTGACAGATGACATTAATGTTCTGAAGTGTAGTAGTCATGACAAGAAGCAAATAAATATTGCAAATGCTACTTGCAGTCGAGTAGATAAGGGATTCGAGTAATCTTTTTGGAACTTGGTATTTTTCCTTGCAAGGCTCTCAAAGAACTCAAGTAAAAGTAACTCAATTTGTGAAATTAATAGCATTTTAGAAGTAAAAGGACTTTGAGGAGACTCTAGTTCAGTGGTTCAGGACCTAGTAGAGTATGGTGATTCTTTGTTATAATCAACTCACCAACTTAATGGAATTTTATACTTTTATCGTACAGTCCTATGACAGTGTCCAATAGGGAGAATTGACCTAATCTAAGAGGTCACAGAAGGCTTTCCTAAGGGAAGTGTAATTGACCTGACATCTGTAAGAATATTGAGAGGCAGCTAGCCAAGGTGAGGTCAGAGACTGGGAAGACAATTCCAGGCAGATGAACAGAAGGCCTCCATGACAAGGGTGACTAAGGAACATCAGAATGTAGAAAGTACCAAACAGCTAATATAAGAGATGCCGGTATAAAGCTGAAAGAGTAGTTTGGAGACTGAACACATGGGGCCTGTAGACCAGGTAAAGAATTTCATGCTTAACCCTAAATGCAATGACAACCCTCCAAAATGTTTTAAGTATGGATGTAAGGTGTGATTTGCATTTCAAAATGATCACTCTAGTTAAGGTCAATAAGGAGTGGATGGCGGGTACACCTACGGTAACCGCAAAAAAGTAAAAACATACCAATCATACTGAGGAAAATAACTGAAAATTTCAAGTTTCGAGATATAATCTATACAAACTAAAATGTGCCTGTTTTGAATGCTGTGACAGTGTAGCCACTATTATAATCAGTCAATATACAGACCATTTCCATCACTCCAGAATTTTCCTTATGATATTTGTCAATCCATTCCTGGTACCTTAGCTTTTTCAGTGTTCTTTCATCAATGCTTTATAGTTTTCAGTGAACAGATCTTTTACCTCCTCGGTTAAATTTATTCCTAAGTATTTTATCTGTCATGCTCTCATAAGTGAGATAGATGGTTTTCTTGATTTCCTTTTTGGATAGATCATTGTTGATGTAAAGCAATACAACTGATTTTTAAACATTTATTCTGTATCTTGCAATTTTACTGAATTTGTTTATTGTGTCTGACAGGTGTGTGTGTGTGTGTAATCTTGAGGGGTTTCTACATACAGGATTATGTCATCTGCAAACACAGATAATTTTACTTCTTCCTTTCTAATTTAGATACCTTTTGTTTCTCTTCTTGTGTCTGCTTGCTCTTTCTTATACTTCAATACTATTGAATATTGAAAAAAGTCATGAGAGTGGACGCCCTTTCCTTGTAGCAGATCTTAGAAGTTTTCAGTTTTTTCCCCCCATTGATTACGATGCTAGCCCTGGGCTTTTCGTAAGTGCCTTTTACTGTGTTATGTGATTTATTTACATACAATTGTTTATAATATTTTAATTTCTGAAGCACCCATTATAATACCTTCTTTCATTTCTGATTTTATAAATTTGAGTTGTCTCTCTCTTTTTCCTTTTACAGCTAAGAGTTTCTCAATTTTATATTTTTTCAAAAAAATAACTCCTAGGTTTTAAAAATTTTTTTCTCTATTTTTCTATTTTCTATTTGATTATTTCTGTTCTGATCTTTATTATTTCCTTCTTTCTCCTAACTTTGGGTCTAGTTTACTATTTTTCTTCTAGTTCCTTGGGGTTGTTGAAATTTTTTTCTTCTATACTGTAAACGTTTATTGATAGAAACCTCCCTCTTAAGGCTGCTTTTGCAGCATTCCATAAGTTTCGGTAAGTTGTTTCTATGTTTTTGTCTTGAGATATTTTTAAAATTCCTTTTTAATTCTCTGTTTGACACAGTAGTTGTGTAGTTAAAGAGTGTATTATTTAGTTTCCAGGTATTCTTCTCAACACCATCCTTCCCCTGTTGTGTATTTGTAACACCCTGTTGATTATCATTTGGCAGTATATGCATGGAGTTATTTCTGGGTTTTCTATTTGTTCCATTCATTTATATGCTGTCATCTTGCCAATACAATACTATTTTGATTACTGCAGCTCTGTCGTATATTCTGGAAATCAGAAAATGTGATACCTGCAGTTTTATTCTTTCTCAGGAATCATTTGCCTATTCATTAATGTGTGTGTGTGTGTGTGTGTGTGTGTGTGTGTGTGTTTCCATGTGAATTTTAGAATTGACTTTTCTGTTTCTGTAAAAAACATGCCGTGGGGATTTTAGAAGAGATTGCACTGAGTCTATAAATTGCTTTAGGTAATATGGGTATTTTAACACTATTGTCTTCCAATCCCTGAACACAGGACACCTTTCCATTTGTTTCTGTCTTGTTTAATTTTTTCATCCATGCTGTGTAGTTTTTAATATACAAGTTTTTTTCGCCTCCTTAATTAAGTTCATTCCTAAATGTTTTATTCTTTCTGGTGCAACTGTAAACAGGAAGGTTTTCCTAATTTCTTTTTTTTTTTTAAAGATTTTATTTATTATTTATTTGACAGAGAGAAATCACAAGTAGACAGAGAGGCAGGCAGGCAGAGAGAGAGGGAGAGAGAGAGAAGCAGGCTCCCTGTCGAGCAGAGAGCCCGATGCGGGACTCGATCCCAGGACCCTGAGATCATGACCCGAGCCGAAGGCAGCGGCTTAACCCACTGAGCCACCCAGGCGCCCCCTAATTTCTTTTTAGGATAGTTTTTTGGTAGTGTATAGAAATGCAACTGATTTTTTACATAGATTTTGTATCCTACAACTTTACTGAATTTATTAATTCTAATAGTTTGTTTGTTTGTTTGTTTGTTTCAAATGGAGTCTTTACTAATTTTCTGTGTATAAGATCGTATCATCCACAAACAGGGAAAATTGTACTTATTTCTTTCCAATTTGGATGGTTTTCAGTTCTTTTCTTGTCTAATGTCCTGGCTAGAATTTCAAGGACTACCTTGACTAGAAGTGTCAAGAGTGGGTATCTTTGTCTTGTTTCTGAGCTTAGAGGAAAAGGTTGTAGTTTTCCACAATTGAGGATGTTTGCTCTGGGTTTGTCATATGTGGCTTTTATTGTGCTGAGATATATTCTTTCTAAACCCAGGTTATTTCTCATTGAGAGTTTTTAATCATTAAAGGATATTGTGTTTTGCCAAATTACTTTTTTTGCATCTGTTAAGCTGATCATATATTTTTTATCCTTCATTCTATTAATGCACCACAGCACATTAATTGATTTTTATATGTTGAACCATCCTTGTATCCCAGGGTAAATTTGGCTTGATCATGGTATCTGATCCTTCTAATATCCTGTCAGATTCAGTTTGCTAGTATTTTCTTGAGGATTTCCCATCTATGTGCATTAGGGATGTTGGCCTATAGTTTTCTTGATCTGGCTTTGGTATTAGTGTCATGCTGGCCTTACAAAATGAATTTGGAAGTGTTCCCTCTGTTTCAATTTTCTCAAGGATTGAGAGGAATTAATGTTGTTAATTTTTCTTTAAATACTTGGTAAAAATAATCAGTGAGCCCATTTGGTCCTGGGTTCCTCTAGGTTGAGAGGGTTTGATTACTGATTCAGTCTCTGTGCTACTTACAGGTCTGTTCGGACTTTCTATTTCTTACTGGTTTAGTCTTGGTAGGTTGTATGTTTCAAGGAATTTATACATTTATAAATTGGTGTTGTCTAGTAAGTTTTAAATCATGTACAACCAAGAATTCCCCACCGCTGTATATAACTTACCGAAATACTTGTCTTAGACACCAAGGATTAAGTTCAAAAGTACTTAATTATCATCCTTTACAGTAGTCCCCAAATGGAAACTATCCAAATGTCCATCAGAAATAGAACAAATGCATTGTGATATATTCATATAGTTGAATCCCAGACAGTAACTAAAATGAATAAAACAGGTCACATGACAATGTGGATGAATTTCCCAAACAACACTGATAACACTGATCAAAAATTCTAACATGCAACAATTCCTAATGGGCAATTTATTCAATAAAAAGTCCAATAGGAAGAACTAACTAAAGTCTTTAAGGATACATGCACATGTGGCATAACATTACAAAGAGCAAGAGATCAATTACTTCAGACGTCAAGATAATAGTTTTAGTTGGGTGGGTAGCCAGGAGTTCTGACTGGGATGGACTGAGAGATAAGGTGCTGATGGAATGCTGATATTGGTTTCTTTACTGGATTTGGCAGTAAGTGCATTCTATGTATAATAACATGCTGTGGTGTAGGTTCTCATGTTTTTCTGTGCATATGTGATATTTTATAATTGACATTTTATTTCACATTAAAAAGCAAGCTAAATGTAGGAAGTACAGTTAGGAGGCTATTACCCAATTTTTCAAGGGAAGGAAGATGGTAAGTGGAAGAAGAATGGAAGTAAAAGGGTTTAAGAGATATCAAAAGGCATCTAAGGAAGGGGTAGGGAATAAGGGGAGTAAATCAAATTTTCGTGTTTTACAGTCCAAGTAGCTAACACTTATGGAGTGTGTATAGGTTTGATGTATAGGTCGGGTTTGATTTTTTTCTATGTGGTTACCAAATTACCCTGGTATCATTTATTAAAAATCAATCCCATGGATTTATTACAGTCCTGATTTTATGGGTGAACAAACTGAGTCAAAGAGCAGTTAAGCAACTTTCAAAAGAGCAGAATAACCTAATATAGCAACTTCTACTTTCATTTGCAACTAAGGACTAACAGCATTTACTGAATAGCAGTGTTTTGAGGGATGAGGGAAGTGCCTTAAATGCATATTCTCGTTTAATCTTCCAACAAACTTGCAAAGCCAGTCGTATAGTGATCTCCATTTACACTGGGGGAAGTGAAGTCTTAAAGAGATGAAGAAAAGAAAATCTGGGGAACCAGTTCTGGGACACAGATCTGTTACTCTCTAAACCTCAGGCTCTGAATTATTAATCTGTACTGCTTTGACGATAGGCTAAAAGTGATCATAGATTTGAAATGATCATTTTTGCTTTTCTATTACAAAGCATTCACAGGTTTTCTTTGAGTGTTTCAACACAGATAATCCTTGCACCATATTTCCTCTAAATCACAGAAAAAAGAGATAGGTTGAAAACAATCAAAAAGCCCCAAATTTGTACTACTTCATTTTTGAAGTCAGCTTTTCATATGCTATTTCTAACTTTGACGGTTTTCACCATACCATGGATCTTTAATATTGAATTGATCTCAATTCTTTTACTGCCGCTGTTCTCTTTGCTGCAGAATTCTCTATCGTGGTTCAAGATGCAAATTCAGAGTGAGCCGTTACCAAGATTTCACTGTATGGTTCAGGTACAAGATATTAATATGCACAACTAGACTTCACTGTTTTCTATCTCCTATTTTACTGGTTTTGTACTATAACTCTGCTCCTTTGTCTACTTCTTTTTTCCCCACGGAATAAATACCTGGCATTCTAATAACTCGCTGATCGTAATTCTTTATCATTAAATACGTTTTACCTCCCAAGTGTCGTTTTTCCTTCTGGAACTCTGACCTTTGAGACCCTGCTGAGCTCATTATTATTGCCAGTTGGAGATACTCAGCGCTCATCTGAATGCTCTGATAGACACTTCCTTTTGTACTTGACGTTGGACATTTCACTTCCTGACATCTACAACTTTGTGAGAATTTCAGTATCTGCCACAAGCCTGAATTTCATCCCCATGGATAGCATCAATGCAAAATATGCAAGAATGCCTCTGTCTGTATCATTAATGCATTAATGTGTCTGTTGAATACATCTTTGTTGGCAATATTTGATGAGCCAAATTAATTTCACATAATTACTTATGTTACAATATTAGATTGTTCTTCCTGTAATATTAGGTTACTTTTCTAAGGTGTCCATTTACATACAGTATTTATGTTGCATATGTCCCCTTACTTTATATCTGTTAATTCCTTTAGCAAATACCGAGTGCCCTTGTGATACAGAATGAAAAATATAAAAATGGAATTATCAACAGGAATAACACAGTAGGTGCTCTAAAAACATTTGCTGAGGGTGCCTGGGTGGCTCAGTAGGTTAAAGCCTCTGCCTTCGGCTCAGGTCATGATCCCAGGATCCTGGGATCTGGCCGTGCATCGGGCTCTCTGCTCGATGGGGAGCCTGCTTCCCCTCCTCTCTCTGCCTGCCTCTCTGCCTCCTTGTGATCTCTGTCTGTCAAATAAATAAATAAATAAATCTTTTTTAAAAATAAAATAAAAAATAATAAGAACATTTGCTGAATGAATAAGTGAATGAAGAACACAGTAGTGACATAGATATTGAATAATTGCATACTTTTTCAGGAGTTTGCTTGACCTTCTCATAGGAGATATCTGGAAATCCGTCAGCTCAGGGATATTGGTTATGCCTTGATAAGGGAATAGGTACCACTTACCCTTCGTTCTGGACTAAGGAGCTAAGGGAATTGTTTTTTGGTTTTTGTTTTTTTTAAAGATTTTATTTATTTATTTTAGAGAGAATGAGCTGGAGAGAGAGGGAGAGAGAGAGAATCTGAATTAGATTCTGTGCTGAGCACACAGCCCAACATGGGGTTCAGTCTCACAACTGCAAGATCGTGGCCTGAGTCAAAACTGAAAGTTGGCTGCTTACCAACTGAGCCATCCAGGTCCCCCAGGAGCAAAGGGAATTATATCTGAACCCTTGTTGAGATAGAATTTTACTGTCTAAGATCAAAGTAATGGGAAGGGAATAAGACAATGAGCTACTTGAAAAATCACTAAAGTAGAACACACACACACACACACACACACAAAATGAAAAAGTCCTGAAATTATCTCATGATGGTAAGGTGTGCAGAGAGGGTGTTACTAGCTGAGCTGGTAGGAGAATAATAACTGCTAATGTTCAGGCTAACAAAAACAGCAAATTCTACGTCCTTATAGTTTCCCAGTATCCTTATATGACATATAACCCTCTTTCTTTGTTTTGTGTTATTACAAAGAAAGTGAGCCATTATCAAGATGGCTGAAGCTGTAAAGTTTACAATGTAATTCGAATCAAATAATGGCACACAAAGCATAGTTGCTTAGTGCACAACAAGGTGGTAGGCATTACTCATAGTTAAAGCACCAGGCATCCATTCCCATCAATGATTTTTTCCACAAGAGAGCCTAAGCATAGCAATCACTTCTGGGCAATAGGGCCAATTGCCTGTTGGTTGATGAAAATGAAATATGGTATCTTCCCACTCTAAAATGTATTCAATAGTCTGGAAGAATATGTATTCACTATTTATGATACTTCCTCTGATTACCTTCACTTCTAAACCCACAAAATCTAGCCCTTGAACCCAACACTCTGCTGAAACAGCTCTTATAATAGGTTTCAGGAACAACCTATTTGCAAAACTCAAAGATATCATCTTAGTTCTCATTTGCTTTGGCCTCTCTGCAGTGTTTGACACAACTGGCCATTTCATTTTTCTTTTTCTTTTTTTTTTTTAAGATTTTATTTATTTATTTGACAGACAAAGATCACAAGTAGGCAGAGAGGCAGGCAGAGAGAGAGGAGGAAGCAGGCTCCCCGCTGAGCAGAGAGCCCGATGTGGGGCTCAATCCCAGGACCCTGGGATCATGACCTGGGCCAGAGGCAGAGGCTTTAACCCACTGAGTCCCCAGGTGCCCCCATTTCATTTTTCTTGAAACATTTGCTGAGTTTGGCTTCCACAGCCCAATGATATTCATCATTCCTTCTGACTGTGTAACATCTGAATCTCCTTCCTCTGTTTGGAGAAGTCTCACTTTTTTGAGGTAGTGCCCTTCCTCCATTTGGGAACCTGAAAATGCCAGACATTCATTTTATCAGCTTTCATGCAGCTAGAAAGCAAAAGCATATCCAGCTCCTAAATTCTCACATATATCAGCCCTTGTCTTTGCATCAGAATCAGTGATGCAAACCAGCAAAAAATACACAGAGTCAGTCCAGGTGACCAAGGACAGCTGAGGTAGCTTCTTTATGAAACTTTCAGATGCAGTAACTGTAGAATTTCTGGTGGTGGAATGCAGTGTCCCATGCTGAGATTTTGTTGGTGCAAGCTGGAGTGCCTGTGCTCAGTAGGATTTTCTTTATGGCACCACTGTAAGTCTAGTATAATTGTAATCATTCTTTACGGTTTTTTCCCCTAAGTTACATGCCCTATATTATGCAAATTATCTTACCATATTCCAGGTATTTGCTATTCTAGAATACCAAAGTATTCTAGAACATTAAAATATTTGCATCTGAGAGTCTGAACAAAGAAAATGAAATTCTTTCTCCTGTCTCTCCTATTCCTCTGTCCTCCTCTCTCCTTCATTAAACATTTCAACTATATTTTTGTTAAGAATTAGATAGTAAATGCGAAATGGTCAATTACACCTTAGTTAATGACTCATTAAAGAAAGGGTTAAGAATCCGGTTTGGGTTAAATAAATTCAATTGTAGAGTTAGAAAAAAAATCTCAAAGTAAATTTAATTCCACCTTACATTTGATGTTTAAGTCCCCTGTAATACCTCCAATATGGAGCAGTCCACCTTCAATGCAAATACCTCGATTATTATAATTGAAGTTTTAGGTCATGAAGTAACCCTAAAAACCTATGCCAACATCGCAATTTTTCAGAAGAAGAAAACCAAGGCCAAGGGAAGATGAATGAGCAGCCTATGGTCACATATTCATTAGTGGTTGATCCCTGTCTCTAGGTTCAGTGGTTTCTTCACTGTACCTCTGTCCTTACTCTTGAGGAATTTCTAGCTGACCCTGACTATTAGAACATTCTTCCTTATAATGAGCCCAAATTTATCTCTCTGAAACCTTCTTGGTCCATTGATTCCTAAACATGTAGAGACATAAAGAATGAGGTTAATCTCTGAGAAGAATGCTATTTAGCTTCCTCAGAGTTTCTGATCAGTGTTCTCCAGGGTAAGAATATCCCTAATTCCTACAACTTGGCCCTCGCATATTGGCAACCCCCCGAGTCACCCTCAACCATTCCCAGCACACTTCGGAGCACTCTCCAGTTTACTTTATGGGGTCGTAGCTAGAACTAAACATGCTATTTCTGTTGTACTTTCACCAGCTAACAATTTGTCCTATTCGTTCTCTTGAATAAGGAAACATCTGAGTCCAAAGTGACTCCTAAATCTTGGAAGGATCTTGGTATGTCAGAGGGGGCTTGGTAAATATGGTGTTTGGAGAACTGTCTCAGAAGGTGAGTAGTGAAAGCAGACCTTTAAAATACCAGCTACCGGAGGCATGCCAGAAATCCTTTTCTAACAATTTACAGACTTCAGGGAAGTCATTTAAACCCTTTGGGTCTGTGTTCGAACATGTGTAAAATAAGCCGTATGACTTAAGGGGTCACTAAGGAGTTAGAAAACTTGCTGGAGTGGAAAGAGGAAGAGGGCTGTGATTCTGAGGGTCAGATCCATTCACGTGATTCAATAGTTGTATGAATTTGAGCTAGGAGCTCTTGTATCCAGCCTCAGTTTATTCCTCTTGAAAATGCATATGTGATGGGCGCCTGGGTGGCTCAGTGGGTTAAGCCACTGCCTTCGGCTCAGGTCGTGATCCCGGGGTCCTGGGATCGAGTCCCGCATCGCGCTCTCTGCTCAGTGGGGAGCCTGCTTCCCTCTCTCTCTGCCTGCCTCTGTCTGCTGTGATCTCTCTCTGTCAAATAAATAAATAAAATCTTTAAAAAAAAAAAAAAAGAAAATGCATATGTGAGTAGGGGAAACTGAAGGGACGAAAGTTACTGGGACTTCATGGTGCTTAGATTCTATGTCAACCAGCAGGCAGACAGAAAATACCTCTTTTCTGCTATTGCATAATCCACATCTCTTACTCAACTATGGTATTTTCAAAGTCAGAGCCTCCACCTGTGTGGAATAACTGAGGTCCTGGTTTTATGAAAAGGCATCATTTATACATAGGCATTCTGCTCTTCCTTGGTTTAATTAGTTCTTTATCAGAACTGATGGAATTGTATATTATGTAGCATTTCAACAAGCTTGGGAAGAGATTCCTGTGAGCTGCTGTCAGAAAGAGCCAGCAACCAAGACTTCTCAACATGACCTCTTCCAATAATGAGCTGTTTCTAACTTTATCCACATCATAGGCACTCAGACCATTAGCTGGTTTTGAAGAGCGGGTTGGGATACCATTATATGTGATTATTGATTTTTCTAAAAGCTGCATCTGGGGATTATCAACCAAGCAAGTAGCAAGCAAACCACACTGGATGCCTTTCTTCAGTTGAACATCAAGATGACCTAGCTTGTGGCAGACTCAGTCAGCTGAAAGAGGGTGTTTTTGTATTTCTTAACAACTCAAAGCAGCCTCCTCCCAACCATCTCAAATTAACTGCAGCACAGGGGACTGGTCCATGAATTAGTTACAAAAAAGCACATGCACACCACTCGTCTTTTTCTTTTGCTGTGACTTGTCGTGCTCCTTCCTAGAAGAAATCAGAGGATGAACAGGTTCAACAATTTTGTGTAATAAATATCCTCCAGGGATGACCTTATTTTTTATTTTATTATTTTTTTTGCTCTGAGAAAATTGACCAGAGAGCTAAATCTTGAGCAAATATTGCCTTAAAAACTTAGAGTAGCAAGAAGATCTTTACCAAGGCATTTGCTTGATGGCTAGTGCAAGTATATGTTTCTTTGAGCCAAGAATTAAAAATAAAAATTAAAAAAAGAAATCTCTGATGGAGATTAAGGTATGGTACACATGCCAGAGCACGGATTCTTTGGTAATCACAATTCAGAGTGAGAGCGGATACTAACTCAGTGGAGACTACGTCACCATGCTAGGTGCTAGGTATGTTGCATATCACAATACATTCAGTCTTCATAACCCTGACCTCACAACTGAGCATTTTTTATTCTCACTTTAAAGATGATGGAATTATTATCAGGTTTTCCAGTATTTCAACAAGGTCTGGTATTTTACAAGATACTTTAATACAAATGATAAATTGCAATTCTTTGTAGTCTGTAATGCAGGCTTAAATAAGACCTCATTTTTATAAATGAGCAAACAAACTAGAAGAAGTTTAGCGTTGGAAAGCAAGACTGCACCTACACATCTCTAACAAAACAGCTTTAATGACTGTTTATTGAGAAACTGATTCACCAAAAATTATTCTAAGGACCTTACCTATCTTATTCTATTGATCTTTCAAGCAACTGTGCCAAACAGATACCTCCGTTTTATGGATGAGGCAAGGTGAAATATTTTGCTCAAGGTTATCCACCTCACGTGTGATAGAACCAGGATTCCAATCCAGGTTAGCTGGACTCACTGAGATACCCTGCACCACGTTGTAGGTAATGAGGCAATTCTTGGGTTCACTCATGACTTAATCCTCTTGAACTTAATGACACATTCCTGAAAGTGGTATACCACATTCACATTCTCCTGAAGTATAAAACCAGATAATAATAATAATATGTACTTCACAGGGATGTTATGAGGATTAATTGAATTACTATTCCTAAAACACTTAGGGCAGAGCCTGGCAGATAGAATTAGAGAATGAAGGCTAGCTATTGTTTTTGCCAGTGCTATTTTTTGGTGGGGTCTTTGCCTGGTTTGGGGATCAGGGTAATACTGGCTTCATAAAAAAGAGTCTGGAAGTTTTCCTCCTGTTTCTATCTTTTGAAACAACTTCAGGAGAATAGGTATTATTTCTTCTTTTAATGTTTGGTAGAATTCTCCAGGGAATCCATCAAGTCCTGGGCTTTTGTTTTTTGGGAGGTTTATGATCACTGCTTCACTCTCATTACTAAATAACAGTCTATTCAGGTGGTCAATTTCTTTCTGATTCAGTTTTCAAAGTTTATAGGTTTCCAGGAATGCATCCATTTTGTCTAGGTTTCTTAACTTATTGGCAAATAGCTGTTGATAATAATTTCTGATGATTGTTTCTTTTTCCTTGGTGTTAGTCATGATCCCTCCCTTTATATTCATAATTTTATTAATTTGAGTCCTCTCTCTTTCTTTTGGATTAGTTTGGCCAATGGTTTATCAATCTTATTGAATCCTTCTAAAAAACAGCTTCTAGCTTCATTGATGTGTTCTACTATATCTCTAGTTTCTATCTCATTGATCTCTCCTCTAATCTTGATTATTTCCCTTCTTGTGCGTGGGGTTGGCTTAATTTCTTGTTGATTCTCCAGTTTAAGGTTTAAAAAGAGCTGGTGTATTCTGGATTTTTCAGTTTTTTTAAGGGAAGCTTGGATGGCTATGAATTTCCCCCTTAGGACCGCCTTTGCTATATCCCATAGGTTTTGGACCGAAGGTGTCTTCATTTTCATTGGTTTCTATGAATTGTTTAAGTTCTTCTTTGATTTCCTGGTTGATCCAAACATTCTTAAGCAAGTTGGTCTTTGGCTTCCAAGCATTTGAATTCCTTCCAAACTTTTCTTGAGGCTGAGTTCCAGTTTCAAAGCACTGTGGTCTGAGAATATGCAGGGAATAATCTCAGTCTTTGGTGTCAGTCGAGGCCAGATTTGTGGCCCAGTATGTGGTCTATTCTGGAAAAAGTTCCATGTGTGCTCGAGAAGAATGAGTATTCTGTTGTTTTAGGGTGGAATGTTTTGTATATATCTGTGAAGTCCATCTGGTCCAATGTGCCATTCAATGCTCTTGTTTCTTTACTGATTTTCTGCTTGGATGCGTCTAAACTGAGAGTGGCATGTTAGGATCCCCTACTATTAATGTATTCATATCCATATGACTCTTTATCTTGACTAACAGTCATCTTATGTAGTTGGCTACTCCCGTATTGGGAGCACAAATATTTACAATTGTTAGATCTTCTTGGTGGATAGACCTTTTAAGAATGATGTAGTGTCCTTCTTTATCTCTGACTACAGGCTTTAGTTTAAAATCTAGTTTATCTGATATGAGAATCGCTACCCCAGCTTTCTTTTGAGGCCCATTGGGATGAAAGATACTTCTTCAGTCTGAGTGTATCCTTAAGTTCCAAATGGGTCTCTTGTAGACAACATAAGGACGGGTCCTGTCTTTTCATTCAGTCTGCAATGCTGTGCCATTTTATGGGAGAGTTTAGGCTGTTCACATTGAGAGTGATTATTGGAAGATAAGTTTTTATTGACATCATGTTGCCTGTGAAGTCCTTGTTTCTATAGATTTTCTCTGTAAATTTCTGTTCTATGACACTCTTTCTTCTTTGGTAGAGCCCCCCTTAATATTTCTTGTAGTGCCAGCTTGGTGATCACATACTCTTTTAAACCTTGCCGGTCTCTCCATCCATTTTGAATGTCAACCTTGCTGGATAAAATATTCTTGGCTGCATTTTCTTCTCATTTGGTGCCCTGAATATGTCTTGCCAGCCCTTTCTGCCTTGCCAGGTTTCTATGGACAGGTCTGATGTTATTCTGATGGACCTTCCTCTCTATGTAAGGAATCTCTTCCCCCTAGCTGCTCTCAAAAGCTCTTGTCTAAAATTATGATTCGTCAGTCTTACAATCAGGTGCCTCCAGGTCTTTCTAGATTCATTGATTTTGGGGGGTGTTCTTTCTACCTCTAGGACACAAACGCTTGTTCCATTCCCCAGACTGGGAAAATTTTCATGGAGAATTTCTTCAACTATATCTTTTAGTCTTCTTTCTTTCTCCTTCCCCTCAGGGATCCCAATAATTCTGATATTGGAACATTTCATGGAGTCATTTATTTCCCTAATTCTGTTTTCATGGCTTCTAAGCTGTTCCAAGCCTCCTCCTGATCCTTTTTCTTTATCAATTTGTCTTCTAGATCACTAATTCTATCTTCTGCCTCGGTTACCCTAGCTGTTAAGAGTATTTAGATTATATTGGATCTTATTGATAGCATTTTTAACTTCTTCCCTGGGCGGCTTTCACTTCTGCCCCTAATGGATTCCATATTGTCACTAATGGTTTTCTCCAACCTAGCCATTGCCTGGATAATTGTTACCCTGAATTCCCTTTGACATACTGTTTATGTCCATATCCAATAGATCTGATGGAGAGGGCACAGTCTCTGAATTTTTTCCTCTGTTGGGTCCTCCTCCTCCCAGTCATTTTGGTGAGAAGTGGTTGAGGGGATGTGTAGTTGAATGTATCAACCACGATCCAGGCAAGGTGCATCCTGGAATGCTCCTGAGCAATCAGAAATCACCACCAAAAGAAAAAAGAGAGAATGAGAGAAACAGAAAAAAAGAAAATATCCAGCCAGAATGGGCCTCAAAGGTAAGATTTATAAGGCATACAAACAAAAATGGACAAAAAAAAAGACTGACTAAAGTAAATGACAAGAAAAGAAAAAAAAAAAAAACCCAGCCAGAATGAATCCCAAGGATGAGATTTATATAATACCAGAACAAAAACAAATACACAGAAACACTGACAGAAGAAGAAGATGGGAGGGTGGTTATAAATCCTTGATGTGGGCAAGGAAGTTTATTTTGATTCTTCCTGAGTGTATCTTGATATCTTTGTTAAAGGACTCAACTTTCTAGAGATAAAGGGAGATTAAAACTGGCTTATAGGGGCATGTGGGTGGCTCAGTGGGTTAAAGCCTCTGCCTTCGGCTCAGGTCATGATCCTAGCTTCCTGGGATTGAGCCCCGCATCAGGCTGTCTGCTTGGTGGGGAGCCTGCTTCCCCTTCTCTCTCTGCCTGCCTCTCTGCCTACTTGTGATCTCTGTCAAAAACCAAAAACAAACAAACAAACAAAAACAACAAAAAAACCTGGTTTATATATAGGGATAGTATTGGTTAGGGAAAGAGGATTACCTTGAAACTTATATTTATATGTATATTTTTTAAAAATGGAAAAGAAAAAGAAAAACACAGGTATATGTATGAAAAAAGTTCAAGTTAAAAGGTTATTATGGAATATGTTATATTAAACCTCTAGTTATAATGGTAAATAGGTTAAATAAATTAAAAAGAACAAGAATAGTGAAAATGAATTAAAAATAAAAGTTGTATCTATGAAATATACATGTTTTAGGGCAGTACCAGGAGCTTAATATATTGTTTTCCCCTGATACTGGGGTTTTACAGTTTTATGGGGACCTTGTGGTGGTTGTCCTCTTGTTCTTTTGGCTGGCTTTCTGGGGGAGGGGCCTGTCGCCTTGTTTTTCAGTCAGTCTTGCTTGGGTTGAGTCCTCCTGCCCCCTGTCAAGGGACTGGGCTCTGTGGAAACTGTTTTTCAGGCTTTTGTTCTCTGGAGGTTTTTGTTCTTCGGTGGCTTTTTGTGGCTTTTCTAAGGTTTAGTGAAAAGCAGACTGCACCCAGACTTCTGTCTCAGAGAGAAGCCTCGGTCTGCTCCCCTCTGGGTGGTCCAGAACACACAGACTCCCACTCTGTAAACTCTGCTGCACCGTGCAACCTCCCACAGGCAGTGCACATCCCCAGCCACCGTCTCAGGGGTTGCCCGAATTGCCCACTTGTCTCTGCACCCCTGTGCCAAAACCACGAGTGATAATGGTCCAGGGAGCCTGCTTCCAGTGGCTGCCTTTGCCACCGGGACTGCTCTCTGGGGTTCAGACCTCAGGGTTTAACAGGTCACTGCCTGCTGAGAGATCCCAACCAGAGATCTCGTCGAGTCCTGGGTCCTAGAAACCTCTGGCTAGTGCCCGCAGGGAGCACTCTTGGAGCGGGTGGGGAGTGCAGTTCAGACCCCAGTCATGTGGTGAGCACAGAGTACAAAAGGCTGTGATTCTAGAGGACACCCACCAGACTCCCTCATGCGGGGGCGGGAGTGCACCCCAGCTGAGCAGTGGTGCAAGCTGTACAACCTGGGGGTCCAGACACTGCACTCTCTCTGGCACGGGTGGTCACTGGTGGTGATCATCCTGGGTCCATTGGCTTAGGCCCATGCCCATGACCACCTGATTCCACGTGTTGCCCTTCAAGATCTTTTGCTCTTTTTGAGTGCTTTCAACCAGATTCCAAGTCAATGCTGGTCCCCAATCACAGGGCACTTTTGTATTGGGGTATTACTTTCCAGTAGGTCACTTCTGGTGGCTCCCTTCCTCTTCTGTTTATCCCCCGATATGAGTCCAAGCATTCCCACTCTGCTTTACCTCTCCATGGATGATCTCCTGCCTTCATAGAGATCCAGAAGTGTATAATTCTACATCTCGGGCTGATTTCATGGGTGTTCAGAGTGTTCTGGTAGATAATTAGCTCACTTTAGAGGACCGATTGAAACAGGGTCTCCTACTTCTCCACCATTGTGCCCCTCCAGTGCTATTGTTGTTGTTGTTGTTTACTTTTTTCTAAGGCAACATGGGCTATGCTAAAAGTCTCATTTTCTAAAACTCTCCTTGACTCTGGTAAGAATTCTTATTAATGTACATGTTTCATGTGTGGGATCAAAACTCATTATATTCCTGTGGACAAATGTTAGAAATATGACCCATATCCTCCAACTTTCCTTCATGATGATATTCCCAGGTGCTCAAAACACAGAAGTTCTCAAGGTGGCCTTGTTATCTGCAGCCCTTCTTTTGCACAGCTCCTTACTGAGTGTCCAGTTGTCACAGTGACACTGACAAGCACTGACAGGCTTGTAGGCTTCCCCTGGGAGTCTCTATAGCTAGCCTGGCCCCACCATTAACAATCACTGTGTGAGTGCCGTGTGTTGGCTATCGCCTGCTGGTTATAAGTCAGATAGGCCCTTGCCTCGCGGCCAGAATTCCCTGGAGTCTGCAAACTGACACAAAAGAGCAGAATACTGCTCTCTTGCCACAGCCTAATCAAGCCAAAGGCCCTAACTATCAAATTAGGATTCTTCAGGCCTTCAGTGGTAGAACTTATTTTTCTCTGCTCACTCTAGGGCATTAACCTGCCTGTCACATTGATCTGCATATGATATTTTCACTTAAGTGTCAGGAAGATTCTTTGGGAAGAGCTGAGTCAAACTGAAGGGAAAGAGAAGGAGTGTTTGGGGTGGTCAAGAGAAATCCTCATTTATCTAGAGAGGTAGCAGGTTTTGCTCTGAAAAACATGAGTATCCTGTCTAAACTGGCCATTGTTCATGCAATCCAGAACTTGATGCATTGTGACCTACATAACATGAAGTGTCAAATTATGTAGGTCTAAAGAGAAAATCTTATATCTTCCATAGGGATTGTAGAAAAAACTTTTTGTGACAACTTAACCTATGCTACACAATTACTCTACCTGCACATCATATGGACAAAGTTTAAGATTTAGCATAAACCAATCTGAAGTTGAATCCTGTTTCTACCCCTCATAATATAGTAACCTTGGGTGAGATATTTTAGCCCTGTGAGCCTCAGTAAAATATGAATTATCCCTATTATCTTGGAAGGTTGTTTTGAGAATAGAAAGTGATGATGATTTCAAAGAAGTTAGAAAATGGTGTATCCTCACATGACTGGCTCAAATCCCCTCTCAGTAGAGCCTTCCCTGATCCCACCTCATGTTGCCCCCTTCTCCTTTACTCTGTTATTTCTGATTTCCCTGTTTATGCAGCTCATAGAAACTATCAGTATCTGAAATACTCTTGTTTTACTTAGGTGTTTGTTCAAGCTTGCTGATTGTTCTCTCCACATGGCATTTCTTTTTTTCCTGGCATTCAGAGCAACAGATCAGCAATACATAAAAATTGTAAGTGGCTAAATGACTGTATTCGTTTCTAATGGCTGCTATAACAAATTACCACAGACTTGATTGCTTACAAGAACACAATTTTTATTTTATTTTATTTATTTACTCAAGGGAGAGAGAGAGAGCGCGCGCATGCGTCCTGGGGAGGAGCTGAGGGGGAGCAACAAGTAGACTCTGCATTGAACATGGAGCTCACACATGACTTGATCTCCTGACCTTGAGATCATGACCTGAGCCCAGACCAAAAGTCAGATGTCGAATTGACTGAGCCACCCAGGGGCCCCAACACATATGTATTCTATCAGAGTTCTACAGGCCAGATGACCAGAATCAATATCACTAATCCAAAATCGAGGTATAAGTGGGCCCATTCTTAATCTGAGACTTTAGGGAAATATTTATTCTGTGTTCTTTTCATCCTCTTGTGGCTGCTGACCTTCTTCGCTTGTAGCCATATCATTCCACTCTCTGTCTCTATGGTCACATTACTTTCTTCTACCCCTTTGTCCCAAATTCCCCTGTATCTCCCTCTAATAAAAATACATGTAATTGCATTTCAGGCCCACCTGGATACTCTATAATAATCTCCCCATCTCAAAATTCTTAACATAATGCATTTCTGTAAAGTCCTTTTTAGCCATATAAAGCAACATTCACAGGTTCCGAGGAGTAAGATGTGGATATCTTTTAGGGAAGGATATCTTTCATTTTACCACCTGACTCTTTTATTATTTTTTAAACAAATCCTTCTAACATTTCAACCCTTACATTTGGACTTTCTGCTGTCTATCAGTACTTATCATCTCTGCTCTTCCCTAACCCTTTTTTTCCCACCCCATTGTCTCTCCTCTTTCTTTGCTTTCTCTGTTTCTTCCTCATTTTTTCCTTCTTTTCTAGAGGAAACACAGAAATTTAAATAATCAGTTTAAGTCCTTATTTGGTCTCAGAACTTTCCCACATACTATGTAAAATAAAAAAGTATATAATATATCCCAATCAAAGTCCTCACTAAATTTGGTGGCAGTGAGTTGGAATTAATTTTATTTCATTTGATTTTAGGGCTATGGTTACCATTTGATTTCAGCCTTTAAAGTCCTCTTCTTAATAATGCTCAGTGAATCCATAAGTAATTATCAAGGACAATCCGTGTTTCGGTGAAGAGGGCCAAAATAATTATAACACTAATCTAAGATGCCAATTGCTCGGTAATTACTCAGGTACCACCTGATAACTAACGTGTGTTACTTGTATGATCAACCAGCTAACATTTCAATTAGAATCTGATATAGGTCACTTAATGTCCTTGAAAGCTAGAGCAAAATACAAAAACCCACCTACCCCAAAGAGTCTTTATTAATATTTAATTGATTAATCATACTGGACTTAACTCATAGGACTCCAGGTCATTGGGATGACAGGCATCTCAGCTGATTTCAATTAATTTAGCATTTTTTTAACCTTGAGTAAACACAGCAGAGAAGTAGAATGTAATCAGCATTATAAGAAATACGGTAAACTCAAGATTATCTTTTGCATTTATCATGCTGAAGCATTTTCCTCATATAGAACAGTGGCAAGGAACTCCTACCTAAAACTGAGTGGTCCCAATATAAATGGTGATCACAAGTTTGTGTGTCCTCTGGCCAGGATTTCTGGGAAGGTGGCATCATTTGATGGCACATAATTAAGTCCGCAAAAGTTTCTAAAAGGCAGCTTAATGTCACTCAACAAGACTAAGCTGAATTGGATTTGTCTGTCTAAACATGGGGCTTAAAATGAAAGTGCTAATCAAGCATCTTTTAGGTAACCACCTCTTTCTCCTGTTTATTTTTGTCTGTGGGGAAACAGAACTGCAAAAAGCAAAACCAAAGAACTGTTGTTGCTTGATGAAATGTCAGGGGCCCTGAAGCTGCTCTCTTGTTAATCCAGTGTACTTATTTCCATTATAAGGGACTTACTTGGGAACGGTAGGCAGTGAGAACGGACAGCATGAAAAATAAACTTTAGCCCAAGGCGGTTGCACTGAACACAGAAGAAATGGAGGTTTGGGGTTTGCTGGAACAGATGTCTGAGAAGGATGGGGCAGCCATCATTTAGCTAGTTTCTGACTGTTGCCTTTGATCAAAGGGACAAGAAGAAATACATTGTTAAGGTCAGAGAGGATTCTAAGGAAAATATGAGCCTAAGGTTATCATCCAGGCAATTCTGGGCAATTTTCCTCCTGAGTAATATAAATTAAACCTGTTTAATTCAATTTCTCTCCAACCCCTCTTTTAAATAATATGTAACATGGCAAGCAGAAGATAATAGTATCCATCATGGTAAGCAGAAAAACAAGAAAATGACATCAATAACAAAATTTATAAGACTATAGTTAAACATGCCTGAATTCTAGACACACAATCCTAGATCAAGAAGGTGATTTTGTGCATTTTACATAGCATCAGTTTCCCAGGCATGGGTTCTGGAGCTGGACCACAAGTTTCAAATTCCAGCTCTACCTCTTACCAACTCTGTGACTTCAGATAGATTATTGAACCTTATAGTTTGCTCATTTTAAAAATGTAGATGACAGTAATACCTATCTCACCTGTTACTGTGAGGGGTAAATCAGCTAATAAGTAGAAAGTTAATACATGAGATCCAGTTAAAACAAGTGTTAGTAAAAGTGCTCAATGAATGTTAGCAGCTGTTGTTGCCATCCTTGTTGTTACATTTCATCATCTGTCAAGGAGGGAGCAATTTCTACCTCCCTGAATGATTACATATATGAAATACCAATCTGAGTATCATCGAGCAAGAGCTTAATCCAGGACATGCACTATATTTACTGACAAATGTACATATTTGTCCCTCCCCATGTATGCATTTTTCTCCTCGCTTGGTTTCCTCAAAGAAGTAAATTCTCAGACATATTATGTACCATCTTACGGCCAGAAGTATATGTACGGCTGTTTATCTTTTCTAGTTCTTGTCACCTTTCTTGAAAGAATTTTTCCATAGAAACTTCCCAGATAAGGTCAGTTGATACAGTGATTTGGAGTCACCTTAAAATGCCTGGAAGTCATAAGACTGTATATTACAAGATATATGTCTACATTTTAAGTTGAGGTTGAAGGAGGAGGAAGAGCTGAATAAGGATTTCTGGTTCCTCCTCCCAGTAACTGTAACTTGGAGTATAAACTACAATTCCCACTTATCTGCAAAAAGAGTTGCTGATGGACTGGAGAAGCAAATCAGAGCAAAGCAAGACAGAAGTGATCTATCCCTCTCTGTCTGCTGTAGTTAAAAGACAAAACAAAACAAAACAAAACAAAACAAAAACCAAAAGAACAAAAAACACACAACAACAAAAACCCATGATAATTTCTCCAGTCCTCCAGTCTAGCTTGAAAATAGGCACCAGATAGCTGTGGGGACCCAGAAGAGACTCCAGCTAAATCCATCTGGAAGAAAAATGATGATGTTTGCACTGGTCTTGAATAAATCCATGTTAAGAAGAGAGGGAGGATATAATGTTTATTAGTGCAAATAACACAGTCAAAGCATAGAGGGTACAATGATGCCTTCCTTTATTCCATTGTGATCTTAGAGAACTTGTTAGTATATCTTTAAATGTGAAGGAAGGACACAGACATATGTTCCTGAAGGAATTATCCCGCTGAATTAGACATCTGCCATTGGATCATATGAGCAACTCGGAAGACAATTTCACAAGCCCCGCTCCTAAGGAGCATATAGTCTAATGTTGAGTATAAATAGGCAAAAAGGGAAGAACGAGAATGGGTTATGGGTGTTAAGAGAAAGAAAATACAGCATAACAAGAGAACCAAACCTAGACTACAAGTCAGGCAAAACCTTTCTGAAATAATTTACTTAAAGCCTTACTAAAAAGAAAAGTTAAGGAAAACCTTGGTCTCCTATTGATCAGCTTGGATGATATTTCTATGTACTTAGTCATACATTAGGCATTACGAATATCATGTCAGTATAAGTAAATCTACTTTTTTAAATTAGAGAAGTGAATTCCACCTGATAAATCCAGTTTTGGTGGGCAAAACTCTAAAAAGCATCCTTGGAGAGTTAAAAAAAAAAACTCTAAGTGGACTTTACTGATGTGCTCATTGGAAGCAGCTGGAATAAGAAGTCTCTGAAGTTTCTTCCAACATTAAAATTCTACAGTTCCTTGATTAGTGCATAAAATGTGACAATCATTTATAGGCATTTATAAGTCATCTTATAGGAAGTATCTCTCTTCTCTTTGATTATTTTTTGAAATCCTCTCACCATTAGTACACATACAAATTCCTGCTAGTTGTAGGGAACAGCCAACAATTGCTCACTTAAAACAAATGCAGATGGTACAGCAGAAGGATTCAGCATCTCTCTCCAGAGTCAGGCTGTGTGGTTTGAATCCAGGCTCAGACACATTGTCATAAGGCCTCCAAGCCTCCATTTCCTTATCTATATGAAGGGAATGATAAACATATAATGAACAATAGGAACATCCATGTAGAGCTCTTATTCTATTAGGGCATATATGCAGCAAGTATTATTCAATCTCCCTACCAGCTCTGAGCTGGGTGTCTCTCTCTCCTGAGCAGATAAGGAAATTGAAAGTCATAGGTTATTCAAGTTCAGCAACTTGTCCAAAATCACAAAGTACAGGACAAGGGATGCAGAATTATGCCTTCTGCATCCAAATGCATTAATGGCTCCCATCTCAAAAGCGCGGCTGTACCTATCACAGAGTTGTAATGGCATCTGATAAGATCAGGCATGTAGGAGCAGCCCCAGCATGGTTCTTGGTACATGTTCCTCACTCTGTAATGCTTTGCCAAGTTGGATGGAAAGAAGAAGAACATGTTGACTTACCTTGAAACATTAAAAATCCCAAAGTACTCTTCCACAATGCCATGATAGAAGAATATGCCTTGATCTACTGGGAAGTGTATCCAAATAACTTTTTTATTGATAAGAGCCAGAGTAGTAAAATTTGTGACTATCATGCATTGTTTTAAAGAAAACAGATTCAAGGTTATCTGTGTAATGACCTCTCTCTCCCTCATTTGCATTCAGATACACTTTCTTGAGTAGTTGCCAAGGGTGGTGTTTGAGCTAATTTGGGAAATTGCAAATGAGTGCCACATATACAGACATCATCTGTCAGGTGTGTCTGATGGAGGAAAGGAATGCAGCACTACTGCTGTAAATGGTGGTGAGCGGGGCCCCCCTCTTAGTACTTTTCTTAACTCTTTGGGATTAATGCCCCTCCTTTCATCTTTGCTGGGTTATGT
This sequence comes from Lutra lutra, assembly GCF_902655055.1. Classification (NCBI taxonomy): domain Eukaryota; kingdom Metazoa; phylum Chordata; class Mammalia; order Carnivora; family Mustelidae; genus Lutra; species Lutra lutra. The sequence continues at coordinate 93,408,972 of NC_062287.1, read as the reverse complement.
GAACCCTCAGAAAAGCCATGGCTCGGGGCTGCTTACTCTGTCAAGTTACTGCTGCAATCTACTAGAGTGATGTCCTTGTCAAAGTTCAGCAAGATGGGCGCTCCCTGAAGACTCTTAAGCCTGGCACCCCTCGGCTTCCTGCAAGCCTGACCTGCAATGGCAGAAGCCTCTGAAAAAACACTGGGAGAGAGGGGCAGAAGGGGAGGAAAACAGAGTGTTATACAATATGCACCAACTCAACTCCTTGAAATCCTGCTCACAGGTTTCTAGAACGAGATTGAAGTGACAAGGAGGAGGGTGTTCTGACATGTATCCAAGAGGAGCCTTGATGGTGACTGACAACTTGTTATGCAGAGGCTTAATTGAACCCGATCGCCTCATAAATGAAAGCCAAGTGCTCCAAGCCAAAGGGAAAGGAGGTGGCTGTTGGGCTTACTCTCTTCATTTCCCCAACAGTGGCCGACAAATTGCCATTTTATAGGGGCACCTCCTGCCAATTCGTTTTCTGGGTTTTGCTGTTCCTATAATTAATTCTTGACCCTGGAGCCTCTGGCGTTTATTATGCAAGGTTCTCTGCAGAGGTATATTATGTTAAATAAAGCTATAAGGCCAGGGGCATTGACTCTACCTGCTTTAAGGGACTGTGCACAAAGAATAACCTGGGTCAGCAAGGCATTCCAGCTCCCTGAACCAGAGCCTTTCTGCAGAGGGAACTTTTTGAAATTAGAAGCCTACAGGAAAATCCTTCCATCTCTAACAATAGCTACCCAGAATTTATTAAATAATTGATGGAATTGTGTTATGTGCTTTACTTAAATGATCTTTACTCCCCATCACAAAACTGGAACCAAATCATTCTCATGCTCATTTTAGAGATGAGGAAACTCAGACATAGCAGAGATACCAAGGATATTTACCTAAGGATAGTGAACAGTGGGATGGGGCCTTGAACCCCTATCTGTTTGAGTTCCAAAGCCATACAGTTTGTTCTATAACAAACTGACAACATTTATAAAGTTTTACTCTGGGCAAAACTTTGGGCAAAAAGGATTCTGAGAAAAGGTGTTAACAAGGACTCAAAGATTCCAATGATTGTGTCAACAATAACTTTAAGGATAAGGATGAAAGGATGAGTATAATGATAAGCACAGTGATGGTAGCATCATCTTTTGAGATAGCAACTCATGTTTGTTTCATTCTTCTTGAATTTCTCTTTGCTTTACCCCTATTCCGGCAGAGAGTACCTCCTGTTCTTTTACCTAACGTGCTGAAAATAGAAATTTTTGCACCTTTCATTTTAAAAACCGAGAGCCAGAGAGGGGAGATTTTAGATATAGACCAAAAAAATGTTTTGTCTTGTGGGGACAAGAAAATGCCCCACCATATTAAGAAAAGGAGAGAAAAGAGAAAGCAGAGAGTCACTAGTTCAAGATAGTGTGATGGGGGTCCTGGAGATTGTGGGTTTGTCAGTGAGACCTCTGAGAGGCAATGACCACTTAGGATATGTAGGTGGTGGGCAAAGCAACAGCCTTGGAAAGAGTTCATACACTCAAGAGTGACATAGACGTTGCAGAGAGCAGACTAGTCATTGTACATGTCTCAGTGACAAATGAGTAACCAATGACCTGGCACCTGATTGGAGACCTCCCTGACTCACCTCAACTACTTGTTAGCAGTCAAAATTTAGAGCCACAGTCCAACCACAGCAGAGGGTTGTGAACACAAAGTCAGCCTCAGCTCTGCAAGTGAAATCTAGAAAATAAACTTACATCATATTATATTTTTGAGTAAAAAAAAAAAAAAAAGAAAAGAAAAAATGGTGTATGTCTTGCACATCTGAGTATATAGACCCACAGTGCTTTAAAAGTAGTCATAATCACATTTTTATTATTGATAACTTATAAGTGTATCACCACCCCCTGAGCCCTGTATTAAGTACTTTATAAACATTCCCTCATTTACTTCCCACAAGTCCATAGAATAGATGCTTTTATTAAACCCATTTTATGAATGAGAAATCTAAGCTTTAGTAAATTCCTTAGGTTATACTGACGCCACACATGCTTATGGTGGCAACATTTGCTACTTTGCCACGGCCAAGTGATTTTCTTTCTTGGTTAATTCTTTCAATATGGACCATACCATCTTTACTGTACCATCATATTTTCCTTCCTTCCTTCCTTCCTTCCTTCCTTCCTTCCTTCCTTCCTTCCTGTCTATCTGCCTTTCTTTCTTCTCCTTCTCCTCTTCCTCCTCCTCCTTCTTCTTCTTTAGCCAATGGGTAATTTTTTTAAATTAATGTATAATGTATTATCTGCCCCAGGGATACAGGTCTGTGAATCATCAGGCTTACACATGTCATAGCACTCACCATAGCACATACCCTCCCCAATGTCCATCACCCAGCCACCCTATCCCTACCCCCACCCCTCCAGTAACCCTCAGTTTGTTTTGTGAGATTAAGAGTCTCTTATGATGGTAACTGCAAAATACATGTGAAGCTATTTATCATGTGAACCTAGGGGGTGTATAGTGAGATGGAGGTAAGCATCCTGAAAACATATCTAAGTGGAATGCCAGAAAGGCAGAAGCATGATTAAACTCTAGAGCAGTAGATCTAGAACCTATGTCACTGTCTATAATTTAATGAAAGCAAAAGAAGGATTTTAATAATTTTCAGCCTAATTGTTGAAAGAAAGTAACCAAGATTACAAAATATGATGATATGACCAGGATAGATCAAATCATCTTCAGCAAGTAATTTCTCTCTCTCTCTCCCCTCCATCTTTATGAAAGGAGTACATTTACTTGTCTTTTGATCCACTGATGTTAGGCTTGGTTATATGCCTTTCTTTACTTAATGGGATATAATCAGGCATGCTGCAAGCTTGTGTAGTTGGTTTTAACTGCCTTGGACTTCAGTGATTCTCCATGAGAAGAAAGGAATCTCCCCCTCCTACATTCCAGGGTAGCCACCACCCCTGGAACTGAGCCCAGAGTGAACAAAAGCAGAATGAACCAATCTCTAAGCCAACCCTGAATTAAATCTTCACCCTAAAAGTAACACCACCCAACATGACCTATACGTATATGAGCAAGAAGTGAATGCTTATTCTTGTATGCTACTGAGATTTTGTGGTGTGGTGTCACACAGCAAAAGGTAACCAAAGCAGTGACCAACACTAAAGATTGTCCAGGTAATCATCTCTTCATTTTTAGTTTCTCTCTCAGGAATCAAAATGTGATAAAGTCATCATGAGAGTGATGTTCTAATATGCTGGCATAGCTACTTATTTCTGGAGTGTGATGTACTTTATGAACTAGAAGGTAGAAGAAAAAAGTTTGACTTACCCAAAACTATATGGAAATTATATCTTCCTAAGTGAAAGCCCAGAGAAAGAGAGCAAAGATATCCTCACTGAGCAATAATTGTGAGCATTAATTTCACCTAGTGGGTGGACATTTAGAATAGGAAGAATTTGGAGAGAAATGTGGGGGAAAATGTTTAAGATAGTTAAACTCCAATTTCTTCGTCTAAAAAATGCAAATAATTATAATGTCTACTTTGCAGAAAGGTTCTTTATTCATTCATTTTACAAATATTTATTAAGCATTAATATTTATTGATTCACTAGTCACTGTGATACGTGTGGAAGGTACAATGGGGGGAATAAAAAAGAAAAAAAATGCTCATCTTATGGAGTATATTGTCTGACAAGCTAGACAATATTCATAAAACCAAATATTCACAATAATTAAATAAATGTATAATTAAAAACGTTAAAGTGTTGTAAAATATTAAAAGAACATATGCACATAGTATAGTGCTAAGTTATTAATATTTTTTACATATTAATGGTCCAAAAATGGTGGTGGTAGTTAGTGTGGCAGTTCTGATTGTCAGAGTGAAATTCTTGCATAGGTTCAAGGTCTCAAGAAACTTGGGATTTTTTATTTTCTTCTCTCTCTCTCTTACCTAATTTTGCTATTGCTCTTGTTCTTTCACCAAATTTGCTTTAGGTAAACAGAATAGCACTGACAGGTTTTTAACTGCTAGTAACTTAATGATGAAGCGCATGGTCTTAGCTATCTGGGTATGTCTTTACTAAGACCTCACCAAGAGCTCCTATACTGAACACAGTGATGGTCTTCATGCAAAAAGGCATCTATGTAAAAACTTCAAGCCTACCTTTTCATTTTGAGCTTAAGAATCAGTAAGGAAGGGGATCATTCTAGGAACTGTTGTCTACCATGTCTCTGACATTTTCTTGCCATTGGTGTTTATCGGAACCCAGTGGGCTCACAGCAAATGCCTCAATAATCTCATGTAATATGGATTATACTCAACTATTGTAGGTCTGATAAAGTAATATATTATAATAGAGGAGCACTGAAAAGAAGCAGCAGAATGCCTATATTTCAAGATACTGTTTTTATTCCTTCTTTTTGTACATAGGTCACTGTCTTTGGTTAAGTCACTTAGTATTGTTGGGGTTTTATTTTTCTCATCTATAAAATAATGAGGTTTAAATCTAGATGAACAGGGGCGCCTGGGTGGCTCAGTAGGTTAAGCCGCTGCCTTCGGCTCAGGTCATGATCCCAGGTCCTGGGTTCGAGCCCCACATCGGGCTTACTGGTCAGCGGGGAGCCTGCTCCCTCCTCTCTCTCTGCCTGCCTCTCTGCTTACTTGTGATTTCTCTCTGTCAAATAAATAAAATCTTTTAAAAAAAAATCTAGATGAACAGTTAGGTCCCTCCTCTCTCCAACACCCCATTATTGTATGACTCTGTTTCAATCACCTCTAAACTGGCCATATACGTACCAGAGACACATATTTTAGAAAATATTTAAGATAGGCAGAAGCCTAAAGAGTCACACACAGTGTTTTCCTAATGTATTTTTGCCATGAAAGCCTTGATTTACATGATGACATTGCTCTTGAAATTTCCCAAGGGGAAGAACTTAGAGTTAACCTGCTATTTTAAGTTTAAGACTATATATACATCCATTGTAGAAAGTATATTTCTGTGGCAGCTGAACTTCTAAGTCTAAAAATTAATGAGGCAAAGCTGCTTTTATTGAGTTATTCCAATAATATCTATTTGCTTTTAAAAGGGCCTTTGTCTAATGATAGAATTGTATAGCTGAGAAGAGTAATAGAGTTCATCAGATTTAAACCATTATTTCACTAATGGGAGCATTCTTATCTCCTTTTATCCTGTGCCAGCTTGGATTTGGTTTGGCTTGAGATTGTCTCACTATATTACTGTCACTGTTATTATAGGAAGAAGGGAATGAGCATTTAGTGACCACATACTATGTTAAATACTGTGATGGACAATTGCATGTCATCACATTTGTACCTCACAATTTCAAACCACAGTAGATATTAATATCACCATTTATAGATGAGGGAATTGAGATTCAAAGTTCATGTAAGCTGAACAAGCAAACCTACTTTGTTGATAGCAGAGCCAGGGTTTGAAGCCATCCATGTTTATCTATTTGATCTCCAAAACTCATGTATATATACATGGGTTATACATATATATATATATATATATACACACACATATATAGAAGAGCTTTTAGCTTTGTTCAAATTTTCAATGGGGTTCATTACCTGCACAATATTCAAGACTCTTAAATGCTCATTCATATTATTAAAATTATTAATATCATTATTAACAATCTACCTTATTGAAAAAATAATTTGAGAGAAATTTACTACATACATCAGTTAGGCTAGACTGGATGGATGGTGCCTCTCATATCCCAGTAACTTAAAATAACAGAGGTTCATTTCATACTCAAGCTCCATGACCATGTGAGGAATGTGATGGCTTCTGGGTGGCCTGTATCGAGTGAGCCAGAGTGATTGAGTCTGCTATCTGGGCTATCACAGGTCAGGAAGACAGAGAACATGGAGAATCACTTAAGTGACTCCCACATGAAGCCATAATCTCTGTTCATGTTTGGTTAGCCAGCATTAGCAACGTGACCACACCTCACTGGGGTGGGGGGAAGGAGGGCTGGGCCATAGTGTTTCTGGATGCCCAAACTAGAACAGTAATGTGTGCCCCACTAGAGTTCCTACATCTAAATAAAATAAGATATAAAGAAGGAAAGAAAAAAAGAATAAAGGGAAATTGAAAATAGAAGAGAGGAATGTGTATAACAAGCTTCTCTACAGTTGTTAACATTGACAAGAATATTTGACTGAGTTTCCTTGCAACTAAAAAAGCCCAAGGAATATGTAATCACTTTAAAATTTACATTGTCTTTAGGGGTTGACAGACTTTTTCTGTAAAAGCCCAAGGAGTAGTTTTTTTTTTTTTTTTTTCAGCTTTATGGGTCATTCTTCTCTGTCATAACTACTCACCTGTGCTGTTGTAGACTGAAAGCAGCCATAGACGAGAAATAAATGAATGGAAATGATGGTGTTTCCATTTGGCTTGAGGGCTACAGTTTGTGGGTTTCTCACCTACATGATCAGCATGCATTGGTTGCCTAACAATATCAAAGTTTTTTCTAGGTTAATGTCAGAGACAAACTTCTCCATTGGCTACACAAAATGGAACCTTAGTGATAAACTGAGCATCTTCGATAAAATTCCCATAATCAATGTATTACTACATCCTAAAACCCTTTCTAAATGCAAGCGAAGGATATCATAATTCTGTGAGGTGGAAAAAAGCGCTTAAATTCAAATGCTTCAGGTAGACGTGCTTAATCTAGGAAAAAATGCCTGGAATAAATAGAAGATGGATAGAATATGTGTAACAGCCATTGGCACATCAATATTATTTCTTGTAACTTAGCATTCGTTTAAAAACCAAAAGTGGGAGGGAGGGGCAAGATGGTGGAGAAGTAGGGCGCCTGGGTGGCTCAGTGGGTTAAGCCGCTGCCTTCGGCTCAGGTCATGATCTCAGGGTCCTGGGATCGAGTCCAGCGTTGGGCTCTCTGCTCGACAGGGAGCCTGCTTCCTTCTCTCTCTCTGCCTGCCTCTCTGTCTACTTGTGATCTCTCTCTCTGTCAAATAAATAATTAAAAAAAAAAAAAAAAGAAGATGGTGGAGAAGTAGGAGACCGTGTTTCAACTGGTCCCCTAAAGTGAGCTAAATATCTACCAGAACACTCTGACCTTCCAGGAAATCAGCCTGAGATGTAAGATTATACACTTCTGGATCTCTGCGGGGGCAGAAGACATCAGTGGAGAGGTAAGGTGGAGTGGGAGTGCTCGGACTGATAGAGGATTAAAAACCAAAATTGGGCAGCTGACATCAAGCAAGAGAATGGAATACAAATATTCCAGGGGTAACAATAACAAATTTAATGAGAAATTGAAATTTCCTGGAAAGAGTGAGCTGATCTACTTTAAAGACAACTGAAGTTCCTCTCCTAAGTGTCACATGACTGAAAGAACTCAAATACTCCATTAGAAGAAAAATGGATCTGGAACCTAGGTGTTCCTCCTCCCAGGTTAGGCCTCTCTCTACTCAGCATGTGAGCCTCCCCATAACTGCATGGGATTGCATGGGAGGGAGTTTCAAAACCGGGCCTCTAGACACAGGCTTAGCTGCTATGCTCAGTTTTGTATTTATCATATCTCCCTCACTTTACCTGCCGTGCGACCTGGGCAGGGCAATTTTATGAATTTTACAATTTTACGAATCCCAGTTTCCTTATTGGCTGAAATTAGGATAATGATACAACCTCCCACATAGAGTTGTTCTTTGGATTCAAAATGATAAGGCATGTAAAATACTTAGCACAAATTCTGGCATATAGTAACTGCTCAACAAGGTATAGCTGCTCTATTTTATTCTTACCATTATCGTCATATTCATCCTTATAAAATAGCAGGTGTTTGAAAGCGATCAGTTTGCAAGCTCTCTGCACCTCATACAGATTGACTCTCTCTCACACAAACACGCACTCCTCACTGCCTGGATTTGAAGCAAACACATTTTTTTTTTTTTTTTGAGATAATGAAGATCTACCTTTAAGTCACTTTCTATCTGGACAGAGACAGCAGAGCGACCCAAAGCATTTGCTTCAGCACTTCTCGCGGATAAGCGAGCAACATGAATGTGAGCGTTAACCTTTATGTTTCTCAACTCGACATCTATTACTAGCTTTAATTTCTTTCAGAGAAAACACAGGTTTGCACCCACATGCTCACAAGAGGACTCATACACACACACACACACACACACACTCACACAGCACTGAGGTCAGAAAAAAGGTCTCAAATCCTTAAGTCCACTCAGCTGCACAGTGGGACAGCCCTGACTTTGCTTTAAACATCTGTAGAGCAGCTAATGGGTGCTGTCAATTTTTGTTGCCACCCAGTAGGTTAGACAGATTTTCCATTTTTTGTGCCTTATTCTTGACTGTGTGTGTGTGCGCACGCACATGTGTGTGAATGTTAAATGAAGACTCTACTGGAAAGGAAACAAAGTGTTCCTGTATTTCACATAAAAATTGAAGGTCAGACTTTTCTTTTCTTTAACAGTAGTTTAATCACTTTCCCAGTGAAAACTGTAATTGGACATACAAAGCAAACTTTAAAAGTTGTCTTTGCCAAATACCAATTGGTAGGTACAAGATGAAGACAGGTTTTCATTTTCCCCTCCTCCCTCTTTACCCTTTCCCTCCTTTCGTTCAATTTAGGAAAATAGGACAAAAGATTTAGGCTGGTCCTCCTCAGTGTTTCCAAGTCCTCTGTAATATTGTGTCTGCCTGCTTTTTAAAATTATTACCCATTTCTCCTCAGGAAGTTGCCCCTCTTTCCACCCTGAGCTACTTCTTATTTCTTTGTTTTGTTGTTAATGCCTCTTCTTCGTGTACCACTCCGACCTTTGACCCTCTCACCACCTGAATAGATCCTATCCTATGCACTTTAAAAAGTGGGAGGAACTCCACAAATAGTCAAATAGTCACTCAGCAACTACAAGCAGATTTATAAAAATAGGATAAATGAGTTATTTTCTCTTCTCCAGAGTATATACTTGCAGGAAAGATCACATCCATTCACTGTAAACTCCATACTTTTTCATAGAAAGTACTTAATAATTGTTAGAGGATTTAAAACAACCACCCTAAAGAGTTCAACAGGGAAATAGAGTTCCAAAATGGGGCCTCTGATTTGTGCCTAAAGTTTAGGGAGCACCATTCTGGCACCTTCTGTAAGAGGTGAGAGAGGAGGAATCATTTGGGCCAAGGAGAATAGTCACCCAAGTCACACTCCAAACTGCCCTAAACCCACCACCTCAGTGGTCTCTTTCCTAAGTTCGGCCTCCTCAGGGTGGGTTCCACTGCTGGTGTGTGTACCCTGGGCTTGAGGGCTGAGGGGTGCCGTGGAACTGCTGTTTGCAGAAGGCATGGATGGGCCTTGGATGTGCAGGCCGTGGTGTTCACACGCATGCATGCGAGGCCCTTCCCGCCATATGTCGGAAGCACAGATAAGAACAGGAGCGTGAAGCTCCAGGAGTCAGTCATTTTGATACTAGGCATGTTGTGGCAAAAGTGTATTTGTCAAGGTAGAGACAACATGGTTTATTTAAATTTGTTCGACTTAGACCTGTGTGCCTCTCCTTTCGTATTCTTGCCCTCCTGCACGTGGTAGGCCTGGGAGGGATCAAATGCCCTACTCTTCAAAGGGCCTCTCTTGATCTTCTCAGCCACCTCGGGACTCCCATTTCTCTGGCTACAGGCCTAGCCCACTCCATGTGCCGCCTGTAGTTGTGAAAAGGGGATGCTTTTGGACAGACATTTCCATACCAGTTGATAAAGTTTTGAAAACAAGCTGCACATGCCAGATTCATCTTTGTGTCTTCACAGCACTCACGACAGTGTGTCCTACAAATTATAGATAACAAATATGCGTAGAATTAACAGAAAAATAAATGTCTCAAAAAAAAGTGTCAATTTCCCTTTTCTAGAATATACCAGGCACATGATAATTGCTCTCCTCCAGGCCATTAGGTTACAACAAACACCTTCAGGTTAACACAATAAAGAATTCAAGGCGAGACCCAAGATCTCAAGGGGATGGATAGGACTGGGACTCATCGGCACTAAAACTGAGGGTTTGAGAATAGGAGTGGGTTTTCTGTAGGGCTAGATGACTGCTCTGCTTGCTGCTACTGCTGCTGCTGGTCCAGAGACTGGTTCTCCCTGCTCACCAGTTGTCTGCTCCATGTATCGTAATGCAGTCCTTGGTCCTTTGGTTTGCCCCTGTCAGTCAGCATTCAACCAGAGAAACCTCTAAGACATACATATGGAGAGATGTATTGCATGGAACTGGCTGATGTGGTTGTGGGAGCTGGGTAGGCAAGTCAGAAATCTCTAGAGCAGGCCATCCAGAAGGGCAGGCTGAGGCTACAGTCCACAGTGGACGTTTCTTCTCCTTGGGGGAGACTCAGTGGGCTCTGAAGGCCTTTCAACAGACTTAATCAGGCCCACCCACATCACCCAGGATACTCTCCCTTATTTAAAGTCTCCTGATTTGGGACTTGAATCACATCTTCTAAATATCTTTATAGTATTAAATGGATCAACTTGATTGAGTAATTTGGCCTATAGTTTAGCCAAATTGATAGGTAAAGAAGACCATTACACTGACTCTGGCCCTTAACTGGCCAGACACTTTGCTTAGTTTCCTACATCTAGATAGTCCCATACTTATAGCTAAAGTAATCAAAACAAGGAATTATATTGATTTCTAGAATTAATGGTGTCATATGCAGTAACATGAAAGAGGTCAAGAAAACAGAGTATTTGATCTACTCCTTTCAGATTCTGTCATGGAAGCATTCTTTAGAAGAAGCAGTATGCATGGATTAGCTAGAAGCCTGCCTCTAGAATGCCTGCCTTTCCTTGGCTTTTTCCCTAACACCATGGAAGACAGGGACCAGACAATGGGAGGCAAGGTATAGTCACAGTTTCTGGCTTTTACAGTGAACATCTTTACCCAAAGAGGAGTTTTATATTGATGAAATAAATTTGAACCATACCCCAAAAATACATTCATGAGAAGAATTAAACATAAAGGCAAACCAATAAAATGTAGCATGGCCATAAAACTCCTAATTTGTTTCATATGTAATAATAATAACAACAACAACAACAGTAATAAAACATGTGAGTGAACCCTGGGCTATATTTTTCCCCATGTGTCACTAACACAGCTTAAATTTGTCAGGTTTTGTTTGGTTTTTTTGTTTGTTTGTTTTTTTCATTCAGAATTACATTTATTTGCAGGGTGAATACCAACTTGGCTTCATAATGCTGCAAATATGTAACTTTGTTGGAGATGATTAAATTTTACTCAGTTACCAATGGCAGCGCTTTCCCTCAGTATATCCAATTAAGTTTTCATCCTAAAGCAAAGTCTTATAGATCACAGTGGAAACAAACAGTTGTCATGGGCCGTGGCTGAACTGAATGCTAATCATGGCTGGCTTCCTCCTCCATGAAATGTTGCCTTACAGTGGCATTCAGAATAGTATAAATGAGCCACAAATTGCATTTTCATTCTCTAGGCTCCATTTTGCAAATTCTGTAAATGAGTCATGCATCTATTTCGTTGGCTTTTGATGCCACAGACTGCTGTGTCCTGTGGTTTTAGATACTCAATATCTCTTGCTGATAAGCCTCCTTGTCCCAAGTGTAAGACAGAAAGGACAGAGGTACAGAGGAGAGATTCTAAAACATTCAAAGAGGATCCATAAGAGAGAATATTTAAGGAGTAGGTTCAGTGCCATTCGTTTACAATCTCATTTGTAAAGAACCCCTATTTTATAAAAGGTACTGTGTTAGGTACTCTGAGTCCTATTTATAAAAGACAGCTCAAGTTCTAAAAACTCACTATCCAGTCTTAGGTGAAGACACATACACAGAGTATCACAATATCATTTAAAGCAGGAGTAGTCATAGAAAATGCATGCAATATGTTACGGATGTCCGCTGGAGGACCAGACTGCATCCAGTGGAGAGGAAACATGTCATCATGAAGGAGTTTTGAAGGACATTGAAAATGGGCTTGCCAAAGCAGTGCAGAGGTAGGGAACAGCATGGGCGATGGCAAAATGTGAGAAAGCAGATGCATTTGGGCACAAGAAGTCAGCCTGTGCGAGTGCAGAGGAGGGCACAACAAAGCAATATAGCAGGGCCCAGACTGTGACAGATCCTGGGTTCTAGGATTATGCTTGTTTTCATTTCCAAGGAATGCAACAGATAATCTGTGAACTAGTATGATAAAGATTTTACAGCAGAAATATATCCAGTCGGAGACGTTCCTTGTAACACATCATTTTCCATCCTTGTATGGTCCATGGACCTATGCCAGTTCCTGTTTGCTACTGGTTCATACTGAGATAGGTGCAGAAAATGAAAAGAAATATTTACGATTTTTTTTAAAGACAATTTGCTGTGAAGTATATGATTTTGTATTTTCTAATACATAATGGATTGAAAAAGGGTTGATTCTCCACCAGAGATAATCTCACAAAGACCCCAGTGCTTCCCCTGCAGAGTGCTTAGCCTGCAGACATACTCACTTTACAATTGCAGTCAGAATTTTGTGTCTGTTTTTCTCTTGTTCCTAATTTTCCTCATCTCACTGAACATTTTCCTTAACTGCACTTTGAGCTTGACATTTTGATATTGCATTTTAATCATGACCTGTTAAAAGGGAAACTGAGCACAGAAATTCGCCCCATGTAATCTAGAGCAGGGGTTGAAAAACTATGGCCTGTAGACCCAATGTGGCTCTCTGTTTTATAAATGAAATTTTATTTGAACAAAGCCATGCCCATTCGTTTCCCTTTTATTTGTAAGTGTTTCTGTGCTATCACAGCAGAGATGAGTAGATGCTAAAAAGATTGTATAGCCTTCTAATCCCGAAATATTTATAACCGGTCCTTTACAGTAAAAAGTTTCTATGGAGAGTGGTTGAGTCTTGGAATGGAAATTATTCACCAGGTACTCCAAATTCTTATTTTCCTGAAGGGCTAGCCAGGAAGAAGTTTGGGACAATGCTGAGCTGCAGGAAGGCATTGAGTAAAAAGAAGGCTCCCAAATCACAGATTTGCACACATACCTATACTCAGCTATATTCTCAGAAGCAAAATCACTCTGGATCTAAGAATAAAAGGAGGAGAACTAACTCTCTGCTTAAATCCTTTGTAAAACAAGGAAGGATGTGTTGTTAACCTGCAAGATAAACTGAAGTTGTAGCTAGTATTACCCCCACGTTACGAATAAAGACTCTGAGACTACAGAAGTTACATAACTTTGCCAATGTCACATAGGTAGGAAGTGAGGGAAACTGTATTTAAATCTGATATATGTTCTTCCCACTCTCCTCGATAAAGTTTGATAAAAATAAATACCCTGTCAGAATACAAATTCAAGTGGAAGAAAAGGAAAATGAGCAAGAGTGGGGTCCATAGAGGTTAAAAATTCCTCTGCTCAATATAGACAAGATCAGGGGGGAAAAGAATGGAAGAAAGCTGATTATATACATGTGAGGAAAAGGCAGGAGTAAAAAGAGTGATGCTGGGTAGAGACAAGGGTGGGAGGAATGTTGAATATGTTTTGAATAATAAAATAGGTTCCAAATTTTCAAGTCTCTACATACATATATATTTATGAATGTATTTATGAATACGTATTATGAACAATGAAACAGAACATCTGCGGCCCACACCTAGAAGAATGCAGGGGGGGGGTGGAATTAGTCCTGTGGCTCACTAGGATCTGCTGGCATGTCTAAATGCTGTGTGGTTCATAAATCCAGCTGTCGGTGAATAATGTTTGCAAATCACTAATAAGCTGGAAATGTATACTTATGCGTCAGAACCTAGACTATTCAAAGTTATTGCAAGGGTATATTTTATTTAAGTAACTTTTAGGAAAATTAATCTTTTTCTTTATTCAATTGTCTTGGGAAAAGGATTCTGTATCCTCCTCCCCAGCCCCAAATCTTCTTTTCACACAAGTCTTTAATAAAACCTTGACAACCACTTCTGTAGGTGAGTAAAACAGCAGAAATTTCTGTAATGATTCTACAGCTCATGATTTTTAGAGAAATTTTTAACTCAGAATACCATTAAAAACTGGATTTTGTTTCCTTATTTGTTTCTGTATTGTATTAACACTGCGTCTTGTGATCCAAAGCCCAATTTCAATATTAAAAGAAACAGCCAAGTTCAGAGATGAGTCATCAAGGAACCAATGTGCCCTTGACCACATTCCTAGGTACTAATGGAATTCAGATACTAGCACAGTATCCCATTGGAATTTAAAACTGTAAGAAATTATGAAGCCATGGAAGACTGTAAATCATAGAAATCACTTCTAGTCCACCTGTATAGTCCTCAGCCCTACAACACAAACATGATTAAAACCAAGGTTTTTTGTTTGTTTGTTTGTTTTTCTGAATGAAATCCCCCACTATTTGTGTTCCTTTGTCCTGGAGGAAGAATCTCCCATCCACTCAATTTTTGAAGCTAGACACCTGGGTTTCATCCTTGCCTCCCCCATTCATTCCTCCCCATCAACACCTAGTAGTTTGTTTATATGTTTTAACAAATTCCAAGTGATTCTACCTTAGCACAGCTATATCTGTCTATTTCCAATGCCTTGGCCTTGCGTGGGTGGCCATTTTCCCAGGGGTTGCTGCAGTTGCCTCAAACTGGTCTCCCCATTTCCTTTTTTGTCTCTCTCCAACCCATTCTTCATCCAGCAACCAGAGTACATGTCCCCCCAATATTAGACTATGGCATTTATTTAAAAGTCACTGTTGACAATTTTTCTTTAAAGCAAATCCTGACTCAGGAACTTGTCTAGAATGCTCAAACATCTGACCATCTCTTCTGCTTTATCTCTCAGCATGCACATTTCTTTTCTCTATTACCTGAGCAACTTCATATGGTTCACCGAAAGCACAACCTCATTTATTTCCATTCCTTTACTTATATTCCTTCTGCCTAGAACACAATTCCCCTCTTCTCCAAAGACTCACATACATGTATCTTTGAGGATCCAGCTCAAAATGTAATTAATTGAGAAAGATTTTTCAGAAAGAAATCCCCACACAGCCCCTGTCACACACAGATGTCCACCCACATGCCTCATACTTCTTTTTGCTTAGGTACATCTCTGTATTTCTCCCTCAAAGCCATTGGCTTTTATGTTAGTTTCTTCTTGCTACTCTAACAAATCACTGCACATGCACTGGATCAAACAGCAGACATTTATTATCCTACATTTCTGGAGGGTAAGATTCTCACATGGCTCTCATTGGACTAAAATCAAGGAGTCAACAGGGTTATATTCCTTCTGGAGGTTCTAGGGGAGAATCCATTTCCTTGCCTTTTCCAGCTTCTAGAGACTGCCATCATTCCTCAGCCATCCTCCATCTTCAGAGCCAGTGAGAGCCGGTCCAATCCTTCTCACTTCTTCTTACTCTTGTCTTTTCCTCTTCTGCCTCTCTGTTCCATATTTAAAGATCCTTATGATTATATGTAGGCCCACCTGGACAATCTAATTCCTATTATGAGGTCAGCTAATTAGCAACCTTAATTCCACCTACCACCTAAATTCTCCTTTACCGTGGAAGATAAATATTCCCACATTTGGGGGATTAGGAAGGGAACTTTTATTGGTGGAGAGGAGATTATTCTTCCTACCACAATAATTGTGTTTACTTATCTGTGAACACTGTCCCCCACACAGATCATATAAGTGTAAGTTTTGGGAAGAAAAGATGGTATTTGCCTTCTTATCAATGCTTCAGTACTTAGCAAAATATCTGGTATGTAGTAAGTCAGTACCTGTCTTGAGAGATGAGTTAATGACTGAATCAGAGGGTTTATGGGCCATTTTGGTTCTGTACCAATTATCTTGATGAAAGACATCACTTACTTTGTATGAAAGAAAGAAGTGTATATGGGTCCCTTTAACAATGTTGTGTTCCTGGTTGTTGAAGTATTGAAGTGTTCAGCTCTAGAGGAAGCAGGGCAGGGATCTCAGTAGTAAGATAACTGTGACTTCTCTACAGAATCCTCTCCAGTTGGATGAAAAGGAATAGTTCTCTTTTCCTTTGTTAAAATAGAGATGTTGATGATTAGGGTACAGCATTATTCTGTGAAGTTGAAAGGGGACACAATCTGACCAGGGCCCCTTGTCAGTGTTGGATCTTTACCTGAGTTATGACATCTTAAGATTTCTTTCTAGTACCTATTAATGAAAGTTTGAGATTCTGATACGGTGTGATGAAATAAAACAGTGACCTATATTTCACAAATAGCTGATTTTTGTCTACTGTCATATATTAGATGGAGCCTCAACTTTGGCACTGTTAATATTTTAACTAGATAATTTTTTATTAGAGGGGAACTATTCTGTGCATCATAGAATGTTCATCAACAACCTTGGCTTTTATCCATTAGATGCCAATAACATCCTCCTCAGTTGTGACAGCAAGTAATATCTCCAGATATTGTCAAATGTTCCCAGGAGGTGGGAAACAAAATCACCACCAGTAGAGAAATACTGATTTAATGGGTTAGATCATATTTAAGACAGTTATTTCATTTTCCCCTTGCAGGCTCTTCCATAATATATAAGGAAGGAGAAGCTTTGAGTGAGTGTGTGTGTGTGTGTGTGTGTGTGTGTGTGTGTGTGTTTACATTGTGATGTGGGGTGACGGAATTCCTGAGCCTCTGCTCGAGGGTACTTTGGCTGACCGCAGTGAGCATCCAGACTGGAGAATTCTGCCTCTTATTCCTTTTTTTTTTTTTAACTCTTTTTCAAGAATAAAAATTCCTTTATTTCTTACTAACATGTCTCAGCTCTTATAACCATTATTTGCCTATACTTACTACCTCATGGAAGCTATTATGACGGATTTATAGATGGAGCTCTTCTCCTCTTCTTTTCCCTTTTATATCTTTCAGTGTGAGGGAATTTTGATGGCCTCTCACATGAACACATTTATGTGTGTGTGTTATGTAAAATAACAGCTGCTTTCAAAAGCTGACCCAGAGGGGCACCTGGGTGGCTCAATGGGTTAAAGCCTCTGCCTTCAGCTCAGGTCATTATCCCAGTGTCCTGGGATCGAGCCCCACATCGGGCTCTCTGCTCTGCAGGGAGCCTGCTTCCTCCTCTCTCTCTCTCTACCTGCCTCTCTGCCTACTTGTGATCTCTGTCTGTCAAATAAATAAATAAAAATCTTAAAAAAAAAAAAAAAAGCTGACCCAGAAAAGCTGGTCCTGGTCTACATGGCTCCTCCTTATCCACACACCACGCTCCCTATACTTATAGGAGAAACAGGTGATTGATTGATTCTGTACCATGTTATTTGCTTATGCTGATCATCTAATGAGCAACACAACCGACCAGTAATTGGTTTTATTGGCTTTTCTGGAGTGCTGCATGGAGTGTAACCATCGGAGAGTGTCTCTTCCTGTTTCCAGTGCAAATTGTTTTTAATTTTTTTGGTTGCCTGATAAGCCAGTGAGAGAGAAGTGTTTTAAGTATATAATCCTAGAGCCCATTATCACAAGTGATTTTATTTTCTTATCTGTGAGCATCCATTTCCAAGCAGTTTGTCCCCTTTAATCAATAATTTATAATTCCATAATGAAGAAAAATCAAGACGACTTTCATTTGTTCCTTTGTTTGGATCTGCTCTCATTTCTTTGCAAGATAAGCTTGCTGGCTTGGTCTTTGATGTACCTAATTTCTGGGAAATGCAAAGGAACTTTGACCTCATCTCACTCCCAATATTTTTCTCGTGTTGAACTTGGCAATTTATTTTTTTGGCAATAGTTTTTGGGAAATTAGTCAAATCTGGATGGTCTGTCTTGACTTAATATCAATTTTGTTATTTGTGTAATCAATGGGAGTAAGAAAAGAGCATAGACCAATTATTGGTAGAAACAGAGGTGAGAGTTTTGGAAGAGTAGAGATCATCATTCCCTACTTAGCAGTTTATCTCAGCGAGTTCCAAGTATTGTGTTACCTCTTATTATGCTAAATTAAGTATATGTGAATACGTAGACCTGTGGTTCTTATAGGTACAATTGAGTAGCAACCATGTACTTTTAACGGATGGGTGTTGTTTACATATGAGAATTATATCTGACTACCCCTACTAGAAAATAGAAAAATTCTCCCTAAAAGTAGGTAATATGTCTTTTTGCATTATTTTATATTCAATGTATAGCATTCTTAGCAAGTGAATAATAAATGATTGAGTTAATGAGTGAACAAATGAGTGATAAGAGAAAAAGATACAATAGTTATTCCTCTTTATTCTCTTTAAATTGCTGTTAAGTTTTGTAAGTCCCCTGCTAGGAGGGTTGTCCATCAAAGTCCCATTTCAGATATGCAGTGCACCCACAAGGCTTAATTGGTTTTCACAGTAGTCTCAGTACTCCAGGGATCTGCACTGTGTTTGACATCCTGGGCCTGTAGGCGTAAGAGGCTGTTTGGAAAGTGGAAAGTGTATAGGCTTTTGCATCCTTTGGTATTAGTCTGCATCCCATATCTACTTCTCACGAGCTTCAGGACTTTAGACTCCCTGACCCTCCAACGCTTCCTGAAAATACAGAGAACTAGCACAACCTGTGGATTCCTTCTTCCAAATAAGCTCAGAGAAACAACAGATCAGGGAAGAAGGTTTGGATCTAAGGGTTTTTGTGCAAAGTCCCTGGAGATATCAACAACTTGAATGAATTAATGTGTGGCAAATGGCAACCTCGCAGGATTAATGGTGGGATACCAAGAGCAGAGAGGTTGTGGAGAGTGTTGAACGTCTTTTTTGCCTCCTCACCACCTGAGGATTTCTGACTGCCCTGATACACCAGAGAGTCAGTGGTCAGTAGCAATTGCTTGGGCTACTTGGTGTCCACGATGCTAAAGCCCAGCTCAACCCGATGGGAATACATGGATGGTTTTACCCCCTCCAGTACTCCTTCCCCTTCCAAACCCCCAGCCATGGTATATTACAATCTGAAGGGAATATTTCCTCCTTCAGCTAGCTTGATGTTCAAAGGGTTTAAAGGAGATTCCCTGATCATATATTTTTCTAGTGGAAAAGCAGCAAAGCAGGTGGTGGACAAAATCTCTGAGGTAACCCCCCCTCACCTCCTTAAATCTGCAAGAAGAACACAGACTACTAAGGCCTTGGCTTCAGCTACTTCTCTATACCCAGTACACCCAAATTTTTCAGAAACCTTCACCAAAATAACCAGATGCTTGAGAAATACAACCATTAAAAGAAAACATTAGACAAAGCAATATTTATTACATAAATTTGAAAAAAAAAACCAATGATTTAAATGAGTTGAAAAGCATATGCAGGGACATAAGGGAGAATCTTCATAAGTTAAGCAAAACAATGGACAAATTAGTCAAATTAGTAGTTATTGTCACAGCCAAGAGGATTCTAAAAGACCTGATGATTACATGTAATAAGGTATTCTGGATGGGATCCTAGAACAGAAAAAGGAAATCAGGTAAAAACCAAGGGGATCAAATAAAGAATGGACTTCATTTAATAATAATATGTCAATATTGACTCATTACTTTTGACTAGCATTCCATGTTAGTGTAAGATGTTAGTGATGGGGAAACTGGACATGAAGTATCTGAAAACTCTATATACTATATTTGCGACAATTCTATAAATCTTTTTTTTTTTAAAGATTTTATTTATTTATTTGACAGAGAGAAATCACAAGTAGGCAGAGAGGCAGGCAGAGAGAGAGGAGGAAGCAGGCTCCCTGCTGAGCAGAAAGCCCGATGTGGGGCTCGATCCCAGGACCTGGGATCATGACCTGAGCCGAAGGCAGCGGCTTAACCCACTGAGCCACCCAGGTGCCCCACAATTCTATAAATCTTAATCGACTCTAAACTAAGATATATACTTTTTTAAAAAGTAAGGACTTAAGATTTTAGATCCAACACACAAGGAACTCAGAACCATCCATCCTAACAGCAAATAAAAAGCTAATAAACTGAAAAGCCAACAACTCTTCTTAGGTCCTTCAGAAAAATGAGATTACATGACAAATCACTGGCTCTAAAATTGGAGAGACGAAGAGAAAAATACAGATAATCACAATTTACCAGAGCAGAAACTCAAGAACAGATGTGTGTGTGAGAGCCCTTGGCAGGAGAGGAAAACATCAACTGTAGGTAACACATTGCTTGAGGCTCAGTATGGACAAGTCTGGGAGTTAAAAACTCCAGAACATCCTAGTTATAGAAGGGCCTCCACAGTTTTGCACATTTTATCTCCAGGAGCTTGATCAGATTACTACAACAAATATTGGAGAAAAATCCCCTTGTGCTTTTTTCATGGAGAAGGGGAAAGTAACCATTTATAAATGTACCAGATCATTCTGTGTTTGTTTGTTTTTTAAGGCTTGGACTCAGAGGAAATTATTTTATCATAGTCTAAACTATTGGAGTTTTATCAGAGCCTAACTGATCTGGGGGAAGGGAAAAATCCAACTCCAGCCCCACTCTAGCTATCTTGGCCCATTGAAGGAAGAGAGGGGCTGAAGAGTTCTTGTCAAGTTCACAGCCCAAGGGCAGACTCATTAAAAAACTAAGACCTAATTATAGGACTGTCGAATGCATCCCTTCCCCCATTCCACACCTCCACATTATAAGTGCCTATTTACAGCAGTTCTTTAACCCAATATATAATACCAAGCTATCAAGAAAGTATTAGGAAGCATACAAAAGCCAAAATCACAGTTTGAAGAAACAAAACAAGCCTAAGAACCAGACACAGATATGGCAGGGAAGTTGGAATTATCAGACCATTCATTTAAAATAGCTATGATTAGGGCGCCTGGGTGGCTCAGTGGGTTAAGCCGCTGCCTTCGGCTCAGGTCATGATCTCGGGGTCCTGGGATCGAGTCCCGCATCGGGCTCTCTGCTCAGCAGGGAGCCTGCTTCCCTCTCTCTCTCTCTCTCTGCCTGCCTCTCCGTCTACTTGTGATCTCTCTCTGTCAAATAAATAAATGAAATCTTTAAAAAAAATAAAATAAAATAAAATAGCTATGATTAATATACTGAGGACTCTAATGGGTATGTAGACAGCATGTAAGTAAAGATGGGCAATGTAAGCAGAGAGGTCAAAATTCTAAGAATAAAAATTGCTGGAGATAAAAAACACTGTAACAGATACGAAGAATACCTGTAACAATCTTATTAAACTAGAAGTGACAGAGAAAAGAATCTCTGAGCTTGAGGTAAGTCAATAGAAATGTCTAGAAAAAAATAGCAAAGATTAAAAAGGAACAGAATGTCCCAGAAATGTGGGGCATTAATGTAATGGGAATACTAGAGGAGAAGAAAGATAAATGAATAGAAGAACTATTTGAAATAATAATTACTGAGAATTTTCCCAAATTAATGTTAAACTATAGAACCAGGAAGTTCAGAGAATACCAAGCAGGGTAAGTGCCACCCCAAAAAACTACACCCAGACGTATCATATTCAAACTACAGTAAATAAAAGATAAATATCCTGAAAGAAAGCAGAAGAAAATGCACGTTACCTATAGACAAAGGAACGAATTATTTCTGACCTCTGCTCAAGAATTTATGTAAGCAGGGAGAGTGGAATGAAATATGTAAAATTTTCAGAAAAAAAATCCAACAACCTAGAACTCTGTCTCCTATGAGATTATCCTTACAAAATAAAGGCAAAATAAAGACTATCTCAGAGAAATAAAAATTGAGGAACATTTTTTGCCAGTAGACACTCCCTGTAAGAAATGTTAAAAGAAGTTCTTCAGAGAGAAGGAAAGTGATATAGGTAAGAAACTCAAATATACATTAAAAAAATAAAAGAGCATCAGAGAATGAGCAAGTAAAAGTAAAATAAAAAAATCTTTTATTTTTCTTAATCTAACAGAATAGTTCAAAACAATACCAATGGTGGGCGCCTGGGTGGCTCAGTGGGTTAAGCCACTGCCTTCGGCTCAGGTCATGATCTCAGGGTCCTGGGATCGAGTCCCGCATCGGGTTCTCTGCTCAGCAGAGATCCTGCTTCCCTCTCTCTCTCTCTGCCTGCCTCTCCATCTACTTGTGATCTCTCTCTGCCAAATAAATAAAAAAAATATTAAAAAACAAAAAACAAAAAAAAAACACAAAATAATACCAATGGTATGTTCGATTATTATACACACATTAATATACATGTATACCTGCATTTATATATATATATATATATTTGTGTGCATATGCCTAAGTATGCTTATTTTTTAGTGAAATTAATTATAACAATAATAGAAGGCAAAGAAGGGAGAAATTCAGATTATTATATTATTATAAGATATTTACACTACTTGTAAAGTGGTATGTTATTTGAAATTGGATTTGGATTAATTGTAAATGTATGTTGCAAAATTTAGGGCAACCACTAAATAAAGAAGAAGCATAACTGACATACCAATAAAGGGGAGAAAATGCAATCATATAAAATGCTCAATTAAGACCCAAAAAGGCAGAAGAAGAGTGGAAAACAAAAATGGGAACAAAGAACAAAGGCAACAAATAGAAATCATTAATAAATATGGTATATATTCAACTATATCAATAATCATTTTAAATGTCAGTGGTCTGATTTACCAATAAAACACAGAGATTGTCAAAGTGAATAAAAAACAAGATCCAAGTATATGTTTTCTACAAGAAATCCCTTTTAAATATAAAAATACATAAGATTAGATGTGAAGGGATGAAGCAAGATATACCATGCTAACACTAATCAAAAGGAAATGGGAATAGCTATGTTAATATTAGTGCAGAACAATGAAAGGTATCAGGAATAAAGAGGGGCACTATGTAATGTTGGAGACAGTTCTCCAAGAAGCTATAACAATTATTAATGTGTATGTGCCTAACAGAGTGTCATAAAAAGTGAGGCATAACTGATTGAACTGGAAGGAGAGATACATGAATCCACCATTATAATTGGAGAATTCAATGCTTCTGTAAGAAATGGCAGAGAACAGTAAGGATCTAGATGAACTCTGTAATACATCATCAATCACTTGTTTGCAGTATACATCCATAAACTACTTCATCCAACAAGAGCAGGATACACAGTTTTCTCAAGCTCACATGGGACATTTGTCAATATAGATTATATTCAAGGCACTAAGGCACACCTTAACAAATTTAAAAGAAGAACTCATACAATGTCTGCTATTAGATCGCAGTGGAATTTAACTAGAAATCATTAACAGAAAGATATCTGGATGATTCAAAAATATTTGGAGATTAAATAACACACTTCTAAATAACATAAGGGTCCAATTAGAAATCACAAGAGAAATATTTAAAAAATTGGAATTAAATAAACATTAAAACATTGAATTTTGTGGGATGAAGCAAAGGCAGTGCTTAGAGGGAAATTTATGGCACTGAATGCCCACATTAGAAAGAAAGAAAATCTAAAATTAATACTTTAATCTTCCACCTTCAGAAATTAGAAAAAGAATCCAAAGTAAGCAGAAGAAAAGAAATAATTAGAGCAGAAACCAATATAATTGAAAACAGGAAATCAATAAAGAAAATCAATAAAACCAAAAGCTGATTTTTAAAAAATATTTGTTTGTTTTAGAGAGTAAGCACACACATGTGGGGAGGAGGGACAGAGAGAGAGGGAGAGAAAAAATCTTAAGCACACTCCCTGCTGGGCAAGGCCACCATTGTGGGTTCTGATCTAGCAAAACTCACACGAGTAGACAATTTGAATAGGCTTACATCTTTTTTTTTTTTTGGCTTACATCTATTTTAAAACTTGAATCAATAATTAATAATCTTCCAAAAGAGAAAGCAGGAGACTCAGATGCATTCACTGGTGAATTCAACAAACGTTTAAGGGGAAAAAAAGTTATACTGATTCTTTAAAATCTCTTTCACAGGCTGGAAGGAAAAGGAATACTTTGTAACTCATTCTGTAAAGCCAGCAATACTCACAACCAAAACTTAGATGAAGATATTATTTAAAAAAAAAAAAAACTACAGATTAGTATTCTTTCATGAACTTAGATGTAAAAAGTCTTCAACAAATTACTAGCAAATAAAACCCAGAAATCAATAAAAAAGAATTATATACCACAATCAAATAGGATTTATCCCAAGTATGCAAAGCTGGTTCAACATTTGAAAATCAATGTGATTCATCACATCAACAAACTAAAGAAGAAAAGCACATGATCATATCAAGAGATATAAAAAAAATATTTGACAAAAACTAACACCCATTCCTGATAAAAAGTTCCTAGAAACTAGGAAGAGAGGAGAACTTCCTCAACCAGATAAAGAACATCTACAAAAGCTCTACAGCTAACATTATGCTTAAATGGTGAAAAACTCAAAGCTTTCCTGCATAGATCAGAAACAAGGCAAGGTTGCAGAATACAAGATTAGTATTAAAGTCAGTCATTTTTCTGTATATCTGCAATAAATGATTGGAATTTGGAGTTTAAGTCACAGTACCATTTACAAGATAGTCTTTTCAACAAATGGTGCTAGAACAACTGAACATCGCAAAAAAAAAAAAAGAAAGAAACTAGACACAGACATTTTCTGCAAAAAATTAGCTCAGATTGGATCATATACTTAAATGTAGAATACAAAACTATAAAATTCTTGGAAGGTAACAGGAGAAAACCTAGATCCTTGGGTATCATGATGACTCTTCAGATAGAACATCAAAGAAACAATTTGAGTGATACAATTGACAAGCTGAACTTCATTAAAATTAAATGCTTCTGTTCTGTGAAAGTCAAGACAATGGAAAAACAAGACACAGACTGGGAGAAAATATTTGCAAAGAAAACATCTGGAAAAGGACTATTCAAAATATGCAAAGAACTCTTAAAACTCAACAAGAAGGAAGCTAGCAACCTGATTAAAAAATGGGTAGAAGACCTCAAGAGATAGCTCATCAAAGAAGATAAGCAGATGGCAAATAAGTATCTGAAAAGATGCTCAACATCACATGTCCTTGGATGCAAATTAGAACAATAATGAGACACGTCTACGCAGCTAGTAGGATGGCCAAAATCTAAAACAGTGGAAACAGCAAATGCTGATTAGGATGTGCCGCAAGAGCTCTCATTCACCGCTGCTGAGAATGCAAAGCAGGACAGCCACTTTTGAAAGAATATAGATATCAAAATAATTAAAATTTTACTGACTAAAGACTGTAGCATATTAAAACAAATGTAATCAAGTCATATTTGACCCAAGATTAAATTTTGTTTTGTTTTATTAATTAGAAAATGACCACATGTTTATGATCTAATGCTGGGGAAGGCTTTTTATAATAGTAATAGTACCAAGGGGAAAACCACAGCAAAATATCTTATTTGTTTGATTACATCTAAAATTAAGAATTTTGTTATGTTAGGTAAATGTGAAGAAAGTTAAAAGATCATAGATTGGGAGAAAGGATGGAATAAAACTTATAGACATTTATATCTAGAATATATTAAGAACTGTAAAAACTGCAGGAAACCCAATAGACAAATATAGTGTCTATTGATAGCAATTAATGTGCATAGATAGAATATGTAAAGTTTTAATTTATTTGGCAGAAGTAGCACATGGGCTTTGTTATCAGACATCATTAATATTTTGACTCTGGGTGAATCAAATGTCTTAACCTACCTATGCTTCAGTTTTCTCACGAGTGAAGTGGGTACAATAAAATCCACCATTGCTTGATTTTGTTTATTTGTTCTGGTGAAGATTAGAGCATCTCCTCTAAAATATCAAGCCCAGTACATGCCATTTATGAAGAGCTCAATAAAAAAAAAAAAAGAGCTCAATGTCTTCTATTATTACATTAAAGAGTTTTGCTATGTTAAATCTTTTATCCAGAGAGTCTGTAAAATTGTCTTTGCATGTTTTAAAGCCTCTATCTATGATAGTGAGATCCTCTGATTTATCTGGTGTTGAATCATTTAACAGAAGGCATGTATTGGAGTCATAAATTTTAGAGTTGTAAATGTTCCAAGGAGAAAAAAAAAAAGCTGTAGTTATTTTCACTTTATACACAAGGCAATTGAGATGCAAAAGGTTCTTCACAATTTCAACTCCGTAAATTAGAGGGAAATCTCGAAGTCCAATGTGTTTGCCCTCTAGTGATGTGTTCTTTCTGTAATATTTACTGTCATTATTTCAGTTTTGTTTAGGGTTTTTTTTTTTTTCATACATTCTATGCAAGGCTTTGCAGGTGCATCAGACAGAATTAGACAAAGTCTCCTCCTATAAACAGCATGTTCACTATCTAGAAGGATTAAAAAGGCAAGTATAGGGGCGCCTGGGTGGCTCAGGGGGTTAAAGCCTCTGTCTTAGGCTCAGGTCATGATCCCAGGGTCCTGGGATCGAGCCCCGCATCGGGCTCTCTGCTCAGCGGGGAGCCTGCTTCCTCCCTCTCTCTCTGCCTGCCTCTCTGCCTACTTGTGATCTCTGTCTGTCAAATAAATAAATAAAAATATTTTTAAAAAAATAAATAAAATAAAAAGGCAAGTATACAAAGAATTCTAAAATAATAAAGACTTTAGTAAATGCCATCAGAGAGAGGTTCAAAACTTGCATAGAGACTCAAGTGTTTGCTAAAGGCTTAGTAGGTGAGTAAATATATCAAATGGCTTTAGAATAGGGGCTACTCATGGTGTTCATGGAGAAGGAGAGGAAGGAGTGTTTTGGATAGAGAAACACATGCCTTGCTCATGCAAGGGCACAGAGGTTGAAAAGAACGAAATATAATTAGAGTATGATAAATGTCCAGTTGAACTTAGGAAGTGTGTTTTAGACACTAATACATGTTTTACTGAGGAAAGAAAAGAGGAAAGGGAGGAGGGAGTAACAAGAAAGGAGGAAAGTAGGGTGCAAGGGAGGGAGGGAAGCAATGAACAAATGAAAGCAATACCATAAAAGGTCTTTCATATCAGGCTGAAGGTTTAATATTAATTCAACAGACAGATGGATTTAATTAATGCTGTTTTCTTTTCAAGATTTTATACTGGCTTTATTCTAGCAAACTCAGTTCAGAATTGGTGGCCATGGGTATGCAGAGCATTGGCTTTCATCCCATGAATTTGATTCTTGCTGTTCCTTCCTCGGGATGATAATCTGAAAGAGCAAAAGCAAAGACAGTGTGTGAGAGAGCAAATACATTATAAATCCAGCCAGAGCCCAAGCAAAATAAGCAGTGTTTCTGAAACACTGTTGTGACCAAAAAGAATGGATGAATTATTACTCTGGCATTTCCTTTGTTATTTATGTCTAGAAATCAATCAACAGCTGAAGGACCCGAGTAATTTATAAGTCAGGTGCTGTCAAATACTTGTTGGTCTCAACCGGCGTAACCTGTCCATGCATGCCTCTGAAGCTTGATGACAAAAGAAAACAATCTTATTACAAACCTGACATTCATAATCTGGTGTATATTATTCTAACATGATATGAAAATATGAATTAAAAATACAACAGCTGCTGAAAATAGAAGTGCCCACTGACTGTAAAATCTTTCCTCCGTCCTCACCACACCTTGTTTAATAAAAATAGATGTAGGTGATGGAACATTTATTATGGAAACAAGTTAACCAAAAAGACCTGTCAATTTGATGGAGGAGGTTATTTGTTCAACAAAATATCCAAGCGCAGGAGGCAATCTGGAAATCCAATAGGGAAAGCAGGGACACCCCTGTCTTCACTTTTTCCCACCTGCCTTCTCAACCAGAAATAAATGTCTGAAGAGTGCTGGCTAAAAGTAGAGACATAGTTTTATGAACATATTTTGCTTCATCAGAGTGAGAAGGACTAAGGGGTAGTTGGTCATCTCATGAGAGCAGAATTTAAGCAAGAATCTTGTTCAAGATAACCAGACAGTTTCTTTCCCTGTCCCTATCCTGTCTCCCTCACCACCTCCCCCTCTGCCTGTCTGTCTCCCTCATCTCAGAAGCAATTCTGCCCAATTCTACCCAGACCCATTTTAGCCAGTGGGCCTCTGTTCATGTGGTCAGTCTTTCAGGGCCAGGGAGGGGGAAAGGAGAAGCAGACTTCCCACTGAGCAGGGAGCCCTGGGATCATGACCTGAGTCGAAGGCAGATGTTCAACCCACTGAGCCACCAGGTGCCCCCATGTACACTAACTCTTAACTGCTCCACTCTTGAAAATGAAACACAAAGCCTTCTTTCAGATTTTGTTGGCTAAATAAAGAAAAATGGTCACATCTGACTTCAAAGCACAGGATATGCCAAACCTATTCCATACCTTAAAAAATTGAGAACCAGAATATTATAAGTAGCCCTAATGTCTCCCAAAACACATGAACAAATTCATACTCTTTGAGTTCAGCTTTTCTAGATATATTATTTCCTCTGCATATTAAATTTTACCAGTTTTCTGTAATGTGCTTTTATATCTGATAATGATATATATTCAAATTCTCACAGGTTTTGTTACTTTAACTGATACATTTGGTCGCTAAACCCAGAGATATATTCATTGTTTAGTGCAGTTACTTGGATAGAGAACTGAACTCAATCATTATTTGTAGACTTTTTCAAGTTTCCATTCTTAGAGGGTCATCAGTCTGCTTGCTGGTATTATTCCCAAGTGTAGACACCAGGAATTATCCCCTAAACCATACTGGGTTAGAAAGTAGGTTGGTCAAGGTATCATTGTTCCAAAAATTGAAAATCCACTAAGATTATGTGATAACTATTTGTCTGTCAGTTTTGCAAAGTTCTGGCTAATTTCCCAGAAAAAAATTATTGGCTGGTCATAGATTATACCCTGAATTTAATAAGAGGCCATAAGATGTAGTAGGTGAGATCAGGGACTTTATAGCCAGGCATATCAGCTGGGGTACTTTGGGTGTTAGCCCCTCTCAACTTCTTTTCCCTCAGATACAAAATGGAACAATGATAGTCACGTTGCAGGTTTTTTTCTTTCTTTCTTTTTTTTATTCTTTTATTTTTAAGATTATTTATTTATTTATTTGACAGAGAGATCAAAGTACGCAGAGAGGCAGGCAGAGAGAGAGGGGGGAAGCATGCTCATTGCTGAGCAGAGAGCCCGATGCGGGCCTCTATCCCAGGATCCCGGGATCATGACCTGAGCCAAAGGCAAAGGCTTAACCCACTGAGCCACCCAGATGCCCCAGTCACCTTGAAGTTTTGTCATTAGATATGTTGCATTTGAAATGTGATCAGTACAGAAACTGGCATAATAAATACTACCTCAGTTTCAGATAATGCTTACTGTAGCCACTTTCTGAATATCATGCCAGAGGACAGAATTTTAAATAGAGACTCTTCTTCTAGGTATGTGTTCATTCACCTCTACTTCGTACAGTACCTAGCACAGTTGGCAAAGTAAATGTCAAACAGATGTTTGTCTGGAAAGCAGACAAGTTATTCTGAATGGGAAGCCTGCACTCACCCACTTTGCCACTAGATGGTGAGTTGAGGTAAAGCAAAATATTTGCTCAGATTATTATTTTTTTTATGTTCAAACTGGGAGGAAATTATACACAAAGTGAAGTATAGGTGTTTATTGTTGTTTGTTGGTTTTTGTGCTAGATGAGCAAATTAGGCAAATGAGCAGTATCAGTAAGAGGGTTTCTATAGTAAGTTCTCACCTAACAATCAACATGAGCCCTGATAGTTGGAGCATAAGATCCATGTTTGTTAATGTAATTGATCACAAATTACAAGGTTTGATTCACGGCTGGTGGTGATTGAACAATCTCAGTTCTCTCTGTTTTTGTTTGTTTGGGGGGTTTTGTGTGTGTGTGTGTGTGTGTGTGTGTGTGTGTTGTTCACTTGTCAGTAAATTGTTAATCAACTAAAATGAAACAAAACCAAATAAATCACTCCTAGAACTTCTTTTCTTCATCATCACTACACAGCCACAAATATTTGCTTCTTTGATTGGGGGAAAGTAGGGATTTTTTTTGGTCTGAGCTATTTCAGAAATTGGAGTTTTACCTGTACTTTCTTGATATGTTAAAGCTCTTCATTTCTGCCTCTTGGGTAATAAATTTATAAAAGAAGGTGATCTTTGAATTGCTTTTTTAAAATTTAAGATCTATCTTCTTTCTTCTCTTTTTTCTTTACTTCCTTTCTCCCTTTTTTTTCTCCCTTCTTTTTTTCTGGCCTTCTCTCCCTTTCTTCCTTGTTTATTTCTTGATCAAGTATTTTTTGAATGTCTTTTATACATCAGAAAGTGCTGTAAGCACTAGAAATACAACGCTAATATTTTGCCTTCAGAGGGATGGGAAAATAGATTATAAACAGAACGTAGCAAGTGATAAGAGCTGTGAAGAGACACCAAGCAAGTGGCAACCAGGATGTTTCTATTTTAGATCTGTTGGTCTGGGAGGCTGACATCCGAGAAGAAATCTGAGTGAAGCCACAGAGGAAGCCCTTGGAGTGTCTAAGAACATTCTAAGCAGAGGCAACAGCAAGCATTGCAACTCTGAGAAAGAACTGTATATAGGCAGAAGTCCAGTTTGACAGATTATAGTGATTGAGGTAAAAAATTATGTCCTAGGAGTGACCAAGAACCAAAAGCCAGGTTAGGTAGAATTTTGTGGATCAGACAAAATTCTGGATTTTATTATGAATGTAAAGTGAAGCCATAGAGGGCATTGAGAAGATGGGTGATATGATCTGTTTTACTCCTTAAAAGAACCACCTTAGTTGCTCTATAGAAAAAAGACATTAGGGAGAGCAAGAAAGAATGCAGTGAGACCAATCAAGACATGAACACTTCTGTCCAGACAAGGAATGATGATGACATGGACTGGAGTGCTGGCCATGGAGGTAGTGAGGAGGCATTGGGTCATAAGATCTGCTTTTCTAGTTAAGTAAAGATACTCCATAGGATCTGAAATGGGGAGCATGGCCCTAGAGTGATTTCTTGATGTGATATCCCTTGACCAACTGAGCTGTTTAAGAACTCCACTGATCAGTGGTTGATCCAAGTGGAACCCATTGACTTTTCTTCTGCATTTCTTGCTGCTTATTGAGAATATATGTAAAGCAGGGTTTTGAGTTTTAAAGATCTGAGAGTTTAATCCAGATTTCCTCAATCATCATTGGAGATGGCATTCTCTAACATAAAAGGTAGTTTCATCTCAAAGTGGGAAAGGGTAGTAACCTCCAATACATTTCATTCACAGTACACAACTAATGATAAATATCAATTATTAGGACATCCATTATGCAGAAACGGAGGCTTGACATATATAGCATTGCCTAGAGGCTTTGAAATTAGGGACAAATGGTAGCCCCTGGTCTAGTTAATGTGAATCTTCCCATTGCTGATTTTCCAGAGATAAAACCCCACGTCTTGAGTGAGGTAGAAATTAAATCTTCTTATAAATTACGTACTGAGATTACATTCTGCTATGATCCCACCGAGGCTGTCAATAAATAAATAGTTATAAAACAGACTCTGTCAGAGACCCAGAGTTCTATTGCCTACATCCACTCTCTGCTCCTTTCCATTTTATTTTTCTCTCAAGTTCTTTAAAAGGGACCAGTCCCTGTTGAGTTCTTTTTATTGCCATCCATTTCTTTGTTAATCATGCAAAATAGGCTGTAATTTTTTCCCTCAGTATTTAGCAGGACAACTTATCTTGATTTCAAAAAGCTGTCTAGAGTTTTTCGCCTTTCCTGTCAGTCTGGACAGATTTAATTAGTAACTATAACATAAAAATGCCAAATTTTCTTTGTCTCTAGATTGGTGTCCATATGTAAGGCATTTCCCAGCCCTCAGAATCACCTCTGAAGTCCTAAGATTGAATGGTCACTAGATTTATAAACAAAGGGTTTAAATCCCAGGTATCTTTCTAGAGACTGTCCCTCTCTTCCTCTTTGACATTGCCATCCACTGATTTCCTTCTCATTCCTGCTCTTTCTCACTTATGTAAGACAGCGATAGCTGCCGCAGCCATCCTCACTGCTCTGACTCATCATCGTCCTGCGTGATTTTGCTATCTACATGTTAAATACTTCTAGCACCCTAACCTCTTATGTTTTTAAACTTTTAATACCTCCTGTTGGGAAAAAAATGCTACATATGAGATGACATTGAGTATACTAAGAATCCATGTGCTAGAATTCCTAAAATGGAAATATCCATGAGGCAGACATTATATACGTTTTATAAAAAGAAACATGGAAGATTCTGATGTGTTTACTAGATCACAAAACCTAATGTACATCCCCAATGAAAATGACGATTTAGGTTCAGCTCAAGATTGCTTTGACTTCAATTTACTACTGAAGTAAGAAAGAGTACAAAGGAAATCCATGAGTTAAGGATAGGAATAGAGGTGGTCATTCCCCAGTGCTTCCCTAGTTCCTCACAGAGATGCACCTGAAAATCAGTGGTCAAGGCAGCCTGCCAGAAAAGGGAAAAATGCTTCCTCAAGAGGTCAGAGCCTTGGATTCACTGTTTTTCACACCATTTGGTTGGCTTAGAGACCACATCAGTATTCAAGAGTCCACACTAATACCATAAAATGTGTTCTTCTTGATCCACAGTTACATACATCTGCACAGGCCTGGTTATAGACTTCTACATTGGGCCATAGGCTTCCAAATTTTTGAAGACATTAGGCAATAGTCTAATGTTCATAAACCATCAGTGTTTTGGATGCATTGTGAAAATTGTCTCCATCAAAGCCTGCTTTCATTTGTTTACCACTGAAACCATAATACTTTGCCATGCATTGGTAATAGGTAGTTCCTTCCAATATTTTTGATAAAATGGGAGAAAATTAGGCCAAAATAGAATTCATTTCCACTTCTGAAGAAAAATTGCTAATTTGGTCATATAGTTATAAAGTTTTATTTTTTCACAAAGGCATTTAGAACAAACCTTCCAGATATCCATGGGGTCAGGATGGATAAATATAATCTGACATTTTCCAAAGTATATTTACAAAACATGCTGCAAAAACATACTTCAAAAAATGAAAAAGTGGATACAGAGAAGTTTTTATTTCCTTAACAATTGTTTCAATTTTCAGTTTTTAATAGTTTTTTTGTTTTGTTTTGTTTGGTGTTTGGTTTTCTTTTGCTTTTTTTTTTTTTTCATTTATTCTATCCTCCTCCCCTCTCTAGAATATAAGCTCTATGGGGTCAGAGGTCATATAAGATTTGTTTACTGTTTATTCCTAGTTCCTTAAACTCCATGTAGTTTATAGATGGTAGTCAATAAATAGTTGTTTAAATGGATGAATAAATTCTGGTTTAGACCAAATATGGGAGAAGGAAATTCTCAAATAATTGAATATGCTAACATGGTTTAGGAATCTAGAAAAATGGGTATAATAGGTTTCTATATATTATATAGAGGTTTCTTATATTATACCTGTCTGAGTATCCATCATCTGATATGATCCACTTATAAATAGGAAGAAGAGAGGAAAAAGATTTGTATTTTTATAATATCCAGAGACTCCAGTGAATGAAATTCATTATTAAAACCATGAAGAAGAATGAAATTTGAAAAGAGTTGATGGAATTTTGCCAAAGGAAAAAAGTGAATGGCTGCCATGATGTTCCAAGACTCATGAAAGGGCAGAAACAAGATGGATCCATTCATTCAACAACTGCATCAAATCCCTGTTATTGCCCATATTTCTCTAGGATCTAGAGCCACCCACGTAAAGTCCAGACTTTTTACTCTCAAGAAATGTGTATTTCGATGAGGGAAACAAATGGATAAAGTTTAAATGAGAAAATTGCTCTTTAAATAAAGGTCTCTATAGGGGCACCTGGGAGGCTCAGTGGGTTAAGACTCTTCCTTCAGCTGGGGTCATGATCTTAGCGCCCTGGGATCGAGCCCCACATCAGGCTTTCTGCTCTTAAGGGAGCCTGTTTCCTCCTCTCTCTGCCTGGTGCTCAGCCTACTTATGATTTCTCTCTCTGTCAAATAAATAAATCTTCATAAAAAATAAACAAATAAATAAATGTCTCTATAAAAATACATGCAGTTAACAAATATCTGCAAAACCTCATTCACATATGTATCAACAGCTAAGGCCAAGAGAAAGATAGTTATGAACAAAAACTGTATGTGGAAAGTTAGAGACTTTATAAACTCTTTGAAGGAAATACAGGGTCATGAATATATATAGGAAGAACAAGTTATACTCCTGGTCTAATTATACCATTTTAGACAAATTACTTCATCTTCTGCATCTGTAAAATTAGGCATTAGACTAAATAATTTGTCAAAATTTCTTAGATTTCCTCCCATCTTTATTATAATCTTTATTTTTATAAACCTGTGTGGAAAACCCAACTAATAAACTAAGGTCAGTTTATGCTTAATTACTTTTTTCCCCCCAGAGATTTTTACCCTAATAAACAAGAAACATCTAATCTTTCAGTTGGTTGATTTGTGTTTGGGAAGTTTGACAATTTAATTCAGTTACTGAATGCTTTATTACATATCAGATTGACAAATAGAAATAAAAATATAACCACCTGCCATCTCTGATACCTCCTTTCTTAACATCTCCTGTTGATATAGGTGGAAATGACCCTGATTTCAAAAATGAGAAAGCAAATAAAGCAGCAGAACTTCAATACCTACTGTCAGTATCCTATGAAAATCCCATAAACTATGTCAATTTTACAGGAGAAAAATTTAAGACAGGTTGAAAAGTTACATGTATCTCCACATAAAAGAATGATAGCTGCTATAATTGAATATGGACAAGGCAGATGGGCAAAGCAAGCAACTTTCTGATGAAATATTTAATGGGATGATTACTTAATAGGAAGAATTGCTGATACAAAGATACAAACTCCATGAGGAAGAGCAGCATGTGCTCTGGGCTGAATCAAAGGGGACTTAGAAGATTTTCTCTTCTACAAATTAAGAGGGAAATTGTAATACGTAATTTAGGAGAACAAAATTTCAATTCTTCTCTCTTTTTCTATCTAGGATTATTTTTTCCCCCTTTTCTGTTTTATGTTCAAGGAACTCGTTTATATTCCAACAAAAATAAAGTGGAAATCTTTCACGTGTCCAGTAATCAGGATAATTTATGTATGCTTTTAACTCTTTTTTAAATGCTGAATTATGTTCAGTGTTGATTCTAGGTGAAACTAGTCAGTGAGTTTCACTCCATTCCCCTCCTGCATCACTCCTTTACTGTTTTTAAAAAAGCTCTTTGGACTTTTCTCCTCAGTGCATGGAACTATTCTGTTGCTTCATACTCTGAGTCATCCCTAGCCTTGTCCTCCATCAGTTTGTCTATGCTGGGATCCACTCTCTCCAACAGAAGCCCCTGCTCAAAGGCATGTCTGCTCCCCACCCTGCACTCATCACCAGACCTGGAATTTTCAGTCATTATCACCTATAGATGTCTAGCATGAGCTACCCTAAGACTGATGGCTTTCAGAATGAGTAGGATGTTACAGATAATGGGTGGTTTTGAGTTGGGCCAGGCTGCCTTTGAGATGGGGCATGCTCATTCATCCCTTGCTATTTGCACCATACATTCATTATGCTGCCATAGCTGTCTTCTGTGTATCCGGGTCTCTTGGCTGCAGTGTTATATGGTAGGAAGGGTAGACTCCTTCCAACAACATAATAATGATATGTGTGGGTGCAAGATAATAAGGTCAAAAGAGTAGAATCAATCAGATACGATGTGTTAGAGTGGAATTCACTCAGAATTAGGCTAATGCTGTTTTTATGCTCTCTTAAGAATCAGGGAACTGCAGTGATAGGTTCTTCAAACTAGGCATATTAGTGTCTTCTATTTTACATTTTCTTTTTTTTTTTTTAAGATTTTATTTATTTATTTGACAGAGAGAGATCACAAGCAGGCAGAGAGGCAGGCAGAGAGAGAGGAGGAAGCAGGCTCCCCGCCGAGCAGAGAGCCCGATGCGGGGCTCGATCCCAAGACCCTGAGATCATGACCTGAGCCGAAGGCAGCGGCTTAACCCACTGAGCCACCCAGGCGCCCCTATTTTACATTTTCTATATAGTTGTGTGTGTATGTGCGTATATATTATGAACACTTAAGATCTACACTTTTAGCAGATTTCCATTGGTGAGAATGGAAATTGGTATAACCATTATGAAAAAGAGTATGGAAATTCCTCAAAAAATTGAAAATAGAACTACCGTATGATCCAACAATTTCACTTCTGGGTAAACACCCGAAGGAAATGAAATCAGTATCTTGAAGAGATAGCTGCAGTCCCACATTCACTGCAGCCTGATTCACGGTAGCCAAAATATGAAAATAACTTAAGTGCCCTTTGACAAATGAATGGATAAATAAAATGTGGTATCTATTTATCGATATAGATACATATCATGATATTATACTTTCTTTAATAATAGATTATCTAGTAGTACTATGCGTAAGATATGACTCTTCTACTTGTATGTAATAGAAACTTAGTCCAAACTGGTGTGCAAAAAAAGAAACTTTGAGGGGTGGCTTGGTGGCTTACTTGGCTAAGTGTCAGACTTTAGATTTCTGCTCAGGTCATGATCTCAGGGTCGTGGGATTGAGTCCTAAATTAGGCTCCACACTCAGTGCAGAGTTTGCTTGGGATTCTCTCTCTCCCTATGTCCCTTCCCCTACCCATGCCCCTGCTCATGCTTCCTCTCTCTCTCTCTCTCTCTCTCTGAAAAAAGAAAAGAAAGGAAAAGAAAAGAAAAGGAACTTTAAGAAATTCCTGAAACTATGACTTTGTTCAGGGACTTGAGCTTGATTCTGATTTCCTGACTTGTTTTTATTTTTAGGTACATTCTTCCAAAATGTTAGCTAAGACACTTCACCAAGAGCCCTAGCTTCTAGCAAATGTCTTATTATTGACAGCAATTTTGCCCCATTTGGATCCCATGCCAAGGAGTACAATTCACACAGATGAATCCTTGGCACGGTTTAGAGCTATTTACTGTTGTATTCTGTCCCCTCAACTCTTTCAGGTCCTTCATCACATATCAAGAGTTCAGGAAAGGCTTCCCGAACACTGTAAACTTAGACCACCCTTACCTACCTTCCTGGATGTTTTGTTCTCCATAGCATATGTCACTATGCTGTATAGTACATATGTTACATGTCCTCCTTATTTGTCCATAATCTGCTATCCACCACTGG
Source organism: Lutra lutra (assembly GCF_902655055.1). Taxonomy (NCBI): domain Eukaryota; kingdom Metazoa; phylum Chordata; class Mammalia; order Carnivora; family Mustelidae; genus Lutra; species Lutra lutra. The sequence goes on along the minus strand of NC_062287.1, from coordinate 93,371,757 downwards.
AATATAAATTCCATGAGGAGATTTTTTTCCTGTCTCGTTTTTTGTTGTATCCAAGTACCTAGAATAGTGCCTGACACCAATATGTTCCAAATGAATGAATTAAAAAATGGATTGAGGGGCACCTGGGTAGCTCAGTGGGTTAAGCCTCTGACTTTGGCTCAGGTCATGATCTCAGGGTCCTGGGATGGAGCCCCGCATCGGGCTGTCTGCTCACAGGGAGTCTGCTTCCTCCTCACTCTCTCTGCCTGTCTCTCTCTCTGTCAAATAAATACATTTTAAAATCTTTTAAAAAATAATAAATGGATTGATACTTCTGAAGAGATCATTTAGGGCTATTACCAAATGAAGAAGGAATGAATGACAGGCTACAATAGTAGTTATGTGCTCCAGATCTTTATTCATTTTGTCTTAGAATTTAATTAAGTGGAATCCATATAATTCTAAGTACTTCTTAAGCAAACTCTTATTGCTGAACATTACATATCCTTTAGATCTCATGTGTTAAGTGTCACAAGATGTCAGTCTCTTAATAAGTAAAATATATACATATTTCTGCATTCAGGGCAAAGTTGGCAGAGGTAAGCTGATTCATCTCATCCTTTAAGATAATGCCTGTCTCCACACAATACAATGTGGTGCTCACCATCCCATCTTAGAGGAGGACCAACATTTGAAAATAGTTTTTCCATTTTTTTGTAGTATAAGGGGTGTGTGTGTGTGTGTGTGTGTGTGTGTATGCGCCTGCCTTTGGAATACATTTTAATTATGCCATTATCTGTGTGCCAGGTAGCTTTCTGACTTCTGTCATTATGTCAGACCACATTGATCTTTGTTTTCTTCTAAGATAAGGGGCATGAATTAGTGACATGAATTGTAACATCCTGGCTCTGGGGCATCACCTGGCAAGAAATAGTCCTAACTGTTTTCCTTCTCTCCTGCTTCCTCTCAACTCAAAGCTGATTCTGTTCCTGTACCAATGCAGCCCACTTCACGCTGGTCTGGAGAATAGCTCCTCTGAAGCAGCCTAATTTGGTTCTTACTGTGGTATTTTACATACAAAGTATTTTATTCCAGTACCTACAGACTCTTGACTTGAAGATACACATTGACAACTTGTTTTCAGGTAAAAATCAGAATCAGATCAGAAAAAGAAGAATTAACTTATAATTATTTTTAAGCTATCTCCAAAGAACTGAAGTATTAATCAGTGAATAAACCACCTAACAAATTTAGACATCTAAATGAGCCAGCCTGTGACCTTGTACTCCTCTTTGGAGATAAAGGCTGTGCTTTTCTTTTCTTCTTGGCCACATTCTGTCTCTTCACCAGTGTCTTAGAGGAAGGGAGGGTGGTGGGGAGAAGAAGAATGTAAAAATTAGAAGAGGACACAATTATTGAGAACTTGCTAAACACCTGGTAATTTTTAAATGCTTCAAACAAATAAACTCCTTTAGTCTTCATGAAAACCCTCTGCAGTAAATGCCATTATTGTTTCTACTTCATAGATTAAAAAATGGAACAACAATAATGGTTTTAAATAACTCACCACCAAAGGTTACACAGTTAGGAAGAAGAAAGGCTTATTTAATAAATATTTACTTAAACTCTGTCTGGGAACCAAATCTAATCCTCAATATCATATTCCCATTTATATTCATTCATTTATTCCTTTAACATTTATTTAGATTCTACTATATTTTATATACTCTGTTGGGGACCTAGAATCCAGCATGAATAAAACATTCTGATCCCAGTTAAAATGACATTTACTTATGGACACTATCATCTAAGCTGAAGTATTTTAGAGGTTCAAAATGCCCATCTGCTTTCTCCTTATATTTAGTAACTTTGTGAAAAAACAATCACCATTTCATGATCTTTCTAAGTGCCTATGGAAGATAATCCTTCTGTGCATTAAAAGGTCTCCATTCCCCCAAACTTCTTTGTATAGTAGTATATATTTATGTGGTTAGAAATCAGTGATATTGTGTGTGTGTGTGTGTGTGTGTGTGTGTGTGTGTGTGTAATGACAGTATATATATGTGGTTAGAAACCAATCAAGTATAAAAATATATATAATATAATTTATATTTCTCTGTCAGACTTTTCTCCTGGTCTCCCTTTCACCAAAGATACTTGCTAAACTTTCGTTCTCTTGTTACTGAAAAAAATTACACATATATATGGTATTATGTCTTGTTAATGATTTTTTGGTACCTCTTTCTTTTCTCTAAACACATTTAGTGTGGCCTTGTTCAGTGAAGTACGTTGATCCAAATAAGCCAGATGGAATGGGGATGTTAATTTATTTCAGAGAGGATGTGTCAGTCACTCTCAAAAATATGTGTTGTCTATTTTGCAAATGATTCATATCAACCTTCCCATTTAATACAATTATAGGGTTCTTAGACTGTAACTCTGTACACAGAAGACATCTGGATTTTGTTTGTTTCTTTTGATCCCTAGAAATTATGATTCTGATTAAATGAAAAACATCTACATGTGGATTCAACCTCATAACTGATCCCATGCAGCGTGAGTTCTTAACTGTGTGTCTCATATCCGCCCCCCCAAGATTTAGCAGTGTGTTAGGCACAAAACAGAAAACAAATACTTTTCTGAAAAGATAATAGGCAATAACACAATGTTCGTAAGATAACATATATGTTATAAGGCATGAATGAAACAGGGAGAATATTATACTCACGTGTCCCGGTACTTAAGATTGATGCTTATGAGAAACATCATTCATTGCTGGTGGAAAATGTCAGGATGCTTGCGTCTTATTCCCCATGACAACAAATGAAGGCTACATTTTGCTCTGCAGCAGTGCAGTTGAAAGAATGAATATGAATAATCTAACCACTGAGTCCAGCAGACTTTAGGCTTGGGATAATCCCACCAGAAGCCTGAAGAAGTGAATGCAGACTGAGATACAAAGTCCACAACAGAAGGATAGCCGTGAGAGAACATTCTTCTTTTCTTCCCCTCTGTGTCTTCCTTTCTCTTCTCTTTCTTTCCCTCCCTATCCTCTCCTTCCCTTTCTTCTCCATACCTTTGAAGATCCAATGGTGCTTAAGTGTTAATGGCAGATAGAGATGGTACTTGGAGTCTTTGGAAGGCTCCTTTGGTGAATCACAGCACAGTTCTTTAGAATGTTGGGCAAGGCGCTGCCATCACCCAGAGATGACTAGTCTTTTGAGAATCAGCTCTTGGCCTGCTGCTGGGTTTTAGTAGACACTCAATGCTTACCGTGGGCCACCAAGTTACCATGTGTCCTGAGAAGCCTATCATGAACTGGGTATTATCTGTCCCACCAATCCATAACTTTGGGCATGCAGAGCAGCACACTATCATCAGATGGAAGTGATATATAATTGATTCAGCCAGAGCTTGCTCTGAAAGCACATGTTACATGAGAAATGTCCTAAATGCCCATGGTCCCCACTCCTGCTACACTGCTTTCTCTCTCCCAGCCTATGCCTGTGGCCTAATGTTTTTTTGTTTTTTGTTTTTTTTCCTATGATCAGGAGACAAGAAGAGAGGACTCAGGCCTAGTTTAACAGATGGTTCTGCATGATATGTAGGCACCACCTCAAAGTGAACAGCTATAGCACTACAGATCCTTTCTGGGACATCCCTGGAGGATGGTAGTGAAGGGAAATTCTCCTAATGGGCATGACATCATACAGTGCCCCTAGTTGTCCACTTTGCTTGGAGGGAGAAGTGGCCAGATATGGTTATCACATGAACCAACTCCTAATGATAAATCTCTTTTTATATTCCATCAGGTCTGTTTCTCTGGAGAACCCAGACTAATACACCTTCTTTTCCCATTTCCTCTTCTTTTTTGTTGGCTTTAAGAAGTATCTCCAGTATTTATCCAAGATGGAAAAATTGCTAGTTGTGACTTTTGTTGTTTTAACAGTAATATATTTCTTATATGAAGAGTGGGGCTCCATTGCCTACTCTTTTATATATTATTAGATAGTGATAATACCTTGATTGAATAGTGTAACATTAACATGATATAAATATTATATAAGTAATTTATTTTATAAATTATTTTAAAACATTATATAAATTTATAATATTAAGTTAGGATTTCTTCATAAGATGTAGTGATCCTAAAACTGCTTCTGATCCTAAAACTGCTGTCCTGATCAACTTCTCTCTGACCTCCCTTGGACAGCTTTGGATTCTAAATGCTGCCTTCTCTTTCATTTTCTAATGCATACAATGGAAGCTCTGCTTCTGCTACAGGCAGAAGACCAACCAGATGTAGGACTTGAGATGGGGGTGGCGAATGTCTTTCTACTTTTCAGGAGCCAGATGGTCTTACAAAAGAGCTATAGGGTGGTCTTCAGGCCTTAGATCAGAGTCTAGAACAAAACAAGAGGACCAGAACTCTATTTTAACACCAATGACTAGCACAGTGCATAGCACATAAGAGATGCTTAATTCATACCCAATGAGTGACTCACTGGCAGTATGATCACTCACATTCATGATAGCACGACTGTCTGACCACAGATATGAATGAAGGAAGGAAGTAGTTCAGGGAGTGCTTGCATTTCTTTTTTTTTTCCCCCTCCCCTCCAATAAGAGGACAGGAGGGGCATGGACAAGAGAATTTTCTTCACAATAGAAACAGCTTCGGGTAGACACTTATCACTTGCAAATATGTCATAGTGCAAGCTCTGTGTGGCTGTTAGGTCAATACATCTTTTCAAAGAATTCTCTTCTGGGATCATCCTGAGCACAGGGCTCCTTTTATATAAATGTATTGGTATTTGTTGGATTTTATGGCAGAGTAGGGACTATGAGTTCATAAAATCCTATATCCATAGGAAAACTAGTTTTCCTAATCTCCCTTATAATTATATGGGAACTTTTCACTGAATTGTTGATTGGAATGTAGGTAAAACTAATTGAAGTTTTTTTGTTGTTGTTTGTTTGTTTTAGCTCACTCACTTAAAAACAAATAAATAAAATCCTTCATTTTATAGCTTCTCTCCTATCCTTTACTTCCTGGCCAGTGGTGGACTCTGGCACAAACACTGTGAAAGGAACCCTGGTTCCAAAAGGACCCTGTGAGGAAGAAACAGCATCCCCTCCATTGTCCAATATTTCATAATAATGTAAACAGGATATAAGTTTTCACCATTAAGCCACTGATATTTGAGATTGTTTGTTACAGTGTATAACTTATTCTGACTCATGAGAATCAAAGATGAGTCTGAAAATCATCTCTACTCATAAATATGCCTCCCATCTCCTCCTGTACATATTGTTCTTAGGACCTGAGGTATCAGTTTTAGTGTCGTTTCTTGAAGACTGTGTAGCAAGTTGATTGGCATGTTATCAGTGACTGGTTTATAGTATTAGAATACTGGATAACTGGGGCAGTTAGCCTCTGAGGTTTATGGCCTCTGAATAGGCTAAAAGGAAGTGTAGTTAGTGTCTAAGTGTAAGAACAGAGAAACAACAGAGAAACACTCAAGACAAGTTTTGCTATTGATATTTGCATTTATTTCCTCAAGGAATACTTTATAACCTTGTAGCCTACTCCTCCCAGATTTGCCAAGCAAGATTGCTCAGCAGTGTTGTGGTTCAGTGACTGCTGCCTGCCTTTCATTCTCCCTCTGTCCAGCCAACAGTCCGTGTTGTGCCTAACCTGTTAGTGCTCAAGCTCTGTACATTGGGTATGAGGTAACAGATAAGTTTTTTATTGTTGTTCAAAAATTCTCATGAACAAGAGATAAGATGTATAAATCTCAGTAGATGATGATATCTGGACTTTAAACTTAATGCCATGATTATATACAAATTCTAAAATACCTTCCTGGGGAGGGTCGATCAGTTTTCTGTTGCTGTATAACACCTCCAAACTTTCGCAGATTAGATAATAATAAACATATATTATCTCACACAGTTTGTATGGGTTATGGATTTGAGAGTGACAGAGCTGAGTGGTTCTGGCTTGCAGTCCTCATTAGGGTTGCAGTCAAGAAGTCGGCTAGACCTGCGGTCATCTGAAGGCTTGACTAAAGCTGTAGCACCCACTTCTAAGATGGCTCACACACAGGGCTGACAAACTGATCTTGGCTTTGTCAGGAGGTCTCCATTCTCATCACATGAGCTTCTCTGAAGGGCTTCTTAAGTGTTTTCATGATTAACAGCTGGCTTCCTCTAGAACAAATTCTTCAAGAGGAAAAATCTTCAGTGTCTCTCCTAACCTAGCCTCAGGTCCACACAGCATCGAATCTGCAGCTTCTTAATTGTTGATACAGCTCAGCCCTATTTAGGTATGGTGGAGGGTGCTATACAAAGGAATAAATAGCAGAAAGTGGGGATCATTGAGAACCATTCTGAAGGCTGGATAAGGAGGGTTTAGGCATATTTTGTGTTTAGGAGGGAAATGTATATTTGTGGCTAAAAGGAGAGACTGGTAGATTGTATTATTTTTTTCTCCTTAAAATCACTCTTTTTCCGGAACTGTATTTACCAGCTTTGCTGTAAACAAACCCCAAACATCATATTTCTTTCTTACATTACTTCTCTGGCTGTGGATCAGGCTGCTTTCTTCACTTTTTATGTTCTGCTCTGCCCTATATATTTCCTCACACTTCATGTGTCAACAAAGTCACATGCCCTGGCCTGACTATAGGTATGGAAAGATATTCTGCCTACAGAGCATGGAAAGGGAAGCAATACAGTCTTCCTTATTACCTGTAGTAAGCACAAGTAAGTAAGCACAATTGTCTCTCCAAAGATTCCCCTGCCCTAATTCCTGGGACATGTGAGTAAGTTCTATTACATGAAAAAGGAGAATTAAAGTTGCAAATAGAATTGATGTTTCTAATCAGTTGACTGGAAAATAGAGAGATGAACCTGAATTATCCAGGTGAGCTCACCGAAATCAAAGGGTCCTTAAAAAGTGGAAGCGGCAAGCCAAAAGGAGAATTGGGGAGATAGCAGAATGAGAAAGAGTAGGCTCAGGTTCACTGGCTTTGAAGGTGGCAGAGGGATGCAAAGAGCCAAAGGATGCAGGCGGCATCTTGAGACTGAAAAATGCAAGAATATTGACTCTTCCCTAAAACCCCAAGAGGAATACAGCCCCTACAACACCTTGGTTTTAGCTCCGTAAGAGCCATTTTCCAATTTCTGACTTCCAGAACTGTTGAAGTATTTTTTTTTAAAGATTTTTATTTATTTATATGACAGACAGAGATCACAAGTAGGCAGAGAGGCAGGCAGAGAGAGAGAGAGAGAGGGAAGCAGGCTCCCCACTGAGCAGAAAGCCCGATGCGGGACTCGATCCCAGGACCCTGAGATCATGACCTGAGCCGACGGCAGCGGCTTAACCCACTGAGCCACCCAGGCGCCCAAACTGTTAAAGTATTTTAAAAAATAAATAAACACTGTAAAAATTTTTTTAAAAATCTGGACTGAGTAAGAGGCTTTCTTCAAAAGAATTATGGCAGAGGAGGTGAAAGGAGCTACTGCAGAGAGAGAAGGCTATTGTGATAGGGAAAACACTCCGAGCATCCACTCTGCAAGCCTCTCAAGGGTTAGGCAAAAAGTGGGTTTGTTTGGCTTGGGGTTTTTTGTTTTTATAGTAAGGAATAAACAAAGCTAAAAGGAAGTAGATGTGGGAAAGTGTGATGAAGAAGTGTGACCTGGAAGGACAGTAGATCAGAGAATATTTTACCTTGATGTCATTCTTAGAGGGCTTTTTAAGGAGGGTCCAATGCTGCTCAGGCTGAGGGTAGGTCAGAGTTCAGGGATGAATCTTATACATTTTTTGGTTAATAATCATTTTATTCTAATTGATTAGTGAGGGTAGTTCATGTAATCATGTGTGGGGCCGAGAATGGAAATTTGCAGGGCATTTATCAGGCTTTGTCTTAGGTCAACTGTTGGGTCAGCAGCTCTGGGAGTGCAGGAGGAACAATAAAAATGACCACCAGGGCCGCCATCTTCCAGCCCCCCCTTCCTTAACCCTTGACTCTCCTGCCAAAAGGATGTATGCCCAGGTCACGGCTCCATAGGTAACCCGATACCTATGCAGGAAACAGGAGTATCAGGAGCCCCCACCCCATACCCTCCAATCATCAGATACCTTACCATGTATGGATGTGAGCCCATGCCCTGCCTTGGCCCGATAAAAGACCCCGGCAGACTCCCAGCATGACTTCCCCGACTCCCCTCTTTAGAGTCGCGGAACCTCGCCTGAGAGTGCCTTTAATAAATCTTGCCTTGCACCTACCTAGCCTGGTGTTGTGTTTACCTCACCTATAAAACTTTACATCAACAAGCATGGGAGGGACAGTGACGGGGCAGACATCCCTGAGTTGTCTTATCTAAGTCTTACAGAGGAGGATGGTTCTCTGCAGTAAATCTATTACCAGAACACGAAGTGGGGTGGGTTGGGAGGGTAGTTCTTCACCTTCACTCTTTCCCAGGATCACAGGGCTCAGGCAAAATTTAACATTTTCAAGAATAAATTTGTATTGTTTAAGCCATTAAGCTCATAGTAAATTTTTTGAGGCAGCGATAGGAAAGTAATATACTACCCTCTGCCATTGTCACTTGCAGTGTTTTTTTTTTGGTATCACAGCCACAGCTGACCTATAAGTACCAACATTTAACATAAGTAGGAAATAAATCTCTATTGTTATAAACTCTGCAGATTTCTTTTTTTTATTGTAGCCTTGTGTTAAGGGCTGACAAAGCATTATCTCACACGACAGTGCCACATTGCTTGCACACAGATACTTGTATGGCATATAGAACATTGCCCTGAACATAGTCATAGTAAGTGCTAAATGTCAGTAATTATTAAGTTTGTAAAATATTCTTGCTTTCATTGTTATTAGAAATTCAAGCAAAGATACCAGGTCATTGGTTAGATTCATATGTCATAGTTGAGGGGTGGAAAAAATCTGAGTCCACAGCATATACTGTCCCCAGGATATCACCTGAAGAATTAAAGTAAATAAAGAAAATTTTCTGAGGCAAAAGAAGAGGATCAAAGAGTGTGAAGATAAGGACCAGTTGATTAAAACTAGAATCAAGAGCAAACAATGACCCAGAAGCACCGCCACCGCCCCTCCCCCCACCCCCACCCCCCACCCCCACCCCCCACCCCCACCCACCCCGCCAAAAAAATCAAGGAGAGAATGATCAACTGTTTCAAATGCTGCTGTTGGGCAAGTAAGACAAGAACTCAAAATGGACCGTCGCCTTTAGCAAAGTGGAGATCTTTGGTGATTTTAGCAAGAGATGTTTCACTGGAGTGCTAACATCATAGTCCAACTAGAGTGGTTATGAGAGAGAATGGCAAAAGAAGAACAGGAGGAATAAATATAAAAACTCTTGTAATGATCTTTACTATAAGGAGGAGGAAAGACATGAGGTGATAGTGAGAGAGGTATGTGGAGTCAAAGAAGTTTTTTGTGTTAGTTTTGTTATTTCCTATGGGAGATATATAGAGCATATTTATAGTCAGATGGAAATGATCTGGTAAAGTGGGAGATTTTGATAATGTAGAGAAAGAGTGGAGAATTGCTGGAAAAATACTCTTGAATGGGTCAGAGGGATATTTCTCCACAGTAACAAGAGAGAAAGGGGAGTATCAGAGTGTAGATGCGAATGTAATCAAGAATTTGATTGTGGGAGCACGTGGCCATTTTCTTTTAACTTTTTTTTTTTTTTTTTTTTTTTTAATTTGACAGAGAGAGAGAGAACACAAGTGAGCAGAGTGACAGGGAGAGGGAGAGGTAGAAGCAGGCTCTCCACTGACCAGGGAGCCAGATGCGGGGCTGGATCCCAGGCCCCTGGGATCATGACCTGAGCCGAAGGCAGACACTTAACCGACTGAGCCACCCATTTGCTCCATGGCCATTCTCTTCTAATTGTGATTATTTTCTTAGTCGAGAATGAAGGCAGAGCAGGGAGTGCAGTTGTGCAGCAAGTCAAAGGTAGGGACTGGTCACTCAGGAAGGTGGACTAAAAAGGGAAATAAGGAACCGCGGTGAGATTGCTGAGCAGCCCTAATGATGGACTTGGTGTTGGTGGCCATTAATTCCCAATGAGACCAGTCAGCTTTGTTGTTTTCCTTTTCCATTGGGGTAAATGTGTGGACGGGGTAAGTAGAGGATTAGATATAACCAGGGTTTTATCAGGTAAGTGGTCAAAAGAAGAGAAGGGAAAGCAAGTATACACTGGTCAGTGGATACAGTGGAATGCAGTATCTAAGCTGTGCATAAAGTAAGGGCTTATAGGAGAGACAGCTAAAACTTGTGAGCCATGGAGTCAGCCGTCAAAAAGTATAAAGATATGTTGAATTTATGATAGTAGAAAGAATGTATTAGAAAGAGGTGAGTGGGTGTTCAAAGTGGAATGCTTAAAAGTGAGATTATGGAGAAAGCCAGTCATTGGTAATAACAAGGGAATGAGCATCTAAGGCAGAGGGTATACAGGAATGTTGGAAAAAGAGTTAGGGCATGAGAGGCCAGGACTTTGGAAGAATCATCATTTGGACCTTAAGATCTTTCAGAATTATGACAGCAGTATTATTGGAGAGAGTGATATTGAAATGTATTTGTTGAGATCTTACTATACTCAGTGTCTCGGGATGGAGGAAGTTATAACACAATGAAAAAGAACAAAATAAACAAAGATAAAATATCTCACCTCCTGGACTTCCCAGTCTTGTCCTCAGCTGATTCTTCCTGAGGAGAAGCAGACAGGTGGCTCTCAGCTGTGATGGGAAAAGGCTTCCTCCAAAAGGATTTCTGTTGGTGGCTCATATGACCTAAGTAACTATTGGGACATCTTCATCTATCTTTGTTCTTTGCATTATTGATTTCTTATAGTTAATTAAAAATTATAATTTTAATTTATTTATTAATTTTATTTTATATATAATATATATTATATATATAATTTATAAATTAATTAATTTATAAATTAATTTTTAATTAATTTATTAGCCCGTATTTTCACTTATATGGAAATTTTATTTTTGGACATCAAATCCGAAAGTAAGTCAGAGTTTTATTAGATAACCTGTTTTATTAGATAACCTAAAAAAAACTTAGGTGAGAGGGGAGGAAAGAAGTGGTATGGAAAGGACTAAAATGTTTGTGCCCCCTCTCCCTTCAGATTCATATGTTGAAATCCTACCCCTCAATGTACTGAGTGTTAGGAGGTGGGGCCTTCTGGAGGTAATTAGGTCATGAGGGTGGAGCTTTCATAAATGGAATCAGTGTCCTTAGAAAGGGACTCTCCCAACAGTGCTCTCTCCTTCTTCCATGTGAGAATATGGTGAGAAGTTGGTAGTCTGCAATCCAGAAGAAGGCTTTTACCAGAACCTGACCATGTGGTAGCCTACTCTCGGGATTCCAGCCTCCAGAACTATGAGAAATAAATTTCTGTTGATTGCAAATCACACAACCTATGGTACTTTGGTATAGTGGCCCAAACAAATGAAGACTTGTCCCTGGTGTCAAAATCCCACATGAATTAAGTTGTTAGTCTCTAATCCTTTGTGGGTCACAGAGTACTATAAGCAATGAATGCAGATAATACATCTACATGAGGGATTTTAAAAATGTAGACATCCCCTAAGTCTTTCATTTAGCTAAAATGTGCTCTTGGTGAAAGAGTAAGCTACAGGAAAGACTCTCACTGAGTCATGTGTGCTTAAGGCATAGCTCTGGGTGATGTAAGTAACACTAAAGCACACACTGCAAGAAAGAAAAAATAACATCAGATAAAATATTTAAGGAAATAAACAAGAAACATCTGTCAAAACAAAACAAAACAAAACAAAACAAAAAAGGGATGCCCAGGGCATATAGTCTCCATCCAATTGAGGGAAACAAAAACAAACAAAACAAGCCATTAACCTCAAATAGGTATTTCCCTAGGCAATTTCACTGTGAGTCTCTGCAAAGGACAACACCTTCTACCTCCCCCTTCCCCCAAACACACACACACACATACACACACACACACACACACTTTTTTTTTCTTTTATGTTAGTCACCTTACAGTGTATCCATATTTTTTTTAAAAAGATTTTATTTTTTTATTTGACAGACAGAGATCACAAGTAGGCAGAGAGGCAGGCAGAGAGAGAGGGGGAAACAGGCTCCCTGCTGGGCAGAGAGCCCGATGTGGGGGCTCCATCCCAGGACCCTGGGATCATGACCTGAGCTGAAGGCAGAGGCTTAACCCACTGAGCCACCCAGGTGCCCCTATCCATAGTTTTTGATGTAGTGTTCCATGGTTCACTGTTTGTATATAACACCCAGTGCTCCATGCAATATGTGCCCTCCTTAATACCCATCACTTGGGCTCACCCATCCCCTGACCCCCCACTTTCCATTTGAAACTCTCAGTTTATTTTCTGGAGTCCATAGTCTCTCATGGTTCATCTTCCCTTCTTACTCCTCTCCTTTGTTTTTCCCTTCCTTCTCCTAATGTCCTCCATGCTATTCCTTATGTTCCACAAATAAGTGAAACCATGTGATAATTGACGCACACTCTTAATTCAGCTCAATTAGTAGCAGACAGAGCCCAGGGGAGAAAAATGGCAGAGGGATTGTGTGATTTGATCTCCCTTCAGCCCCTGTTTGCTGGAAATGTGGAAAATAAAGATAGGTATGTATATCACAGTATCAGTAGCTTTTGAAAAATGGAAGCTTCCAGATAACCAAATGAAATAGAGTCACTCCTGTCCTCTACTGGGAGAGCAACCCCTCTGATATTAATTTCTAAAGTAATTCATGGGGTTGGGTACATCATACTGTTGGGGTCTCCAATGTTGGGTCCCCCAATAATGGGTCCGTGATTAAAGGAGTGAGACTGATACAAAGCGAAGGTCATGCAAAGCTTTATTTTGTGCCAAGCATCGAGAATCAAACCGACTGTCAAACAGACTGGTTGGGGCCACCCCTTACAGAGAGGGTGACCTCTCTCTGTTTCACAGACTAACTTTTATACAGCAAAGGCCATGTGGTTGGGCCTGGCCACACACAAGTGGCCAATGAAATTGTAACACACAGAGAAAGCTGCACAGTCAGGCTAGGTGACCAATTGAATTACAATTTACCCTAGTAGACATTTGAACCAGCCTATCACCTTGGTCAGAATTGGCGCCCAAAAGGTGCCCAAAGGGTGGGGCCCATACTCCTTGGTAACTAGGGAGACAGTATGTGCCCCCCACTCACTGATCAGATGTCTCCACCTGGCCTGACCCACCCTTGTATTTGGGCTTTGTTACCTGGGAGTGGTTTCCAGACTTATTTTTAAGTAAGTTCTCCAGGGGAGGGGGGCAGAATCAATTTAAGTTTTACAACAAAATGGCAGTTCAACCGGGTGGGGCCGCTCTGGCTGAATAGGCCCTTATGTTACCAAGAACAATAGTGAACTAACTAAATCACACATTAACTTGCTTGATAAGAAAACCAGAAGTTACTTTCCCCTGGGGAGCTTCATGGTCTTTTTCTACAAAAGCACAGACATTAAGTGGAGTGAAGAAGAAAGAGTTAAAACACTTTGAAAACACTCTTGAGAAGACCTACCTTCTCAATAATAAAATTAAAAATCATAAAAAGAAATTACATGCAAACTCACCAAAACTAATGTTCTATCCAACATAGCTGAGTTTAGCTGAGTTGGATAGAAAATTAACTTTTTAATAGTATGGAAATCCATATCGTGGTTTTGGTTGGGATGGGGTCTGGGATGCACTGGAGAAAGGGGGACAGGGACCATGAGAAAGCAGAGTCACAAGGAAAAGCTTGTGAGAATCACTACTTAGTGAAGACATAGAAAACCATCATTTATTTTTCTGCCTTGCTTTATTCAAGCCATAGAGATGGGTGTATGTGTGTGTACACATAGATATTTAGTATATATTGTACATGTCAATCTGTGTATGTTCACATGCATACACATGAATATTTACATGTGCACATATGTGTATTTCTTCTGGTTATGTGAATATTTTGTGATCCTTGATTTTTTTTTTTAGTCAAGTGTAAAGAAAATCTCATCATACCCCCGATGAAGCCTACCATTTGCCAAAGTTAGACTTCTAACTCTGGGGTAGAGGGATGTGGTCACTCATATAGAAAGGCAGTGATTGCTACTGACATGCAACAATGAGGGCGTAGACTTAGAACTGCTATCCTGAAAGATTTTGCATGCTTACACAAGCTGATACACATAGCTTAACAGTTAAAGTTAAGATCAACTCCTAAATAAACCAAGTCCACACAATAACAATAGCTAATATTTTTTTCAGACCTTACAATATTGCCATGAATTATGCTAAGGACTTCAATGTGATTATTTTATTTAATTCTCCCAAAAAACTCAGTGGGGGAACTATTATTATCTCAGTTTTATAGATGAGAAAACTCAGGGAGCTTAAACAATTCCCTGTGATGACACACCTGTGTAGAGAGCAGCCATCTTGTTCCAGAGTCATGGCGCTCCAGATGACCTTAAGCCAAGTGCTTACTGAGATTAACCTCCATTAAAAACCTCAAGTACATTCTGTAGCTTATTCAGATCAGGATGCATTGTTCATAAGCCTACTATTCTGACAAGAGAAAAAAAGGTTTATTATATATAGTTATATATATAAGCATATGGCGTTCATGGCAATGCAGTGACATTGCCCAGGGGGGGAAAAAAGTGGAAAAACCTCATCAGCATTCACAGGTTTCCTAAATATAATACAAAAATATATTCCTTGTCATACTTCATGACTATCTGCTGGCACTTGGAGTGATTGGAGCTTCATTTGCCGACTTTTTTTGTTTAAAACTGCTCTCTGTCTCCCTTTTCCTTTCATCAAACCCAACAGAATCCACACACAGCACTAGATCCCAGGTCCCAATGTGAAGTCAAAGCTTGACTGAAAAGCAGTAGCAAAGACAAAGATTGCACCACCCCTGAAATAACAGCCAGGCGCACGCTGGAAAGCAGGCATGTTCCCATAAGACAAAGATTTTGGGGGGCACCTGGGTGGCTCAGTGGGTTAAAGCCTCTGCCTTCAGCTCAGGTCATGATCCCAGGGTCCTGGGATCGAGCCCCGCATCAGACTCTCTGCTCAGCGGGGAGACTGCTTCCTCCTCTCTCTCTCTCTCTGCCTGCCTCTCTGCCTACTTCTGATTTCTGTCTGTCAAATAAATAAATAAATAATCTTAAAAAAAAAAAAAAAAAGACAAAGATTTTGGAAAACCTGGCAACTGCTCCAGTACATAAAGTGCTGTTTGAAATCATATGTGTGAATGTCAATGTCCTCTAAGACACTTTTTATGAATACCTTATAAAATATGGGCAAATCTTGACAGCAATGACTTGCTCTAACACTGCATTAGAAAGCCTGGTTTTGTAATCTCTGCGTCTTAAGACTTATGTCTTAACTCTTTTTCTAAATCCAGTGGGTATTTCTCGGGCTACATCTACAGTGGGCATTATTTCTTTCATAGCTACCCAACTCACATCACTTTTTTTCTATGCTATATATATTCACATATATGTATATGTATGTATATATCTATGTTTGTGGCGGGGGGATATACGTCTATATGTGCCCAGCTATCTATCTGTGAATATCAGTGCTTTAAAATAATGGACATGCACAGACTCTTTGCCATTTTCCTTTTACATATTTAGATTGTTTGCTTGGTAACCCTGTAATCACACCTGAATTTTTTTAACTGTGACTTTATATATTTCTCAAGTCATTTCAGTTGTAATACTTTGTATCCTTAACTAGGTAAATTCAGGATAGGCATTCTGTCTTATTTTCTTCAAAGCACAGGTGCATCAACTCCAGAATCTGAGAGCACATTTTGTGTGCTTATACATTTTTAGAGAATTTATCAGATCCTCAAAGGAGTCCATTACCTCAGGAAATTTTAAAAGTCCAATAAAACTCTTCAAGTTTACATCCATTATTTTATAACCTCCATTAATTAATAGCTAGGAGAGAAAGAAAGTGTTTTGGTCAAGATCTATACCGTAGTATATACTGAAGTAGTTAGAACTAGACTGGACAAAATGAGGTCACATGACTGACAGGCAAAATGCCATTTTTACCCCATCAATCTATGGTTAGATTCTTAATATTTGCTTCAACCTTGTGTATCCTATAGTTTTTGGAAAATATGAGATAAAAGAATGATTGAAAAAATATATTCTCCAATTTAAAAAAGACACAAATATGAATAATTTCTTCAGAACGCTATCAGAATACAAAGATTGCATGATTCTCTTCTGGATGCGTTGATCTGGGATCGTAGAATAAATCTTCAGTAATGATGATGACAAACGTCCAGGAAAATGATTCTAGTTTTTAGGGAGAGTGATGCAAGGGTGTACTTACTGCTAGTGTTTTGCTTAGGAATGCTTTTCTTCCTCCTCCAAGTTACAGTGGTCAGTCCCATCCTAACTTTTCCATAAATAAAAACACAAATCAGGAAAATGAGAGTGTAGGAAAAAGAACGAGGACCACTGTCCATTTTAGAGACCATCTGGTGCAATCCCAGATGCCATCAAATCTGTTGACTTAGAATTTTTACTTCAAGTGTAGTTTTTTTCCCCTATAAATATTTTCCTAAGTTCCACTTCACTCACCTTAGATTGCATGTACATTGGATTGTTCCATGTGCTAAGGCAGTATTTTCAGGAAGTAGTTCTTTTTCAGCACTTTTAAATCCCAAGATGAAATAAACTCCACTTCAATAAGCTTCTATCTTTAAGGCACCAGATAAGTTTCCTGAGTGCAGAACCTCCTTTTCAAAACTCATCCTCCCACTTAAGAAAGTAGTTTTGGTTTCACAAACCGCACCCATCTATTGTGTTTCCTTGAAAAGCACCAAGAATAAAGAGAAGTAGATGGTCTCTTGAGAAAACTGTGAGTTTGTAATCTATTTCCTGCTGAAAATTACTTCAAAAGTAAATTTGAGTCGATTTTGAAAGGCAAAGAAAAATCCCTCTGTTCCTTCTCAGTCAATATTTACTTGTGACTTACTATCTCTTATCTTGTGCTTTTCTTACTTTTCTTTCTTCTTCCACACATGGCCAACCTTGGGGATCAAACTCCAATCAGTCAAAAGCTATTAGGGAAAGATATTGACAATTCCAAGAGGAAAAAAAAAAAAAAAAAAAAAAAAAAAAAAAAAAAATATATATATATATATATATATATATATATATATATAATAAGAATATTTAGATGATAGAAATAAGACCTGATAAAGCATAGTTTAAAAGAACATAAAGATGGTATTTTGCATATTAGCAAAGAAAATAAAAGTCTCAAATGTATTTCATTTAAAAAAAGTAAGTGGGGAAATTTTAAAGCACTCAAGAGTTTTATAGAGTATCCACTGTGATCACTGCTCTGTAAATGTATCTGGAGGAATATTGCAAGGAAATATAAACCAGACTAAATCCCACCATTAAGTCACTTACCATTTATAAGTAAGAAATAAAACATGGATTTTTGAAAGGTAAACTGACAACAAAATAGTAAGCGATTGCTATAGAAAAGAAGAATTCCAGAAACATCTCTGCTTGAAGAGTGTGCAATATTTTTAGCATTTGTAATCAATTTTTTTCACTTATGTAACCTTTAAAATTATGGGAGATTTCATATGTATTATCACCTAGTGCCCCTAAATTAACATTTTAAAGTAGATAAGTGTCATTTTGTAGATGTGGTAAAATGAGGCTCAGGTGTTTGTTTTTTTAAAGATTTTATTTATTTATTTGACAGAGAGATCACAAGCAGGCAGAGAGGCAGGCGGTGGGTGGAGGGGGGGAGCAGGCTCCCCACTGAGCAGAGAGCCCGATGAGGGGCTCCATCCCAGGACCCTGAGATCATGACCCGAGCTGAATGCAGAGGTTTTAACCCACTGAACCACCCAGGCACCCCAAGGCTCAGATGTTTTAAGTAAATTTCCCAGTGTCGTATGTTCAGAGGATGTTAGAGCCATGACTTGAATCTTGTCTTGTGACTCACGGTCCTAAACGGATACAGGATGATCAAAGTAAGTTAAATGCTGGAACGTAAAAGAGTAATTCTCTATTAATCACTTAATTTGCTGTTTAGGTACAGAATGATCAAATATCTCAGCCACTTTGCTAGGCATTGAGGCTGTATATGTGACTAAAACATAGCCCCTACCTAAGGGCTAGGTAAAGACAGGTAACAATGCCTATTAAATATGATACATGAAATGACTGAAGGAATAATGATCAAATAGCATTTGCTGAAACCCTTCAAAGTCTTGGATTGTACTGGAGCTCTCTCAAAGTAGGCCCAGGTGTAATACAGTCATAAAAAGTGGTTCAAGAACATCAAGGTTTGAGAATTAGGAAGAAATAAGTATCTTGCTCTTTAAAGAGTCTCCATCTGAGAAGAGAGATGTTTACCATTTGATAGAAAAGGAGACAGTGCCACAGTCTGGTTAGGAGTCCATCTTCAAGAGGGAAAATCTGCTTTTAAGTCCCTATGAGCAAATCTCTGTATACTAATAATAAACTATTATTATTAGGAACATTAAGAAGGAAGAATTAAGAAAAACAATCCCATTTGCAATAGCATCAAAAAGAATAAAATAGGGGCGCCTGGGTGGCTCAGTGGGTTAAAGCCTCTGCCTTCGGCTCAGGTCATGACCCCAGGGTTCTGGGATGGAGCCCCTCATCAGGCTCTCTGCTCAGCAGGGAGCCTGTTTCCTCCTCTCTCTCTGCCTGCCTCTCTGCCTACTTGTGATCTCTGTCTGTCAAATAAATAAGGAAAAAATCTTAAAAAAAAAAAAGAATAAAATACTGGGCCACCTGGGTGGCTCAGTCAGGTGAGCATCTGACTCCTGATTTTGGCTTGGGTCATGTTCTCAGGATCATGAGATCAAGCCCCGTGTCAGGCTCTGTGCACAGTGTGGAGCCTGCTTGGGATTCTCTGTCTCCCTCTCCCTCTGCATCACCCCCTCTAAGAATAAAATAAAATATTTAGAAATATATCTAACAAAGGAGATGGAAGATCTGTACACTGAAAAGAAGAAATTGAAGAAAGCACAAATAAATAGAAAGTCATTTCATGTTCATGGATTAGAAGAAACAATACTGTTAAAATGTCCATACCACCCATAGTGATCTACAGACTCAATCCAATTCCCATAAACATATTCCAGTGGTATTTATCACAGAAATGAGAAAACCAATTAGTAAGGAACCCAAAAAAGACCTTGAATAACCAAAGCAATCTAGAGAAAGAAGAGTAAAGCTGAAGGCATCATACCTCCTGATTTCAGACCATAAAATCTGAATTTACAGATTACCGTATATCCAATAAGGAGTTAATATCCAAAATATACAAGGAACTCAGAGACATAGGTAAGCTGTGCAAACAGTTGGCCCAAATCCCTATCACATCCCCAGTGTTGCACTGTTGCTACTCCCTCAGCTCAAACCCGTGGTTAGGTGGGTTTTTGACCACCGGAGACGAGGAAGTAAAGTGCTGAGCTTCGTTCACGCATGGATAGAGCTGGTGTATTGTATGACCCTAAAATGGATGGCAGCTGAGTTATAGTTCCACTCAGGAATGGTCCTTAGAGACAGCAGAGATGGGAAATCCTCCCAATGGGCAGAATTTCCTGCAGTGTACCTTCTTATCTGCTTTACATAGAAAAAGAAGTGGCCAAAAGTAAGATAAATGCAAATTCACGAGCAGTGCCAAATGCCTTGGCTGATGACTGATTGGTCAGTTGTCTGAAAGGAATAATTGCAGGGACAAGAAAGTCTGGGGAAAATCATATAAATAGGCTATAGAAATGAGTATCAAATGGGAAGATCTTTATTTCACATATTAACGTCTACTAGAGAGCATCTACCATAGAAGAATCTTTAAATGACTAAGAAGTTCAGAAGTCAGAGTGATTCAGCAAGTTGACTGCCCTCAGTCTTTGTCATTGTCCATCCCAGTGCTGGTACAATATGTGCATTCGTGAGGTAAGCCTAAAGCTGGGGATGAGAACCATCCATAGCTCCAACAGCATGGGCTCCCCGTGATCAAAACTAATGGAGCCACCTCTGCCACGGAATATCCCACCTGTCAAATAGCAATGAACACTGAGCTCTTGATAGGCATCCTACTTTAAATCCATCCCACCATTTAGCGGGCAGTGGTTATCTCTATTGAAATAGATACATACCCTGGATAGGAGCTTATCTTTCCTACTTGCAGGGCCTCAGCCAGCACTACTGCCCAAGGGCTTATAGCTGTGAGCTAGGGATTAGTTAGCGAAGCCTCGAAGCCTTGTTGGCTGTGCATCTTTGTGCAGAGAGAAAGAATGCAGCATCAGATAAATTCTAATAGACTAGAAGCATCGGGGGCTTAAGTTGGAGTCCCTTCTTCGTGACTATGTCTGTTTCTATTTATGACCAATGCATTTTGGATAAATGAACAGATATCCTGTTCAAATTATTTTTGCTCTTGAAAAACTAGAAAAGGAAATGATTAAAGTATCCTCATAATGAAAGATAGAGAATATCAAATATTGGTTTTGCCTCACTCTCTTAGCATAGGTAAAATTTGAGAGGAACAATACAATCCATTGAATAAAAATCCCACTGGGGGCACTAAGAGATAGTCACTATAATCACTTTCTGAGTCATGCTGTGGGGCATGGTGCTTAAGTATTGTATATGGTTTGGACTTAAAACATAGTCATGGGTCTCATGGATGTGTTAGTTCATCAGTAATAAATAATGATAATAGCTAGAATATATATAGCATCTGTTATGTTCATTACACTATTCTGTTTCTTTTACATGTATTAACTCATTTGAGCTTTACCTATAGTAATTGAACTGTTACTCAATAAACTTTAGAGTGTGGGGAACTGAGACACAGAGAGGTTATATAGTTTATTTGACTAGAAAGGTAGACATGTAGGGCACTTGTTAGCAGTAGTCAAAAACCTTCAGAGTACTTGCAGTGACTTCAGCCACAGAGAGAGGTCATCATATCTTCTTCAGGAGTTGAGGAAAAGATAGCAGTGTCTCCTGTATAACCCAGTGAACATCAGCTTGTGTGAAGTTCTACATCTGCGAGCCACAAGTTGAAACCCCCAATGTCAGAATACTCTTTAGTGTCCTGTCTCAAGCCAGGTCTTTAGAAAGGAGCTCTATATCTGCTTACTAATTCCATTCATTCCCTTTTCCGTCTTGTGTCTCTACTTTTACCAGAGGATTCTTCCTCCGAGTCTGCTTCTCCTCCTTCCTCAAACTCCTCAAACTCAGACTTTCAATAGCTTTGGGATACGTGCGTGACAGAGCTTACAACTTTCACCAGACGTTCAAGATGCTAATGTCTTTACCACATTGGAAATCAAATTCATTTGCTGAGCCCCTGAACCCACTTCACATTTTTTTTTAGCCTTCACACTTTTACCTAAGCAAAGTCAATAAAGCAAGGATTACCTTGATTTTGGTTTTGTTTTCCTTGTAAGCCTACACAAATTATACCCACCTTTCAAGATACAGGTTAAAATAATACTTCTATAAAGTCTTCCCTCATCATTAAAGCAAAATGTGACCTCTACCTTTTCAGAAAAACTGGATAATTTATTTGGCAGTTTTAGTGTTTATCTTAATTGGTTGTGTATACGTGTGTGTAGTGTGTGTGTGTGTGTGTGTATACACTTTCATTCAGCAATTATGTTTTAAGTTTCTTTTGAACTATACTCCTACATTTGACACTTTGTGTTTCGTTTGTGCTAAATATCCAGTATCTCAGTAGTATTGTGTTATATTTGATGTTTTAATAATGCATGGACTTTGTTATTCCTCTTATATTTCTCCATTACAAAAGCCTAATGGCATATTTGGTGACTTGATTTAAAATGGAATACATGAATAATGCTTATTAGCAGGTTGACTACTCAGTACAATAGGCAGCCCTTTCTCAAGGTGAGGAGGCACTGACTCTCATTTGGGGAACTGGGGCCTCAGTATTTCCTGAGAGAAACTGAGTCACTTCCTCGAGTTTCTTTCATGAAGGGAAAATCCTTGCTGTAAAGAAGAAATAATCATTTTCTAAGCAATAAGGTTATTGTACTACTTTGGCTGAATAAATAGCTCTTTTTTCCCCATGGCATATCTGAAGGAATTCTCATTCTTGTCATGGATTGGCAGGGGTGTTCTCTTCCTGATAAAACAACAGAAAAGG
Source organism: Lutra lutra (assembly GCF_902655055.1). Lineage (NCBI taxonomy): Eukaryota > Metazoa > Chordata > Mammalia > Carnivora > Mustelidae > Lutra > Lutra lutra. The sequence continues at coordinate 93,349,490 of NC_062287.1, read as the reverse complement.
TCTATCTGGAATTTTAAGCAGTTTCCAATGTGGAAGTTTCCATCATGTTGATTTTCCCAAGACTCCTGCTGGGTAAGCTCATCTGCCTTCTTCATTGTTTGCAGGTGATGAACTATATAAAATAATTTATTTAATTCCTTTTCTCTTTTCTCATTCTACTCTGCCCTTTCACAATTTTGTTGACTTTAGAACCATCCCATTGCAAATGAAACTAAAACATTAAAGTCTCTGCTGAGCCACAGTCTTGCATTTATGACTGCTCAAGGGACACGTGTAACAAGATGCCTTGTCAACACTTTGACGCAGAACTCTTTACTCTCATTCCAGATTAGCGTGTTCCCTTTCCTTCCATCTACCCCTTCCTCCATGCTCTTCATCATTGACTCTTACACTGCCTGACTCTAGGATTATGGATTACTCTCTCTTACCTGGAGCATTGGAATCGTCCTCTAAGCACCTCACTTCTTCAGTTTTCTCTTCACTCCTCTATGAAATCCCTGAACTCTTTTTCCAGATTATCACTCATTATAGAACATCTCTCCTCATTTCATCACCACAAGAATGTGAACCTCCTAACTTTGGTCTTTTGCATCCCTTTGTCACCTGTTTCCAGGACAGTGCCTGTCACACAGCAAGCACATAATTAATACCTGTTCAAGAAATAGATGCTCCCATTCTCAAATACCATCAGTGGCTCCCTACTACTTAAAAAGTTTAAGTTGACATTCACATTTTTGATGATGTTTATAATTCTATGCTGGCAATTGATGGAAACTATGACCATAGCGAAATGAAGATTAAATAATATCGTAAATAACTTACCACCAAAAACTTAACAAAACAAACAATCTGTAACTGAGACACACAGAAAATATTTGTATTTATATCTTTTCATTGGGTTCCATAGTCTAATTCCACACTATTGCCCTATGAGGTGCTTTGAATTTTGTTAATAAGAAAATTAAAGAAACCATGGTCTGGGTGATTTGTTCAACTCTTTACAAGTGTACAATCCCTTGATTTAAGTTTTCTTGGACATATTTTGCAGGGAAGGGAACAGACTTGGATCACCTAACTTCAATCACTGTGATCACCTAACTAATACAAGATAGAGCCAGGATTCAAAAAGGTTTTTATTGATCATTTGTTTTCTATAAGTTTTTGCATTTTCTTTGTAGAAAAGAGAATTAATGTGCTTCGTTATAAATAATTTACATTTCATTGGATTCTCTTGATAAGAACTTGCAAATAGGCAGCTTTCTCTCTTTGGGCGTAAAGATTTCCATCTACCTCAGAAGATCTGCGGGACCCTGGAGGACCCGGAACAATGTCTCATCTATGGGTGTGAATTGAAGCCTGGTGTCAGGGGCTGTGCCTGTGAACCCCAGGACAAACAAAACACTAGTCCTCTGTCTCTTGGAGTCCTAGAAATGATGAAGTGTTTGATGGAGTTCAGAAATATCCAGAAATACTTCCATTTTCACATAATTGCTGCACCTACCCAGGGACCCTTTCTGAAACCAAACTGGAGCTACCAAGTTAGCAAGGAACTCCCACATACCCTGGCATTTCATCTCCTCAAATACCTTTCACCTCGTCCTGCTCCTTTAAGAGACTGATCATGAAACCTGCTGGGACTTGAGGGGCCTGGAGAAGCAGCTTCCTCCTTGACCCCACTGCTCCTCTGTGCACTGCTAGATCCTTGGAAATTACCAACCCCAGAGAGAAGCAGTTTTGACTTCCCTTCTGGCCCATACAAACCACAAAGGGAACTTAAGGCAAGAAATATTTTAATGTATTCTCCCCTTTCTTTCAGTCTCTACAATAGCTATGTAATCCACAGACTGAGAGTTAATGCATGTGGAAGGGGAGAGAAATCATCTCTGCGTGTGTGCTCCTCTGACATTTTGATAAGAGCGCAGAGATGGGAAAGCGGCACATTCCCCCAAGCTACCTTTTTCAAAGACACACCTTTGCAGGGCTTCTCAGGAAGCTCTGTGCCCCCCTTTCAGTGGGCAGGGAAGTTAACAAAGGCTTGTAAGAATAATCAGACCCACAGAAATGCATTTGTCAGGCATGGCTTTCGTGTCTCTGTAATTCAATATATTCTTACATTTTACTTTAAAATAATTCTGTCCATTTCCATTTCTTTTTTTTTTTTAAAGATTTTATTGATTGATTTGACAGAGAGAGAGCACACACGGGGGAGGGGGAGAAAGGGAGAGGCAAAAATAGACTTCCTGCTGAGCAGGGAGACAGAGATGGGGCTTGATCCCAGGACCCTGAGTTCATGATCTGAGCCAAAGGCAGACGCTTACCAGCTGAGCCACCCAGGTGCCCCTGTCCATTTCCATTTAAAGAAAATACCATTTTTTTACTTTAAATACTTATTGGAAGACATTTATGTTAGTTTTTTCACTTGTTTATAGAATTAGAATTTGTTTTAGACTTGAAAATTAATCTAAGGATTATTAATATTATCACCTTGTAATTAATATTAGTGACATTACTACTACATTTAGCAGAAACCTTTCTTTGAATGGACACTTACTCAAACTTCAACATGGAAACATAAATCAACAGGACTGCTTTAAGGAAGCATGGTCAGAGGGTCTGGTTCCTTCCCCATCTCCCTCGTGTTTGGAGGCCCCGGAAGTGCTCTGCAGAGCCCAGATTTGTCCCAACTGATCGGGAAAAATCACGGAGCAATAAAGGAGTTCGTAAGGCCATGCCACTATTTGGTGGCAGACCTAACTCTAAACCATAAATTCTTGATTCTCATTACTGTCTTTGAGGTTGGGCTGATTCCTTTGATCTAGGGGAAAGAAAAAAAAATACTTAAAATGAATCACATTGAAGAGAAAATGAGAACAAAACAAAATGAAATATAGCTGGGCTACAGATAGTTATCTTGTGACCGAAAAAGGCTTTTCATTTATGAACTGGAACATATTAAATCATTGTGGGAAAGTCTTGCCAATGACAGACATTTTGCCTTGCCTCAGTAAATTTGATTTTGATTTAAATGTTGTCCCTATCCCAGTGAACACCTCATACCTGTCCTGAGAGTCCCCTGAAGTGCCCCGAGATGCTCAAGATGGCACCTGCTTAGCTTGCTGCTGCTGCTTTGCGTCCACCCCAGCTGGGTCTTCTCCGGTTCTTGAGAGCATGTGGGGAACAGCCGGAGGGCCCCAGGCACACCCAAAGCTGGGGAAGCTTGCCTGGCCACGGGAGGTGCGCAACGCAGCCCTTTGAGAGATCAAACAAGACTTCCTCGCTATCATCCATGATGTGCTCCTCGGGGCTCAGTCAGGCATCCTAAACGGACTTGATGAAATGCTTTCCTGTGTTGGAGAAGAGAAGCAGAGGGGATCCTCCGTGGAAGGAAGAAGGCTCTTCCTTCGGCTCAGGTCACGATCCCTGCATCCTGGGATCGAGCCCCTCAAAAGACGCCCCTCTCAGTGGCGCATCTGCTTCTCCCTCTCCCTCTGTTGCTCCTCCTGCTTGTTCTCTTTCTCTCTGTTAAATAAACAAACAAACAAACAAACAAATAATCTTAAAGGAGAGGGAGAAGCAGGAAGACAGTTTCCATTTGTTTAGGAAAATGGTTTTTCAACATCTTTGTCTTCCTGCCATCCTCTCTGAGGCCATGCTTCTTCTAGTCAAAATCGGTCCTCTTCTCCCTTAGGGGGAAAAGAAAAATCTAAAATCCTTCCTTTTTTTCTTTTCTTTTTTGCCCCCTTGTCTCTTCCTCATTTTCTTGTTCTCTTTCCAGTCTTTAGTTTCCATTTTGTCCTTCTGCTCATCTTCCTTTTTTCCTCCCCTCTAGCCTGCTTTTCCTCTTCTTCCTTTTCCTTTCTTATTCTTCTTTCCTTCTATCTTTCCTTCCTTTCTTCCCCCTTCCCTTCTTTCTTTTCTCTATTCCCCCTTTTGCTCTGTTTCTTCCTTTCCCCCCGCTATTTCTTTATTTTGATTCTGTCATTCTTCCATTTCTTTCTTCCATGGCTGTTCTTCTTTCTTTTTTCTGTTCTTCCTCTTGTACCTCTGTTTTTTTTTTCCTCCCATATTCCTTCTTATTTCTCTCTCTCCTTCCTTCTCTTCTCTTCCTTCCCTTTTCTATTTCCCACATTGACCTCTCTCCTCCTTCTAACTTCACATATCCCCGTTATCATCTTGTCTTAGTTTGGGTCCTCCAAAAGGAGACCCGGAGAAAGGAACTTAAGCACAAGTCGTCCATGTGGGAGGTGGTCCTGGGAGCACTGTGAGTTTGGGCTGGGAGCACTGTGAGTATGGGCAGTGACAGTGGGCAGCCAGGAAAGCCAAAGAAACGTGTCTCAATACGCGTGTTTCCAGAGTGCACAAGTGAGGCTTTTTGCTCTGCAGAACTATGGGAAAACCCCCTCTAGGGGTTCTTTATCCGCAAACTTGAATTTCTGATTGAGACTCCCTCTGGAACTTAAACTCTCTGGCACTTCCGACCTGCCCAGTTTGGAGGACAAACACTCCCATGTTTAAAAATGCCCTCAAACTGGGGGCGCCTGGGTGGCTCAGTGGGTTAAGCCGCTGCCTTCGGCTCAGGTCATGATCCCAGGTCCTGGGTTCGAGCCCCACATCGGGCTTTCTACTCAGTAGGGAGCCTGCTTCCTCCTCTCTATCTGCCTGCCTCTCTGCCTACTTGTGATTTCTCTCTGTCAAATAAATAAAATAAAAATCTTTAAAAAAAAAATGCCCTCAAACTGAGAGATACAGAGACACCATCAGCATGATGGGACGGTCTGCACTGACCTCCTGCATATGCCACACAGACAGCCATGTGTACTGCAGCATTTGACAGGTCTCCTTCCTTCCATCACTGTATTTTCTTTCTTTCTTTCCCTCCTTCATTAAACAACTGTTGAGTATCCACAATATGCCAGGTGCAATGCTAGACACTGCGAGGGTAAATACACTTGGCCTCTCAGCTTTCTTACAGATTATAGTCAAGTCTGTTCCAACTGAGGAAAGTAATCATTAATCAGATAGCCATCAAAGATCAGTGCTTCTTAAACCTTGCCACTTGAATTCCTCTTATCAAGAGTGGAAGAGAGGGAGGAGTTACTGTTGGTTATCTGAGGGACCATACTTGAAAATTCTTTTGATGTTTCCTTTTTATGCTTTGTTTTGAAATCTGTACAAACTTAATGCATTATATATTTAAAGATGCCAGATTAATTTATATCAACCTTTCTAATGATACAAATACTAGACTACATTTCGTTTTGAAATGCTGATACAGGTAAAACCATTATATATTTAAAGATGCCAGATTAATTTATATCAACCTTCCTAATGATGCAAATATTAGACTACATTTCATTTTGAAATGCTGACACGGTTAAAACCCCAGGCAGCATAACTGGTGGCTATTGTGTATTAGTATACACAATATATATTGTGTATTAGTATACACAATGGTTAAAAGTCAAGCTTTAAAGAAAATAGGGAAATCAGGAACAAGTATAAGCTTTTTTTTCTTACCAGTTGGATGGCCTTGAGCAGCTTTATTAAACTTTCTGTGACCTGATATATCCTTGCCAACATTTACCTAACTCACAGAGATGTTGTCAGAGTTTAATCTGAGAGTGGAGCATTTGGCCCAGATTCAACACCGGGAACACCTTATACATGAAACTGGCTGTGGTTATTATAATGATACCATTTTTATGGTTGTATGAAACATTGTTACTATGATTTTTATTATTATAATTAATTTAGGCTACAGCCAAGTCAGGGAGAAGCAACTTACAAATATTGGACTCAGAATAAGAGCATGCTAGTGAGCCACGTGGGAGAGTGAGGGCTCAGCTTTCCTAGAGCTCATGTTCAGACACAAGGAGATATCCTAACATTGCTTCCAACCCAGTGTCTAATGGGCCTGGACATCCATCGCCTTAGGGTCCAACAGTGCTGAAACCCAACAAAGCTGGTGCTGAGCGGACAGCAGGAAGAATTGCCTCTGGCACAGCATGGACTAATCGGGAGCACTGGTGGGCTGAGAGGAGGGGCGGGCAGAGCGAGGATGTATTAATGATGAGCCTCCTGCAAGAAGGGGAGAGATCAGGGAGAGATCAGCGGAACTGCTGATTGTGCATAAGGAGGCCAGCTGCGAGAGGTTAATGGAACATTAGGAGAAGAGAGAAATCCAAAAGCAGCGGGCTGCTACCTGGGATGGTGGCTTTGAGTCATCAGATTCCAAAGCAGCACACAACAGACAGCCACAGCTGGAGGGGGAGTTATGACCCCAGCCCTGCATGGTTTGCTGAGAGGACAGTTAACACAGGCGTGAGGGGACCAGACTCCAAGAGACGATGTGCTAATCTGTCTGGTGCCGGGATGCTTTACCTCTTTCCCTTTCCTGAGTGACAGGCACTCCACCAGAGCGAAGGCAGTCCAGAGGACTTGCAGTAAAGGAAGGGCTTTCAGGTGTTCTGCTCAGGATTGTCACATCCCCCAGTCCCAAGACCTAAAGTCTTCAACCTTGATCCAGAAGGAAAATGAGGAAGATTCTCTGGTCCCTGAAATTGGTTTATCATGCGCTTTTCAATAATTTAAAGAAGGAGTTCTCAAACTTTTGCTTGCCTCTCTGCAACTGACCCATAGAGTCGCCTCCACCCTGGGCTGGCAAACTTCATCAGATAGAGTAAATAGACCTTTGCTGCTTGTTGGCTTGCTGGCATCCATTTCTTCTCCCCAAGAGACCATAAGTGCCTTCTGAAGCAGTATTTCGTTGCTGTTGGATCTGCTTCAGAAAGACTATATCCGGTTCTGGCCATCACCTAGGTGAGGACCAGTGTGTGATCCAAGGTCGGCTATTTCAGGTGACTGCTTCCTGGAAATTAAAACTGAATTAGAGAGGCACAAATACTCATAATGTCTGAGATTTCATTGTGTCCCAGTGGAGACCAGACTCTACCTACAAATAAACCACTGTTGCATTTTCTGCTTCATTGTCTTTTTAGCTGCCTCTGTTCCTACCGGTATTAAAGCCTAGTTCTCTAGTCTCTCAGGAAATTGTGCGTTACCAATATTCTTCCAAGGATATTTTGGCCTGCAACCAAAGACACCTAGGATAATGAATAACTCTCAAAACACTGGATACAGTTCCACATTCCTTTCTCCTCTAAGAAAATATATCTAAATTTGAGTGAGTGAGAAACAATTTCGGGTACAACTTTGAACCCACTGTTACTCTTTTTGAGAAGTAAGACTTTCCTAGGCTTCATTGGTTGATTATCAGGACAAAATGGATTTTTACAAAACAGCTCACAATTGCTTACAATAAATCTGTGGTAGGCTGATTTCAAAGTAGGTTTTGATAATTCCACCCTTGTATAAACATGACTTTGCAATTTGGCTCTGGCACATTTCTCCTCAAGAGAAAGAATCAGTTTCTCCAAACTTTGAATCTATGCTTAGTTATGTGACCTGTTGGCCAATGTAGTATTAGCAAATGTCCATAAACAGAGGTTTGAAAGGTGTTTGTCTATTGGGGCTTAACCTCTCTTGTTTGTAGTGGGAACACTAAGACGAAGATGGCAATGAGCCTGACCCAGCCAGCAAGAAGTTAAGAGAACAGAGATGCCATAGACGGTTTGACAAAGACTAGGCATATGGGTGTGATCATCGGTAGATTATCCAGTTGAAACTGAGTCAGCAGATAAATACAGCCTCATAAGTAACCCTGCGTGAAACCAGCCACAAAACCACCTGGCTGAACACCCCCAAATTGCTAACCCAGAGACTTGAAAGCAAATACAGTAACTGTTGTTTCATCTTTTGCTTCTGGGGTGGTTTTTCATCTAGCAATAAATAATTGATACAAAAATTAGTACCAGAACTTTCACTGGCTTTGAGACTGGTTGGCAAGAAGAGGCTGGGGGTGGAAAATTTTGTGCTATTAGCAAAGGGTGGAAAAATTTCAAATTGCTGTTGGAAGCTACAAAGCTGGCAATCCATCATTAGTGCCTGTGAACCCGTTGGTTATACTGTTGCCTATGGTAATCTTGGATCAGTGAAGACAGTTTGCAAATAGGGATCCCGTCCATTCCAACCAACTCTTATACCCGTGGTCCTCTTTACATCAAAAACTGGAGTCTGACTCCTTTCCCTTAGAATTTTCTAGCTCTGTGTGTTAAGCTCTAGGAAGAGAGAGAAGCAAGCTGAAGAAAGCACTACTCAATTTACAAGCAGAGATTAGAGAAAATGTTAGGAGCCAGGAATTGTTGGGTTGGAAAATTAAACTTCACAAATCTATTCTCCCTAGGTAGAAAAAGGTTCTAAGAGTAAGATGTCATCTGAAGACTAAAGACCAAAAAAGGGCTGTGACTACAAAATCTTTTCAGGATAAACACACTTCATTCAGGTAAATATTATCATTCCCAGTTTGGAGATGATGAAAGTCAGATTCTGAAAGACAAAATCTGTGGTTTTCAAACTTTGTTCCTCAGAGTTTTTCTTTCCTGGGCCCAGTGGGATACAGAGTGGTGGTGAGTGAGACAGGATAAAAAGGAAGAACAAATGGGCTCTTCCCCTTGCTCTGAGGAGAAAATTCTACTGTTGTCTATCATAAATATTTGATTTTCCATGTAAGATTTTGGTTGGAAAGTGCTTTTCAAAGGCAACAAGAATCATGGGAAACCTTAAGTAAGGAAGAGAATGAGGATTGGAACCTTGGTCTCTTGGATTTCAAAGGATGTACCCTTTGTTTCATGTCTTATTGCCTAAAGTCCTGGGGGTGAGTGGCAGGTCAGGAAGACACAGCTTCTTCTATCAGTTGTATGAGGTTTATACACAGTGTTTCTACTTCTAAAGCCAGGAACTGAGACATATTTTCTGACTTGATGTAATAATAATATAGAGCATTCAAAATCTTTAATGTTCAGAAAAAATTAAGGTGTATAGTTGCCATATTATCTGACTCCTTAAGAAATACTAATAAAAGATCATATGATCTAAACAGAATTGTTCAGGAGAGATTTCAGAACATCTAAAGTCATTGACTTATTAACTAATAAGTTAATTAATTTGTTAAAATTAAGCTCATATGCTACCAACTGGAGAAAGGGAGTAAAACAACCAACCGAGCCTGGTCTTTGGCTTTCAGGAATTCACAGTTTAGAAGGAGAAGCAGAGCAAGTTTATACCCATTCAAAAGGGGGTCTGAAAGGAAAAGCCTTGAACAGAAAAAAGGGCAAAGTCCATGCTTCTCTAAAACACAGTATCTCTCAACTAATGAGTTCCTAATTGTCAAAATTATAAGGTAAGTAATGCTATATAAATTCCATGGATTTTTTTTAGACAAAAAAAGAGAGAATCTCTTGTCTCAACTCTAGAGAAAGGAAATTATACATTTATGAATCAGTGAGGTCTCAAATTATCATTGCTATTATTATTTTCAAATGTAAGAGAGACCATGGACACTTCTTCTGCTCCAGGTATCCTGACTCATGGTTCAGTCATTGTTTTCATTTGGTAAAATATCTAAAAGCTAATCTAATGTGAATGTGATGGAGCCATATGAAATGAGACCAAATATATGACACACCCAGAGAGGATTCCTAAACATAGGTGTCAGTGAAAGATAGCTTCTCTTTCTTTTGTCCTTCCAGCCATTCAGGTCACTTCCAGGCTTAAAAGTAATGGCAAATGAGTGTTTCAAAATGAGTACCTTTATTGTTAGCACAGTTTGATAGTTTTCCAGAAAGATGGCCACAGAGGGCATTGTGTCTGCTGCTGTGGTTGTGAATGCATTTGGGGCACCTGGGGTTGGCTGGTAGCAAGAAGACAAGAGTATAGGATACTGGACAAGTTAATAGAATGTTACCCACAGAGGTACTCAACCACATTCACAATCATAGGCATGAGCATCATTGTTTCAAAGAGGAGGAGCAGCAGATGAATTTCATCATTTGTAAGAGAATGTGGCTGTCATGACCATTGTGTAGATGGTCTGGAGTGGGGAGTGGAATAGGCAGCCATCTTTAGAGGTATATATATCTTTATAGAGAAGTAGATGAAAAATATGCAACTGCTCTCAATTTTGTTTCTTAGAACTGGTTTCTTCTTAGTCATACTGAGGAAATTGATTCTATTTGTGTGATATCTTATAGGAAACACTTTAATAGAATGCATTCCATCAGACATCAATTACCCATGATGACAGATTGGCAAACATTGATGGGTACTTATTATAGGCACTGTTCCATGAACACTCTCTCTCCGTACTCATTTAATTTGTATAATCACATACTCATAATCCCTGTTTTATGATTAGAAAACCAAATTTCAGAAAGATTAAATAATTTGATTAAGATCACACAGTGACAAAGGGCTTTAAACCCAGGATGCCTGGCAATATTGTTTATTGATGTGGTCTTTAGGCAAGTCATTTTTAATTTATTTTATTTTTATCATCCTCAAAGGAAAACAGAAAAAAAAAATCTCTTTGATCCTTTCTTTTCTATTGATAACATCTGTGGCAAAAGTTCTCATTTATCTTGAAATCGTCATTTGAAAGGGAGGAAGCAGTTACAGTAGATGACATTATAATGTGGTTTGGGAATCTCATTCTATGAAAGAAAGCAGAAAAGGTGAATTTGCACTACAATCTGCTAGCCTGTTAAATAAATATATAAAATGGGGCTTAAAATATGAGCCTAAAGTCAAAGACCTTATGTTGCAAACAAACTTGTCGCATCAGTGAAAACGCCCAGCTGTTTTCCCTTTTTCACTCCTGACATGACCCGTCTGTTCCTTCTAGCCAGGGGTGGTTCGTCTTGCTGTCTGAGGGAGCGTTTCTTCAAGACCCTGAGGTATCAATAAACCAAAGTCTGGCCAGTGATTAAAGACCTATATTGACCTTTAGGAAATATTTTCGTGTTTTTTCTCTCCATTCTCTTACCCCTCATCTCCCACCCCCCACTCCATATTCAGCTCTTTCATTTAACCCTGGTTGAGTGGACAAAATATATTTAACAACAACTAAAACCATATTTAGGGTTTACTTCTTTTTTAGGCACTGTCTATATGTTAACTCACTTAATTGTCACAAAAACTTACGAGGTTCATTTTATTAGTCTTGTGATCCTTTTACAGATGACAAAAATGATAGAAGAAGAGGCTAAGCTTACAGCGATGAGAAGACAATGAACAGGGATTTGAGTGCAGCTGGTGAGACTCCAGTTTCCTTATTTCAAACCACTCTGCAGTACAGCTCTGAGGAACAGGAAATCTCTCGTCTATGTAGGAAAAATTACCTAGTAAGTCAAAATTTTAAGGTTTGTAAAAAGCTGAACATTGTTCTAATGTTATGGCCATGGACTCACATGAATTTTGTCTATATGCAAAAAAAAATGATTTGGGAAGGTATCTTGTGCTTATTTTTTGGTAAAGAGAAAGACTTTTATTTGAATCTAAATTTTATTGTATTGATACCATTTCCTTCCTTGTGAAATGTGATTTTCAATGAAGTCTGGTTTCAGTCAGTTTGTTAGCAGCCCTGTGCCAAGTTCGGCAACCCCAGCATTCAGATTCCTCTGTACATCTTGACTTCAAATATTGTGTCCAGTTACACCAAAACTGTACTCCAGTTAGATGCTGGTCATTCCAGCATCTAGTTTGTAAAGCATGTTTGCAACATTCATACTTCCCAAAAATTTTGAATCTCTATTACAGTGGTTCAGTTTTTCTTTTAGAAGTAGAAATCATTATTTAAGCCGGAACAAACATGTTTGGCATGCATTTCATTTGTAATAAATTACTTTAATGCAGGCAAAAATTAAAATTATGGTTACTACATCATCAGGAAATATATTCTACCCAGTTAGCCTGGGGCAGCAAGTCTGTGTCACATTCTGGAGTCATGATAGATACTTAGTAATATTTGTTTACTAATTGACTAAGTTATAATGAGATAGCATCTGATTGTGCAAAACAATAAATATATATCCATTGCCTCTCTCATAAATGGTGAGACAAAGCATATTCCTACCTTATCACTCAGAGATAGGGAGATAGGGCTCAAGTAATCAGCTGTGTTCAGGTGCTTATATGCCTGAGAATAATTATGACATGGACTCTAACTACATAGGTAACATGTGGCATTGGATTTATGGGGGTTATTGAGTTGCCTCTCATCAAAGCCCACGAGCCTGGGGAGGGGTGGGGGGAGAAAGCCAGAAATGAGGAACATAAGTTAGAGGGTAGAAACATTTTAGGAAAAAGTCCCCCTCCCCCATTTCCTCGGACTATAGAACTTTTTTTCCTTCTTTCCTCCTTTCCTTCTTTCCTTCTACTTTGAAAATAAGGCAAAAGTGGGAAGGAAAGAACGACAGTGATCTAACAAGCTTTTCTTTTGCGTTTTAAACTTGCCATTTTTGCTTGGTTTGTTTCACTTCATTTGTTTAGTCAGACTCTTATTATCCAGGACTGTTTTTGTCGTTCCCTCTCTTTAGACTTCATAAATATTAAGTGATTATCTTATGTATAAAATAGAAAAAAAAAATAGTGCTTTTCATTACCAAGAATTAATTTCAGTTTAGCTTTTCTGCCGTTTGTAGGATGAACAGGGATCTGAGAAGATGGATAAAAGTAAAGGCTAATTTAGGCTGGAGATGGGGAAAGGGGGCGAGAACACTTGAAGCATAACAGGAAGATGAGAGACAGCCCAGTCCTATTCCTCTAGAAAGACACTTGGCATTTTTCTGAGCATGTAAATAAGTGACTAGCTCATATATCCCCTTTAAGATAACTAGTAAAATTAATTACATGGAATTTGAAAATAAAGTAAATGGCCAAATCAGAAATTATTCATTGTTTTGGATAGAGTTTTGTGTTTACTCTGTTGAGTCAACTATCTCTAAACAAGACAATTGTTTGCTTTTTTTAAAGATTTTATTTTTTCGTTTGAGAGAGAGCGAGCAAGAGAGAGAGAGCATAAGCCAAGAGGAGGGACAGAAGGAGAAGCAGACTTTTCACTGAGTAGCCAGCCTCTGGGCTCCATCCCAGGACCCTGAGATCATGACCTGAAAGCCAACACTTAACTGACTGAACCACCCAGGTGCCCAGAAATTTATTTCCTTTTTAATAGTTCAATTTTTTTAGTTCCTAGAGGTTTTTTGCCCTGAACTTTTTGTATTCAGATGTTTGAATCATTTCACAAGGAATAATAATTTAAAAGAGGACTTTCCCAAAACCACGATAAACATTTTTAATCAATTTTATAATTTTCTCATTTTTCCATTATGTCTATTCATAAGATAGATTGTCTACATACTGTCCATAATTTTTGTAGCTTTCTTTAATGAAAAAAATGGGGGGAACACAGTCTGAATTATGTGATTTCCTATTTTTAAGCTATAATATATAATATAGGTCTGCTAGTATTGCAAAAGGGCATATGGGGAAAATGAGGTAGCAATTACATTTTCCTGTGTCATGCAATCAGCAGACAGCTCAGCTCAAAAGTCAGACTGCCTGGGTCCCTGTCTGGGCTATAATATTTACCAGTGAATAAAACATGAACAAATAGCATCAGTTCTCTGTGCCAGCCCTGGGTCACCTCTATATTTATTATAATAATTATATATTTATTAATTTATAACAATAATACCTATCCAATTAGGGTATTATAAATTGATGACCATAGTTCCTGGCATATGGAAGCCCTCAAGAAAAGTTAGCTTTTATTCTTTTGCATCTGGTTATAATTATTAGTGATTAGATTTTATAAGCAGTGATATGAATTATGTCAGAGACTAGATACAACTAGACTAGACAGTGGTTTGGTTTTTGTTTTTTTTGTTTTTTTTTTGTTTTTGAATAATGATTCTTCATTTTAAAAAGTCCATTTTTTTAAATACCAGTGAATGAAGCTGGCACTGTACTGGTTGACCTGAGACAGCGACGGGAATTTATACCTGGTTGGGACTTCCTGATGATTTTCTGGCGCTGATGAGGAGTGGAAGAATTCAGTGCAAGTGGAGGTGGTTCTGGAATCACTGTTTTCTGATCGAGGATTTCTTTCACGGTGTTTTGCAATAAGCAAAGGGAGCCCTATGCCTTTTTTGAATAGTTATCATTCTCCTAGCTCTGGGAAAGAAAGTTTGATCCGGAAAAAAAAAAATCAAGGTGATTAGGTATGGATCTGAAAGCAGAATTTTTTGATTAAACAAAGAGAAGTTATTCACGCCATTTGGAATTTATTTTCATATTTTCAGGTCTAGCTGGCCAAGCCTCTGACTAGCCCACCCACCATCTTTCAAAGCAGTTGTCCTCTCTATCATCTGCCTCAAATTAATAGCCTTCTTGTGCTGTTGTGGGCATCTGGGCGCCCCAGTGGCCTTAAGCATTGCACAATTCAACTATGGAATCACCCACTGAATAATCATGGCACTCAGTAAGCATATTAGGGGGTTTCATTTACATTATATCTAATCCTCATACCAAATTTTATTATATGTATTTTATAGATGGAGAAATTCCTGCAGCCTAAGATTAAATATACCACATACAGCCAATTAGAACTGATGGTCTTCAGAGTTGCAAATAGCAATTTTTTGTGAGCCCCGTGGTCCATTCATGACAGCAGCAATGTCCCTGGGTATCAAAAGAAGAAAAGCATGTAATGAGAGAGATGGAAAGAGTTACCCGACCATTTGGTGATCCTGGGCCGCCTGTACTCAGCCATAAGCTTTCATTTCATAGCACGCTAATACTTCGTTTCTAACAGATCATGAACACGGCAATGTTTTTCAGCAATATTACAGCAAACAAGAGCATGTGTACTTTACTGCTATCTACTGGGACTCAGAGTCCTGTTGGCTCCATAGACTAAAATTTCCTGAAGCCCAGTCTCCACAATCAATACCCTGTTGCAAAAATTGTCATGAACTGCCTCGCAGTGTTTAGGATGTCAGTTTCAGGGTATTCATTCTTTTTTCACAGCCGTCCATATTTTTAAAATAAACAGTTGTATTGCTAAAAGCCCAGGGTGTACAGTTGCATACATTTTTTTTGGCAAATATATGTAAAGCCTATCTTGGTGATACCTGATATATAAAGTAGCTGGTGCTCAAATACGATTTGTCATACTTCTCTGAATATTGAATATTGAGGTGTTTGGAATCCAAAAGCATAATGATTATAACTAGACCACACAAATCTTTGGAATATTTGTTTCTCTCTTTAGCAATTCCTGTAGCTTCTCTCAGCTTAGTCTAAATTTACACTGGCTACCACGCCATCAAATCTCACAGCTTGCCCTCTCTTTGTGAGGCTAGTGGATAATGTTACTGCACCCGTGGGCACGGGCGAGCAACACAATGCCATAAATTCACGATGGCGTTGTTAGGAGAGGCCGATATTTTCAGCAGACTGTCTAATATGGGGGGGAGGATGTAGTATTGCTCTCTCTCATGGCTCTGGTGTCACAATACCCGATGTGGGAGGTGATGACCCTGCAACTACCCATGGTTACACTCCTACAAAAAGTAGATGATTGATTATGTGTTTCACTATTGATTTCGGCTCGGGTCATGATCTCAGGGTCCCGGGATCAAGCCACCTGTCCTCAGGCTCCATGCTCAGCGGGAAGTCTGCTTGAGACACACACTCTTTCTCTCTTTCTCAAATGAGTAAATAAGTCTTTTTTTTTTTTTTTTTTTTTAAAGATAACTTGTAGCTGTACCCAAGAAGGCTTTTGGGAATCATTAGGTTTGTTTCCTATTCTGTGAGAGAAGGGGTTATATTTCTAATGTGTATATTAGATTCATTTTTTCTGTAAGAGCCAGTAGGGTTTTTTTAGGGGTTGTTAGACCAGGTATGCATTTCTCTGATGACATACGCTGTTCAGTTCTCTCTCCAGGTGTAAGTAACTGAAAATCCAATCCAGATCAGCAGCAGTAAGTAGAATTTATTGGTTCACAAAACTGAAATAGTTTAGAGATAGGGCTGGTCCCCACTAAGGCCATAGGAACAGTTTAATATCATCCTCACCAAGTCTTGGCAGGGTCCGTTTCATCTTCAGGCTCCAGAATGTTTCCCACACCTCCCCATGCAGCGCCAAGGGAAGAGAGAGGAGTGCTCCGGCAGGCTTCTGCACAAACATTCAGATTCATTCTCTTTCATTGGCCCGAATTGGATTGTGCCTCCATTCCTGAACCAGTTATTATAGCCGGAGGACATGAACTTGAGCATGAGCTTAAGCCAGTCAGCTCCATCCTGAAGCGAGGAGCGGGATCAGCCCCACCAAGCTGTAAATCTGACGCAATGGCAGAGAAGTAACTCACCAGAAGGAAACTGGAGTGCTGCTGGCAGAAAGAGGGGACACAGAAGCTCTGGAGGCAGGGGTAAATGCCTGCTACAGATGTGATCTTGGGTTTCCGATGAGAAGATGAAGCATTCACCAGAAGGAGAGCACTGACTGCATCCCTCCGAAGCAGCTACCCTGTGAGACTCTTGAGACTGAAGACGCAGCACCCAAATGTCCACAAATCCCAGGTCCAGATCTAAGAAGGAGAAAGGGTCTCCATGGTTTCTGCCTTGCAGACCACCTGAGCAATATCAAAGGGCTTTGAGGATGGGGACTGTTGTATTGTTTTTATCATGAATCCGGGACAAGTTTCTGTTTTTCTGGAAAAGGGTTCTTTTGAGCAGGGGTCAGTGAAGCTCTGATTATTTTACTTTGTGTTGTCTCCTGACCACTCCTTTTGACTTTCTCAGAGACTGAGATTTGCAGGCAAACTACGGAAATGGAAACACTTCCTGCGTGTTATTCTAAATGAAGGATGAACCTAGAATCTGAGTATGGGGAGTACGCCAGGGGTAAACTGAAATCATCAGAGCAAATATGAAGACATTAGAGCAAGGTTATGAGTAGAGAGGCCCAGGCTCTGAGGTCAGACAGACTTGAATTCTGATGTTAGTTTCATGCATAAGTAAGGCAAGACTTTCCTCAGGCTCAGTTTCGCAATTTGTAAACTGGAATCATATTACATGCATCATGGAGGTGGAGGAGAAAATGTGATCTATAATGTGTGTAAATGCATGTGGACTGGGGCAATATCCACTGTATAAGAAAGGGGCAGTCCTCATTTCTTAATCTTCTTTTGTCCTTCTCAGTTCCTAGGAAATTTTTGACAGCATCCTCATTTATCGCTTCTCACTTAGTAACAGTAAAAATCATGCCTAATATGTAGTGAATACACTCAGTACAATGGTTAAGAATACAAACTATGAAGCTAGACAGCCCGAGTTTAAATGGAAACTCTCTTCTTGACTCCGTGACATTGGGCAAGTTGCTTAACTTCTCTGGGCCTCAGTTTTCTCATCTTAAGTAACTTACCCAAGTGATGGATATGGGATAAGAATCCAGTCAGGGAGGGGAGCCTGGCTGGCTGAGTAGGTTAACCATCCCACTCTTCACTTCATCTCAGGTGGTGATCTCAGGGTAGTGAGATTGAGCCCATAGAGCCGTGCAGTGGGCTGCCCTGAGTTCTGTGGAGCTCCCAGGGGCTCTCCCCTTTGCTCTGTCAGACTCCATGGGAAGGCTCCATCGGGAGGCTCCATAGTAGGTGGGGGCTTCCTCAGGAGGATCCTGCTGTGTGTAGAGCCTGCTTAAGAGTCTCTCTCCCTCCCTTTCTTTTTTTTTTTTTTTTTAAAGATTTTATTTATTTATTTGTCAGGGACAGAGGGAGAGAGAGCGAGCGAGCACAGGCAGACAGAGAGGCAGGCAGAGGCAGAGGCAGAGGCAGGTTCCCTGCCGAGCAAGGAGCCCGATGTGGGACTCGATCCCAGGATACTGGGATCATGACCTGAGCCGAAGGCAGCCGCTTAACCAACTGAGCCACCCAGGCGTCCCTCTCTCCCTCCCTTTCTGCCCCTCCTTGCTGCTCATATTGAAAGCTCTCTAAGTTAAAAATAAATAAATAAACAAACAAACAAATAAATAAATAATCCAGTCAGGCAGGCTCTAAAGTCACTATGTTAACCATTAATTCTATTATTCTATAGCTTAACTTGAAAACTCTTCTCATATGTTATCTCCCTGAACTCACCCAACAGTAAGACAACCTAGTTCACTGCTTCTATAGTACTTCTCATTTCAGAGAAGAGCTAAAATAAACAGGTCACCCACACAAAGCTGCTCTGTGTTCCACCTGCCTTTGAAATCTATATGCTTAAAAACTAAGCCAGAGGGCCTCTATTTTAACAATACACAGAGACTAAGAATTTTGCACAAATACACAGTCGCCTGGTCTAATCAGAGCATGTGGTGTTCAGCAGAATTCTCTCCTCTCGCATCCAACTCCCCTAACGTGCCTTGTTATCTCCATATGTGCTGGAGGCTTTCGTGACCGGATTTTCCCTTCATGTCCCGCATCTCCACTTTCACGAGCCCCTGGTCTCACAGGGCTATTTGCACAGCCTGCCTGGAGTGATTGGCAAGGGTGGTTTATCACTGATAACTCCCAACGTTATCCTGTGTTGGGATTTGCCTGACAATAGGAAGTTTTAAGTGGTTGCAAGGAGAAAATATAAATAACTGTTTTTTTTTTCTTTTGACTTATCCATGAACTACACCTTTTGTAGTTCACCCACTCATATTTTTTATAATATTTTCACTGCCTTTAAAATTAATGTATATACATCATTGGAATCTTGGAACACACAGAAAGCTTGATGGAAGATATTAAACAATATTTAAACAATATTTACGGATCTTATCACCTAAAGATAGTTGTGACTAACATTTAGTATTGGTTATTGTTTGCTCAGGCTCTTTGATATATGTGTATTCATGCATGATGTATATAAAGTAGTGTATTCTACTATAAATTCTTCTTTCCCCATCCTGAAGTCATATCCTTAACAATGAAGTCTATCATTCTGGATCTCTTGACTTCTAAATTCTTTCCATGTATTATCTCATTTTACCATTCTAAATTAAACAACATAAACCTTTGCTTCCATTAGTACTTCTAAAAACCTTCCAGGTTTTTGTTTTGTTTTATTTTAAGACATTTTATTTTACATTTACCTCCTTTATACATTTTGGATTTCACAGTGTATGTGGTAGGAGAGGTCAATCTCAATTTTGTTTTGTTTTATTTTTCTAGTAGTTAATCAATTCTCCCAAAAGTTGTTACTGAAAAAGTTTTATTTCTCTCTGAGATTTTTCTTTCTCCATATCAATTTTACCTTCACTAAGGTTTTATGAGCTTTGTACATTCTTTCTTTTGTCTACTTGTTTGTTCCTAAGAAATATCACATGTTTAAATTACTATAGAATATATATATAGTTATTAAATACAAATAGCTCTGTTAGTTAATTTAGAATTATTTGTTGCTTCACATTAGACTTTTTAAAAAATCTAAGTAATTATTACCTTTTATTATTTTACATGTTCTTTAAGACAACTTTGCCAAGTATTTTAAATTACATGGGAGTTTGATTACAGTTGGTATCATTCTGTAACTTTATTAACAGGTAATTGAACATCAATTATTCTTTAATAGGTAACTGAAATAGTAAGGCTGCTATAGAGAAAGTGGTTAAGTTTTTCCCCATTTATTAAAACTGAAAGTTTCATCTTTCAATAAAATGTATTTTAATAATATGTACACTGTTTATTATCTATGATGTTGATGGTGGGAATCTCTGTCCAATTCCTGACTTTAAGGAAATAACATGTGGGTTTTTCTCCTTCATGTGTGCTATTGGTTCCTTGAGTGAGAATGCCTGTTTTACTCTACTTTTCATTTATAAGCAATAGCTATTTAATTATGTCAAAATATTTCATGTGTGAGAAATACATTTATTTTAATTCTAACATTTATTTTATGTAAACTTTTGATATTAATTTCTGTGTTTGTTATATTATAGATCACTTATATTTTTGAGACTTCTGTGGGGAGGCTTAGCATATGATCTGTTGGTCAAAATTAAATTGGTTGTAGGGTAAATTGTCAATACAAATCACTATCATTATTTAATGGTAGTTAAGAAATAACTACCATTATTACAAGGTAATAAGAGTAGTAATGATAGTAATTAAAATATATTACACTTCTTCTATGTATCAAACTGAACTAAATTTTTTCTTCTGTATTATATCACTTAATACCATAATAGCCCAGAAATATGTTTATTAGTTTCCATTTTGTATACATGAGGCCACTAAATATTCCAAAGACAAATTAACCTGACCAGGGTGCTCCTATTAAAATTTATATTTATTAAGATGAAACCTGGGATTTAAATGTATTTATTTTCTACTTCTAAAGTGCGGATCTTTTAGTTAGTATGTTGTTGATTCAAGCTTTGTGTAATTTTAATAATATTTCTTGATCCAATAGAAAAGTTTCCCAGGACTTGGAATAACTTTCTATATGTGAAACTCTTTGTCCTTTATTTTTGCTGATACCGTATTACCAGGCAAGTTATGATTTATGAGTTTATATCTTAATTTATTTCCATTTAATGCTTTTATTTCTTTTTGCAATTCACATATGAATTTAATATTTGCTTTTCTTTTTAAAATCTGTCCAAAATTTTACTTGTTAAACTTTCTGTCTCATTTTGTTTTAGACTTATAAATAGCATTTATAGGAATTGTGTTTTACTAACTGAAAAGAGTATTTCCATTTAAAAATTTTTTAAAGTATTTAAAAAGTTTTTTAAATAAAAAAATTCCATCACAGGTGGTAAAGCTACACTTACATATTTTACATTTATGTAAAATTTTTTTCCAAGTATGACCTAATGGACTGATTATTTTTGTCTCTTAGAGTTTTACATCCTGCTTAAAATTTTTACTAGTAATTACATTTGCTTTCTAAAATCATACTTAATTATATATTACCTTCTATTTTTATATTAGAAGTAATAATTATGGCATGTCCTTATTATATATGGGAGACTTAGTATGCTGGTATCCCTTCTACCTACCATGTCCTAAAGTATACTGATATATTTTAGAATTAAAGTCCCAGATGAGGAAGTTTTATTTTATTTTGTTTTCCTTTGGCACACTTCCTTGCAAAAAAAAAAAAAAATGTGTTTTTGTATGTATCTAGAATTTATGTTTACCTGATATAACAATTATCACAGTCCTTTGGTGCCTCACTACTTACTCAGTTCTTACTCCCATCTCTGGTTGACTCAAGTAGCTCTTTGAATGAATGTTTCCTGAAGTGCAGATAAGCAGTAAGTTTCTGGGCTCTTGTACAACTGAGAATGTCTTTACAAATGGACCTCCACTCTTTATAGAATCTGTGTGGAAGCGTGTGTCTTAAAACCATCTGTTCATCGCCCCCACTGGAGGTTATCAGTTGTCCTATGGAGGAGAACTATGTTACCCTCTTGATTGTTTGTTTGTTTGTTTGTTTGTTTGTTTGTTAATGAACTTGTCTCTCTTCTATGATCCTCAGAGAATGTTTTTTTCAATTCTTATCTGACAGGAGATGACTCATTGGATGATATGGTCCAATGTAATAAGGTGAGTATGGATGATTTAGCTTACTCAGAACTCATTAATTTTATCACTTACTATAAAATTTACTAAATCTTACCATAAAATAAACTGTAAAGAAGTATGTTAGAAAAAAAAGTGTCAGGACTGGAAAGCAAAGGAAAAGTAATGAAACGAAAATAAGGCACATACATCCAGCAAACAGCTATAGCCAGATATGAAATAAAGATTAAAAAAAAAACTGTATTAAAAAAGCAGGTTCACTTCTCAGAAGTTAAGGGGGTAGATGTCCTAAAAGCACAAAATGAGGGAAGAAAGTAGAATACTAGAGGAATTTTCCACTACTTAAGAAAAAGGCACAGCAAACCCAAATGTTGCTCAGTGTGTAGAACATTCAAAAGTTGAGCAACAATAGTGTCTGAGGAGCATAAGCAGAAATGTTGATCCTTAGGAAGCCTCTCACTGTCATAGCATCAACTGCATCTTGGGAGCTCCCTAGGAACCATTCCTTATGTCTTAGCAATTACATAACAAGAGGCAAAAGCTACTGGCACAGATATAAAGTGCCTACTCACTGGAGAACCATATGGATGGTTTTACCAGTTAGAAGCCCTTTCAATTCACCATGAAGGTGCCAGAGATATGGGGACCAAAGAAAAATCGAAAAACCTAGAGATTTTTTTTTTTAAGATTTTTTATTTATTTGTCAGAGAGAGAGAGAATGAGCACAGGCAGACAGAATGGCAGGCAGAGGCTGAGGGAGAAGCAGGCTCCCTGCTGAGCAAGGAGCCCGATGTGGGACTCGATCCCAGGGCGCCGGGATCATGACCTGAGCTGAAGGCAGTTGCTTAACCAACTGAGCCACCCAGGCGTCCCAACCTAGAGATTTTAATATTCTGGATGAAAATAAATAATAGCTCAGTAAGTGGCAACCACTTTTGGAAATATTAAGAATTCATAAAATACAGTTATCTGGATGGACATTCTACATGAAGAGATACTATATACAGCTGCATTCTCCCCCCCCAGATACATAGGAAATAAGTGGAAATAACCTTCTGATGGAAGAGTCTTTCCAACTGAGAATAAACTCCCAGTGGTGGTCTCCAGAGATACCTACAATGATTGGCATTGGTCCTGTGAGGAAGGGTTTCCCTGTCCCCACCTCTCAGGTATCACTGAGTCCCTGTGGTAGACTTTGGCAACATTAAGTGTCAAATGTTAAAAGTCAAATGCTTGACTTTTTTCTTTTCTTCTGTGAGTTGGAGCAACATTTTGATGACCTTGTCAGTCCTGTGATCACTTTGGACCCATAAGAGAGTTGGCATGGAATTAATCTTCTACAATCCTAGAGGATTATGATATTAGAGGCTTAACTGTGTTCCCCCCAAGTTAATATGTTGACATCCTAACCCCTAATATCTCAGAATGTATGCACTTAGCGATAAGGTCTTAAAGAGGTGATTAAATTAAAATAAGTCATTAGGGTAGACCCTAATCCAAAAAGACTGGAATTCTTACAAGAAAAGGAAATTTGGGCACCTGGGTGGCTCAGTGGGTTAAGCCTCTGCCTTCGGCTCAGGTCATGATCTCAGGGTCCTGGGATCGAGTCCCGCATCAGGCTCTCTGCTCTGCAGGCAGCCTGCTTCCTCCTCTCTCTCTCTCTCTGCCTGCCTCTCTGCCCACTTGTGATCTCTCTGTCAAATAAATAAATAAAAATCTGTTAAAAAAAAAAGAAAGAAAGAAAAGGAAATTTGGACACATAGACATCAGGCATGTGCACAGACAGAGGGACAACCATAAGAGGCACAAGAAGAAATAGAAAGGCCTCAGAAGAAATCAGACCTGCCAACACCTTGATCTTGAACTTCCAGCCACCAGGATTGTGAGAAAGTAATTCTGTTGTTTAAATCAACCAGTCCCTGGGTGGCTCAGTGTGTTAGGGGTTCTGCCTTCAGCTCAGGTCATGATCTCAGGGTCCTGGGATCAAGCCCCCACATGGGCTCTCTGCTCAGCGGAGAGCCTGCTTCCTCCTCTCTCTCTCTGCCTGCCTCTCTGCCTACTTGTGACCTCTGTCTGTCAAATAATAAATTATTTAAAAACAACAAACAAACAAATAATCATCCAGTCCAGTATTTTGTTATGACAGCCCTAGCAAACTAGTAGATATACTTTTCCAGTGGAAGACAGTGACAGGACTCCACTGGACATAAGGAAGTCATCTAGTTAAGAGAAAGCAAAATTTAAGAATTGGAATTAAGTTTGTTGGACAATTTAACAATATTGGATTATTTTTTGTGCTTTAACTTACAGAAACAAGATAATTTCCTTTGGACTGGAATTCACAACAGCAAAGAGACTTAATTTTGAATTTATTTATTCCCAGTAATTTTATTTGGGAGGAGGAATTTTAATCCCTACTTGGGGTATCTCTGTGTTGTCGGCATTTCATAGTAAGAATATCCTCTTTTACCAATTAATCTTACTGTATAATCCCTGAAAGCTTTTGAGATTAATGTGGCTCTACTTAATTGGGGATAGGAAGTAAATAGGGTATACATTTTCATCTTTGAGTTTAATGTCAAATTATGGGTCATTTAATTAATATATATGGAATGATCCAATCCATAGATTTTTGGATGCAAAACTGTACTTTGCCCACCGGTAGTCCTAGAAGGATACCCAAAGGGATGGTGTTCAGATAGATAAACACACACACACACACACACACACACACACACACATTTTGGAAATATAACAGGATGGACATCTTAAGAATACTTTCAAATGGTTGGAAGTATTGGACTACTTTAGTAAGCCACTTATTTGGGGGCGGAGGGTGGCATTGGCAACATTCTAACTTGTCTGCTGAGAATACAGATGTGTTAAAACTTTCTTCTAAGGGACTAGATATGGTTAGCTGTCGGGTTTTTGATTGGCTAGTGAGTATTGCACCTTGGGACCTGAGCTGAATTCTCAGTATAATAAGAAAGAACTTGAAAGCTATGAATAATGATCTTTCTTTGCCACCTTCTTTCCTTATTCTGCACAGCATTTATCTTTCTCTATAAATAAATTCTAAAAATATTAGTGAAATATAATTTTAAAGGGATCCCAGACTACTAGCCTGCCTGGGTACCAATATGGACTGGACCTTTGCTGACAGTGAGACTGCATCAAACCAAGAGACCTGGGGAGATCTGAAGGTCTTTGGGTATTAAAAGGCAATTTTCCCCTTAACACATTGTAATACCATGAAGTCTAAGCACAACTTATGCAGACTATTCAGTGAAGAGATAGGTAGCTAAGTTGATTGAGTTTGAATGCTGAGTGTAAGCCTTTTTCTTTTTATTAATTTCTAGGCAGGGGATCCAATGTGGCACAGAGTATAATGCTCTGAGTAAGAATTGCAGAGATGGAAAATAGGGTAGGTTATTTACATTCAAGAAACCCAAACCTTCTCTGACATACTAGAAAAGCTTAAAGTGTTAATGTTTGGTGATTTCCAGTCTTATCTAAAAGGTAGGTCCTTGACCGTATGGAAGCAGTTTTCCTAACAGAAGACCCATCTTGCTTGTGTGGGATTTATGATGTCCAGCTCCCTTTTGGCCATATCTGAGGATCTCCATTCAGGATTATTGTACCAGAAACAAATCTGCCATACACAGCCAGGTTTGGGTTCAAATAACTGCTTGTTGAGGCCCTGCCTTAGTCTTCATATGAACACCACAAGATGAACTAAGCCAATACTCTACACTATAGATGAGAAACTTGTGTTAAGGAAGCTAAAGAATATATGTAAATTCATACAATTAATAAGGGGCATAGCTTGCAAAAGGCAAAAGGGCTTGTTTGAGACAAGGAGCAAAACTTGTCTCAAGCTTAAATGTATCACTTAGAAGACCACGGCTGAGGGCAACCTGGGTGGCTCAGCGGGTTAAGCCTCTGACCTTCGACTCAGGTCAATGATCTCAGGGTCCCTGGGATTGAGTCCCACATTGCAACAGGCTTTCTGCTCAGCAGGGACCCTGCTTCCCCACGCCCTCTCTCTCTGCCTGCCTCTCTGCCTACTTGTGATCTCTCTCTGTCAAATAAATAATAAAATCTTAAAAAAAAAAAAGACACTGCTGAATCGTGCAGTAAAAGAATTTAGAAAAGTCATGTTTGCATTGATTATCAGCTAATCTGGAGGGATGGTCCCAGAAAGGATTAAAAAAAGATTTATTAAATGAATGAATCAAAAACTTCATTATGTTTTAAGAAAGAGGGAGAAGCCAGAGAGGCAAAGGCAACATACTCAAGTATGGCTGTCATCTTATTCTGCACTTGGGAAAGAGCAACATTGATTCATGATTTATCTTGAGAAAGTCTTACTCAGTTAAAGTTTGAGGACACAACCTTAAGCTGCTCTGTCCAGGAGTATTTATTTAGCATATCCATTGAGCTTCTCTCTTGTTTTTCTTAAGAAAAGCTCAAGGTGCGTTCAAGGATCCTTTTTCTTTCTCTTAAAGAGTATGCCTCAGGTGTTTTAATGAAGAGGAAATATCATGGGAATTGCACACTGAGGAACATAGGGAAAAGGCAAAGGGTGGGTTCAAAGAGGTCATTTGATTGGCAGTGATAAATTCTACTGAGATTATATACAATCTAATTTATCTCTTTTACATACAGTCTAATATTGTGGCCACACATTAATTGAGGATTTTAATTTCAGTTTATACTGTGTCCCTACGCTGTCTAATAATCCCCCCCTTTTCTTTTTCCTTTTCTCCTTCCTTTCTTCTCTTTCCCTTCCTTAATTCTCAGCCCCCAGGGCCAACCTGTTGTTATCTGTTGTTACCTGTTGGAAGGGTGTGAGATTGCTTCATTATCTATTTTATTTTTATTTTAATTTATTTATTTATTTATTTATTTATTTATTATTTATTTATTTCTGTGACAGAGAGAGCACAAGCAGGCAGAGCAGGCAGGGAGAGAGGAGGAAGCAGGCTCCCTGCTGAGCAGAGAGCCCAATGCGGGGCCTCGATCCCAGGACTCTGAAGATCATGACCTGAGCCGAAGGCAGCGGCTTAACCCACTGAGCACCCAGGCGCTCCCATCTATTTGATTTATAATATCTCCCATGGTAATCTCTTAATTTGGTGCCTGGACCTACACACTGAGGGTTATATCTTTAAAACCATTTTCTAGCATTTTAAATGTTCTTTGGTTTATTTATTATAGGGGTGAATCTCAGATCCTTTTGTGAGAGTAAATTTTAGCAGACAAAGACTAGTCACATGCCAGGCATCATCTCAGATTCTTCGGCTACTATGCACTCTGGGACAGAAGCAGCCAGTAGGAATGTTCATCATTCCCAAAATCAGGACTCAGTTCCTTTCCTAAAAGACTAGTTTTGGGGGGCGCCTGGGTGGCTCAGTGGGTTAAAGCCTCTGCCTTCAGCTCAGGTCATGATCCCAGGGTCCTGGGATCAAGCCCCACATCAGGCTCTCTGCTCAGCAGGGAGCCTGCTTCCCCCTCTCTCTCTGCCTGCCTCTCTGCCTACCTGTGATCTCTGTCCACCAAATAAATAAAATCTTTAAAAAAAAAAAAAAAAGACTAGTTTTGGTATGTCTGGGATGGACTAATTCCATCTTGGCATCTCTGGGGTCTTGCTGTTCAAACTGATAAAACATTTTACAATTTGCATTTTACATTTGCATTTACAAGCTTATACTCAACTTCTCTGTAGCGAGTACAGAATGACACGAGAGCCTAATCCTTCCTACCATGACAGAGAATAAAAGGAAAGGTAGAGTGAGAACAAAAACAAGAGAGTGAGAGAGGAGGGAAGGATGAATGGAAGAAAGAAAGGAAGAAAGAGAGATTGAGACAGAGAGACAGAAAGACAGAGATGAGGAGGGTGTACATTAGCAGGGGAGTAAATGAGTCAACCAAATGATCTGGTCTTTTTTCAAAAGGCTTTTGAATTCATGCCTGCAATCTGTGTTCCCTGCTTTGTAAAAAATATTCTGAATCACTCTTCTGCTTATGTATCATTAGTAACACTGAATGGTCATACAGGTGATCTCAGTTGCGTATAATTCCTTAGAATGTTCCTTCTGCTTTATTTCTTGTTTGTTTTCTGCTTTAAAGGAAGAATGTATAAGAAAAAAACTCAGTTTTTCTCCCTCCTTTTCTCTTCTGTATCTTATAATGCTGGTTATATTACTGAGACAGTAATGGGTTACAGCTATTAAGGTTTGAAAAACCGTCAAAATATAATCTTAAGAAGAAGAACCATAATGATAGAAAATATCTTTCTGTAACATTGTTACTGCTTCAAATGGCACAAACTGGGATACTTTGCATTTAGATACTTCGTTGTCCTGATTCCATTTTTGTGCTATGTTCTACTCAAATACAAACCAACAAATTATTTTTAGAATAAGGTGCATCACGGACAGGAAGAAGGGAAGTATAATGCAAGAGTGACAGACATAAAGGAGAAAGAGAAGAGAAGAGAAGAGAAGGAGGAAAGAAAGACACGAAAAGCAAGAACTCAACTTTCCTATCTGATCGGCAATTGTTGTTGCTGTCACCTATTTAGAAACAAGCACATTTTCTATTTTTACCAAAGCTATGGTTCATATATAGTCTCCTTGGGGCCTCAGTTATCTCATTTTATTTTATTTATTTTATTCATTTTTTTAAGATTTTATTTATTTATTTGACAGACAGAGATCACAAGTAGGCAGAGAGGCAGGCAGAGAGAGAAAGGAGGAAGCAGGCTCCCTGAGCAGAGAGCCCGATGCGGGGCTTGATCCCAGGACCCTGGGATCATGACCTGAGCCGAAGGCAGAGGCTTTAACCCACTGAGCTACCCAGGCACCCCAGTTATCTCATTTTAAAAGCAATGGGTCAGACTAGATGATCTCAAGCCCTGAAATATATTCAAATGAGCTTTGTGCCACGTTTCTGCCATAATGGATTTTGTGTAGCAAGTATCTTCGTAGGGAAAGAAATGTTAGTACATCAAATGGTATGGTCGAGCTTGACCACAAGATAAATGAGGCGTCAGGTTCAAGGTTCCAGTGGCTGGGCTGAGTGTTGTTGTTATGTCTAAGATGTGCTGCCAGGCTCTAATGAACCCAGTTTTAATATGTTGCTATTGAAATGTCAATAGGCAAAATAGTGTTGAGTTACTATTTTATCATTTCGATTTAACCGTGTTGTTTCTATATCATCTCTGTTTTAAAAAGAAATGCATTACTCTATTCTTCTGTTAATACCACCACTAAGTTGCTAAGCTATCTCTACACATGACAATTAGTAAGTCCCTCAGGATATTACTCAAAAGCCATGAAAGATCAGTGATGCCCTTGTCATGAACAAGACATCTCCCAGATGTTCAGCTGGCCTCAGCAACAGTACTTACTGATTACCTAGAATTTTTGCCATTTTCCTCTTGAGAGATGTGAATCTAGTAGGAAGTATTTCCCATAACTCAGGGAAGCACACACATCAATTTAGCAGCAGTTTTCTGTGGCCCATATAGAGAATGATGGGGATCTTAGTTAAAGTGGAACATAATAGACACTTACTGAATATGTGTTGACAAGTGAATGAATGACCTTTTCACATCCACCTTTCATTTTCTTGGCGTATACGTAAACTTTAAAAAATAATAATAACACTGATATGATGCCCTCTTCTAAAGACTGAAAACCTGAAATCAGAACCTAGATCAGTTCAACGAAGGATTAGTCTCAGCTCTATTCAATATGATGTTGCCCTGTCTGGAAGTCGCTGCTGGAGGAAAACAGATGTCTTACCGTGTCATGTGATAAAATTCTACTTTTTCAAAAGAAACTGCAGATTCATGAAAAAGTTGAGCACTTTAGTGGGTTAGTCTCCGGTGATGCTATCCATCACTGTGGCTGGAATGGAGCTGCTTGCCAGAGCACCCATTAGCAGCCTCATCCGGCCCTCAGTATCTAACGCCTCCACAGTGCTCAGCTGCTGTGTCTACCTGGCACCAGAAATGCAAACTCGAGGAAAGAAAGAGCAGAAGGGAAATAAAACAAGAATGAGAAATTGGGATTGAAGCCAGATGAGGTGGAATGAGCACAGGGGTTGGGAGAAATGGAATCTAAACTCGTAATTTACCTATTGTCACCACCCATCTCTGAGAAAGTGTTGGCCTCATCCGTTTCATTGGTTTCCTGCCTTTCAAGAGATTTCTGAGATGGAGGAAAATAGAGAAAAGGAAAGATGATGTGGGTGTTGTAGAAATATCAATTAGGCCAACTGTTAACTGAAAGGAAATAGAATTAACATGAGGAAGAGACTTGGAAGAGGAGAAAGATCATCGGAGGAGATCATGACCGCAATCCTGCCACGTTCCCCCTTGCTGAGTGGGGGAATCTTTGGTGGGCAGGCAGAATCTCAGAATTTAAAAAGGAAGAGGAAATTCAGGAATTTCTTGATCTCAACCTCCTTGTCTTGTAGCTTTTTGTACCCAGCATCCCCTAAGGTCTCTGTGACTCTGGAACTAATAAATTTAATTATTTAGAACTAGATGCTCCACCCATAGCCAAGCAAAGCAGAAACTAGATAGCCAGTTATCCTAAGGTTTGCTCTCTCTCTGTAAGCAAAAGGAGAAAAAGTACTGAATTTTCTTGAGATAGACTATGCAGATCAAAAAGAGCAAAGAGAAGGGGAACAGACTCATGATGTTGTAGAAATTATCATCACCCAGATTGTGGTGACAGTTTATGGGAATATACATGTATGTGTATTTAAGAAATTGTATATATTCAAAAAACCTGTACATATCAATATATATATACATAGTATATATATTTCAAAACTATTCAAAATTATGTACTTTAACATAAGTATTTATTATTAATAAAACTTATAGATCGTAAAACCAGAGAAAAGTATATCTCTACATTATAATGAGACATTTAGAAACTATCTTAATCAACCTTATTGAAATATAATCTACATAATATAAAATTCACACAGTTTAAAATATGTAGGTCATTGACTTTTGAAAATGCAGCACTCCAATCAAGGTATGGAGAATTTTCATCTCCCAGATACTTTTCTGTCATTGCCTTGCAATCTGCCCTCTCTTTGTCACATCCTGAGTACACAAAGAACCACCGAGGATTTTTTTTTTAATGTTTTATTTATTTATTTGACAGACAGAGGTCACAAGCAGGCAGAGAGATCGGGGGTGGGGGGAAACAGGCTCCCTGCCGAGCAGAGAGCCCGATGCGGGGCTCTATCCCAGAACCCTGAGATCATGACCTAGAGCCGAATGCAGAGGCTTAACCCACTGAGCCACCCAGGTGCCCCTTTAGAAGGGATTCTAAAACAGTTTCTTTCCCCCGTTCAATTGCTTTAGCCACTTTGTTGAAAATAATACAATTAACATGTGTGGGCTTTCTTAACATATCTGGGCTCTCTTTCTGAATGCTGACCTATACATCTCTTTGTTTTACTACCAAATGTTTTGGTAACAGTAGCTTTTTGAGAACCAAGTTGAATAAGATCTCCAAATTTGTTATTCTGTGAAGTTGCTTTATTTATTCTTTATATTTCTTTAAAGTTACTTTATTATTCTGGATTCTTGATGAATTGTAGAGTCAGTTTAACAATTGCTGTAAAAATTCCTGATGGAATTGAGATTGGAAGCTTTGGAGGGGGTGGTCTTCCAATTCACAATCATGTTGTATCTCTCCATTTAGTTAGAACTTCTTTAGTTTCAGTAACTTTTGTGATTTTACGTATAGCAGTCTTGGGCATCTTTTGTAGATTTATTCATAGGTATTTTACATGTTTTTAAATTTTATTTTCCAAGTATTTATTGCTTGCATGTAAGAATACAATGGGATCGGGAGGGAGACAAACCGTAAGACACACACACACACACACACACACACACACACACACACACACACACACAAGAACCTGTTAGAACTAATAAGTAAATTTAGCAAGGTCTCAAGATAAAAGTTAATATACAAAAAGAGCAATTGTATTCTTTTATTTTTATTAACATATAATGTATTATTGCCCCAGGGGTACAGATCTGTGAATCCTCAGACTTACACACTTCACAGCACTCACCATATCACATACCCTCCCCAATGTCCATAACCCAACCACCATCTCCATACCCCTACTACCCCGGCAACCCTCAGTTTATTTTGTGAGATTAAGAGTCTCTTATGTCATGATTTTTTTTAAATTTGCCAGTAATTTTTATATATTTATTGAAGCGATAATATGATTCTTTTTCTTCTTTATTCCATCGACACAATGCCTTACTGAGTTTTGAATTCTGAACTGTCTTGCATTCCTGGAATAAATCTTACTTTGTTGTGATATAGTACCCATATATTCTTAGATTCAATGTTAATGTTTTAAAGGATTTTTAGATCTAAAATCATGAAGAATATGGGTTTGTAATTTTTAAAATGCCTTTATCATGTTTTGATATTAAGATTATGACCAATAATTGTTACCTCTCATTTTTTTTTTTGGAAAAAAAAGTTTATATAATAAGATAAGTATGATCTCTTTGTGAATATTTGTTGGAATTCATTAGTGAAACCAGATGAGCCTATTGTTTTGAGGTGGAAGGTTTTTGATAGAAACTTCAATTTCTTTAATACATATAGCTCTATTCAAATAATTTTCTATTCATTTAAAATAAATGAGATTTTTGTTTACCTAATGAAGCAAAGTTAAAATAACTTTCAAGTTTCTGGTAGTTTTTATATCTAAATATCTTGGAGGTAACATTTGTTGGTTGTCTAGCCTTAGACAATTAGATCCCTAGTTCTTTGCATGCTGAGTAATATACCTGAGTGATATAAATCTTCAGATTATGGACTTTATGAAGTCTGTGTTGTGTAGATTCTGGGTCATATTAGTATCCTCTGGAGGAGGTGAATGTTTTTGTTTCTCAGTCTCATTAGGTTTAGACTGCAAGTCATGTCTTAAACCAGTGCGTGACAGTTTGGATTTTATTTCTAAGCCTTTGCTGTACTGGTTTCCATCTGTCCCAAAATGGGTAGCTCAGGAGTTAGACTAAATGTTGTTCCAGTTCTATTTCTTCATCCCCTAAGTCAGAAATACAAAGTTTTATTAGACTTTTGAAATGCCAGACTCTGGACTGGCATTCATTTTTAGGACAAAGCTGGAAGACAAAAAACAAACAAACTAACAGGAAATTCAAATCATTTGGGTTGCATGTCGATTACTTCTCCTAAAGCTCCAATTCTCCTTCACAATTCATCCACTTGTGTTTATTTTCATAATGCTACCTAGTTGCTGTTGTTGCTGTTTTTGATTGTATATTTTGCTCAGAATTTTTAGTTGTATTTGGTGGGAGAGATGGATGGTAGTGGGCTTACACTGCCATCGCAGATCTGGAATTCTCCCCCTCTTGCCACCATTGTGTTTTGAATATGGATTTTATTATACCTGACAACCTTGGTGAAAACTCACAGTACTTCTACTTGTATGTTTATCAATTTTTTTTATCAGTGTATTTTCATATATTTTGTAGAATAACCGTTTTGTTTCTTTGGTTCCAATTCTTATAACTTTGAAGTTTACAACCCTGGATAAGACTTTCAGCACAGTGTTGACTAGAGACAGTGATAATTAGCATCCCTGACTGATTCTGGAATGAAGAGGTGTTTTAAATTTTTCATCCATAAGTATGCTTTGCAATGATATGGGGTAGTTGTGAAAGTTGTTTTGCATCATTTGCTTACTAAGATTTATTTTCTTTTAAATTTAAATGAATGTTCACTTCTTTTCTGAATCTATTAACATGATCCAATGATTTGACTCTTTTAAACTGATAGTTTGATGAATAACACTAATACAATTTCTAATTGTATTAGTGTTATTCGTCTAATTTTATAATTCTAATTCTAATATTCAAAGCCATGTTTTTCTTCAGATCTAAATTCAAATGTAGATAGCAATATAATTTTATTTCATAGCTGGATTTGGTTGGGTAATATCTTATTATGATTTTTGCATCTATATTTTTTAATGGATGTTGACCTATAGCTTTTCTTCATCATATAATTCTTGTCTTACATTAAAATGAAGGTTATGGTAGTATCTATGAAAGAATTTTGAGAATATTGTTTTTTTTTCAATTCTCAGAAGTCTTCATACAAAATTGAAAATACCTATTTTTTTAATGTTTGCTAGAAGTTAACAATCAAGTAGTTGGGGCCTTTTATTGAATTTTTTCTTTTTCCGTTTCTCTCTAAACTGATTAAATATAACTGATTAAATATATTTTAGATTTTTAGGCCTGTATAAACCTTTAAAATATTTTGAAATGTTATATTTTGTTTAGCTACTATAGATTTCATCCAAGTTTCCAAACTTACTGGTACAAAGTTTCCTATTATAGTCCATTGCCATTTTTTAAAAATATTTTATTTATTTGACAGACAGAGATCACAAGTAAGCAGAGAGGCAGGCAGAGAGAGAGAGAGTGAAGCAGGCTCCCTGCTGAGCAGAAAGCCCGATGCGGGACTCGATTCCAGGACCCTGAGATCATGACCTGAGCCGAAGGCAGCGGCTTAACCCACTGAGCCACCCAGGCGCCCTCCATTGCCATTTTTTTAAAATTATACCATGTTTGTCTATAATTTTGTCTCTTTTCACTTTTATCTACTCTTCATTGTCTCTTTTTCTGTTTATTAGTGTTAACAGAGAATTCGTTTATTTTACCAGTCTTTCAAATAATCAACGTACAATTTGTTACTCTCTTTTGCATCTATATTTTTGTATCTACCAGTTTCTTGTTTCTGTCTCCTTTTAGTTGTTTCTGGTTTTGTTTATTTGTTTGTTTTCCTTGCTTGTGATGTTGAATGTCTGTCTCAATAATTTTAGTTGTTTTTTATTTTTTTGTATAAGCATTAATTGCTATAAGATACCAAAAATTCAGTTTAACAGAATCTCATATTTGAAATGAAGGACTTCTTTAATTTTTCACTATAGTTTCCATGATAATCTCATTTTTAACTTACATTATTTAATAATGTATACTTTTACTTAAATTTCTTAGTTCACATTTTTCCTCTACTTATATTTATGATGATGATATCTAAATTAAATTAATTAATTATCATTAGAGAACATAGTGTGCAAAGTAATTCTTTAAGGGCTACAATATTCAATTTTTACTTGAGAAGAATACTTTTAAACTATTGATTCTAGGGCTCAGGATATGCCTAGAAGCTCAGTCGCTACATCCTTATAATGTTTTATACATTGCTCCAAGAAAAGTGTTACGTTTTCTCAAAGCGATGAAGGATTTAACTTCTTTTCTTATAATTTGACAGGTTTTTTTTGCCTTATGTATTTGGTTGTTAGCCTTATGACTTTAGGAGATTTGAATTCTAAATTTTAAGTTGAACCTCTTTAGTTCCACAATATTCTTTGCCTTAAGGTTTACTTTTCTGATGTTAATATGGTTATCCTACATTTATTTTACCTATTAATTTCCTGCTTCTTTCTATCTTTAGAAGTGCTAATACACTTCTATCATTATGTTTTAAGTGTGGCTATAGTAATGGTATAGCTGGGTTCACAAATCTAATCTGAGGATTTCTTTTAACTGATTAATGTAATTATATACCTATATAAGTAATATATACTGTAGTAATAACTGATGAATATAATACTTATTGTGATTACTGATATATTTGGATTTATTCACAGTTATATTTTATTGTTTTATGTGTCCTACTTCTAATTTTTCTTCTATCCCGACTTCTAATTTGTGTGGGGTAGAGACTTTTCATTAAATCTATCTCATTCTATAAATTTGAAAGTTATACCCATTTATTTTTCTTTATAATTTAATACTTTAGTCAGTAAAATGAGAGAATAGATATCTAACTTAACAAAGTCTAAATTTACTCAACTTTGTTACCCTGCTTCCAAATAAAAGTGAGAAATTTTGAATACTAAATGTTAGTCTTCGGTTCCCTTCATACCTGCAATTTTTGGTGAAGACTTTAGTTTTTTAGTTTTTTTGGTTTTTTAAGCAAACTTTTAAATACCTAAATTAGTATTGCTATAATTTTGTACAGTCATTATATCTTAATTCCAGGATCATTTTCCTTTTGCTTCATTTTCTGATCATATTTTAGCTAGACGTTGTAATTCTAGCGAAATTCTAAATTCTGAGAGAAAACAGCTCTCAGCAATTGGATAGTTTTATTTTACTTTCAGATTTATAATTTTTCACCTGAATCTGCATCGTTTTAATTGTTTGTCTTATATATAATCATCTTTTTCTCACCGTGTGTAAGAGTTTATCTTTGTGTTTTGAAGGTTTTTTTCCAATAAATCTTTTGTGGGTTTTTTTTCATACTTCAGATTTTATTAAGTAAGCCTCCTGAGTTAAAAGATGTCTGACTTCCTTGGATTCTGGAATTTTTTTTTTCTTTTGATTTTATACTCTCTCTTTTTAAAATATTACCTATCGTATTTTTTTATCTTATTGTATGTGTATCTACATTTTATGCACATTAGACCTCATATTATCCTTCTTGTCTCCATGACCTTTCTTTCATATTTCCTATTTCTGTGCCTTAGAAATCCCTAATAGAGCTTAGGTATTTAATTAGGAATTCCAGGAACTTTTTTTAAACCTTAAATATGAAGAAATTTGGAACAAAAAAAAAACTTTTTTTTTTTAAAGATACTATTTATTTATTTACCAGAGAGAGAGAGAGTGGGCACAAGCAGGGGAAGCAGCAGTCAGAGAGAGAAGCAGACTCCCTGCTGAGCAGGAAGCCCAGTGTGGGGCTCCATCCCAGGCCCCTGAAATCACGACCTGAGCCGAAGTCAAATGCTTAACCGACTGAGCCACCCAGGAGTCCCAGAACCAAAAAGAATCTTGAACCAAACATCAAGGTTCAGTTATACAAACCAGGAACTCTGTTTTCACATCCTTCACAACACAGCCAAGAAGACAGAGGAGAAATTTGCCTTGATAACAATGCAGTATCATTACTAGATGCATGGGTTGTATTTGGTGGTGAGTATACAGAGAAAGGAGTATACACAAGGTGAGTGATTTGGGGTACATTATTTAATCTTACGTCACAATAATTTTCTTATCGGTGAACATGGGTAGGATGACAACAACTGCATGTGCTTTATAAAGACTGTGTAAGATGATGTTTTTAAAGCAGTGAGTTTTGTACCTGGCACCTTGAAAATAGCAATAAACAGAATTTAGCTGGGGATGATAATAACAAAAATAATAGTGGAAAATATGCCTGGAGATGCAGATGAAAGGATTCTTATGAGAACGATGAGTAGGAGTTTCCTAGAGGAATAAGGGAGTCGGAGGAGGAGCCAATACCAACTGGTTGCTCATAGTTTACATTTCTTGAGCACTTAGAGTATACCAGACACTATACCAACCAAGGATCAGTGAACTGTAGCACTTGGGCCAGTTCCAGCCTGCTGGCTGTTTTTGTAAACAAGACTTTATTGCAACAGGGCCATGATCATTTGTTTACATATTGCCTAGGGCTGCTTTTGCATAGAACAGAATTCAGTAGTTGTGAAAGTGACCCTATGGCCCTTATTATAGATGGAAATGTTTACTATTTGGCTCTTTGCAGTCAAAGTTTGCTGACCCCTGGAGTAGACTAACAACTAAGGACTAAAGAGTGAATTGTCTCATTTAATTATCACGGTATTTAACACCAAGGGATATGGGGTCAGTTAAAGAAAAGCAAGTACTCAAAATTGGCTTAAGGGTAATATCAGGTTGGGCAGGGTATGTGGTGAAGCATAGAGTTGAGGCAAGAAAGTCAGATTGCAGCCAGTTTTTTGTTTGTTTGTTTTGTTTTGTTTTTTTATTTGTCAGAGAGAGAGAGGGAGAGAG
Source organism: Lutra lutra (assembly GCF_902655055.1). Lineage (NCBI taxonomy): Eukaryota > Metazoa > Chordata > Mammalia > Carnivora > Mustelidae > Lutra > Lutra lutra. The sequence goes on along the minus strand of NC_062287.1, from coordinate 93,312,038 downwards.
AGCAAGCACAGGCAGACAGAATGGCAGGCAGAGGCAGAGGGAGAAGCAGGCTCCCTGATGAGCAAGGAGCCCGATGTGGGACTCGATCCCAGGACGCTGGGATCATGACCTGAGCTGAAGGCAGCTGCTTAACCAACTGAGCCACCCAGGCGTCCCGCAGCCAGTTTTTAAATACTTCATCCACAAACATTTGAAAATAATGGCAAGGAAAGTGGGCAGCTAGCTGATCAAATAGAGTATATGTTAAGATTTTATTTATTTATTTGACAGAGAGAGAGCACAAGCAGGGGAAACTACAGAGGGAGAAGCAAACTCTCCATTGAGCAGGGAGCCCGATATGGGGCTTAAGTCAGGACCCTAAGGTCATAACCTGAGCCCAAGGCAGATGCTTAACCAACCAAACCACCCAGGCGCTCCCAGTGTGTATGTTTCTAAAAGTAGGTGCACCAGCTATCTGCTCAGGTGGAGAATAGAACTTTATCTACTACTTCTCCCCATCCTGAATCAGTCTCTCCTCGCCTCCTTCCTACTTGTGTATCACACCTTTTACACACACACACTTTTACTCTTCATCCATATATGTCTGTCATTTCTAAGAATTTAGCTACAGAAAGATGTCCTCATCTTTACCAGTGCTTTCCTTAACACCCCCTCCTCATTCTCCACTCCACCCATCTTTAGAATGTGTGTGGTCTTCTTTTTCCCCCTCTGTTGCCTGAATACATCATACCTGAGTGTCTTAATTTTCAAACTACAACAGCCTACACAGACTCTGACTCTCATTCTGATCTGTCTTGCCAAGATTTTTCCGAGCTTGCGAGTCAGTAGTTAAAATAACCAGTAGGAATTGGTCTGTAATGATCTTAGGATATTTCACTCTCAGGAGAGGGTTGCTATTTCCAAAAGTGGCAGACATATCTAAGTCGTAAACATCAACTTTAATTCCCCAAAGTAACTCTGTTTGCATTGCAGTTCATTTTCAAGAAGGTGCAGTGTACCTCCCTCAGGAGGCTCCCAGAAAACAATGTTTAGCATAATTGTTGGGTTCTACTAAGTGAAATGAAGTCAGTATTTGAGATGTGTGGATTATGCAGATTTTCAGGAAGGAAAAACAAGATGATCTGACCTGGTCGGTAAAGGCTTCTCAAATGAGAGAGAGCAATGTTCAAACTAAACAGCAAGAAATACATTATTGGGGTAATAACACACATGAGGATAGGTAGCCTCCCAGACCAATGAACAATGATGAGGGCATTATATGTCATCAGAATAATTCAATTAATGTTTAACCCTTCCACTCCATTCATTCATTCATTGGTTATTTATTTCATTCATTCACCTTCCATTCAGCAATCATTCCAAGTACTGTGCAAGATAACAGGGATTTAGAGTTAAAGAACTTGAGTTCAAAGCTCAGTGTGGCCAAAGCATATATAATACAAACATACTCATATATATATATATATGTACAGACAGAAAGTCATGCAGCATATGCGTATACCTATACAACAATTGCACAATCATTTATGAAACATCTTGTACTGGTTCCCATTCTTACATCATCTATAATTTGGTAACAACCTGGCAAATATGATATTCATCTAGTCCCAGAGGTTCACAGAGTTTAACCAAATTACAGGAGGACACATAGCTTCTAAGTGGCAGAGTTGGGAAATTTAATCCAAGGTTTTTGATCTCTAGAACTGTCTGTATGTTCTTCTCTATGTCACGTTGCCTCTCTGGGAGACATGGAAATTGTAACAGCAGAAACAGATTCGAGGAAGTAAGTTAGCAGAGGGAAGAAGTGACCCACAATGAATGTTGCAATATTTAGGAAGGATCCCTCAAGAACTCACAATTCTGTTGGAGAGAAAAACACTTAATGCTTGATCACTTGAAGAATGAGCCTTTCTTTCACTTCAGGACATTCTGTGTCCATTATCTAGATTTAGGGACTCTTTAAGCAAATGTGCTTTCCACTGGTGTTTACTCCCTGGCCTGTTTCTTTTTACCATCTAATAGAAAGCCTGCCCAGAGTGCTTTCTGGGCGCGATTCTCTTGTACTTTAGATTGGGGTTAATACAAGATAACTGAATTTGTCTATATTAAATTGAAAGAGCCCAGGGTGACTTACATTTGAATGTTTTCCAATCTGAATTCCAGGCACTGAGACTTCTTGTTCTGTTCAAGGAGTCCCTGCCACAAAGTTCCAAAAGTCTGCTGAGAATACGTTTAGAACGAAATGAATGGAAGTTAGGGTTTTGGGTGTGCACTGGCGTTTTTCTTTGTAAACCAAAGCCCTGACAAGATGTTGGAATGACAAGGCATGAACGTGAATTGTACCTGGTTTTCTAGCCATCTGACTTCCTTTTGTTTTGAACATGTGTTAGGGTTTTCCGAAGAAACAGAATCAGTATATATTATTATAACCAGTGTGTGTGTGTATATGTGTGTGTATGTATACCTATGTGTGTATATATGTTTGTGTGTGTATACGTATACGTATATGTATCTCTCTCTCTCTCTCTCTCTCTCTATATATATATATATATATATATAAAATTTATACTGCAAGGTGGAGACCCAGGAAAGCTGGTTGTATAATCATATTCTGAGTATGAAGGCCTGAGAAACAGGGGGGCTATGGTATAAATCCCAATCCAAGGGCAGGAGACTCATGTCCCAACTCATGAGTCAGGCAGGGACAGGTGATCTACTTTAGGGAGTCCACCAATTCAAATGTTAATCTCATCCAGAAACCCCCTCACAGACACACCTGGGATTAGCGTTTAATCTGGGCACCTCTTGCTCTAGTCAATTTGACATGTACAATTACCTACCACAGGATATACAGGAGATAAAGTAAAAATTATAAAACATATGGAAAATATCAGGCGTGAGGGTAGTAGGTTCCCAGAAACAGGGTTCATCATATTTCAGGCTGGTGTGAGAGAATACAAAGTTGGTTAAGGGACATTCCATCTTCTTGGTAGTGCTTTCTCACTATCACTATCTCACTACCACTATCACTAATTTCTCACTAATCTTTTTTCTCCCACTCTGTATCAGACCAGTAGTTCATATAATACAATAAAAATGAAGAGAGACACACAACAAGAAGTTTAAAATAGGAGCTTAAAAATTTAGATTCAAAGACATAAAATATAGGTTACATTCCTATAAAAGTTCCCTGTGTTAGCTCTGAATTTCTATAATTATTTCCTCTCAGACCATGCTGATCTGCAGACCCATTTTGAATAGCATGGCTCTCGGGGTGAACAGCTCACTAGAATGCACAAATGAGTGCGTTCGTCACGGGGTTGCACGTGATGGGGCACTGATGCTGTCTGCATACCCTCAACACTCACCACCCGCCTGCTAACCGCTCACCGAGGATTCTGGGTCCTTCTCAAGAGAGTTTCATGTTTTCACATTCTATATTTCCTTCCTATTCAATTCCTTCAATTGCTTCCTTGGCCTTTTGTTTTTAAAAAAAAAATGCATCTTAAACAGCCTCAACTATTACTGAATTCAAGAAGAAATGTTAGGTGAAACACAACCCTTCTCATGGAGGTGTAAGCAACATGGAAGTAGGAATATAATGATTTCAGTCCCTCCGTGAGGTCATGGGCATGCTGTGGGAATAATTCTCATGAGAGAACATGTGCCCTGCTTTCCCATACTGGAGAAATAGGAGCAAAAAGAATTCTAGCCAGTGCAATATGAGTGAAAGATGAGGCACTTTAATCTGAATGGACAGGAAAGGTTAATGCTGTTGCTGATGCTATTACCTTATCCACTGTGAGAGAAATGTAGGGAAGGTGAAGAGATTGGCCGTGTCTCGTGTTACAGCAGAGAGGTAGTACTCAAACCCATTATCAAATCAGGAGGAGGCAGGGCACCTGGGTGGCTCAGTCTGCCTTCCGCTCAGGTCATGATCTCAGGGTCCTGGGATTGAGCCCCATATCGGGCTTCCTGCCCAGCAGGGAGCCTGCTTTCCCCCTCTCTCTGTCTGCCTCTCTTCCTAATTGTAATCCCTCCTGCTGTCAAATAAATAAATATATATTTAAAAAAAAATCAGGAGGAGGCAGTGGATTAAGAGCAGTAGACTGGAGACAGTTCTTGAGAGGTCATCTTTATAAAATGTGTTAAATGGAAAAGGTGTAAACACACCTACTGGTTTGGACCTTTGCCTCCAAAGTGCCCAACCCACTCCTTATTTCAGTGTGTAAAACTTTCTTATTGTGGGCCCATTCTCCTCAGCTGAAATAAAGCCTGAAATCTTTGACTTCTTAAACTATTTAATTAAGGTATAATTAGCTCTTCTTAACCTGCACCACCTGCAGTATTAATATGAGATGGGAATAAACTTTTCTTTGACCACTGCAGAGAATTCCTGTCCACGGGCATGACTGGAACTATTGGAAACTTGGTTTTGTTTTGTTTTGTTTTTTTTTCACAGTCCTGTTTAATTTTCCCTCACCCTTTGAGAAAAGTGAATGGGTAATAATTTAGGTAATGGAATAACATATTATGCTAAGAGGATTCTCCAGGTAACCTCCAAGATGTGAAGGTTTGAAAAATCATCAAGGCACATAGACTAGCTTTAGATATTCTGGTCTTATTGAAATGTGACCTTCTCTTTTGGATTTCTTGGTTTTCTTAGGATTTTACACTGTTGTCTGCAAGTGTTCTTTTCCAAACAGCCATCAATAAATGTCTTCGTTATTGGTTAGATGTTAAATAGTATCTATTCACTCTAGTTAATTAATTAGATAAATTTTCATTAGGCAGCTAAGAGGTATTTCAGCTTTTCTTTGACATTCTTCTCTGTACCCAGATAAGGGATGCCTGAGTACCACTCGTGGATTGGAAAGCTTGGAGTATCTGTTTTCACTAATATTTTTCCTCAGCAGTACTTACTTGGGGTTCTTAAGCTCCATTAATTTATGACATGAAACTTGGAAATGGAATATGACCCATATAGCATATACATATAGAAAATTCAGTACGGGGGTGCCTGGGTGGCTCAGTGGGTTAAGCCTCTGCTTTCAGCTCAGGTCATGATCTTGGGGTCCTGGGATCGAGTCCCGCATCAGACTCTCTGCTCGGCGGGGAACATGCTTCCTCCTCTCTCTCTCTCTGCCTGCCTCTCTGCCTACTTGTGATCTCTCTCTGTCAAATAAATAAATAAAATTTTTTAAAAAATTCAGTACGTATGCATGTATGTATTTATATAGTGTGTCCTTGTGCTGAGTACATGTCAAGGTTAAAAGTACCAGAGTCCATCAGATTCTGGCTCCGTTATTTCCTGGTCACGAGATCTAGAGTATGCTGCTTAACTTCTCTGTGCTTTAGTTCTCTCATCCTCAAAATGATTATAACGAATGAACTTGCCTCAAAGAGTTTTCCTGAGAATGAAAACTGACAGTGTTTTTCAGATTCTTAGCATAGAATTTGGAATATGATAGACACTCAACAAATACAAGCAACTGCTTCTGAACGTATCTTTAAAGATTTTGGAATTTAAAGGGAATTTCCAGAACTCCTATGAAGTAGGTGGCACTAATTCTTTTTTTCACTATAAGGAGAAATCGTCTCAGAAAGGTAATTTGTACATCACATTACAGGTTAATCTGAAGATGAAACCAAACCTATGTCATTCGATAAATAATCCATCCTTTGCAATTATGTACTTGGGTACCTTTTGTATCCAACACTATCTTTAGACCTGAATGTCACCTGTTCCTCCCATACGCATTCTAGTCATAGGACTAATGTTTGTTAATATATCTGCACAGGAAACACTCCTGCCTTTCTCCTTTACTCTCATGCTCCTGCCACACAACACTTCTGACACCAGAAGTGTGGGGTTTCCACACATCAAGCAATTCTCTGATACCAGCCAAGTGTTCCACAATTCAATTTAGTTCTGACACTATCTGCCTGAAGTTAGTGTCAGAGCCCACAGGTTAAGGGCTCAGTCCCACGAGATTGCCCCCATTTCAGACACCAATCACAAATCCCAGGCTGTCACCTGTCCTTCTGACATATGTCCTTTCTTGGGTTTGATAATTTGTGGAAATGGCTCTCAGGACTCAGGGAGACACTTATTTACAGTCACCAGTTTATTATAAAGGATATAATAAAAGATATGAATGAGCAGTCAGATGAAGAGATCTATAATGTGAGGTCCAGAAAGTTCCAGAGCACAGGTGCTTCTGTCCCTGTAGAGTTGGGCTGTGCCTCCCTCCTGGCAGGTAGATGTGTTCACCAGCCCAGAAGCTTTCTTGGAGTAATGATGCATTGACAAAGATCAAATAAGAGAACTTAAGGGGACCTAATAGTGAGAATCAACATTTTCTCCAACAATTCACTATTAAGACTAGGTTGTTGGCACCAATTAGAAATAATTGACCGTGTAGTGGGTGGAGGGCCAAACAGTGACCTCTGACAATATTGCCAAAGCTCCAATATCAACAGAAGCCTTCACGTTTGGAAATCAAGGATTGAAACAGAACTCAGAGGTGTTGTGATTTCCATTACTTAGAAATGAGCCCTTAATCTAAGTAGAAGGACATTTGTCCAATCAGCACCAGAGTAAGGCAATCCAGATAGTTCAAAAACAAAACATTAGAAAACATAAAATGTTGATTGTCATCATTAATATTATGGGAGAAAAACAAAGTATTTGAAACAGATGAGGGTATCATGGATTGGTAGAAAAGTCAGGAGCTAGTTAGTGTGAGGTGACCTGAGAATTACCTATGAGAGTGAAACATTTTCTGATATAAGAGTACAAGGCGGGGCGCCTGGGTGGCTCAGTGGGTTAAGCCGCTACCTTCGGCTCAGGTCATGATCTCAGGGTCCTGGGATCGAGTCCCACATCGGGCTCTCTGCTTAGCAGGGAGCCTGCTTCTCTCTCTCTCTGCCTGCCTCTCTGTCTACTCGTGATCTCTCTCTGTCAAATAAATAAACAAAATCTTTAAAAAAAAAAAAAGTACAAGGCACTCTCACATGAAATAGGTAAATGGTACAGTGGTTCCCATTCTAAAGTGAATTTATCCTGAGAAAGACACTAAGTTACAAAAGAACCAAAAGTACTTTTTTTTTTTTTTGTCCAAAGTGAGAAATTAGCCAGATTCTGAAGCAGAGCATAAGAAGGAAGAAAACTAACGGACCTTGACCAGCAATAAGCAAAGAACCAGTTTAAAAGTTTCGTGCTAAAAATACTCTAATGAAACCATCCCATTGTCTCTAGATAATCATTTTTTGCACCAAACTTGGAAATCAAATTCTTTGGAGTTTAAGAAATAACAGTGTTCTGTTGAGAGGGAATTTCATACTTTTAGTAAGACTGGGCATTCAACCTATAAATAGGTTTTGTGGGAAAATGTGGTGCTGCTCATACAATATTTTCAAAAACCTTCATTTGGGAAATTCGGTCTACAGAAATAAGAACACTGGTACATCAAGATTTATATATAAAGCAATTTATTTATTTCGGTATTGATATGGCAAAAAAACTGAGATTATGCAAAAATAGGGAAAATGATTTAATTACATATTAGTGTATAATATAAAATAATATACAAATATTAAAAACAAGTTAGATCAGTACACATCGATAAGGGAAGGAAGACAAGACTGATGAAGGGAAAAAAAAAAAAGACTGATGAAGGGAAAGAGAGGGGAACAGAAATTGATAGCCCTGAATTTCTAAATTTGACAAGTCAATTAGCTCACTTCAGCAAATTGGGGGAGACTATCAAAGTTTTCCCCAGAGTTTTTGAAAACTATCCTGAGTTATTTGTCTCTTAGACCTCATAATATGATTTAATGCTGAGCACGTACTTGATTTCCTACCCACCTTATACTGACTGGTAATTGAATGAGAAGCAACATGTTTGCCAGATAAATGTGAAGTTTATTTCTTTAATATCAATGCTATATCTCTCTCAAATCATGCATCATCCCCATATTTACATCTGCAGTCCTTAGACTTTTGAAGAATGAAGGCCTCCTTTGAGAATGTGATAAAACAAAGTACATAGCTCATATGCACAAGTGTAACACAGAGTGAAACTGAGAGTGAGCACTGGTAATATTGTTGGATAGGCTTGTGATGAATGTCAGTTCAGTCCTCATATGTTCAGATGAATAAGCTGATGTATCTGCTTTGAACAGGATTGAGTTGGGTTTCTGAGACTTCAGATAGCAAACTTCTGTATCTAATGGGAGATAAAGAAGAAAAGATAGGTGAAGATATGGTTAAATACAGATTAGGTGGCAGACAGATGAAATTGTACCACTCTGGTGACATCAATGCTCTCTATTAAAAGGTTATTTCCAAAAGAAGAAGAATGGAACTAGGGGGATAAGACACATGTAGATTTGAAAGGGGTGGAAGAATGAATTGAACCATAGACAGAAAAACAACATAATGTCCTACTTTTAATTAATTTCTCAAACTCTAATATCAAAAAGTACATTTTTTAAATTTCATTCAAAAAGATATAAAAAGTCTAGCACCTAGCTACGATTTAAAAGAAAGTTCAAAAATATTCAATATCCTACAACTTTAAGACTATTCTCTTTTGGGTTGTTATTATTCAGTGTCTTCAGGCGTACAAAATGTTTCTGTGTTGCAGAGTCTCGCCTTTTGTGGTCTTCCTTTTTTCACTTAACCAGAACTCTTGTCATATTTATTTACTGTCCTAATAGGTAGATAAATTAAAAAATAAAAGAAAAATCCTTCATGATTCCCTGATTATAATTACTATGAAAAAATGAATAATGTTTTCTTGAGTATCTCATTATCATTTTCTGCATATATGTTTTACTTTTTTTGGCAGACACAATAATAAACATTTTTATATATAATGGTAAATAAAGAAGGAATTTCACTTGTTTTCCTTTCTCAATCTCTTAGTTACTCCAAAAATATTTTCTTCAATATACTTAGACACTTTCTTCCTAAACCACTTCTTCAAAAGATGCCACCAACAACGTGGATTCTCTTTCCTAGTTATGTTAGTCATTCTTATATGTGTCATGAAATTATGATAATGAAGAGACGTTTGACAAGTGGGAAATCGAGTACATTTTTTTTATCAGGTTCCAAAATCTTAACTTACGAAATTACAGTTATCTTAAAAACATATATGGTATTTTTAGAAAGTTTTCCTAGATTCCTGTTCCAAAAAAAGTAAAAACTGCCTATCACTTACCAGTACGATACGGCTGGGGAAGCAGTTCTAATTTCTACTTGGGTCCCTTTGTAAACAATGCTGCAAATATTGGTATGTGCTGAGACAACTTATCCATAAGCTCTGAATAGGATCTACTTCTTGTTCTCTGCTTTCACGGGGGAAAATGCTAACAGACATTTATAGAGTCCCTTACAATTTCCAATGTGCTGTTAACCTCAACTTCCCATGTTCTTCCTTAGAACTGTCCTGGGAAGCAGACATGATTCTGAACCTACTTCAGATGTGAAAACTGAGGTACAAGAGTTTAACTGATATATTCAAGGTCATACAGTAGGATGCGGCAGAATCCAAACTCTACTCTTGCTGTCATTGAGAGGTAACGAGACAGGTGATTCATATTTGTGCTTATTACCTGTGAATCCTGAGCAAATTAGTATCTTTTTGCTCTTTTCTGGCATTTTGAATAACATTATCTGTACTGCAGGATTTTGTATTGTCACTCTGCCGAAATCTATATAAAGTCAGCTACCAAGTTATTGACAGTTTTAATGAGAGCTTTTCAATCTCTCTGCTATTTGTCACTGTTTTCTTCACCTTCCTTGTGAAGTGTTCCGTTCCTTTGATTTTTTGTGCCACCTTAGGCTTGTGATCCTTTTGCCTCAGTCTTTTTGAATATTGCTACTTTCCTCAAGGTTCCACACTTCACTCTGCACCTGAGCAATCTATACTCACTCCTATGATCTCAGTTACTGCAGGTTTGGCCATCTGTATGTTGACACTCCGCTGTAGTTGGCTGAATTCTACCCTCCAATGCAGTATACGCCCAAATAAGCCTCTGATTATGCTGCCCACGGTGAACCACTGCCAGCTACAAAAATGTGTGACGCTCGGTTCTGAATAATGTCTGTCTGAAATGCTCTCTCTCCTCCTTAGATTGGTCATGTCTACCATCTTCTACATCTCAGCCTGTAAGTTATTTTCCAGGGAGAGACTTTAGTATTCCTCCTCCAAGACTAAGTCAGGCTCACCCACTATATATTCTCCTAGCATTTTTTTCTCTTTATTTCATACAAGTCATTACAGAGTAAACGTTGATTTGCATGATTATTGTATTAATATCAGTCTAAACCTCTAGAATACGGGATTGTGCTTGTCTTCTGTGTTGTATTCTCAGTGTGTCACAACAAGCCTGGTAAAAGGAGAAGCTAAATAGTTTTTCAGGGAGTGCTGTTGAATGGATATGCTCAACATCCTAGTTGGGATATGTATGCAAACATGAACACATTGGTCTCTGTCTCAACAGTGTAGAGCTTTGGTCTATAGAGATTCTTGGAAACACCAACTTCTCTTTCAGTACTGGAAATTAGAAGTTGATTCAGGCAAAATAGATTTGGTGCAGGGTAGCAGAATAAGGCAAACAACTCAAACTCCAGTTTGCTGTTACTCAGCCCCACTCTGCTTCACTGCAGTTGGAGGGTGCTGGGAAACTGAGTCTTTCCGTGGTAACACTACTGATTTATGAAAATGTTCAACACCCAAGACAGCTTGTATATTTCTATCAGAGAGATATTTATTACTGTTGGTGAAGGGAAATGCATTAAGAACAATTATTCAAAAACCAATTTCCCTGGCCAGTTCTGTGTGACACAGTGCTGCTACTGTCACAGATATTTGTGTTTTAAATAAGAGCTTTTTCATTCATAACACCTTATACTGCTTCTCCATAATTTAAAAGCTGAGAAAACCATGGTTACCTGGCTATACTGATGAAGAGGTCCAATATGCCTTCTTGGGATCCCTTACTTCCAAGGTGGTAGAGTACCACTAGTTTATGAAAGAAAGGTTCATATTTCCAATGATATTATATTCTCCTTCAGAAGAAAAAGGGCCATTTCATTGAGCAGAAGGTGAAGTTAGGCATCTGGTTAAGATAGGTTTTAAATGTACTGTCCTGAAAAAAGAATTTTATAATTCATTCATGCCTGAAAATGAGTAAGCCAATTTCTTCATCTGGTTTTGTGGAATTATCACGGTGAACAGAATTCCAATTCTGACCCTGAGTTCTAGCTCTGACTGTTTTCAGCTATCAAGTCTCACCTCCTCTCTCTTTCTTTGGCTCCTTTTCTCTCAGGTTTCTCATGAGACAATAATCCCAAGCCTCTTTCTTCTGAGGGGGTGAAACATCTCTGATTTGATAATAAATGTAAAGATATAGTGCAAATTATCAAACAGTATACATTCCAGTAGTTGGGTTTTATTACTGTTAGGAGATCTAGGTAAAACTCACCCTTTTATCTACCTAATTCCTATGCATACATTCCATTTCCCCTAAATATTGTTTTGCTCCCATGGGAAGTTTTCCTTGTCTAAGATTTACCCTTAACCCCATCCATAGCATCCTATTCTTCTGACATAAAATCATAACTCTTATGAAAATTTCTCCTTTTGATACTGTCTGCTCTACTAGACAGAGAGTCCCTTAAATACAGAGACCTTTCCAGTGCACCTGGGTGGCTCATTCAGTTAAGTGTCTGACTCTTGGTTTAGCTCAGGTCATGATCTCATGGATCGTTAAATCAAGCCCTGCATGGGGCCTCATAATATTCGGGAGTCTGCTTGAAAATTCTCTCCCTCTGCCACTCCCCCTACTCTCTCTTTCAAATATAATAAATAAATCTTTAAAAAAAATACAAAGACCTTCCCTATCTTACACATACTACCATCAGTGTCCAACAGAAGACCTAGTATATATCCAGCACTCAATGCACATTTTTGGATGAATGTGTAAATACATAGAGCAATAGAAACTATAAGTCTGTAAAAAACTATTTAGTAGAATAACATGAAATAGCATAACCAGGAGAGCTATTTCACTTTTCATGTTCAATGTATGAAAGAGTGAGGGTTTTAATCTTGGCAAGCCATTAGCACAGATTAATGTCTAATCCTTTAATAGCTATACCTGCGGAGCTAATGATCTGTTAGTATCAAATCAGTCAGTCCTCTTTCCTATCTATATTAACTCATATGCTGTTTCTTTAAATGCATCATTTTCACCAAGGGATTCGAGGAATGTTGCCACTGTTCAACTGATGGCATGGTTAATTTGTAATCACATTTAGCATAACGTTGAGCAGCACCCTCTTGTAACTCCCACATCCTGTTCCAATGCCCCCTCCCTGTAGTTTTGTAAGTAGATGCACTGGTATTGCTTCTTCATTTCAGTTGCCTATTCCATGAGTAGAATGGAGCAGTGCTTCTCTCCAAAGTACAGAAGCCTACACCAGGGAGGACAAGCTTTACAAGAATAGCTTTAAAATAACTAGCTTTGAAGTAGATAAAGCTCTGAGAGTGGCCATGGCTAAATAAGAAGTTGACTCTCAAATTAATTAATTAAATAAATAAATAAAATAAACGAAGTTGACTCTCACTCTAAGTCAGGATCACAATTCCCTTCCCTGTGGAACTAGAAGAAACTAACACAGCCATTATAGAACTTTGGTCCCTCTATCTTTTGTTCATCCTTTCTTTCTTTCTCTCTCTTCCTTTCTCCCTTTCTTTTTCTTTCTTTTCCTCTTTCTTTCTTTCTTTCTTTCTTGTTTGTCACCATACAGAACATCATTAGGTTTTGATGTGGTGTTCCATGATTCATTATTTGTGTATAATACCTAGTGCTCATTACAACACTTGCCCTCCTTAATACCCATCACCAGACTAACCCATCCCCCCACCTCCCTCCCCTCTGAAACTCTCAGATTGTTTCCCAGAGTCCATAGTCTCTCATGTTTTTTCTCCCCCTCTGATTTCCCCCTTTTGGTTTTCTCTTCTTCCCCAATGTCTTCCATGCTATTCCTTATGTTCCACATGTGAATGAAACCATATGATAATTGTCTTTCTCTGCTTGACTTATTTCACTCAGCATAATCCCCTGCAGTTCCATCCATGTCAATTCAAATGGTGGGTGTTCATCCTTTCTGATTGCTGAGTATATTCCACTGTATATATGAACCACATCTTTTTTTATCCATTAATCATTTGAAGGGCATCTCGTCTCCTTCCATAGTTTGGCTATTGTGGACATTCCTTCTATAAACATTGGGGTGCATATGCCCCTTCTTTTCACTACATCTGTATCCTTGAGGTCAACACCTAGTAGTGCAATTGCAGGTTCATGGGGTAGCTCTATTAGCCATCAAGAAAATTCGAATCAAAACCACATTGAGATACCACCTTACACCAGTTAGAATGGCAAAATTAACAAGTCAGGAAACAATGAATGTTGGAGAGGATGTGGAGAAAGGGGGACCCTCTTACACTGTTGGTGGGAATACAAGTTGGTACAGCCTCTTTGGAAAACAGTATGGAAGTTCCTCAAAAAGTTAAAAGTAGAGGGGTGCCTGTGGCTCAGCGGGTTAAGCTTCTGCCATCAGCTCAGGTCATGATCTCAGGGTCCTGGGGTCAAGCCCCGCATTGGGCTCTCTGCTCACCAGGGAGCCTGCTTCCCCCTCTCTCTCTGCCTGCCTCTCTGCCTACTTGTGATCTCTCTCTCTGTGTCAAACAAATAAATAAAAACTTTTTTATAAAAGTTAGAAGTAGAGCTTTGGACTTTCTAAGACCAGGGGGAGTTCATTTCATTTTCTTATGAAGACTGTGCCTCGTTGCTTGATATGAGAGCTCCCTGCCTTGACCTCAATGGAATCCTCACTTGATGCAACGGGGAAGTGTACTCCTGGAGCTGAAGCAAAGAAATGACAGAGTATTCATGGATGCCTCATCTGCAACCTTCCTTCCTTCCTTCTTGATTTCTCAATCTTCTGTTCTTCCTTCCAGAAGTACTATCAAGTTCCTATTACTTGCCAGGCACTATCCTAGGTAGAGACTTGAGAGAGAATATATTAGAGAAAGGGCCTCTCTTCTTTCTGGGTACCCATGCACTCATCTTGATGTCCAGAGCTCTGCTAAATGTATGTGCTTCTTTTGTAGGTTGAATCATGGTTTCATAAATATTTAGTATATTTTGACCTAAAAGAAACTTTGTAGAACCTTATTTAACAGATAAGGAAACTGAGATGTGCTTGTGCAGTATTATTACCAGTAACAACACTACTGCTACCACCAATCATGATGATGATGACGATGATATCAAACTCTATTTGGTCTAGATCCAGATTTGGGGTAGGCATCATTGTTTCACAATTCTTTATTAAGAAAGGTTTCCTCCTTCCAGAGGAAAATGCAGCTCTTCTGGAGTACATACCATGAGATTATACCATCTAGTAGTCCTCTTTTGTGAAATAATTTATAGACTTCATGAACATTCTTTAATCACTGAAAGCTTTAGCACTTGGTCACTATCCTTCTTGATGCTTGACCATCTATAGAGATAATCCATCCAGCAATTTAGCATCCCCATTTTTGATCGCCCCAATTCAAACTCTGTTTTCTCCTATGCTGCCTTAGCTATTTTTCCAGTAAATATAGACTAGACTTTATCACTATCTATAGGTATCCCACCTCCAAAATCTTGGTTTTAAGCATGAACATTTATGATAAAACTTCCAACTTCCAAGCCCCCAGTCCAGTAATTATGCAATGCCATCCTTACTCTAATTCATTGACCTTACCACTTAAAGTTACTTACCATGAACTCCATCAGGTCCTCAGCTCTCTCATTCCACAGTTAATACTCTGTCATCCATCTTGAAAATCAACCCTTATACATACAACTCAACTCCCACACTTCAGCTTCTTTGTCTTCCTTCCCTTCCTCTCCTTCATCTTATTCTCTGGCACAATCTAACTTTCTACCAATTCTTCTCCTATCACAAAATATAATTGGGGAAAAACACATAACCATGCCATGCAGTTGAGAGATCTCAGTACTTCCTGGAAAGCCTACCAGTTTACCTTCTTACTTTCTTCCCATGGTTGACTGATTGTCTTACCTCTTATTTCCCTGAGAAAATGGAGACAATCATAAGTGACCTATTTTATCTTCCAACCCCTAAATCTATTAATGATCCTGCACTTGTACCAATGCATTTTTTAAATTATATTTTACTTTTTTCATTGATCCAAAATTCATTGTTTATGCACAACACCCAGTGCTCCATGCAATATGTGCCCTCCATAATACCCACCACCAGACTCACCCAACCCCCCACCTCCCTCCCCTCCAAAACCCTCAGTTTGTTTCTCAGAGTCCACAGTCTCTCATGGTTTGTCTCCCCCTCTGATTTCCCCCAAACTCACTTCTCCTCTTCCTTTCCCAATGTCCTCCATGTTTTCCTTATGCTCCTCAAGTAAGTGAAACCATATGATAATTGACTCTCTCTGCTCGACTTACTTCCAATGCATTTTTTCTTCCTTCCTGTTACAATGAATGAATTCTACATTTTTTATCAAGGATATTCCTACACTTGTTCATTGGATCTTATATTGTCACCTATAGAAAAACTTTGCTTCTGAAATTAATTGTCCCCTTTCCTGTACCATCATTTTATCCTTTTCTACTGTGTTTTGTCCTTCAGAACACAAGCCTACCATAATATGTTTTATCAAAAGTAAAGCAAAACAAAGTGCCTAAAAACATTGTTCCATGAACCATCTGCAAGTATCTGATTGTGTATCTTCTGCATTTTATAGCAAAACTGCTCAGAAGTATAGCCTGTGCTAACTGTCTTCTTTTCTTCACCTTACATTTTCTCATGAACCTGCCGTCTGCAGGCTTTTTACCCCAAAACTTCACCCAAATTATATTGTCACAAGAAACCTCCATCTTGCCAAACTCAAAGATCAAGTCTTAGTCTCTGTTGACCTCTTAATAGCATTTTGCACAGTGAATGTCCTTGAAATGTTTTCTTCATTTGGCTTCGGGGACACAAAATTCTCTTGATTTTCTTTCTACTTTATGCACACTTTCTTCTCCCTATCCTTAGCTACCCTCACTTTCTTTTCTTCAATGATAATTGTTAGATGTCTGGACCCAGTCTTGGAACTCATCTTTCCTTTATCATCATTAGTCCCTGAGGCAACCTTATCTAATTTTATGGTTTTAATTTTTTTTTTAAATTTTGACAGAGAGAGATCACAAGTAGACGGGGAGGCAGGCAGAGAGAGAGAGAGAGAGGGAAGCAGGCTCCCCGCTGAGCAGAGAGCCCGATGCGGGACTCGATCCCAGGACCCTGAGATCATGACCTGAGCCGAAGGCAGCAGCTTAACCCACTGAGCCACCCAGGCGCCCTAATTTTATGGTTTTAAATATCATCCATATGCTGAATATATAACTCTGGCTGTGTCCTCTTTCTCCAGTTTCAAGCTTCTATATACAACTGCCCACTCCCTAGACCCTTACAAGTGTAATGGACCTCTCAAACATAGCATTTCCAAAAAAGAACACTTGATTTCCAATCCATATATATATATATTTTTTCATTTTCAATGTTTCTCATTTTAGTGATAAGCACTACCATGTACTTGAGTTACTTGGGCCAAGAACCTTGATTTCATGTTTAATTATTCTCATTCCCTAACCATATCTAGTCACTCTGAAAATTCTGTCAACTTTATCTTCAAAATATATTCTGAATCTATTTTTTTCTGCCATGAAAAATAAGCTAACTTTATCTCTCACTGATAATGGTATGAAGGCTCTGAACTGGCCTCCTTGTCTTTTGTTTTCCTGCTACAGTTAATTATCCTCAAAGTAGCCAAAGCGAACGTTTAAAATCTATGATAGTTCATGCCATTTCTCTCCTCAAAATCCTACAATGGCTTTCCGTTACTGTTCTGAAAATTAAATATATAAGTATGCTTGATATGTTCTGTATCATCTGGCTGCATTATGTGTCTCTAATTTCATCTCCTACTGCTTTAGACTAAATTGGCCTTCTTGTTGTGTGTCCAGACACACCAAGTTCATTCTTGCCTCAAAGATTTTGCATTGTTGTTCCTCCTGCCTTCAACATTATTTACTAGATAATTCTTCATAGCCCTTTACCCTTTTCCCTTGCTTAATTCAGGTCTCTTCTCAAAAGTCATCTCCTTTGGAAACTCTATTATGACCTTCCTATCTAAAAACATGCCCCTACCAGTAATTCTCCATTGTCTCATGAGGCTGTATTTTTCTTCAGAGTATTTATCATGACCTCTCATTGTATTATAGATTTATTTGTTATTAACAGCTTTCTTACCAGAAATAAGGCCCATGATGGAGGGACTTACTTATTTATTTATACTTTATATTCATTTCTGCAACCACATAGAACAGTACCTGGAATGTAGTATGCTCTCAACTAATTCATGAATCTTAACATTTGGTCTGTCAGTTGCACTAATTTAAGAATAACTTCTGGGGGGGCGCCTGGGTGGCTCAGTGGGTTAAGCCGCTGCCTTCGGCTCAGGTCATGATCTCAGGGTCCTGGGATCGAGTCCCGCATCGGGCTCTCTGCTCAGCAGGGAGCCTGCTCCCTCCTCTCTCTCCACCTGCCTCTCTCTCTACTTGTGATCTCTCTCTGTCAAATAAATAAATAAAATCTTTAAAAAATAAAAAAAAATTTAAAAAAAAGAATAACTTCTGGGGGAAAAAAATGGAAAAAAAAAGAATAACTTCTGGGGATTTGCACAGATTGAAGTGAGTTATCAGACTGTGCCCCCTCTTTTTAGATCCTTTCAGTACCTTAAGCTTTTTAGAGCAGGTTTTCCATATCTTAAATTTTTTAATTATGGGTTACAACCTATTTAGGGGATCATAAAAATCCATTTAGTGATTGTGTCCAATGTTTTTGAAAAATGAAATAGACTAGCAAATACTATGGGAGATCATGTATAGCAATGTTTCGTGAGATTGTTTCATGAAATACCTGTGTTTTAGTTACATACATGTGTATATATGTATGGAATAATGATGTAAAAATATTTTGGGGGATGTTGCAGTCAAAAAGTTTGAGAGCTACTCTAATGATATTTCATTGCAGAGCAAATAGAGTCTTTTCCCTTCTCCAAGGTTACAGTGAACCCAACCAGCTGGGAAACTCAGTCTTTATGAATACAGTGTGGCAGTCAGTAGCAGAGCCTCTGATGTTCAATGACTTTTTTAATTGGTGCTTTTTTTTTTTCCTGTCCAAAGACTCAAAGACTTCAAACCCAGTGAACTTGTCTTGAGACTTCTGCATGCTACCTTTAGCACATCCCCCCCATCACCTTTTGAACTCATCCTTTAGTCAGAAGGAAATGAGAATTTCTCCCAGTCACCTTTAGCATCATTCTCCCTGTGTTTCGAAAGATCGATAACGAGGATCCTGGTCTTGTCCAATCAGATCTTTCTGATAAAAGTTCATAGAGATCTCAAGGAAAAGCAAAACCACTCAGCCCAGCCATTGCCTCCATGTTGGAACTCTTTGATAGAGAACAAAATTGCTCTGCCAAAAATTCACTTTCTTTTTGGTGCTTTTCTTTGTTTCTCAGAAATTTGCAGAAATAGACTCCTTTCCCACATTTCTCAATCTCAACTCTCTTAAGTGTCTTTTAGTATCTGCTTCAAATTGAATGGACAGGAAAGGAAGATAACAAAGCAAGTGCAAGTGGTTTCTTTTCCAGACCTCCAGGGGAGCTCTCCAATATAAATGACGATATTTCTAACAATACCACAGAATTTTACTATTTCCTGAAAGGAAAGGAATAGTAACATTTGTTAAATAATCATTATGTGCTAAGACCTTCATATATGCACTGATTTATTTTATCTGTAGAGTTTTATCTTGTGTTTTCAATAAATTTGAATAGTTGCCAAGATTTAGAAATCAGATTTTGTTCAAAATGCAGATTTCTGACTTCTCTGGAACAATCTGAAGTTGTAGTAAGAAAATACATGATAGGCCCTGTATTAGTTTGCTAGAACTGCCATAACAAGATACCACAGACTGGGTTACTTCAATAACAGAAATTTCTTTTTTTCACAGTTCTGGAGGCTAGAAGTCCTAAATCAAGGTGTTAGCGGGCTTGGTTTCTTCCGAGGCCTTTCCTTGGTCTACCGATGGCCACTTTCTCACTATGTTCTAACATGGTCATCTTTCCAACTGTGTCTGTGTCCTAATCTCCTTATATTATATATTACATATTATGTATATTATTATATTATATCAGCTATATTGCATTAGGGCCCACCTTAATTATTTTAATTACCTCTTTAGATGTCCTTACTCAAAATACAGTTACATCTTAACATGCTAAGGATTAGGACTTCAACATATGAAATCAGGGAGAACACAGTTCAGTCTATAACACCCCCCATAATAACACTGACAAGTTCTGAGTTATACAGATTTGCCCTCAAGTTCACCATAATCTCAACTGTTCCCTCTTGTCTACCTGAACCTTAGGCTGAGTATTAGTAAATATTTATCATTAAAATGGCTTATTTCTGGTATAATAAATGCTTTTAGAAAATATTTGAATTTTGCAACCAGTTTTAGAGTCCCATTGGCCTCTTTTTGAATTCCAGTTTTATCCTTTCCTTTGAGAAAGCTTTGAGAAAGTTGTTTAATGCATCTGAACCTTAATTTGCACACCTCCAAAACCAAGACAAAAATACCTATTACTGTGAAAACAAAGTGATTCAGAGAAATTTTTCAATGTATTGTCCTCCTTTTCCTAGCTCCTATTATTTTAAAATGCTTAAATATGCTTAAATGCTTTAATATGCTTAACAGGATGATTTAGAATAATTGTTTTCATTGTGAGATTTCCCTGAGCAGCAACATCAGCAACACCTGGGAATCTTCTAGAAATGCAAATTCTAAGGCCCCATCCCAAATCTACTGAATCAGAAACTGGGCATGGGACCCAGCAATCTATGTTTTACCAAGCCCCTCAGGTGATTTTGAGGCATATCAAATTTTGAGAACTAAGGATTTAGAATGTAAATTCCTGTAGTAAAGTCTCTATGATTTCTCATTGGTTTCTACGTTCATTTTGCAATCAAACAATAATAGGTGCAAACACCCAGAAATTTTATTTCCCCATCTGTAAAATGGTTTCATTGTAATGACCTATATCATAAATATTTTTCTAAATACTCATCATCATGTTTATTTTGTTGATATTAATAAGCATTAACCAAAATTAGTGATGAAAGACAACACAAATGAACATTGTAATGAAAATGATTATTTACACATATTTTAAGATTGGAAATGAAAGAACATTTATTCTTTCTACTTGGTTTTCCTTGTTAAATGGTTCATCAAGTATCCAAGCAGCTGCCATGCCTTGGAGAGAGAGAGTTTCCATCTAAATGACTTATCAAAATTGACAGCAAATGGCATTTTCATTTACATTTGAAAATAGAACAATTCCAGAAACACAGCCAAATTTAATCTCTGTCCATTATTGGAGCAGAGGGGAGAAATTTTTGACAAAAGGTAATGAAATGATTTGGAAATTTCAGTAGATGGAGGCAAAGTCTTTTTCTGAAGGATTTGCACTAGGACCAAGTATAGAAAATGTTCTTCTGAGCTCACTTTCTGTTGCAAAGAGACGAATATGACCGGGGGAAAACCTAGTCCAGATTGCTGTCACTTTTTGTAATCCCAGCCATGCAGCCTCACTTAGTAGCTCAGTGCCAAGAACAAGGACTTGAAGCAACCACTTCCCAACTTTGTTTACTTTAAAAACAACTGTAGGGGGGCACCTGGGTGGCTCAGTGGATTTAGCCTCTGCCTTTGGCTCAGGTCATGATCCCAGGGTCCTGGCATCGACACACCCTCGTCCGGCTCTCTGCTCAGCAGGGAGCCTGCTTCCTCCTCTCTCTCTCTGCCTGCTTGTGATCTCTGTCAAATAAATAAATAAAATCTTTTTAAAAATAAATAAATAAATAAAAATAAAAACAATTGTAGGTTCTAAATGTATTGAATATTTCCATTCAGATAGGCTCTAAGAGGATTTCTATGTATCACTTTGTTTATTCTTAAAATATCCTTTAATGAATGTTATAGATAATGAAACAAATTGAGGGAGATGATGTCCAACGCCACCTAACTCATTCCTGATGGATTCAGAATTCCTCTTCTGATTTCAAATCCTGTGATATTTCTACCATATCTTATATTTCCACATTTTTAGGGTTTTATAGTATATAAGGGCAACCTCCTGACATCACCTCACCTAAACTTATAAGATATATAGATATATCTTATAGAAGATATAAATATATCAACACCTATCTTCTATGAGACACAGTTTCTTTAGTAAACAGACTATAAATATTTATGTACTGTGCTTAGGGGACAGGGTCATCCAGGTGGTAAATGGTGAGGCTAAGACCTAAAACTAAATTTGTCTAACTACAGGAAATGTGTCTATGGCATTACCACTCCCAGTTCACAAAAGGAAAATTTTTAAATGTACACAAAATTTTCTAAAAATTTTTAATTCTAAAAATTCTTACTAGATTAGGTTTTTACAAACAAATGCACTCACTCCGGATCGAGCCCCACATCGGGCTCTCTGCTCAGCAGGGAGCCTGCTTCCTCCTCTCTCTGACTGTCTCTCTGCCTGCTTGTAATCTCTGTCTGTCAAATAAATAAATAAAATCTTAAAAAAAAAAAAAAAAAAAAAAAAAAAAACAAATGCACTCACTCCTTTTCATTCAGTCACAGCTTTGTTATTATTTTAATGATGATGATGACTTGGTATACTCTATCTTTAAGACCTTTGCTTCCAAAGTGAGCAAAATTTCAGCACTGGTTTCAACCAGGACTCAGACATCTTCTCCCCTGGTAATGAAATTCCATGGGCCGGCACCTCAATGGTACAAGCTATTTTCCCTGAAAGGAAACCAGTTTAAAATATGATGGCAGGCAGGAAGTGACTAGTATAAACACCTAATAGAAGGATGGACTCATAATTGGGACTGGAGGTATCCAGTGGTGGCAGAATGATCATTCATGAACAGGGGGTCTGACTTACTTCATAGATCCCACCCGAGCAGATGGAACCCTGGATCATTATCTTAGTCAGACACTGACATCTATAGACTTTGTCAGATATCAGCCTTAAGAATATGAATATTTGAAACCGCCTGACAGGGAAATAGAGGAGTTTTATATATGTTTACAGATATATGACGTTTTTGCTGTAAGTCACATGGAAATTATAACTACCTCGAGAGATGAGCCACACCTGCCTTTTAAGAGTCTTAGGCTCTGGGTCTCTGACACTACCTAACTGTGGACAAGTAAGTTTCTTTTTCTGTGACTCATTTTGGGTATCTATACAATTCTATTTCAAATAATAATTACTACTGCCACATGTATTGTGTTTAAAATTGGGTGGGCACTATGCTGAGTATTTGACATAGAGCATCTCCTTTACATCCCATGGTCTCCCTTAACTAGATGTTAGTGTGTTCGTTTTATATAGGAGGAAACACAACTCAGAGAAATCAGATGGTTTGGTCCAGAGTCATGCAGATTTCACAGGACAGTTAGGGATTTGGACAAACTATGATTAAATCCCCAAACTGTCCTTTTAACCACGATGTACTACTACCAGCCTTGGCAGGAAACTAAATGAGGGACCCTATCATGTCTTTGGAGTCTGATGGCTCTTGGCTAAAGTCCCTATTTGTTAGTTAACATATCTGTGCATCCATTTCTTCTTCTGTCAAATGAGGGCACATATAGCATCTCTGACAGGATTATTTATAAAATGGAATAATTTATGCCTTAAGTTCTTTAGCACAGTTCCTGTGTTTCATAAATACTATTATCATTGTGGTTTTATTATCAATGTTAAGTTTCCATCCAGCCCTTAACATCTATGCTCTGAAGAAAAAAGTGAAGCTTATAGTAGTGACCCTGAAGATAGTATCTTGGATTAGATCACAAATGATGGCTTTGAAGAATTCTTTATAGTGACTTTCTAGCTACCAAGATAGGAATTAAATCCATGAAGTCAGGAGCTCTGTCTTAACCATCTCTATAACCACAGAATCTTACAGAGATTCTATTTGGTAGTGGGCACTTAAAAAAAAAAAAAAAAGTTACCTGAGTTTTATTGAATCCAGTGCTTTAACTGCAAAGAAATGACTGGATTTTACAAAAATGTTCAGCATGCACTTTGGATTAAAAAACACAACCACAAATAAAAAAATAAAAATTAAAAAAAAATACAACCACAAAATATAAGAGTACTTGGTCTTAAAGAACAAAAATACAAGCTTACGGTTCCAGACAAAAGCAATATTGAAGTGAAAATCACTCAGTGTATAAGTTTTTCTTTCCTTTCTAAAATACCATCTGCCTTCATTAATATTCAAATGTAGATAAAGAATATTTTTCATAGACTCCTTGAAATCTCAAGTATCCATAACTACTCCAGTGAAGGAATCAAAAGCAAATTCCCTGGTCTTGAAGTGTTGGCTTTTTTAATGTTTCATGTAAATATTTTAACTGGACTTGGCCTAAAACATGATTTAAATGCTGTTAAAAGTCTGTGGTTTTCAGTTGATGCCAAATTTTGCTTGTCTTCAAATATCCACCCTATTTGTACAAGAATTCTCTCGTTAAGTATCTAAGCCATCTTCCACTGTCATTAAACGAATGGAAATGGCAAATAAAATATGAGTCTTTCCCAGTTATCACTCAAACCTCAAGGCAAAACTGGAGCTTTTAAGAGGTCAAGAAGAGTTCAATGAT
Source organism: Lutra lutra (assembly GCF_902655055.1). NCBI lineage: Eukaryota > Metazoa > Chordata > Mammalia > Carnivora > Mustelidae > Lutra > Lutra lutra. Next base: position 93,288,130 of record NC_062287.1, on the reverse strand, counting down.
ATTATTTCATAAGAAAAAGAGAATCACAACTTTAAATATCCATCCTTATTTTGGGTACCAAATTACATTCTTGGATTGTCTGACTAAAATAATTTTATTTTTTAATTACAAAGTTATATTTTATTATAAATAATTGAAATCTACAAATGTGTAATTTAAAAAGTACAAGTTCCATATAGTTGTACTCCCACAGATACCAATATATTGGTAAAGATCTTGCACTGCCTGAACATTTAAGTCTTTCAATTTATTAATTTTATGGGCATAGTTATATTTTAATCATGTGTATATGTATATAGTCAAACATACCCATATTTGTACAATTGTAATTTTAGAATCATTTCTCCCAGATATGAAAAATATTCTTCCTTTTAGATTGTTTTTTTCTATTATTTGATCAATTTAATTATTTTATGTATTCTGATTTTATTTGGATATTATATATGCTTAAATTTTCCTTAATTGCTACCCTTTTATAGTTTCACAAATTATTTAATGATTCTTTAACATGACTTTTAAAACCTGTTTTATGACATACCGATACCTTATCGAGGACCACCTAATTCTGAACAAAGAAAAGAAAAAAAAAATCACGGATGATTCTTTCTAAATGGGGGTAAATGTCAAAAACAGCACCTCTTAAAAAAGCAAAATATTATTTCTGTTAAGAGCATCACAAATAACTTAGTGATTTTTTCCCCTTCAAACAGCATAGAAACTCATATTAATTGAACTAAAATTCAGGCAATCTGGCTGTAGTTAGGAGGTACAAGCATGTTTTCTGACGGACCTTATCTAAGTTAGGGAGACAAATATGCCAACTTCTCAGGCAACCTGACTTCTCTGTATTAAAGCCAGCACCACAACGAACTCATTGATTGAAAGAAGAAAAATTAAAAGAACCATGACCAACTTAAATCAGTAATGGAACCTAGACAATAGTTGAAACAGAACTTTTCCATCCAAAATATGAAAAATATAAAGACTGCAATATATCTTAAATTGAAAAGTCATATTCCAGGCAGCAGTTTTACTGTTTCAAGCGAAATCTGAACTTCTTTCCCTGGATGGACTTTGATGTCTTGTAGGTCTGACCATCTGGAATTTACAACTTGACGCTATCCATGCATACGGATGGCTTCTGTGGTTTCAGGAGCACCTTAGTTCTCCATCCCCACTTGCTGGTTTCCTTTAGTGCAAATGTCAGCCAGACATCCCTTCTCTTCTGACCTTTGAGAGTTGACACCAAGGAGCAAGTATGAATGAGAGGAACAGCCTGATGGGAAAGAAACCAGAAATGAAATTAACAAGCTTCCTCTACTCTCTGATTAACTGGTGGTCTTGGGATAGCCTCAGTCTTCCCAAAAAGGGACAAAGTGACCATTTCTTGACTTTAGAAATGCTTTGATAAGTAATGACCCCAATTAGTCCTTGCCCAAGGTTTCCCAGTTTCAACCACATTGCTGACTTGAACTAAGCAAGCAAGAGATCCAACATAACATTAACTCTATTAAAGAATCAGACTTTTCCATCCCCCCCCTCACCCCGTAGAGGTGTTAAGATCATTTGGAATTCTAGGCAGATTAAGGATGCTTGAGAATAAATTTGAGAACATTTCAGAAGAAAAATTCAAAGCATCTTCTACCTGACTTTCTTAGAAGAATGTCTCCAATTTCCTAGCCTTTTATTGTTTTTCTTAAAAAACCATTTTATTTTTGTGATATGATTGACATAAAAAACTGTACATTTTTAATATATACAATTTGATGTGTTTAGAGATATGAATACATCCATGAAACTGTTGTTCACTGGAGATGTGCCACATGTATATAGGAAGTGGAAATATTTTGAATCATGTCTCTTTTCAACCTAGGCACTGAAGCAGCTTCCATTTTTATAGGGTTTCTATGTTTCATATATGAATCAATACAGGAGAGTGTTTTTGTTTATCTTGAAATCTGTTCCTAATTCCTGTTTCGCCAAGACCATAGAGATGTTTTCAAACAGGGAGTCCCTTTGCATATGTTGTTTTTAGATAAACATCAATAATCATATCTGGTTTATAGTAAATTAACATTGATCATAGTAATCACAGATGTGCAATTAACAGTTGGTCTCTACCTTTGCCCATAAATGCAGAGAACTTTAAATCAGTAAGGAATTCACACTTTGCTTGTTCAGTTGTCTGGGGGGGCGGGTAGCTGATATGCATTTGAAGTAAAATCCTGGCCTTTATATAAATATCAGTGTTTTGGTTTCTAGTCATCACTTTTTCAATCTGTGGTTAATATGTAAATTCATAATCTTAGCTGCTTGGGGAGGTACTCTTGTATCAGGAAATGTCAGGAGAGGTTTCTGAGCTTATACTGATTTTACTTCAAGGCAAATGTGAGTCATAGGACAAAATTCTGTGGACAAGCATTTATTCACATTGTTTCATTTAATTTTTAACAATTTTGTGACAATTGTTATTTTATTTATAATGAGGAAATCAGGATCCAGAAACATTCAATATGTTGTCTGAGGCTACCAGTAAATGGCAGAGTCAGGATTTGAATTTCAGAGGCTGTAGATGTCTCATTGCATCTAGGATGGCTCTTTTCCTAAGCTTCTGTTAAAGAATTGAGGAGTTGGCTAGGATTTGGGGCCTGACCACCCCGGTGGTCTCCTTGACCTATATAGCCTTACACTTACTTGGGGGGGGGTGTTGGGTCTCATTTGCGGTGATGTCAGGTGAGATAATGTGGGTTATATTTTCCTGATGAAACCGTATGGTACACCCCTTTGTCTGTTCTCCATGAACTAAAACATGCAAGTCAGATCCTATCTCTCCTTTGTGTAAAAGCCCCTAATATTTCAGATAACAAACAGAGAAACATCCTAGGACCCTTCTTCTTGGGAAATCCATCATTACCCTGGAGAAATAAAAGTGGAGGCCCAAATTCAACCAGGAAGAATAGATCTCAAACCTTTATTCCCTTGATGGCCACCGTTCCCTTGATGGGCCTAACACAATGGACACTCTGACCTGCTTGAACAGGTTTTCCACATGAGGATTGGCCTCTAGACAGAGTCTCTGGGTTAAAAAAACAAATACCTTGTTCTCCTTCTACAGTCACTAGTGACATTTGGGTTATTGTCATGACTGTTTGGATCTGTGATCAAGTTACTCCTTCTGCTCTTTCCAAGTAAACTTGAGATGCTAAAGTAGACTTATGTTCTAGGTTATTTGTGACTTCTAAAATATGCATATGTGCTATTCTGCAGTGCTAGGCTGGAGGTCTGAAAAACTCTGCAGGCTATCTTCTTAGCACTGACCACTACTCCTCCCACCTCCCTGTATTCACTGCCTTTTGCTGGTGAGGCCACTGCGTTTGCTTCCTCCTAAGACTCAGGGAACCCAAGAGTGCTGATTTAGATACTACTCTCATGTTATCTTTCTCAAAGAAGCCAACTTCATGATTTTCACAGTGACCTCCCCTTTTCTTAGCTGCAACTTCCTGCTCAAAATGTGTTTCAATTTGCAAAGCCACACACAATGGTCCCATATTAGCAAGACTGGTATCATGCAAGCTGAACACCTGGACATCTCTCTGAGCACTGAAAGACTGGTCAAACATGACGGTCCTGTCTTCCTGGTTGTTGGTGGTGACATCTGATTTAAGGTTGTCTACAATTTTCAGAGAATCTGGCGAAAAGATCTCCCATCTGAAGTCTTTACCGCTGGCCTCATGAGCTACAAATGACTTCCCACTCAGCCAGAAAAACATGAATGACTCAGCTGTGTTAGCTTTTGAAATTGTTTGCTCTACTGCTCTCTGGTTATTCTCCCACTGTCTTGGGTAGTTTCTGATGCTTATGTGAATTAGTACTCAGCTGAAGACTGAAGGGACCTGAGGAAACTCTACAGGCTTCCCTCTTGGTCTTCCTTATCTCCAATCCTCTGTCTCACAGATCTTGTCCTCTACATGTTCCTCCCTCTGTGTCCACAGTGCAGCAACCTGTCTTGGTCTGTTTGAATTCCTCTGATCTGTACCATGGCCCTAGAAACTACTCCCATTTATTAGGTCTAACAAAACATAGGACTAACCTTGTTAACTTTCTCTCAGGTATCAGTTTTATGCTACTTGTTTTCCAATGTGTGAAAACTCTTGCTTCAAATATTTTGCTGCCTGACTTTCTGGGGATTTTTGTTTTGTTGTTTTTGTTGTTTGCTTGTTTGTTTGTTTTTTAGTAGAAAGAAAAGTCCAGTCTCTGCTACTTCATCACAGCCTGAAATAGAAATCTCTAGTTTACTTATTTTCTATATTGTTTATCTTACAGTGAAATGTAAGTAGACTTCTCAGATATCTATAGCTGGTATCTGTTCACTAAGGTACCACCTAGAATAGTTTCTGGCATAGAGTAAACTTTGTAAGTATTTGTTGAATGAATGAATAAGGCGATAGTCTTTCACAGTCTGTACTCTATCAGAGTACATTATTTTTGTTTTTCAGAAGAATCACTGATCCAACTGGAAGTTTTGACTACTTGACCAGTTTCTCTTTTACAGCTCACAATTTATCACTGTTGTTTAGCAAAATCACGTAAATTATACCTAGAAGGTTCTAAAAATTGTTACACTTTGATGGCATTTATGAAGGGGAGGAGAGAAGATAGTCCAAAGGCTTCAAATGTTTTGTAATACCTACAACTAGGAAACGTGACATTCAAGGTCAATTTTCTAGTAGGAAGTGGTGGATTTGAATATTTATGCTCAGATAGATTTGAAAGCTTCCCTCCCTTCACTCCCTGCTTCCCACATCCACTTACAGCGGGTACTCTGCAGTCAAGAATCTCTATTAATATGAAAACTCAGTTGGAAGAAACTTAATCAAACAGTCAATTTTTAAATTAAAAAAATAATAAAACACCTCTAGCCTTAAAAATTACTGTCATTAATCAGTACTAGGAATAGCAGCAAATAATAAATGAATCCAGAGAACCAACTGCAAAGAAGAAACTTTATGACCCTGTTCAGGAAGATTTGTCCTGGAAAAGCCTCAGCTAACAGAGGAAGGATGTGCCATTTGCCTCAGGACTTGAAAGGAAAAAAAGAAAAGAAAAGCAACAGAGAGCATGAGGGGGATGGGGAATTACCATCTTAAATACATTCCTACACATGTCAGAAATGAACTGACTTTCGAAAGCTATTACCTGTTAATTGGAAAATCACAGAGCAGATGGAACCAATTAATCTACAATTACAGAATCACTACAATCCAAACAAAAATAATTAACTCGTTTGCAAGATATGATTTTTTAGGAAACTCTTTCTAATATCTCCGAAATTAGGCAAAGACGCACAGCATTTTATTGTCATAGGGGAGCTTAAACCATTCCCGGGGGCTAAATTTCCCTTCAGAATAAAAAGTCTTACTGTGAAATGTGCAGTTCTCACTTCCAAAGAAAGAATACAGAAGTGAGGTGTGTTAAGACCACTCATTTAAGAATGCTTATTTGACATCTGCTATACATGAGGAACTGTGTTAGTTGTTGATTATAAAGTAGTGACCAACAACAGGTAAGAATTCTATCGTCATGGAGCTAGTCTAGTGTGTGACAAATACCAAATCACTACTCAGACAGATGCCAGAATGAAATCATGATTGATGCTGTGAAGAGGGGCTACACGATATAGTATGTGCTACAGACTGAATGTGGGTGTCCCAAAATTCATGTGTTGAAGCCTAGTCCCCAGTGCAATGGTATTTGGAGGCCTTTGACACATGATTAGCTCATGAGGGTAGGGCCCACATGAATGGTATTAGTGTCCTTATAAAAGAGACCCCAGAGGGCTCCCTTTCTCCTTCTGCCACATGAGGACAATGTAAACAGTCAGTAGATGAAAAAAATCAGATTAAAAATTTTTTTTAAAGATTTTTATTTTATTTATTTATTTGACAGAGATCACAGGTAGGCAGAGAGGCAGGCAGAGAGAGAGGAAGGGAAGCAGGCTCCCAGCCGAGCAGAGAGCCTGATGTGGGGCTCGATCCCAGGACCCTGGGATCATGACTTGAGCCGAAGGCAGAAGCTTTAACCCACTGAGCCACCCAGGCGCCCCAGATTAAAAATTTTTTTTTAGAGATTTTATTTATTTATTTGACAGAGAGAGATCACAAGTAGGCAGAGAGGCAGGCAGAGAGAGAGAGGAGGATCAGGCTCCCTGCTGAGCAGAGAGCCCAATATGGGACTCGATCCCAGGACCCTGAGATCATGACCTGAGCCGAAGGCAGAAGCTTAACTCACTGAGCCACCCAGGTGCCCAGATTAAAACATTTTTTTACTGAACAAATATTTGTTGATTGCCCAGTACATTCCAATGACTATTCTAGGTTTTAAGAGTGAATCATTTAGTAATTTAGCCAAATTACTAATTACTAATAAATGATTAGCCATTACTAATCATTTAGTATGGCTAAAATTAACAAGTCAGGAAATGACAGATGCTGGTGAGGATGCAGAGAAAGGGGAACCCTCCTACACTGTTGGTGGGATGGAATACTACGCAGCCATCAAAAGAAATGAAATCTTGCCATTTGCGATGACGTGGCTGGAACTAGAGGGTATTATGCTTAGCAAAATAAGTCAATTGGAGAAAGACAACTATCATATGATCTCCCTGATATGAGGAAGTGGAGATGCAACGTTGGGGGTTTGGGGGATAGGAAAAGAATAAATGAAACAAGATGGGATTGGGAGGGAGACAAACCATAAGAGACTTTTAATGTCACAAAACAAACTGAGGGGGGTCTGGGGAAGGGGGGTAGGGAGAGGGTGGTGGGGTTATGGACATTGGGGAGGGTATGTGCTATGGTGAGTGCTGTGAAGTGTGTAAACCTGGCGATTCACAGACCTGTACCCCTGGGGCTGATAATACATTAAATGTTTATAAAAAATTTAAAAATATTTTAAAAAGAGTGAATCAATAAATAAAATAGAAAAGACAAAATATAATCCTGACCTGTTGGAAGTCATCTGTCTAATGGAGAACACTTGATTTTATTACTGTCTTCTATGGCTTCTCTCTCAAACAGGGTTGAAACTTTCCCTTTCTAATTTCCCACTGAACATGACTTAAGGGTATGTTTAAGATATTTCTTAAACAAAATTGTTCTCAGCGAACAATAATGAGCAATACTTTAAGAAAGACTACTGGAATCCTGAGAAGCCACGTGGTCACAGAAAGAAAATGGGGCCTGGCCTGCCAGCACAGCGAGTGAGCATTTGTATGACACATGTTATCATTTGTATGACTCTTGTTAGTATACCCAAGTGACATTTGTATGACACTTGCTGGTATATCCAACATTTGTTATCACTCCTGGGAAATAGAATTCTGAAATTCTACCACAGAGTAAATTTAGTATTTATTTTTTTCTTCATTGATTTTTTCTTTATTAATAACTCATCATTGATGATTCCTACATCTGTAGTAAAATGGGATAGCCCTGGAGGATTGTATAACTAAACCAAAATGAAGAAGACGAGCTCAGGAAAGGGAAATTGACGGTTCAGTGAAAATACTGAATCTGTGTGTTGATGACTCTCTTCTGAGTATAACCCAACCGGCAGTCCAATTCAAACTTTTTCAGAAACAAAAACTTACATTTCAGGTAAGGTGTGTTTCAGGTACTCTACAATGTCAATCACATCTTGTCCTGCCTTTATCCTGGGTCAGCTTTCTTCTCTGAGGCTTTATTTTGCGTTTAACTCTTTCCATTTGATAAGATATGGCCATTGCTAACCTAGGCTTATGTAGTAGTTATAGCTTTTGCTCCCCAGGGAAAGCATGCTAAAATTTAGATTTTATAAAGGAAAATTGAACTGATTATAATATACCTTGTTGTTAATGTAAATATGAAAGTAGAGTTGAAAATCTTAAACATTTTATAAAGTAGTTCTTCAAGAGATTTTTTTCTCTTATTTTTACAGTTCTTTGGTTTGATTGTCCTTTTTATTTATTTATATGTTTACTTACTTACTTAACACTAGGATATTAGAGGCAGTGATACTTATTGGTATTTCCTTTGTGTAATTGGTATTCCTTTGTAATAAGCATTTACCTGTATTAATGACAATGAATTGTCATAATAGCCCTGTAAGAAAAGCCACATCATTATAACCATTTAAAATGTAAGTAAATTGAGTCTTAAAGGATTATGCAAGTATATGTATCTAATAAGCTATGAACCCAGAAACATCTTCTCTTAGATACTATGCTACTTTGCCTTTCTGAGAGTAGATTGGGGAAAATTAAGTAACATTACAATGCTCCCTCAAAATTGAATCCTTAGATCTTTCATTCTTATAATGATCGTATTTTAAGAAATGATGTGGTGTAATGGGAAATGCTAAACCCTAATAGTAACATATGAATTCAAACCCCAATTCCACCATTGACTAGCAGTAAAAATTTAGGCACTCAGCTCAACTTTTATATACGTGAGTTTCCTCGAATGTGAAAAACAGAATAATGATAACTAGAACAGTATATTTTTGTGAAGATTAAGTGAAATTGCCTATTGCTATACAGTAACCAATAAATAACAGGAGAGCCAGGTCAAATATAAAAAGTGTTCATTTAAAGGTATTAGAGGGCTTCTGAACCAAGAAAGAACTCTTGCACCCTACTGGGATATAAAGTATATAACCACTTAGGAAAACTCAGTGATTTCTTGAAAAAGAAACCCAGAGATGCTACTTCTAGGTCTTTACTTAAAAGAAATGAACATACATTCATTCAAAGAGTTGCATATGAATATTTATAATAACTTGTCTATGGTATCCCCCAATTGGAAACAACTAAAGTTCTTCTTAACAGGTGAATGGATAAAGAAATTGTTAAATCCATATAATGGCATATGATGGAGTAATGCACATCAATGTAAGGGAACTAACTATTATACCTATAACATGGATGAATCTCAAAACCACAATCTTGAGCAAAAGTACTTGTGCACAAAGGAGTACATAAGGTGTGATTCCATTTATTTAAAATCATGACAGGGGCGCCTGGGTGGCTCAGTGGGTTAAGCCGCTGCCTTCGGCTTAGGTCATGATCCCAGGTCCTGGGTTTGAGCCCCACATGGGGCTTTCTGCTCAGCGGGGAGCCTGCTTCCTCCTCTCTCTCTGCCTGCCTCTATGCTTACTTGTGATTTCTCTCTGTCAAATAAATAAATAAAATCTTTCAAAAAAAAATAAAATAAAATCATGACAAATTAACAATAATTTTTAGTGATGAGAAAGAAGTCAGTTATTTCCTGAGGCTGAAAGTGAGGCAGGAATGCACTGCAAGGAGATGTGAGGATCTTTAGAAAAAGACAAAGATTTTACGCTTCTCGATTGTGATGGTGGCTTCATGGGTACATTCATCTGTCAAATGTAGCGAGTTGTACACTTCACATGGGTGCATGTTACTATATGAAGTCATACCACAGTGAAGTTAACTTAGACATGGAAAGATATTCCATATGCCTGGAATAGAAGATTCAATGTTTTATAGATATAATTTTTCTCCAACTGGTCTATAGATTTAAATATATTTCAAGTAAAACAACCAGTAGGGGTGTGTGTGTGTGTGTGTGTGTGTGTGTGTGTGTGTGTGTAGAAGTCATTTAGAATTTAATGCATCTTGTAAAAACTAAGAAACTAAATCTAAAGCTTCCATAGAAATGCCAAGAACACGGAATAACTATGACACTATTGAAGAATAATAAACAGGTTAGATGACTATCATATCGAGGCCTGTTACACATGACACTATAGTAATTAAAACAATGCAGAACTGGCAAAAAGGAAGGTGCTCTGACCAGAAAATCCAGACATAGGCATCCACATGATGTAAACTTGTAATTTTTACAAAGGAAACACTATAATTCAATGGGAAAAGGATGGTCTTTTTGGTAAAAGTGTAGGATTGACTAGATATTCAGAAAGAAAAATAATAAATCTTACCCTGTTTCTTGCAGTATGTATGACAATCTATTCTGGATGATATGAAGATCTAAATGGGTAAGAAAATTAATAAAACTCTGAGGAAAAAAGACGATTGAAAGTATCTGTATTACCTTAAGGTACCCAAAGATTTCTGAAACAAGAACAGAAATTTGTATTTATTTTAAGAGAAAACTTGATGTGGAATTTGATATAGACATTAAGATTAATTTGAAGATATGACTAAGGGTGTGAAAAGCAAATTCATATGGGAGAAAATATTTCTCATGCACATATCTATCAAAACAATATTGTGAATGATTAAAGGACTTTATAAATAAATAAGAAAAAAGAGAAATCAGTAGAAAAAATGGGCACCATTCTTGAACAGAAATGAAGGTGACTCTTGGCATACAGCTGATTCTCTTTTTCTTGATTTAGGCTCTTGTTAAGCTCCGAGTTTTCGCTTCCGAGAGACCACCAAGGAGCCAAGCACCAATGCAATCACACGAGGCAAGCCTAAGCTTGGGCCCAAGTATACCCGCCACAGCGGAGTAGGGACTTGGACCCTGAGCCAGATTATAGTCAGGGTTTTTAAAGGCAGAGTAGGGGTGGGCTCAGCGGTGGGTGAGGACAAAGGGGGTTATGGATGATGTAAGTCTCTAAAGAATTTTGGAAGCAAGGTCTCCGGGACCTTGAGAGGCTAGCTATTGTCTGGGGGAAAGGTTATTTATTACTAGTAATAAAAATCTTCTTGTGAGACCCTTTAGATGTGTATCAGTGGGTCATATGCTTGGGAATGATCGCTGACACTATCTTGGAGGTTTAGAGATAAAGTTTCACATTTCTCCTATCTAGTGTTAGTGAGATTTAGGTTTAGAAGAAATTAAACTTTATTTACATTTCCTTCTGCCTCAGCCTCCTTCAGTTTTATGGTGGGGAGGGCGACATTAGGGCTTAAGGAACTGAGTTATTTGCCTCTGGAAATTGTTCTATTGTTAAGATATCTTCTTTGTTGTAAATCTCTAGGACATTGGTAAACCAAGGGAGACTCCTGTCTTGCAGGACTGTGATCTCTGCAAGTTAACTATTTGTTTTTCCTTTAGGGCAGCCAAGGTTGGCTGAGGAATGTCACACATACTACCAAGGGGAGGGGAGCAGGTGGAGATGGGGTGCAAGGTGCCAGCCTCCACTTTGCCAAGATGACTGTACTTACGTCAGGGCTAGACTCGAGGTGGGTACAGCCTTGTTTTTCTTGGCCTCCACACTCTGATTACATGAATGTGTTCCCTTTGTGAAAATACACTGTGCTACGTGTATTAGGATAGCCATCCTTTCCATTATGTATGTTAAACTTCAGTAAAAGTGGTGTGTGGGCGGGGGGAAACTAAAAAAGCAGTACACATATGTCAGGAATCCACTTTATTTTTTTAAAAAATCAAGTGCTGCGATGAACACAGGAGTGCTAATATTTAATTTCATTCACTATTTCATGAATGATTTAAGCTCATTGCTAGAAATTATTTGTGGAAATTAGGAAAACTCAGAGAACTTAAAACTATTCTATATTTGAGTATTTAGCATAAGCAAGACAAGACACTGAGAAAGGAGGAGGAAATCAGAGAGTGGGTAGAAAGAAATACCCACATAAGAAAGAAGCATTTCTACCTTCCAGTTCTTTAGAAGTTGTTTAGAACTAATTTAGTGCCACATTCAAGAGTGATACCAACATAACTTTCTATCTTGGAGGAAAGGAGAGAAATACAGAATTTCATTTTTGTGGTCATGGGTATATATTCCCATGTGTGTCCTTATACATGCTTAAACATTTTTTCTTCATTCGTTTGCTTCCTTCTTTGTTCCTTCCTTCCCTTTTCCCCTTCTTTCCCTCCTTTCTCTCTCCTCCCTGCCTTCTTTCCTTCTTTTTTCTTTTCTGTGATTATACAAATCCAGCAACACCATAGTTGAGTGCCAACTTACCTTGTTCAAAGGAACATTGTTATCTTTTATCTATCAGCCTCATTTCCCACAGGTCAAGGCAACCTTATTTTCACTGTTGTTTGTTGTCCATTAAGTGTTTGTTGTCAGCTTGTCTGTCATCCTGGATTCTGATCATCTCCATTGTATTAGTGACACCAGTTACATGGCAGCATCTCTTATTATAAATGTCAGCCTTCAGAGGATAGTCAACACCAAGCTTCCCAAGCACGTTGGTGCCCCCACTCACCACTCTATTTCTTGAAGACTTAATAAAGAGAGTGTCTGTTAAATCCTTGATACTATACATGTAGTTCTCACACCAGCAGCTCAATCTCCTGTCCCAACTCAGATACATAGAATTAGAATTTACATTTTAACAAAATCCCCCAGAACTTTGGATGCACCAGGCATTCCCTGGGGAACATGTTTAATTGGTAGGTTCTCATGTCTTATATGCATTTAAAAACATCATTAAAAACAGTGTCACCTTCTTGAACTTCTTGCCTTCTTCCATACTTCCTTGCTAAAGTGTTGGTACTTCCACCTTATTGACTATAAAATTGTCATTTTCAAGTTTAAAAGAACTCTTCTAGGAAACATTAAAAGCAGCTCTAGTTCTTGACATAAATTCTAAATCCAAATTTTGACTTCAGTGGTTTCAATAAATGTTCCCCCATCCATGATCCAACCCTCCCCACAATACCCCTGATACTATATCTTGGTTCATTCTGTAGACATAAGTCAGGTCCTATAAGTCCTTTAGTAGCGGGCAATTTCTATCTAGCAACAAAGTTCATATTTCCTTGCTTAGGTTGTATTAACACTGACTCTGGTTTTGGTTCTAGAGGCAATGGGAGATATTGAAAGAAGAACTTGAGGAAGGCAGACATTATTTTGAGAAGCACCTACTCCAGATATAGGACTGCTGGATAAAATACAGGCAACCCAGTTAAATTTGAAATTTAGATTAAAAACCAAATTTGTTTTAGTCTAAGTGTGCTCTAAATATTGCATGGGCCATACTCAGACTAAAAGCATTTGTTGTTTATCTGAAATTCAAATTTAACTAGGTATCCCATTTGATTTTATTTTAAGTAAACTTTAATTTTAGAATAGTTCTAGATTTAGAGAAAAATTGCAAAGATAACATGAAGTTTCCATAAGCTTTATTCAGTTACCCTTATTATCATCTTATATTAGTATAGTGCATTTATTAAAATCAATGAATTAATATTGAGACATCATTATTAACTGAAGTCATACTTTATTCATACTTTATTAGTTTTTTATTATTATTTATTATTATTTATTATTATTAGTCATACTTTATTAGTTTTTGCCAAAAATCCTTTTTATGATCCAGCATACCATTCAGGATACTATATTACATTTAACTGTTTTATCTTTTTAGGCCCTCTTTAGCTGTGACAGTTTCTCAGACTTCCCTTGTACTGGTTAGGTATTTTGTAAACTGTCTCAGTTGGGATTTATCAAATGTTGTTATCTGGTTAAGCTGGGGTTATGTGTTTTTAGGAGGAAGACCACAGGGTCAAAGGGCTGTTTTCATCACATCATCTCAAAAGTAATACTGTATCAACATGGCTCAACTTTGAACCTTATTTTTTGCGGGGTATATTTGGAGTCACTGCTTCCTGAAAACACCAAAAAAAAAAAAAAAAAAAAAAAGGCACTTAGATCTCATCCTATTAGAACCAAAATACCTCATTCATCTCAGTCTGGCCCAGAACTTTAAATCTAGTAGGTACATGTGGTCTGTTTGGGAAATGGATCATCAGTGAACTATCTCTGAATCATACTATAGAAAGTAGACATCTGAGAATACATTATTTATTCAGCTAATACTCATTAATGTTTCATTCAATAGAAATACAGAAAAAGTGAATTTTCTATGAACTTTCTATTCATGAATTTATCTAAGTGTTATGACAATTTTTTTCTTTCTTTTTTTCATAGCTGAGGAATGAAGAAGGAACAGGTGGCTCTGAATATTGGCTGGCAGATTTTCCAAGTAATATCAAGCAATAAACACCTATAAAATCATGATTATAGGGAATATCCATAGTGAGTTTCCCAGACCAAGTAAAATCTACCTTGTGCAGCTTGCAGTCAAGGTCAGAGCCTAACTGGGTCTCTTTGGGAAATTACTGGGTCTGGGGAGATACCTTGAATACCTTTTGCCATTTTGCCATCCAGTGAGTGCAACTATATCCTTTATCAGTTTAGCAAATAAGTATTTTCAAAGATATCATTATTATCCAAGGGCACAAAATCCATAATATTTTATGTGTATAATTTGCCAATCATTTAGAAGACATGGTATTTTTTACTCTGAGAAAATGGTATCTTCTCTCAGTTTGCCACAACTTTTCAGAGACTTTCATGTGTTTTCCTTATGTTTTTGTGATCTCTAACTTTCTGCTGTTGTCATCATTAAGACACTCTTGTGCCCACTGTTCAAAGAGGAATTACTTTTTTTTTAAACTCAAAGTATTTAAAACAATTTTGTTAAAACCCTACAACATGCTAGTCACAATGTGGGCTCTTGGATAACAAAAATAAGAAGGAATAAACAGTAACATTTACAAAAATGTGAAAAATGGTATACCTCAGGAATGATAAGAAGTTTAATTAATGGGAACGTAATGTACAAAGTTGGAAAGGTAAAAGATAAAACTGTAAACTTAATATCAGGTTAGATCGTAAAAGGCCTTGTTCATATACTAAATGTCATGAACTTTATTTTAAGCACCAGTGTGCTAAGATTGAATTCGAGCATTTTTTGAAGACTTTGCTGGTGGCTGTATGAAGAAGAAAGAAAGAAAAGGTAAATGGCCTACCCTGGGATAGAGGAAAATCTACTTGAGAAGGCAAGACTTAAGAACATGGGGTAAGGAATAATTCAAAATGGAGTATGGTCAAGTGGAGAACCCTGGTCTAGAAAATATATGATCCATAACCATCAGTATTCCTTTAATCCATTTCCTCATTCCACCAGGTTATCTTGTTGAAACATCAATCCAATCCAGTCATTTCAATCTCCGTTTTCCATGCCCCTGAAAGTCTTCAAAGATTTTCTAGTGCTTATAAAAAATGAAATTTCCTTAAAAAGTCTGAAACATCTCTAGCCCAAATTTTTTTTTAATATTTTATTTATTTATTTGACAGAGAGAGAGATCACAAGTAGGCAGAGCAGCAGGCAGAGAGAGAGGGGGAAGCAGGCTCCCTGCGGAGCAGAGAGCCCGATGTGGGGCTCTATCCCAGGACCCCAAGACCATGACCTGAGCCGAAGGCAGCGGCTTAGCACACTGAGCCACCCAGGCGCCCCTCTAGCCCAAATTTATAATCGGATTTCCTCTTCCTTTACATTTCAACCATACTGGCTATTGTAGTTCTGCTGCAGCAGAATTTACTCTCGATATAAGGCTGCACAATCTGCTCCTTATGTCTGGACTGCCCTTCCCATCCTGACCCCCTTTCCCCTAATTCCAAGCTTTTCACCTCAAGAAGTATACTCAGGAAAGCTTTCATTGGCCTCGCTAACTTGTACAAATCTCCATTTTTCAGTTTTATACTGCATTAGTCAGGGTTCTGCAGAGACACGAAACCAGTAGGATGCAGAGAGATATATAGAAAGAGCTTTACTGTGAGGGACTGACTCACATAATTATGGAGGTTGAGGAGTCCCATGATTTGCTGTCTACAAATTGGAGGCCAAGGAAAGCCAGTGGAATAATTCCAGTCCAAACCCAAAGGCCTCGAAACTAGGTGCATCTATGTCTCTGAGGGTAGAAGAAGATGAATGTTTGCCCCTCCTTAACTTTTTGTTCCATTTAGGCCCTCAGTGAATTAGAGGATACCCACCACACTGGTGAGGGTGATCTTTTTCTCAGTCTACTCACTAAAATTCTAATCTCTTCTGGAAATACCTTCGTAGACACACCCAAATGTTTATGTTTTACCGACTATCTGTGCATCTTGTAGCCCAGGAAAGTTGATACATAAGATTAACCAGCATATTTGTTTCCTAGCTCTCAAGGATCAATACCCTTTAAGCTATTCATTCTTTCTTCTACCATCCATTGTTTTTCTTTCTCATTTTTTAAGTTCACATGAAAAAGTGTATTTTCTCAATTAAAAAAAACTAATAAACCTCTCTTAGGCTTATATTATCTTACAATAAGATGTCCACTTTTCAACTTGCTTTTACAGAAAAATTTCTCAGAACAGTTTTCTACCCATTGTCTGTAGTTTTCTTCTTCTCATTCTTTATTGAATCCACTTCAGCCAGGATGTAACCCTGAACACTTATAAAATGGCTCTCATTAAGGCAACCACTGACAGATACATTCCTAAACACATGGACAAAACTCGGTGATCATCTGTACTTGATGTGTCACCAGCAGTTGGGATGTGGTGCCCATTCTTTCCTCCATGACAGCTTCTTCACTTGATTTTCAGAGGACTACACTTGGATAGTTTTTTGTTTCATTGGAGGCAGTCTCCTCAGTCTTGTTTGCTGGCTCCTCTTCCTCTCTCTGAACTAATGTGGAACTACCCGAGGACTTGGACTTTAAACCTCTCCTGAATTCCATCTATATTCCCTCCCCTGGCGATTTCATCAAAACCCATTCCCTAAATACTACCTATATGCTTAACACTCCCAAGTTTTATACTCCAAGTCCAAAACGGACCCCTGAATTCTTAGATGTGTATCTAATTCAAAATTCAATATATTTACTTGTATTTCTAATAGAAATCTCAAACTGAAAACTGAGTTTCTGATCTCTCAATTCATAATCTTCTCTTCTAGCTACCCTATGACCCTAGCAATTGCACTACTAGGTATTTGCCCCAAAGATACAAATGTAGTGATCCAAAGGAGCACCTGCACCCCAATGTTTATAGCAGCAATGTCCACAATAGCCAAACTATGGAAAGACCCACTAACAGATGAATGGATAACACAACACTGGAATACTACTCATCCATCAAAAAATTGAAATCTTGTCATTTGCAAGGACATGGATAGAACAAGAGGCTATTATGCTAAAGGAAATAAGTCAATCAGAGAAAGACAATTATCACATATAATCACACTCATGTGGAATTTAAGAAACAAAACAGAGGAACGTAAGGGAAAGGAAGAGAGGGAAAAATAAAACAAGATAAAATCAGAGAGGGAGACAAACCATAAGAGACTCTTAATCATAGGAAACAAACTGAGAGTTGCTGAAGGGGAGGAGGTGGGGATGGGGGTGATGGGCATTAAGGAGGGCATTTGATGGAATGAGCACTAGATGTTATATGCAACTGATAAATCACTGAACTCTACCTTTGAAACTAATAATACACTACATGTAATTAATTGAATTTAAGTTAAACTTAAAAATAAAAGTGACCTTCTCTTCTTCCAGTCTTCCCTATTAACTATAGAATAGTACAGAATAGTCCCCTCAGTTACATGGTCCTCAGACTTTGAGGACATACAGAACTCTTGTCTCTTATACTCTTATACTGTTATGCCACACCTTCACTCAATTAGCAGAGTCGGCTAACATTACTCTTAAAAAAACTTCCAGAATCTAACCAATTCAAGTCATGCCCCTTGTTATCACTTTGGACAAACCCACCATCATCTTCTTGTTCAAATTGTTGTTATTGCTTTCTAACTGATCTCTATGTTTAATTCTTTGCCCTATTTAGTCTTCTGGACAAAACAGATCCTATTAAAAGTAAGATGAACTTATGTTTGTAGAGAAAGTCCTTCAATGGTGTCTCATCCCTCTCAGAGTAAAGATGAAGTTTTTAATCACCTGTGAGGCCCTACACAATTTGGCCCTCCTCTGACTCTTTGATCTGATTTCTTGATTTTTCTTGTTCTCTGATTCTGCTTCAGTCACACTGTTCATCTTGCTGTGAATTTTTTTTTTCTTTTTAAACTAGGCACTCTCTCAGTGTGGGAGTTCTTGGCACAAACAAAATAAAGTGCCAGGAACCAGTTAATTAACTGAGAGAAGGGCTTCTATTCTGGTTGGTATCTGAATTGTTAAGGGTTTGGGAAGGGGTGCCTATAAGCCTGTGCTTAAAGTATTCCAATTTAAAAGAAGGCAGGTTAACGGGCACGAAAATTCCCATTAGCCATTCCACTGCCTTGCTGATGCATCCTCAGAATGAGGATAAGATCCCTTAAGCTGACTGATCTGAAATTGATGATTTACCAATATCTGTGCTTAAGAATGATGCAGGGACTGGGAAGAGCTGGTAGGTAGAAGTTGCTGTATTGTATTTGGGAAAATACTGATCCCGTACCTTGCTCCAATCTTATAGAAAATGTCTAGGTGGTGGAGCTAATGAATCAGTGTTTTCATGAAGTTAGACATTATTATGTAATTTTTAGGCTTATCAAGGTACATTCCTAGCTGCAAAAAATTTCCCTAGTGATCTTTAAAAAAAAAATGCTAATAGGCTTAGCCCAGAAATATGCTTTAATAGGCAGCAGGGATGAGAATCCATGGTCAAACAGCTAGAGATCAGTATTTGTTGAATGAATAAAATGAGTGAATGATTAAAATGTGAATTATTATATACTTGACAATTCAGATAAGTTCTTATTCTCCCTTTTACTGTTTTTAGCGCCTCACTGTGAAGGAAAGATTAAAAAATAAATTCCTCACTTCTGCATCATGGTTAGGACAGTTCTCATTATCTCATGCCTGAAGTTTCTGCCCTTGTTTTGCCTTCCTCCATACTAAAGCCAGAGCTACCTAGAAAGAATCCAGTCAATCCTATTATGTGCATATATAAAAACTTGTAAGTGGCTGTAAGTGACAGAAACTCAACACAAACCAATTTAAAGGGGAAAAAAATCATCTATCAGCTAACTAAACAGGACAGAGTTGAATCTAGGATTCCATTGGATTCTACCCATTTCTATTTTTTAGCCTAATTTTTCCCTTCGGCTTAATTCACCATCACACTTGGCAGGCACAACATATCTCTGCCTAACATAGTGTCATCCACAGCAGTTCAAAGAGACTCACAAGGGGAACTTACTTCCTCTCCATATGGTTTGGGCTTCTCTTGGCCTGGCAACTAGTCTCCAGGGGGAAACCGTGAAAGCTGCCTGTCCTCTGAAGGCTTCCAACAACACTTCTGCATTCTCTTCCTCAAGGACACACACAAGGCCAAGTCAGATTCATAGGTGGGGGAAATAAATTCTCTTCTTCATATGAAGAGTATGTGAGGATTGATATGCACATTTAAGAGGCAGTGGCGGTGCGATGGGGGAGCTATATAGGATATAGGATATATAGGATACCACCTACTGCAGCGTAAGTCCAGTTGAATTATTTCCATTGTCTAGTGGATTGTCACAACATCTGAATGACCCCAGGTAAACTTCATAATTTTCTTGTCTCAATACAAGAAGAGATTTCCTGGTAATATGCGTTACAGAATTTTTGGGAAGCCAAGTAGGCCTTCTATGGAAAATGGAAAAAGAAAAAAGAATTTTCTCTAGACAAATGAATTTGTGAAGGATTAAGCTAGCAAACAAATGTTCTCATTGCAGGGATTCTTAGAGTTTGTAATAAGCTGATGTACATTGTAAACCTCTCAAGTGACAGGTGTCAAGAAGTTGGGGGGGGAGTTTACATATATGACTTGAAATTCTTTATATGGAGGAATTTCTAGGACAGATATCCCATAAGATAAGTTTCAGAAAACTCTGCCTCAGCATTTTTTATATACTTCTAACAGTTCATTTGTCATGCTTTATTGTTATTATTGGATGGCTAATTCATACATTACATTATGAGCTCTTTAATCTTGGGAATTTTGTTGTCCTTTTATTTTAACTCCAGCACTCCCAGGGGCTAGCACATCATAGACATTTATAAAACATTTCAGGAAGAAGAGATTTTTAAAAAGAGAAAGGAAGGCAGAGAGGGAAAATAAAGCTTTAAAACTTTCCATTTTGTAAGCCCAGCCTTGATATGTGTGATCTGGTCATTTATGTCATGCCCAATTCAGCTGTTAGAATTCAGTTCTTCTGTGAAGATTTTTGTGGAAGATTTATCATGATTTCAGATCAGCCAAAACCATGTGGCTCCTGCATATTTCCATTATAATAGGAGGAGGAATGATTCCCTGAATGATGTTCACATCCTAATACCTACAACCTGCAATAGTTAGGATACCTGGCCAAGAGAATTAAGTTTGCATGTGGAATTAATTGCTATTCTATGGATGGGCCCAGTGTAATCACATGAGTCCTAAAAGTGGAAGAAGGAAGCAGAAAAGAGAACCAGGGCAATGGAGTGTGAGAAGAACTCAGCCAGATGTTGCTGGCTTTGAAGATGGAGGAAGGAGGCAATGAGTCAAGGAATGGGGTGATTTCTAGAAGTTAAAAAAGACATGGAAATGGATTTTCCCCGTAGATCCTCCAGGAGGAACACAGCTCTACTGATACTTTAATGTAAACCTGAGACCCATTTTGGATTTCTGACCTCCAGAACTGTAAGATAATAATTATCTGTGTTGCTTTAAGCTACTAAGTTTGTAGCAATTCGTTACAGCAGCCATGGATGATTGCCATATTTTCTGGTTGACTAATAAATAAAAAGAAATTATATAGAAGCAAGAATAGTGCAGCCCTGGCTGCACTTAATTTATTTTAATAGATTTAGTTTTAATTACCTCGATGCCACTCTGTAGTATGTTAGTAAATACACCATGGTCCATTTTGTAAAATTGACTAATCTATATTAATAGACGCTCTCAGTATGGTGTTTGGTCCCAGGCTAATTCCACTATAGCAAAGTATGTATGAGTATTTGTAGAATATGGAAACGGTTATTCTGTAGGTTATATAGTTTTGAGAAACATTGTATTTTGAGGACAATTTGCAGTTTACAGAGGCAAAACAGACATTTTGTAAGGGGAAAAACAACACAAGCATTTCAAAAGAAGAGAATTTTAATAAAATACAAATAATTTACCCAAAGGATGTGCAGTTATTTAAACTCCCTTTCCTCAAGTAGCCAGTAAGGATCTCCTCTGTATCTGTTTGGTCAGGTAGTAGGGATACACTGGTAAATTAAACCATGGACACTTAAGGATCATATCTTTCATTGGAGGAAACTGACAAATACAAATTTGAGATTGAATCAGTGTTGAGTAATGCTGTATTGATATGTACAAAATACTTGGAAATTCAGATTGAGAGTTTATCCAAATTAAACAAACAAAAGACAACTTTATGAAGCCGATAATATTGCACTGTGCCTTTAAGATACTCAAAAGAACAAGTTGGAAAAATAGATTCCAGGAAAGAGTGAAGACACATTTAAAAGCCTTTATATCTCAAAAAATGAATTTGGTTTATAATGAAAAGTAATCTATGGCACTGGGATAAAGACTGTGCTTGGCGGATGGGGGCTTGTTGGAAAGGGAGGAGTATATTGAAAACTTTTCCTAGAAAAACATGCAGGGACAAAGAATATGAGGTTCTTCATAAACATACCAAGAATGTTGGATTTCATCCTGAAGCATGGTGGAAACTACTAAAGATGTTGTTGTTGTTTTGTTGTTTTGCTGTTTTTTTTTTTTTTAAAGATTTTATTTTTATTTATTTGACAGAGAGAGATCACAAGCAGGCAGAGAGGCAGGCAGAGAGAGAGGAGGAAGCAGGCTTCCTGCTGAGCAGAGAGCCCGATGCGGGGCTCGATCCCAGGACCCTGAGATCATGACCTGAGCCGAAGGCAGCAGCTTAATCCACTGAGCCACCCAGGCGCCCCTGTTTTGCTGTTTTTTTAAGCAAACCTACAACACTACAAATTTGCTTCAGAGAAATCTAAAGACTTGAGGACAATGTATCCGTGAGATGTTATTCAAGTGAATCAGAACATGACAAAAACTGAAACCTGGAAGGTAGTGGTTAGAATAATCTGGAAATTAGGGAATTGGGAGACACCTAAGGGGTAGATTCTGTGGGATTTGTTGATTGAGGAGTGGAATAGATATCAACTCTACTGGTTATAGTGTAAGCACCTAGTGAAAGTTCAGATGTCGGTGACTCATGATGGTTCAACTTACAATTTTTCAATTTTACAATGGTGCGAAAGTGATACATATCCAGTAAAAACCAAAATTTTGCATTTTGATCTTTTCCTGTTCTGACAATATGCAGTAGGATGCTCTCTCATGGTACCAGGCAGGAGAGCAGCCACAGCTCCCTGTCAGCCACTCCATCATGAGGGTCAATGACCAATACACTCACAACCGTTCTGTGCCCCGCCAACCATTCTGTTTTTCACATTCATTATAGGATTCAGTTAATTACATGAAATATTTAATACTCGTGATCTGGGATGGAGCCCTGTGTTGGGCTCCCTGATCCGCGAGGAATCTGTGTCTCCCTCTGCTTCCTCTCTGCCGCTCATGAGCTCTCTCTGTCAAATAAATAAATAAAATATTTTTTTTAAAAAGATAAGGAAATGTAGTCTCACCTCTCTGAAATAGGGGTAAGAACTTTGAACGAGCTTGATATAGTGAGTCACATAAATGATTCCCAAACATTTTATATCTCCTTTCTACTCTGCTTTTATTGTCTTTTTGCCTATATTCAGAACGCTGGCTTCAACTAATGTTTTTATATGACAAGGCTTATTAAAAATGTGTCTCAGTGATTGTTTTGAATATCTCACTAGGTTTACTTTACTTTTTTGTTTCACTAGATTTAGATGATAAAAATGAAGGGTATTCTCAATTTCATTCCTTTTCAGAAAAGAAAAATAAGGGATTATAATTAAAAGTAAGAGTTCCCTGAATATATGCCTTCTAAAGTTGAAATATTATAAAATTAACAATAGAATTTTGATATTATGCTGCATTCTATTCTCTCACAATTTGCTCAAAGGCTCCAAAGTTACTTTTGTGGGAATAATTTCAATGTTTCCCTGTTTGCAAGCTTTATTGTTAATAATTACAATTCATTAAATCTTAGAAATCTGAAAGTTTCTATTTTTTTTCCATTTCTTGAATAATTTGAGTAAAGATTTTCAGTTGATTTCTAATAGAATGCAACCAAGACTTAAAGATACTGTTTTCAAGACAAATCCAGTAATACTCTAGAAATGCTTAAGTTGAATTTTCAAAGTAATTCTTGAAATCTTAAAACATTGCTAAAATCCAGCTAATGATGGGTAGAAAAAAGAAAGCACAAACTCATACCGAAATGTTTTTTATTGCAACATAAACTTAATTATAAACACACACAAATTAAGTTGTTTTAATCTCTGTACATCAGGTAGTTATATATTTTGGCTAATTTATTTCAATACAGTCATTAACTTGTGTACCACAAGAAATTCCAAGTATGCTTCTGGTCAGTGGTTTTGTGTTTTGTTTTTTCAGTAAGACCATTCCTTTTACTACAATACTGTATTCTAACAAATTAGTTTTTCATATTTTTTATTCCTCCAAAAACTAAATATTTTATCTCTAATATTGAGTATCTTAATAGCATTCACACTGCTGTTATATATTTCAAGAAAATGAATTTGTACAACTTTCCTTTAATTCTCTGAAATAGATGATAAAATCGATCCATTACTGGAATTAACTGATTTTCTCCTGACACATCTGTGACATTGATATACTACCTGCCTCATTTAACTGTGAAGTTCTTCTGCTAATGGGATCAACAGTGTCATCTCTTCCTTCATGTTTCTTATCTGCTTAAGAAAACTTGAATTCAGTTAGGAAGAGTCAGTAGATCTAAATGAAAAGTCAGGTATTTTTAAAAAGATTTTATTTGTTTATTTGAGATAGAACGAGAGTGGGAGAGAGACAGAGTACAAGCTTAGGGAGCAGCAGACAGAAGAAAAAGCAGACTCCCCCCCAAGCAGGGAACCCAATGTGGGCCTCAATTCCAGGACTCTGCAATTATGACCTGAGGCAAAGGCAGGCACTTAACCAACTGAGCCACTCGGATGCCCCTGAAAAGTCGTATTTTATGATATGTTACATTAATGTGCCTTCTGAAGCTGGACGTGTCTGTCATTTGTGGTTCCCTTTAAATGAATAACATTTTTAAATAAATACTGATGCTTCTTCCACAGATTCATATTCTCTAGCTTTCCTTTCCTGATAGTAGATGGTAAGTAATATCAAACCAATATTATATTCAAGTTAAACACTTACCAACTTTTTGAGAAATAGAAATTCTGAAAGTAATCTTTTAGTTGTCTAGATTGTAACTGCCAGAAAGGTTTATTTCAATAATGAAATAAAATACAATACCACCAAACAACAGATTAGATGAGTATCTATAGATTTACAACATTCAATAAGTATCAAAACCACTTAGCAGGAATATTGACTATTCACAGTTATTTATAAAACCAGGCAGTTAATGTTTCTTTTACATTTCTCAAATACACACCAACCTACAATTTCATATTGACTTGACTAACTGAAGGTCTCATGGGTTCCATCAAAGGTCGTGGCACAGTCTGTAATAAATGGCTAGTATTCGGGGCGCCTGGGTGGCTCAGTGGGTTAAGCCGCTGCCTTCGGCTCAGGTCATGATCTCAGGGTCCTGGGATCGAGGCCCGCATCGGGCTCTCTGCTCAGCAGGGAGCCTGCTTCCCTCTCTCTCTTTCTCTGCCTGCCTCTCCATCTGCTTGTGATCTCTCTCTGTCAAATAAATAAATAAAATCTTTAAAAAAATAAAAAAAAATAAATGGCTAGTATTCCAAGTGACCAGCAGGGGGCAGCTGATCAAAGACTTCTCCCACTCCCATTCTAGACCTGCAAAATAGAACTCTTAAGTGTCCTATCACAATCATTTTACCTTATCAGAAAATATGAATTCTGCTTTTGAAAGGGAGATGCTATATTATCTGGGAAAGGAGAGTGAAAAAAGACATAATCTGATAGCCATGTGTTAAAGTTAGGACTGTGCTCAGTGCACATGAGTTTCATCCATTATTGTACAAGATCATGGCAGGCGCTGACAGTAAAATTTTAATGCAACTATTATTAATAATGTATTACTGAAAAATGAAAAACCTAAGACAAATGTCGAACTTAATAGGACTTGAAACAATAGGTATATATTTCAGACAAACTTGGATATATGTTCACCTATATCTCATATTTGCTGTGATTATGAATTCAGATTATGTAAAATATATTGTAAAGGTTAAAAAAAACGTTTTTAAAGTCACAAAGCACTAAACCTCACATTTATGTTGACAATGTCTACTTTTGCTATTTCTACTGTGCTAACATAGTTCAGATTTCAAACTTCCAGTTCAGTCTGAAGCAGGTGTAATGGCAAGAGCATGTCAATGAGTGTTATGGAATGGAATCAAAGTCTGCCTCTGCCAACCTCTAGCTCTGTGACTGTTGTCACAGAGACTGTTACCCGGAAATGCAGTATATTACAATGTGGATATAATAATGCCTCCATTAAAGGGTTTTTATAAGCATTACATTAGTGAATGTAACAAAATTCTAATATTGTTATATTAGTTTAATAAGTTTCCCTCTGTATGCCCCTCTTCCTTCACTTCCCTTTATGTCAAGACTGTGATACTACCCATCCAGCCACATTAGGAAGACTAATCAGAGGTAGTGGCTATCTATGTAAAATCTCCCTTCTCTGATTTTCACTGGAATGGGAGCCCATTGAAGTGCTGGCAAATGTATTTATAATCATCAGTACTAAACCTAATAATGGAATTGAGGAAGAAATGAAATTGTTTAAAGGCCTAATGATCCATTTTAGATTCTGGGACTCACAGCAATCTCTATCTTGGCATGAAGAGTCAGAAGGCCAGATTAGGGAAGGAAAATAGTATGTGTCTGAATATCATACTGTGATCCTTTGAAGAAAGTAGCAATCAAGAAAGAGCAAAATAACAGTTCCTTTATGTTTCTGTAGAGGTTGACTTTTGTTGAATCTAAATGACCTTCTAACATATACAAAAAGTGAATTACCAGGTATAGAAATATTCTGTAAAAATCATTAAATAAAATAACTTGGATGAAAAAACAAGAATTATAAATATGTCATTCATATAAGAGGAACCCTGAAATGCCATTGAGTATATGAAAATTTTCTCAACCTCACTGATCTAGGCTTTGCAAACATGAGGCAAACAAAAATGAAATACACAAATATGACACACCATTTCACACCCATCAGAGAAGTAAAAATAAAGTTTAACAGTAGCAAGTGTTGGCAAAGATGTGGGAAAATGGAATCACAAAGTGATGTTAACACTTTGGAAAGCGATTTGACAATGCTTAGTAAAATTGATAATGTGCAAACCCTGTGAGTAGCAGTTGTATTTCACGGTTTATATCCCATAGAAATTCTCTAACGTGTATAATAGAATATCTGTAGAAGAATATTTATGGCATCATTGTTAATAATAGCAGAATACTAGAACAGACCAAAATCTATACTGAAAGAATGAAAAAATGAAATGTGGTACTTCGCACAATTCAATACTTGACATCAATTAAAAGGAATGAATTAGACTTTATAACATATGTTGTCTCAAAAACAAGTTTTGAGAAAATAGCAGTTTGAAGAATGATAAATAAAATAAGTGTATTTGCAAATTTAAAACCATGTATAATCCTATAAATGAACTCATATAAATGGGTGTTGCCTATCTATTTACCTGTCTATATCCATCAGGAATCTTTATGCATCCATGACTCTATCCATCTATCAGTCCATAGATATATATCCATCTATATTTTTCAACAGACTAGAACAATAACCATTACATTTATAAACATAGTTACCCAGGGATGAAAGAGTCGTTGCCTGGAATGGAACGAAACTATAGATAAAGCAAAACATACTTTAACTTTATTCATAATATATAGCTTCTTACAATTAGAAAAACAGACAAAGCAAATTTCACAAAATATAACTAGTGTCTATTTTAGGAGGTGTGTACAATTATAAGTTACACCATTCTTCTTTTTATTTTAATCTTCTGTTTTGTTGTCTAAAAATAATGCTCCAAATGAAAGATATTAATATGTGGAATGCTGGATTTTTAGCCCTTGAAATCTGAATATATTTTTATGGACTAGAGAAGGCAAATATGGTCAGCTGTGTCCATCATCTGTAATGTGCTAATGGTACAATGCATAAGGGAATGGAATCTACACAAATCTTGTCCTGTTAATTCTGTCTGCAGGGAGAAAAGTGACTCTAAGAAATAAAGTAATTATAACAGATCAGAGGTCGAGGAGAACTCAAGAAAACAACCTGACAGGATGATCCTGTCATTTGAGTGATGAAGAAACTGAGGTGAAGACAGCAGAAGCAACTTGGCAAAAATTACATCTTCTCCTCGTTGGCAGTCAGTTCTCTGGACGTCTAGGTGAGTACACCACACACAGAGTTATATATGCTCCTGGGAACTCAAATCACTTGCTCCTATTCCAATGACTTTTGCTTCTGGGCAAAAGCAATGAAGTCAGTATCAATACTAATTAGCCATTCCTATATTCTGCCCAGACCCAAATAGCAGGTGTGGGGACATCTGCAGGGACCTACCTCAAGGTCTGGGCTTCCATCTATCAGCTGCCAGGGCAGCTCCTGGGAACCCCCTCCTCCCCAACCTCCAACCCCCCAGTCTCCACATCCCCATGCCAGCTGTGTCTCCTGTGGCTTTGGCTTTACTCTCATTGATTTTGGGAAAGCGCAAAGGGCAAAGTTTCTTTCTGAGAGATGCAATTTTGCAGGGCTTAGGGAGACTTGAAATGGGCTTATTAATAAAGGCTGGAATTAATTAAGAGAAGGTCAAGGGGGTTTCAAACACCTCTTGCTCTGGAAGGACAACATGGCACCAAATGAGTGACTGTTATTGATTAAGCATTTTGATTGCCTGCTTGGATAGTCAGTCAATACTAAAGAGTCAGATTCTTCAAAATATTAAACAGATGAAGACAAGGGTTTTATCTTGGGGCCTGAATTCCTAATGTTTCAGTAAAAAGTCCGGAAGAAAGCTCTTTGCATCCAGGTGAATTGCAGGAGAGTAAGGGTGAAGGCGGAGTGATGGATTCTTGAGCTACTGGAAGAGCAATAGTTGCCTCCTGGGGCTCAAGTAATTCACTCTGGAAACATGTGTCCTGAGGCTTGTGGTAGGAGTACATCAGAGGTAATGGGTATTTTTTTAGCATCAGAATGTGAGGGATATTTTTCTTTCAATTAAGGATAGGAAAGCAGCCCCTCATTGAAGAATCTATGTCCAATGCTAAATAAGGTAGTAACAATTTATTGTTTTCATTTTATAATCGAAAATAGCCTAACAATCCTAAAAATAGGACTTCTAAGTTCTAAAAGAGAGGCTACATCAGGGCTAAAGGACCATTTCTACTTCTGGAGGTAAGAGCTTGCCTTTATATGGTGCTTAGTTGGGACCAGGCAATGTTGACTCATTTGTTTCTGGCAATAAACCTCTGAGGTAGGTATTCACGTTATCTTCATTTTATAGATGAGAAAACAGTCATGTAAAGATTATTTTGCTTAATGTCACTCAGCTGTCCATAACAGAGCTATAGTTTGAATTGAGGAAGTCGGTATTCCTAACCCCTCAACTAGTGGTTTTTTAAAATTTTAACTCACATTAGAATCACCCAGATGGCTTGTTAAAACACAAAATATTGGACTCCATTCCCACACTCAATAGGTCTGGGTGGGACCCAAGAATTGAATTTCTAGCAGGATCCAAATTAATGCCAATACTGATGGTGTAAGATTTAGGCTTTGAGCACCATGGCGCTAGACTCTATGTGCCATTTCATCACTCCCTAGGATTCTACAGTATTCACCTGCAAATGGTACATATGTATCACTCTTAAATGGTCAGTTCCTTTCAGGTTTGGGATCATAATTAAATCATCCAAACATAACACTATGGATATTTAAAACCTTCTGATCAGTAGAACACATCAAAAAAAAAAAAGTACACAAGCATCAATTAAAGGGTAAGTGTACCATGTATCTTACCACATTTGAGGTCTAGACATGACACGTGTTGTGGCCAAGGCATGTCATTTGTAAATTGAGTCATGAACATAGGTAGGTGTGATTTCCTGTCGTTCAATGGTAATTACCCTATACTCAAGTATTCGAAGATGGCTCCCAATGTATGTGTTTATACCCTCAGGTTGTTTCCTTTGACTGAAACGCTCCTTCACTTCTCACTGACAAACAGACACCCTGTCTACACTTCAAGGCCCGACTCAGCCTCCATTGAGAACTGTGAAGTTTCTCATGGTTAACAATGACCTGAAATGATAATTGTTCTCCACTAGTTTGTGGCAAAAACTGCTGAACAAGTCAGTAGCTTGAGATCACCAGAATCTTCTTTTTTTTAATCCTTTCCTCTTGGCTGCCATATCAAGATGTCCTTATCTCAATCATTGCATTTTTCCTGTTTACTCGCTTTTCCATGGCCTTGGGTACTGGGTGCCTCCAGTTCAAATACCAGCAAAACATAAAGAATATGTGACTGAGGACTTAACTTTGTTTAACTTTGTCCACTGTGAGGTCCCAGGAAACAGCTACTTCAGCTCATCAAACAACTCTAAATTTCCATGAACTTCTCTAGAAAGTTCAACTAATGATGGGAGGTCTCAATTACCTTTTAAGTTCAAAAACCTTCAAATGTCTGGCAAAATCAAAGCCATTGAAATGCATAGAACCCCCTAATAGAGCTTGCTTTATCCTTGAATCTTCCATGGCCCCATTTTTATGGCCTTACAGAAATACTATCTAGCTTTGGAAGTTAATATCAAAAGAACATGAAGATAACTCCTAAATCTTCTGCAAAAAGAAGGAAGGTTGACAATGTTGCTGTTTGACTCTGATTCAGACAATGGTTAGAGAGCAATGAATCTCTCAAGATTGTAGGGGAGGAAACTTTTCCCTTTTTCCCTTTTAGGTTCTTTGGCTGGTCTAATAATTAAATTGACATAAAACAGCTTAACAGTAATAAAAAAATTTAATTTTGTTCATATGGGTACACCAAAGATACAAGGCTTTCCAATAATCCGGCAGTTGAGGCTTATATACCATCCTGAGCTAAGGAGAAGGGGTAGGGGTCTGGGTCCTCAAAGGGTAGACAATTCATAGGAAGATGGGAGAAGCAAGTGTTCAGTAAAAAATGTTTGCCATGCCATGCAGGTAAGTCTTTCTGGTATAAAAAGTAACTTCGGGTAATAGCTTTCTTCCTGGTACAGGCCTCCCATCTAAATTATTTTGGGCAATTAAGGGAGAAGTAGAAAGTTCTTCTTAAGTCAGTTGGGCATTGATTGTCTTCTCAAAATAATACATATGCCAAAGTAGTACATTCCAGGATGGCATGCCCTGAATCCCCATCAAAATCTACCACTCTCCTTCTTCCTAAGGTGCATATGCTTCTTTGGATCTGATAGAATTTAAGGTTCAAGTCAGAAGGAAATTAGCCACCTCCACATCCCTGGGATGGAAGCCAGGCTTCGTTGTGTAATCTGCAAGTAATTAGGAAACTAGTAATAGACTACCCTGGAATTCAGAGGCAAGAAATTTCATAGAAGGAAGATGTCCTGTTAAGCATCTTCCATGGGCAACCCCAATGTAGGTTTTATAGATTCGGACATCTAAAGCATCAAGGTGTTAAGAGAGCAGAGAAGTGGTAGAGCCAGGATTCCAAGTTAGGCACTTCAGATCCCAGACTCTGCATGCTGTTTCCATTGGAAACCAAACCAAACCAAACAATAGCAAAAGCCCTTACAGCACAAACCATGCAGATTGTTCTGAAACACTGCATTAACTTAGAGGATTACCTAGCCTTTTGAAGATGGCCCTTGTACCTAAATGATTTTTTTGGCAAAATTACAGGACCTCCAGGGACTTCTTTCTCAAACCCTTGCTAATCCATTTAAGAAAAGCCCATCTCTGAATTTCTCTTTCACTTTGGCCTTACAGACATTACTGTGTGACTTCCGTAAGTCTTACACTGTGGCAGGTTTAGAAGGTGGTGAAGTAGTGAAAATAACAGGGCTATGGGGCTACACAGCCCTGTTTCTGTCCTCCACCTGCTCCTCTGAGCAACCTTGCACGACATGCTTCCTCTCTCTGTTCCTTAATCTTCGCTACTGGTGTTGTGATGTTGACACGAGATAATATATATGAAAGTATTTCACAGATTGTTAAAAAAAAAAAAAGTGAATTCTACTTCATAAGTGCAACTGCTATTACTATCCCTAATGGAAAGAGAGAAACCTCTTTCACATTAGGCATTTGGTTTGACGATGTAACTAGAGTATTAACAGAGGGGGAAGTGAGCAACTTCTTTAGGCCAGCTCCCTGAAAGGTGCAATTATGGAGAACAATTAAGCAGAGCTTTTACCCCAGTGGCCAGGGAGCTCTGACTCACAGCTGTTCACCATCTCGGACATGGATTCCGCTGACAGGCTTTGGAGAGAGGAGGATTACCTGACAGAGTCTCTCCCAGGGACCGGGATATCAAAGCTGCAGCTTCTGCAGTAGTGCTAGTAAAACCTTGAGCCACATGCTCTCTCTGGCCTGTACTGAGCTCAGACAGTTGGCTTTATCTGCTTCTCACAAATAATGAGACTCTGCATGTTTTGGGTGCCATTAGCATTCTTAGTGAGCTGAGAAACTCTTAACGCTCCCTTCATGGGATAGACAACGCAGAGAGTTCGGTTCCTAAATACAACTTCTAGGAACTGAGTATCTGTTATGTGCTACACGTGTCATACCACACTTGACTTCTGGAATTTTCTAACTGCTTAAGGGTATAGTGCCAAATTGATTTATTGTTTATGGCTTCCCAGTGTGAAAAACTTGGTGAAAACATAGCCTACCACTAGAGAAACAAAGAGGCACAGATACTCCTTTTTCCCATCCCCTCTATGTACAGTGCAGGCACATGAGCTAGGCTTGGCCACTTGGATATTTCTTTCTGTCACTTTGAAGTGGAGTCAGTGATAACAATGAAATATGTTCAGTACTAGCAGCAAAGATGTACCCAGCATCAGTGGTGCCTCTGGCAACTGGACTGGTGGTGTGTCCTACTATTGGCCATGTTGTTGCTTTGCTGGTATGACCACAGCCACAGTACTAATCCCTTTAGCCTCCTTGACACTCTGCCCATTTTTGACTTTCTAACAACCAAGGAGCTCTCCTTGATTCCTGGCCATTCTTGGCTTTATGACCCATCCAGTATGCTTTCAACAGATTATCTTTCTGCCCATGTAAAGCAGATTTGTTCTCATTATTTACAGCGAAGACTGACACAAATAGAGTGATATCGAAATAAGAATTCCAACTTAAAAACAAAAAAGAAAATAATGTGAAGGGAAATTAAGGGATGTTCCCATGGATATAAGCCTGACAAATGAAATATAAAGGTGCTTTCTCTTCTACTAATTGATTCTGTATTTTCAACAAAAAAATATCTCAGAGGTTTGTAGAATTTATAGAGCAGAAGGAAAAGGTCATCTTGCTCAAATGGCCCATTTTAAGGGAAGGGTGTTCTGCCCTGGAGAGGGTGACAATAGCAAATCTATAGCAAAGCCAACTCTAGAAAATAGGAACCTCCTTTTTCCTAACTGTGTGCTTCTTCCGATGCAAACCTAGCTTCTTGAATCTCAGAGTGAAGACACATTTTAATAGAATGAAATGTTGCTATGGAATGGTACCTTTTTCCCTGATTGTATAAAACTCAGTCTCACTCCAGGATAATGGGATAAACATTGAGATTATAAGTAGAAACAATCTGAAAAATTGGACTTTAGCGTGCAGGCCATAGTGATTCGTGGAGGAAAAGGTGCGTGAATGATCTCTTAATCATGTCATTTCACTTTACATGTATATGGTACCTTACAGATTATTAATAGTAGTACTAGGAGGAACAAAAAATCTACTTGACTGCCTCCATTTCCCTTTTCTGACTCTCCATTACTAGGTTATGAGCCCCTCTTCTCTTCTCCCGCCACCCCATGTACCTAAGAGAACGCACTGCAGTGTGTTGTACTCTTCCAGTAATTGCGGTGCTGAGAGCTCCTGGCCTCCACAGCCCTGCTCCCCTTGTTTCAGAAGCTCCCCCCACCCAAGCCCAGTGATCTCCAAAAAATATTTCACAGCCACAAGATGTGCCTGTGTTAGCTATGTGTTCATGAATGAATAAAGGGTAAGTGAATGTTAGGGGACAGATGGTCAGTCAAGTTGACACATAAATTAATCATCATAGTCATTGACCAGCAAACATGCAAACTTCTGATCATGGTGATAACATCTGGCTGTCTCTCAATCCTGATTCTTTCTCCTTTTATTTATTCCCCTCCAAAGTCCAGGTCTGTTCCCATTGTCCTTGGTATCTAAGATCACACCCTTCATGTTCCAGCCTCCTGCCCCTTCCCAGCTCAGACAATCTTCATTTACCTTTCCCCGGACATAATTAATCCTCTTACTTTCTTTATTAGTCTATTAACAATGTTAGTCTATTGTTAAGATAGGTACTCTGTAGCTTGCTTCCAGTAGAGATTTCCTTTTTGATTTTCAATAGATTTTCTAGGTGTTTTCTCAGAAACACGTGCCTCATGCAAATCAATTCCTTTAACTTCCAAAGCTCTTGTTTCTATAGGGCCTTTGACAGCCTCTATTAAAAATCAAAAACTGAATCTATTTCCATTTGCCTTACTGACAGAGTACTCTAACTTTCCTTGACTTTTATCACAGTGTCTAGTACATAGATAAATATCCAGCAAGTGTTAGCTATTATTATTTTTTTATTATTATTTATTATTATTATTATTTTTATTATTACTAGTATTATGAGGATGTCACAAATATTTAAGAGTAGAGGAAAAACGTAAATTCAGATTTCTTGGTGCTAGAGTCTAGCAGTCATTCAAAGAGAAAGAACTTATTTTAAAAGGATTAATTTGTCAAAGGGATGCTACATGGACAAGAGGAAATAAAGAGTGTGAGAAGCATCTTCATATGGTATCTGACAGGTACGAGATGCTCAGTAAATGTGCAATGAATAGACCAATTTGTGCTGATGGAACAGAAACACTAAAATAATGCCCAGTGCGTGTACTTCTGAAGTATGAGAAGAGTATAAATATTTTAGACTTGTTTAAAGAGAAAAGGCAAATTTCTCTTACAGATTTGCAAAGATGTACACATTAACACACACATGAAAAATGTCCTTATGACAGGCATAGTAGCTCTTGTGCTCAAAAATAGATAAACAAAAAATGAAGACTGGGAGATTAGAACTATTGAAGGATAGGAGAAAAATAATAAGAGACAGGGAAGAGGAAAAGGAGAGACGGTAATGGAAAGAACTAGACAAAGTAATGGGATTAAAGGGCTGCTTAGGAAAGTCTCACAAAAATAAAATCTCAGTTCTGGATATTGGAACTTTCTAAATCTCACCAATGACCTATTCATAGGAGTGTCTTCTCCTCTCTTCTAAACTATAAGCTCCTTAAAGGCAAGCAGTATGTATCTTTGTAGGTTGATCTTTGCCATTTCCTTAATGTGTTGCCTAGATCGTGCACTTTATCAGTCAAGTGAGAAAATGAATATAGGAATTATTGATTAATAAATGAATGCATGAAAAGAAGCAACCAGCTAGAAAATAGAAGGAATCAATTTTTTTAAAAGAACCTATTACCAAGCAGGGATAACTACATGAGTAGGACCAGAGGCCTTTTAGGTGTGATCTGACAGCCTACTGCAAAGTTCTCTAGCTCAAAAAATAACTACTCTACTGCCTATCAAAAAGCATGAAGTTTTCTAATAGAATTCATTGCTTTGGCCTCAAGGGCTTTTCTGCCTTTAAGGGTTGTCTGTTAAATTACAGATATCTCTGGGATATATAAAATGTGAAGCTATTATCAGCTTGAACCTCAGGGGGGATTAGTTGATGGCTGGTTGTTGGGAAGGTATGTGCCTAGGAAGAAAAAGAAGAGAAAAGGAAGGGACGGAGATGGAGATCGCCCGCACATTTAATATGTCAGTTGTTTTACATATACTATCTCCTTTCATCCTACAAACCAAAACAACATCCAAACAAAACAGGGCATAGTAGCTATTATTAATCCATTTTTACAGAGAGGAGTCAAGTTCATAGAGGGTGACTCACCAGCCTGAGATAACTCTGCCAGTAGGGAGCAGAGTTGGAATTCGAATGGAGATTTGTCAGCCTCCTTCCTTTCACTAGGCAGAGTCTACTCCCAAAGGCCAGGAGGAAATTCCAGGTCCTGAAACACAATAATTTTATTTAGTCCTGGAAATACTGTTACATTTCCTAGCTTCCTTTTCAGAAAAACAACCAGCCACTTGTGCTAGTTTCCTAGGGCTGCTGTGTAACAAAATGCCACAAACCCAGTAGCTTCAAAGAACTCATATTTATTGGTTCATTATTATGGAGGCTGGAAGTCTAAAATCAAGGTGTGGGCAGGGTCATGCTCCCTTCTGAGGTCCCCAGGGGAGGACTCTTCCTTGTATCTCCCAGCTTTTAATAGCCCTGAGGACTCCTTGATTTGTGGCAGAATTATTCCAATCTATTCTATCTTCATGTGGTTATCACCTTTCTATGTCTTTTTTTGTCTTCACATGGTGTTCTCTTCCTGGTGTCTCTGTTTTCTCTTCTTACAAGGAAACCAGACAGATTAGATTAGAATCCATCCTATCAAATATGACCTCATTTTAACCAGATTACATCTGCAATGAACTTCTTTCCAAATAAGGTCGAATTCACAGGTGTGGAGGCTAGGACTTGAATGTATCTTCTGGGGTACACAATTCAACCCATAACATTTATTTCACTTGATTTGTCCTGCAATTAAAAAAATATAAGGGTGCCTGGGTGGCTCATTCTGTTAAGTGTCAGACTCTTAACTCAGGTCTTGACAGGGTCCTGAGTTCAAGCCCCATGTTGGGCTCCATGCCCTGCGTAGAGCCCACTTAAAACAAAAACCAAAAAAAAAAACAAACAAACAAAAAAACACCTGATGTGATGAGCCCTGGGTGTTATATGCCACTGATAAATTATTGAATACTACATCTGAAACTACTGAGGTACTCTATGTTGGCTAATTGAATTTAAATAATAATTAAAGAACAAAACAATGTGTATATATCTATATATATAGATATATCTTTTTCACAAAGTGAATCTGTTTCAATGGAAGGTAGAGAAAGAAAGAAACAAAGCAGAAAAAAAAATTGGGGTTTGTTTCTTTAAAGAAGGTAATTTTTTTTTTTTTCCCATGCTGAAGGCAAGGGTCTCTTACATTTGCATTCACTCTAGGAAAAGAACTCCAGAGGGATTAGTGCCTCTAAAAAACTTGACTGTATGAATAAAATCTAGAGCAAAGCCTTCCTGGCCATATTTCCAAGCAAAACAACTCAATATGTTGCCATTTTGGAAATGAAAATGCTTTAAATGAGATTACCTTTGCACTGAATCTGGGTTGCAGCTGCAGGTGATTTATCCTTTCAAATGGCCAACGGATTTGCAAGACCTTCTGGAGTGACTGACTTTCTGTTGCACCTTTGCTGTTTTCTTATTTACGCTAAGCAAAGACTTTAATGATCAGAGCTGGAACAAAAACACTTTCAGTCTTGCAAAAGATAATCTTAAGGAGGACTAAGACTCCTTGAATTTGTTTGTTTGTTTAGCTTCTTTTTTGTTTGTTGTTACACTGGTGGTGCACAGATTTTAGAGTCTCTGACTACCAATCCTGGCAAATCATTTATACCCAGTAGCTTTGGGATGTAAATTAGAGGGAAAAGCAATGGAGGAGTGATTTCCTAAGTAGTCCTTTAGATAATAGTCACAGCAAACAAAAGAGTAGATTCATAACTGTAGGGACTTATCTGTAGGCTCAGCACGCTGTCTCTGCCCTGTACACATTTCCCTGTGAAGGTCTGATTTCTAAGTCTGACATTTGAGAAGATGGTGGAAGGTCTATCTCCTGATCGAATTCACTCTTAGTATTGCTATACAGATCTTCTAGCATTACGTCCTCTTTTGACAGAGTCTTTCTGTGAGAGAATGGCACCTACTTCCAGAGAAATGTTAGCAAAATAGGCAATTAATATTAGTTGTCAACACATCTCGGTGGCAGACAATTTGGGTGAGTTCTTCAAGCATTATTAGAATTCTATCTTTAACACTGCTGATGATAGAGGGCAAATGAGTTCCTCAAAAGGGAAAGTAATAGGATGAATTTAGAAAAAATCCTTATACCAACCCACAAACACACACACACACACACACACACACACACACACACACACACATTATCATTGCATAGTATTTATTTTTATTTAATATGTACTTTATTATTACATTTTAAATACAATGACCCTTGCAAGACACATAAACAGCAGCAATCAGAATTCAGGTCCTCACAAAGCTCAAAATGCAGTATATGGAATGACAGATGTGCAAATGGTTCTGAACAGAAGAGAACACTGACCAAGATGGCCTTAATGTTTTCCTCAGCTTGCCTAAATGTCAGATAACTTCTCTGGGTATCCATGCCCCAACCTGCCCTCTGCCCTGGCCTTTATAGAATTCAGAGGGTCTCATCACAGAGCTCTTTTCTGTTTTTTTTTTTTCCTCTTAGAGCTTTACTTAGTAAATCTATAATTGTAAATTCTTTTTCTACTCCTTTGAGACGTAAATTTTTTTAGAAGTCTCTCACCAGTTTATAACCCATGACTCTTTCAAGGACTTGGGAGCCATTGCTTTGAAATAAAATCATCAGAGTGCCTGGGTGGCTCAGTCATTAAGCATCTGCCTTCAGCTAGGGTCATGATCCCAGGGTCCTGGGATGGGGCCCTGCATTGGGCTCCCTGCTCAGCAGGAAGCCTGCTTCTCCCTCTCCCACTCCCCTTGTTTGTGTTGCCTCTCTCTCTCTCTCTCTCTCTCTGTCAAATAAATAAATAAAATCTTTAAAAAAAAAAAACACTAAAATCATCAAGGAAGGTAATATCCCTATTTCAAAATCTCTGTGGGATGATTGGAGCCTAACTTCTGCTCCATTTTGTAAAATCCCTCCTGTCATACGGATGAACATTTACTTTTCTTTTGGGTAAGGCCAATTAACAAACACAGATGGCCTGTGATCTGCCCCCTCGACTCATTCTCAAAAAGCTCCCACTCCTTCGTTTCAGTGAAGTTGAGTTCCAGCTGCATTCTGGGTTCTTTCTCCTATTGCAGTAACCTTCAGCTACATCTGCCTAGATGTGTCACTTTGTCCAGTGGGTCTTTTGTTTTGATAGCTAAGCTACATGCCTTACAAAGTTTGACATTAGAAAAGCGTACGTCTTGTTGGGAGAAATCACCAAAGAGTTCAAAACACTAGAGGAACTCAAACCAAATCTTTGATTTTCAATGAATGGTGTTTTCAGAAGGAAAATAAAGGAGAAGAAAAGGGAAAGTCAAATAATTAAACATATAAAAAAAATCATCACTTGCTCAAACACCAGTCCAACAAATGATTTTTGCCAAATGAAAAAAATAAAGCACATTTTTTAAGTTTTAAGCCATTCACAATGGATGGGTGCATGATGGAGGCTTGCTACAAGGTTTTGGGGTTCTCTGCTCTCCTCATGACTCTTTTCTAACTCTCAGTCTTTCTCCTACCCTTCCCCATCTCCATCTCTCTGCATCTATTCTCTTTTTCTTTCTTCAACAACTCTCCCCTCTATCTGCCAAAGAAGGTGGAAAATACTGAACAGAAAAGAAGTGGGAAACTGAAGGGTGCTGTGTAAAAATACTCAAGGAGAATATTCAGCAGAGAGAAAAGATGGCATTTCCAAATGAGAATAATTCAAAAAGACTTATAAAGAAGAACTATTTCAAAGGTGTTGATAGAGTGTGGGGGAAACCACACAGAAGAGTGTAGTATCCCAGGACTCGTACCCCAAGCGTAGAGCCACCCTTGTTGTGAAAGTTAAAGGAGCGGGAGAAGTTTCTGGAATTTATAGATGCAAGAGCTGTGTGGAGAGCCATCTGACAGGAGCTATGACTTTTGGTCTGTGGATAGTGCCAGCTGTAGCTATCACTGGGGAATAAATATTTCAACCTCCTTCATTTTCTTTTACTTTCTTGCTAGTGGTTCCCCATTGGCCTGATCCTTCTGAAAGCCAGGGGATGAGAGAGCCCATTAGTGCCATCCCTACAGGTCAGTCTTAGAGCAGAGAGGAGAATGAGAAGAAACTTGGTATGGAAGGAAGATGTTTGACACAGATAAAAAGTAGGAACACAGAGGCAATTGAGAAGTAAGACCCAAGAGACTGAAAACCCATAGAAGGCAGGGAACATACAGGAACTAAGAAAAGGGGGATAAAGGACAGAGAGAAGGAAAACTGATGTGTGGAACTAAGAAAAACAGGTAGAGGTTCTGAGTACAATCTAACTCTGCAGGCCTCTTAGGATCTGTCAAATCATTAAATAAAAATTCTCATAAACATTATTAATAGAAACAAAGAAGAAGCAAGTCTTCAGAAAGTAAGTATCTTTTGGTGAATTTGGTATATTGTCATTGACAAATTGATCTTTTGGCAAATGGAGCAGGCTTTCAGTAAATTGATTTTCCTCCCATTGGATTGCTTCCAAGTTGTATAACTAGAGAAATCTGTGATAGTAGGTTTTGACTGAATATTTAGTATCTGACAGGAAATGTCAGTGAGATGGGGGCCCATGTCAGTCAAGAGGCTATCAGCTCTTGGAAATACCTAACCCATGCTCACCCTTACTACATTGATCACAGCCGATTGGATCAAAAGTAAGTATAGAGGGGCGCCTGGGTGGCTCAGTGGGTTAAGCCGCTGCCTTCGGCTCAGGTCATGATCTCAGAGTCCTGGGATCGAGCCCCGCATCGGGCTCTCTGCTCAGCAGGGAGCCTGCTTCCTCCTCTCTCTCTGCCTGCCTCTCTGCCTGCTTGTGATCTCTCTGTCAAATAAATAAATAAAATCTTTAAAAAAAAAAAAAAGTAAGTCTAGAACTTAAACAAAGCAATGTTATTAATAGTAATAACTAATATGTATCGAGTGTGTACTGTGTGCCAGGCACTATGCTAAATAATTTACATGGATTTCTTCTCCATTTAACTCTCATAATAACCTGTGCTTATTATTTTCAGTTGGCCTCCCCCATCTGCACTCACCCTCCACCCTGCTATTACACTGATGACTGACTTCCACAGATTTTGGTTTTCGTCCTAATTCTGGTTGGGTTTGACCAGTGAGAATCACTGGTAGGAGATGGAACAGTGGAAGAAGAATTCAGAGGGGTAGCTTCCAGGGACCCTTGCTCCCTGTTGACCTTGCTGGTGGTGCTTGGGCTCTGTCAGTTCTTATAATGTGGCCGCTCATCTAAGCCTCCAAACTTGCAACCTAACTCACTCTAGTTAGAACATCCCCTTAAGGTTACAATAGGAAATGGAGTGGTAAAATGAAGCCTTCTCCTCCTTTCTAGTCCCATTCTTTGCTGATTTCCTTTAAGTATTCACTTTATAAGCCTTTTGAGTGTACAGTTTACTTCCTTCCAAGACCGTTAAAGATACATAACTCAATTAGGAATATATTATACAGACCCTATTTTACATATTTGGAAACCAACAGCTACAAGTTTATGGTGTTTTTTTTTCCCCCAAGATTTTACTGCTAGTAACTGATAGGGCTCAAATGTAATGATAAGTATGTTAGCCTTCAGAATCTTCTGTATTAATCATCTGACCCTTTGTCCAGACTCCTAAGAGATAATCTCTGAGCCCTTGGTACATCCTGCCTAGTAAGAAGGTCCTTGTTTAACTGGGGGCTATACCAGTTAAATATGTGTAACAATGTATTTTATGTAACACTGTACAATATCTTCTATATTAATCATTATCTTACATTTCTTTATAACAACTAGGTTTTGAAAGTTTGGGATTCATCACTATTCCACCTAACTTTCAACTATCCACCAGGTGTAGGTGGCTAGGAAGTAGCTAGTATCACTTGTAAATGATAACACTTTAGATATAATAGTATATCTGTTTCTTTTCCTTCTTTCAAAAATGAGGCTACTGAAGATTTTAAGTCACACATGTGGCTTGCATTATATTTCTATTGGACAGCACTGAAAAGGCCACCTACACCTTTATAGTGGTTTGGCTTAGGGACCATCCTTGCAAGTGTGAATAGTCCAAATGAGAAATTTCATCAACTAAATCCTCAGAGAGTTTTGTATGCATGACATACAGAACATTAACGAAATTATGTAGCAGAAGTTAAAGTCAAAAGACACACAGAGAGAAGACAATGAGCAAGTGTGAGAGTAATTATGAATTACTAGATGCATGAAGGAATACCATCCAAGCAGTAGAGGGAGCAAAGAGAGCTTGGTTGGTAGTGTGTAATTAGTAGGAACAGATATGGAGATGAGTTACTCATTATAAATGATGAGAACAGTATTGGAATGGAATGATTGCCCAAGGAAAAGAAAAGATAATGTTTTGTTAATAAAATCAACTGCATTTTTTTTAACTGACTCATATTCTGATTCTCTATGAAGCCTGGCCTTTCAGGAAGCCAACACTGTTTTCTACCATCTTTTACTTCCTACACATTCTTACTCTTAAGCCCTAATGATTAAGGGTCCCTCATCATCTGTCTCTGTATTCTGAGAGAGCCTAAACAACCTAGAACCATATTGAATGCAGTAACCTATTATGAGGATACAACTTTGAGGGTCCTAAGACCACCCTCATGCTGACACCAGTTGCCAGTTTAGTGTTCTACAAGATCACTGTCCTGTTTGGTAATTTGCTAGAAGGACTCACAGAACTCAGTGAAAGCCAACAGTGCTTTCTTCTTCAAGCAACAGTGTGAAACAATATGTGTGGAGTATTACCAACCAGGGAGGTTCAACCAGGCTGTGGTGTTTAGAATTTGAGGTGACAAGCATGGTCCAAACCACCCTTGCCCCTGCCACAAATTACATTGTTACATAAATGTACAGTGTTACATAAAATACATTGTTACACATATTTAACTGGTATAGCACCACCCCCCCCCCCCCCCCCCCCAGTTAAACAAGGACCTTCTTACCAGGCAGGATGTACCAAAGACTCAGGGATTATCTCTTAGGAGTCTGGACAAAGGGCCAAACATTTCTCTGGGAGAAGTTAATCCTTCACGGCATAGAGTACCTTGAGTGCGATAACTTCTCTTTGTACCCACTGGGAGAAGTGGTGGGGGAATCATTGAATAATGGCTTTTTCTCAGGTAGCCATAAAAGAATGCTTTTAACCTATTGTGTTTTCCTCCATGTATTTTATTTTCCCTTTGATTTTATCCCTATTTTAATTGCCCCTCCTCTTATCTCTATTTCCCTTTTGTTGATACTGTATCCCTTCAGTAACCTTGAACTCTTCGTGGTGACCCAGTAATTGACGCAGAGTAAAGACCAAGCTTTGTCTTCCTTGCAGAATCTTTAAAAATGCTTCTGTCTTGTGTTTTTGACCAATATTATAAGAAGAGGGAAAACAGCCTTTCAGCTGCAGCTCAAAGACATACATTTTTCCATTTGTATTCGTTGATTCCTTTTCTAATACTGATTTCTCTTCCCTAAAGATTCATAATATCTGAAGAAATGGACAAATCCTTCTCTCCATTTTCACATTTTATCAAGGAAATCATCCAGTGATATAAAACAGTTAATCAACATTAGATACTCTTTGAATCAAAGTCCTTTGGATTTTTAGACTCCAGGTATTTTGCTTTGAGTTGCAAGTATCCACCACCTACCCCCCACCCTCCACCAAATTTCAGGAGAAATACAGAACATGACCACCAAAGAAGTCTCCTGTACTCTACATAGCAAATAAAAGGAAGATAAAAGAGTCAGCCATGAAAAACTATCACCCATGGAGCCTATAAGATATTCCTAGTTTAAAGGCAATGCAGAGTGTCATTGGGAATGTTAGATAATGAAAAAGGGAATTAAGTGAAACAAAGGAGTCCGGAATAATGGGAGCCCTACAAATAAAGCAGCCTGAGAACAACACTGCGCTGCATCTTATTCAAAGGTAGGACCACCATTTTGAAGTTGTCTCATCTCTTTATCCTTCCTTCTTTTTGAAGTTGTAAGTCTTATGCAATGTGGTTATTAATACTGCTTATTAACCATTTCTCTCTTGTCACTTCACAGCCACTGGATTGAATTACGTTTCTACTCTTCTGTTTGTGTGGGTGAGTGGCAGTCCTAACCAATGTGTACTGAGCAAAGGTCATATGTATCACTTTTGGTGGGAGAATTTAATCACTTGTGCAAAGGTTCTCCAGAGCTTTCTTTTTCCCTCTTACCACAAGCTTTGATTTCCAGACAGTGGTTCCTCCACCAGCATGGAGAGCAATGACAATGAGCAGAATGAGGGCCCAAGCAACCAGAGATTGACAGGTGT
Organism: Lutra lutra; assembly: GCF_902655055.1. Taxonomy (NCBI): domain Eukaryota; kingdom Metazoa; phylum Chordata; class Mammalia; order Carnivora; family Mustelidae; genus Lutra; species Lutra lutra. The sequence goes on along the minus strand of NC_062287.1, from coordinate 93,244,627 downwards.
GTTAGTAAGCTATATTCCATTGTTGCTTCAAACCAGTGATATTTGGTGTATGTGTGTGTTTTTTTTTAACATTTTATTTATTTATTTAACAGAGATCACAAGTAGAGAGGCAGGCGGGTTGGGGGGGAGTGGGAGGTTGGGGGAGGAAGCAGGCTTCCTGCTGAGCAGAGAGCCTGATGCAGGGCTCGGTCCCAGGACCCTGAGACCATGACCTGAGCCAAAGGCAGAGGCTTAACCCACTGAGCCACCCAGGTGTCCAATATTTGGTGTTTTACAGCAGCATTATCTAGCCCACTTTCACTGATATGCTCAGCTATGAGAACTGATAAACAAAATGAACCCAGCAATCATGAATGAAATTCACTCTTTTTTTCCCCCCTAAACTTTAACCCCATTTAATATGAAGCTGGACCCTGTCTGCATTACAGATTTGGAACTCTGGAAGTGGCTATTCAGATTGTGCTGACTATACTTCATAATGAAGAAATGTGAATCCCATTTCATTCCAGTGGACTCCAAAAGCTACTGTGGCTCTAATGTGACCCCATTCTGTATATTGGTAGGGACTACTAAAAGGTGTAGATGGGGCGCCTGGATGGCTCCCTCTGTTAAGCATTTGCCTCTCGATTTCAGCTCAGGTTATGATCTCAGGGTCCTGAGATCAAGCCCCATATCCGGTTCCATGCTCAGTGTAGAGTCTGCTTGTCCCTCTCCCTCCACTGACTTGTACTCTCTCTCTCTTAAATAAATAGATAAATAAATAAATAAAATCTTTTAAAAAACTAAGGTGTGGAGATATTATCAGTCTATCTAACTGAAGCATTTCAAGCATCCAGGAGAGAGGGTTTCTGAGGGTGAATGAAAGTGTTATAGAATATTTATGTTTATTGCAGAATGAGTGTGGATGGGTTCCTAGCATTACCCATCTTCCATCAGCTTCTGAATGCCATCTTAGGACTTTATTTTACATTTTTCTCTACAAATTCCCTTACAATATAATTTTTCAACATACTTTAAACTGCTCTGATATTTAACTTGTTTATACATTTAACCTATAATAAGTAATGAGTTAAGGTAGCTAGGAGCCATTCTTTTCCTTCTTCAGTGGTTAGTCTTTGATGGGAGGATCCTTAGAGAGACAGCCCTAAAAGCTGGGATATAAACATGGTGAGGTAGACTAAGAGAAGAGTGATAATATAACTAGTAAGGGTTCACATTTCTTAACTCCAGAAATGTTTAGAGCACTAGCATATCTTTGTGCAGGAAGGAGTATGCATGTGTGCAAAGTAAGATGTGCCTTTTTTTTTTTTTATATGCCCTTTAACATCAATCGATCAGCAAGATAAAATTTATGAAGCTCCTGTGCTATTTGACCTCAGATAATGGGAGTTCCCTTTTAATTTGTGTAGTCACCTAGTGAAATATTTAAACAGCTATATATATATGTATATATATATATTTTGCTGTCAAACTTAGAAGGCATCTGTTACCACAGTTTTATATTTGTAGATGCCAAGGGGGAAATCTGCATATGCATTACTGCAGAAACAGGTCTCTTTTAAGGCTCCCAAGGCTTCAATATTGTGACCCAAATCAGGCATTTAATGAGTAATAATGACAAACTGTAGATTTAGCAGGTGAGCTTTGGAACATGCTACATGATTAATGACAGAATTCCTGGGGTTGGTGGAAAACATCTATATTAAGGGACTGTCAAACAGCCCAGAGACCATATGTATACTATCACATCTGTTTACAACACTATCTAAAAACCCATCTTGTGAAGTTAAAGTGATTGTTAGAAGTAAATGAGCAAAACAACAATAGATTCATTATTATGGTGAATTTTCCCATTTCAGGCAGAGGTCCCGATCTCAATGCTGTCATTTTCTAGCACTAAGGCATGAAAGTAGTTCATTCTTTAACAAATATTTATTAAGCACCTACTATGTATGACTTTTTTTCCCCTTAGGCTCTGGGAATACTTTGTGGAACTCTGGGAATACTTTGGGAATACTTGCTTATTTGTCTGGAACTCTGGGAATACTTTGGGAATACTTGCTTATTTGTCTGGAATTACATAGACAAATATGTAAGAGGCACGGTTCCTGCTTTCGCTAAGCTTACAGACAGGGGAGATAATAGCAGTCGAAGAATCCACAAATAAATGGACAGTCTCAACTGCAGTAAACATCACCAAGGATAATATTATGGGAGAAACTGACCTAATTAGACTTTTCTCTGTAAAATAGGAATGACACTGACACCTGTCTCCCAACACTATTATAAACCTTAGGAGATACTATATTTAAACTGTGGATGTAAAATAAGGATGGCATACATTTATTTCCTCCTTACTGTTTTCATTAGACTTCTAAGTACATCTTAATGCAGGGCATTAATTTTCAAATATTTTTTTCTTCTTACTGCTGTATCTGAAGTATCACAAACAGTCTTTATTGGAAGGAAATGCTAACGGTCATGTTTGCTTTACACACTGCCCTACCTACTCTTCACTGGTCACAATACTTGCAGCTGTCTCCTCCCCTCTCCCCCAAACTGTGTTTTTTCCAGAAGGCTGCCATCAGGCAAATTCCTTTCCCCATCTTCTCCATAAAGCACCATTCAAATCTTGCCTGAACACACATATTGTGACATCAAGGAAACTGCCAATGAAATTTGTCACAAATATATTTTACAAATAAAATATCCAAAAGAGTACAGAAACCATATAATAAAATTCAGTATAAAAGAGGGAAGTTGCAAGGGGCGCCTGGGTGGCTCAGTGGGTTAAAGCCTCTGCCTTCGGCTCAGGTCATGATCCCAGGGTCCTGGGATAGAGACCCACATCGGGCTCTCTGCCCAGCCGGGAGCCCGCTTCCTCCTCTTTCTCTCACTGCCTGCCTCTCTGCCTACTTGTGATCTCTATCTGTCAAATAAATAAATAAATAATCTTTAAAAAAAAAAAAAAGAGGGAAGTTGCAAGTGTGTGGAAAACTGAAGAAATAAAATTGGGAAAGATGAATGGAAACAGTGGTGGACACAGAATTCTCATGTAGGCCTCACCGAGATTCTGTTTGAGGTGAATGAATAATGAAACACAAGCGAATGAAGAAGTTTAATAACTCCCTTCTTAAGCATTCACAGATGTTCCTTGGGAAGGTGCCAGAATAGAAAAACTTGCCTTTTAAAAGCTCCTTCACACTTTTAATTTTGAAATAGCATAGGACCCCTGTCATGTTGGTCTAACAGTTACAATATGGAAACGCAGATAAGATGCTGATGCCACCCACCGAGTAGAGCTTGGAAAGATGAGGCCATTGAGTGTTCTTTGGTGTATGAAGAACTGAGGTGAAATCATGCTCCTTGTTGTTGACCCTTCCTATTTAGGAACTGTGCTTGTACTTTTATACCTTATACTTCCAATGGAGACATACCATCTGAGGGGGCATGCATTTTTTTATTTGTTTTTAAAGATTTATTTATTTGAGAGAGTGCACATGCAAAGGGAAGGAGGGGAAGAGGGAGAGAGAGAATCCTGAAGCAGACTCCCAGCTGAGCACATTGCCTGAAGACTTAAGGCTCAACCTCAGGACCCTGAGATCATGACCTGATCCAAAGCAAGATTTGATTCCTTAACTGACTGAGCCACCCAGGTGCCTCTGAGGGGCCATGCATTTAGAAGACACCTGGTGGGGGAAGAGGAAGCAACCCTGGGTTCCTGTACATCATAACGTCCTTCCCCTCACATGGTGATTAGTATATAGAAATCGAACCTGCAACTTAGCTGTCATCTACATGCATGGTAATACATCATACATATTCATGACATCATAGATATATATGGTGATTACCATGGATACAGGAATCAAACCTACAATCTAAACAACATCCATATCCCTGTCTTGCTCAGGCTAATTGAAGTAAGCAGATTCTAAAGTTTAAGGTCCAAGGAAAAATATTGTAAACTTCTGGTCAAATGAGGCCCTTGGGAAAATAAGTGAGCTTTAAACTGATGTCTCTGCTTCTGCTAGTGGGGAAGCATAGTACCGAACCCAAAAGAGCTGTAGATAAAGATTTCTCTTTTCTATGGCTGTGTCTCCAAAGTGGGTTATGCCTTAGGGAAAGGATGTGAGACATAAAGCCAGGGAGAATGACTTTTTATGACTCTATGGTTTAGAATGCTCAGAATCCTAAGAGACTCTAACTGTTGGCATAGAGAGAAAACTTGGGGAGAAATGATATGAGAAGTTCAAGTTTACTTGCTTCCGTTTACTCATCACTCTATATCCTTCACTAGGAAAGAATTCTCTAGGATCAGAGAAAAATGAAATTGAGGGGAGGAGAGTGGAACTGGAGTTAAGTCCGAAGAAAAGGGCTCTGTATCCACTCCCTGGGTCAAGTCCTAGGAAGTGGTGAGCTATGGGATACATTTATAGGATTAGGAGGCAGGGAGGCTGTGCTCTGCAGTGGGTAGCAAAGGTCCTTGTGGGAGTAGGAGGAAGCCAGGCATGTCCTGGGCACAGGCAGTAAAGGGGTTCATTGACAAGAATTTAACAGCAACAATAAAACCAACTACAAGTCTGCTTTTTATTATCCCCATGTGCAGGCTATTGTAAACAATGTCAATAATAAAATGCTTTTCCCAGATAAAGATATTTTTTAGTCTAAGTTCTAAATAATTTTTGCTGTTAATGTTGAGTTTTAATGATATATATAAGCTTATAATTAGTTCATGCTTTTTTTTAATTTTTAAATTTATTTTTTATTTTTTATAAACATATATTTTTATCCCCAGGAGTACAGGTCTGTGAATTGCCAGGTTTACACACTTCACAGCACTCACCATAGTTCATGCTTTTTTTAAAAAAAGTTATCCTTTAATAAATATCATATTCTACATAAAATTTATTTAGAGAGCTGCCTGTATTTCAATTGACCTCTGTAGAGAGTTAATAATGCTCCCTTCCCCCCAAAAAAATATATGCCCATATCCTCATTCTCAGAACCTGTGTGAATCTTGAAAACTGGTCTCTGCAGATGTAATTAGCATTCTTGAAATGGGACCATCCTGGATTATTGAGGGAAGAGGACACTAAGTCCAATGACAAGAAGACTTTTAGGAGACACACTGGAGAGAGAGATACAAAGGAGAGGCCATTCAAAGACAGAGGCAGAGATGACAGTGATGCAGCCATTAACCCAGGACTGTGATGATCACTGAAGCTGGAAGACAAGGGACAGAATCTTCCCTAGGGTCTGTGAGGAAGCATGGTCCTGCCACCACCCTGGTTTTGGATGTCTGGCCTTTAGAACTATGAGAGAACACATTTCTGTTGTTTTAAACTACCAAGTAATTTGACACAGGAGCCCGAGGAAATGAAAAGAGCCTTCATCCACATGCTCCACTGTAAGCAAACTCATTCCTAGAGTAACTGTTGAAGGTTCAAAGTCCTCCCAGCTTCCTTCTGCAGAGTTAATGCCTCTATACACTGCGTTTAAGCAGAATATTCGAAATAAACAATGATTATGCAATAACTGTAAAGACAAGGGAACAAAACTTGAATTATTTCGCTTCTGTCACAATGTGTAGCTAATGAAATTTTTCTTTGTGCTTAAAATTTTAAAATGTTAAGCAGAGCGTGAACTGTGAGGTATAATATTTTTGTTAGTTGCATATATATATTTTAGTTCATGCATGAAATATTTTACTGACTGTAACTATCTTTAACATGGAATTTTTTGTCTTTTTATTATAATTATTAAAGTATAATATTATCACAGCAATAGAACACTACTTATTTCCTCCAAAGAAACATTAATGCAATTAAAGAGTATACATTCATTTCATTCCCCCCCTCTTTTGTATTGTTATATTTACTGTTTTGTAATGATATATGTACAAACTTAATAAAAGATAATTTTCACAGAAAGCATTTTTTTCTGACCATAGTTATTATTCATGTCATTGTATGATTATTTCTGACAATAATTCTGGGGAATCTTAGGGAAATTTCTTTACACCTCGATATATTTTATTCTCACCTCTTATATGAGGAGAGAAATAACTCAGAGAAATGCAGAGATTAGAAATTGCAAATATAAAACATCTGGATCCTAGTAGGGCATTACAAAATGAAGATATCCTATATGTTTGATGTATAAGGGATGAATTTTGAAAATAAATTCTCTGGGATTCAAATATGCTAGGCATGCCCACTGCTGGCCTGTAGTCTTATTAGAGCCCAGTGGAAGGGCAAGATCGTACAGGAGAAATGACAAGTACTTTATTGGGATGGACGAGGTTGTAGTGTCACAGAGGATCTCTTGTCTCAGTATCTTTGGGAATCAGGAGAATAATTTCTACGTGCCCCGTAGAGGTAATAATACCTCTATGTACCTTTCTAGATGGCTCTATGGTGACTTCCAGAAACCTAAGTCTAATCACAGCACAAGATGATGCTGACCTCAGTGGATGCTGGTACACACAGATATTTGGATATTCCTCTTTACTGTTCACCACTGACGCCTTTGTAAGCCTTCTCAGATTACATAAGGAAGGGAGTGGGATGGGGCAAATAACTGAGATGTGTTTCTACCTACTTAGTGGAATGAAAGCTAAAAACAGAAACAACTAAGTGGAGAAAACGAAAGTCATATTCTTGCTCCTTTTTTTTTTTTTTTTTACTGTGGACTGATTTCATATCTGTGATACACATTTCACAGAAGAGTAAACTGAGGTTAGGTCTTGTGACTTTGGTAACATCTTACAGGTAATTGGTGAACTAAGGTTCTAACACAGATCCGTCTCAATCCAAGAACTCCATCTTTTCTACCATAGTAGGCTATGTCTCTAGGAACTACTGAGGCTCCTTACCCATGGAAAAAGAACAATCTGGACTATTCCAGAGTTGGGAAAAAGTGCTGGACCCTAAGCTTTAGCATTCTGTCATCCTAAAAGTTAAGTCTGGCTTACCTTGGAGGAGGGGGATGGCTTAGTGGCAGCTGGATTCATACACAGATGGCTTTGAGTCACAGTTCCCCTCTCATCAGCTGTGGGATTGTGGGACAGTTTCTCTACCTGCAGTATCTTTTATTCTCATCTTTTATATGAAGATAAAAATGACTGAAAGAAATGGGGAGATTAGAAATGTAAATATAAAACACCTGAATCCCAGTAATGCTTTACAAACTGGAGCTATTTTATATTACCTTTTTGAAGAAATAACATTCCAGAATAGTTGTAAATGTCCCTACCATTCTACACACAGCCTCTGAAAACTAGTGTTCAAAAAGTTGTCTTACCTCTGATAACTAGTGTTCAAAAAGGTGTCTTACAGCTGAGGACGACTCTTTTTTATTTATCCATTGATTTATTGTTTATTTTTGCTGACAATGTTGAGTATCTAGGACTGCTTGGTGGAAACAGAGGAGAAAGGTTCAAACTAGACAGGGTATTAATTTCCTTAAAATTCTCTTTCTGTTATAACTTGCTGATCCTCTCAGCATGAAATTGATTAAGAAATTCACATCACTTAATTCTTTTCATAATCACCTAGTGCAAAACTTGCAAGGAAGAACTTTTTTTAAAAAATCGGTAATGGGCCAAGTGAGGCATGCAGGGGAGATAGAGTTGGCTATTCAAATGCAAGTTTCTCCTTTCCTATGAAATGCCCAGATAAGCAGAATTCCCTGCTGAGCTTCACAGATTGGAATTTTAGAAGTCCAGTGAATTCCTAGAGACAGAGAAAAAGGGATAAGAAGTGAAATAAGAAGACAGGTTGTGAAAAAGGTAAAAATGAGCAAAATATGAAAATTAATAATGAGAAGCCTCGCTAAAATGGAGTCTAGATATTGGACAGAGGGAGATCCCACGTCACGGCACTCCTTGTCAGTACAAATCCGACTGGTAGAGAGGGGACCTCGCAGGTACAAGAAAGGCTTTCCTCCGCCCTGGTAACAGCCCAGCCAATGGGAGACAGTCACAGTTCAGCCAATGAGAAGCCACTATACTTCCAATTCCCAGTTTGCTCCAATGGCCTTTTTGTTTACAACAGCCTTTCCTACACCACCCTCCTCCTGCCCTATAAAAGAGCCGTCCTCCGCTTTGACTCTGGCGATGGTGCCTTTGGTTGTCCCTGCTGTTTGTTTTTGCCGGGTTGTGATTCTGCGTCGTTCCCGATAAACCGATCTTTTGCTAGTAAAATAACTAGCAGTTTTATTTTTAAGATGAACAAAAACTAAAACAAATCATCCTGGCGGTGTTTGAAAGGAACCAGTGGAAAGGAAGTAAAGCGTGCGTGTGAGGGACAGCTGTCTATTAAAAAGATGCTGTTTAAAATATTTCTGCAGAAAAAAAAGAAAAAAAGAAAAGAAAATGCCAGCAGATCTCTCTGTTCGAACTTCAGACCTCCAAAGACAGTTTCCAAGAAGCAGACGAAATCTGTGCTTTGGTGATGGACAGACCCGGGACTGAGACTCTCCCAGCTCCTGTAAGTGTGACTTTTGGCTAGTTATTTAACTTCTCTAAGTCAGTGGCTCTGCGTCTGTCGTTATGTATGTTATTTCTCCACTTATTCATTTTAGGGATTCACTTGACTGCGCTCACTATTTTATGCCTTTGGTCACTATTAAATTTGTTTGGGATTTCCTTTTCCTACGCTTATGTACTCTGGTTAACTGTGCGCTTTTAGGGCCCTGGTGACATCTTAAATTTCTGCTCAATCAGTATCATTACCCCTCCATTTCCACAAGAAGCTGAAGGCAGTTACGTGATGACTTTCAGGGTGGACAGCTAATGGATATTTTTTATTTTCTGCTTGGAGTTTATAGGGAGGGCTGTACCTCTTTTAGACCTGGACAAGAGGGGCTCAAGCCTTTCATCCTACTCCTTAAAGGGTCTGTTCTGACTTTCCTCCAGTCACACCCTTTCCCACTTAAGCAGTAGTTCCTCAGGGCCCCAGAAATGTGCCCATACTTGTATCTTGCCCTTTTCTAGATGATACAGTGGATATCAGAACACAAGAATTCCCTGCCTCCATTGATCCTAATACATCTTCCGAGGCTGGATCTGCCCCAGAAGCTCTACTTCACTGGTGATATGTTGACTTCTAGGCCTCAAGGGAGGTTGTTTAAGAGGGTGTATGTGTATAGGGCCGGGGACTATAGGCTGAGCTGTCTCGCTTAAATGCAGCAGAGGTCCTCAAATGGCACTCAGCAAGGTATGGAGAAGGAAGATAGCTGAGTCCGGGGCAGGCCTCCCATGTAGCCAGGTTCTGGCACAGAATTCTGAGGAGTTTGAGAATCCTAAATTCAAACCTGACCTTCAAGGTCATTATAAAGGTCATGGATAGAACATTTTAGAAACAGTTTGATTTCCATTTCTTAAATATTTAGACATATGGCAAACAACTCTCCCTTTGTTTTCTTGCCAGTGTTAGGGGTATTCCTGGAGAAAACCATTCCTGCCATCCTCCTTTTCGAGACAAAGGTAGTAAGCTGCATTATATAACATTGGGTGATAATTTCCAAATCACTCTGATAATCTTTTTGGAGGCATCATTTCACTTCAAAGAGGTTATTCCCCTGTGTTTTGATCCTGTGTGTTTACTTTGGGCCTTTCTCTTTAGAGTGGCTTTTATGTTTCCTAAGAAATGCTTGCCAGCACTTTCAAAGATAGCCAGTGAAACACCATGGTCTACTCCATAGGTCAAAACTTTGTAGCCAGCACTAAAATAAGGAAGTGTCAAAGAGTGGAGAAAGCCACGCAAAGTCCAGAGATCTCCACTTCTTCATATAACCCTCCTATGAATGTTCAAAAGAATGAGTAATTAGGACTCAGGATAGTAAGTCTCCTAAAGAGTCATTCATTAAGAAGGCCAGAAGGCCAGAATATTATTGATGCAGTTTGGAGGCTGGTGTTAAGGTGGAGGGCTTGAGTAGGGAAGGATGATTTGTCTTCATGTTCTTTATACCTGGAATGGAACAGAGAAAACCCACCTCTGGGAATTTCAGCTTGTACCAGACCAGGACAGAATGCCAGGGGCTTGAACTGGGCATTGAACTTAGTCTCAACCTTGTTCAATGAGAGGGCCTTCCCATGGAAGTCCAGGAGAATAAGAAGATGTGCATTCTGTGTTTAGCCTGTGCAAATACTGTTGTTATCTGGAGTCAGAAGACTTGTTACTTTAATGACATGGGCAAATCTTTGCCGCTTCTCTTAGCCTTAGCTTTCTACTTTATAGAAGTGCTGGGAGAATTGCTCTCAGATGGTGACTTTGGCAGCCTTCGAATGCTTAATAGTTAGTTGGTGGCCACATGAATAACAGAATTGGTTATTAGTGAAAAGTTAGTAATTAAGAATAGTCTTTTTAAGCCTTTCAACTCCTAGATTGGTGCTTGTCCATCTACTAGTTAGTCTTACTCTGGGATTTAAATTGTCCTAACAAGAGGTTTTGTTGCTCATGTGCTATATACTTTTCTTGTCAAATTCATCCTAAGAAAATTCAATATTCTGAGGTTCTTTAACAAAATGCATTTGCTAATTCTACATTTGGGTTTCTAAAACTTTTTAAAACAAGTTTGAAGACCACATATCCTAACTCCTCCCAAATTATTTAGATCAAACATACTTCTGGGTGGAGGAGAGTTTTTCTGCTGACTCAGAATAAGGGCAGGTCATGGTTAACAGCTGTGGGGACAGCTGTGCTATGGTGGGAAAAGGCCTGATAGTGAATTCAGAAGGCCAGGAATTCAATCATGTTTTTGGCATTTGGTAATTGTGCGTCTCCCGAGAAAGCTCTAACATTCAGATTGTAAGCTTTTTTTTTTTTTTTAAAGATTTTATTTGTTTTAGAGAGAGAGTGTGTGAGCATGGGGTGGGGGGAAGCAGGGGGAGAGGGAGAGAGAATCTCAAGCAGACTCTACACTGAAACCAAGCCCTCAGGACCCTGAGATCATGACCTGAGCCAAAACCGAGAGTTGGAGGCTTAACAGACTGCACCACCCAGGGGCTCCTGATTGTGATCTTTCTTATTTTAAAACAGGGACAGTAACTCTACCGTATAAGTCAATCAACCAGGTAGTTTTGAGAAATATTAAAAACAAAACAAAACTTATTGATGTGCTTTAAAGTCAGGTTCTAAGGGGGAACACAAACCAAAGGAAGAGAGGAGCCTAGTTGTAAGCACATTATTATTCAGGAAATATTTACCGGTTTGCTTGAAGTGTTATACATGAAGGGATTTCTGTGGGATGTAATCCACAGATTAGTGGAAAGATGTTTCCACGGGTATACAGAATTAGTGTAGATATGTGAAATGAGAATATGTGAAAGTAGTAGAGAATATGTGAAAGTAAATTTTGATTCCTCAGATTTAAGTGGTTTCTCTACATACCATACATTGCTACCAGGGTGTTTTCCATGAGCGCAATGGTGATCATGTCACCCTATTACTAAAAAAGTTCAGAATTTTTGCAGTGATAACCTAGTAAATCAGTGCTTCACAGAATAGATCAAAGTCCTTTTACTGGCTTGGGGGAAATAAAAAGGAATTGTCCATGGACCCAGAAAATGCCCTAAGATTGATTGTGTTGATGGTTAAACAACTCTATAAATATGGTAGAAAAATAAACAAAACCCCCCCAAATACCCCACATTAAAATATATATTTTAGATGTGTTAATTTTATGGTACTGAATTATATCTCAGTATAATTCTTATTTCAAAACACATCTCCTTTTTACTCCACATTAAATATATTTTTTAGATGGGTTAATTTTATGGTACTAAATTATATCTCAGTATCTCAGTAAAATTCTTATTTCAAAAAAAGATCTCCTTTTTCATATATTCTTTTTTCTTAAAAATCAATTACCAATCCTTATCCCAATATACAGAGTGTACTATGTATTAGCACAGAGGACTACTTATTTCTCCCTGAAGATCCATTTCCCCTTATTCATTCTTGCTTTTATTGTGGTGTTTACTCTCTGACAGTTGTGCTACCTCTGGTCCTGAGGTCCTCTTGTATTTGTCCCCAAGCTAGCATTGAATGCTCTCTTCCAAAGAACCTCTTTCACTACCACATACCATAAAATTAGTATTTTCTTCCATCAGCTGATTATAGCACATTTTCCAAAACGTTTTTATTTACAAAAAAAAAAAAAAAAAAAGTGATTTCAATTTTTGTTGCATTTTAAAATAAAACCAAAGTCAACCTTAGAAGAATTTCTAAGTATGTGTCTGTGGTCTAACTCCCTTGATAATGTAAGACCAAGAAGTCCTGGTGTTTTATTTACTTATTTCCCCCAGTATCCATCTAGCCTGTATTATTCATGTAACATTCATACAATAATGTTTATTAGGTTAAATTTAAATGTTGTACTACAGAGAAGTTACCTAAGGAAAAATAGATATTCTCATCGCTACATTGGCCTAGAGAATATAGGTCAGATGTTAAACATGTGGAATACTCTTCCCCTGTAGCTTCATTTACAGCCATTAATGCTGAGGGATGACAATCTCACTAAATACTGAAGAATGTACTTTTATTATTTTTTAAAATTTTTTAAAGACTTTATTTGACAGGGAGACACACAGCAAGAGAGGGAACACAAGCAGGGGGAGTGGGAGAGGGAGAAGCAGGCTTCCTGCTGAGCAGGGAGCCCGATGTGGGGCTAGATCACTGGATCCCAGGACCCTGGGATCATGACCTGAGCCGAACGCAGACGCTTAGTGACTGAGCCACCCAGGCGCCCCAAGAAGGTACTTTTAAAAAACACATGCTAACATTTGGATTTGTCAAGCTTTACTGCTAAGTCCCAGGTTCCCTGTTCTTTCCTGCTGTCTCCAATTTAAAAATTCCTGTTATCCTTTAAGGTTTTTTGACATTTTATCTGGGGAAGATTTTGAATAACATTCTGTATTCATTTAAAAGTGAATTTATTTTGAAAGAGAAATAGAAGACAGGGTGTATCTTACACTTTTTCTTTTAGTAGGTTTATTCTAAAGCATTCCTGTAAGTGGGCTCCAGGGTAGTATTGATTTTGTATCATACTGCACTTCCTAAAATGAAGTTTTATTTTCAATTTTCAGTCTTATGATCTTATTAAAGATTATTACAGTCTCACTAAATTAAAAGTTCATTACATTTTGTATTTCTATACAGTGTTCTCTTACTACTTCGACACATTGCTCTCAAGGCAGAGTTGGAATCCTCAACCTTTTGGATCCTGATGTACTTAGTAGAGTTCCTGATCGTAGGGGCTTAGCTGCCAACAAAATGTCAGAAAAGGGAGGAAAAGTTGCTCTGAGGGAAGCAAACTTTCTCTAGGAAGTATATATTGTAAGTTGATACCTGGTTACTTATTTTTATGTGTGTATAAATTGACCTAATAGTCGGGGCGCCTGGGTGGCTCAGTGGGTTAAGCCACTGCCTTCGGCTCAGGTCATGATCTCAGAGTCCTGGGATCGAGTCCCGCATCGGGCTCTCTGCTCAGCAGGGAGCCTGCTTCCTCCTGTCTCTCTGCCTGCCTCTCTGCCTGCTTGTGATCTCTCTCTGTCAAATAAATAAATAAAATCTTTAAAAAAAAAATTGACCTAATAGTCAACAATATGCCTAATTCATGTAAGGTAGATATTATTATTATTATTATTATTATTAATGTAAAGAAAAGAAAAGAAGTGCAATGAAGTAAAATGACTTTCTTGGAGTAACAGCTTGTAAGTGACAGAATTGGGGCTTAAAATCCCAGCTATACCTGTTTCCAAAGCTTGTGCATTTCTAACATGCTCAAACCTTGAATTTGAATTTGGATTTGAAATTTGTCCTCAGCATATGCTGGATACTCTCCATTTGCTTCTTTTTCTCTACCCTTCTGTTCTGCAGTATAAAGCTGGGAGGCTATACTCTGGATTGTATCTACTAACATCTCTTTCCATCTGGCTTCTGATTGGCTTTATCCAATAGAAGGTACCACCAGGAGATGAGAGAGCAGAAGAGATGGGTTTGTGGTGTTCATTTAGCCTTCTCTCTCTGTCAGGCTGTGGGTTGTCAGTAACTACATTTCTCTATTGAAGGCTTCAACTTTTGGAGGAAAGTGTTCTTTTTAGCTGATTTCTCTCCAGGTTCCATTAACAGATCCCTTTCTTGCCCTTAGATAGTAGATTCCCACTATTACTAGCAACTAATTTCTTTCTTTCTTTCTCTCTCTCTCTCTTTCTAGAGCGAGAGCATGTGAGAGAGCAGGAGGGAAGGGCAGAGAGAAGCAAAGAGAGAATCCTAAGCAGGCTCCACACTCAGCACAGAGCCTGATATGGGGGCTCAATCTCACGACCCTGAAATCATGACCTGAGCCAAAATCAAGAGTTGGACACTTAATCAACTGAGCCACCCAGGTGCCCCCTTTTCATTTCTGTAACACTTTTGTTAATATTCTTTCATTAAACTCTGTTTACCCATCCCTCTGGGTGCCATCTGCAGATCTTCTCTAACATATGTGGGTAAGGGCAGGGAAAAATTGAGACATACATGCCATATGACTAAATATTTAGAAGATTTAAATCATTCTATCAGATTGCTTAAAGATTGTTCCATTCTCCTATCTTGACACTGTTTCATTACAAATAACCAGAAAGACCAAGTTTGAATACAGGATTATTGGAACCTTAGAGTTCCAAGCTGAAACATGGAGATGTCATCTGTTCCATGTGGACACTATGTTGCACCTTGAGGGGCCTCATGCGCATATGTGTAGACACCCCAGCCCATGTATTTCCAGCTCCATTTGTAGACATATAGCCTCTCATTGAATGAGCTTATGGGTTTGCATACTGGTGGTGTACTTTGGCAAGTTGAGTCTTTTGAAGAGGTCCTTGCAGAACTTCCAAGTGGATTCAAGCCATATGGGTAGGAAATTTCAGGAGTATCCGATACCTGAATTATGATCTGGAAGTGAGACATGGTTCCTGGAGGGCCTAACTCCTTGGACTACAAAGTTTTTTTCATATGGGGAGAGATATGGGCTGGAAAAGGACTAAGCAGAATTCTCTAAAACAGGGGACCCCTGTTTGATAGTTTTTGAAAGAATAGGTTATCCCTTCCCTTTCAGTACCCTGGCTAATGTATTATATCTCATTTAGTGGGTCTTACAGCCCAAGAATGCAATTAATATTTATTGGCAAAGTTATGGTTGATGTGACATCCAGATCTTCTGGGAAGAAAGTTTAAGACTTAAAAGTTGGTACAGACACGGAAATTTTCCTTTTATTCTCTTTGAGTTTGGGAGTTTAGCTAGGAGCTATCACCATAGATGTCTTGGGTAATGCACCACTTGCTGCAATAGTAATCTTGTGCCAGACAGATAATTCCAATCTATCCCAGATGAGTAGGTCTCCCTGAGATAGAAAAATTCTGCCAGAAACTTTGCCAGGATTCCAGGTGACAAAGAGAGAACATCTACTCAACTGGCTGGTAAACTCACTTTGGTTTCAGAGAAACCCTGACAAACAGAGCAAGGTTAGAAAAAATAAATATATATGACTATTCCTAAGATACAGAGTCTGAAGTTTTGAAAACCATCATATAGTATTTATTGGTAATTTGAAGTGTTGGCTGATAAATGATTCCCTGCTTAAAGAGTTTGGTCTGTATCTAGTTTGATTTTCTAGTTAGATATCTTCCTGAAAAAAGACTACCAGTCATTACTCTTAGGTTACCAATTGGTACCTTTGACAAGCTGGGAGACAGGTCATCTATTGTCACCACTTTGAGAAAGAGAGTACCCATTTTAACTCATGAGAGCTGAGCAGACAAGAATTTAGAGGCTAAGTTCATCAGCATGGAAGATCTCTAGGCTTACTTTATGGTTGAGGTGGTCCCACTTAAAAAGGCCATGGAAAGAGTGGGAAAAGGATGAACAGCTTAGCAGTTATCTCTAAACCGTGTTCACTGTTCAAGTTACAGTGTTCTAGGCAAATGGATAAGTTAAATAACAGCACTTTAGTGTACATGTTTTTACTTTGAAAAATCAGTTATTTTAGTCCCTTGTCCTACAAAGAGGTCAGTTTGATTCCAAAATCTCAGAATGAATGATCCAACTAGAGAAGATGTACAGATCATTGCTACTCAAAGTGTGGTCCTTGTACTGGCACCAGTCACCAAATGGTTGATCATTGGCTTCTGATGACATAAGTATAGTTTTCTATTTCACAAAAGATTGAGAAAAAATAAACTAATCTATTGCCATAGAGATTAAGGAAAACAGCTCTTGATTACATCTGATTCATTTAATCATGTATTCTTCAAATCAAAAAACTGCTTTGAACATTCATGATATACCAGTCATTTTACTGGAAACTAAAGATAGATTGATGAATAAAGCCAACCATTATTCCTTGCTCTCAATAAAGCTCAGTCTAATTGAAGGGGTAGATATTAATCACATTTTTCATTCAGATAGAAAATTGTAATTTTGGAGAGGAAACGTGTTGGGGAAGGATTTCCTTTTTTAAAAAAAAGAATCTGAGAACACATATAAGGATACTAGGTAAAAGAAGGAAGAAAAGAGCATTCCAGACAGAAGGAGCAGTATATAAAAGAGTCCTGGGGAAAGAGGGAACATGACAGACAATAAGAAGAGAAAAAATATACATTTCTTATTAAACACAAATATGTGCATATATATATATATATATATATATATATATATATATATATATATTCGTTTTTATTAAACACAGAACTGAGAGGGAACATGTTGTGGTACAGGAAGTATACTGGACCAGACTCAGAAGTTCCTTGCGGGCCATATCAAAGGAGTTTTATTTGTATCCTAAGACTAGTATAATAACATGGGAGGATTTTAAGTTGATAAATGAATTAATCAGATTGAACTTTGAAAAGTTTACTCTAGTTACTGAGTAGGAAATGGAATTGGGTAACCTGAGAGAATCAAGGAGACTGGTTTAGGTCCTGAATTGTGCCCTCCAGAATGATATATTGAGGTCCTAACCTCCAGAATGTGTACTTTAAAAAGTGTCCTTATTTGGATCTAAGGCTTTACAAAGTAATCAAGTTAAAAAGAGGTCATTAGAGTGGCCCTAAATCCATACTGGTGTGCTAATAAAAGAGGGAAATTTAGACACAGACACAGACATGTGAAGAGAGGTGATAAGATGAAGACCCAAAGAGAAGACAACCATGTGACCAGAGTGATGCATCTATAAGCCAAGAAATGCCTAGGATAACTAACAAACACCAAAGCTAGAAGAGCAAGGGAGGACTCACCCCAGAGCCCTCACAGAGAGCACGGTACTGCCAACAGCTAGTTACTGAATTTCTGGCCTCTAAAATGATGAGACAATAAACTTACGTGCTTTTAAGTTACCCAGTTTTTGGTACTTTGTTACATTAGCCCCCTAGGAACCCAATACAGATACTATTGCAGGACACCATGTAAAAGGTGAAGGTAGCTCAGACTAAGATGGAAATGGCAATAAAGCAGAGAGATAGTTCCTAACTCTCAGATGTCCAGTGATATATACTTAAAAGGTAAAATTGAGAGGAGTAGATGACTGGATGAGATACGGAGGATAAAAGATAAAGGAAGAAGGTATCAATGATGACACCTAGGATTCTAGATAGTTCAGGTAAATGGCAGTGCCATTCACTGACTTGGAAAAGTAGCAGGTCAGTGGAAGAAGACGACCTACTCGTATTGAGTAGGCGGTATCTTTATGAAACGTAAGAAGTAGTGGGAAATAAGGTCTGAAGCTCAAAGGGCAAGAAATATAAACTGCTTGTCATCATCATAGAAGCAGAGTAATGGAGGACGGAAATACAGAGAGGAAATGAGAAGATAGCTAGGACTGAATCCTTGAGGAATATAAACCATTAATGGTTACATGCAAAAGTGTGTATATGTCATCCAAACTCTACCGAATCTTAAGGAAAAAGATTGACCATATAAAACACATACACACACATTTCAAACTTCTCCCATAGATAGTTCAACTATCTAGTCACATCATGTACAGTGTAGACATATATATGTATATGAATTTATTACTGTGAAAGATGAAGGCTGAGGGGTTTTCCCTATTGCAGGAAGGTGTGCAGAAATAAATAAAATCAGCCACATGAGAAAGGCTAAAGCTATTTCTTAAGAACTTGCTCTAGCAAGAGAGTCAGACACTGCACTTGTGTTTTGGCAGAGACTCAAAAGCAAGCAGAGGAGTGGGAAAACTTTAGAGTGGAAAAGAGAAGTCTTCAAGTGTGCCCTGGTTGGAAGCTGTGAACATGGGAAAGCCGGAAGCAGGCTAACCAGAATTGGAGCATCCCAGGTGATAGGTTAGGGGAGTATATCTAATTTTTTTCTGGCTGTTTCTAAGTTGGAAGTGGGAACAAAAATAGGGAATCTGTCAGTTATTAGTTAAGTCCTGGCCGTTTTGGGCCAATTGTTACAGAAGTTACTGTTTACCTTGAATTGTTCCTGGAGATACCAACTTGACCTCCTGAGAGTCTGACCCATAATAGGCTGGGTTCCTGGGTTCTTAATTATAGGTAAAGGATTGGTTTCCTGGGCAGATTGTTGCAAGCGGTGAGTCAGAGTTCTTCTTTTATAGAAGATCTAGCCATTGTCTATCTATTCAGTCTCTCAGGTGATAGTCAGGGAGGCAGGACACCTCTTGAGGGCTCTGTCTAGAGTAAAAGCCCGCACACCCACTAGTATGGACTCCTGGAACACATCCATCTAGCCAAGGTAGTGGGTCATGAGAATTGACAAAAAAATCATTGCTATAACCCAGGGGAGGACCTGCTGGAATTTCTGCTGCAGCCTAGAGGAATGTATTTAGAAGTGCACAGGGAGTTTCCATAAAAATTCAAGAGGAGTTTATTGGGTTGGGCATATTACACTTGATCTGATGCCTAGCCACATCATAGACTTAATTTCTTCCCTCGCTTCCCTTTAGCTCAGTCTATGCACAAGGACATCCTTGCTGCTTCTAGAACATGCCAGGTATGTTCCTCTATCAGGGCTTTGCAGTTTCTGCTTGGAAACCCTTTTCCCTATTTAAGGGCTGACTCAGAACATTGCTCAAATGCTGCATCATCAGAAGGGTACCCACATATGTAAAATCATATTCTGCCTCCTTACCCATTGCTATCCCAATTATTTCCTGCTCTGTTATTTCCATACTACCTCCTACCATTGTAGTATAAATGCATTTTTATTGCTTGTCCCCGACAGTAGAATGCAAGTACCATCCAGGGAAAGACTTTGTCCGTAGTGGTATCTCCAGAGCCTAAAATAATGCCCAGTTCATAGGAAGTTGGAAGCAAATAGTTAATGAATGAAGGAGAAGGTCCAGGAGTTCTCTCAGCTCTGTAGATGAGTTTGTATTTAGAGAAATACTGTTTTGTTACTATCACTTTGGCACATGTTCGCCCAGTCTGTTATGGATTGGGGAAATTTGTGCAAGGATGGTAAAGACAGTGGTAACTAGGAAGAAGAAAAGTAGCCAACAAGTTAGTAATATCTACCCATGGTAATTCCTTCTGATCCTGGTAGTGTGATTGTGCAAAATGCTATCATTTGAAAGAGCTGGATGAGGGATGTATGAAAACTCTTCCAACTGTTTTTGTATTTTTCTGTACGTTGAAATTACTTCAAAATGAAAACTTAAAAAAATGTTCATAGTGGATATTTATAGGTAGGAGATTCTTTAGGATTTTATTGATTTATATGTATTTCTCTGTATTTTCCAAATTTTCTTCAGTCACCATTTAATTGTTTTGAAAGAGATGTTTATTTTTTTTATTTAAAGATTTTATTTATTTATTTGACAGAGAGAAATCACAAGTAAGCAGAGAGGCAGGCAGAGAGAGAGAGGAGGAAGCAGGCTCCCTGCTGAGCAGAAAGCCCGATGTGGGGCTCGAACCCAGGACCTGGGATCATGACCTGAGCCGAAGGCAGCGGCTTAACCCACTGAGCCACCCAGGCGCCCCGAAAGAGATGTTTAAAGTCAAAATAAAAAAGTTCCACCCAGACATAGGCATCTTGTGCACTCACTCTCTGATTTTCCAAATAATTGCCTGGTCAAATGATTAATCAAGTTTGATTTGAGGTTTATGGAACAGGAAAAACAAATTTAAAACCTTGATTAATTTAAAAATGTGATCATTCTTGAAAAATTTGCCATGATATTCCTTGAATAATAATTGTATCTGTTCCCAAGTGATAAAAGAAGGGATTTTTATGGAATGACTGCAT
This sequence comes from Lutra lutra, assembly GCF_902655055.1. Classification (NCBI taxonomy): domain Eukaryota; kingdom Metazoa; phylum Chordata; class Mammalia; order Carnivora; family Mustelidae; genus Lutra; species Lutra lutra. Next base: position 93,224,353 of record NC_062287.1, on the reverse strand, counting down.
TGTGATAAACCAAAACCCACATATCAAACTAGACCATAAACTGAATAATGCAGAATATTTGGGAAGTGATAATAGTTTAACAATTAAAAAAGACAAAAGAAAAACACTTGATGACTCTGGGATTTAGAAACAGGTGTATAATCAGCAGTAACCCTGTAGTAGCGTTGATCAGGACATTATTAGAACACTATATACTATTATGGAAATTGCATTTTTGAAAGCAAGTAGTTGAAATTCAACCGGGAATTGTACCAAAAATAAGGTGAATATGGGAGGTTTAAAAGAATTAGGATTCAATATGACTTAGAATCTTTCCGGAATGTGCTGGTTATGTGGCATGAGAGGCCTATGGGAAACATAAGGCATAATCCCTGACTTTTAAGAATTTAACAGATGTGTTAATAAGGCAATATGCACGCGAGACCGAGGAGAAACTGTGATGCAGAAATAAAGTATGCTAACATATTCTGTACAATTAACACCATGGGCAGTCAACAAAATGAGAAATTAGGGTTGAATAGAGTTATCAGGAAAGGTTTCATAGGGAAGTAGATACTAATGTGTCCACACACGTATCCATTTGTTTTAGCTGGGAAAAGGGGGAAGATAGAAGTCCAAGAATGGGTCTTTGAGCCTTGGTCTGTGCCATTTCAGATCAAAACATTTGTGGGAAGTTATGCTAAAAATATTCTGCCCCAATTTTAGGGCTTTGGAATCTATGTGATTATGTACCGTATTTAAGATTTTTCCTCTCTGGGGCTCCTGGGTGGCTCAGTGGGTTGGGCCGCTGCCTTCGGCTCAGGTCATGATCCCAGGTCCTGGGTTCGGGCCCCACATCGGGCTTTCTGCTCAGCGGGGAGCCTGCTTCCTCCTCTCTCTCTGCCTGCCTCTCTGCCTACTTGTGATTTCTCTCTGTCAAATAAATAAATAAAATCTTAAAAAAAAATCTTTAAAGATTTTTCCTCTCTATGATAATAATCATAATAATTGACATTATGGAGTACTATTTTGTATTAAATGCTATGCAAATAATGTTGCACACATTTTCTCCCTCCTTACAATATCCTTCAAAGCAGGTACTATTATTATTTCCATTATAGAGTTAATTTTATCTGAGTTTCAAAGAAATTACTTGTTCAAGTTAATAAACTCATGAGTGGTCAGAGTTCACATTTGTCCTCTACTGACATTTGAACTCTAATATTTTATATTGCCTTTCCACTTTTTTGGGACTATCATGATGATGGGGACAGGAAATCAATCCTATATTAGATCAGGAGAAGGTAGGAGGAGAGTCACATGATCCAGATGTTCTACTTGTCTCTACCCCAGATATGACTCTTTCAGTCAACCTGGCTTAATCACAGATAAGCTAACAGGTTGAGATCAGATTTCTATGCTGGATACTGTTTGATGTTGTAATGTAAGACCCCTCACCCCCCCCTCCCTACCTTGCTATCTTCCTTTCCTTGAGCCTTTAAGATGTTGTCCTCGTAAGAGCTCTCTATGGAATGAATAACTTGTGTTTATCATGGAGATTTTATTCTGGCTTGTCATGATTGTTGGCTTCTGAAACTCTATATAGGAAGCACTGAGTGATATTCTGGTCCATGGGTGTGTTGGAGGGACAGGGATTAGAGGTTCTAGATTAATAATCTACATTTATGGAGTGTCTGGGTGGCTCAGTCATTAAGTGTATGCCTTCAGCTCAGGTCGTGTTCCTAGGGACATGGGATCGAGTCCTGCATCAGGCTCCCTGCTCCGCTTCTCCCTCTCCCCCTGCTTGTGTTCCCTCTCTTGCTGTCTCTCTCTCTGTCAAATAAATAAAATCTTAAAAAAAAAAAAAAAACAGAAAAAGAAAAAAAATCTGCATTTACACAGCATGTACATTTGCACAGAGTAAAAGTAATTTTAGACTTTTTAAATGTACACATTACATAAGATTTCACAAATGTTCACATCAAAGCTTATTGTTATTCTTTTATGTTAGGTTACAATGGAGAAGCCTGATGGTTTCACAATTATAAATTGTCCCCGACACTGACTCTCTTTTGAGTCCCAGCACCCTTCTTCCCACAGATGTCTATCCATGTCCTGCCTATGATTCCTCAGAACCTAACACAGTACTGGGCCAGGGCTCTTACCAACGAGCCACTGTTAATCAACACAAAGTGCTTTAAGCCTCAGCAACTAAAAAAGCACCGTGTAGGAGGCACTTGTACCCTGAAAAACATTAAAACTGTATTTTGCTAGGGAAAGTTATTAATGCATTCATGAATTCTAGACTTGTATCTAAATATGTGTATCTAAGAATATTATTTGTTGAAAGTTCTTTCTGTAGTGAAAAAGAACTTGCTGAACTGGGATCTTTGATATGGAATATAAAATTGGTGGAGATCCAAATACGTTTTCATGTACCGGTGGCCCTTTGATGGTCTAAGGACCAACCTAGCACCGATTCTTCGGCTCATGATATGCTTAGCTCTGGATAGAATACCTTCTTTGGCAACATGAAAACAATGTTCTATAACCATTTTTTTTTCCTGTTGAATGTCAAAAGTACTTCGAAGTTTTATCAAATATTTATTGATAAACCTTGTATTTTGTGTGAGATGTGAATTGAAATGTTTAAGCTCTGTTGACATGTTTGTCTTCACTTTAAGGACAAGGTAAAATATATTGAAATGTGTATATGTGGATGGAGGATTTATGGAGAGAGAAATGAGACTGAGACAGAGAGAGGGAGACAGAGAAAGAGGTGTGGGGGGAGAAAGATGATAGACAAATATATTTGAAATTAAAAAAGGACTTTCCATAAATTTTTATATTTGCTGTCTATCTAAAATCTCTAGAAGCAGTAATTTTCCATTTCAAAAGTAAGGAAATTATAGTCCAGATAAATTAGTCACATTACCCAGTTTACAGAACTGATATTTGCCACCAGAAATCAGGCTCGTTTCTTCTCTCACACTACTGACTGCTCTATCCCATCTTAATACCAGATATTATGTCAGGATAGGAGGAGACAGACTTGATGATGAGACAAATGAGACAGAGTTAATGCCCAGGGTTACACACGAAAAGGTAAAAGATGTAAGGACCATGGTTTCACAACTCTAAGAGGGGACACTAGAAAGTGAAGGTGACTTATGGGGAAAAGTGGATCTAAGTATTATCAAAATTGTCTAGGAAAGTCTAGGATGAATGCTTATCTGTAATTAGAATAATGAGATATAAAATGTGTATTATATCACCAAAGTACAACATATTCTAGTATACTCTATCATGTTATATTATGTTATCGTGTTGTGCTACAATGCAGTTTTCAGCCCTATTGCTTATAAGATGTTTGCCTACTTCTTCCCATTTTTTTTCCTCTACTCCCACCCCTAGAATTGCTTCTCTTAAGAACCAGTTTCCCTTTAGTGAGGATTTATGATCATTGCTCTAAAGTGGTCCAGAGGGGAGCCCTGGAAGCTCATTTTCCCTGACACATCGAATATGTACATGCCACAAAATCAGCTACCTAGTGAGTTAAAACCCCATAATTGCAATAGTGAAAGGAAAATTACTCAAGCAGATTTGGTTAGCCACAGTAACAAGACTTATAACCTTTATGAAGGCCTTTGGGCCCTAATTATTCAGCAGCTGCTACCAGGGCAAAAACACCCACGTCTACAGTAGTTAATTTGCATTTTCCTTCCCTTTAAGCACTGTCGTCTTGTACCTGTCCTATTTTCGAAGCCCTCATCCCCTATCAATAACAAAAGTCCCTCTCTTGTTCTCCAACTTGAAGAAAAATTGCAATTAATAAATTTAACAAATCCAAGGGACTTTTAAAAATAAGATTTAAAAAATCATGGAGAACGATAAACTCCGGCTATTTTCTAGCTGAGTAGTAAATACATTATGTCATCAAGCAATTCTTTAATGTGCCAGGTTTTTAGGGGACTCCAAAGAAGTCACTGTCATCTGAGGAGCTGCCATGATACATGATTTGTCAAAGATGATTATCCAAACATTTGGGTTACAATCATGACCATCTGTTAGTTATTTCTTACTATGGGAATGTCAGAGAGAGATTCGTTTTCTGGCCGTTGTTGTCACCTTGATTAAACATCAAAGAATGAAGTTTTAAACTGAGCTATTCTATAACCATTTCTTTTTATTTTCTTGGTGGTGGGGGCGTTGTAGGGTGGGGTAAGGGGACGTAGATGAGATCATTATTCAGATCATTGCACAGATGTTTTCTTGAAGGATGGTAAACTCCTGCCCAAGGTTAAACGCTTGTTAACACCCATTGTCCCTAAAACAATGATCAGTATATTTTGAACCATTAAAAAGTGTCCCTAGTCAGGAGACAATTGGAGTACAAGTAGGGCACATCTCTTCCTTCTCAGGTGTTTCCTCAAACACATGTTCTGTTTCTACTCACTAACACCACTTTCTTCTCTATGTGACTAGAGAAAAGAAAGGGAGAATGAATTTGTTTGCTCTTTGTTTTGTTTCCTTTGGGGGCGCTGTATCAGTAAGTCTGAGTGTGGATGTATTCACTGATACACATGTAATATATACATAATAATATATATATATATGTGTGATATATATAATAGGTGTATAGTCTACATATGTCCACTCGACATGCATTATAGATACATTATCTGCATAATAATGACATACACATATTAGAGATTATTTTACTACTTTATACATCTATAGGCAGGACTTACTGCATCATTTGTGAGGCCCAAGAGAAAATTAAAATGCAAGGCCTCTTGTTAAAGAATTAAGAATTTAGCATGGTGACAGCAGAGCTTTGAGCTAAGCACCATGCCCTGTGTGCGACTGCACTGGATACATGTCCAGGGCCAGCCCTGTCTGTTGGGCTCTCAGTAGAGACTAGTTAGAAAGACTGGTTCAGGGCAACCCTGACCTCTTCTTCAGCTTGCTGAGATAAATGATAGGAGGTTAAACAAAAGTGAGATCTCTTAGCAGTCCAGCTCATTACCAACATTCAACTAGGGCATTTGGAGATAGGGAGAAAAAAAATAAAGGTCCTTTTCTAATTCACAGGGAGAATCTTTTTGTTTGGTGATTGTTAGCAGAATGCAAGAAGAGGGAAAATAAGGCTGGTGCCATCTTGTCAGTGATTTAATTATTTTCCCATCTACACTTGTTTTTGAAGCTTATCAGAGCAAAGTACTGTGGGCAGCCCAGCTGTCACTGTTATCATTGTGGCTCCGAGTGCTGTCGTCCTGATTCCCATTGTAATGCAATTAATCTTTTGCTTTGCACTAATGGATGAACAAGCATATTTACTGCAGCATAAAATCCTAATTATTTTTTGAACAGATGCATAAAGGGAATGTAAATTAATGGCAAGTGACAATTGTGATAAATGTGTTCTATATCTTTAAATGTCAGGGCTCCTGTTGTGTGGAGACTGAGCCTAGCTTGGATCCGAAGGCTGCCCCACTTGCATTACCTGTGTGAGGAAGCACACTCATCATACTCAGAATCTATTCTTAGAGGGTGACTTGTACTTTTAGACCACACTGATTAGAAGTTACAGTATGTTGGCGGGGCTGTCCTCAGTAGCCTGGCATTCTTCACAAGTTCTGTTGAGCTATTGTTACTACTGCAATTCTAAAAAATTATTGCATTTATTATTACTCATGATAATCTAATACCTGTAGCAAGAGCAATAACTTTTAATTCAGCTTTTCCCCCCTCCATACCAAGCATTGCCCTATTTTCTCATTCCTTTATTAAAAATCTTCACAATTGTGACAATATGGAGACGTTTGCTAAACATAATTTGAGCAGAAGAAACCAAATAAAAAAACAGCACATAACGTGTGATTCCATTTACATGAAGTTCAATTAGAGTAAAAACTAGTTTATTCTGTGAGAAGTCCGTGAAAGGATTTCCTTTGGACTGGGGGCAGGTTGAAAGGTGCATCTAGGGTGCTGGTAGCTGTCTAGGTCTCGAACTGGATGCTGGTTACAGAGATGTTGTCAGTTTGTAAATATTTGTTCAGTGGTACAGTTGAACACATGCGCTTTTCCTCACGAATCTTGTACTCCAAGAACATCTTTTAAGAAGAGCCTTTCTTCTTTTCATGTTTTTTCAGTGGTATTGATTTTAAAACTGAGATGCAGAACTGTTAAATGGAGCAAGGTGGAAAATAGAAAAAGGAGCAGAGGAATGCTTTGAATCAACACCCAGTTTGATTTCCAGGAGTGCCCCCCTTCACCTAGACCGTACGGCGGACCTCCCACTTGTTTGGTCTGTCCACACTCCTTGACCAGCAGTGCTGAGGGAGAGTTGCACAGCGTTCTGTGTTTTGCCATGGAAAATAGTGTTTTGCCACGCAATTGTAGGAGAGTTGAGTCTGCAACTTCCTCCTCCCCAAAACCTCACCTTTTACATTCTGCGTACAATATGATTTCCAATGCAGAAAAAAACAAATTGATTTGTGAGGGAGAAAACCGCTAATATTCACAAGATCGCTCTGTTGGTTCATCATTACCAGGGTGAAATGCTTTCTACCCATTATTGCTCTGTCTTCTATAGATGGTAGTTTGTGTGCTAAACAGTCATGAAGTTACTGCTTCTGTGATATACCAGTAGGGTTGTAAACTATTGGTTGGGAACAACCCAAATAAAGTGTTATTCCCTTACGTGCATTTTCACTACGTCAAATTTCTGTAACGTGCCTCAAATTCTGTTTCATCCTGATGTGTTCTGATTTCTGCCAGATTTAGTCAGCTCATCTCTTTCTGGTCTCTTTGTCCTTTTAAATGCCTCCTTTGCCTTGTGAAGACCGTTCTTAGTCAAGGTTTAGTCTAGGAGTGATGATAGAGATAACCCACAGATTATTTGAGGGCTCTTCTTGTTAACATGTTAGTAGCTCCCTGGGTATGATGCCAAAGGCCCAAGGAACTATGAACAAACCCGCCTTGATTAATTTCCCTAAGATTCCAGAAAATCCCCCTGCCCTCCTTTCCTTCTACCTGTCTGTACCCAAGCCCTGCACTTTCTACCCTTAGTCTCTGGCACCTTAGTGTCTCATTTCTTCTATGTTGTTTCATTTGAAACACACCAGCAAATGAGACAACACAACCGACAGGGTTTGGCATGACAAAGGGGACAGATTTTTCCCATGTTTTCCTCCATTTGTGATGATCTTTTTCAATTTCAGAGACTCTAGTAAGATAAAGGTGGGAACTTCCAAGAGATACTGGATCCTACACATGCCTCAGTAAAATCCTTGATAACTGACTGCTTCTTTTGTTCGGATATTCCATTCCGTTTGGAGAAATGAGCAAGGCAGAGATGAATGGATTGCAAAAATGCCTAATAATTCCCTGGTAAAATGTACAAAAGGAAGTACTACATTGGGATGGAAGTCATTTCCCAAAGAAGATGGCTGTATTACTTTTCAGGGAGTTCTTGACTTCTCAGCCTTTCTACTGAGCACTCATCAGAGTAAAAATACATTATTGTATCTGCTACCTTTTAACAACATTTCAGATGAATTTAGGATTGCTGAAGAAAAATGAGAAATTCTCTTAGACAGAAAACCCCTGCATTGCAACTCTTTATATTTGGTCAGTTATAGTAATAAAAACACAACTAAGATACATTCCATATATTTTATATTCTTTGATACATTGTATGTTGATAGCTTGATTTAAAATGTAAAAACACTGACATTTTAACAATGTAAATTGGTATGTAACAAGATACTAGAATACTAATATAGTACTGGATTAAAAAAAAGAAACACTTGAAATGATGTTTATATAGACTCTTTAAAAACAAGGCAAATACTAAAAATAAAATGTTTGAATGAAAAATGCAGGACAAAATGTATATACAATTTGAGCATATGTAAAGCATATGTACAGTGGAATAGGCTGAAGGAGACACACCAAATGTTTTGTGTGGTGTGATTGTAGAGGGAAATTTTTTTTCAGCATCTTTTGGCTTTTCTGTACTTTCTAAATTTCTATGATAAGCATGTATTACAATGATAATAAAAACAAGGGGAACAAGTGAAAAATCATTGTTTTTAATGTGTGGGAATAAAAATATTTATTGCCAATTCCTCTGCAACCACAGAGAAAGATCAGACTGTGTTTTGATACTAAACTAGTTAAAATATTTTAGGCTTCTCAAATAACTCCTGGACACACAGTTAAGAGCTAATCCCCTGATTTGCACTGTCCTCTTTTAAGATAGAAGTCACTGTAATAAATTAACACTTTGTAAGTCACATCTAGACAGAGGACTGACTTGGCACCCAATTAGAGAGCCAGGACTCAAGAGCAAATACAGAACTTCTCTCAAAAATAGTCACATAAATATTCTATGTATTTTAGAAGCATAAATCACTGTTCTAGGACTTAAGTGGTTGTCAGCCCCGTGTAGCTGGAGTCCAGCCTGTACCCTGGGTGAGAAAGAAGGAGCTGAGAACTGAATGTCATCTAATTCTGGACAAAAATCTTGGCTGAATTTCCTCCATTTCTTAGGAACTTAGGCAAAAATATTTTGATGGGGTGATTGTGTTTTGGTGACTATACTTTGTTTTTGTTTTGTTTTGTTTTAGAGAGGGGGTTGCAGAGGGGGTGGGAGAGAGGGGGTTGCAGAGGGGATGGGAGGGGGGATACTCAAGCAGGCCCCATGTCCAGCACCAACCATGATGTGGGGCTTGATCTCACCACCCTGAGATGGTGACCTGAGCTGAAATCAAGAGTCAGACACTTAACCAACTGAGGCACCCCTGGTGGTAATACTTTGAGAGAAACATCCTGAGAACCTCCCCTGAAGGAATCCTGTGCTCCTCTAGTTAGGCATCTCCCTGAAAGAGAGACTTTGCATTGATGAGACTTAAGTGAAATCCCAAGGAGGAATTTTAGTTGTGCGGGTGAGGGCTAAATCACGTGCACCTCCACGGAAGTGTCTTCTACCAGTGGTTAAATTCATATAGTCCCAACGTAATTGGCTGTTTTCATGTTCTCTTCAGTTCTGTCTGAGTGGGGTGCTCAGTTTTTAATAGAAGAGGATGAATATTAGAAAGTTCAGTAAGAACGAATCTCATTGAACAGACATTGTTAGATCATTCTGTTCCAGTTTTCTTTTGTGGAACAGAGTCCTTTGCTGTGGTAAGATTGAATTATGACATAGATTTTTTTTTTTTTTTTTTGACATAGATTTTTTTCATGTTGGTGGCTCACAGATTTAGTTATTGTCAGGCTTAGTTTTGAGGCCTCAATGCTTCCCTTTTTGGCAGTGAACACTTAAATAATTGGTTCATTCCTTAAGCAATAAAAGGCATCTTTTCTTTCCAAGCACACTATATCTAAAATAATGACTGAGATGATACGGCATGAACAGTGGTCTTTCGGAAACATTTTCTTGCAGGGGGAAGTGTGTCAGATGATTTTTACTGCATAGTTTCTACATTAGAGACTGTGTACTTAGCCATGAGAGTCTAATCACTGAAAAATCAAGAGGAAGCTAAGAAATGATGGTCCCTAGGTAATTAAAAAAAAAAAGGAACAGAAAATAAGGCTTTTCATATAATCAGAAAGAATTTGCAATTTAGAGTAGAGAAGTGAATAGTAAGTGGTAAAAAGTAGTTTCAATAGGTTTTGTGATTGATGGGGCGATACTAAGGTTTTATTTTTTTTCTAGTTAATGCCTATCATTCAACTTGAAACTACCAGAGTGTGGTGGTATGATGACTGGGAAGAGAATTGCATAAATGGATCTACTGGGTGGCGGTTACTCATTTTATACCTATGTCTCAGCTGTTACTCAAAGAGCTAGTTTTCCAAGTCTCAGACTCCTCAAATGTATGATAAGGTAACAGATTTGCTGACCACTGTGATCACTTACCAGATAAGGCAGAAAATTTCCTTCAGAAATACAGCAAGGGAAGTGGAGACAAGACATTCTCTATGAATTGAGTGAAAAGATATTTTGTTGAATTGCAGATATTTTTTTAATTTTGCAGATGGCTTTGTAGGCCCATGTCAGATTTGGGGAGCCATATGTGGCAATTTGGTTAACTAAACAGATCTCTCTCACTGAGCACCACCTTCTCAGTTGGTTCTGAATCAGAAGACAGGGATTCTTGATCCCAAGGAGCTTAGGGTGTGGTGTAGTGCCAGTACCTTTACCGGAGTATGTACCTGATTGTTCCTGACTTAACTTTTGCTACATTCTCAAAATAGTAAACATGCAATGAATACATTTAAGCCACTCATGAGTATTCAGTGTACTTATTTGCAGAAAAGCACAGCTATCCTCAAATGGGTGGTTATCAATAGACACGGCCATGTTATAATATGAATCATATAGAGTGTTTGTTACACCTTTAGGGCTTCTTAGCAGCTACTCAGTACTTTCAAGTAGGTGCAGTTGTGATTCAATTAAAAAGAAGTGATTGGCATGAAAATTTTGTCTGAAGATAAGTTGTTACTATTTGATCACATTTTCTTAATTATCTAATACAGACTATGCCCATAATGTCTGATTGTTAAATGCTTAACAGTCTTCATTAATTCTTTTACAAATCAGTCCTCGTGAAATACAAATTTTAAACTAATTCCTGTTTTTTTGTTCCTTTCCCTACTATTTTTCTCTGTTTGGTGTAGTGTTACATCTGTATAAATGAGTCTTTAGGGGAATGTCATCTGTATTTTATCACATATGATTCATATGTTCCAACTTCATGGAACCCCATAGGATGTCTACTTTATAAAGATTATGGCAGTATCAAAACATCTATATTTCTGCCATCCTATGAGTTTAAGATTGAGCTTTTAAAATATAACCTCCAGAGCAGATGTCAAACACCAAGTCCTAACCTCAATTTCATATAATGGAATGACTGTCAATGGATTATGTTAGGGGAACAGAATCTGTCTCTATTTTTGTGACATTGTGATTTCAGAGGAATCTTTTTCTTCTCCTGTAACATTTTGTCATCCACTGTCTCTCCTTAGAGCTGTGTGTAAAGAAGCAATACTCTTGCCTTACAGCTCTTTTCGTTTGACTCACTCTCAGCAACACTTAACAAACTGGCATGCAGAGAAGAGGTTAAATAATTTAACTGTGCTAGATGAGTGTTCATGTGGGGATATTACAACACTTAAAATAACTCTTTCAGAAGAGTTTTACTGATGTGGGTTTTGGAGATTTAGATATGAATTTTAGGCTTGGAAATAAAATACAAAGAAATCATTTACGAAGCATTATTGAGTTACTAAGGGAATAACAGTAGGTTTGGCCATTTATGAGACTAGTAAGTGAAGCCATGTATCTCGATTGGCCTCCAACAGAGCCATTCAGGTGTAGTTTACTAACACTGATCACATGAAAAAGCTATTTCCCTTTCCATTTCTTGCTGTCTCATCAGATGTTGCATGTATACAATAAAGTTCATTAAGGTATTTGTGAAAAACCCACATAAGTAACTCACAAACAAGTTCATCATTTAGTTTCTGAAATGGTTCGGATTAAAGGAGTTTATGTAACAAGTTACATTTATATAATTAGAAACACATGTAACTCATAGTGTTGTGATCCAAAGAGACAAATTGGACATTTCTGGGAAGGAAAATTGGTTAGCTTTTTCATGTAATATATTTAATAGATACATGGAGTCATTCATAATGAGTTGAGTTCCTATTATCTTTTCATCCATTTTTTTTATTTTATTCATTAATTCAACAAATTTTTTGCACATCTCCTTTGTACTTAAGGACTGTGGTAAGTTCTGGAATATCTGTTGGCCATAAGCCAAGACCGAAATGGTCCCTGATTTCTTACAATTTACAGAGTCTTCACTAAAACCTTAAAAAAGAAAGTCATGTATATGGTCCTCTCTGTGTAGCAGGGGAAGCAAAAACAATAATGATCATGTGATGCAGTGTTAGAGGGATATAAGATATCATGTGAGTTATCATAGGACACTTATTCAGTTTGGATTCTGAAGGTCTGTATCTTGAAAAAATCTTAAGAGACTATACCATACATTCACCTTTTCATTAATAAACATTGGCTGCTATGTTCAAACTATTGTGCTAGTCTCAGGTGAACATAGGAGAGAATAAAGCAAAGCATGTACCCTGAGGAGTTTCATAGCCTAATATGCCTAGTTTATGGAGACAGTCATGAGAGGAAAATAAATTACAATAAAAGTGCCTGGAAACCTACAGAGAAAAGAGTATCATATCAAGGGAAATATAGTGTTTGGGAAGATTTACAAAGGAAGGGTCCTTATATTTGAGTCTTAAAGGATAAAGAAAACAGAGAGTTTTCATTCTGGAAAGATGAAAGGATGGAGTAAATGTCTTCTTCTATATTTATCCCCTTATGTACTGTTAAAAACCTTGCACATGATATATAAAACAAACATACACTGAAAGTAGAGAAAAATGCAGACAGGCTAGGGACCTCAGGCTCTGAGAAATGACATGGTGGTGAAATCATTGAGTTTTCTTTCTTCCTCATGCATCCCGTACTTGGGGCTAAAGAAGGTGGCAACTCAGAAATAACAATGGTATTGGTTAAATACAATAATAATAAATTTTAAAAACCTAATAAAAGCATATTAGTAAAACCAAAATCTTTTTGACAGTAAGTGCCTTATTCCAGTCAAACACCCCAGAGGAAACTGTTATGTTCCCCATCCCCCACACCAGTGAAGTGTGAGAATGGAGCAAGCCAAGAGCTCCACACTCCTCAAGTCCTAACAAGGTGCTCTAACCCCCACAAACCAAGGTAGTGTCAGAGGAGGCTAAATAGAGAACTGAGACATTTAACCCTACTCTCCCTGCTGGATGTCAAAGGAAGCCTAATGTAGAGTCAGGTCTTTTACCACCACCCAGCAATAACAAGGCCACTTCCATTGTGTCAGTGAAGACCAAAGGGTAACAGTAATGAAGCACTCATGCCCCTCGCAAGTGCTCTCCTCTAAAAAGAGGTCTGGTGAGGTACTCTTCCAGCAGTAAGGAAGAGCTAGCCTTTGAACATCAACAGAAGTTGAGTGGAGAATCTTGGCTTTGACCTCCCATAGCTGTGACTCTTCCCTCCTCTGCTGGAACAACATTAGAAGAAACCAATGGTACAGTTTCATGGAGTATGCAAAGCAGACAGGCTCTAAATGGCTAACAGTCTGCTTATTAGGGCTATATTTTAAATATTTAAATATTTAAGATTGGTGCTGGCAGATTTTCAAGTGAACAGGACCCAGGCTGCTCTGAAGAAGTAAACAACATTGGGCGAATTTATAGAGGTGATTTTTAACCCTTTATATAGCAGACTGCATCAATGAGTAATAATAAATATTCTTCAAAGAAAATGAAAAAAAATAGAAAGCTTCAGCAAAGAAAGAGAAAATATAAAGAAGAATGGAATGCAAAATTTAGAACTGAAAGATAATCAATAACCACAATAAATAACTATGGATGGGAATGAAAGAATGGATGGAACAGGGGAAAAACAAATCAGTCAACTTGAAGATAAGACACTTGAAAGTCAGGGAGAAAATAACCAAAAAGAAATAGACTGTCAAGGACATGTGGGACTATGACAAAAGATCTAATGGTCATGTCATTGGAATTCTGGAAGGAGATAAGAAAGAGGGTTGGGCTGATAAATAAATAAACAAACCTAAAGATTCAAGCATTGCCTGGGTGGTTCAGTTGGTTAAGCATCTAACTCTTGGTGTCAGCTCAGGTCATGATCACATGGGTCCTGAGATTGGGCTCCATGCTCAGTGGGGAGTCTACTTAACCATGCATGCACGAGTGCTCTCTCTCGCTCGCTCTCTCTCTTAAATAAATAAATCTTTTTTTTAAAGATTTTATTTATTTATTTGGCAGGCAGAGATTATAAGTAGGCAGAGAGAACATGCAGAGAAAGAAAGAGGAGGAAGCAGGCTCCCTGCCAAGCAGAGAGCCTGAAGCGGGGGCTCGATCCCAGGACCCTGAGACCATGACCTGAGCCAAAGGCAGAGGCTTTAACCCACTGAGCCACCCAGGCACCCCAAATAAATAAATCTTTTTAAAAAATTATAAAGAAGCTGAGCTTATGCTTAAAATGGTAAATCCAAAGAAGTTCATGCCACAGCACAACATAGACAGACTTCTGACTATTAAAGCAAAAGTCTTAAAAGCAGTAAGAGAAAAATGACATTTTAATTATGGGGGAAAAAACAGTTTGAATAACAGTGGATTTCTCACCATAAACTACAGAGGTCAGAAGGAAGTAGAACATTTTTCAAGTACCCAATGAAAAGAACTACCAACCTAGGATTCTATAGCTAGCAAAAATATCTTTCAGGAATGCAGAAGAAATTAAGATTTTCTCAGATGAAGAAGAACTAAGGGACTCTATCATTAGCAGGCTTACATTAAGGAATGACTGTAGAAAGTTTACTAAGCAGAAAGGAAAGAAGGAAGCTTGGGATAGCAAAAAGGAAGAATAAAAAAAGGGCTAAAAATGTAACTACATCATGTTTCTTCTCTTGAGTTTTCTAAATTATGTTTGGTACTTGAAGCAAAAATTATAACACTTTTTATTGTGATTCTCAATGTGGCAAAAATATTTAAGAATCTTATAAATGGTAGATATAAAGTACATAAAAGGAGATAAGGTTTCAGTAGTTCTCTTTGGTAAAGCATCAACATGAGAAGACTGACAAGTTTTATATTTACAATGTAATAGTATAACACTAATAGATCTATATAAAAACATATAGTCAAAAACACTCTAGAAAAACGATATGCAGTTTAAGTAAACTGCAAGAAAATAGGAGAAAAGAGATACATAAAAGCAGATTAAAAATAGGAAAAACAATAAAATGGAAGACTTAAACACTATTCTATTAATAATTACATTACATGTAAAAGGTCTACATGCAGTAAATGAGAAATAGGGATTGGCAAAGTGATTAAAGTATTTAACCCAACTATATGAAGACTATAAGAATTTTTTTTCAAATAAAACAATGTAGAAAAATTGAAAGAAAAAGATGGGAGGAGATGTTTCATGCAACCATTAATTAAAAGGAAGGAAAGGTAGCACTATTGATATAAGATAAAAGAGAGCAAAAGAAAATTATTAGAGTCAGATAAGGCCATTCCTTAGTATTAAAAGGGTCAATCTAACACAAAAGACATATTCTAAATATGCATGCACTGAACAACAGAGCTACAAAATATACAAAGCAAAAATTGATGAAACTCAAAGGAGAAATAGACAAACCTACAATTATGGGTGAGAGCTCTAATATTACTTTCATGATAATTGATAGAGAAATTAAGAAATCAATAAGAATATGCAAAATCCTTCAAACCTGTGAATCAAATTGACACTTATAGAAAACTCACCTAACAGTAAGAGAATATACATTCTTGTAAAGCCCCCATACAACATATGCCAAGATAGACTATCTAATGGGCCATAAAACAAAGTTTGACAAGTTAAAAATTGTGAGATCATACAGAGTATATTCTCTGACCACAGTGGAACTAAACCAAAAAGCAATGACAGAAAATAACAGAAAAATCTCCCAATACTTGGAAGCTTTCCAATAACTTTTAAATAATTTGTGAGTCAAACAGGGAGTCTCAAGGAAAAGTAAAAATAAAACAGACATTAAATCATATGAAAATGAAAATACAGCATAACCAAATTTGTAGGACAGAGCTAATCAGTGCAGACAGGAAAATATTCAGCACTGAATGCTTACATTATTGACTCAAATCTGTATTTAAGTTCCCATCTCCAAACCCTAGAAAAAGAGGAAAACATGAAGTAAGCAGAAGGAAATAATGCAGATAAGAGCAGATATCAACAAGGCTGAAAATTATGACACATATTAACAATAAGAATGAACCTTGAAGATGCTATGCTAAGTGAAGTAAGCCAATCACAAAAGGATAAATAGTGTATGTTTCAATTGTATGAGATACCTACAGTAGTCAGATTCAGAGCAAAGTAATATGGTGATTATCAGAGGCTAGTGGAGGGAGAATGGGGAGTTACTGTTGAACAGGTATGGAGTTTCAGTTTAGGAAGATGAGAAAGTAGCCTTTAAAGAAGGAAGAAAGGGAACAAAATGGTTTTTCTATAAAAGGTAACATGAGGGATCCTTATGGTAATGGAAATGGGATGTTTTGCAGTATGATGCTGTGGGGAGAAGTTGGTAAAAGGTACATGGTATCTCTTTGTGTTATTTCATACAACTGCTTGTAAAACTATAGTTATGTCAAAATATAAAGATTGATTTGAAAAAGTTTAAAAAAAAAGAAAAACACATCTGGCAGAGGACCTTCCAAAAGAGGTAAAACAAAAGTTAACAGTTTAGAAAGGGTTTGAAAGTCATTGTGGAATAAACAGTGAGATCATTGCTTTAGTATATGTTATGGGAGAGTGATTTCCCATGAAAATTGGGAAGGTGCAGCATGGTTTCTTCTCTGAAATTATACAGCAGCTAGCAGTGGGCAGAGTAGCAGAACTAGGAGAAATAACTTTGATATCCAAGTTAGTTTTGTTTAGAAGTCACAAACCTGAAAATTAAAATAAGGCCAATAAAGTGTTCTGGCATTATCTTGATAGCCTTCAAATTGATTAATCTTCGAATGATTGACTGTTGGTAAACTCTGCTGTGCTCAAATCAATGTTTAGTCTTCTTTGTTTATTATTGAAAGCTACACAAATTATATACCATTTTGATATCATCCTGAACCATGAGATAGTGTATGAACCAATTATCTAACCTCCTTCTGATAATAACAGTTAAATTAATGGTGCATAAGAAGGATGGACTAATTTGTTTAGACTAAATTGTGATTAAAAAAAAAAGATGGTGACTGATGACTTCTTAAAATGTTGCTTTTAAATGCATTTTCTGGCTTTACAAGTCCAAATTAAAATGATGATGTTGACTCTTGTCTATGTCTAAACAGAAGCATTCCATCCACCCTTAATGAGCTGAGTTTGCAGTACAAAAATTAGTCTTCCTAAGCTACATGGCTCCTTACTTCACAGAGAAGCTGGCCAGTGAGGTACCTCTGGTCAGATGGCAGAGATGCCGCCATCAGAACTGTGCTGACAATTCTAATGCAGAATTGAATTTGGTGCAGCCAGCCCATTGCTCTTTAGAATTTGCAATGCTAGCAGGAGCACATTGTATTTTTGTAGGTAAAGTCAGCAATTGCAGCACTAAACTGCACTTTGGAACAATAGGAGAGTGGCACTTCTGAGACCATAACTGCATTTTAATGACATAACTTTCTGCTCTCTAAGCATAGGTCAAATCGGAGAATCAAAACCGGAGGGAAATATTAGGAGAAAAGATGGCGGCATCCATAAATCTCATGCTTACCTGACAATAAACTTTAAATTAAATGTTATTTATCTATGAGAGAGGACCTTTGGACTTGCATACATATACATCTGTATATATATATTCAGTTGTATTTATAATAAATGTAAAATATAAAGTAGTGTCTAAGAAAGTAATAGAATAGTAGAGAAGTATTACTCTAATGGAAAGTTATGGTATGTGTAAATAAGTGAACTAAATGGTGACTTGCTGTGGGGTATAGTTGGTCTATATGATCAGAATACCTGGATATGATTTGTGGATCCCCATCTTACTGTATATTACATTCAAATTGTTGTCCCTGGACCAGCAGCCTCAATGTGTCTGGCAATGTGTTAGAAATGCAAATTCTCAGACCCAGCCTTGGACCTACTGAATCAGAATCTGCATATTAACAAGATCTCCAGGTGGTTAGTCTGCCCTTGAAGTTGAAGGGCCCTGCTTTGAGTTGCATATCCTTTTTTTTTTTTTAATCTTTTTTTTTTAAAGATTTTATTTATTTACTTGACAGACAGAGATCACAAGTAGGCAGAGAGGCAGGCAGAGAGAGGTGGGGGGAAACAGGCTCTCCACTGAGCAGAGAGCTCGATACCCGGGCTCAATCCCAGGACCCTGAGATCATGACCTGAGCCGAAGGCAGAGGCTTTAACCCACTGAGCCGCCCAGACGCCCCTGAGTTGCATATTCTTGAACCTTATGCTGGAGATAATATCTTTATTGCAGGATGCTTATGAGTGACAGTATGGTCAAATATGTGAAAGTGCCTTTTCAATTTAAGGAGGGGAAAAGCCAGAATTGAAATTAGCAATGGAGAGCAAAGTAAAGGCGAACTAAGTTTGTCTCCATTAAAAAAGAAAAGAAAAGAAAAGGAAAGAAAAGCAAAGCTAGAGCGGGGATGAGCTTAAGGTAGTCAACTGTCCTCTTTGAGCTCTGAATCTCTGCGATGCTGGGGCTCTTCCTTTGCCAGCTGTCTTGTTCTTTGTTCCTGCCATTGGGGAGCACTAGTAGGAAATTGGAAGGCAGAAAGGGCAGAAGAGACTGGTTTGTTCTTTTTTTTTTTTTTTTTTCCTGTCAGCATCTTCTCAGCATCTCAGAGATACCCTTCACCTGAGTATCAGCCGTTGTTTCAGACTCCAGCTTCTTCTTCTTCTTTTTTCATTGGCTTTCCACGTTTCATTAACTTTGGCCCCTACCCTTCATTTCCCAGCCTTAACGGATGTTAGATTATTTCCTTCAGTTACCATTGCTGGTTAATTTCATTCTTTTTTTGGTTTGTCAGTCCTCTGACATATGCATAAGGAATTACCTATATTAAATTATATCTATTGAAATGCATTGTACGGTTTCAGTTTTCTTGAATGGATCCTAACTGATACGAAGGTTGTGGAACTGAGTAGCTAATTATAATGCCTGGTGCTTAAACGTGTATCTTTTTTTTTTTTTTCCCCCCCAGAATCCCTTTGAATGTATTAAGATTCTGCACTTTCATAGGATCTGTAGTTTTTATTTTAGGCTTGTAAATTTTCTTCATTGTATCTCATCATATTTTAAAATACTTTCATATTCCCTAATAGACTCTGCTTTCCACTCACTGATAGAGTAATGGTAATAACAAGGATCAGAAGAATAAATGATTGACATTTATTATGTGCTAATCTTATTCCAGGCACTTTCAGTGGATTTCACACTTAATCCTCACTCCAGTCCTATAATGTAGATTCTTCTAGAATCCTAATTTGACAGATGAGGATACTGAAGTTCCCCCAGATAAAGTAACTTGTCCAAATCACATAGCAAAATAGTTGGGAAATTGAAATTCCATCCTTTTGTCCGACTACAAAGCCATAAGAACCTGCAGCCGGCTTTTCCGAATCTGTCATCTTGTTTTATTTGTTTCTCTCTGCTGTTAATCTCCATTTGTTTGTTACTTTTTTGTTACTCGCCATTCATTCTTCAATATGCCACCCAGCTAATACTGAAGCAGTGCCTATTATGTTTGAGGCACCAGACATACAGAGATAAATTAAACATGGTCTCTGCCCTTAAGAATCTGCTGTTGATTTGGAAGAGATTTTAACATAAAGAGAGAAGAGTGAAAGGGTAGCAGAATTGCTTATATACGTTTCTACTGGGTGTACAGTGGAGACAGGGCTGTGTGAATCATGCTTTGGGAAAAGGTCAGTGTTGCTGGGGAGTGGGTTCTCATGAGGATGTAAAGACAGGGGCAGAAATATTCTTCAGAAACTCCGGGAAATGGACTCTCTTTGTCCTTTTGGAGACTGATATGTCCTTGCTAAGAGGATGTTTTTGGTTCACAAACCAGGAGAACCCAATGTTAGTACATTTTTTCTTAGATGGAAATTTATAGATTTTTTTGGTGTAATTATCATGTAAATGTTAATAGCAGACTTTATTATAGTCCAGGTGTTATTCTAAGTTTTTCTGTGTACACATTCATACTTTTAAAATGATTTTTAAATGACAAATGGTGCCTTCCTTATTCTCTGGACAGTGAAACTGAGGCACTTGTAAATAGCAGTCATTCAGGTAATAAGGGCTACTGTAGCTTATGCTCTTAATCACTACGTATTTTCCAGAATGTGATATCATCCCTTGGTGTAAAAGAACAAGGCCACAGAAAGTATTGACTAGTTCTGGAATGACAAGGTCTTACCTTTCCTGGATGGTATCATAAGCAGCTACTTCTCCATTTGGAACTTGAAAATGAGGGAAGCTTTCCTGAGATTTATCAAATTCTGCCCTGGCATTTGTAGACTCTGCTTCCAACAATATTGTATGTTTGGCTAATTAAACTCAGCACTAAATCTAACCTTGATTGAGTGTGTGTGTGTGTGAACATAGCAGAAATACTACATTCCTACTGGCTGTTTAGGCTGAGCTATACTCTGTCCTTCTTTTTGAGTTAGATGTCTCTTTCCTGTACAGAAAGCAACCACCTATTTTAGCCATCTTATGAAAAAGAGGTTAATTGGATGGATTCAGTTCAACGTTGGGTAAAATGGAAAAGCCACTATTAATCAAACCTCCTTCGTCTCTGCCTCTCTTTTGTTCCCCGTATCCACCACTGTTCTCCCTCTATTTTGGTACATTCTTATATATTTTCTAAACTAGTTCTCAGGAGGAGCCAGAGACATATGCAAATTCTCCTTTCTGTCATCACAATTTGGAGGACCCTTTTTAAACAGGCCACCTCATGGGTCACCTAAATGCCTACTGATAAGCCTTTGAGGTGGGGGTCTAGGACTCATTGGTTCTACAAGCTCTGGGAAGCTGCTGATGATCCCAGAGTGGGACAGCTCCCAGTTCTCTAACTGGGGTTTACTCAAGGAACTAGAGCAAAATTGAAACCCTCCTTGAACATCTGTCTTTTCTTCCAGCTTTTAGTATTGGCCAGACCTTGTCATTTGGTTCTTAGGCCTGTAGATTCCAGTACTTAGCAGGTAAGTATCCCCCTCCTATGGAAGGCAAACATCATAATTGGTATGAGTAGTGCAATCTGGACCGGCCTCCCAGCTCACATATAGGAATCTCATGGCTCGCTTATGACTCCTCTCCAGTGCCACCTCTGCCGGAAGATGAAGACACAGTGCATCATCTTTCTCTTCCACAGAAGAGGACTGTACGCAGTGCAAGGCAGCATGGCCTGCATTCTCAGGGTCTTGGGACAAGGACCAGAATAGCTCAGGAACTGAAAAAAAAAAATGTGGATAGGAATAATTGAGTGAGTGCAACATCTTGGTTTGGTTTGGTTAATTTATCTTAATGTGTTTTGGTAGGATTTAGAGAGCATTGTCTCATCTTCTATTACCTGATTAGAGAATCTAACTTTGGTATTCTTCTTATTTAAATGTTAAAGTGGAAGAAAACAACATTTGTTTGGTAGTTTGTGTCCTAGTGAATACATGCTGACCTTTAATGATAATTATTTTCCACAGTTGCATGCAAACTGTGGCACTAATAATCCATTCCAGGGACTACTACCAGACTGTCATTTGTGCAGGATTATCTGAAGCTTTCCCCCACATGGAACATCACAGTAATACCCATAAGGCACACTGGGGTATACAGAAGGATGTGTTGATGGTAGTTACCCCCGGGGATGAGACAAACATTATATCAGTGCACTGATCTCCCACTGTCCAAGCATGCTGAGCATCCAGTTGGGGACATTTAATTATGCTATGGATAATTTAGAATCCTGCCTTCTCAATTTTTTGTTTAAATCCGGGACTACTGTTTAGCCACCTTTAAAGAATATCAAGTCCCATAATTCAGACAAATCCTTTCCTACTAAGAGTGAGTTTTCAGAAAGCAAGAGCAGTGGAGGAGCCAAAATGTTAGAGGAAGACAAATTTCTGAATGGTGCCCAATGTCTAGCAAAAATCTTTATAGACAATGGATGCTCAATAAATACTGGTTGACTTAAAGTACACCATTTGCCCTAGTGATTTCCTGTCTTTTTCTTTTCCCCTTTCTGTAAGGGTAGAATGGCAAATACCCTTCACATTGGCCCTGGCACATTACAGATGTCTGCAGGTATGGACCACACATCTGTATTGTACGGTGTTTACCCCCCTTGTCATTTTCAAGTTGTTGTGTACATACATGACTCTTCTTTGGTTTACTAAGGGTCTGTGACCAGTACTAATTTCATATTGCTCAAAAATCTCCCTTCTGTCTTCTTCTTTTAAAACAATAACCTGCTATTTTTTCTCAAAAGAGAGTGGCTTAGTTATTGGTCTTATCTAAAGACAGGAATATAGCCATTGTAACCAGTGAGACATACTAACTGTCTAATGGGGAGTGCCTTAGGAAGAACTTCAAGAAAGTGAGAAGAAGGAGGTGACTCTGTCTATATTTTGAACATTCTCTACATTCTGACTTTGAATACTGTATGCAAACAGAATGTTCAGATGATGCTATTCTTATCATCTTGCTATCGTGAGGGGAACTTGATGACCCAACGGAACTTCACAAACAATTATCAACCTCCAAATGTTTTGTTAGATGAGAAAAAGAAAACACTATTTTTAAGCCATCTTGGTGATACTTTATGTTACTGAGAGCCAAACCACATGATGGTTAATGGATGATGTGTGGTTACTTATACAGTCATTACGCTGTTTCCTTACCATCTCCCATGACTCTTGTGTATTTTCCATTTTAGAATTCTTCAGATTGAGGTTTCCTGATGGGCATTGACCACCCATTTTAAAATTTAATTCAACAAATGTTTGCTATCTCACTCCTCCATTAGACTGTGTGTTATTCAAGGATGATGTTTTATTTATTTTTGCATGTGCAGTATTTTTATGAAACCTGTAATAAATATTCAATGAATTCTTCTTGAATGAAGAATTCTTGAATTAACTTAAATTTTTCTTAGTGTGTGCCAGACATTGTGTTAAATTCCAGACACAGTATGAATATAGCATGCTGATTTATTTCATGGTTTAGATTATATCTGCACTTTTTTGCCTTTCCAAAATATTATTAAAAAAAAACTCTGAGGTTTTATGTCTGTTTTATTTATTTATTTTTTAAATTTTAGATCATAGAATTCTTAACAAATGGTCTTCTATCTCTAAGGTCTTAAAATTCAATGAAATTCAAAAAATGTCAAATACATATTTTTATAACTTCCCAACACTATTATTATATCTGTGGTAATTACCTTGGGAAATTGCCCTTATGGTCTATTTGGGTTACTTTTATTATACTTCCCAATATTTTATTTTCATATTTTCTCTCCTTTAAAATCCACTTACAAGCTCGCCACTGTTTTCCATACATAGTTTCAATTTCTCTCTGTCTCCTTTTCTCCCTTCCTCTCTCTGTCTCTCTCTCCTTTCCTTCCTCTCTGTCATTTCTAGGCATAGTATAAGCCTTTCTTTAAAGTCTTGGCAATTTTATGTATTTGTCTTATAACCTTTCACAAGTACCTTTCTATAGTCATCCTTTGAAATCAGTGTAGAAAAATTTGAGAGCATGATTTTGTTTCCAACTCTCTTCCTTGGGTTTTTTTTTTTTTTTTAAAGATTTTATTTATTTATCTGACAGAGAGAGATCACAAGTAGGCAGAGAGGCAGGCAGAGAGAGAGGAGGAAGCAGGCTCCCCGCCGAGCAGAGAGCCCGACGCGGGGCTCGATCCCAGGACCCTGAGATCATGACCTGAGCCGAAGGCAGCGGCTTAACCCACTGAGCCACCCAGGCGCCCTCTTCCTTGGGTTTTTACTTGAACACCTTTTTCCACATTTTTTTGTTCTTTTGCCAAACCGATGGCCCTTTTCAGCTGGTAAGAGGTGAAGCTAGAAGTTGTCCGTCATATGCTGGAGAACGACCAGAAGTGGTTTCAGATGACATTTGATTACACTTCTCTATGATAATAAGAAAGAAAATAAGTTGTTCTTACCAAAAGATGATTGTACCTGACAAGCAAAGCTTGTGGTTTATTAATAATTAAAAATATTGCTGTGTTCTGCTACTGATGGAATGGTTAATCGCTTGTTCAGTCAATACCAATGTAGCATTTATTATTCATTAAAGATAAATGTGGTGAAATGGCCTTGAATTGCAATGTGTTACAATGAGATTACTAAGGGCACAAAAAGTTGATTTATTATTTAAGAACTGATTAAACTTCTCTACTGATCTCAATGACTAGGATAACCCACCAGATCCCACCGTGTCACAGACTTTTAATTTTTAAAAAAACAGCTATTTAACTAGCTGAGGGCTAGTTTTTGTTTTGTTTGTTTTGTTTTTGTTTTTTAACTTTTTAAAATTGAAATGTAGTTGACATGATTAGCTAGGGATAGGATGCCTAAGATAATGAAAAAAGTGAAGGCTCTGCTTCCAGGATTAATATGAATTTCTTAGAGGGTATGTGATACCAAGAAAGGACTCACACATTTTCCAGGAGCACTTTCTTGATTTCGAGTGTGAAACCATATTAGGCTCTTGCTTTCCCCATGCTGTGCTGGGTCATTATAGCTCAGCCAAGTTTTATTCAAGAGCTTTATGTTCAGGTGACATTTTCCCCCCTTTCAGGTAGACTTGGCTGAATTTTTTAAAGGCTTTATGAATGATTTATTCTCCTTCTCTCTAGTTCTTCTGAATCTTCATACTCAGATTAGGGCCAAATATCAGGAAAGGATGGGCTTTTCTCCAATTCTCGTTCTAAGTTTTTTTTTCCTGTTCACAGTGCTACAGAAGTAGTAACTCTCAGCTGAGGCGTCACCTGTTTCTTCCTTTCAGGACCTAAACAGTCTTTTCATTATAGACTATCCTACCTGCATAATTTAGAGCCCTTTAATTTCTTTCTAATGAGGTGATGGCAGAAAAAGTAGGGAGAGAGAGGAAGAAAAAATGGCTATTCTAAGTAAGGATGGTCTCCATACTTTCTCTAATGGATTTGTGTCCTGTGTATGGCTCATCTAATAAGACTGGGTTTTGATTTAGGTCAGGTTGCTACTGTCTTTGAGAACAGATGGACTTGAGCCTTGGTATGCAATAAAGAGGACTTCTTAGTATCCCAGGGTATTTAAAATTCACAGTAACAGCTACAATCAAGAAGCTTATGTTCTGGTGCATAAATAGTCATATGCCTGTTCCTTGGTATAGAGCATCATTTGTGTGTCTTTGGGAAAAAGTTCAAATAGCATCCTGATATATAAAGATGATATTATGGAAGGGGATTAGGGTGCACATCCCCAAACTGCCCCCAAACTATAGCAGTGATAGATCAGATCCAAGGCTGGATAAGGAATTTCCAATTTTAGAACCATTTATTGAGTAACTACTATGTACCAGTCACAATGTTAGACTTCAAGTTTTATGATAAAAACAATATGATATGATGGGAATAAGGAAGAAAGGGAAATCAAGGAATAATTTCATTAAAATGGGACAGACTCCTTGTGACAATTCTCCAGTGTTAAAATATAAACTATTCCAAAATGAGACAGTATTTGAAGACGTTGATATTTGCTGGATTTTTATTTTGTGAGATTTAGGAAATCATAGGTAATCTTACCCTACACTACCTAAGCCTTGGATAATATGAGAGGGAAATGTTTCTTGGAATGCCTTAAGCCCTTACAGTGATTCCCTGAAAGTGATCAAATGCTTAGATTAGTTTCACAACCATTTATTTAATATTCCCAGGCATGAATCAAGATGCATTTAATGGATTCTGAGAGCTTTAATACGTGACATTTGAAGCTACTTCTCCTGCATCCTGCATTCATTTTTCCACTTTAGTTTAAAGAGTTAATTAACGTGTTTGGTTAGTCTTCTCTTGTGAAGATTACCGCCTGGATACTCCCATCTGATGACTCAAGTTTCCACAGCCATTTTTTAAAACTTTTTTTGTTTTTTAGGGTTCCAGATATTCTCTGAACACTTGTGGGGGGAGACTTGGTTTAGGTCTACTAGCACCTGTGCCCATTTCAGAAATAATGGGTCTGCTTTCCAAAGATAACCTTTGTCTGCGACCTATTTTACATTCTTTGACTACAATCCTCACAACTTCTAGTGAAGCAGGATTTCAAATCACACCCCCTCCCTTGGTTTGGATTTATACTTATTCTTTAAGCTATATGTGCTTGGTTCTTTTAGGTGCCAGATACGGGTCTAGGCACAGGGAAGCATCAGTAAGCATGGAGGAGAAGGGTCCCATTCTTATGGAGATTATAATCCACTGGGAGTTGGCTAGAAGCACAGCAGAAAGAGAGATAACAAACACAGCAATCAGACACAGCAATTAGAATTATTCATAGAGTTATAAATGGTATGAAAATAATTAAAGCAGAAAGTGTAGTGCGGCGTGCGAAGGCTTTTGTTCAGATTTAACAGAAGGGGAAGCTCTTCTGGGGTACTGATACATCGTGCCGAAGTCGGATTGATGGGAAAGAGCCATTAATACAGAGACCTGGGAGCAGATAGAAGAGCAAGTGCAGATGCCCTGGGGTAGGCACAAACCTGCAAGGTTCAGTTACAAGCCGCAGGGCAGTGTGGCTGGCACAATATGAGTGAGATGGAGGCCCTCGGTCTCTGTCCCCAGATACCAGGCCCTGAGCCAAGGGCTGTGTGCATGCCTCTGGTAGAAAGTGAAAACCCAGGGAGAAGTGAGGCACAGGGGGAGTGGAACCTAGAAGGCAGGAGGGCCAATATGAGGATGCATTTTCTTTTTTTTTTTTTTTAATATATATTTTTAAAGATTTTATTTATATATTTGACAGAGAGGGCACAAGGAGGGGAAGCAGCAGGCAGAGGGAGAGGGAGAAGTAAACTCCCCACCAAGCAGGGAGCCCAATGTGGGACTCAATCCCAAGACCCTGGGATCATGACCTGAGCTGATGGAGGTCACTTAACTGACTGAGCCACCCAGGCACCCTGAGGATGCATGTTCAAACTTGTGCTAGGAGTTGACTGTTTGCTTCACCTTAAAAATCATCCTCTGAAAAGTCACTTGAAAAATTGGAACTCAGGGAGAGAAAGGGAGAATTTTCCACCAGCTACCCTTGCCAGTTGATGAAGGGTTTGTACCACATGGTATGACTCCCTAGATTTCTGGGATGTACATGCTTCAGGGAGGGAATCCTGTTTTTTCACACTTCAGCATCATTAGAGAAACCATGGGGCAGGAGGTGTGAGACACACCATGGGGCCTGATGGAAGTTGCTGTCAAGTTGTAGCTGTGTGAATTCAGTCAGGGCCCACCAAGAGCTGGTTTTGACAATGGTGGCCAGAACTAGATCTAAAAGGAGCAGAAATGGTGTATAAACCATTCATTGCAGAGTGACGTTAACAATAACTTAGGAAAATTCATCAAGGGCCGGCAACCTAGGGGGCATGGTACAAAGTCTTGGAGGTCTCAGAAGTCTTGGCACAAAGTATAGAGTTTATCCTAAGTATGTTGGAAAGACACTGGAAGTTACTAATCGGGGTTACGATATACTCTGTTTTATATTTTAACTAGATGTCTCTGGCTTGCATGTGGAGAATTTCCTGTCAAGGAGGAAGATTGAACTGGAGCCGTAGTCAAGCAAACTATGACCCATGGGTTAAATCCTGCCCAGCTCCTGTTTTTGGAAATAAAGTGTTACTGGAACACAGCCATACATATTCATTTCCATATTGTCTGTGGCTCTTTCGCCCATCTGTAACAGATTTTAGTAATTACGACAGCCACCATATGTCCTGCAAAACCTTAAATATTGGGGCACCTGGGTGGCTCAGTGGGTTAAAGCCTCTGCCTTCAGCTCGGGTCGTGATCCCAGGGTCCTGGGATCGAGCCCCGTATCGGGCTCTCTGCTCAGCGGGGAGCCTGCTTCCTCCTCTCTCTCTCTCTCTGCCTGCCTCTCCGCCTACTTGTGATCTCTCTCTCACTGTCAAATAAATAAAATCTTAAAAAAAAAACAAACCTTAAATATTTACTATTTGACCATTCTCAGGAAAAGTTCGCTGAACACTCTATTATAAAGTGATCTTCCTACAGCTTAGTCTGACAATGCCACTTTCCTGCCCACCGTCCTGCAGTGGTTATCTGCCCCCTTAAGATGCATTATTACAATGACATTGACTAGTATATAATAAAATTTTGTTTGGAAAGCAGATCTTTCTGCTTTCAAAATACATGTTATTATTTATAGCCGTGTTGTTTATCTTATCCAAAGCTGAACAATATGATGGGCTATACAACCAACACTTTATATATGTTAAGTATATTAGTTTACTTTGTTGCAGTTAAAAAAAAAATAAGAGGAAGAAACAAAAATCTCAGTTGCTTCTAAGAATAAAAATTTATTTTCTCTTACATTACTTTTCAGCAGTTGTGGGTGAGATGCGGAAACTCTGACCCATGAATTTACTCATTTTGGGATCTAAATCGAAGAAACAGTCACTATTTGAGGTGTATTATTTTTCTGGCAGATAAAAAGAATAATGACTTACGGAAACTCAGGAGGCTTCTGAAAGCTTTTGCGCTAATCATGCATACATTACACCTGCTTGTGTTTCATTGGCCAGTGCAAGTCACATGACCAAGCCCAGCATCAGTGGGATGCGATGTGCACTATTGGCATGTTGGCAAATTACATCTAAACAGTTGAGGTTGTTACACACCTTTAACAGGTTGTGGGAGAGGAATTATTAATGTTACTATTATCAGTGCATTGACTTAGTTCCAATTCTGCATTTTATTGACTGACTTAAGATATTGCCACTGAACCCTGTAAACAAACATCTATTTGGCCAATGGACTCAACCTTAGGCTTTGTCAATAGAAGGCGCTGGAAGGATATTGCAAAGCCCTAGCAGGGGCAAGAGGTTTTCTTTCTTAGGTACTGTGGCCAATTTTAGTATATGTGCTGCCGAAGCAAGCACGGTACTGTGGCCAGATTCAGCAAAGAAAATAAAGGATGTCAGGTAAACTTGCATTTCAGAAGATAATGAATTTTTTGTAGCATAAGGATATACCACAGATTGCAAGAGAAATTTGAATTTTATCTGACAACCGTATTTTGGGAACCAGATCCTGGTTCCAGGGTGCTGTTTTTTGACACAGCAGACAGAGGATCCGGTATGTGGGAGACAGGGTAGCAGTCACATCAGAGGCCCACAGGTCTGCTACAGCCTTTATCCTCCAGCAAGTTTCTCTGCATACTGGCTGCAGATCAGACCTTCAGACAGGCTTCTGCACCACAGTTAAGATGCCTGTTCCTGTGCTGCCAGCACCCTCCTCTCCAAAGCATTTGAATCTCAGCCTTGAGGTGGGGCGATGCCGGAGGGGGTGGGGATGCCTCTCATGTCTACACAGTTTGATCACTCTCCGCCAGCCTAAAAGGTAGCAAATGCTCCCTGTGCTTGCTACTGGTATGCCCCTTAGAGTCCCTGTTTATCCTGTTTCATAGTTAACCACCTTTTACTAGTTTATAGTTATTTATATTGAAATTCTTAATTATTGGGGTGATTTCTCGGCCCTGGCAAGACTGACTCACAGACTAGAGACAATAATACAGTCTGCCACATAAAATAATTTAATGGTCCTATCCCGTGAGGAAAGATTTTATCCCATTTTACAGATAAAGAATCCGAGCCTGAAGGAGTTCACATAATAAGTGAAAAGGCACAGACCTAGTGAGTAATAGAGGTTTGATGCAAAACTTTGACCCATGCTTCTGATTTCATTGACCCAACTATCTTGCCAGCCACTAAATGGGAGAAAATTTCAACATTTTCTCCAAGTAATTAATAAACTTTGAAATTATCAGCTGGTGGAGTGATGCCCCTTTTCTGTTCATGCCTATTCAATGTGATTAGTTCATTGTTCCAATAGAACAATTTCCCGCTTTTACAGGTGGAAGATTTGGGCAGAAAGAAACAACTGTTGGGGGGAATGTACTGTTATGGGTTGCATTGTGTCCACCTCAAATTTTACATGATAAAGTCCGATCCCTCAAAATGTAGCCTTATTTGTTGATAGTGCCTTTAAAGAGGTGATCAGATTAATGTGAGGTTGTTAGAACAGGCCATAGCCTAATACTACTGGTGTCTTTAATAAAAGAGGACATTGAGGAACAAAATTTTTACATAAAGGAAAGTGGTGTAAGGAGACAACCAGTTATAAGCCATAGCAACAGGCCTGGGAAATTCTTCCCTTATAACCCGCAGAAGGAATCAACCCTGCAACACCTTAGTTTTGGATATCTAGCCTCATAGAACTGAAAGATAATAAGTTTCTGGCGTTTGAGCTCCCCAGTCTGTGATACTTTGTTATGGCAGCAAACTAATATAATTACTAACAAGTATTGTCTTTTTATAAGAAGATGCTGCTGAATTTTCTCTTCTGATGTGTTTTCTCATAATGCAGAAAGACAGCAAAGTTGCCTTACTTTCCTGTTCTTCTTGTAAAAATGGCCCAGATTACAGTTGGACGGGCTGGAAATATGTAGGAAGCAAGAGGTTGTGACACCAAGTAAATTCAGAGTCTGGGGTAAGGATTGAATTTTTACCTCTTCCTCCTCTCTGTGCCTTAGCTATTGTAAATGTGGTCCGTAAACCTGTGGCATCCACTTCACCTGGAGCTGGTTACAGAGGCAGAATTTCAGTCCTTGTTCCAGATTTACTGATTCAGAACCTCCATTTTAATAAAATCCGTAGGTGACTAATGTGCACATTAACATTCAGAACCCTGGACACAAGATGACCTCATTGTCTACTAAGTAAAACAGGCACACAAACAAACAAAACCCTGGTAGAGCTTATCTTTCTTTCTTTTTATTTTCTGAGATGCCTGAAGTGGTTTTAGATTGCTGAGCTAGATTTTTGGAGGCACGAGAAATGTTTAGGAGGTCATAAGTATATCTGTTTGATTCACAGCTGGTTTGAAATCAATTACCTGAAGCTGAAATGCCTCTCAAAACTCAATAATGTGGTAATTGCTCTTAATTATTTCACTGTGACTTTTTCCTGCCTACTTGTTACTTGGATGCTAATAAATGGGCTCTCAAAGCTAGGAAGAGCCTTTTGTCTTACCATTGCCATATGGTAAGGAAGACATATGTGACATAAATTCAGCTTGTTGCTATAAAATATGGGTATTATGACATTCTCAATAGAGAAATGGAAGCTATTAAAAATGATGCCAATGAAACAAAAACAAAACAAAGGAACTTCTAGCTACATGAATCTACCTTTGTTACCCACAGATTCACCTTAAATAAGGTTGGTCATCAGGGGCCCCTGGGTGGCTCAGTCGTTAAGCGTCTGCCTTCGGCTCAGGTCATGATCCCGGGGTTCTGGGATCGAGCCCCGCATCGGGCTCCCGGCTTGGTGGGAAGCCTGCTTCTCCCTCTCTCACTCCCCCTGCTTGTGTTCCCTCTCTCGCTGTGTCTCTCTGTCAAATAAATAAATATAAATAAATAAATAAATAAATAAGGTTGGTCATCAGCAAAATTCTCACACAGTGAAAGATTAACACATATTTTTTTGCTGAAAGTAGAATTTTGACTCCATTTTATCTGTCTTTATTTGAAATTATCTTTTTCCCAATAGAAGATGAAACTTACTCTATTTTTGTTATTGAAGTTGTATGTCTTTGTTTTAATTGGGAACATGGGAGAGTTGTCCTTTATCTTCTGGCTAAGAAACAAACACATTTAGATAAAGAATGAAAACCTCACCGTTTTTACCTCTTGGTTTGGAGACCCAAATGTTGGGAAAAAGACAGTCTCACTCACTCCTAGTTGACATGCAAATTTGTACCCAAAAAGATGGACTCAATTTGAAAATACTTACTAAATTTATAATTGCAAGTATCTTTCGACATGACACTTAGACTTCTTTTTTTTTTTTTTTTTAAAGTTTCTATTTATTTATTTGACAGAGAGAGAGAGAACAAGAGAGGGAACACAAGCAGGGGAGTAGGAGAGGGAGAAGCAGGCTTCCCGCTGAGCAGGAAGCCCAATGAGGGGCTCCATGTGGGGCTCAATGCGGGGCTCAATCCCAGGACCCTTGGATCATGACCTGAGCTGAAGGCAGCCACTTAACAACTGAGCCACCCAGGCACTCCAACACTTACAGACTTCTTAAATTGATCCTAGAGTTGTTCTTAAATAGGTTCAAATTACATGTGAAAAAGTTATTCTTTAGAGTGTTTTTTTTATAAAGACAAAGATGTAGAAACATCCTAAAGGACTATAAATAAGAACCGGTTAAGTAAATTTTAGTATGCTAAAATAATACTGTACAGCCATATTTAATAATAAGGTTCATTATGTACAGCTGCCTTTTTTTGCCTGTTTCTATATTCAAGTGAAAAATAATAAGGTTTCAAAAAGTATATTTTGCATACCACTATTTTTCTAAAAAGAGGAAAGTGTGTCATTTTAGATGCATATATATATATATATATATATATGCACACACACACACATGCATGTGTGTGTGTATTTATATATGTACACACACACATACATACTATTGTATGCCCCATATATAGATGCAGATATGGGATACCTGGAAGGATACATGAGAAACAAAAGCCATGTGGGGAAAAAATATGGATGAAGATGAGAATCTTTATTTATATTTTAATTTACTTTTTGGTTTTAGAAACATTCAAAGAGAAATTCAATTTAAAAGTATTAGCAACAAAAGGATGATGTCCCACAGCAATAACAAGAAAACCATTGTAACATTCAATGATATTGGATCGGAATGGAAAAGTTCTAGAATAATATTCTGGTTGCCACTCTGTAGTCTGCTAAAGCCAATGCCATAATTCCTTTAACTTAATGTTGAAACTATGCAAGGTATTTGTTTTAATCTTGTGTGTGGAGTAGGTACACATTGCAAAATGTTCTGGGATGACTTTACACTTGTCCTGAATGGTAATGAACATAGCTGTCTTAATCTGTTTTGCTTGTTTGGTTCCTCCACTGTTCAGTGTTTGAACTACCAAGCAGTGCTGGGCAAATTTTGGTGGAATAAACTACATGAATAATGAGAGACTCCCACTGTCCCAAAGAACCTAAACATGGTTTCTTCTATTTTATGCCTCAGGGCTTCTTGGCCCCTCCCTTCCCTCTAGTAATTAACTTTCCAGCTTGGTCACTTCTCAGTACGGCAAGCTGCAGGGGTGGGCCACCCACAGAATACCCTCCGGCTGGTGATTAGCGGTCACTGGCTTCCCGTAAGAATATTCTGTATAGAGAATGCCGGTTGTTAATCCAGACAGAAATACTAGAGTCTCACTGGAGAAAAAAATTTGCTTCCTAATCATTTCGGAGGATTTGGAGAAACAAATCAAAACACAGAGCAGAGATGATATAATAAATAGGCTTTTGTGAAGGTGCTGTATAGAGTCTTGGGTTTATTCCCTTACAGAACTATGTAAACTCCCACCTTCCCTCTCACATTTATCAAGATGTGCGTTTATACAGAGCAGCTCTTCTCTCAGTGAGACTTACCATGCTGTTTTACCTTTCTGAGCCTTTGAGCATTATGTTTTCTCTGACAGGCAAGCCTTTCTCCCCATATCTGCCTTCTGAACTCCTAACTTCTCCTTCAAAATAGATGGGACCTTCTCAGTGACACCTCACAGGGCTGGCTCTCTGCGTCTCCTGTACGATTTAATACCTCCTTCACCAGTGTTCTTGCTGTCTGGACATACCCGTGTTCCTGCAGTGATGGCCAACTGTTGAAATTATTTGTTCACATACCTAGAGAAGGCATTTTCTTAAATCTCTGTATGTGTTCTTTTTTTTTTTTCTTTTATTTAAATTCAGTTAGCCAACATATGGTACACCATCAGTTTCTGATGTAGTGGTCAGTGATTCATCAGTTTCATGTAACATGCAGTGCTCATCATGTCACATGCCCTCCTTAATGCCCATCACCAAGTTGCCCCATACCCCCACCTACTTCCCCTTCTGCTTAATTTGTTTCCCAGAGTTAAGAATTTGTTTCCCCTAATTTGTTTCCCGGAGTCGAGAATCTCTCATGCCAACAGAATATTGGACTTGGGCAAGTCCAGACAGGTTTGGGGGCTTCCCAGGATATAAAGGATCACCAGAGGAGGGAGCAAGCCCAGAAAAGGGCAAGATACCCTCTTGATTCCCTGAGCCTATCAATAGCCTTTCGGGTAGATGCAAACCATGCTTTGTTTCCCTCTCTGATTTCTTCTCTTTCAGTTTTCCCTCCCTTCCCCTATGATCCTCTGCACTATTTCTTATATTCCACATATGAGTAAAACCATATGATAATTGTTTTTCTCTTAATGACTTATTTCACTTAGCATAATAACCTCCATTTCCATCCACGTTGATGTAAATGGTAGGTATTCATCCTTTCTGATGGCTGAGTAATATTCCACATCGTCTTTACTCATTCATCTGTTGAAGGACGTCTCGGCTCCTTCCAGTCTGCCTTTGTGGACATTGCTGCTATTAACATAGGGGTGCAGGTGCCCCTTCATTTCACTACATCTGTATCTTTAGGGTAAATACCCAGTAGTACAATTGCTGGGTTGTAGGGTAGTTTTATTTTTAACCTCTTGAAGAACCTCCATACTGTTTTCCAGAGTGGCTGCACCAATTTGCATTCCCACCAACAGTGTAAGAGGGTTCCCCTTTCTCCACATACTCGCCAACATTTGTTGTTTCCTGTCTAGTTAATTTTAGCCATTGTAACTTGTCAAACTCATTCTATGAGGCCAGCATTACCTTGATCCCAAAACCAAAGAGCCCATCAAAAAGAATTATAGACCAATATCCCTGATGAACATGAATGCCAAAATACTCATCCAGAGACTAGCCAATAGGATCCAACAGTACATTAAAAGGGTTATTCACCAAGTGAGATTTATTCCTGGGATGCAAGGGTGGTTCAACATTTGTAAATCAGTCAACATGATAGGTCACATTACTAAAAGAAAAGACAAAAACCATATGATCCTCTTAATTGATGCAGGAAAAGCATTTGACAAAATACAGCATCCTTTCTTGATTAAAACTCTTCAAAGTGTTGGAGTAGAGGGAACATACATCAATATCATAAAAGCCATCTACAAAAGCCCCCAGCGAGTATCTTTCTCAATGGGGGAAAACTGAGGGCTTTTCCCCTAAGGTCTATATGTGTTCTAACAAAAGACACATTGTTTTTAGATTTGCACATTTGATTCCTTGAAAAAGGTATAGGCTATAAATATGAAATCACATTGTTACCCATTTCATGATTCATTCTTATTAAAAAGTATACTTGCATGATATTGGGACTGTCTCATAAAATATGGATGATGTATTCCTGTAGCTTAGAGGGTTTATGAAGTGGTGTTTGCATCTAAGAAAGGGCATGTTTTCCAGACCTTGTGTGTATGCTCCTGTCTTCACTTCTCTCCAAGTTGAGGAAGCACTGTCTTGATTGGGGAGACTCAGAATATTGATCGGGCTGTGTTTATGAAAGGGTGGAACCCCTGGGCTGCAAAGGGTCAGCACATAAGCAGTGGATATCTGTTTCTGCCTCTTTCTCTGTTGGAGCTGGCAGGCCGTGTGCAGCTAGATTCTAATTTAGATTTTAGATTTATCCCCTAGACTCATTTATTTAGTCTAATCTGGCTCACCTGAGATTTTTGTTGATTCTTGAGGTTCAATAACACAATTGGCATTAATTTGGTCTAATTTAGGGGCACCTGAGTGGCTCAGTTGTTTAGGTGTCTGACTCTTGATTTTGGCTCAGGCCATGAGCTCTGAGCTCAGTGGAGATCCTGCTTGAGATTCTCTCTCTCTCCCTCTCCCTCTGCTCCTCCCCCTGGTCAAGCATATGCACTTTCTCTCTGTCTCAAATAAATAAATGAAACTTTTTAAAAATTTCTTTTGCTCTAATTTCTGTGCTTTCTGTTTTTTGAGAACCTTGTGAGGCTGAGGAGCAAAACAGCCCAAGGCAAGAATCTAGAACTTCTGGCTTCCTTACCATAGTATATTCCAACAATATCCCAATCTCAACTTTCCTTCTGCAATAAGGATAACCCTCCTGTCCCGTAAGTAAATGTTACAGTGGAGTCCTATTATATTTGTTTCTTCTTTAAAATACTTTCATCGGGGCACCTGGGTGGCTCAGTGGGTTAAAGCCTCTGCCTTTGGCTCAGGTCATAATCCCAGGGTCCTGGGATCAAGCCCCGCATCAGGCTCTCTGCTCAGCAGGGATCCAGCTTCCCTCTCTCTCTCTGCCTGCCTCTCTGCCTACTTGTGATCTCTGTCTGTCAAATAAATAAATAAAATCTTTTAAAAATAAATAAATAGATAAATAAAATAAAATAGTTTCATGTCATCTATGTGCATATATATTTTATTTTTTTAATTTTTTTTTATTTTTAAAGATTTTATTTATTTGACAGACAGATCACAAGTAGGCAGAGAGAGAGGGGAAAGCAGCCTCCCCATTGAGCAGAGAGCCTGATGCGGGGCTCGATCCCAGGACCCTGAGACCATGACCTGAGCTGAAGGTAGAGGCTCAATCCACTGAGCCACCCAGCTGGCCCATATTTCAAAACTTCTAAAAAGTTTCTGGCACCATCAGGCTGGGATTATTAATTGACCCTATCACGATCCGTAGGTCTATGGGTAGAATCCCAGTATTTATAAGAGTTTTGAGTTAGAGCATTAGTATGGTCAGCACATTGATTTCTACAGTAAGAATGAGAGTGGGTGGGTGTAGAGACCCCTGAGATATATATCATCCGCTAAGGAAATTCTAAAGCCCCTTTTCAAGGGTTCAAGAGAGTTAAAAACAAAAATGGTGTCTTTGATCCTAGCACAAGCTGACCACAGATTAATCACTCATTAAAAACCTTGTTGATGGAT
The DNA here is from genome assembly GCF_902655055.1 of Lutra lutra. NCBI lineage: Eukaryota > Metazoa > Chordata > Mammalia > Carnivora > Mustelidae > Lutra > Lutra lutra. Next base: position 93,187,557 of record NC_062287.1, on the reverse strand, counting down.
CACAGAGTTGAATGCTTTGTCTTTTTAACACCTGGCACAAGGATTAGAGGGTACCCTAATTTCTAAAGTTTGAAGAGTTTTGTTTTCTCCTTCACTTCTTCAGGGAACTTAAAATAGTACCTAGCACTTTCCCAAAGACTCTAAGGAATTTTATTGCAAGATTTTGGAGACAGTTTATACCACCAAAATTGAGGTTGACTAATCTTCAAAGGAAAATATGTCATCAATGAGACCCTGAATAGAATTTGTAACTTGGTAGGATGTGAAAGGAAGACTTGTTTATGACTTTGGTCTTATACTCAGTCCCAGCGGCTTGACAATAGCATTGTTTCACCAAACAAATATATAAAGTGTAAAAAAAAAAAAAAAAAAAGACCCTCAGAGTCACTTTAACAGCACCCAGGCTGATCCATGTACCTCATTTTAATATCAAACCACAGTTGTGAAAGAAAAGTCTTAAGCAAACATCTAACAACAAGGCACTTATAAACAAATCACAATGCAAGATCGGATAATAAAAATATTCCTTTGACAAGAAACAGCCTTGTTATGCAGATCTCAGGAAGACACATTCTGCAGGTTTTCTTAAAGACAAGGATGTGATTGTCTCCTTGACATGCATGTGCCTGGATTTATAATTAGAATTGTAATTTTTTTCCCCAAAAACATGTATCCATGAGTATTGACTTATACATGGGTATTCAGAGAGTTACATATTGAATTTAACCCATACAATTTTTCCTTGGTCTGCACAGGATTCATCTGCTCAATGATTATTAAAAAATAGAAAGGATTGGGCGCCTGGGTGGCTCAGTGGGTTAAGCCGCTGCCTTCGGCTCAGGTCATGATCTCAGGGTCCTGGGATCGAGGCCCGCATCGGGCTCTCTGCTCAGCAGGGAGCCTGCTTCCCTCTCTCTCTCTCTCTCTCTCTGCCTGCCTCTCTACTTGTGATCTCTCTCTGTCAAATAAATAAATAAAATCTTTAAAAAAAAATAGAAAGGATTTCTAATTCGTTGACAATATTTTAGAATTGAGAATTATCACATTATTTGTAAAACAAAAATAATGTTTTGAGTTAGTACTATTAAATTATTACCATACGCCACATAGTTTAGGTACTGTTTCACATTTAATCTTCACCTAAATGTTGGCATGTTATTATACCTAGCTCAGAGGCAGAAACTGAAGCTTTAAAAACTTGAAGGCTGGTCTAAGGTAGAATCTTTGGAAAATTAGTTTATCTCTTCGTGACTCATTTTCCTTTGTAAGAGGAAGATAACAGTACTAAGCTACCTTATAGGTAAGCTTAAATAGGTAAGAATTAAATGGGCTAATATATGTAAAGTACTTAGAACACTGTGAGCTAATGAGGGCTATATGTTAGACATTATTAAATTTTCAAATATGTCTGATTACAAAACATTTTAATCATTATACTACACAATCTGGTATCTTTTTAGAATTTTCCATAAAGAGGAATAAATAATATTGATTCATAATGGACCTTTGCCCTCATTTTCAGACGGAAAGGTGTGGAAACTACCATTGCAGTAACAGATTCAATGTTAGGTACATTTTTTTTTTTTAATTTCTTTTCAGTGTACCAAAATTCATTGTTTATGCACCATACCCAATGCTCCATGCAATACATGCCCTCCATAATACCCACCACCAGGCTCATCCAACCTTCCACCCCCCCCACCCCTCAAAACCCTCAGATTGTTTTTCAGAGTCCATAGTCTCTCATGGTTCATCTCCCCCTCCAATTTCCCCCAACTCCCTTCTCCTCTCCATCTCCCCATGTCCTCCATGTTATTTCTTACGCTCCACAAATAAGTGAAACCATATGATAATTGACTCTCTCTTCTTGACTTATTTCACTCAGCATACTCTCCTCCAGTCCCATCCATGTTGATACAAAAGTTGGGTATTCATCCTTTCTGATGGAAGCATAATACTCCATTGTATATGTGGACCACATCTTCCTTATCCATTCATCCGTTGAAGAGCATCTTGGTTCTTTCCACAGTTTGGCAACCGTGGCCATTGCTGCTATGAACACTGGGGTACAGATGGCCCTTCTTTTCACTACATCTGTATCTTTGGGGTAAATACCCAGTAGTGTAATTGCAGGGTCATAGGGACGCTCTATTTTTAATTTCTTAAGGAATCTCCACACTGTTTTCTAAAGTGGCTGCACCAACGTACATTCCCACCAACAATGTAAGAGGGTTCCCCTTTCTCCACATCCTCTCCAACGCACGTTGTTTACTGTCTTGTTAATTTTGGCCATTCAAACTGGTGTAAGGTGGTATCTCAATGTGGTTTTGATTTGAATCTCCCTGATGGCTAGTGATGATGAACATTTTTTTATGTATCTATTAGCCATTTGTATGTCTTCATTGGAGAAGTGTCTGTTCATGTCTTCTGCCCATTTTTTTGTCAACATTAGGTACACTTATAGCTTTCATCACATTACACTTCTCAGAACAATAAAGTAGGCATTATAACCTCCATTTAATCTACAACAAGGCTTATATAATTAAGTAAATTTTCTAAGGCCTCGTAATGAGTAAAACCGGTTCTCAAAACAAGGTCATTTTGAGTCCAGTGATTTTTTTTTTCCACTCTAACCCAGTTGCCTCAGCTTTTGTGCATTAAACTTGGGTGTGCACAGACGTTTGTATGTGCCCACAAAAACTCACACTACAGAGTTTGTGAATGTGTTTTAAATGTGCCATGTTTTAGGGGTGCCTGGCAGTGGAACATGCAACTTTTGATCTTGCGATTGAATTTGAGCCCCATGTTGGTGGTAGTGTTTACTTAATAAAAAAATATCAGATTTTAGACATAACTCTATTGTAGCAATTTTAAGGCGACCAGTATCTAAATTACCTCCATTAAAATTTCTGCAACGATAAAATTGCTTTGGATTTTGAATTCATGTTGTCAATATCCTTAGGACTCTAGTTACAATTCAAAATTCTTTTACAATGCCAAATATCCTATAGCACCCCATCGTTTTAAATTTCTATTTATCTTGGTTTGCCTTTAGTGCATGTAAGCAATTGCTTTAGCAATAGGACATATCACACAGTGATATGCACTCCCATTTTTTTTTCTAGTCAAGCTTTTCAAGTCATAGCTTATATGAGAAATATCAGTTTTTGGTTTAGAAAACTAGGGTGTTACAATTTTTCAAGAATGGACCCAGAATTTGCTGTAGTCTCATCAATATATATCGGTGCTTATGTCACAGATAAGAAACCATGCAGAGGGGCGCCTGGGTGGCTCAGTGGGTTAAGCCGCTGCCTTCGGCTCAGGTCATGATCTCAGAGTCCTGGGATCGAGCCCCGCATCGGGCTCTCCGCTCAGCAGGGAGCCTGCTTCCTCCTCTCTCTCTGCCTGCCTCTCTGCCTGCTTGTGATCTCTCTGTCAAATAAATAAAATCTTTAAAAAAAAAAAAAAAAAACCTCTTAAAAAAAAAAAAAAAAAAAAAGAAACCATGCAGAAAAGAATGCCTTTTCACTCATAACCACTGCTTTCCCCAAAAGACCATGTGGGTTGTTTTTTTTTTTTTTTCCCTAGCGGGGAGGCCAAGGACGAACTTCAGTTTCAGTATCAGCATGACCTTGTTGAGTCCTCTGAAATTTCACCGGCAAATAACTTTCCATTTGTAATTGGAGTGAGATCTAGATGTCATTGCTCTATAGGCAGGATCCACGGAGAATTGCTATTCACATTGGTGAGGCGTTTCCACTCATTAAAAGCAAAAGAAACCAACTGGAAATGGCATGGCTGTTAGGAACAACCACAGGACATCAACTCTGTGAATCCCAAGGCCTGTTCTTCAGTTCCAGGGTGGGTAGGGGTTGGAGCAGGAAGAACCTCTCTTTTCTTTGGCTATTAATATCCAGTTCACAGGGGGCCCTAACGATGCAAGGCTCAAAACAGAGGTCATTGATGACAAGGAGAGAATACACTGGTATGAAAAATATTTGGCCAAGATAATATGGGAACTAACTACATCAGTAGTCACCTTTGCTTTAAAATAACTCTTGGGGTGCCTGGCTGGCTCAGTCAAAGGAGCATGATCTCAGGTTGTGTGTTAAGCCCTACACTGGGTGTGGAGATTACTTAAAAAAATAAAATCTTGGGGAAAAAAATTCTTCAGTCATCCTATATTTTCCCGTGTTTGAAGATTATTACCCTAAATCATAAATATAACTATTAATCGAGAACCTTTTGTGTTCCTGTGAAGTTATAGGCATTATCCCATTTAATCACAGGCATAGCAGGTGAGGAATATGTTAAAATATTATTTAAGATCTTGGGCATTAGAGATTCAGTTACCTGCAAAATATTGGCCACTACTTATTTATCCGCCTTAATCTTTGTTTTCATTGTTAGCAAAATCAGTGTACTAATGGGAGTATCTTATACCTTATAAGGCCATGATGAGTTTTAAATGGTATAACCCATGTAAAATATATACAGTAGTGCCTGGAATAGATTAATCACTTAAACATTAGATTACTGTCATTATTCCCATTTTACAAAAGAAATTGTACAGAGGAATATAAGAGGCCCAATACCTTCCCAAAATGAGACTGGTGAGGTGTGCTAGATGGGGATTTAAACACAGTCACTCTTAGCTATTTTAAATTCTATTTTAAATTTTCATAGGATTTTTGTGAGGTTTAAAAGCAGCATTGTATATTCTAGTGCTGAATAGAATGTGATTTTATTATGTATCCAGTTAAATTCAGAATAGACTCTCTCCTCTAGGTTTAAATAATATTTTTCATATCAAAAGATCATGTTTTCATATTCATCTCCATTACATTAGTAATAGTTGGCAAATACAACTTTTCTTGTGGTTTCAGCAGATATACCAAAGGTCAATAAAACAATAAGTACCAAGTTTCTCCACATTCCATAGTGATATGCTATGACTTCCATTGAGTACTTGCAAAGGAGAGTCAGAGCTAGATCTATCAGCCTTAGTCATTTATACATTTCCAGTGCCTATGCCAAAGTAAAGGGGAGATTCATTTATTAGCTGAGCACCAGAAAGGCTTTGGGACCACTCAGGTATTTCATTCACTAGAAAAAAATAATAATAATTAGTCCACAGAAAGAATGTATAGGAACAGTGAGTGAAAGACTGAAGCTGTTCTCTGTTAAAATTCTTCTGAGGCCAGCCATGTGAAAAACAAGTAACATAATCACAGTCTTTGGTTTTTGTTTTTTAAAGATTTTATTTATTTATTTGAGAGAACAAGCAAGCATTGGGGGGGGGGGTGGCGGGCAGAGGGAGAAGGAGAAGCAGACTCCTCCCTGAGCAGGGAGTCCAACTAGGGCCTCCATTCAAGGACCCCTGAGATCATGACCTGAGCTGAAAGCAGATATTTAACTGACTGAGCCACCCAGGTGCCCCTCACAAGTTTTTTGTCTTATGTTCATCATCTCCACTGAGGTGTATGCTTTCTGGGGTCAAGATCATGCCTCCTCTTCCTACTGATCCTCAAAGTTTATGCCAGAATCTGTGCTCCATCAACATTGCCATCAGACTGGAGATGTGATTCATTATTCACAGTTGCATGACAATAATAAACTCATTAAATTGGACTGTTATGGTGATCACTGAACAGAAAGACTAGTGTGCTGTATAAACTAACGTGTACATACCGTGATACCTGCTTCAGCTCTCAGGACCAACTGCATATATTCATAAGCAACTCCCACTGATTGCAAATATGTGCATAAAACTAATTGAGGGCAGAGTCTTGCTTTCGGTATCATTAACTTGGTATTATGCATTCCATGTGTTACATCCTTAGATATTTATTATAGCACTTAATTATATAAGCTTGTAATTGCCTTTCATATGGGTAGAAGCGAAATGGTGTTGGTAACATTGGTATTGTGTAATGGGGGACACTGCACACTCCGGAGAGAAAGCACATCGGTAGCAGCTTGTTGTTCAGTGATAGTGCAACTAATGTGGTGAGAAAATTAATATAATAGTGTGCATAAAAATTAGTCAATATTTAAAAAGTGGGAAGTTTCACATAAAAATTGAGATATTCAGGGATGCCTGGATGGCTCAGTTGGTTAAGCCACTGCCTTCGGCTCAGGTCATGATCCTGGAGTTCTGGGATCAAGTCCCACATCAGGCTCTCAGCTCCATGGGGAGTCTGCTTCTCCCTCTGACCTCCTCTCTCATGCTCACCCTCTCTCTCTCTCTCTCCCCCTCTCTCAAATAAATAAATAAAATCTTTTTAAAAATTGAGATATTCAGCTTCTATTGAAGTACTGGTAGATCTGGAAACATTGGTCTGGTGTCTTCCATAGCCACCATTTTTCTTTAGTGTCAGAACTTCTGAGTCCTTTAGACTGGGACATGAGCCCTCCAGAATGGGACAGTCTGGTGTAGTCACAATCTCTCACATAATCTATGCATCAGAACTCACATGTAGCCTGTTTCACCCCTGTCCTTTCCTGATCATGCACTTTACAACCTTTTGCCTATAGCATTGATCTTGGGTATAAGAGTGTGTGTGTGGAACATTTCACTTGTTTTTTTCTAATATCAAGAATGTGAATTAGAGTAGATGGCTTAGAAGTGTCAGGTATACTCCTTCTCATAAATGTGTGCTCATTGAAAACATTGCTAGTACTTTATGGCACTTATCCTTGTTGAGACCAAATGTGGCTTCAGAATCCTTCTTAACCTCAGTGATCCAGGAAATTTAACTAACTGTCCAAAGTTGGTTTATGTTATTTATTAGTGTGTAACCATATTATCACAAAATTAATGGCCTAAAACAATGCACATTTATTATCTCAAAGTTTTTTTGTTTTGTTTTGTTTTGTTTTGTTTTTTAAAGTCAGGAACCTGAGTATAACTTAGCCAAGTCTATGCTTCAGGACCTTACAAGGCTCAAATAAGATGTTGGCTGAGGCTGGGTTCTCATTAGGGCCTTGATTGAAGAAGGATTTGCTTTCAAGATCAAGTGTTTGTTGGTAGGTTGCTGTCTATTTCTTTTGAATTTTTGGACTCAGATCCTCAATTTCTTGCTAACTTTTTGTCTGAGGCCACCGTCAGTTTTTTTGCCATATGGACGTTCCTAATATAGTAGGCTATTTCCTCAAAAGCCAGCAAAGGAGAGACACTCTCCTCCCAAGATGGAGTAATGTGTCAAGTAATGTAAGTAATGCAATTATGTACACATAATCATGGGTATTCTGTCACTTTTGCCATATTCTGTTGGTTAGAACCAACTCACAGTCCCCATCATGCTTAAGGAAAGGCGATGACACACAGGAGTAAATATGAGGAGATAGAAACATAGGGACCACTCATAATCTGTCCACCACACAAGGTGAAACCAGTTACTCTTCCTGATTAGGGCTCATTAATGACAGTTGTAAAGACACAGCTATGGACTTGGGTTAAGGCAAACATTTTAAACAATCCGAGCCACTTGTGAGCTAAACATGCAGTGAAGTGACAGTTCAAATAGAAACATGAAACAAGGAGATCCAAGCATTTAATGAATATAATGGGGCTGAGAGTTGGCTGCTGGAACTTCCATTCAAGACTTAAATTCTCTGCAACTTATGAGCATTAGAAAAGTTATACATATTTTGAGTTTAGCATAGGAAAAGAAGAGAATATGTTGTAGACATAGACTACGTAGACTATGTCTACATAGTGCTCATAGTGTTGTGTTCATTCTTCCATGATACTGACACTAAATAAATGCATTCGATAAAATATACATAATTACAGAATCCTAAGAACTGCCAAATGGAAAATATCACTTTCTAGAAGTATTTAATGGATATTGACAATATGACTGGGAATGTTTTTACAATGAAGAATAGAAGAATTACAAAAGGAACTTTTTTCTTGCTTTCATGGATTTACAATCAGAACTACAGAAATGGGTCTCACAAGCGACATTAAAATAAAATATAAGAGAAAATTAAATCAAATGTCACACTGTAATAGAGGCACACTGGTCTCAGTTTTTCCTTTCTGACTAGGAAAGTCAAAGAATATTTAGAAAGCAAACTCCAAATCTGTGAATATTCTGCACGACTGCTAATGCCTTAAACAGGGAGTCACTAAAATAGTTGGGAGAGATGCCTTTAAAACTTTACTTCAGGAGGACAGCATTCCATTGATGCCTGATGGAAGATACCAGGAAAAAGAAAAAAAAAATGGCTAATTCCCCTTAGCCCATTTATCTTGGTTGTAACACACAACTTTTGAGATCCTAGGAAAGGGGAGGGGTGGGAAGAAAGAGGGGGAAGGAAGAAAGGAAGGAAGGGGAAAAAAAGAGAAAGAAAGAAAGAGGAAAGAAGGGAGGGAGGAGAAAAGGAAGGAAGGAAGGATGAAAGAAAGGAAAAGAAAGAGAGAAAGGTGGAGGAGGGGAGGGAGGGAGGAAGAGGTATGGGGCTTTTCCAACATAAAAACATTTTGATCCTTATGCATTGTGATTTCAGTTAAAAATTCAACTAGTCACAAATATATGCCATCCAAAATTAGAAAAATAAAAGAACAATTAGTGAAGATTCTAAGTAGGACATAAGCATCATAACGGAGGAAGCTATATCTGCTTTTTTTTTTTTTTTTTTCCACTGTTGTATTCTAAGAACCCAGAATAGGACCTGGCACTTCACTTTGCTTTGCTCAGTAAATATTTGTTGACACAAGGCTCGAATTCTCTGACTTCTCTTTCATAGCTATAGGCAATACTAACCTCTGTGTGGGGAGGTAGGGGGAGGCGAGCCATAATCAGTGAAATGGAGAACCTAGAGTGGTTTTAATCTCAGAGTATTGCCCTGACTGTGATTTAGGATCTATATTTGTGTTGGCAGGTGAGTGAAGTGCAATTTGCTCCCTCACAGAATGTACTGAAACCTGTGTTTCTGAGTCTATAATTAAATGTGCCACTTATCTTAATGAGCACATGCCACTCCTCTCTGTGCAGAGCCACTTAACAACTTAAATAGCCCAGTGATTGCAAAGAGCTCACTGCAGAGTCCTAGAGCTTCCCTGGATATAATTAGTTTCTGTGACAGTATAAAATTTTTTTAACTGTGCATTTATCTTTAGGATGCAGACAGTGGCACTGACAGGTGACTCCATGACACAGAAGATGGTTAAGATGGTTCCAATCCAGGATGTCATTTGGAGAGGAATCGGTGGTCACAAAGAGGTTAAATCTTATATGAAACTAAGGAATACCAGATTAATCTTAGAGATCCCCTGGACTTCTCGTCAGAACAGCCCCAAACCTAGGCACCCATCTTTGCCCTAGCATTCAGATGGTGCCTTGTGTGGGTAAACTGTGCTCCCCAAAAAGATATATTCAAGTCCTGACTCCTGGTGCCCGTGATTGTGACCTCATTTGGAAAAAGAGTCTTTGTAGACATAATCAAGTTTAAAGGAGGTCATGCAGGATTAGGGTGGGCCCTAAATTCAGTGACCTTACTGATAACCTTGTAAGGAGAGAGAGATTTGAAGACACAGAGGGGAGTAGGCTATGTGCTGAGGGGGGTAGAGATTGGACCGATGCAGCTGCAAGCCAAGAAATACCACAGATTGCTGGCTGCCACCAAAGGCTAGGAAGTGGCCCAAAAGGATTCTTCCCCAGAGCCTTCAGAGGGAGTGTGACCCCGCCAACATGTTGATTTTGGATATATGATCTCCAGACCCATAAGACAGGAACTTTCTCTTGTTTGGCACCTAGTTTGTGGTAAATTTTTGCACCTCTAAAACTAATACAGTGCCTTATTTGGAAAATGAACTCTAGACTTAGAGGTGCCTTTTCTGCCTAATCTCTCTCCTCTCAATGCTTCAAACCGACTTCCTTTTAGTGAGAATAAACTCTGACTTTAGGGTGGGATATTACAAGCTTGCTTGCAGAACCAGTGCTTTTATTCCACCTAAAAATAACTTGGAGCAGGGATGCTAAGTTGGTTAAGCATCTGCCTTTGGCTCTGGTCATGACCCCAGGGTCTGGGATTGAGTCTTGTGTCGGGCTTCCTGCTCAGTGGGGAGCCTACTTCTCCCTCTCCCTCTGCCTCTTCCTCTCCTCTTCATGCTTGCTCTTTCTCTCTCTCTCAAATAAATAAATAAAATCTTTTATAAAAAATAATTTGGAACAAAACAACTCCATCTTTTTTTTTTTTTAAGATTTTGTTTATTTATTTGACAGAGATCACAAGTAGGCAGAGAGGCAGGCAGAGAGAGAGGAGGAAGCAGGTTCCCTGCTGAGCAGAGAGCCCGACGCGGGGCTCGATCCCAGGACCCTGGGATCATGACCTGAGCCAAAGGCAGAGGCTTTAACCCACTGAGCCACCCAGGCGCCCCAAAACAACTCCATCTTGAGACACGATATTCCAACATGAAGCCCAGTTAACATAAAAGTACGCAGTATAAAACTGAAAAGAGAATTAATTGAGACAATTTTTTTTGGAGGATGCAATTGGGCATAATGTTCTTTTTATTTATTTATTTATTTATTTTTAAAGATTTTATTTATTTATTTGACAGAGAGATCACAAGCAGGCAGAGAGGCAGGCAGAGAGAGAGGAGGAAGCAGGCTCCCCGCTGAGCAGAGAGCCCGATGCGGGGCTCGATCCCAGGACTCCGAGATCATGACCTGAGCCGAAGGCAGCGGCTTAACCCACTGAGCCACCCAGGCGCCCCAAGTTCTTTTTTTTTTTTTAAAGATTTTATTTATTTGACAGAGAGAGAGAGAGATCACAAGTAGGCAGAGAGGCAGGCAGAGAGAGAGGGGGAAGCAGGCTCCCCGCCAAGCGGAGAGCCCGATGCGGGGCTCGATCTCAGGACCCTGAGATCATGACCTGAGCCGAAGGCAGAGGCTTAACCCACTGAGCCACCCAGGCGCCCCAGGCATAATGTTCTAACGTACTCAAGTACTTAAAAAACATCTTCATGGGGGAGGTTCTGGGTGGTTCAGTGGGTCAAGCATCTGACTTTTGATTTTGGCTTAGGTCATGATCACAGGGTTGTAAGATGGAGCCCTTCACTAGGCTCCAGCTGTGCAAAGAGTCTGCTTGAGGTTGTCTCTTTCCCTCTCCCTCTGCCCTACCCCTGCTCATGCTCTCTCTCTTTCTATAAAAATAAATAAAATCTTAAAATGAAGCAAAACAAAATACCTTTCCTGGGCTCAGTCTGTTGAGTGTCAGACTCTTGGTTTTGGCTCGGGTCATGATCTCATGGGTCATGTCATTAAGCCCCACAATGGACTCTGTGCTCAGTGGGGAATGTGCTTGAAAGATTCTCTCCCTCTGCCCCTTCCCCCACTTGCACACATGCTCTTCCCTCTCAAATAAATAAATAAATCTTTAAAAAAATGTAAAAACCATTTTCATTTTTTAGAAAATATCACTAAAGAAGTGATCAATAATGGACCCAAAAACTTAGCTACAGTTGTTTAGCCCCACATTGTTTGTAATAGTGAAAAGTATAAAAGATTGAAAAAAAAAAGTGTAGGGCGCCTGGGTGGCTCAGTTGTTAAGCATCTGTCTTCAGCTAATGTCATGATCCCAGCGTCCTGGGATCTAGCCCCGCATTGGGCTCCCTGCTCAGCAGGGAGCATGCTTCTCCCTCTCCCTCTCCCTCTGCTTCCGTTCCCTCTCTCACTATGTCTCTCTTTGTCAAATAAAGAAATAAAATCTTCTTCATCAAGATCAAAAGCTTTTGCACAGCAAAGGAAACAGTTAACAAAACCAAAAGACAACTGACAGAATGGGAGAAGATATTTGCAAACGACATATCAGATAAAGGGCTAGTGTCCAAAATCTATAAAGAACTAATCAAACTCAACACCCAAAGAACAAATAATCCAATCAAGAAATGGGCAGAAGACATGAACAGACATTTCTGCAAAGAAGACATCCAGATGGCCAACAGACACATGAAAAAGTGCTCCATATCACTCTGCATCAGGGAAATACAAATCAAAACCACAATGAGATACCACCTCACACCAGTCAGAATGGCTAAAATTAACAAGTCAGGAAATGACAGATGCTGGCGAGGATGCGGAGAAAGGGGAACCCTCCTACACTGTTGTGGGAATGCAAAGCTGGTGCAACCACTCTGGAAAACAGCATGGAGGTTCCTCAAAATGTTGAAAATAGAACTACCCTATGACCCAGCAATTGCACTACTGGGTATTTACCCTAAAGATACAAACGTAGTGATCCGAAGGGGCATGTGCACCCGAATGTTTATAGCAGCAATGTCTACAATAGCCAAACTATGGAAAGAACCTAGATGTCCATCAACAGATGAATGGGTAAAGAAGATGTGGTATATATACACAATGGAATACTATGCAGCCATCAAAAGAAATGAAATCTTGCCATTTGCGACAACGTGGATGGAACTAGAGGGTATCATGCTTAGCGAAATAAGTCAATCGGAGAAAGACAACTATCATATGATCTCCCTGATATGAGGAAGTGGAGATGCAACATGGGGGGGTTAGGGGGGTAGGAGAAGAATAAATGAAACAAGATGGGATTGGGAGGGAGACAAACCATAAGTGACTTATAATCTCACAAAACAAACTGAGGGTTGCTGGGGGGAGGGGGTTGGGAGAGGGGGGTGGGGTTATGGACATTGGGGAGGGTATGTGCTATGGTGAGTGCTGTGAAGTATGTAAACCTGGCGATTCACAGACCTGTACCCTGGGGATAAAAATACATTATATGTTTATTAAAAAATAAATAAATAAAACAAAAACAAACCCCCCCCAAAAAAGAAAGAAAATATTTAATCAAGAAGAAAAGAAAAGAAAGTGTAAAAGATTGAAATGTTTGTATCAGATTATTAAAATAAGTTACAGCTTTCTTATACAGCTACCATATAGCTTACCATATAGCTATTAAAAAAATGGGACTGTCCAATAGCGCTTTTTAAACTGTGCTTTGAGGAGAATGCACATGTCTTGAGGGGATTTCACCTGCTGTTTGAGAAGGTGAAGTCAGGGTTGACTATCCCTTTCTTCCACCATCACTTCATCAGATCTGCTCAATTTTATCTGTTTCATGTATTGAGTGTCTGAGTAAGATGCCATTTGAAAAAACAAAACAAAACAAAAAACCCCAAAACAAAAAAACAACAAAGCACAGTTCTTGTTATGGGTTGAGTCATGTGCCCCCAAAAGATGTTGAAGTCCTCTCTAGCACCTGTGAAGGTAACCTTATTTGGTAATAGGGTCTTTGCAGGTGATCGAGTTAAGCTAAGGTCATTAGGGTGACCCCTAATCCAATACAATTGTGTCCTATTAAACGTGAGAAATTTGAACTTAGAGAAAGATAAGCAAATAGGGAGAAAGCTGTGTGAAGATGAGGGCAGAATTTGGGGTGACATGTCTACAAGCCCAGGAATCCAGAAGGTTGTCATCAAACCACCAGGAACTAGGAGACAGGCATAGGATAGTTCCTCTCTATCAATTTGAAGAAGGGATCAATGCTGTCAACACTTTGGTCTTGGGCTTCCAGCCTCCAAAACTTTGAGAGATAAATTTCTGTTGTTTAAGACCTCTAGTTTCTGGACTTTGCCATGGTAACCCTAGGAAATCAATATAGTCCTGCTGCTAAAAGAGTTTGAGACCCATTTACTGGAAGCAATATATACATTTAATAGTCCCTGCCTTAGGGTAACTTTATAAAGCTCCTTGGCTCCTAAGACTCAAGGATATGCTACATTGATAAGCCAGGTCATCTCTAGCCATGAGGTTCACAAAGAGGGCAACTTGGGGAATCAAGAGGCTTCTTTTGTGCTGCCCAGAAAGGGGATTTTAACTGTCTTTTCCTATAATACCAAGCATTCCATCCCTGAGGAAACTACTACCTCATAAAGTATGACAACAACCAGATGTACCCAAATGAGCCAGTGATGAAAGATGTTGATATTTCTTTAGAGTAACAACCAAAGCAGAGGAGTAGAATATAAAAAGTGAAATAGGAGTGCTAGACAAGAGAAATGAAAAATGAGCCAATAAAAGACAGAGATGTTCATGTGCTGCCCAAAAATATAACTTCTGAAAAGGAAACCATGATTTCCAATGATACACTCATGCAAAGGTGAAATGGAAGAAATATCTTAATATAAAAAGCAAAATTTCATAAAGACATAAAATATGAGAGAAAATGAGAGGCTTGCAGGATAGATCTAGGGGGGTCTCAGCCGAGCAAGCATGTGAGTTTAAGGGTATCCAGTAGGAAAAGTCTCCCCACAAAGGAAGAGATGAGAAGAAGCAGTTGAAATACATAAAAATATACCCTATGTTGAAATTATTAAAAATTATCCAAAGTTAAATACGATTTCTCAGAATAAAAGAGCTCCCGTGGCAGGTTGAGTTGGTGATAAAAAAAAAAGATCCATCTAATCATAGCTTCATACAGTTCCTGAACTATAAAGATAAAGAGAAACTCTTGAAAGTGCCAAGAACACTGGAAAAGACCAAATCCCATAAGGCATATAGGCAGATGTTGAAGTGAAAAAATAATGTAGCTCAAAGAGAGAATAGGAAAAGATTTCTAAGAATATAACTTTCAGAATTATAAGAAAGTTCTAGTTTTTCCTTGTAATGTACAGGCTCCTTTCCACACCTCACCAACACGCATGCACATTCACATACACAGAGACATATTACACATATCCTCTATTATATAGGGGCCGAGGTGTTTCTAAAATGTTGCATCTAAAAGGTATTTGTACTTATGCAAGATCTAGACAAAAGTATTCTGCTTTTTGATAAGCTTGGGACGGAACATTGTTGTACACGTGAATTTCACAAGGATGACAAATTCATTTAAGTTCCACTTGCTGATGATGGACATGATCATGACAATACCTGTTGACTACAGGGTCAAAGCTTCCAAAAGGGAGTTTTGGTATAAGTAAGAAATATCTCAGCCAACAGGCTCTTTCTCATGCTGAAATTTTCTTTATAGATTTTATTTATTTGAGAGAGAGAGAGAGAGACAGAGACGGAGACAGTGAGAGATAGCATGAGTGGGAAGGAGAGGAAGAAGTAGGCTTCCCGCTGAGCAGGGAGCCTGATGTGGGGCTCGATCCAGGGACCCTCGGGTCATGACCTGGCCTTGACCTGAGCCCAAGGCAGACACTTAACTGACTGAGCCACGTAGGTGCACCCCATTCTGAAATTTTAAAATATTTTTTTCAAGTACAAATCTAGGATGTTTATGTGTATTCCTGTTGACCTTGATGTCTTGGTTGGGTTGTTTTATTAATTTAAGTCTTGATTTGGTCTTCTTCAAATTGGTGTCATTCAAAGCATGGTTTATTATTTTGTATGTAATTCTTACTTCATTTCAGAATATTTTAAACAGAATGAGTCAATGATAAAAACTGAAGGGTAAATCACAAGAAACCTTCCTTGGATTGACATTTACTAAACGATGCCAGTTATCAAACTTTATTGTTCAAAAGTTTCAGACAGGATATTGCTAATACCAGAGATTCCCAGTTCAACATCAGACCATCTAATTTTA
The DNA here is from genome assembly GCF_902655055.1 of Lutra lutra. Taxonomy (NCBI): domain Eukaryota; kingdom Metazoa; phylum Chordata; class Mammalia; order Carnivora; family Mustelidae; genus Lutra; species Lutra lutra. Next base: position 93,171,981 of record NC_062287.1, on the reverse strand, counting down.
AGCAGGCCTTGGAAACACACGTTTTTAAACAACTAAGTAATTCCCAGTAGGTGGTTCTTGTACCCAACTTCGTGATTTATTCCCAGAAAGGGAAATGCATTGGACTGAATATAAAAATCTAAAGAGGCAGACATCCCTTTTCTCCTCGCGTCATCATATTCCACTACCACACTATTCACTACCCACATTTTTGGCAAAGATTTTTCTATTTCCACTGTTCCTTTGGGATCTCATTGTTATTTTTCGTTCTTAGCTTGCTTTCTTACATGAAGTTTCCTTAAAATTCATCTACGTACTAGAATAAACTAGTGGTTGAGAAATACTTTTTCATATCTGTATTAGTCTGCTTCAGCTGTCACAACAAAATATCACAAACTAGGTGGCTTAGATAACAGAAATTAATTTTCTCACAGTGATGGAGGCTAGAAGTCCTAGGTCTGGTCCCAGAGCAGAATCATCTTCTGGCAAGGACCCTCCTCCTGGCTTGTAGATGGATGCCTTCCTGCTATGTCTTCAAATGATCTTCCCTCAGTCTGTGTGAGCAAAAAGAGCAAGTTCTCTGGTGTTTCTTCTTATATGGACACACAGCCCCTCAGATCTGGGTTCCCAACTTGGTGACTTCATTTAACCTTAACTACTTCCTTAGATGCTACATCTCCAAATATAGCCAGATTGAGGATCAGGGCTTCAGCAGGTGCATTTTAGGTGACACAAGCATTCGGTCCATCCCCATGCTATTCATCTTTCCCTCCATTTTCCTCTAGCATGGAGTCTCTTTGGATCCATGGAGATCACAATAAAGCCAGGAAGTAAACCTATCACACACCACATAGGCTCTCAGCACTTTCCTATAGAATGCACTTTCCTGGTCTCAAACTTTTGGGCATTCAGTGAATATTTATTTAATGTCTTGAAAAAGGTCAACATTTGGGACGCCTGAGTGGCTCAGTTGGTTAAGCGGCTGCCTTCGGCTCAGGTCATGATCCTAGCATCCTGGGATCGAGTCCCACATCGGGCTCCTTGCTCAGCGGGAAGCCTGCTTCTCCCTCTGCCTCTGCCTACCACTCTGTCTGCCTGTGCTCCTGCTCGCTCCCTCTCTCTCTCTAACAAATAAATAAATAAAATCTTAAAAAAAAAAAAAAGAAAAAGGTCAACATCTGTCACTATTCTAACAATTACCTTGATTTGCTTCTGGACACTTGAAAAGTATTTTAATTTCAGGAAACACACTTGATCTTTAATACTCCTGTCACTTTCAGTGGCCTGCAAACCCTCGGCACATCCCCAGCAACTATATTTTTTCTACCAGGTGTGAGTTTTAATAAGGGAGTTCCTAATTAACTAAATATTAAATTGACTAAATATATACCTCAGCTGCTCCATTTAACTGAATGTGATCTTTGTTTGCATATATGTATGATTATTTATAAACACCAATATTTTGTTTTTATTTTTCACAAGCGTTGTCATGCCAAATCCCAAAAAAGTACCAACCAACAAAATTAATAACATATAGGGGAGGCAATCATTTATATACACACATACACAGACACACACTGGTTGGCAAAAAAAAAATCAAAGCTTAGACTTTTTAGTACAAGGATCTGAGAACAGGGGTGCCTGGGTGGCTCAGTGGGTTAAAGCCTCTGCCTTCAGCTCAGGTCATGATCCCGGGATCCTGGGATTGAGCCCCGCATCGAGCTCTCTGCTTGGCAGGGAGCCTGCTTCCTCCTCTCTGCCTGCCTCTCTGCCTACTTGTGATCTCTCTCTCTCTGTCAAATAAATAAATAAAATCTTAAAAAAAAAAAAAAAAAGAATCTGAGAACATTCAGTGCCAAGTTAAATTATTTAAAAAAAATGTTTCTGACACCAAAATCATTCCGGAGACCTACATTCCCCTCCCTATGATGTTGGTCACTAGAAGAATCATCTTGGACAAATAAAAAATTTCATTCTTAACTTTCCTTACCTGTAAAATAAGGGTGTTGCTTGCATTAGATAGCCTCTAAGTACTTTTAAGGTTTCAATTCTATGCTTCTGTGATTTTATTTTATGAACTACGTATCTGTTCTAACTGACCAGAGAGAAATCCATAGAATGGAATTCTATGTACCCAATCTGCCTTACACCATAAAGGGAGTAAAAAGGCAAAATTAATCTCTCTAGAAATTTTTATAACACTATAGAAAGGGTATAAGCAAAATGCTGCAGCAACTTTAGGCTTCTTTTTTGAGAGGATAAAATGTAGTCTGTTTTCTACTTGGGGGAAAAAAAAAGGAAATCCAAGAGACAATAGTTTCTAGTGAATTATTACTCAAGTTTGTTCTTATAAGGAAGTGGATATGGCCAGCTTTTGCATAGTGTGGTTTTAGGAATGTTCCTAAGAAATTACCTTCTGTGGACCAAATTAGGTTTTGATTATTTCTGGCCTTGAAAATTTACAGCAATCCCTCTAATTGCCTCCCCTATGTGTTATTAATTTTGTTGGCTGGTACTTTTTTGGGATTTGGCATGACAACGCTTGTGAAAAATAAAAACAAAATATTGGTGTTTATAAATAATCATACATATATGCGAACAAAGATCACAATTCAGTTAAATGGAGCAGCTGGGTATATATTTAGTCAATTTAATATTTTAATTAGGAACTCCCTTATTAATGACTCCTTTATTAATGACTGATCTCTACTCTGGTCCTTCTAAAGCAAAGTTTCAATCAGCTTAAAAGCTGCAGAGAAAACCCCATTGTCTGATTGAGAAGATAGGAAGTCCAGACTACCCAAACAATTGATATTTGTCTCCCAAATATACTTTATTAATCAGTTCATGAAATTTTTATTAAGTGCCTGATATATTTGGCTGGACATAGACTAAACTTCTAGCCACAATAAAATGCCTTGATTATATTTAATATAATTTATATTTTATAACTTTTCTGTCTTTCCTAGCACTCTTCCTCTTTTTTTTTTAAGATTATTTATTTATTTATTTTACTGAGAGAGAGAGAGAGAGGGCACAAGCAGGCAGAGTGGCAGGCAGAGGGAGAAAGAGAAGCAGGCTGGCAGGCTCCCCGCTGAGCAAGGAGCTCAATGTGGGACTTGATCCCAGCACTCTGGGACCATGATCTGAGCCAAAGGCAGCCACTTAACCAACTGAGCCACCAGGCATCCCACTCGTCCTCTTTTTGAAAAGTTTTCTTTTACTGCTTTCTTTCGCCACATTAATACTATATATATACACACTCATTTGCAAAACTTAATATGAATGTAATCTCTGTATATTTGAATCAATTTCTTTGCTTCATCCAAGAATAAATAACATGGGCTTTTTAATTAATTCTGCTTTTAACTTATAAGGTAATCATACATTTTTTGCAACAAAAGGAGAGGTAGCATGTTAAAAGAAAAATAGAATGTGTGCCTTCATTAATCTTCTCACAGCAGTTTTAATGTGCATCTTGTTTATGAATAGCACACATATAGAAAAAACATAAATCATGAATCTGTAATGTAGTGAATTTTCACAAAATGAACACACCCAGAAATCAGCTCCCAGATCGAGAAACAGTGCATTAGCCTCAAACCGACAGTCCTGTTTCTCCTACCAGCACTTCCCTCAATGGTAATTGCTATCCCAGTTTCTATGACCTTAGATTAGTTCTGTGTCTTTTGAGCTTTTTGGAACCATATGTTACCCATAGTCTTGGGTCTGGTTTCCTTTGCTCAACGTTATTCTTGTGAGATTCATCGTGGTCTTGCGTGCATTTGAGTATATACGCATGCATGCATGCATGCATATGCATTACTTTGAAGTCTAGACCAAGAAATAGAAATGCTAAGTGTATGTATGGTGAATTTCAGTGAATATTGCCACTCAACGGTGGTTGAACAGTTTATAATCAAAGCATCAGTTTTGAGTTTCCAGTCATTGAATGTTGATTGGATCCAGGTCTGTTATTATATATATTTCTTATCCTTATTAGATCAGTGGACTACCTGGAACATTTTCTTCTTGTGACAGTGGACGAAGGGAAGAGACATGAGTACAAAAATACATTGTTTTTCAGCCGTGGTTGAGAACTAGCATACTGTTGCTTGTATCCTTATTTTATTGGCCACATGAAGTCAAATGGCCAAGCTCGACATCAACATATGCCCCATTTTTAGGGGAAGGAGCTACAAAATCACATAACAGTTATGTGGGTATTGAGAATAGTGAAACATTGAAACAAATATCAGTGCAGTCTATCTCAGTTCACTCTCTTGATGGCATTTATTTATATTCTCCCCCATATAAAATGTATTCACTCCCTACGATACTCCAGAAGTCTTATCTGATCCTGTTATTAGGATCAAGACCAGATTTTTATGCTTTATATCAGGTCAGTATTTTCCTCCTCCTGTTTGAAATCTTTGGGGAAAAAAAAATACAATTCAGCCCTGTACATGTTAACACAGAGATAGAATAAATCACCTAGAAGGGTGGTGAATAGGGAACACATAACAATATATGTGTCTTAGGAATTTGAGAATCTCAGTGGACAAAATGGACAAAAGTTGCTGCATCTGACTATTCTTGGGGCTTGAATATTTCTTTATTAGGCTCTGGATCTGTACATGGGGATGGTTCCCAAGACTGCTGGTCTCCATGACTCTTTAGATTCACCTCTGGGAGATCCTTTCTTCCCCACCATTTCTGTTGGCCATCTCTTAAGAGACATTATAAAATATATAATTTTTAGAAACAGATTTTTTTTAAGATTTTTTATTTATTTATTTGACAGACAGTGATCACAAGTACACAGAAAGGCAGGCAGAGAGAGTGGGGGAGGCAGGCTCCCTGCTGAGCAGGGAGCCTTTTGCGGGGCTCAATCCTAGGACACTTAGGTCATGACCTGAGCCAGAGGCAGAGGCTTTAACCCATTGAGCCATCCAGGCGCCCTGAGACAGAGATGGTTTCTTAGGCTGTTTCCTGTCTACAGAAAGTATTATTATTATTATTATTATTTTTTTTTTTAAGTAGTCTCCATGCCTGGCAGGGAGCCCAGTGCTCAACTGGAACTCAAGACTTTGATATCAAGACCTGAGCTGAGATCAAAAGTCAGGTGCTTAACTGACTGAGCCACCCAGGTGCCTCTGGCTACAGAAATTTTTAAGCCAGAGTTGTTGTTTGAATTTAAACGCTTTGAGTCTTTTCAATCCAAACTAGGGATGGTTTCTTCAATACAACTTTTCAAAATCTTTGTAGGTTTTGTATACATCCAAATTCAGTACACTTTATGTGATAAACCACATCTACAGATATTATCAAAACATGACACTCTTTTTAGATTAATTTGTGACTTATTTTTATTTTCTTAAGTCTTTATGATCCTTGCTGAGAAGTCAACAATCAGTTTCATTCTTATTCCTTTGATGGTAATTTATCTTTTTTGTTTTATTTTGATTTGTTTTTTTCTAGCAGCTTTTAAGATTTACTCTTTGTTTTGGGTTTTTAGTAGTTCTGTTATGAGGAGTCAGTGGTTTAGCTTTTGTTTTATTTTTGGTTTTTGTTTGTTGCTTTTGTATTTATTCACTTTGGGATTTTCAAAACTTGTAGAATTTGTACATTGACATATGTCATAAGTTTTGGAATCATTTCTTTATTTCTTCCATCATTTACTTGATTTTTTTGTGTATGATTTTAAAGGTGTTTTCAATGAACTCCAATATCTCAGTCACCTATGGGTCTACTTTTATAGCTTCTTTTTTCTCCTTGTTTCAGTCCTGAGTTTCTATTTGTTGGTTAAAAATTGTAGAGGTTGCAGGTAATATTATCTCTCTCAAGAGTGAGTTCACCCATTCCTACACTAGGCACACAGGATGGTGACTGATTATGTTAATCAAATCTTGAGTGGTGCCTCAAGGCTAAACTGAAGTCCTGTTAAGAATGAGTCAACTTTGGGGGCGCCTGGGTGGCTCAGTGGGTTAAAGCCTCTGCCTTCGGCTCAGGTCATGATCCCAGGATCCTGGGATCAAGCCTCGCATCGGGCTCTCTGCTCAGCAGGGAGCCTGCTTCCTCCTTTCTCTCTGCCTGCCTCTCTGCCTGCTTGTGATCTGTCTATCAAATAAATAAATAAAATCTTTAAAAAAAAAAAAAAGAATGAGTCAACTTTGGTTTTTACCCTGTCTTTCTAGGATTTTTGACTAACCTATTCAATTTGATGGGACTCTGTCCTCTGACAGATCACAAACCCTAACCTTTCTCTTCTCTGGTTTTTATTTGATTTCTGCTTAGGTTGTGTCCCCCATCAAGCAGAATTGGAATTCAGCAAATCTACTAAGAGGATAATTAGCTCTGTGTTTCTTATCCCTTTAATATATGTGAAAGCTCTATTGTTTTTCTGTTGCTGTTCTGGCTTCTAACTCAGATTCTTGGCCCCCTGCTCATAGCCAGAGTCATTAAATGTCCCCAATTTCAAAGGATTAGTTTCTTTTTCTTTTTCTTTTTCTAATAAATCTTTGTCATTCTTTTTCAGATGGCTGCCTTTTTATTGTATTCAAACAGATGATTTATGCATTTTGTTCAACTTTCTTTTTGTTATAGGTGTATGTATTGGTTTAATACCAGCCATTACATTCCATACACAAATAGAAGGTTTCCTTCTATGACATTTATTTAAAAATCTATTTTATCATATTGTGTGGTAATCTTTCTATATGTACCATTTCTTTGAAGAGACTATGAGGACATGAACTTCTTGAGGGCAGAAATGATCACTAATTGAATATTTTATGGTATACATGATTCACAATAGATTAGATATTTTACATATTTGGGGATGAATTAAATCACAGTTTCTCTTGGGAATTTAATAAGTCATGTGAATTTCAACCAGAAAAAAAAATTCACATGCAAACACGTCCTCTGATATTTAGACGCAACTGTTGTTGTTTCAACAACCTCTCAGCCCTGTTCATGGGCTTTAGAGATCACAGGTTAAAAACCTCTTCAAATGAAGTTACTAATAAATGAGTCAGTGACTTCCCTAGTTCATTTTATTACACTGTTAAAGACCTGTATCACTACCTGAAAACATTGTGTTTCTTCTACATCTATTATTTTAAAAAGAAAATCCAGTGACTGGTAAGATAATACATTTAATGAGCATTTGTGGGTTTTGGTTGCCCAATATTCATTTTTCCATGGTAAAATCAGCTTACCATACTTTGGAGAAACTTTATCTTTCTTTTTTTTAAAGATTTCATTTATTTATTAGAGAGAGCAAGAGAGAGATAGAAAGAGAGAGCATGAGTGAGGTAAGAGGTGGGAGGGGAGGGGAAGCAGCCTACCCCTGAGCAGGGAGCCCAACATAGTACTGGATTCCAGGAGTCTAGGCTCATGAACCAGCTGAAGGTAAACACCTAATCAACTGAGCCAGCCAGGTGCCCCGAGAAATTTTATCTTTATTAAATTTAGAGTAAATAAAGATGCCCAATGTTACCATTACAGAAGTCAGCAGTATCCTGGAGATGCTTTCTGCTAAATCCTTCGTCCAATTAGTACTGTTAAGAGGTTAGACCATAACCTTTGTTTCATCAGTTGGATCCTCTCTTCCAGAACTCGATACTTTACCTGAACAAGGCAAGAATATAATTAATGGTTGGAGTTTGTTCATTCTGTATCGTTGCCAGGAAGAGAAGAACAATTCTTGTTAGTAAGGCTTTCTAGAGTTTCCCAGTGGAATTCTTTCCATGGCTTCCTCTATACTGAAAAGTGACCCTTTGTATCTTCTTAATAAATGAGTTCTCCTTTTTGCTTGGGTCAACTAACATGCCCAGATACACCGTTATCACGTTATCATTCATTAAGGTCCATCTAACCATAATCACGATTCCTCTTCCTTTTCTAGGAAGGAAGATAATCTATTTCCTTCCAGAGCAAGCAGAAGGAATCCTAAAACACACATAATAGGATAGGAATGTTTTAACTGGTAGATGGGGAGACTGAACACCAGAGAGGATAGTCATATAGCACACCACATGGGGGCAGCAGATATTGCTGTAAATTGAAGAGATTGCCAAATTCTATAAGCTTAACATTTACCCCCATAGTTAATTTTGAGGCTGATTGAGAACATCATCATCTTTGTCATCTCTGTCCTTCGTATCTGAATTAAACATAATAGTTTCAAGACAATTTATTGTACATTAACATGATACTTCTATTTGTGGTAATAGAAATCATTATTTATAATAAAGAGATGTTAAGACATAAATTTTACCGTCCAACAGCCATGTAAAGTTTGAGAGTCCTTGTGATGTTCTTTTCAAAACTTTGATTCTTTATCTTTGAGAAGAGAATACTTACATAGTATTATAAAGACTAATTAAATTGTATATTTTACAGCCCACCATGTGTTAAGGACTCAAAAATTCTCAGTATTACCATTTTTAAAAATTTCTCTCCATTGGAAAATTAAATAAGCCAAACCTTTAAAATGTGAAAGACCATCAACATTCACAAATAAGGTATCTAAAAGAATAAGGCTATTTTTTTTTTTTACTCTGTGTTCAGAATTTCACCACCCTTCTTTACTATGCATATCAGTTAATTGGCCATCTTCAGTGCATGAGTAGAAGCAGCAAAACTGTACTCAAGGGTAGACTATTGTCCCATGAGAATTATGCTATTACTCTTTTGTGGGAAATAATCTAAGAGAAATGAATCTGTATGAGAGACATTGGTCTTTACATCTTTACTCTAAATATTCTGTCAGGAGAAGACATGATTGAGTGTTGCTCAGTATATCTGGAAATCCCTGCATATAACTATATATTCTTGGAAATATGAAACAAGCCAGAACAGTCCCACTTTGAATGAATGGTTTTTAAATGCTTGAGAGACCACAAAACAGGAAAGGATTTCTTAATATGAGGAGGAAGATGTGTCTAGTGCATGAAAAACCATGCATTCAATTTACTGTAAAGAAGAACATTTTAAAGATGCTAACCCTGTGATTTGAATTGACTTTATTTATTCATTTTAAAGAAGCCATTCAAAAAGCAATAGGCCCCTATAATGAAAATAGAAGAACAGCATGAACAGATTAGGTGTAGACTGTCGGTAAGGAAAAGGGAAAGAACAGGCTTTGAGTTTGTGGAAAATGAGTAATATTTTCATGAAATTTTAGAGGTAGAAATAATTTTAGAGGTGTTAGTGCATTATTTTCCTTTAAGAGATGAGGAAATGGGTAATCAGAGAGGTTCATGACATTTTCAAGCTTGTACACAAAACTTGAGTCCAGACCTCCTTATTCCTGTATCATTATTTTCCATTTTTTAACAAGTGGTTCCTCTTTCAAACTACTTATCTGTTAACTTTGAATACTAGATATTAAAAACCCAATAGCTTTTTACTAGCTCCTTCATGCATTTTTAGAAGCTTAGTGAATATTTGTTCAAATCTGGTCCAAATATGAAAAGGCATGCATTACATGTCCAGATGTTATATGTTTTCAACAAATGAAGACCATTGTAATAGAAGATTCAAGTGTATTTGGAAGCATATACACAATATGTAGGAGACCAAGAGTGTGGTCTAGCGAAGTATAAAGCACAGAATTAAAAATTCCAAGGCAGTTAGGAAAGTGGCACCACTGGTAACACTGGTAATTTCCATTACTGCTTGAATCCATTTATTGTCTCCAATTCTGGACAATGTAAGAGTAGACTTATTGAAAGATCTGTTTCTTAACTTTGTCTGTATCTTCCCACTGATGAGCCCAAAAAATGTGTGCTAGGCGAATTGAAGAGTAAATTTCTCACACTACCTCCGGAGTCTAAGCCACCATATTTCATCTGACCTTCTGGTTCCCCTTCCCCTGTCCTCCCACTATGTCTCTTTAGCTAGTTATCGTTTAATTATCCAATTTGACCATGTCTTTTTTTTTTTTTTTTTTTTGGTCAAAACAAAACAAAACCAACAAAAAAGCACAGTTAAAGACTCCTGTCGTTTTTCAGATATTTGTGTTCCTAATGCCTAGAACATTGTATCATTTGATTGATCCACTGCTAGATTTTTCTATTCAGCTCTCAACTCAGGAGTCTGATTAGTATTTGCTTAAAAAGAACTTCATCCCCATGAGCACCTATATATTTTGTGAGGAAATTGAGAAAGCAATGTGGTTTGACTACCTCATGTAATCTCCCTGATTATATAATTACCAACTCTTCAGGTTTTTCATTCTGTTAAATTTATTTCCTTTGAACATCTACTGGCAATTGGATTGGAGGACATTTTTAATTAAGATAGTATTTCTGAGGAAATACAGAAAATAGGGAAGAGTAAATGGGATTTGACTGCTGTTGCTTAATCTTTAGTTAAATCATCCATATATCTGTCTGTCTATAAAAATTCAAGAGTCAGAATGCAGCCACAGTTTCCTATGGCTGCTATATCAAATTATTACAAGCTGGGTGAGTTAAACCAACAAAAATGTATTCTTTCATATGAGGCCAGAAACACAAAATCAAGGTACAAGCAGGGTTCCGCTCCTTCTGGGGAGAATCTATTTCTGGATTCTTCCAGCTTCTGGTAGCTGGTGGCTGTTGACATTCTCTGACTTATGGCTGCTCTGTGTGCTTGGTCTTCACATATATCTTCTCTTCTCTGTGTATCTTCTATGCTGTGTTTTCTTCTTATAAGGATACCTGTGATAGTATTTAGGGCCTACTCAGATAATATAAGATAATCTCCTCATCTCAAGATTCTTAACTTAATTTTATCTGCAGAATTTACCAGATAATAGTCACAGATTTTATAAAATAAGATCTGGTATAGTTGAAGGCAACCATTCAGCTCACTACACAGAGTAAGAAGATACTACTAGAAGTCTGCTAGAACCCCTTCCTATATGAATGTTTGCAGTGGCCTCCTAAGGAGGAGGCAGGTTGAGAGTTTAAGCTGCTCCATGGTATCACTGCCTTGGCATCCATTTTGTTGGCCAAGTGACCTGTGAGGGCCTTATATTAACCCCAGCTTCCCAGTGCAAGTACTTGCCCTAGGTAACAGGCTGCAGAGTCACAAGCAAACGTACATTCCTAATATAAGTTCCCCAGTAGCCCTTGTGATCAACAGTCTCCCCTCTATCCTAGGGCTTTCTCCTTATGCACTCTGTAAGACCCCATGGAGCTTACCAAAATACCATGCTTTTCATTCGAATTGATCAATCTGGACTTAACCTGGAATCCCTAAAGCACTCCACCCATAGACCCTAATAAAGTTACGTGCTGCAGGTCTGTTGTTCTGTCTGCTTTCTACCTTGACCTCCTTATGTGGCTTCTCGAGGTGTGCTTATTTATTCCAGTTTCTCTTGTAGTCCTTTTTTGAATCATGGCTCACCATTCTATACCCTGTGCTCTACTTAACAAATATTCATTTCACAAAGTCATAACATGGCCTTTCAAACTTCTGTATGAGATTTCCAGGAACACAGTGCTGACTACCTCCCTGAAACTTGCTGTGTTCATTCTTATTGTTAAAAACCTAAGTCCTTAGCACTGAGTTGGGTCTGCCTTGGGTCTTCCTACCAGTTCAGCCAGAGTTACAGATAACCTCCAACATCTATATTCTACTACCCAAATCTGGCAGACCATTCAGTCAGGGCTAGGAGAACATGAAGAGCCTCAGTACCACATGAAGCTACAGTCTAAAAAGTATCTGTAATTTCCTGAAACCCAGTATATGGCAGGTGAGTCTGTCCTGACAATCCTGTATTGGGCCAAGACATGTGGTGGGGTTTCTGCCGTGGTTCTTCAGCTGGGACTAGAGTCCAACCTGAACTAGCTTACCTAGCTTACCTCAAGGAAATCTTCATATCTTTCTGATCTTGTATACTTAATCTCTCTTCAACAAATTGAATCTTATTCCCTATGTATGCCTTCCCACATGCTTCTTAGCTACTGACTTGGTTCTTGGTCTGAATAGACAAATCAGTTGAAAATACCCATTTCTGCTGTCTTGCATGTTTAAACTATTAGACTGACCACATTTGGTGCCAGATGTATCCTGGAACAAATACGAATTAGCACCCTACCCTTTTTTTCATACCAGGAGCCAGCCCCATACCAGAGTTAATTTTCCCAGCCTTAGTCCATTCATTTATATTACTAAATAAGATAACTAGTCTTCAAAATATTTTGGAGTAGGTTCTGTCATTATTCTCATTTACAGAAGATACATTTTAAAGCACAATGAGGTGTAGTATGGTAGTCCATCTCCGAAGTATGTTCTTATTTCTTCTCTTTTCTAGGCTTAATAACAATTTCTTAACAGCTCTTCGTCTTAAGATGTTTTCTGTCTCTTTCCTTCCTTCCTTCCCTCCACTCCTCTCTTCTCTCCTTACTCCTACCTCCCCTCTCACTGCTTCCTGTCTTCCTTCTACCCTTGTTTCATTACCCACTACACAAATTTTCCTTCTCTGACACTGTCTTTTCCTTTGTCTCAGCCTCTCTTTCTCTACCTCTGTCTCTGTCTTTCCCTCCTCATCCCCTCAAAGGGTCTTGTCTCTAAGTCTGATGCCTCCAGTCCGTCTTAACACAGAACCAGATTCTATCTGAGATTTTCTTGTATCTCTGTCACTTATTCAGGACCTGAGCAGGGCCACCTTTCTTCCCTTTGGAAAGGTGTAACATTTAATGACCATTCTTTTTTCTGCTATTTAAAGTCACTGATGGAACGCTTTGGTTTCTTTCTAAAAGTATGATAGCGTCATTGCCCAGTAGACCGTCAAACTGAGCACCTCTTAGGTTGACTGAATTTTGAGGCAGGATTCACAGTAGATTTTTATCCTCTTCTCTAGCAATATTTCTCATTTCTGATAGAAACACACTCTTCTTTCTTCGTAGATCTTCCTATATCTTTTCCAGCCAGCATAAGTTCATTGTAATCATTCCAACAAAGTAACAAATTTCATATTTGCATATCTGTTTGTCTGATTGAGAAAGGCTCTTCACTTTGTTTGATTTCCTAAAATGCTATGGTGGCACTTCCTTCACCACTCCCCAAAGGAACCCAATTTACTTAGGTAAGTGAAAGTCAATATTCCTGAGATAAGAGGGATTGAGAACTAAAGGAAGGTTAGAGAAAGATGGAGAGAGTATCTGGCTCAATTTGTCTGCATTCATATATTTTGTGTCTCTGGCCTGAACTCTCAATGTCCTGTCCATTGAGATTTAGAAGGCCAGTAGGCATCTCAAGCATAACTAGACTCTTGATTCTCCCCACATAACTATTACTCCAGTTTGTGTGTGTGTGTGTGTGTGTGTGTGTGTGTGTGTGTGTGTGTGTGTGTGTTTTAATTTTCAGTAATGGAAAATCCATTTTTCTGGCTGCCTAAACAAAAATCTTGAAGTAGGCTTGATTCCTCTCTTTCTCTCATACCACACATACAATTTGTCCATAAATTCTGCACACTCTATCTTTAAATACATCCTAGTTATAAGCATTTCTCATCACCTCCACTGCTACAACCCTGGTGCCTTCTAACATAATCTCTTACCTAGATTATTTCACGTGCCTCCCAATTGATGTTTCTGATTTCACCCTTGAACCTTTTGTGTTTTACTCTCTATATCATAGCAGTAAACAAAGTCATACTGTATCACTTCTCTGTTTAAAACCAGTAGCCTGTCATACTAAAAACAATTTCCAACTCATGGTTTAGAAGGTCCTACTTTATTTGACCCCAGATATCTCTGTCTTAAATTTTACTGCCTTTCCTTCCCTTACTGTGAATCAGATTCAGTAGCCCATTTGTTCTTCCTAAAAAAGAACAAACTCAGACATTTGACATATACTCGCTCTTCGGGTCTTTGCATTTGCTGCTTCTTGTGCATAAAATGGTTTTTCATCATGCTCAAATTGGCATGGCTTGTGTATACTTCTAGAAGTGCATTCTTCAACTTCTGTGCTCAATGCTACCCTATCATGGGTCTTCCATTTCAGTCTTACTGAAAATACAATGCCCTGCCATACTCTATGCACCAAAGTTTCCTTTATTTTTCTTCATAACGCTGATCACCACTTAATTATAAGCCATTTTGTTTTGTTTTGTTTCCCACCCTCTCTATGAGAATAATGAACATGTCTGTTTTATACTCTGTTGACGTCCAGCTTCTAGAATAGTGATGGCACATATTAGGTGCACTTTGTCCAATAAGCTTTTATGAAAGCTGTTGTTTGAGATCGGAGTGAAGCAGGAAGAAAACAAGTTACAGTCAAGGAGAACTTGAGTCTGAATCTTTGTCTGCTACTGCCTACCTTAACTTTGGTGAAAGTTCTTCTTTGGGCCTAATTTTTCTCTGGGCCTTCTTCTCTGGACATAATTTTTCTCAAGAGTAAAACTGATTATATATGTTATATGATATTTTATATATATAATGTAAAATATATATGACATATTTTATATATAAATACACATCTACCATCACAGCTGCACAGCGGTCTGTGGCTTGTGTTCTTGGGACCCCAAGGATCAGTCACAGTTCTTTACTGGATTCCTTTAGAGTAATGGGTAAATTACAATGTGGTATACAGGAAAATGCCATACCTTGAAATTTTCATATATTCAAGGAAATCTTAAAAAGATTGTTTATTCATCTATTATATATAATATATATATTACACACACATGTGTAGTAGAGAGACATTTTATTTTATTTTATTTTTTCTTTATTAAACCTTTATTTTTACAATGAACCCTACCATTACTGGCCCTTTATCTGGGGCAAATGGTCATTTAAATCCACCTCTTTTTTTTTTTTTTTTTTCCCCAAATCAATGTAAAATAATTACAGGCCAATCTTAAGAGAAATCATGTAAGAGTACCCTGTTAGAACATGTTCATCAACATAATCCAGAACAGGCTTGCAGTAATATTTGAAGGTTATCATGTAAGTAAAATTGCATCATTTCAAAATTCTTCAGAGGAATTATAGAATACTGAGAATATATTCATGTCCCTTAAAGATCTGCAAATGCCACTTTGAAAAACAAAATAAAACAAAAACCTCTCTTAGATTATTCAGTGTTTTGATTATTTATGCTTTATAAAATTCCTTAGCATAAATCTCCAATTCTCAAAATATATTCCATAGAATCAATATTAACAGTTAGTTTGTGAGAGGAGGGGGATGAGGTTCTACATTTGTATTTGGTAAACACTGGATTAGAAAAAAATGAAACACATTTTCAATATGGGGATTCTGAGATCCTTTAACATGCTAGGACATGGTGGTCCCAGGGAACCTGTGATAGTAGAGAGACATTTTAAAAAATAACACATATAAACCACTTGACACAGTACATAATCCCTGGAACTCAGTAAAGATTACTTTTGGGTCTGTGCTTTTGGCCTTCCCTCTCTGTGCATCCCACTCACCTTGCCTAGATGATGTCTCACAGAAGAACTTTCTTACTATCTGTCTGATAGTGGAGACCCAGAAGGCCCCCACCACCAAGGTGATTGTGGTATCTGTGCCCTGTGCTTGTTTGTCAGCTTGGCTTGTTACAATCTGTACACCTGTTTTTCAGCAGATGTTTGACATCATTTGTCTCCCAGCACAGACGGTATCTACCTTGATTTGCGGTGAGATGCAGATTTGGGCTGAGAACTGCCATTCCAATCAGTGCTGCAGGAGGCAGTTACCGGCAGCCTCCTCCCGCTGCTCCCAAAGGATGACTCGAATCCTCATGCTCTGCGTGGGAGGGAACATGACAGTTTAATTTAAACACCTCTGCCAGTGCACCAAGTTCTGCAAGACACGTTCTCTGCTGTGCATTCATGTTCCTGTGCTGTCGCTCTACCTGTGCGGTCTCCGCTGCGGTCCCACAGAGAGGGGAAGAGATGGCTTGGCTTCTGGAAGTGGCCGGAGTTCGAATGCTGCCTCTACTATGATAGTTGTGTGGCCAGGGACAATTGACTTAACCTCTAGGAACCTCAGTTTCCTCATCTCTGATATTGGGATGACCCCTAATAGTATCTATTTCCTTGAATCTTTGTGAGAATTAAATTGTATCTTTCAAGCAGAACACTTAGAATACTCCCTAGAATGCAGGAAGTTTTAGTAGGTAAAAGTGATTGTTAACAGGCATATAATTAAGGGTAAGTGGAGCAAAAGTTCAAAGAGCAATCGGAAAAGACCATTTAGAAACTGGGAATGCCTGAAGAAGACTTGTAAATCCCATTCATGCAGCACAAGATGGTATCAGAAACCCAACCTACCTCGGCAAACACATGGGCTCCTGGGGAAGGAATAATTCCCTGGAGGATGAGGATGTAAGTAAATAATGTCTCATCCAGGAGGAGCTGATTTCAATAAGACCTAGAACTGAGTCAAATTTAAATAGAAGGAGGTAGTAGTTGACAGTCTAATAAAAGACTGAGATGCGGGGCGCCTGGGTGGCTCAGTGGGTTAAGCCGCTGCCTTCGGCTCAGGTCATGATCTCAGGGTCCTGGGATAGAGCCCCGCATCGGGCTCTCTGCTCAGCGGGGAGTCTGCTTCCCTCTCTCTCTCTCTGCCTGCCTCTCTGCCTACTTGTGATCTCTCTCTGTCAAATAAATAAAATAAAATCTTTTAAAAAAAAAAAGACTGAGATGCTGTTAAAAGTCTTTTTCTTAATATGGGAAACCCTGAGTTTAGAGCTTTGGCTTCATTTGAAGGGTCTGTCAGGCTTCTAAGTGAGAAAATTACATTCACAGATAGCCCTGGTCACAGTGAGCAAAGGGATGAAAATAGTATTTGCCAAGTACTTACTACACACTGAGTATTTAGTTCCAAGTAATTAGTTCCAAGTTTTAACCCTACAGTAAGTTTCTTGAAAGGAGGAGTTGCTGTATCCATTTTACAGATGGGAAAACAAACTTAGAAGGGTTAGATGAACCAAACTTCTCTTAGCTGGTAGAACCTAGAACATAAATCCAGATTTAAAAGCGTTTTCTTTCTTATTACCCGCTGTTAGATACTGAGATTCATCCTTTCTGGATGGATGTACATTCCCGATTCCCTGCTCATCATTTTTCATTTCCTGGCATGCAGATGACTTAGCGATATTTACTGGACACACCAGGAAAACCAGTGAGGGTATTTCCAGTCTCTGACTTCCATAAGCCCTGCCTGGGCTGAATAAATGTGTATCAAAGTTCGCTTTTGACCTGGGGACACTTGCATCTTACAGTTCTGGGATAGAGGAGGAAAAGGCATTAAATGGATCTCTTTAGTTGCTTCTGGCCCTGTAGCTTTTAGATTTTGCTTAACCAATGGAAAACAGGTGGCACTAGGACCTCAGTGGCACGAAGAGCCCCAGCATGAGTCCTGCTCAGGAAGCCACCAGCCATTCGCCTTTGCCGCATGAGTGACAGCTCTGTGCAGAATGCATTTCAGAAAACGAGCATTCTCTGCAACACCATTCCACATTCTGAACTGTGCCATGAAACACCATATGTATTTATATCACACCAGTGGTAATGTTTAAAAGAAAAAAACCTTTTAAGTCAGTTTTCATATTATTCCAAATGATGGAAAAAGATCATTTTGTTTCTCTCCTAGGGCTAGGAAGGCAGTCTTGTTATTCCTCACCAGTCATCGAAGGGACCTGGGGTTTATGCACTTGTGACAAGTATCCTTTAGGATGTGCAAAGGGTCTGGGACACATCTGGTTATATCAACAGTCCTGTGTAACTGGATTCAGATTGGTGTGGCTTTCTCCTTCCTGGCTGAGCAAACCGAGCATCCTTCCCGCCTTTGGGCATATTTATACCCCTGTGTGCAGTTGTGTTTAGGAGTTGTTTCATGCTCTGCTCACTGATGGTGTTGACTTCATCAGGCCTGTTCTGCAGGGCCAGCCCCTTTCTGTCAATCCAGTTATTATTAGTCTTTGATACGTATTTGTGCTGAGAATGGACTCATGTTCTGGACCTTCTTTCATCCCAGACTTGAAACCTTGTTCTGTTTCATGAATTTTAGACATACCCATACTAACATACACACATATGTGCCTAGCAAGTTGCCTTGAAATACAGCCTAGACAGAACTCCAGGTCCCCTGATGACCTGGGTGAAAGACAATGGAAGAAATGGGGCATTTTAAACTCTCTCTCTCTAACACACACACACGCATTATGTTTATATTAATCAGTTTTTTTTTTAAAGATTTTTTTTTTTTTTAATTTATTGACAGGTCACAAGTAGGCAGAGAGGCAGGCAGAGAGAGACAGGAGGAGGCAGGCTCCCTGCTGACCAGAGAGCCCGATGCGGGACTCGATCCCAGGACCCTGAGATCATGACCTGAGCTGAAGACAGAGGCTTTAACCACTGAGCCACCCAGGCGCCCTATATTAATCAGTTTTGCTCTTGAGAAAAATGAGACTCAGGAAAGTTAGCAAACTTGCTAAAGGTAAGGATAGAGAGGATGAGAACCATTTCAGTTTTGGCAGCTGGGTAGGAATTGTGGGAGGTAAGTGGGAGGATTCCCTGTATGTCATGGTTTCTGACTCAGAAAAGAAAACATAATTTAACTTTTATACAACATCTTAAAATTTGTACAGTGCACTTTATATCCTACTATCTCTCTCTTTCAAACATGAAGAAGTGAGATTATATCTGTATCTTGGAGATTCAAGGAGAGCACTTTCTCTACTGATTCTGCGAATTTTAAGTACCCACCAAAAGCTACAATCTTTTAAGAGGCCAAAATTCTGAAAGCATTTGTATTGTATATTATCATATTCTATCATATCAATGATATCATTATCAATTATATCATATTCTATCATAAGCTTCTAGGAAGGGGGGTTATTTAAGCTAAAAGAGTTTAGACAATTTTTAGGATTGTTGTATGGCAAATTCAAGTTACAGAAGAGGTTGAAAGGATATTCTAGTGACAGCTGAGGGATGGAAAGGGACTGAGGATCCAAAGGGATTATAAAAGAGGGTGGAAGTACAGTTCATCTGGATGTTGAATGGGGGAAGTGAAGGAAAGTCTTTGGTGTTCTTGTCAAGAAAATCGACAATGAGGGGCACCTGGGTGGCTCAGTCGCTAAGCCTCTGCCTTTGGCTCAGGTCATGATCTCAGGGTCCTGGGATCAGCCCCGCATTGGGCTCCCTGCTGGGCGGAAAGCCTGCTTCTCCTCTCCCACTCCCTCAGCTTGTGTTCCTTCTCTCGCTGTGTCTTTCTCTGTCAAATAAATAAATCTTTAAAAAAAGAAAAAAAGAAAATCGACAATGGGATAAATGTGATCTATGTATTAATAAAGGATACATAAAGAGATAAAATATCTGTGATTATAGTCTCTTATACATCATGGTATGGAATTACAAATAATATTCGGTATCCAGAATTAACTAAGGATTTGGAAAGTGACAGAATTCTAGCTAGAGGAAAGAAATACCATGTTTGAGGGCTATTTTTCCACTCCCCTTCTGAGTGAGAAGAAGGAATAAGAAATAAGTTTCTAAGAACATACGCCATTGCTATCAGCATCCTGTTCATCCCAGGAGGCTCTGCAGAGTATCAAAGTCTGGTGTAGGGGTGGGGAAAAGATTCATTATCATCAGTTAGTTTTGGCTAGAAGCCTCAAAACTGTTAGCTTTTAGTCTTATTGGAGAAAGTCTCTCCTTTCATGCAATTCTTCATCACCTAGGGAATAGGAAAATAGTCTTTTGGGAATATATTTTCTGGTTTCCCTTTCTCAGTGAATCCACACACAAATGCAACACCCACCCACCCCCACCCCCACCCACACACCCACACCCACACCCACACACACACACACACACACTCTTCTTGTTCACATAGACCTCTATAGATTCCCTCCAATTTCTAGAGAGAGAATTTCCAATCCTTAGGCCCTCTAACCTAACCTCTCAGTAGCCTGGATTCAAGGTGAGAGAAAAAGGGACTTGCATAGCCCCGATTCTTAGATTTGTTAGAATGGGGAGAATATGTAAAAAGGCAGATGCTATTTCAAATTACAAGACCTCACCCATTTTAGACATTATAAATGTACAACCCTTCTACCCCAGGCCCAATATCAGGAGGTGAGAGGAGTTATGAGCTCTCAGAAGAACTGGAAGAAACCCCAGTCTCTCTTTTTCTCTCAAGCTTTAAATCTCCATAAACTTTGCATATTCCTTTTTATTCTGTGGTGTTCTCTCCAAGCTCAAATTTCATGGTCAGTCATTATAATCACTTTGTTTTTGTATACCTCTTCAATTCCCTTGACTCTTTCTCAATTATTAATAGTTTTACAAGACAGACACTTTGGCTAAATCCAACCGCTCCCCTCCCTGGGGCTATGCCCATACAGCTGACTGTGTCTGGTATGAAACTTTTTGATCATACCGGTTGGTCCCAGTTTAAATTCATGACCACATATTTTAAGTGTGTCCTAAAAGGTACTCAGCAGCCATACCGTATAATGTTAGTGACACACTCTTACTTTCTTACCTTTGTTTTCTGTGGGTGACTTTGCTTCTGACTTCACTGAGAAAATTGAAGCAATCAGAAGATAATTTTCCACCCACATCCACCCTACCTGTGGACTCAACCAAAATACGAATCTTGTTGCTGTAGTTGAGCTATCCATATCCCTAACTAAAAATCAGTCCCTATTTGCTCACCAGATTCTATCCCCTTTTGCCTACTCAAAAGATATCACTCAAACAATTACGCCCTCAACAATGTGGGGAATTTTTCCCTCTCTGCTGGACCATTTCTATCAGTAGTCAAACATGATGCTATTTTTCCCCTTTTGAAGGAAAAAAAAAAAATCTTAGGCTCTTTCCCCTACCAGTTTTAGACACCAAGTCTTCCCTTCCCTTTCAGTCTGTCCTTAAAACCATTGTCTGTTCTGTCTCCTTCTGATTCTTCTCCTCCTTTTCTCTTAAATTCACTCCCTCAGCCTTTCCATCCCCTCAATGATGGTGTTCTTTTCAAGATAATTCTTATGCTAAAGCAAGTGGATTCTCCTTAGTCTTCATTATTCTTGACTTAAAGAGGCATTTGTTAGTCCAAGGGTGATGGTCTCCCTACTCCTGGATACACTCTCATCATTTAGCTTTCAGAACATTATTTTCTTTGCTTTCCTCCTGTCTCACTAGTCATTCCTCATCAACCCTCCTTTGCTGGTTCATCTTCTTTTCCTGAGGATGTGTCCTGAACCTCTTCACAGTTCTTTTGTCCCGGAGATCAGCCCTTAGTCCTCTTGTTTTCTTCATCTCCATTCACTTTCTTGGTGATCCCATCTGGTCTCCAATCTAGTGCCATAGTCTGCCAGATTTACGCCGTCCTGAGCACGCTATGAAGGCACACACACGAGTTGTGTCTCTCTACAATGCCAGCTTTATTCAACAATAAAGCAAAGCTAAATCACAATTATAAAGCAGGTTCAAGATTCCAAACTCAGTGACAGTTCACTATGGGATTAAACTTGGCTTCTTAGATGGCACACAGAGCAGGACAGAAGACAAGCCACACGACAAAGATGCCAGGAGGGTTCAGGAAGTGAACAAACCAAACACAAAGTCAGTCTGCGGACGCGCAGTTGGGATAAGGCGTCAGTCTGGTCTGGGTCAGCTCTGGATCAGGCATTCACTGCTTCTGATGCCCAAGCAGGGAGGCATCTCGGTTCTGTTCGGGGATCCATCAGGCACAGCCTTCACCGCAGCTGCCTTTTTTAAGTGGTCAGACATAGAGGGGTCAGGTCTGAAGAGTCTGACAGTTTGCTGCCAAAATCCTTCCCTTTTTAAAGGGATTTAATCAGTTTTGGGTCCCCACAGACCTCCTCTGCTTCTGCTTGTTATCTGTTCTAGGGTGTCAGCTGACATTGGTCCCGGTGATATCTCCTAACTGCAGGACCTTATCTGCTTGTGTCATTGGTTGACACAGGCTCCCACCTGACATGACAGACTCCATTTTGCTTTCTACATATGCCTCCAGACCAGACCAAGATCCTCACCTCCAGGCTGATAGGTACAACGCCCTGTTCAGCATCACCAATTGGATGTGTAATGGACATCTCAAGCTTCATGTTTCTAAAGCTGAACTTCTGATCTTCCTCCCAAAATCTGTTCTCTGTCTAGCCTTTACCAACTCAGTCATGAAAACCTTAGCCTTGTAGTTTCTGAGACAAAAATCTTAGGTGATCCTGGATTTCACCTTTTTTCTCTCAAACTCAACCTCTGATCTCAGTGGAAGTTCTGTTTGCTCTACCTTTACAATATATTCAGAATTTATCGCTTGCTATCACCTTGTGTAAGCCTTCTCACAGGTTGTCTCTATTTCCATTTTCCTCCCCTACGCTCTGATCTCAATATAGTAGCCAGAATGACTCTTTCTAGAAATAAGTCAGATAATGTCATTTGTTTGCCCCAAACCATCCAACAGTTCCTGTCTTCAGCAGAATAAAAGTCAGGTTCTATCCATTAGCCCACATCACTTCTCCAAGTTCAACTCCAGTATTCCCAACTTCACTCATTCTCCTCCAGACATATCTGCCTCCTTGCTATTCTTGTTATTCAAATATGCAAGACACCTTCCCGCCTTATTGTCTTGGCATGGATTGTTCCCCTTTTTGCAAGCACTTCTGCAATTTCCATCGATAAAATTTCCTTACCTTCTTCAAATATTTATTTGAGGTTCCCTTTAAGGTCTGCCCTGACCACTCAACTTAAATTGTGTCCAGTCCCCACCAATCACATACACACCACACATACCCCATCCTCCTTACTTGGTTTTTAACCCCCTCATAACACTTACCACTTTCTAACATGCTGCGTATTATTATTTTTTTAAGTATGTGGATGTAGTTGTTTTTTACTCTTTATGTCTTTTCTCTATAATGTGGGCATCATAATAGCAGAGGTTTTTCCGTGATATAGCCTGATTTTCTGGAATAATTTTTGGTATACCTGAAGAGTTCCATAAATATCTGTGGAATACATGAATGATTAAATAGGTACATTAGATGTGGGAAACAAAGGCAGAAGAAATGTAGAGAAAATTAAATATCCACATAACCCGCAGCCCATTGACAAATACTTGAGAAGGCAGAGTATTCAGTTCCTCCAGGAATCTCTTAGCTGTCTTAATGATAATGACTTGTTCGAGGGAAAAACAACCTTAGTTTGACAATAGCAAGGTCACCTGCCTGGTGAGTCTCCTTTAGCATATGAAAATCTTTTTGGAATTTCCCTTATCTTTACTTTTTCCACCCCAAAATCTATAATCTGTTGCTCCTCCTAATCCTGGGGCAGGGGGTAGCAGCAGGGAGCCGCAGCTCTTTCTGCGGTCTTGTGCCCTTTAACAAAACCACTGTTTTGCACTAAAGACATCTCAAGAGTTCTTTCTTGGCCATAGACTCTGGTCACCACCAACTTCAGTTATATTCAAAAACCACATGACATGGACTGGCTATTTTTCGCTTGTTCTAAGCCGTCTCCTATGTAGAGAGAGGATCTCGTCGTTGTCATCTAAAAAGACTAGCTTTGAGTCCCTCTGCTACCATTTCATTTTTCATAGTGTGAACTCGTGTAAGTTATTTAACTTGAAGAAAATCAGCATATAGTATACACCTCTTAGGTTTGTTCTAAGGAGGAAAAAAATAAGTCAGGCACCTTTCACAGTACCAGATACGTAATAAGTGCTCAGTAAATGTTGGCAATTACTGTGTACTTTGTAAAGAGTAGCTGCTTTTCCTTTTTGCTTTGGAGAGAAGTAGATAGTAACTGTGTACCTTTGAGACACGAGTCAGCATTTCTGAGGCGTCTGCGGCTAAGAACAGCTTCTTATCAGATTGTGTCAATAGTGCACCTGAATTTAATGGGTGAGCACATTGTTTGCACAGGAAAAAAATAAAGCAATTGTCTCTGTGTGATATTTGTGTCTGATTAGCAGCAACAATTGCTTCTCCATTTTCAAGCACTGGTTCATATCGGAGTAATGTTTCTGCTGTGTATATTAGATGAAAATGAGATTGGGTTTTCTTTCTCTGACAGGCTGAGTACAAGCCTTTTAAACGCAAGAGCAAAATACTTCTACACGGATATGAGTTCCATTTCTTTTAAAAAAGATTGTCACAATCCTAAGAACATAAAGCAACTCCAGTAAACAAAGATTGTTTCTTACAGTGGCATGGGATAGCTGGAAGTGAAGAAAAGTTCCCAAAATGGAAAAGGGGCCAAACTGAGGAACCTCTAGTAGGATTTCAAGTAGAAACAGTGCTACTTCTAAGGTCTCTCTCACTCTCTTTCTCTTCTAAAATGTCTAAATCAGAGAGATGAATTGAAAAAAGATGGTAAGGGTTGGTTTTTTGTTTTTGTTTTTTGAAAATTAGACAAACAAAAAATCTCAAATATTAGGTTTGGGTCGTGTTACTGTGTGAAAACAAATTACAAATGCAAGGAGAATCTGATGGAGATTCATACATATTTTTTTTTTCCTGAGTTTGGCATAGAGTTGGGTAACAAATGGCTGACTGCAGAGGACAGAAAATACTTTACAATTGAAGAGTATGTCCCTAGAACAAAAATTTTTAAAAATTGAAAAATAAAACCAAAATTAAAAAAGGACTTAAAGGAAAAGAAAGATACATTCTTTTTTTTTTTTTAAGATTTTATTTATTTATTTGACAGAGATCACAAGTAGGCAGAAAGGCAGGCAGAAAGAGGAGGAAGCAGGCTCCCCACTGAGCAGAGAGCCTGATGCTGGGCTCGATCCCAGGACTCTGTGATCATGACCTGAGCTGAAGGCAGGGGCTTTAACCCACTGAGCCACCCAGGTGCCCCAGAAAGATACATTCTTTAGAGAAACCATAACATATTAATATATTAGAATGGAGGGGCACCTGGGTGGCTCAGTGGGTTAAAGCCTCTGCCTTTAGCTCAGGTCATGATCCCAGGGTCCTGGGATGGAGCCCTGCATCCAGCTCTCTGCTCAGCGGGGAGCCTGCTTCCTCCTCTCTCTCTCTGCCTGCCTCTCTGCCTACTTGTGATCTTTGTCTGTCAAATAAATAAATAAAATCTTTAAATATATATATATATATATATATATATATTAGAATGGAGAGGGATCTCTTGAATCATTATTATTATTTAAATATTTTATTTATTTATTTGAGAGAGGGAGCACAAAGAGGGAGATGGGGAGAGGGGCGGGGGGGAGGGGCGCGGAGGGGCAGAAGCAGATTCCCTACTGAGCAGAGAGCCTGATACACTGTTCTGTCCCAGGACCTTGAGATCATGACCTGAGCCCAAGGCAGATGCTTAACTGACTGAGCCATCCAGGGAACCCTACTTTTTTTTCTTCTTAAACCATTTTTAGGTGAAGAATTTAAACATCAACAATTTTAAATGTGTTGTCCAGTGCCACGTGGGAGGTATGCTAAGCACTATTATCACCGGACATCAGGTTCAGCACACTGTACTCCGCTCATGCTTCCTTCCCTGGTGCATCATACGACAGGTGGTGACACTAACTCAATGACTTCTGAAGCAGACCAAACAATGTTCAAAGGGAAAAGTGCTCTTGGATGGGGATGAACTCCTTAAGCATTGGTCATGATATATCTATGTTAAAGCTTAAAAGGAAAGAAGGAAATTATATTCTGGAGGATTTTTGTCAAAGCTAGACTAGAAACCAAGCCCTTACATGTATGGCAGTGTGATGGTAGAACCCTTACATGAAATGGACAGTAAGTGTCTAGGTCAGATGATTGATGATGGGTTCGTGCCAAATCATTTAACCATGCACCTAATACATAAGAGGTGCTCAACAGATGCTCTGTGACCTTCACTTACGTGCTCTTTCAACTACACCATTCAATAAGGACCTGACCTGAGAGCTCAAAGCCAAGCCAGGTGAAAAGCTTATTTACAGTTATATCATTGAGAATCGTGGAAGGAAACAGATGGAGTAATGCTTTAAAAAAAAAAAAAAGTATTAATAACAAAGGTGGGGGCAGGGTTAAAGGAAATTAACAAGTAATGGAATAGAATGTCCCAGACCAACAATTGTATGGAATTGTTACCAGCTATGGGCCTCAAGGGGCAAGTGGAATCAACAGTTATTGTAACCCAGACAAAGAGGAACTATAGCAATAAAGTAGACCTGGCTAAGAGGAGATGTACCTTTTTATTTTTTAATTAAACTTTTTGTTTGAGATAATTGCAGATACACATGCAGTTGTAAATAATACATAGAAAAAAAAATAATACATAGAAATCCTATGTGCCTTTTACCCAGTTTCCCCCAATGGTAATATCTTGTAAAACTAGTAAAATATCACAACCAGGATATTGACATTGATACCATCAAGATACAGGACATTTCCATCATTATAAGGAACCCTCATGTTGACCTTAATAGCTATATTCACTTTCTTCTCCTTCTCTTCTCTGTACCTAAGAACAGGCAATTACTAATCTGTTCTATAATTTCTCTAATTTCATCATTCCAGGAATGTTGTTTAAATGGATTATTTAAACTTTTGGGATTGACATTTTTTAACTAAATAATTCTCCAGAAATTCATCTAGATAGTTAGGTACACAATAATTTGTTCTGTTTTATCACTGAGTAGTGTTCTATGATGTGGATATACCAAAGTTTGTTCATTCATCTGCTGAAAGACATTTCTGTCTTTCTAGGTTTTGGCTATTATGAATAAACATAATTTTTGAACATTCATGCATAAGATTTTTCCCCCCTAGGGATTTTATTTATTTATTTGACAGAGAGAGTGAAAAAGCACAAGCAGGAAAAGAGAGAAACGGGCTCCCCACTGAGCAGAGAGCCCTGCTGGGGACCCGATTCCAGGACCCCAGAATCATAACGTGAGCCCAAGGCAGATGCTTAACCTGCTGAGCCACCCTGGCACCCCCTTGGGTAAGGTTTGTGAACGTAATTTGGTATGTCTCTGGGATAAATTCCCAGGAATGCAAATGCTGGTCATAAGGAGTTGTATGTTTAGTTTTTAAGGAAACTCAATCTATTTTCAGATTGGCTATACCAGATTATATCCCAATAATCCTTGCCAGCATTTGGTGGTGTTACTTTTTTTAAAAAAATTAGCCATCTTATAGGTGTGTATTGATGTGTCATTATAGTTTTTCTATGTATTCCTTGAATACCTAATGAGGTTGAATATCTTTTAGTGTGCTTGTCATCTTTACTTCCTTCTCATGAACTGTTTCTCCTTATACATTTGCTTATTTTGTAATTAAATTATTTGTTTGTTTAATGGGATCTGCAGATATTTGCACACTAAATCCCCATGTCAACTGGAACCAGATCCATTTCACTTCATAGCTGTGTCAGACGCCAACGCAAAATCTGAGGTTTTTTTTTGTTTTTGTTTTTGTTTTTTTTAACCTGCAGGTCCTTATACTCTTATTTTCTGAAATACTCAACTTGGCATTTCTCATAGTTGTAACATGAATCAAGCTCTATTCAATGCCCAGGGAATACCAGTACAATTTGCAGAAAGGGAGGTGTTCCCAGAAATGAAGCACCTGGGAAATTAGAGCTCTTTTTTAATTTAGTTCTTCAGTGAGAGTCTTACAAATGGAATATGAGTTTCAAAATGTCCCTGCTGGAAAAAAGAATGTTCCTTGCTATTGTTTAAGTCTATTTCAGCTGTTGCTTACTCTTTCTTGATTGAGAGAGATGGAAAGAACCTGTCAAATCTCCTAATTAGCTTTCCATTTTATTTTACATTGCATTAAGGAAAGACTTGGACTTTTGCATCCAGTGAAACATGTACTTAATCATGCAGAGCCATTGCCTAATTCCTAGGATTCTTCAGGAAAAATGTGTAGGGACTTAGTTACAGTGTATTTTTATAGGTGCCACAAAGAATATTGGGCACTTAAAATGAGGTCATGGCTCTTTCTCTATAAATATGCAGGTCTCCCTTGATTTACAGTGGGGTTATGTCCTGATAAACCCATCATAAATTGAAAATATAAGCTGAAATGCATTTAGTACCTCTTAATCTACAAAACCTCACAGCCTAGCCAAGACTACAAGCAATGTGCTCAGAAGACTTATATTATTAGCCTGCAGTTGGGCAAGATCATTTACTACAAAGCCTATTTTATTTATTTATTTTTCTTTACAAAGCCTATTTTATAATGAAGTATTGGATATCTCATGTAATCTATTGACTACCACGTTGAAAGTGAAACGGAGAATGGCTGTATGGGTAGAGGGCGCTTGTGAGTGTTGGCGTGTTTACCCTCCGGATCACATCGCTGTTCCGGAGCTGCAGCTGCCCTGCCCAGCATCGGGAGAGAGGATCATAGTGCCCATCACCGGCCCAGGGAAAGTTCAAAATTCAAAATTATAAGTTCGGCGTCTACCGAATCTATATCACCTTTGCACCATCATAAAGTTGAAAGATCCTAAGTCAAACCTTTGTTAAGTTGGGGATCATCTGCATTTATAAAAGGAGCCCCAAGAGATTTCTCTGATCTCACAGGAAGGAAGAATAACACTGGAAGAGATTTTGTGCGCTACCTGCTCAATCCTTCCTTAGTACGATGATTCAGGTGTTATTCTAAGTCATAAAACAAGGGGGAGCATGAGGCAGTATCCCTGCTCAGAGACTTCCGAGATTGTAGCTTGCCTACGGGTGAAACCAATGCTCCCTCTCAAGGCATACAGAGACCACAGTTCGGGCCCATCCTCCCTCGTAAGTGTCAGCTCAGACTGTGTTTCTGTGTTTCCATGTCTGAGCACAGAATCACACTTCTTACCTACACCTGTGTACATTTGGTCTCTGGCTCTGTAGATGCTTCTCAGCAGCACCCCGAAGGACCTACGGGGACCGTGGCCACGAAGGCAGAGCCTGCAAGTTTTTCCTTTCTCATCCCATTGTTAAATAAGATGGACTTTGAATACATAGATTATCATATATATCTATCCATATTTTACAAATGCCTGAACTCAATCTTAAATGAAGTAAAATCAGGACCAAAAAGTTAACTACACTCCCTTCTTCTTTGTCACTGCCTTAATTCTTAACTGTCATCAAGGATCAAGGGTGATATTCCTTCCACCCTGGAATCTTTATCCATAGGGAAGTGAGCTCAGATTCTAAGAGAGAGTCTAAAATATTTTCCTTCTTTGTCAGCTAATACTTTCCTTGATAAGGGTTATACATCTGAATTCTTGTTTGAGTTGTCACCTAGAGATCAACACTTTAATGAGAAAATATCTAGCAAGGATCTAGCAAAGGACATGTTGTGATTAAAGTTGATTTATAGGCAAAGTCTTTTTCCTCCTAAATTAGTTATTTTCTTGAATCTCCTTGAAGAAAAGATATTATGTATTATAGTATATTATACAGTAATTAAAGGCATGTTAAGAAGCTTATGTATATGTCATATATATATGATTTAATGGGAAAGAAGATTAGGGAGGTTACTCTGGATAAACACTGGGATATTATATTATATTATAAAATATATTTTATACTGGGGTAAAATCTTCTGCCCTTAACACCCCTAACTGAAGGCTTCAACATGGAAGAGTAAAAAAGACGATCAGCTTTTTATTTTTTTAAATTCCAAAGATTTATTTATTTATTTTGGAGAGAAAGAGAGCTTGAGAGAGAATCACGGTGGGGAAGAGCAGAGGGAGAGAGAATCTAAGCAGACCCTGCACCGAGCGGGGAGCTGGACATCGGGCTCAATCTCACAACCCTGGGATCACAGCCTGAGCTGAAACCAAGAGTTGGACACTTAACCAACTGTCCTACCCAGGTGCCCCAAAGATGATCAGCTTTTGAGTGAGATTAATTTGGGTTTAGATTCCTTCTCTGTCCCTGACTTGGAGCATGTATTTTAACCACCCTAAACTCTTCTTGTTTATGGAATAGAGGGCATTCTTAGAACGCTAGCTTAGGGGTGGGGGAAGCTAGAATATCTTTTGAGCAGTTGGTGTCCCCAGTCCTGCCATGTTGTAAGGAAGCCCAAGCAAGCCCTAACAGAGGCCAAGTGGAGAGAGATGTCTGAGTAGATTCCAGCCATGCTTGCCATCCAGCCCAGTTCCCACACATGAGTGAAGAAGCCATCCAGTGATTTCTCCACTTGGCATGACCTAGCAACCGTAGGAAAAGCCTCAAACAAAAATTGTCCACTGAACCCAGCCAGCTCATGACTGAGGAAAATAATACTTCTTTAATTTTCAAAAAAGGACTAAAGATAGGTTATAAGAAATCTAAGACTAAAATAGCTCAATCAATGGTAATTGCTCAAATGATGCTTAAAGTACAAATATCTATTTAGATGGTATATAAGTTAAGAGACAATGAAAATAAAAAGAATAAAAACCCTTTCTAAAGAAGTGCTCTATATTTAATATTAGATCTTTAGCAAAGTGACAAAATCTTTTTCCAGTCCCAAAAATCGGTTCCAGGATTTAAAATCACAAGGTAGCTACTCTGTGCCTTTGTTTTCTCATTTGTAAATTGGGAACATAATAGTGCATAGCTAATAAGTGTTACCGTGATTATTAAATGAGTCAATACAGAACAATTCCAGGTGTACAGAAATGTTCCATAAGTGATTAATATGATTAGTATTAGTATTATTGAACACCTCTCTGATCTCTTTAGGCACATTTACCAACTCCAGAAACTCCAATAAACAATACTTCTTTTTCTTTTACTCTAAATATTCCGAGTGTTGCATAGTATATTACCTGAAATTCAAGTTTAACTCGGAGTGCTGAATTATTATTTGATAAATCCAGCAATTCTAGACCTAACTAGACCACTTCCTCATCTGTAAAGTGCAAAGATAACACTGCCTTTACAGAGTAGTGTTGTCTTTAAAGTGCATGGCACAAAATAGCTACTCATTTTCTCTAGGTCTTCGCTCAAATGCTACCTTCTTGGCTTACCCCCCATTAGCTAAAATTTTAATAATCCTCCCATGACCTCATATCCCCCTTTCTCCTTTTTTTTTTTTTCCTTAATTCTTGTACTGTCTAACATGCTATGTGTTTTACTTCTTTCTCTGTATATTATCTGTCCATCCCACTAGACTATAGCTCCGTGGGGCCAGAGACTACTGTTTTTTTCACTGTTGCCTCCCCAGTGCCCAAGAAGTTGCCTGGCACCTGTAGGCATCCAGTAAGTAATTGTTGCTTGAATGAATGGATAAATCTATCAACTAATCAGTGTTCATTTTGCTGCTCTAACCTTTCTTTGCCACACAGCAAAGAATGCAGAGTACTTGCCTCAGTGAATGTTTTGGTCCTAGGAGCCATGGAAGGTTTATGGGCAGGAAAGTAATGAGCTGATAGACTTGCCATAGGTAGATCTCTCTGATAGCCTAGGCACAGTAGCATGGTTGGGAGTGGGGGGCTGAGGGTGGGGAGAAACCAGAATGGCAGGTAAGGGAAGTAAAGGGATATAGATGTAATTTAGGAAATGTAGAACTGAAATTACCATGGGCAAAACTAGCTACGATTTTAGACATGGTCAGTCATTTAGCTCCTCTTTCCTCCATGGTGAAACATTCTTTAGGAGACATTTGTAAAATGCACAAACAATTTTCCAATTGAACAAAATGAGAGTAAGACTGAAATAAAAGACTGAAGTTCACAACTACACAGACTCCAAGTCCACTCTTCTTCCAACTACAGCACAGGCTGCTTAAGCCCTATGGAGCTCTGAGACAAATTCACCTCTTGCCTTGGGCAGATTTCCAAGTCGACATTCTGTAGAATGCTGATCCGTAAAATGGGATAATGCCACAATCTGCCTCCTAGGGGCTATTAGAGAGATTTATTGGTTGGGTTTGCTAAGTACTTTGAGGAGGGAAAGGA
Organism: Lutra lutra; assembly: GCF_902655055.1. Classification (NCBI taxonomy): domain Eukaryota; kingdom Metazoa; phylum Chordata; class Mammalia; order Carnivora; family Mustelidae; genus Lutra; species Lutra lutra. The sequence continues at coordinate 93,140,111 of NC_062287.1, read as the reverse complement.
TAGTACTGCTTCAGCATGAGTTGTCATTTTGCATACCCTAACGCCTAAAATCCTCAGGTTCCGGTCAAGTCTTTTATGCTTGTTTGACCAATGAGTAGTGAGCTCCATTCTTTCTCCCTGTCTCCTGACAAAATCACGTCTGAGAAACTCAGAATTATTTATATCTGCAACTTACCTTTTCTGTGTCCCTCAATGGCATGAATCATTGTTATGTATACGTGATTTTATATGTTTATGTATCCAACGTACAGTAATTTCTTTGAATTCTCAATTTGATTTATAATCTTCAGACAGTTTTATAAATGCCTCTGTCACTTTTCTGGAATGGATAGCCTCCTTGGGATCATTCCTTGTTGCTGAGTTTCCCACTGACTCAGGCCTTCCTTGTTTCCACGTATGCATGACCATCTTAATGTGGGATATTTAATCAGAGTGAAATTTCTTTCATCCATAGGGCTCCTAAAAGATGTGCTTCCTTAACTGAATGAAGAGGCAGAAAGAGAGTGAACAGCTGATGCTGCATGGTCAGGCCATGGGAACGCTGGCTACATTTTCACACTTACAGATATTACGATTAAGAAAGAGAGATTTTTATTTCATCTTCATTTGCCAAGATTATTTTGTCTTTCTCTTTCTTTTCCTCTTTTTATTTATTTTTCTCCTTCATTCAATATACAGAAATGTGAGCCCTGCTCTGGAGAGGAAATAAATGGTAGGCTTGCCTCTCAAGAATAGTTGTTCCCATTCATACGAAATAAATGTCAGGGAACTTAACCCTTTACGTGCCATAATTCACTGAGGAAATCAGTTGCTAGGAAATTGTACAGCATAGACTCTTGTAAGGAAGGGGATGTATTTGCCCTGAGTGAATTTTATATGTATCAGATAAACAAGCTTGGTAAACATTAATGTTATTAGATAACATTTAGGTGGTGTGAACTGTATGTCAGACAATGCCCTAAGCACTTTCATTCATTAAATCATTTAATCCTCTGAACAACCACATAAGGTACAATTGCTTCCACTTTACAGATGAGAAAAGTAGCACAGAGCAGTTAAGAAACGTGTCCAAAGTTGTATGTTTGGTAAAAGATAGAGCTGAGGTTTGAACTCAGGTAATCTGACTCTCATTCACTGTGTTATATTGGTTATGCCATAAACATACTAGCAGGTAAACTCCTTATTCCCCTACTAAAGGTCAGTCCAAAGATATTAGGATATATTTCATGAGACCTTTACTCCCAGTGGACTTCACCAGGTGAAATTCTGAATTTTGAGGTAGCAACTTCCTGCTTTAATCAGCCTTGTATTTCTTTCTTTCTTTCTTTCTTTCTTTTTAATGTCCTTTTTGTTTTTTTTTTTTAAGATTTTATCCATTTATTTGACAGAGAGAGAGATCACAAGCAGGCAGAGAGGCAGGCAGAGAGAAAGGGGGAAACAGGCTCCCCGCTGAGCACAGACACCAGTGTGGGGCTCGATCCCAGGACCCTGAGAACATGACCTGAGCCAAAGGCAGAGGCTTAACCCACTGAGCCACCCAGGTGTCCCAGTCTTATATTTATTTCTAAGGGAAATAAACTACAAATGAAATTAAGTCAATCTATTTGATTTGGCTTTATTTGCTTTTTACAATAGAGCAGTGGAGTAATTTTGTTAAATCACTACTCTAGGTCAGATAATTCACTCAGCATCTTCACAAGAGTATTGAATAGACTTGTCATAAAAGACTTCAAAGGAACGTACATCAAGTTTAATTAACTTGCCCAAAGTCACACACCAATTAAGTGACAGAATTGGACTTAGAATTATGTCTTTCTGGCTCTAGGCCATGTTGCTTACAATGCCTGATGCCATTAGTCATAAACTACAAAGAGCTACATATATGTGTATGTTCATGAATATATATTTATGCAATAGAAACTAAACATAGAAATCTTGAAAATCATGAAAATATTTATGTTTTCCAATTACTTTAACTAGAACCTCTGCATTCCTGTGGCTTATATTCATAGGAACTTGTCAGGGATGAGGGAAGTAAACTACCTTGTGACTACTGCATGGCTCTGTTATGTCATGAATCCTTTTTCATTTATGATAACTATGGAAGAGAATAAAAATGGAGAGTCACAAAATATAACCATTCTAATATCCCCACTAGGGCAGTCTATTCAGACTGGAGTATCTCTCACAATTATGTTGGTGGATTTTGCATTTTCTATGTTAAGCTTTCTTAAGCCCACACCTGCTCATTCTTAACCATGTTAATCAGTGATTGGTATATGCCTGCTTGAAATGATCTCTCATCGTATTTGTTCACTTGCATTTTTCCTAAAACCTCCTTAAAAGGTTTTTAAAAGTTGTACCTCTTTTCTACTTAATATTTGAAATAACAGCCGATGAAAAAATATTTTAACTCATTACGTAGTGATTTTTTTCCACCCGATGATCTTTCTTTGAATATCCATGCCAACCCCCGCCCCCAGCCCCATCCTCTGCTTTTTTCCTAGGATATAATGTGTGGTAGGATTCTGTTAGAGATCTCTGGGTTCATCATCTTCAGAAAATCTATTATTGGTGGTCCAATTTGCTTGGAATGTGTTGTGCTAAAAGGATAAGGGAGTTTCACAAATGTGCTTTATTGTATCAAAGGGCAGCATATTTAATAATAAAATGCTGAATGCCAGTATCTGTATCTGAAAGTTCAGACACTTCTTTGCAGGCCCGACATAGTGATGGCCAAGTTTTAGCCTCCTGTGTCTACTCTGATCTATTAGTAATATACCATTGAAGCACAACATTGAGAGTAATTCTATGGCCATGTCTGGGCTCAGTAGGAATTCTGAGCTCAGTTAGTGATGTCTGTCATGATTAGGGAACTGGGGAATGATGGCACCTAGACCAGATAGTTACCCTATTCAGTCCTGACGCTTTCTACACAGTGATTTTCTGTCTCTGTATTCCTAAAGATGACCTGGGTAATCCTATACCGTCATAACCTAGATCCCTGTCCAACAAGAGTTTTTATTATTTGTGAGTCCTTACTAACATCCAACCTACATAGATTTGGTGTAATTTAGAGTTATTTCCTCCCGTTCATCTCTATTCAGAAGTAGATTTGCCATACAATAGTTCTTCTTATATGTGAAGGCTGTCATTACAGAATGGCTCAGGGAGTTGTCCAGAGAGGGATGGTGGCTGCAAATTGGGACATCGGCAATGGGGCGTGCATTGTGTTGTATCTCCAGGCTGAGAAGCCAGTCTGTTTTCATGGAAAACAGACCTTCCTGTTTTATCACAGCAGGAACAAGAGGAGCTTTGTGAACAGGACAGAGAAGTACGATATGACTGACTTACACAATGCAGACTCATAATGGAAAACAAATTTGACCCATTTTATAACAAAGAACCCACTCTCCTTGGTGCTTCCGTGGTCCCATTAGCGTCTTTGGGCTCTCAGAAATTAACTACACCATATTGCCTGATTGTTCCTCACCCTTTCTTTCATCCAGGCCTGTTCAAGAGTGGTGAGAGTTGGCAAAACCTCATTATCAGTTGGGCCCAGATTATGTAGACGGACAGAGAGATTTGAAAAAGAACATTCAAGGAGTTTGCCAGAGATAACTAATGACATGAATTATAATAGAAGGAGTGGAGAAGAGTTTGATTTTTATCCAGTTGAATAGTCTTTAAATCATATGCAAGGGGGCGGGGAGTGTGGAAAAAAAAAAATGGTCTTTGAGTCTGGGTGATAAATGTTTCAGCTTAAAATGGGAGACAGATTTATTAATTGCCTGCCCCATGCCAGACACCGTCACATATTTTCTCTACATTCCTGTTGGGGTTGAAGGGGACTGATAAACAATACCCCCTCTTTTTCCATTTGAGTTCAGATGCAACTGGGGGACAGACACAGGGGATTGACGGTGGGAGGTGACAGTGTCGGCTTTATGACTGATGAAGCTGTTGGAGAATGTGATTTAGACACAGCCGAGTGTACCTGCAAATACAGTCCACCTAAACGGGAGGTAAACTACAGGTCCATTCCATGGTGAAAAGAGATAGGAAAGTAGAATACACAATGAGAGAAAAGACAGTGAGGGAAGGAGCCAAACTCTTCTGGCCCAGCTGATCCTTACAAACCTAGCAATCAGACAAGGAACTAGCCTTCAAGTGGGAAAAATAAGTAAAAATAAGTAAAATAAATAATACCAATGATTATGCTAATGGGAGTCCCAAGAAGAGTAGGGAGAAGTCTTCCCTGCTAACATTTTCCTTTACTTTATCGTTGCAATATTACGCATATTTGTTAGAGGCAAAAATTCTATTTCCCAAGAGCCAGATTTGCATGCATGGATGTGATTTTCTACCCCACATCCTGGGATGGCAAGTGAAGAATATTTCTCTTATCTCTTTGCTCCCTCCTTATTCCCAGTTCTTCCCCAAAGAAGGAGAGGCAACTGATCTGACTGATAAATTTAAGAGCAAGCACCTAGCAAATTTAATTTAACTTCCTCTGACTTTTTCATCGGGGTCTGGTTGCCTTCAGAGGTGTCCTTGGCAACAAACCTGTGTGTATGCTCTTCCTTTTGGGGAGGACTGAGCCTCTTCTCTGTGCTAAGGACCAGGTGAGTTAAACTCAGCCGTAATAGGGTGAATATAAAAAGCTCATTATGACCTCGAATCAGAGCACACCTCCCTTGTGCTTAATCAGTAATCAGACTGGCATTTTTAGCGTTTCAGCATATTAACTAGACGGCTTAACTCTTAATCAGTTTTTAGGAAGCACAGAAAGGAGTATTTATGTGTTTACTTACATCTTGGCCCTTAGTCTGCAGCCTTGAGAAGCTGACATCCGGGGAGGAAATTGGCATAGATTTGAAGGCTGCTGATATGGCCTAGAATGGTGACTTTAGTCTTAGCATTTAGGCCTGGGTGACAGAAAACCACCCACCTGCATGAGAAACATGGACTAATTATGTCCAGTTTTTATAGATGCAGAGATAATGTTTAGCAGGAAGCCAGGCCTCTTGGGCTTCAGTGAGAAGCAACAAGGCGTCAGCCATTAAGGTGCTGTGTACAGTACTGAGGAGCAGATCGTACCTGAGCAGAGGAAATGCAAGGTTGGAATGAAGAGTTATTATTATTACTTGCCACAGTTATTTCAAACTGGCATAATTTTCATATATAGGCCTCTTAATTTGGCCTCTTGGAATGGGAAGATTGAGCAATACTTTGCTGCTTTTCTTTGGTGATTCAGCTGTGTCTGCAAGCCACGATATGACACCAAGCTTCCACAGAGCACTAGAATGTAGTTTCTGCCAGGCATCGTAGACTAAACTAAATCCCGTGTCCCAAGTGCTCTACCTTTTTGATGTTATTCTGAATAGCATTTAGAGCCAACAGAAAGAACTGTGTGTGGGGGGTGGGGCAGGGGAGAGCTAAGCTCTTTGGCTCACAGGCTTTGTCATACCTCAAGATTGAAACCTTTACCAAATGGTCTCACATTGGCTCCAGATAGGTTGATTACATGGTCTTTGAATATGATTTAAAATATCAGTGTTTTGCACCGTTGTCTTACTTGTTGGAGGGCGGAACATTTTATAAAAGTAAATGAAGGCCCTTATTTTAAATAGGCTGTTGGCCTCTTTTTTTTTCCAACTTAGAAAAACAACTTCATATATTTTTATTCCAACCCCAATGGCTAATAAGCCAATAAAGCTCAGAAAAGTTTGTAGTTAGAACACTCTCTCAAGGAATCCATTTTGCTCTGGAAATCAGAGAGGAATTGGATTGCTTAGGGGAAAAAAAAAAATCTCAATTTCACTCTAAGTATCAAGATCAGAGAGATGAGGTGATAATATGAAGGGGGATGGGGAGGACCCATAGCATAATTAAGCTGAAAGAAGAGAGATTTTTCACAGGAAAACGATTGATATGTAGACTAGATAGGTTTACACAGGAAATTAGATATTGGAAGACAGGCTAAATACCCTTGAAAGGGAAAAGAATGAGCCCAGGTTGAACGGTTTTTAATAGCGGACTAGAAAAAGGGCAGACATTTTAATTGTCCTTAGAGAAGAAAGGGTGGCTAGAACCAAAACCAATCTAACAGTACAGGAGAGATAGTACCTCCCCTCCCATGAGTCCTAGAGGAGCCATTCAGAGGTATCCTCTTAACATTGTAGATAGAGGCTGTAAGAGCTACTGGTACCATTCTCTGAAGAATCCTTTAAAAATACAAAAAGAAGGAAATGGAGAGATTTGAGAGGGGGAAGAATGTAGATGAGCTCAAGCTCTAGGAGATGATCTCTAAGTTGACATAAGATATCATTAGGGAAAGATAAAGTACTCTCCGTGGCCTGAGGAAGTAAGTTTAAGAAAGTTATGGAGTTCAAACTCTAGGGAAATGTGGAAAGAGGAAACATGGGAAAGAATAGACCAAGCTAAGACCTGAGTGACTTCTTGTTCTTCAGGGAAACTTCCTGAGTTTTTCCATCTCAAAGGGTTGAGCTTGGATGATACTTGTTTAAACAGTGAATTCTTTTGGCAGATCCCAAATTATCGATAGGTCATCTCTTCAAAATGGAGGATGAAACCGAATGAACTATAGAGAAATAAGCTCCTAAAAATAAAAATAATTTTAAAGTGGGGGGTGGAAAGCAATGCAAAAAGCAAGAAAGAACAGAAGTCCTCAGATTCGGCAATTCTTACTGTGGGAAAGAAGGAAAGAGACGGGATAATGTGTGAAAATCCCCGCTGAAGTTCTCCCAAAGGGAGAGAGTCCACAGAGGAGAGCATTAGAAGTCTATCCATATTTCACTCACTGTGGGCAAAAATGTTGAAAATATTTTGGTAGCCGTTGAAGTAGCATAAGTCAGTCAAGTCCCGAAAATTTACAAGTCGGGGAAGGGCAGGGTACTAGAAAGGAAAACATGGCAAAGGCATTTGTTGTCATGGTGCCGCTTGAAATATCAGAAGTAGCAGCAGAATCTGTTGAGAATGATCTTTCACCAAAACCTCAGGCAAGAATGAGGTTGGAAACATTTCCCCTGAGGGGGACTCTCTAAGCTCAGGAAAGGTCGTAGCAGGAACAAGGGGCACTTTAGCACCAGCCCGAGACTGTCTACTTGAAAGTGACAGAGCCAACCTTGGCCCCGTGTTCAGAGCTAGAGTGGCAGAATCTTAACGGCTTGCAGGGAAATGGGACATGAGAGAGTTGTGGATATCCTGCATCAGGAAGAATGACTCTGAGATCAGGTATCTGTGAGTACTAGTGTTCCAAGTCTTTAAGATGCATAAAGAGAGAGTGGACAGCGCATAGAAGTAGACTGCTGTTTTGGGTGTGGTTTTTCCCTTACAGAGCACAGGTAGGAACCACTATTCATCTCCTGCAAAGAAGTTTCTGTAGATTAAGTTTACACTCACAAATCAGGGACGGGAGACACAGCTTGATTAGCACCTTAGAGAGAAAGAAAGCAAGGTTTATGTCACTTATCCAACTGCCTCAGGTAGAAGTGAATCTTTGATCTTCAGCAAAAAGGGTTTGAAGTATACAGATACCTGGGTGGTGATGACATCATGCTTGAAGAGCTGAGCTAGGGGACGGGCATTTGCTTCTGTTTCTAAATATGGTAGATGGAAGCTGTTGCCGTGACAAATGTGTGTTTCCTATGATCATTTTGTGCTCTTTAAAAAGTGAGGCACCCTGGTAGGATGCACTGAGACAAATGTGACAGAACTTTGTAGGATTCCTGCCAAAAATGTATAATCAGAATCTAATTGCAAGGGAACATCATACAAACCAAAATTGAGGGAGAATCTACAAAATCACTGGCCTGTAATCTCCAAAACTGCCAAGGTCATGAAAGACCAAGAAAACGTTTGAAAGACAAGAAACATGAAAGACAAAGGGAAACTCTGCCGGGCCGAGCATGTCACTAGACAAGACAGCTAAACAAAGTGCCCAGTATGGACCCAGTTAAGCAAATAGGATACTGGTAGGACAGTTGGTGAACTCTGAGTAAAGTCCCGAGTTTAGAAAATACTATTGAATCAATATTAATTCCCTGATTCCTAATTTTCCTATACTGTGGTTATGCAAGAGAATACAGTTTTATGGAGGCAAAGAGACATCCCGTTTTCAACTTACACTTATTTTATTATTTTTTTTCTTGAGAGAGAGACAAAATGATGCAATAAGCATGGTAAAATGCTAACATTTGGAGAATCTGGAGTGAAGAATATACAGGTAGGGTTGCCAGATTCTGCAAATAAAAATCCAGAATACCAAGTTAAGTTTGAATTTCAGATAAAGAACACGGTTTTATTATAGATTTGCCCTGAATATTGAATGGGATATATTCATATTTAAAAAAAAAACGGTTATATGAAACTCAAACTTATCTGGGAGTTTTGTATTTTATTTGTAATATTGGGGACATTTTTTTTTTTAAAGATTTTATTTATTTATTTGTCATAGAGAGAGAGAAGCGAGAGTGAGCACAGGCAGACAGAGTGGCAGGCAGAGGCAGAGGGAGAAGCAGGCTCGCTGCCAAGCAAGGAGCCCGATGTGGGACTCGATCCCAGGACGCTGGGATCATGACCTGAGCCGAAGGCAGCTGCTTAACCAACTGAGCCACCCAGGAGTCCCTGGGGACATATTTATAGTGAAACAATTATTCATCATTTACATGAAATTTAAATTTAAATTGGATGCTCTGTTTTTTCTGGCAACCCTACATACAGCATTTCTTCTCATAGGTTCTCAGTTCTTTCAAAATAGAGTTTAAAAAAAGACCAAAGACCTCTGAGAGTCAAATTCACTCTGTTTTAGTGATTTTAAGAGACTTGCATCCATTGTAGTGAAAAAAAAAAAAAAAAAAAGCCAACCCAGTTGCTACCCTAGAAGGAGCATCCCTCTGCTTTGAAATGTGAATGAGCATCTTCCCTGAGACAGGTGGAAGAGAAATCCAGAAGGATATAATATGTGTGAGATTTCATTTACTTGGATCTTACTATATAGTTTTGTTGTTGTTGTTTATTTTGTTTTTTGTTTTTGTTTTTTTTTGTAGCCACTCCGGAAGACAGTATGAAGCATCCTCAAAAAGTTGAAAATAGAGCTACCTGTGACCCAGAAATTGCACTACTTGGTATTTACCCCAAATACACAAATGTAGCAATCCGAAGGGGCACCTGCACCCCAGTGTTTATAGCAGCAGTCCACAATTTAGACTGTGGAAAGAGCCCAGATGTTCACTTATAGATGAATGGGTAAAAAAGATGTGGTATAGATAAGATGTATGTGTGTGTGTATACACACCAAATACACAATGGAATATTACACAGCCATCAAAATTGAAATCTTGCCATTTGTAATGGGTAGGTGGATAGAGGGTATTATGCTAAGCAAAAGAAGCCAATCAGAGAAAGACAATTATATGATCTCATAGATAATGTGGAATTTGAGAAATAAGGCAGAGCATCATAGGGGAAGAGAGGAAAAAAAGAAACAAGATGAAACCAGAGAGCGAGACAAACCATAAGAGACTTTTTCTTTTAAAGATTTTATTTATTTATTTGACAGAGAGATCACAAGTAGGCAGAGAGGCAGGCAGAGAGAGAGGAGGGAGCAGGCTCCCTGCTGAGCAGAGAGCCCAATGCGGGGCTCGATCCCAGGACCCTGAGATCATGACCTGAGCTGAAGGCAGAGGCTTTAACCCTCTGAGCCACCCAGATGCCCCAAGAGACTCTTAATGTTAGGAAACAAACTGAGGGTTGCTAGAGGGGAGAGGGGTGTGGGATGGGGTGGCTGGGGATGGACATTGGGGAGGGGATGTGCTGTGGTGAGTGCCATGTGTTGTGTAAGACTGGTGAATCACAGACCTGTACCCTGAAACAAATGATACATTGTATGTTAATAATAAGTTAAAAATAGATATCCAGTAGAAATTTGATAAGGGGAGGGAGGTTGTATTAAATCTGGGGGGGAGCGATTTTTATTTTGTTGGCGTTGTCTTGCTGGAGTTCGTGCTATCCCTTCAAGTCATTGTCTAACTGCTGATAAAATACGCTGGACGCTTTGACAGCACAGTTTGAAATGAGAAATGGAATCAAATGTTTGTTTTCAACCTTGGAATTAAGTGATGTGCTGCTGCGCAACACTTCTGAACTTTGTGGAGGCATGTGAGGTCCAAACTGTTGTCCATTGCCAGAGCCGGGAGATGCACTGGAGGAGCATGGATGGGACCGGGGAGGACTAACGCTGTTCAGCCTGGCAGGGCAGGTAAGCCCGTCTCACTGCCGGAGAAATGCTAACGGGTCAGTTAGAGCTTCTTATTAGATGCCCCCTCCAATAAACTTTATCAGTAACAGAGCACCTTCCAAATTCTATATTCTGTCTTTCATTTTTAACAGCTTTATTGACATATGACTAAATGCAGAAACAACCCCCTGCTCATGTAGAATATATGCAGCCTAATGAGTTGGCACATACGGAATACGCCTGTGATCTTCTCTGCTCAATCAAGGTAATAAACATTTTCATCATTTCAAAAAGCTTCTTTGCCTACTGCTCTACTTTTTTTTTTAAATTTTGGGTGTAGTAAGAACACAGCACGGCATCTATCTTTTGGACAAAATTTTAAGTGGGCTGTACGGTGTTGTGAAGTCTAGGCCAGTGTGGTATGCTAGATCTCTGCGATGTATTCGCCTGCCATTATTGAGAGGTCATACCCCTTGAACAACACCTCCCCATGTCCCCTCCTACCTGCCTCCTGCAGCCACCCTTCTAGTCTCCACTTCCATGAGTTTGACTCTCGAGACTCCTCATCATAAGACGAATCCCACAGCATTTGGCCTTGTAAGAGCGGCTGACCTCTCTTAGCAGTATGTCCTGCAGGTAGATAGTCTGTTTTTCCATCCTGAACTTTGCGTGGGGAAGAAAAGAATGTTCTTTCTTGTCCTCTCTCCTCCCATGTTCTTACCAGTGTCTATACATGAGGTAAGAGTCAATGAGTTTAAGTATCTTTCTGCAGGTTACATTTGTACAAGGTTTTATAATGACTTCTTTTTTTTAAGGTTGTTTTTTTTTTTTAATTTATTTGACAGACAGAGATCACAAGTAGGCAGAGAGGCAGGCAGAGAGAGAGCGGGAAGCGAGCTCCCTGCTGAGCAGAGAGCCCGATGCGGGGCTCGAACCCAGGACCCCAAGATCATGACCTGAGCCGAAGGCAGAGACTTAACCCACTGAGCCACCCAGGCGCCCTGAGGGCAGACTTTCTATTGCTTACCAAACCACTGTGCTTTCTGTGATAGAGACAAGTATCATTCAGCACAGACTCACCTACAGCCTGAAGCAAAGCCATCTTAACCAACTCGCAGTCTTTTTGAGAAGGAAAATTAAATGCTCCTTGTGAGCCACTGAGGTTTTATGGTGATTTGTTATGCAGTATTATTGCATAGATGACTCTTACAAATTACTCCCAATCTTGTTTGAGAAGCCACTAGGGAAAAGGTCTTCTGTAGGGAGCTTGCATTAATCCGTTCTCTCTGCGGCTCTAATGTTTCTAACTGCTGTGTATTCAGGAAGAGTGAGTGAATAGTAGTATGTTGTGTGGTAGAATGTGGGGGTGGCTACCTGCTGCTTCTATTCTCAACTGACTTTGGTGGAGAAAGGCATGCTGGATGGTGTTTACGTGAATGACACATTCCCATGCAGGTCCCGGGGAATTCTTGGCAAACCGACTGTAATTCTACCAGCCCTTTCTGTCTAACTCAAGATAGCATATTGTAGGAAATGCAGGAGAGTGAGGTTGCCTTAGAGAGACTCTACTCTTGAATCTACTTTAAAATGTCTATGAAAATAATTGTTTAGGACCGTGAGTCCTTTAATACTGATCTACTCAACAGCCAACTGTGACTTGAAGTGGGTGTGATTCCAGTAAAAACTGTCTACCCCAAACCTCATTTCTCTCTTATTCTCTACAAGTGTATTAACTTCTGCTTCAGGAATTGGAATTTTCCCCTGCCCTCTTTTCTTTTGGCATTACATTTGTTGTGCAAAACATTGATTTTGATCCCCAAAATGCCTTTTTAAAAAAATATGATCTCGTAACCTATTGGATTTTGTGAAGGAAAGGAAACCTGTGGAACCTCACCACCCTAACTGCTCTGACAGATCCCTTTCCTATTGCACAATATGCTTGTTCATGACATCTTCCAATATCAGGAAATTGCAAGTACTTTCAGTTATTAAAACAGACTCATGTCAACTGCCACAACTTAGTCTGGTCTATTGAAAGATTTTCTCTTCATATGTTCCCTAAAGCTCTCCTGTTCCCCCAGGGGGAGATTAAACTCGTGGTTCTAGTCAAGGACTCGGAATGGAGAAAGACTATGTATGTCCCATTTTCTGTTCTTGCTGTACAAAACTTCACCCTCTTTTCTGTGTTTATTTCGCTGATGTCACAGTAAGGAAGAGAGAGAGGGAAAGAGGGAGTTACCTAATGTCAGGTTCTCTGTCTCATTCTTTCTCTGTAGTAATAGCTATGTACTTTGATGGCTCTTTGGTCTTTGAGGTTGATGCCACACTAACACTGTATGGCTATCTTATTTTCCTTTTGTGCAGCAAGTGCTCAACTTCTGATTCTTCCTGGGACATGTATTTGTTGGTTCTTTTACATAGTTCTTGTGGTGGACTCCTCCTTCTAAGTCCCTTGGTCCCTCTAACTGGACTCAGCTCTTCCATCCCTAATTCTCCTTAGCCTCAATTCCAGTGGTTTCTTCAAAACTTTGTTGCGATCTATCCCAGAAGATGCCCTTTGGGGAGGCAATGCAGATAAACCCAAACCTCCCGCAGCCTTAAGTAACGTGTTATGCCAAATGGTAGAAGTGTAGGCTGCTAATTCTTTTTTTTTTTTAAGAGATTTTTTTTTTTTAAATTTATTTGCAGACAGATCACAAGTAGGCAGAGAGGCAGGCAGAGAGAGAGGGGAGGAGGAGGCAGGCTCCCCGCTGAGCAGAGAGCCCGATGCCGGACTCAATCCCAGGACCCTGAGATCATGACCCGAGCCGAAGGCAGAGGCTTTAACCACTGAGCCACCCAGGTGCCCCTAGGCTGCTAATTCTTGAGCGCTTCCTTAATTCTGCTATGTCCTTTTCATGTGTTTCTGTCAGCTCTGGTCATATATAGGTAGGTCCACGAACTCTGTGGCTGAAGACATTATGTCAGTGAATGAAATCTAAGGTTTTTTCCTTCTTGTGAGATTGATCATACTTGACTCATTGGTCTCGTCAGGTCCTTCTTTCTTCAGCTTCAGAGAGTGGAAACAAATTACATGTCTGAGGGTTACATTCTCCCTCTTAAACCCATTGTTTCCCTCACTCCTAATCCCTGCCTTTAAACTTCTTTAGAATATTCAGACAAACCAATCAATGCCTTTAGCACTTGGCCAACCTGGAATCTCAAGCAAAAACCAAACCTTCTCCAATCACTAATGCCTAGATTATTCAGCGATTAGGTTCTCAACAGAGTAGCATCTCAGCCATGGCAGACTGTATGACTGTTTAGCAAATACTCTTCTTCCCACTTCCCATGGTAGGAGTATTCTCATTCTCACCCCACCAACCTTGAGCTTGGTCGTGTGATTTAATTTGACTACTGGAAGGTGAATAGATGTGACTCGGCAGAGGCTTTAAAGGCACTTGTATGTTTTGGCCTGTAGTCTTGCCATGGCCATGAAGAGACTATGTGCCAGATAGCTGCTCTTTCAGGTTTGGTTTCAGAACAGAAGATGGAGAAGGCACACTTGAACTCAAGCACAGGTGAGCCACCACTGACTCACTGACCAAGGAGTCAGGAATTACTATAGTTTTAAGTCACTAAGATTTTCGGTTTGTTTGCTGGCAAGGCAGAATCTGATGAATATGTCAACTCAAATGTCTACAGTAGTCTACAATCTCTATCAGTGCCTCACACTAAATCTATTACACAATCAGGGCCAGAGTCTTTCCTGTGTGCTGTGGGATCTGTGCCTTCCTGCATGACCTGACACTTGCTTTAATGCTCCGCTGTCAGCATCTTGTAATTAGGAACAATTTTTGAACAACAGGCCCCATATTTTCATTTTTCACTGGAGCCCATCAAATTGTGTAGCTGGTCATGTATCTGATTTAGGCATTTTAATGGGAATTTGGCTGAGAGCAAACAGCAACCCTATCTAGCAAAATGGTAACTCTGGCTTATACTTTATGGTATGATACACACATGCATGTGCGTACGTGCACATGGCATTGGCTTTCCTGGCATAGTAGTTCTCAATTATGTAATTTAGTAGCAATTGAACCTGGAAAAATTGCTTAGATTTTCTTAAAATTAGTTGATTTCTTTGTAAAATGGTTTTTATAGCTATATATTTATATTGTGGGTCTTTGAAACAAAGCTTTACTTTAAGATTGTTGATGGATGGATAGATAAGGCTAAGTCAACAAATAAAAGGCAGAGTTGGGCCAAATGGGAGTAAAACAACAATTGGAGGAGAATAGAAGTGCAGTAGCTTTTACTGTTCAGATGATATAAAATGTCTTCACCTCTTCTACATGTAAAATAATTGTGTAGGGGTGCCTGGTTGGCTCAGTTGGTCAAGGGTCTGCCTTCATCTCTAGTCATGATCCTAGCATTCCGGGATCAAACCCTGCATGGGACTCCCTGCTCAGCTGGGAATCTGCTTCTCCCTCTCTGCCTTCCCCTCCCCGACGCTTGTGCGTGCTCCCTCTCTCTAATAAATAAGTAAAACCTTAAAAAAAAAAAAAAAAAAAGAATTGTCTAGTTGTCTTTGAGGGACTAATCCGCTTAGTCATCGGGACATTAAGTATTATTATTATTATTATTATTGTGGTTTCTATATTTTTACATGTCTATCTTTGCCAGGAGTGAGGTCCAAATTACCACGCCCCATGGAAAAGGAATATTTTATGTTAGATTAGCTGGGGGAAAATATGCCCAAGACTCAGACCAGCAGCAGTCTCTTTCACCAATATAATCAAATAGACCAACTGTTTGTAAAGTAGAAAAGCGCAAAGGCATGATATTTTTACTTTTACATTTACTCATGATTGCATTACAGTCAACAAAAATGGACTAAACCATACTTAAAATGTTTTCAAAAGAATTATTCCAGTAACATTTTAATGATTCAGACAATAATTTTATGAGGGCAAAGGGCTGAAATTTACCCAGATTCCTCCTTATTTAAGGAGCATATTTATTAAAAAAACGACACTTTTTTTTTTTTTTGGCAAATGATAAATTCATGCTGTAGTATCTACATTTTACCCATGATTGGGAAAAGTGTGTGCACATAAATGCCTTTGCTTGACTCAGAATTCATCTGAGCCATTTAGTGTATTTTAGAGCTGCTCAGATCATTGTGAGTGAGAGAGCCATTGTATGTCATTTGTATTGTAAGTGCCATTAAGGATTGCTAGGAAGTTGTGGGCCTGTGAATAATTCATTTAGAGCTCTGTCCATCCTCTCATACCTCCTTCAGGATATGTGCATAGGTGGTTGGTGTGCAAGAGTAAAGGAGTGAGGTGCATCTGCCTTCGATTCAGGTCATGATCTTGGAGTGCTGGGATCTAACCCCGGACTGGGCTCCTAGCTCACTGGGGAGTCTGCTTCTCCCTCTCCCCCTGCCCCCACCACCTTGCTCGTTGTGCTTTCACTCTCAAATATATATATATAAAGGCTGAAGGAGTGAGTGATGGGCTTAGAGAAGCCAAGTAGAGAGGTCTGTGAAGATAGAGTTCATCGACATATATGTGTATATATAGATGCATGTACATAGACATACTTCATACCTACATATATATATCATACTTAGAGGCATTTTGGTTCTGTCTTTTGGGTTCATTCCATCTGCAGATATTTACTTAATAGCAGGCACTGTGCTGAGCACCAATGTTGTATGGGAGCAAAGCAGGGCCCCTACTTTATGGAGCTTAAACTAGTAGTTAGTTTGGAAGGAAAGAGGAGGGTGGTTCGTAGCCTGGAATGTAAGAAAAAAACATGTTTATCACCTCTCAGCTATTGAAAAAATATCTACTGCTCTCCTACTATAGCAATAAATAAACTATTTGTGACATTATAGTTTACATTTCATAATATCCATTCATACACATTTGACCATGATCTTATGCGAACCTCTTTCCACCGCTTTGATAGATGAGAAAATTGAGGCTAGGTGTGCAATAAATTAGGATCTGTTATCTGGTAGGAAGATTTAAATTTATCTTCTTGGGCACAAGAATCAAGGTGAAGGGTGCAAGCCACCCAGAAGCAGAGGGGACTGTCTTAGAATGCTGTGAGTCATCCCATCTCAGGAGGGAGCAGACACACTTTCAGATCCTTTCCACTCTGGGACTCTGGTCCTATACGTGTCCTTTCCACTATCCCAGTGGTTTTCAAACTTAACGTGTATTTTACAGTGACTTCGGAAGCTTGATAAAAACAGACGTCTGGGGGCACCTGGGTGGCTCAGTGGGTTAAGCCTCCGCCTTCGGCTCAGGTCATGATCTCAGGGTCCAGGGATCAAACCCCGAATCAGGGTCTCTGCTCAGCAGGGAACCTTCCCCACCCCCACGTCCCGCCTGATTTTCTGCCGACTTGTGATCTCTCTCTCTGTCAAATAAATAAAATCTTAAACAAACAAACAAACAAACAAAAAACCAGATGCCTGGGCTGAGCTTCAACCTATTGAATCTTCCAGCAGTGGGGTCTGGGACTCCTTATTTCCATCAAATTCCACATCAAATCCCTGAAGTGAACCACCATTTGGAACAACTGTACTACACACGATGTTTTTACCTGTGCTTAAGAAGCACTTTATTTATTTGTTTGTTTGTTTATAAAGATTTTATTTTTAAGTAATCTCTACACCCAACAGGGACCTCGAACCTGCAGCCCGACATTAAGAGTTGCGTGCTATCCCAACTGAGCCGGCAGGTGCCCCAAGCATTTTCAAGTAGAGGATTTCAGACTTTAAAAAATTCTTTGTTCTTCTTCTTCTTTTTTTTTTTTTTTTTAAGATTTTTATTTATTTATTTGACAGAGAGAGATCACAAGTAGACGGAGAGGCAGGCAGAGAGAGAGAGAGAGGGAAGCAGACTCCCTGCTGAGCAGAGAGCCCGATGCGGGACTCGATCCCAGGGACCTGAGATCATGACCCGAGCCAAAGGCAGCGGCCCAACCCACTGAGCCACCCAGGCGCCCTGTCCTTCTTTTTTATTGGGCTCAGAACACTTAATAGGAGAGTCTACCCTCTTCACCAGTTTTTAAGTGCACAGCACAGTGTTGTGAGCTATCAGCACAATGTTGTACAGATCTCTCGTTAACTCTCTGACTAGGAAACAGTAAGAAGTGAAATCCGTGTATAAGTAAATAATAATAGAATAACAATTTCCCGTAACAATACTTATCGGTACTACATATGATGAAACCTGATCTTTTCTTTTGCATTTTGCAAATGCAGATTGAGACTCCGTAAATTAATGTCACTCTCCGCTTGTGGAGCTTGACTCAAGATTTGAAAAGTAGATTTTTAGAGACACAGCCTCAGGGGCGATTTGGGTTGGGCATGGGAATCAGCAGACCCATTTGAACCAGAGCATCTTTCTCGCCCTCTTTTTTCTTTCTTCGATTTTATATGCTGTTCTACCTAACATTCCATATAAAGAAAATACTCTTGGACTAAAACAAAAATTTTTTTTAAAGGATTCCTTTAGCAATAGCAAGCTGCCTAATATAGCCTTGGCCCTAAAGGAGGTAAGAATGATGAGTAAAACACTGTCTCTGCCCTTAAGTTACTTATGGTATAATTGATGATCTGTGACTAATCTGTGTGAAGCAAATAATAGATGATGAAGTGCTAGGGAGATATGGTAGAACACTGGAAAGATCTCAGGCCTGGAAGTTAAGGCATTACAAATATTTACTGAACTTTGTCAGGCTTTGTTCTAGGCATTAGGAATACAATGATGAATAATATAATGTTCCTACCTTCTGGGGCGCCTGGGTGGCTCAGTGGGTTAAAGCCTCTGCCTTTGGCTCTGGTCTTGATCTCAGGGTCCTGGGATCAAGCCCCGAAAAGGGCTCTCTGCTCCGCGGCGAGCCTGCTTCCTCCTCTCTCTCTCTGCCTGCCTCTCTGCCTACTTGTGATCTCTGTCAAATAAAAATAAAATCTTTAAAAAAAAAAATAATGTTCCTACCTTCAAGGAGCTAACAGTCTAGAGGGGAAAAGAAAGAATCTGAGAGGCTTTTGCACTCACGTATTCTCATTGCCATAAAAGAAATACACAGGAGCATGAAGGAAGGACCCTAGACTGGTCAAATGGGTGAGGAAGAAGGGACTTTTGATCTTGACAGTGTAAACTTGAGCCACTGAAGAGGAGACACCCAAGCAGAATGAGTGAAGGACCAGGTAAAGAGGCCAGTGGTCTGCGTGCAGCTCAGGAAGGATGGAGGCAGGGGGGATAGGAGAGTACTGGTGGGGAAGGAGTTAGTAGCGTATGTAATGCACCACACCTTGAATGTCGTGTGAAATTATTTTAACTGTATACTGAGTACTTTGGGGGGGTCCTTCAAGTGTTGCCATCAGCAAGAATGTCCAGATTGAATTTGTACTTAAGGAAAACTACAGGGACTCATGGGCGGAGAGGTGAAGGGGCAGTGAGTGGCAGGGAGTTAAGATAGGACCTTGCTGTAATATTTCAGCAAGAGGAAACCAAGACATAAACTGAGCCATGGTCAGGGTGGATAGAGCTGAAAAGTGAAGTTCCAATTCTGATTTTGCTACTAACCAGAAGTAATATCTTGGGGAAGTCATTCGACTCCATGTCCAAAACAAGACTATTAGAAAATGTGCTCAGTGTGATTTCCCTGCTTTCTTTTCTAAAAGTATAAATTGATCTCATAAATGCTTTACCCTGTTTAAAGAGAAAGATGGATAGTTGTGAACGAGACTAGCACTAGGTCAAACGTTTGGTCCTGAAAAATACTGGCTCGCATTTCAGATCCGTATTAAGATGGGTATGAGACCTGAAAAAACATCAGATTTAAAATACTTGAAATTTAACTTATTAAATAAACCTCAGTGTTCCAATTTACATACAATTAAAGATAGGAAGAAGCACATCGTTCTCCCCATGCCCTAGCTTCTTTTCCAGAGCTGTCTGTACGGGCCACTTTTAGGCAACAGGCTTGAGCAGTGGAGACATGAGCAAGGCAAAAGGGGCCACAGTGACCTTGAGCTGAGCTGAATGCAAACAGGCTCCTTAAGTGACCCACCCGGAAATAGCCATAAGTCCTACCTCACCGATGGGCTACTTATAGCCTGGCACAGTTAACCAAAAGAGGGAAAATTCCATACTTCCCCATACTCCCTCTCCCCCTCCTCATGGTAGTCTCTCCTTAGTCGTCCCGCCCTCTGCCCCTTGCAGTGTATTCCGTAACCTTGTATCTCCTTTGTTCTGCCTCTGCTTGAGCTGCTGGCCCCCACCCAATTGGGGCGCCCCCTACCGTCCTCATTGGAAGCTGATTGTAGCTTGAGCCCTGTACCACTGAAGTCTGATTTTCTGTGCTCTGATATTTTCCTCTAAAAACATGTGTTGTGGTTGTTGGATAATTTGTAGCTTGCTGTAGATATTAACATTGCTTGTCTCTGGTAGCTGACTAATGTGCTTATTTTAGGTAGCTCATTCCTTTGATGGTAAAGATTATGTGCTGAGAGATATTGAGTGCCAATTTTGTGGAGAGATATTGCTTATGCTAATTCTTATGCCTGGGCATTTAATTTGGTGCATTTACAGTTCAGCAAAATTACTTGGTTTTTCTTTTGTGGTACAGGGGAAATAGATTTCTATAGAGTTTTGACTATTATTAAGGGTTATAGGAGCTAGAAGCTAATAATAATAATAATCACTGCCATTCATCAAGTGCTTACTGTGTACCAGGAGCTATTCCAAGTTTTGGGGGGGGTAATTTTTTTTTTCTTTTCGCTTATGCTTTTTCGTATAATCTTTCAGCCACACTGGAGGGTAGCCATATTATAATTCCCATTTTAGAGATGAGGAAACTTGAGCTTAGGAGCTCCCTTTCCAATCTAGGTTGTTCTGTTTCAGCATTTCAGAGAATTTCGTTCTCCTTTATGCCCCGCACCCTCTTCCCCTCTCTCCTTTCCTCATCTCCCCTCTCTCCCCCTGCCTCATTCTCTGTTTCATCTCTTCCTCTTTCCCTTCAGCCTTTCTTCTTTCTCTCCTTCCTTCTTTATTACAATAAGCAAAACAACATATAGTGGCATGGAATAGTGATGGTCAAA
Organism: Lutra lutra; assembly: GCF_902655055.1. Lineage (NCBI taxonomy): Eukaryota > Metazoa > Chordata > Mammalia > Carnivora > Mustelidae > Lutra > Lutra lutra. Next base: position 93,119,742 of record NC_062287.1, on the reverse strand, counting down.
TAATTAAAAGACAATAGTTAAAAATGAAAGGAATTTGATAGCCCATGCAAGTGACTTTCAGTATATCCTGCAGATGAGATTCCCCAGGGTTTCTCTCTCTCTCTGACCCTCTGTCTCGCTGTCTCTCTCTTGCCCTTTTTCATCACTGCTGGCTTTGTCTTCAGGAATAGCCACAGTGCCTTATCCATCACCCCATGGGCCATTGTATAGTGCCTATCCCATAGGGCATTAAATCAATTAAGTATTGAAGGAAGTTAACTATTGAAGTGAACTATTAACTATTGAAACACCCCTGAAGATAAGCAGGGATATTTTGGATACAGAACACAGAAAGTCCAATCTAGCAGACTTTTACAAACAGCTCTGACTTTTAATTTCCAACCTCTGTTGTATCAGGTCAGAATATATCTTTACAGGCCCCTAACAGCAAACAGATGGCTCTAAGCTCTAGTTCCCACACCTGGATCCTCTAGCAAAGATCGTTATTTCTTTTCTAGGATGGTAAGAACAAAGGCTCAGACTTCCGATGGTGAGAATATTTGCCCCTATGACCACCCCCGTCACCCACAACTAAAAATCTACCGTCAGATAAATTTATTTGCCCTGTACTGCAAAGGGACTGATCTTTCTTCAAATGCAGATGTACCAGAGATGAAGGTTATCACAAGCTGAGACTGTCAGGTCGAGGCAAGCCAGTTGGTTTAACTGAGATTTGGTCTAATAGGAGGAAACCAGGAAGCAGCAGGGAGGGGGCACAGTTTGCAGCTGCTGAGGCTCTGCCCTGCCTTCCAGGTGGAAAGGAAGGAGTGCTCCATCCAGACCACACACTTCCCAATGACCTACAGTAGGCTGTGTGTGCAGAGCTCCCTTTAAGTCGGGTTTTTTGGTTTGCTTTTTAACCCAGTTTTTTTTTTTTTTTTTTTAGAAAAGAAAGGATCGGTTCATTTGCAGGACTAATGCTGAAGCCCTAAACAGTGTGTACCTGGGAGTGTTGGGATGGTCACAGGGTCATTGTTATGCAGAAGAAGGTGTTGTTAATGGATGGGGTATAGCTTTTGTAGTCAGGCTTATCCTATTGGGGCTGCTATGACCAAATGCCAGAGACTGGGTAGACTGCAAACTTTTATTTGTCACAGTTCCGGAGGCTGTAGGAGATCAGGGTGCTGGCAAGATCTGGAGAGAGACTCTTCCTGGCTCAGAGCTGGCACAGTCCCACTGGGTGGAAAGTGCAGGGGGGCTCTGTGGTGTCTTTTATGTAAGAGGACGAATTCCATTCCCGAGGGCTCCAAACCCAATCACCTGGTAAGGGGTTCACCTACTAATACCAGCACTCTTGGGGATTAGGATTCTAATACATGAATTTTAGGGGGATGCAAACATTCAGACCAGAGCAGTATGCAACTACTTGAATTTAAAATCAAGTGTTGTGGTTTACAGCTTTTTAACACTGAACCTGTGACTTAGCCTCTGCAAACTTTGGTTTCTCTGTCTGTAAAATGGGACTAATATTAGTACCTCACCTGTATACGTGTAAGCAAGATTATTAATGTAAGTAGCAGATGTCGTGACTGAGTAAATGTTATTTTTCTGTTTTCATTAAACTGTTGGGTTCAGAAGGAGTTTAGGAAGAGCTGGCTGAGTTGGAAGTAAAAAAAAAAAAAAAAAAAAAACAACCCACAATTGCCCTATCCCGTAATGTGCCTCATTCTGACTGAGCTGTGATCTCTTGAAACTAGTTACCGCAAAGCACCTTCACTTTCCTTTGAAATAGGATTTCAGATCTCAATTTAAAGGAGATTTCTTTATGCAAATATATCCTATGTACAGCATCTTCTGCCCTCTTCTGGCTTCTTCAAGAAATTCAAGTATGTGTATAAGCTAAATAGAAAGTGCTTTTTTTTTTTTTTTTTTTTAACTTTTAGTGGACATCCACCATTTGCTCTTTCTCCATTTCTGGACGAAAAAGATATATCCGTAATAGATTATAAGAAGACAGGAGTTATCAGAAATCCTTGATTTTTTTTTCTTCCTCAACAATTTGTTTTTGAAATGGAGATTTCATTCTGCTATTTTATTCAATCCTATCCTCCCAGGGCCAGTTCTGCATATCATAACTACTAAATAAATAATTAAACCGTGCCAAAAATGATTGCAGAGACTAAAATCTGAGGTCATTAGAATTCTTGAGATAATTAATCAGATGTTTAAAATAGAACCAGCATGTGAGAACCTTTGATTATAGAAAAGGCCTGGGGCTAAAAGTCCCAGTTCTATTAGAGATTATATTGGAATTTAACTTCTTTTACCCCAGCCTTCAAAAAATAAATAAAAGCATAATTTTTAAAGGTAGGCCAATTCAGGCCGACTGATGGCCCTCCATTGAGATTTTCAGATGTGGCATGGATCAAGCATTATTTGCTAGGCCTTTGAATGACAGTATTTATAGTTACCTGCACTGTTTCACATCCAGCCAGAGATGTCATGCCATGGCAAAAGATTTCCTATTAGAATATGACCCCAAAACAGAAGTCCATGTTGGTAAATTCAAGGGAGCCAGAGGACAGCCTGCTGTGTTGGGGAGGGTCACAGTCAGCAGAGGGTAACTTGTTCAAAGATCTATTGCTAAGGAAGGTCTCCTGCATCTCAGGGCTCCTGCGGCAGGAAAGGATTCGTTGAACGAACGAAAGCAGCATTGGAGGGCTAGCCCAGTGGGCATGAAAAGAGGAACAAGTAACTGAAGATGAAAGCAGCAAAGCATTTGGGGTGCCAGCTGCAGCTTTTCCTTTGATGTCTTAATCTGTGTCATTCAGGTGTCACCAAAGTTGAAGAGTCATAATCCAGACTCTCATTTTCCAACCAATCCTGAATTGCTAGTGTCCAGAATTTATATGGTCTCTAGATCACCTCACTCGTAAAGAACTAAGTGCTTTTACAGCGAGAAACCTTACTTAGTCATTAAAACACACGAGTATTCAGAAGAATAAGCAGGTGCAAATGACCTATACAGTTTGGACAAAGGACAATCACACAGGACCATTTCCTTTACCATATTTTATTTATTTATTTATTTTAGAAAAGATATTTATTTATTTATTTATTTATTTGACACAGAGGGAGAGCGCACAAATAGGTAGAGAGGCAGGCAGAGAGAGTTGGGGGAAGCAGGCTCCCCGCTGAGCAGAGAGCCCGATGCCCTCCTTTACCATATTTTAAAGCACAGTAAAAGGATACAGTGCTGGACTCCTGGGTGGCTCAGTCGGTTAAGCATCTGCCCTTGGCTGAGGTCATGATCTTGGGTCCTGGGATGGAGCCCTGCATGGGGCTCCTTGCTCAGCGGGGAACCTGCCTCTCTCTCTGCCTGCCGCTCCTCCTGCTTGTGTGCTCTTTCTCTGACAAATAAGTTAAATCTTTTTAAAAAAAGGATGCAATGCTTGAAATTGTTGTATTAAGTCCAAAGGCTACAGACAGAATAATGGAATTATTATAAGACCACGAGGCAAATGCTAGCCTTGACATATATGATGTATATCCAGGAAGTAGAAGCATTTTCAATGACTGTGATTGAGGTAACTGCTTAAATATCTGGGAGGAAATATTAAAGCCTCAAATAATTTTGCATGCCAGAATACATTCCAGGAAGATTACCAGCATTAACTGTATTTAAAAAATGGATAATGAAAGAAGAAAGGTCTATTGCTGCATGTATCTGATGGCATATTTGCCCTTAAAATGACTTTCACTAAGAATCTATTGACAAAGGAATATAGTTGTGTCGCTTCGAGTTTTCAGTTACCAAAAACAAAAACCTCTTGAAGTATTAAAGGGAATTTACTGAAGGATATCAGCACATAGGCTCTTTAGGATAGTCAGATAATTATGACTGGAGGTCATGCAACTAAGGAAAATGTGTGATCCGTGCTGTGTCATTAGTGCGGACACAGCCCTACAATTTCTAACTGACACTGGGAAGTTTTCCCTTGACTTCCAAGGCTGGATGCTACCGTTGAGCCACTACCACGGTTGCTCCTGAAAGCTCCATCCTCTTGGCCGTGCATGCCGAGAGATGGATTCCACAGGGAGTCTCCTTCCTCGTGTCACCTTCTGCCAGATGAAAGGCGCAAGGATCCCACGAAGCCTGGATGACCCAGGCTACTCCCTAACTGCTAGGGAGGGTGGAAGTTGAGTGGGCATCTGTGTGTGCCTGGTGCAGGGATTGCTACAGCCATAGTTAAGATGTTGATGTTCAGAAGAGGCTGGATGTCAGTAGACCTGACATGGATCCCTACATGCTCACGGTATAAATAAGCGATGTGTATAAACACCTTATACATGATCCAGACCCCCTTTTTGCAAAACAAATTATATATGCATGCAGAGAAATAAGACTCTGAAGAGTAGAACCAAAAACAATTAATATTAGATCTAGGAGAGGCTGGCAGATAGAGTTTGGCTTGTTTTTTATATCATATTCATATATCTGTGTTTTTAAAATTCTCTATCATATGTATATATTAATTTTATCTAAAAATAAGGGAAATAAATAGAACTTGATACCCTCACAGCTAAGGCAACATGATGCCCGACTTAGAATTGAGAGGAAGAGTAGCAAATTTAAAACTCAAGGCTCTCTTTTTTCGTGAGAAACCTGAAGACGACTGAGGACAGAGGGCATGCGTGCAGGAGATGGGGAAGCCAGGCTAGAAACCCATTTATTGTAGTTTTTTTTGGACATTGAATCATCAGGGTAAAGCACAAACACAGCCCTCACTACCATGAATTAGGCAGCTGAGTTTCCCACATTTGGGGAAATCGCAGGGGTCAGCACATCCAGATCACAATGGATAAGCCTCCCTCTGGGAAAACCGCCTTCATGATCCTGGCATCTCCCTGTGCTCTGGCATGGAACTGCTTCCATGAATGCCCTTCTCTCCTCTTCCTCCATATATACTGTATTTTAAGACCCCTGATTTAACAACAACAACAACAACAAAAAAGACCTCTGATTTTTCTGTTTCATTTTGGGTATGCGTGTTTAATTTGTGACAATTGGACAGCATGGTACAGGTGATTTGTTTTTTACTTTATGGCTAGTAGATGTGTGATCCTGATTACACGAGACTTTCCAGTTATTCACGGATTTATCTTTGTCTAGAGAAGGAAATGTGGTATCCACTAACCCAGTCTCTCTCTCTCTCTCTCTCTCCCTCTCTCTCTCTCTCTCTTTCTCTCGTCAGCAAGAGAAACTTTTGGTTCCCCCTTTGATTCAGTTTTCATGGTAGTCTCACAGCACGAATGCCCCTTTGAAAAGCCCTTTGAGATATTTTTATGAAAGAACCACGAGCATGGAATTGCTCCAAATCAGGATGCTTACTTGCTTAGAAAGATGAGATTAATTTACTGTGAGAATTGCATAGAAAGAACATCTCTTTTGAGTTGCAAAACACAGCAAAATTACCATATCTTGGAAAGAGGAATCTTTTCTTAAAGGACAATGTTTGGGGGACTGAGGGAAGATGAACAAGGCAGTCACCCTGTTCTGTGCGATAGTGGGCTTCCTAAATGGCTGGGGCCATTGTCACTTTTTAGTTCCAGCACAAGCCCCGTGTCAAAGCTGTAACATGGGACTCAGAGAAAGCTGATTCAGCAAAGACATAATGTATCTTTGTTTATCTTTAGTGTAATTATGACCTCTTACCTAATGTCTGCTATTTGCCAGGCCTTGTATCAGGTACTTTACGTATCTTATTTCTGTTTTGAATGCTTTCTGGAGGACAATTTGGAGACTGACTCTAAGCTTACAGTGCATCTGTTCAGTTCAAAGGGATTCTCCTTCTGGAAAGCCCATCTCCAACCTGATCTCCAATCCCCTCAAAAGTCGCTTCTGTAATATGTGAGCCTGTCCTCCGGCCACTGTAAATTGGATGGACATCTGACTGAAACCAGGGCGTTTAGATCCTCTCTAGAGTTTGCAAATGAAGTTAAGACTCACAGACCGTTAGTCTGGAGGTGGTTGCAAGAGATATATGAAACTCCAGAACTGTGATTCTCTGGGAAAAGAGAATGGGGTATAAGCAGGTGCAGAGAAGGAGGAAGAGATCAAAGATAGAGTCTTGACATTTATCCCCAGTATCTGTTCTTACTTAAAAATCCAGCTCTAAATCCCTGAATTCTAAAGCTATCCTCTCTTTGCTTTTAAAGTAGCTAGAATTGGTTTCTGAAGGTTAGAATCTAGAGTCTTGGCTATTACAGGGTATGAATAAATTATATATACATGCATACCTGCATCCATAGAAACATGTTATCTCAGCCTCATGGCATATCCCAGAGCGGGTATTATAATCCCCATCTTACTGGGGAGGATACAGGCTCAGAAGCTGGAAGCAGTCTTCCCAACACAAACGACTTAGAATAGTTAGAGTTGGTATTTGATCTGAGAATGGAATAGCTTAAAATCCTGTGATCTTACTAGTCTGAATATCGTGCCCCATGTAGATAGATTCATTCTTTTAGCATGCATTTGTGGAGATCCTTTTAAGTCCCAGGCCCTGTGTTTCCAATGGTTCCACCAAGGTTGCCAAGTAGTCGTAGATATTTACATGGGTTTCCACCCATATGTGTCCACGTAGATGGCCAAAGGCCAGCTGCTCAGCTCAAGGTTGAGGAATAGTCTTGGAGACTCATTGTCTGTACACTCTGCTTTCAGTAAAGATAAAATTAAGGACACCTCTGCCAAAAGACAGAGGAGGTGCCAAAGGCTTTTGGTATCCCTAAACCTTTCAGTGTTAAGCACTTACTGAGTGACTGTGTATGTTTTAACTGGATCACAGGCCACCTGGTATGATTTTGTCCTTGGCCTTCAGATAGAATGTGGCCAGGATTGTCCGTGGACTGGTAATGAACACCTGCTTTGAGAACTGTTGTTGTTGTTTTCATGGTGCCCTGAAGAAGATTTCATGATGTGATCGTCCAATAATATCTCAAACTTATTATTAAACACAGAGAAGTCCTGTGACTTTCCCAAGGTCACAGAATGAGTTGGTTGCAGAGACGGAGCATGCCAGCTGAGAACACACAGCCAACGGAAATCATTTCAAGTAACTTACATTATTTTCTTCTTTTTCCTCCAAATAACAACACATGTTGATTAGATTCATGTCAGATCCATTATGCATTCTACCCTCACAATCTGTCTTTCTCTGAATTAATGAAACGTAAAATGGGAAAATTATAGGTTTTATAGTTAGAATCTGTAGTGCTTAGGGTACAGTATAAAAGCCCATTATTAATTTAATATATTCTGGCTTATTATAAAACTCTACCTTTTTGTAATAAAATTTAAAATTATTCTAAATGCTGAGAACTAAAAAAAAAATTGCCATTCTCAGATGCCATTATATTCTTAACATATGACATGAATCATACATCATAGTACCTTAGTTTTTATAAAATGTATGCCTTCTATATATGGTAACATACAAAATAGACAAAATATAGACAATACGGTTGATACCTCTGGAAGTAGAAATTATTCAGGTTTGCTAATGCCCAAGACAGCTTCTAGACATTATCTTAATAACAATAATAGTAGTAATAATTAGAACAGCAGTAACAGCTAACACTACAAGACATTTACTGTAACCCAGGCAATGTTCTGAATGCTTTACATTCATCAGTTCTATTTTCACAACCCCCCATGAGGTGAGGGCTATTAACGGCCCATTTTACAGGTGAGGAAAATGAGGCAGAGATTACCATTTTATTTGGTCTTGGCACTTCTGAGCTACTTTTAGGTAGGAGAGAGGTCTGTCCCATTCTTGATCTTAAAATTCAGCCCACATGTATATAACACCTAAGTGATTAAGCAAGTTTCTCCTTATCTGGCTGTAACTCTATGTGACTTTGGTCATTTTTTCCCTCTGTTTTCCAAGTGAACTTCTATTGAAACATCAAGGCTCATAAAAATACAACCCCTTTTAAAGTGTTTTCTAGGGTGCCTGGGTGGCTCAGTGGGTTAAAGCCTCTGCCTTCAGCTCAGGTCGTGATCTCAGGGTCCTGGGATCGAGTCCTGCATTGGGCTCTCTGCTCAGCGGGGAACCTGCTTCCTCCTCTCTCTCTCTCTCTGCCTGCCTCTCTTCCTACTTGTAAAATAAATAAAATATTTAAAAAAAATAAAGTGTTTTCTAAGTGTTTCCTAATTTTTAAAGAAATTTTCATTGTTTCTTCTTCTTTTTCTTCTTCTTCTTTTCATAATCTGCTACTCTACTTTGGAACATCATTGACTTCCTAACCAATCCAAAGGACAATTTTTATTTACTAAGTTATTAATCCCTTTGTGATATTTGACACTCTTAATGATTAAAAGTCTTAATGACTCCTAAAGTTCTTGAAACTTTTCCTCTGTGGACTTTAGAAGCAGAATCCTGGGGTACCTGGGTGGCTCAGTCAGTTAAGCATCTGCCTTGGGCTCAGGTCATGATCCTGGAGTTCTAGAATCGAGTCCCACATCGGGCGGAAGTCTATGGCCTAGATTCTGAAACAAGATCCACCATCCAGAATGGCATTTGGCATAACAAAGAGTCTCAATAATTGTTAGCTGAATAATTTATCCTTATGAAATTTAACCCATCCCTATGGTTTCAACTATGACTCATGAACCAGCAAAAGTGAAAAACAGAGCTTTTAAGCTTAGAAGTTTCTGATCCACTCTAATGTCAGGCTTACTGTTGCTATATTCTTTCTCTCACTCATTCTTTCTTATCTGAATGATTTATTCTTTTACTGACTCTTTTTCTCTTATACACACATACACTGAGGCCAGTGGGATATTGGGCGTTGGGCTAGATGCTGTGTCTGGTGTGGTGTCTTCATGACAATTACCTGGGTGAGACACCAGCTCTTTATACTGTCTCTCTGCCTTTTTTCCTTTGCCTTCCATTTCATTTTTTCACATTCAAGTTGGAGTAGTCTTTGGAAAATATCCAACTGTCACTATTTAAAATCCTTCAATGGCTCCACACTGAATATACAACAGAGTTTCAACAGCTTTGATAGCTCAGAAGGCCCTCAGTCATTTGACTCCTTCCTATATACCTACCCCCAATTTCTCTATTCTCCCACTGTGTCCTGTATTTCAGACATGGCATGGTCTTTGGTATTCCTTAATCATGCAATGGTTTTGTTCTTTTTTTTTTTTTTTTTTGTCTTTATATATATCAACTTGTTGGGAGTTAATGGGGGAAAGAGGTAATCAAAAATAACACTCCTTTTACCTGCCTGGGTTCAGATTTAATTTAGGGATAAACATGGAGTAAGAAAAGTAGAGAGTAAAATTTCATCTTCATCATGACAATGTCTTTTTTTTTTTTTTTTTAGATTTTATGTATTTATTTGAGAGAGAGCAAGTGCATGAACAGAGGTAGAGTGAGTGAGAAGCAGACTCCTCACTGAGCAGGGAGCCTGATGCAGGGCTTAGTCCCAGGACTCTGGGATCATGATCTGAGCTGAAGTCAGACATTAATGGACTGAGCCACCCAGGTGCCTAGCAATGTTTATATCAGAGTTGCGGTTTATACTGTTAAGCAAGCAGGACCCTCTAAATCCTAGAATAAACACCCTTATACTATGTTCCAATCAAGGATAGCACAGGCAAATATTAGACTCATCCTAAGGGCAGAGGGTCTTCCCACTAAGTTGATTGTATGGTCCAGAAGGAGAGCACCAGCCGTCTGAGGGCAGACCAGCTCTCAAATGAAAGGAGAGTGTACATAGCCCAGTTCTCCTTCAAAATCACCATCATTTAGCAGCTCTTCCCCTCCTGTAGCAGAGTTAGTGAAAACTGCAGAGCTCCTCTGAATATTTTTCACAGTCTAAATATTTATAAGTAAATAATGAATATATATCAAATATAAGCAGAAGTCATCAGGACCTTTTTCACTCAATTTTATTTTATTTTATTTTTTAATATAGACTCCATGCCCAGCGTGGGGCTTGAACTCAGAACCCTGAGATCAAGATCCAAATGCTTAACTAACTGAGCCACCAGGTGCCTCTGGACTTTTTTCAATTTTATGTGGAAAACAAAAGCATCTTACTTTGCCTTAAACCAAAGAGTGGAGCTGATTAGCTCACAAAACTGAAAAGCATGGCGACTGAATTTTTTTCTATTCTTTTCTTTTCTTTTGAGTGTGGTTGAGTCCACTTAGTTTTACAGAACTTGATCTGTCTTCATCTTTGCTTTCCTCTCTCTTGATTCTAATCTAAGGCAGGCTCTCTCCCTGCTATGCTATGGTATTAAGACAGCCATCAGCATCTGACAGCTATTTTACAAGCTCATTTATCCCAGTGAAAAGAGAACTCCACTTTCCAGATCATTCTAGCAAAAGGCCTGGAATGAATGTCCTTAGGTCACTTAAACCTGTGTAGTAAAATAATGACCATTTTTGGCTAGACATGATCATATACCCCTCACCCCTCAGCTTCCAGAACTGTGGTTAAAGTCAGGGTTAACTAAAGGACTGAGACAAGGGAGGAATGTTTCACCAAAGGGATATAGGAGTGTTGTTTCAGAAGAAAGAGGATCTATTTTGGGCAGGCAGAAACAATAAATGTCCACATGTGCATTGTTCCAAAAGGGAGTGAGAGATGAACCAAGGTAGACGGGTTGTTTAGCATTAGTGACACCAAGTCTAGGTAAAACAGTCTTTTCTAGATTATGCTTATTGTTAAATTATACTTCTCCTTGATTCTATTGCAGCCAGCCAGGAGACTGTACTCATTTTTTGTTAAACTGGAAATCAGACTTCCTTGGAATAGGTGAATTGGGAAATCTCTTTGCTATACAGAAAATATTGTTGCTGTGACAATTGTTGAAAAAGAAGCCTATTGGAAATGAGTCAGGAAGTAGAAGAAATAGTAGACCTAGTCTCTACTCTCAAGTGAAAGGAACGTGCATGCAGCTCTGAGTTTTTCTATTCTGGTTCTCCTGGAATCTCACACACATGAACACACACACGCACACACACACACACACACACACACACACACACACACACACACTCTCAAAGGATAAATCATTATCTCACCCCAAAATGATAAAACATAAAATAAATATGCCAGCTTCCATCCAACAGAAATAAAACTACTTCCAAAATTTCAACTTAATGGTATGTGTCAGATTGTATTGACTCACTGTGTGAGAAAAATTGCAGTATTACTCATTCTGATTTGAAATATCATATTTAGACATCTCCATGATACTTGATGATCAGTGAAAACAGATCCTTTGTGGTTGGCCACACATGGGCAGGGGTGTCTGAGTCTGCGCTTTCAGGGGTGTCAGGGACCTGCTTCTGCTCGTTCCAATATGGCCTAATTTTATTTTCTTCACTGTCTCTCTCAGTTGTGTGTGTGTGTGTGTGTGCTGCTCTCCCTTTTTTTTTAATGTTTGAAAAATACAATAGAATTGTCTTCTCAGCATGGGGATATCTGCATGTGTTAAAATTACATTTTCTATTTTAAACTCACTCTCCTTTTTAATTTAAAAGGACTTGTCAGAACATGCAGTCTTTCTTTTCCCCCTCCTACAAAATGGGGGATACATAAACCTGAGATCTCAAAAGAGGCAACAGCCAATTTGGAGGGAAAACAAACAAACAAAAACAAAGAAAACAAAACCCAGGACATTCGAGTTGATTCTATGTGAGTTGGAATCTCTCTTGGGATTTGACATGAAGCACCTCAGCACAAAGGAATAACAGCAAGGACATGCATTTCAGAAAAAGAATCTCCTTGTGTGGAAAGAAAATTGTTAGGCAAGGCATTCACTTCCTTTTACCTCAGTTTCCTGGAAGACATTAAAGTGAAATTTCTCAATTATTAATACCTATACACAGGTATATTATGTGAAGATTATTGACAACATTTATTAAAAACCTATTCTTGTGTGAGACAATGTGTCTTACACCACACATACACCTCAGGTACAAACACATACAAACGCATCTCCCAACTCAACCTCATCGTGTGGTTTATTTAGGGGCTTCTCCCCCTCAAAATTAATAAACCACTCTCCTGTCTATGAATTTGGATTGGGTTATTATTTTACAGGTAAGAAAACTCATGTTGATTTAAGGCAGCAGACTGAATGCCGTGGTACATCTCTCAGAGCCTCCTTCAGGAGTGTATGCCCATCTCCCCAGCTGTCTGACATGTTGGCTGCCGAGGCACACAGCTCACTTCCACTTGGGGAATTTCCGCTACCCAAGAAACCTTACTTGCCACAGGCTACACAGATTCCCAGGGGGCATTCCTCTTTCTCTGACAGATTGGTGGATGGGTAGAAAGGTCCACTCTTGCCTCAATTTGGGGCATTTGTTGAAAGGATGCCTCAAGTCCAGAATCCCCTGAGGGATTGGGAAGGACTTTGGTGCAGTTTAGCTTCTCCCTCTGACCAGTCCTGTTTCTATCGCCAGTGATAGGTGTTGATCAAGAGTACTCCTTGATAAGCCTCCACACAAATCCATCTCTTGTGGTCTGTTTCTAGAAACCCCAGACTAAGGCAGGTGCCCAGAAGAGGTGGGAATTAAATGATATTACATGATTTACCAGAGACACTTATGTTACCAGTCTGAATTGCTCTACAGAGTCAATTCGACAAAGGAAGAAATGTAAAGGCTTGGCTGTTTTAAGCTAATTCTTAATGCACTGCTTGGTAGTCACAGCTATGTGCACAGAATGCCTTATCAATTAATCTGTAGCCACCCTATCTGTGAGATCTATGAATGTAACATTAAGTCAACCCTGCCCCAAATGCTGTTGGCTCACTATAAGTAGGACCAGTGATTTTATTGGTCTTTTTTTCTGGTGTTATGCAATGTATAATAAGGGAATGTGTGGTCGTCAGTGCCTGAATGCCACTTTCAGTAATAGAAACGCCTTCTGGGGAAATAAGATTGGTGCCAGAACTAGAATATGGAAGCAAACTTGAAATTATTTCACTTCTATTTCAGAATGGTTTTTTTAAAAAAAGGAAAAGGCAGCAAGACCATTTCGAGGGCTGCAACCACACTGAGGCAGTTGAATGAGAATCCCTCTAGAGCTTTCTGTAACCTACTAAATAGAAATCCAGTGTTCTTAGGTAGGTTATCTCAGCCTCTGTTCAATCCAGTGCCACATTACCTTTGCACATTATTGCCCACGGTCCCTCTTCTCGAGCACTCCATGTTTTTTGCCGAAGCAGATGGAGGTAATCCCTGAACAAAAATAAAAACAAAAATATAAAATAAAGGAAAAAATAAAAGGTTCCATCCAAGCTAGAGTAAGACCCACTCTATGTCATTCTATCTTGCAGATTACAACCCCAAATTCTAGACAAAACAAAAAAAAACTAACAACTCTTTGAAAATTAAAAAAATCAGGCAGGTGGGGGAGGGTGGTCAAAAACTGAAGAAACACCTTGAAAAAAGAGAAGCTTCTCCCCCCCCCCATTTTTTCCCCTCAGTTGGAGCTGTGCTAGTGCTGGAGGAAGTGGTAAAACTTTGAAAGAACCCCATATTTTCAGCTAGAGGCAACACAAGGAGCTGGGTCTAAACCTGAACAACTTCTGGGTCTCCACGGACCTCTCTGAGGAGGAAAGATGCAAATGAGTCTAGAAAAATTTTTGAAAACGAATCAACCTTGAACTAGCACCTAGAGAAGGTAAGTAGAAGTTAAAGTTTGAAGGAAACTGTCAATTCCCTGGCAAAACAACTACAACATAAGTTGATATTCCGTAGAGGATTTTAACAGGACCCAGCATCTATGAAACCTAATTTTCAAGTATTTAGGTTATAATCCAAAATGAGTCAATTTGCAAAGAACCAGAAAAATGATACAGGTTCTCAAAGGAAAAGGCCATCAATAGGTGCTACCCATGAGATGACTCACATTTTGGACTTAATCTGACAAAAACTTTAAAGAAGCTACTATAACTACACTCCATGGTATAAAGATAAACACAATGGAAAAAAATGAGAAGATAGAAAATTTCAGGAGAGAAATAGAAACAATAAAAAAGAACCAGGTGAAAATTTTAGAATTAGAAAATACAATACCTTAAATAAAAATTTCACTAAAAGGCTCAAAAGCAGAATGGAGATGATGAAGAAAAAGTTGGTAAACTTGGAGACAGAATTTTTTCAGTATGAAGAAAAAGGAAAAAAAAAAAGATTTAAAGATGAACAGAGCATCAGGAGCCTATGGTGTAATAGCAAAATGTCTATAATAATTGTCACTGGAGTTTTCTCCCATAAGGAGAGAACAAAAGGAGGAGAGCAGAAACATATTTAAATAAATATACTTGAAAACTTCCTATATTAGGGGAAAATCATACATTTACAAATTTAAGAGCCTATGAATACCCCAAACAAAATAAATTTAAAAGTAGGAAATCACCCAGACACATGATAATGAAACTGAAGAAAACTAAAGATACAGAAAAAAAAAATCTTGAAAGTAGCTGGAGAAAACTAATATATTACATGTGAAGGAACAAAGATTCACATTACGTCTTACTTCTCAGAAACCATGAAGGCTATTAAGACAGTGGAATAACAAATTTAAATTGTTAAAATAAAAGAACTGTCAACCAAAAGTTCTATATCCAAAATATCCTCCAGGAAAGAAGATGGAATAGAAACTAAGAGAATAATTACCAGCAAATCTGCTCTAAAAGAAATGCTAAAGGAAATATTCAGGCTGAAGGAAAATGTCACTAAAGAGAAACTTGAAAGTTCAGAAATAAAGAAAACAAGAAAAATAGTAGATATGTGGGCTAACATAAAAAATAGTTTCCTCTCTCAAATTCTACAAACTATAGATGACTATTGAAAGTGAAAATTATGGCAGTGTATGGTAAGCTTGTAAATATATGTAGGTGTATGTATGATAAACAATACGAAGAGGAAATAGTAAAGTGACATAAATGATTGTAAAACTTCTATATTTTTACCTTAAGTAGTGAAATGTTAGCTCTCTATGTATTATGAAAAGTTGTAGTCTCTAGAAAAACTACTAGAAAATAATACAGTGAAATATAGCCAAAATGACAATAAAGAAATAAAAATTAAGTACAGATGAAAATATATGAAAAAATATAATATCTGTGATAATAACTCCCAGAAAGGTAGGAATAGAAAAAGGCTTCCTTAACACATTAAACGTTAGCTAGAAAAAATATATGAATGCATTCCTCTGAGATCAGGGACAGGTCAAGGATGTATGCTTTTTTTACTCCTATTAAATATCACACTGGAATTCCTAGCCATTGGAATAAAAGAAGAAAAAGTTTTAAAAGACATGCAGATTGAAAAGGAAGGCTTAATATTATTTGTATTTGCCACTGTTGTCTACGTAGAAAATCTTAAATGTTCTATAAACATGCTCTTAGAACTAGTAAGTAATCTTATTAAGGTTGTAGTATAAGAACAATATATTATTATCAATTGTATTTCTATATACTAGCAATAAATAACTAGAAATCATAATTTTAAAAGAGTGTTATTTATCACAGCACCAAACAGCATGATACAGGTGTAAATCTGAAAAAATCCATGCAAGATCAGAATGCCGAAGATTACAAAGCACTGATGAAAAAGATTACAGAAGATTAAATAGAAAAATATATCATGATTCAATATTATTAAGATGTCAGTTCTCCCTAAATTGACTTATAGATTCAATGAAATCCTCCCAAAATTGTAGCAGGATTTTTTTTTATAGAAGTCAAAAAGCTGATTCTTAAATGCATTTGGAAAGTAAAAGGAACTAGAATAGCCAAAAATTTCTGAAAATTATAAACAATGCTGTATGACTCACATTAACTGATTTTAAAGCTTATTATAACATCATAGTGATCGTAAGTGATGGTTTTCATGGGAGGATGTATACATGGAACAAAGTGGCCAACAACATGTTTTTTACAGACTTGCTAGGATAATTCAAAGGAGGAAAGAAAATCTTTTCAACAAATAGTGCTCGAAAAGTTGGACATTTATATGTGAAAAAAATTAACTTCAACCTGTATTTCAGATCTTATACAAAAGTTAACTCAAGATGGGTAATACCTCTACCTGCAAAAACTAAAACTTTCAAATTTCTCTAAGAAAACAGGAAAAAAACTTTGTGACCATAGATTCCACAAAGAATTCTTAGATTGGTCACCAAAATCACTGCCTCTAAAAGAAGAGAAAAAGGATCATTCAAATGTACTAAACGAAAACTTATACTCTGTAAGAGATAACATTAAGAAAACGAAAAGACAAGCCACAGAGTGAAGGGGTGTTTTAAATTATGTATCTGAACAAAGAATTTGTATCTAAAATATATAAAGAATTCTCAAAATCCAGTACTAGGAGATCAATCAACCCAATGTAAAAAATGGGCAGAGGAACTAATAAACACTTCCCTAAAGAAGATATTCTTTGACAAACAAGCATATTCAAAGATGCCCAACATCATTAGTAGAACTATTAGTTTCCTAGGGCTGCCATAACAAATTACCCTAAATTAGGTGGTTTAAAGCAACAGAAATGTATTCTCTCAGAATTCTCTAGGAAAGAAGTCCAAAATCATGGAATCATCAGGACCATGCTTCCATTGAAGACTTTAGATAAGATAAGATAAGACTTTAGATTGCCTCTTCCTAGTATCTTATGACTGTCAGTGTTCCTTGTAATAGTAATACTAATATTAATCTTTAAAAAAATGATATGGCCATGTTTTGGTGTGGATGCCAAGAAACTCAACCTCCTACATGTTCTTGGTGGTGATACAAAATGGTACAGCTATTTGGAAAAGAGTGTGATGGTGTTTCATATAGGTGAACGTATACTTCTCCATTTATCTCATTTTTGCATACCCAAGACAAATGAAAATTGATGTTCACACAAAAACCTCTACTTAAATGTTGATAGTGGCATTATTCATAATTTCCTAAAATTGGAAACAACTCAAATGTCCTCCTGGCAGTTACTGGATAAAATCTACGATGCATCTAATAATGGAATATTATTCAGCAGTATTATTGCTATAACAATCATATGGATGAAACTCAAATACATTATGCGAAGTGAAATACCAAATTCAAAAGACCACATCCTAACTCCATTTTTATGGTATTCTGGAGAGATAAAATCATAAGAAATTACAGAAGTCAAATCAGTGGTTGCCAGGGGTGTGGGTAGTGGGAGGTAGAGACCACGAAGAGGCACAGAAGAATATTGGTGTGATTCAGCAGCTGTGTATCTGGATTGTGGTGGCAGTGTCTGCAGGCATTTGTTGAAATTTATGGAACTATACATCAAAACCGGTGAATTTTACGATATGGAAATAAATACCATCCAGCAAATACAAAGCCGGTGCCTGGCATCTTGCGGAACACGTGTTTGGGACATAATACTGTTAGTTCTTTTCTTACGCATTAAGGACATCTACTCTAATTGGTATTTTGCTATTGTTTCTTAATTTTACATATATACAGTTTTCTTTTTCGTTCTTTTTTCCCCCCTTTAGAAAGTTTTCCCCCCATGCCTAGCAACTTGATCAATCATTTCTTTAGGAAATTCTTGCTGTGCCTGTTACATTCTTTGCTGTTTTGTCATATGCCTAAGTCTCATCTTGTTTGGCCTTTGACAAAGTCTGCCATAATAACTGAACATCTCTTGTGACCTAGAAATCGACTGGTGACTTTCAATTCCTTGAAATTTATTTAAGAGGCTCTTTTCTGTCCTAATTTCAAGTCCCACAAAACTCCAAAACCTTGTCGGTCCCCAAGGGCTTATGTCCTTGTGTTCACCAAGCTCCTACTACCATTGGAGGTGTTCTGTTTTGAGATATAAAGTTGAGCCTCTTTTTTATTTGACCTCTTCTTCGTTTTAGGGCAGAAGCCACTCACACTCTCAGTCAAGCACACTTTATTAAAGATTTGTGAGAAGGAACACTCAGAACAGTAAATGGACATTATTCATTTCTGTACTTCTGTGTTTCGGTGACCCATATATGAGGTAAACCCACAGATAGCCTGGTTTCTATCTTTTCTGTACTTTCATTTTTTTAAAAAGGTTTTTTTAATTTATTGGACAGACAGAGATCACAAGTAGGCAGAGAGGCAGGCAGCAAGGAGGGGGAAGCAGGTTCCCTGCTGAGCAGAGAGCCCGATGCAGGGCTCGATCCCAGGACCTTGGGACCATGACCTGAGCTGAAGGCAGAGGCTTAACCCACTGAGCCACCCAGGGGCCCCTCTTCTGTACTTTCAAAGCCTATCATCTCTTTTTTCCTCCCACATCTCTCAGGAACATAACCAATTTCTTTTCTGGTCTCATCAAATGCAGTTTCTCCTCTAATTTTTGCTTTCTTGCTTCCTGTTGGTACCCACATCTTCAGCTTCTTCCCTTCTACCCTGAGAGGCTTCTCAAGATAACTTCCCAAAGTCAGGTTCTCCCTAGGAAGGAATTCTGTTGTAAGGTGTTTTGATAGTAAAATGTGCTCTTTGTTACAATCTACTAACTTACTTACTTACTACCTACTTAAAATTTACTAACCCATCAGTAAATTTTAAACATTTCATCTTCATGTCCGTTTTTCTCATTGCCCATGAAACCATCAAAGGTGAATTTCATCCTCCCCCCCACTCTTTTGCCCCAAAGCTTACCACAGTGCTAGGTATGTAGTAAATATCCAATAAACAAATGAAAGTGTCTTAGTCCATCCAGGCTGCTGTAAGAAAAGATTATAGACTGAATGGAGTATTGTGGAATAATAGAAAAAATATATATTGATCTCTACCTGAGGTTACTGGCACAGAGGTCCTAAGACTCTTGGGAATTTCCTAAATGATAGGAATACTGGCAGCATCCTTTTCTGCTAATATTTGGTCTTTGACTTTGGGTTCTGACACAGAGCTTCTAAATCCCTTGGAATTTCCTAGACAATAGGAGTATCTTATGTTCCAACAAGGCATCTTTCAGTGGGTCAGCAGATAGAAGCTGGTCACCAGAAAGTTCAAGCCATGGATAAAAGCTTAGAACTTTCAGCCCCACCCATCCCATTCTCCAAAAAGAGGAGAGGGAGTAGAAATGCAGGAATAATTGATCATGCTTACATGATGAAGCTTCCATAGGAATCCCGATAGCTTGGGATCCCGATAAGGTCTGGATAGCTTCTAGGTTGGTGAGTAGGTAGAGGTGTGGAGAAAGTGCCATGCCCCTGGTGGGCATGGAAGCTCCACACCCCTTCCCACATACCTTTCAATATATACCTTTTGCTTCCGGTTATTTCTATAAATAAGTAATGTAGTAACTAAAATGTTTTTCTGAGTTCTATGAGCTGCTGTAGCAAATCCTGAGGAGGAGGTACTAGGAACCTGTGGTTTACATAGCCAAGAGGTCAGAAGCAGCCAGCTAGTGTGCAGAATTGCTTGATATGTGGGAAATCTCCTGTGTGGGTGAACAGAAATACCAGAAGTAAAGTGTTATATGTGAGAAGTAAAGGGAAAACACACAGGAGTGTTTTTTCCTTTATGTTTATAAGCAACAAACATTTATTTGTTAGGCTCTATAGGTCAGGGAATTCAAATCAAGGTAGCAGCAAATTTAGTGTCTGGTGATACCTCACTTCCTGGGTCACAGATGATGCTTTTCTGTGGGTCTTTACATGGTGGAAGGGGTCAGGGAGCTATTTAGGGCTTCTTTTACCAGGGCACTGATTCCATTCATGAGGGCTCCACCCACATGACCTGATCATCTCCCAAAGTGCTTATCTCCGAATACTACTACATTGGAGATTAGGATTTCAACATATGAATATGAGGGATGGTGGTATTCAGCCCCTAGCAGAAGGAATAGCCAGGTTTTTTTTGGTTTTTCTTTTCTTTCTTTCTTTTTCTTTTTCTTTTCTTTCTTTTTTTTTTTTTTTTTTTTTTGGCACTATGTTTACACTATTCTCTAAATCTGGAACATTATCTTCATTTCTATCTCATATCTTCACATCCTTGAAGCTCCTGTATCCTACACTTGTGCAACTACGGTCCCTTTCTTTACTTTTCCAGATCTTGGTCCTCTGAACTCTGAATTTTATTTTTATCTCTTTTACTTCTTCAATGAAGGCAAAAATTGTATTTAGTGTCTTATATAAAGTTATGCCGTATATTATCCTCTGATGAGAAGTTAATAAATGCTTTCATGTATTTAACCAATATTTATTGAATGCTCATAATTTGCCAATCTCTATTCTAAGAGCTGGGCATATGTAGCAGGGACTAAAATTGCGATATAAGCTATCCCCCTGCTACAAAGAGCTTATATTCCAATCGTGAGAATCCCAGAATAAGCATAAAACAAATACATGTATAACATGTAACTCAGTGATAAGTATATGAAGATAGAGTAGGCTTAGAGGACAGAGTGTATGTATGCATGGTGAGGAAGAGTCACACAGAAGGAGGAATTGTCATTTTATGTAGATTGTTGGGCAAGATCGGATAAGATAAAGGTTAAACAGAAACTGAAAAAAGACAGGGAGGGCACTGTGAAGATATGTAGGGAATAAAGCACTCTAGCATCCCACACATCTTGTGAAGGGCTCTGTATAGTTCACAAGGGAGAAAAGAAAGGGGAGAGTATTATGCAGATGGGGAAAATAATTCAAAGTACAGCAGACATTCATTTTCCTGAAAACCCTGTAGATAATTTAAGGGGATGTGTAAATTGACATCATTTGAGAGCACAAGGCAATGGCTTCTTTTACCAACTGTTGAAACCAAGTAGACTGACCTCTGTTAGAGTGTATCTGGGCAAGTGGCACCATGGAATGGCTCTCCTGAGTTCTCCACCTAAAGAAGGATCCTGCCTCTTCCTGTCATATCATCTTCCGTGTTTGTCTCAAAGACAGTTTTAAGTGCAAAAGATACCATTTAGGATTTGATTTTTACGAAAAGGAATTATCAAAAGTTGTCAGGAGATTTGATTAAGGTGGGATCTTCTTGGGTTACTGAGACAGAGTCCTAGTAGATATCCTATTTAATCAAGATGGCAATAAAATTTTTAAAGGTGGGGCACCTGTGTAGCCCAGTTGGTTAAGTGTCTCACTTCAGCTTCAGTCATGATCCCAGGGTTCTGAGAATGAGACCCATGTTGGGCTCTGTGCTCAGGAGGGAGTCTGTTTGTCCCTCTGCCCCTACCCCCACTCAAGTTTGTGTGTGTGTATGTGTGTGTGTGGGGGTGTCTCTCTCTCTC
Organism: Lutra lutra; assembly: GCF_902655055.1. Classification (NCBI taxonomy): domain Eukaryota; kingdom Metazoa; phylum Chordata; class Mammalia; order Carnivora; family Mustelidae; genus Lutra; species Lutra lutra. The sequence continues at coordinate 93,098,476 of NC_062287.1, read as the reverse complement.
TAAAATAGATAAACAAAATCTTAATTTTTTTTAAGTAAACATAGGAAATAACAACCTTATTTATTTATGTATTTATTTATTTTTAAAGATTTTATTTATTTATTTGACAGACAGACATCACAAGTAGGCAGAGAGGCAGGCAGAGAGAGAGGAAGGGAAGCAGGCTCCCTGCTGAGCAGAGAGCCTGATGCTGAAGGCAGAGGCTTTAACCCGCTGAGCCACCCAGGCGCTCCTATTTATTTATTTATTTTTTTTAGAAATTGAGAAGTCTTGGTAATCTTAAATAATCAAGGACAGGATAAAGTTAACATAAAGCGTGGGAACTTTTTCTTATAAGACACAGAATTTTTGCCTTCAAGGCAGATTACTTAGAAGGTAAAAGAAAACCTTTTACAACCTCTTAGAGAGACCAATACTCTAAGAAAAATGTAAACATAAACTCTTTTTGAAAATGTTATAAATAAATCCTTATATAAACCTTAGCTAGAATTGACCAGTACAAATAAAATTCCATTTTCATGAACTTTCTATAATTTTCTATATTATTCAGCTTTTTTCTTAAACTTTCCTCCATCTTATTCTGAAACAGTCATTTTACTTTAAGACAAATTTACTGTCTTTTTTTATCTTAAAAAAAAAAAAAACTTAGGGTACAGTTTCTCAAAATGGCCAAAACGAACACATTCATTAACAGACACAAATATATAGAGCCTCTCTGTACCATTAAATATATCTCTTAATATTTTTGTATCTCTTAAATATGAGAAAAACAATTATATAAACTCAAAATTATGCTTTGTAACTAATGTTACAGTATTCTTAAAATTTATCTAGTTACTTAATGAATACTTATTAATGAGCTCAATTTGCAGCAGACCAAGATTTTAAATTACCTAAATATTTGGAAATTATCTTCAGACTTACATGCTACAAAAAATTACTGTTTAAATAAAGTTTGTCAGAGTAATGATTCAATTTGTTTAAAACAAGATTTAAAATTTTCATAATCATATTTCATAAGAAATAATACTAGCTCATTTGATCAGTAAACATGTTTAGAAGAACATAGTCAAGTAGAATAAAAATATGTACTCACATTATACTCATAACACTGATAACTCATATAAAATATTGTTTTTTGTATTAAACCAAAATTATTAGACTAGTTTTACTTGCTGAAGTTTTACTTAGTATGTGAATATGAATTCTTAAAATGTTTTTGAGTTTCTATAAGAATAGCTCTTTTTCACATTAAAATTATTTAAGATTCAATTTCTTAATTTCTGAAATATTGGGATTGGTCAATTATATAAATATTTATTTGTCTCTTCGCAAATCACACTAGAGCTCCTTTAACATAAGGGATTTGAAATTTAATTGATTCATGCTATCTAGAGAAAGGAACATAAGACATATTCACATAATTAGAGGGAAAGACTTTCCTGAATTATAGAAGCAAAAAGTCCTAAACATACAATCAGATACAGAGAGCTTATAGTTCTAATTCCAAAATTTCAGTCATGAGTCATGGGTCAAGCATAACCAAATGCAAGACTCATAGGCCCATTTCAAAGACCTGGTCTCTTTAAATTCTTTATTTAAATTCAAAATAGACAACCAGAAAAGAATAACAAACTAGATTCTTTGTCCCCTTTATCCAACAGAAATAAAATCTCTGTATGCATGAATTTCTTTATAGAATAGATCAACAGATGGTTGATGCAAGTAGAAAAGGGAAAGTCATCTGGGACCCTTATGGGAGTCATGAGGAGGGATGGAGTTGAATGTGACCTCAGAATCTAGAGGGCAGTGTGATTCTTTGGAATTAGCCATTTCCCAGAACATGGAAGGATGGGGGAGGCTTCTTAACCATTGCTACTTTCCAGAAGCACAGGTTCATTATTCTCATAGCTCTTTTAAGTAGATGCTATAATAACCCTCATATTCTAGATGAGGGTCCTAAGGCATAGAGAGGTTAAATAATTTGCCCAGACTCACACAGCTGCTATGTGGTAGAAGTAGGAATCAAACTTTAAAATCTCCCACTAGTGTCCATGCTGTTAGCCAACTTATGTACCTACCCTATGTTCTAAGAGCTTATCACAGGTTAAAGACCTTTTCTTTCTAGCCCATTACTCTTACCCAAAGACACAAGCTCAGTAAATGTTGGTGGGTGAGTGAACAAAAGAGGAGAGTGTGAGCCATTAACAGTGAAATAAAGAAGAGAGTGAGGCAGAAAATGAACACAGAGTGAAATGGAGGGGGAAAAAAAAGAGACAAAGTATTTCCTTTTTTCAGCTCCCTGATGGTACATATTGTTCCTGCCTCCCCAATGTATAAAGGGGAAAAAGTCCTCACCTAAAACATTCTTCCCCAATTCAGTCCTAGGAAATTTTTTTTTAAGTTTTCTTTTCTTTTCCTTTTTTTTTTTTTAAAGTAATCTCTACATCCAATGTGGGTCTTGAACTCATGACCCCAAGATCAAGAGTCAGATACTCTTCCAATTGAGCAAGCCAGGTGCCCTGTCCTGGTAAAATTTTTAATCATTTAAAGACATACATTAATTACCCCTGAAAATGGAGAATGTAAATAATCTGACATTGTTACTAATAAAAACTAGAGAGCATTGACCAAGCTGGAAGTTTAACCACCCATCTTCCTATCCTTAACAATTTAGTATAATGGTTTCTTTCTTGATTTGAGCTTCATTAAAGGCAGACATTCTATCATATTTGTCTTTGCATCTTCATCACTTTAAGTTGCCCCTGAGACATAGTAGGTATCTAATAAAATGTTTAATTGAATAGGAAACATAAGACTTTGTGATATTACGTCTCCTTTTCAAATAAGAGGAAAAGAGAATTAATTCCAGTTAATATGGTGTAAGTACAACCAAAATAGACTGACAAAATGATATATTTGTTGTAACTTCCCAGATAAAGTTTTCAGTGACTTGCAGTTTGGAATCAGAATTTATATTTTATATTCTAACCCATACAACACACAAACACACATACATGTAGATAGAAGTTAAACTGAATAGAGCTCATAAAATATTTTGATACTTTTGATCCCAACTATTTTCATATTGACAGATTGTTGTACACCCAACAGAATTCAGAGAAAGATTTCAGCTAAGTTTTGAAAAAACAAACAAAACTATTAAAATATTGGGTTTATTTTTATGATTCACACATGTTAATTAAAAAAAAGTTGAAGAAACTGTTCAAATAACTATTCTTAGGTATTGTTGATATAGTGGGATGGCCTAATTATTTCAAACCCTGGCCCTTGTCCAGACTAAACACTATGGAAGTGCTTATTATTAGTTAGTTCCCTCAGATCCCCTCAGATTTAGTTGAAAGTACTCTAAGGTTATTCTTAGAGCTTATTTCAATGTAAAAATGGTTCTCTTAATAAAATAGTTTGCATGTTATAGCTTGTCATAATACTAATGGTAATATTTGTAATGTCTCTTGGTAGTGTTTATAATGGTATTTATAAAGCTTTGGTATACATCATTATGTTTGATTTCTACCGTAAGCTGGTGATACAAATAGTTCATTATGACCATTTGGCTTTTGATAAGGAAGTGTGTGTGTGTGTGTGTGTGTGTGTGTGTGTGTGTGTGTGTGTGAGAGAGAGAGAGAGAGAGAGAGAGAGAGACAGAGGTAGGGTTGGGAGAGAAAGTGCACCTAATATCTAGGTCTCATATACTAAGCCTTAGAGATGTGTCTCCTAGTTCAATGATCATATTAATATAATGACCTAATTAGCTTATACTTATACTTCTGAAAAGCTACAAAATTAGCAAACCAGCTAGGGATTGTTCTGGCACAAAAATATGTTATTTGTGACAAACAGGGGCTTAGTTGTCTATACCTTTTGGGGGTGAGGGGTGGTGGCATCTTCCCTTTGATTTTCTAAAAATTAAAAACCAAAACTATATGAAAACCACATATTCTAGCCTGTGACATTTTTCCTTATTCCTCTTCAATCTGAAATGTTTCCCAGAAACAATGATGTCCTTAGAATTTCTTGGTCAGCTGTACCACAGACTATTCTAAATGCCTTAGACTCTTCTATGGAGAACTGTTAACCGATATTTTGATGAGAAAAATTTACCCTTCTGGCTCTTCAGGATCATTAGGAAGTGGCAACCACAACACCAAAGACTGACATTGAAAAATATATTTTGGCCAATAATCAGCTTTTGGGATTTAGTTTTTAAATGGATCTTTTGGAACAAGCTGAGGACAAACAGTTGCCTAGCTAATTGGGACAAAGGAAAAGCAGATAAAAGATGTTCCAAATTCTCTACTGCGGCAACGCCACTGGATGAGCAAGGCAGTCAGTCATACAGAGGAGATTTTTCTCCTCATCATCACCAAAGGGCAGTTCTTTTTGTGGTGACTAAGTACAGATCATCCTCACTTTATGTAGGGTTACATCCCAATAAACCCATCAGAAGCCGAAGATACATTTAATACATTTTAAAGATTTTATTTATTTATTTGACAGAGATCACAGGTAGGCAGAGAGGCAGGCAGAGAGAGAGGAAGGGAAGCAGGTTTCCTGCCGAACAGAGAGCCTGATGCGGGGCTCGATCCCAGGACGCTGGGATCACGACCTGAGCCGAAGGCAGAGGCTTTAACCCACTGAGCCACCCAGGCGCCCCCATTTAATATATTTTAATTTACAGAACATTACAGCTTATCCTAGCCTACCTTAAGGGTACCATACAACCTTACCTTAGAATGCTTACATTAGTCTATAGTTGGGCAGAATCATCTAACATAAAGCCTATTTTTAAATGGAGTGTTGAATATCTCATGCAATTTATGAAATACTGTACTTCAAGTGAAAAACGGAATGATAGTATGAGTACTGGATTGTTGTCAGTACATCGATTGTTCATCCTTGTGGTCTTGTGGCTGACTGGGAGCTGCGGCTCTCCGACGCTGACCACCATCATAAGAGAGGGTCAGGCTGCATATCACTGGCCCAGGAAAAGATCCAAATGCAAAAATCAAAGTATGGTTTCTACCGAATGTATATTGTTTTTGTACCATCATACAGTTAAAAAATCCTAAGTTGAGCTGTCGTAAGTTGGGGACTGTCTCTATAGACCTTGAGTCATTCAAGCTATCACAGGGTCTTTTCATAAGCACTAGTTTTGAAGCTGAAAGAGGTGGACAAAACATTCTAATACAACTGTTCTTCTGGGAACTGCTTTTGAAGAGGGTGACTGAATGGGCATGACTAAAGTACTGAGGATCATTCCCTGTGGGTGGTCATGATTACATACTAGGAGAAACAGTCTGTATTTACATGAGTGTGTTCAAGGGTTTGGGTATGAATGTGCACAGACACAAGTCAACCTTTTTGAGTTAGAAGAAAACATTTCCTTTCTAGCAGTTTTTTTCTAAATCCTAAAGTTTTAGTATTAATGTCTATATTTTTATCAGCCAACATGACAATGCTGTTTAGATTAAGAAAAGAGCCAGAAGCATAATTACACTGTAAGTACTACTTTTTATGGAATATACTGAAATAGTTATAATACTAATGACCAAAAGCTTGCCCCCACCCCAGTTGCCACAATGTCAGTCTATGCTGCATTAGAATCTGTGCTGAATTAGAAGTTTCGTATAATCTCCAAGAAAATAAGACTCCTTGCTTATTATCCTTTAATGCTAAAACCCTGTGAAAAATCCCCCCCAAAACTTGCTTAGTGCGAAGGGCGTTCATGAGGTTTGTTACCTACTTTTGTTACTTTGGCCAAAGGTCTAAATTCAATCAAGTTCAATGGTTTGCTTGCCCTTTTTCTTATGGCAAGGAAAAGTTACAAAAAAAAACACAACTGGGACACCTGGGTGGCTCAGTGGGTTAAAGCCTCTGCCTTCGGCTCAGGTCATGATCCCAGGGTCCTGGGATCAAGCGGCATCGTTGGGCTCTCTGCTCACCAGGGGGCCTGCCCCCACCCCCGCCTGTGATCTCTATCAAATAAATAAATAAAATCTTAAAAAAAAAACAAAAAACCTTCCTTTCTTTTTCTTTTTGGTCTATTTCAATCCTTAATTATGCTCTAGATGCAGTGTGTCTTTGCTCTTAGGTGTGTATTGTCATTGAAGCAGTTCAATTCACAACAGAATCCTGAAACATTCTAATATGGTCTTCTTGTAAATGTTGCCTTCTAAAGAAATGTTTTATAGGTTAAAACTTAGAAATAATTTTTTAAGTGTAGATGTTTGTTCTCCAATCTGCTGGAACTTTTCTTATAGTAAGTCATCATCTTCATATTCTCTCTCTTTTGGAAGAAAAGTGGTAGACCACTTTAGCAATTGGAATTCGAAAGAAGCTAAGGGAGAATGGAATGTACAGGATTGTAGGCTTAATACCTGATCTTCTACTCAGTGAATGATGCTTTCAAGCTGAACACAGTGAAAGGCAAATTTCTAGTTTCATTAAGGCATGAGTAAGCAGATTCCTTGGTAGAGGGTGTGGTCATCATTAGCATTGTAACCAAATATTGCTGGCTCTCTGTGTTCCATGAATGTGGTAGAATGGTGTCTCTCTACCCCTTCAAAATTAGATATGGTAATATGATTTGTTTTTATAAATAGAATATTAGTGGAAGTAATATGTGTCACTTCTTGGCAGTAACTTTAAAAGACAGTGTATTATTTGCCATATTTTCTTGTCCATTCAAAAGTGGATATGAAATCACCTGTCAAGGTGAAGTTTTTGTCAGCTGAGACCTCTTGTGATAACAGTAAGATGCTCCTTTCTGCCAACCTGAGAAGTATGCACAGTGTGAGGAAAGACTTTTGGGAGGCTCTTTGATTAGATTTTGTTTGTTTTACCACAATATAACCTAATTTATCCTGACTGATTATAACAGGGAAGAATTAAAAAATTTTTCTCCATGTTTTACCACAAATAAATGGTAATGTAAACTATGGACTTTGGGTGATAATGATGTGGCACTGTAGGTTCATCAGTTATAACAAATGTACCACGCTGGTGAGGGATATTGATAATGCAGAGGTTACACATGTGTGTAGGGAGAGATATATGGGAAATCTCTGTACTTTTCCCTCAATTTTGTCATGAACTTTAAGTGGGTCTAAAAAATAAAATCTTAAAACAATGTAAGTCTTCTCCAGTATCCAGCATCATGTTAAGTTGGTGAAGTTCTTGAGAGTAATTTCTGTAGGACAAAGAACTTGCTTTGAGCACCTGTCCATGATCAACAATAAACCATGTCAATGACTTGTCAGGTTTTGACTCTACACATCACATAGTACAGACAAAAGTGTGTAAAAGGTTAAGAGACAAACTAATAATGAGTTTTTTTGTTGATGGGACCAGCCTTGCTCCTGATGTAGGTCCTTTGGTTTTATACTTCACTCTGCTTGGGATGTGTTTCTGCAAGATCTTTGCATGGCTGACTCTTCATCATTCATATATTCATTCACATGTCACCCTTGAGAACAGATTTATTGACAACTTTACCAAAAATAGTTCCCTGCCCCATCATTGTCTATCATATAACATCTTTTATATTCTTCACAGCTCTTAAACCATCTAAGGTACTTCTGCATGTGTTTGTTTATGGGTTTATTGGCTATAAGATGCCAACAAAATAGAGGTTCCATGATTACAAATTTGCTCTCAGGTTCATTACTGTGTTCCCAGCTCAAAGAACAGTGATTGGTATAAAACAGGTTGTGATATAATTTTGTGTTTGAATGGGTAATTAGAGACATCTACTTCTGACCAAACCAGAGTTAAGAGGGAATGGATCTTCCTTCATCCTTTAAGCAACTAAAACAATCTGGACGAGATACTGGGTAGAATAGTTTCACTGGACAATAGTTATCACCAGACAGTAATCCCCGAGGGCAGGGAAATAAATGAAAGAAGTCCTACCAGTTTTTTAGCTTACTGCATAGAGAGGTTCTAGGGAGGGGAACCTAGGTGGGGCCCAGCAGTCTCCCTGAGTTGAAGAAATAGAGGCTATCCCATCTAGAGTTCACGGGGCAGAGTGCCTTTTCTCATGTACTACAGCATGAGAAAGTGCTGTAGATCTCCAGAAGGTCCATATTGGTCTTCAACTGAGAAGTGATCAGAACACGTGGGTGGGACGCCTGGGTGGCTCAGTGGTTTAAGCCGCTGCCTTCGGCCCAGGTCGTGATCTCAGGGTCCTGGGATAGAGTCCCACATCGGGCTCTCTGCTCAGCAGGGAACCTGCTTCCCTTTCTCTCTCTCTGCCTGCCTCTCTGTCTACTTGTGATCTCTCTCTCTGTCAAATAAATGAATGGAATCTTTAAAAAAAAAAAAAAAAAAAGAACATGTGGGTGAGGAGACTACCAATACCAGAGCCACCCAAAAGGGCAAGAGGCTCAATCCCCAAGGCTCACACAGGGCCAGGAACATTTTATGTTCCCACCAGTCAGAGTGGGAAAAACCCCATAAACATGGGCCCCCAGTTAGAGTACACAGGTGGGCATTTCCTTGATAGTGGGGAAAAATTATCTTTAGTCTAAATGTTCCTGTTGTCTTGCCTAACAAGATGATGAAAACACTTAAGCTTCTTCCAAGTAACAGTATTCCAGAACGAATGCCAGGGACAGGAAAAAGAAATCAGCAAGATAAAATTAACAAAATAACAACAATAACAACAAAATCACCAAGATGAAATTAAAAATTCCTGACATACAATCAAAATTACTAGGTTGTTACAGAAACAATAACCCACAAACTATAGTGAAGAGGAAACTCAATCAAGTAAAACCAATCTGAATTAGAAATAATTCAGATGGGAGACTAAATGGATAGGATATTAAGATATATTGTTGAATTCTATTTTCTATTTTTTAATTAAAAATGAACATGTTAAGGAGAGCCTTGGAAGATACAAAAAAGACTCAAAATGAATTTCCATAAATGGAAACTATAATATCTGAGATAAGAGTGTACTACATGGGATTAATAGCATATCTGATGCTACAGAAGAAAATATTAGTGTACTTGCAGACTTAGCAATAAAAACTAAGTGAAACAAACAGGGGCGCCTGGGTGGCTCAGTGGGTTAAAGCCTCTGCCTTCAGCTCAGGTCATGATCTCAGGGTCCAAGGATCAAGCACCGCATCATCTCATCTGGCTTTCTGCTCAGCAGGGAGCCTGCTCCCCCCCACCTCTGCCTTCCTCTCAGCCTACTTGTGATCTCTGTCAAATAAATAAAACCTTAAAAAAGAAAAAACAGACAAAAAACTAAGTGAAACAAAGAAAAAAAACCAAAAGACGAAGAAAAACAGGGTGTTGGTGAGGCATGGGACAACATCAAGTGCAAGCTACCTAATATTCATGTAAATTGGAATCATAAAAGGGGTGGGGCAGAAAAACTGTTTGAAGAAATAATGCCTAAAGTTTTTCCAGTTTTGATGAAAATCAGAAATTCACAAATTCAAGAGACTTAGTGAAACCTAAGCAGGAGAAATCCCTGAAGAAAACCACCACAAAGTGTATCATAGTCAAATTACTTAAAAAAAAAAAAAATCTAAATATAGCCAGAGTAAAAAGGACCATTATGTACAGAGGGACAATAACAGCAGGCTTGTTCTGAAACAATGAAGCAAGAAAACCATGGATCAAAAATTTTTTTTTTGAGATTTTATTTATTTACTTATTTAAGAGAGAGAGAGCAAAAACAAGAACATGAGTGCAAGGCAGGGAGGGGCGATGAGCAGACTAGAACCTAAAGCAGGGCTCTGTCTTCCGATCCCTGAGATCATGACCTGAGCTGATATCAGGAGTCCAACACTTAACCAACTGAGCCACCAAAGTGCCCCTCAAATGGTTTTTTAGACATACAACAGCTAAAATAATTTGTCACCAGTGGCTGCAAAATATGTTAAAGAAGTCCTTCCAGGAGGACAGTGATACCAGATGAAAATGCATAACTACACATCTGAATGAGAGCACTGGTCAGAATGGTAATTATGATATGTAGGTAAATATGAATGCTTTTATTTTAAAATTTTAAAGTTGTATTACAAGATTGACTGACTTTAAAGAAATATATATCAATTTATTATTGGGTTTATAAAAAAGGTGAAAATAAATGTAATAGCACAAAGTCCAGAAGAGTGGAAATTAATGTATATTATTATATATTTATAGTGTAATTATATATATATATATATTTAATGTATATATATATAGTGTAGTGATTATTATATATATGAAGTGGGGCAATATTACTTAATGGTAGGCTCTAACTTAAAGGTATATAATGTAAATTCTAAAGCAACTTATCTTCAAAAAGGGAAAGAAAAAAGAAAACAAGTTTAGAAAATAAACCAAGTGAGATAAAATGAAATTATTAAAAATATTAAATCCAAAAAAGGTAGACAAAGAAGTAAATGGAAAGAAAGAAAAGATAAAATATGTAAAGCAGAAGTGGCAAGATAGATTTTAACGAAATCTTATTAATAATCCCCATAAACTTAAATGGTTTAAGCATCCCTAATTAAAAATCAGATATTGCCAGATTGGTTAAAAAAGCAAGGCACAAGTATATCTCGCCTAGAAGAAACTTGCATTAAATATACAGACACGACTAGGATAAATGTGAAAGGATGCAGAAGAAGATATACTGCTAACACTAGTCCAGAAAGGTGAAGCAGCTATATTAATGCTAGATAAAGTGTACTTCATAAAAAATGTAATACCACGGTTAAGGAGGGTCATTGCGTAGAGATAAAGAGTTAATTCATCAGACGATGTAGTAAATCTTCAACATTTATGTACCTAGGGACAGAGCTTCAAAATGCACAAAGCAAAACCAAATAAAAATTGATAAATAAATCCGCCATTGCAGTGAAGGATTTCAAAAGTAGAATAAGTAGACAGAAAATCACTAAGAGTATAGACAAACTGAATAACATTATCAAACAACTTGTCCTAATTGACATTTACAGAGCGCTTTACCCAACAGTGGCAGGATGTGCACAGCTTTTAAAAGCATGCAAACATTTACCATTTGGGCCATAAAACGTGTTCATAAGTTTAACAGGATTCAAATTAAACAAAAATGTTCTCTGATCACGATGGAATTAATTAATATTAGAAATCAATAACAGAAAGATATCTGGAAAATCTCCCAATATTCCTAAATTAAGTAACACACATAAATAAACCATAGCTTATTTTGAACGAAGGAAAATGAACCACGCATACTAGATTTTGTAGAATGCAGCCTAAGAAGTTTTTAGAGGCAAATATATTGCAGTAAAAGCTTGTGTTAGAAAATAATTATCTCAAGTCAGCGGCCTAACCTTCTATTTTAAGTAGAAAAATAAGAGCAAATGAAACCCAAAGGAAATAGAAGATAAGAAATAAAGAGCAGAATTTAGTGAAGTTAAAAACAAAGGTAGAAAAGCGGTTGAACAAAGAGCTGGCTCATTGAGAAGGTCAGTAAAATTGATAAACTTCTAGCCAGACCGATTTAAAAAAAAGAGTGAATGCACGAATTTCAAATATGAGGAATGAGAGAGGCTGGTTCACTACAGATCCAGATATGAAAAGGATCAAGGAATTATTATGAATTAGTAAATAGCTAAATACAGGAGTAACTTAATTAAACCACAATTAACAGTCAATTTACACACAGGCTATTATTAATTTATTTAAGGCTGAAGTTAAAAGGAAGAGCTATGATCAGGGATATAATATATTAAGTTTCTGAGTTGTTAACATCCAACATATTTTTGTTAATAAGAACAAAAAGTTATCTAGTACCTGGGATTTGAAGGGAACTGTGTTAGACTCTCTCCAGAGAACAAAAAGACAAAAAGAAGTCCTTTGAAGATGCATGTTATGTATATAAAATAATATAGCACAAGCGTTCAGTGAAATGGGCCAAATAACTCCTCTTTAGATTGAAGAGAGGGAGTAATTATAAAGGTCCAGGCAGACATCTTGGAGAAATTGATCCAAATAGCTCAGCATTTACAGTAGAGTTACCTAAGATTGCAATTTCTGAGTGTAAATAAGAAGGTTAATAACTTGAGAAACACAATAATATCCAAACCTTAATGGTTAAAACACTTTAAATAAAAGAGCCAAGCTAATTTAAAGATGTAACTAATAAAAAATTAACGAGTTAAAGAGATGGAATAATAGAATGTAATCTTTTCGACTAATAAACTAATTCAGAACACTTGGATTACAGACAAACAAATTTTCCAATAAACCAAGGAGGGAACTGATACTCTATTAAGTTCCTGTTCTTATGTTATTATTTTTTTAAGATTTTATTCATTTATTTGACAGAAAGAGAGAGAGATCACAGGTGGGCAGAGAGAAAGGGGGAAGCAAACAGGCTCCCCGCTGAGCAGAGCGCTGGATTCGGGTCTTGATCCCAGGACCCTGAGATCATGACCTGAGCCGAAGGCCCAGGCATAATGACTGAGCCACCCAGGTGCCCCTTAAGGTTTGTTTTTTTGTTTTGTTCTTTTTTTTTTAAAGATTTTATTTATTTATTTGACAGACAGAGATCACATGTAGGCAGAGAGGCAGGCAGAGAGAGAGGGGGAAGCAGGCTCCCTACTGAGCAGAGAGCCCGATGTGGGGCTCGATCCCAGGACCCTGGGACCATGACCTGAGCCGAAGGCAGAGGCTCAACCCACTGAGCCACCCAGGCGCCCCGCCCCTTAAGGTTTTTTAAGTGGTTTTTCTTTCTTTTTAAAAGATTTTATCTCTTAATTTTTTAGAGAGAGACAGAGTGCGCGGTCACAAGCAGTGGGGCCCACAAGCAGAGGGAGGGGCAGAGGGAGAAGCAGGCTCCCCAGTGATCAGGGAGCCCTATTGGGGACTCAGTCCCAGGACCCTGAGATCATGATCCCAGCAGAAGGCAGACGCTTAACTGACTGAGCCACCCAGGCAGCCTGGAGCAAATTTAATTTTAAACAGAAATCATTTTTGAAAGAAACTTTTCATCAACTTTAGTATAACTGTCCAGGCTAATCTAGATTCTCACGATGCTGGATGAACAACAGTGGGCATGCAGTGAGCTGTTTAATTTCATAAATCCCTCATTTGTGATCTGACACATTTCTTCAAGAGACCCAGGAAAATGTGCCTGAAACTGATGCTCTTTGATTGTTGGAGGAGGTCATGGAGAGGACATGACCTCCAGTTGACCCGAGAGCTGAATCCAGGCAATCTGGGACTCCCCACCCACTCCCCCATCCTTGTAATATACCATCACCCATGGTCCCCACAGCTGTAGCCATCTCAAGGGCATAGCCTCGAGATATGAGATCACCTGCATGGTATATGACGCATCTGAACCCAGTGAAGGCCTCTATATAAACTTTTAGGACTCTGGCCTGCCGGGTGTGGGGATCTACTCTTCCTGTGGCCGCTGAGACAAGCCTGGTAAGTTCCTGTTTGTGAAAACTGCCACCTGCCTGTTGGCGTGGTCTGCCTCTGTTCTCCGGTCTCTCCTTTTCCTCTGTGTTCATGTGTGGGGGCCTGTCTGAGGTTTCCCCTGGGGCAACTCCTGCGGTTTCAAAAGAAAGGTGGTTGCATTATTGGTATTTGTTTTCAAGGCAGAAGTGTTTACTGAATACATAACAATTGGTGAAATTTGGTATCTAGACACCCGTTTAAAAACAGCCATCTGAGTTAAAATGATAACCTGATGTGATCAGTTGTGGAATTGCTGAATTAGGAACTATCCTCATTACCTGGGGTCTTTTCTTGTGTCTTTAAGCATTTTCATGTTGGTGCTTGGTGGTCCTGTTGGGTTCATAGCAAGTCTTGATGGGGAAGCAGTAAACTGTCATCTGATTTTCTTTCTAACATGCTGTTCCGGTCAAAGTAATCTCAGACAATTAATCAAGGAAGCAATGTCTCTGTTTACATGAGTTTTGGAGCACATGGATAATTGCAAAAATGTATTTGTGTGTATAATAAACTTTAAAAAGTGGTCCTGGGGCGCCTGGGCGGCTCAGTGGGTTAAAATCTCTGCCTTTGGCTCAGGTCATGATCCCGGGATCCTGGGATAGAGCCAGGCATGCATTGGGCTCTCTGCTCAGCAGGGAGCCTACTTCCCCCCTCTCTCTCTCTCTGCCTGCCTCTCTGCCTACTTGTGATCTCTGTCAAATAAATAATAAATGGGGCGCCTGGGTGGCTAGGTGGGTTAAGCCTCTGCCTTCGGCTCAGGTCATGATCTCAGGGTCCTGGGATTGAGTCCCGCATCGGCCTCTCTGCTTGGCAGGGAGCCTGCTTTCTCCTCTCTCTCTCTCTGCCTGCCTGTCTACCTACTTGTGATCTCTCTCTGTCAAATAAATAAATAAAATCTTTAAAAAAATAATAATAAATCTTGGGAAAAAAAAAGTGGCACAGAGTCAGTCAATTGTAGGTTTACAAAAACAAGATCAAAATAACTATTTGTAAAAGAAGTTTACAAAGCTCTCCACGTCAAAAGAATTGATTAAATGGTTCTACTTGTTTTATCGGTGGCTAACAAAAAGACCAAGCTAATATGGTAAGAAACAAACATCAACTTTATAAGACACATGCAGTAAGTCCTTCTAGATCACTTATTATGTGTCAGGAAATATGTCAAGCCCATAATAAATATTAATGCATTCCAGTCCCCACAATAATCCTATTATGTATGGAATACTTTCCTGCTTCAAAAATAAGGAAGAGAATGGGAGGGAATCTGAGGGAGACATTGTGGATACTAACCATAAGGAAGACCTAAAATTTGAACCTAGGTCTGCCTGCACTTCCAATGCCCAAACTTTGAAGACCTCTTTGTATTGGCATGTGGGCTAATTAAGGCTGGGATTTGGCGGGTACTCGTTAATTATATTAAATAAAAGCTAAGAGGATATGCTAGGTTTTTAAAGCCTTCCACACTGTAACATACGTGGGATTGTTGATCACTCCTAATTCTTTGTGTATTTTGTCTATATGCTGTTTATTAATAATGTTCAACTTCCAAACATGAATAATTCCTTTAATATGCCTTTAATAAGATATGATCAGGATGAAACAGAATTGTTTTTAGATGGAAGCCTTAAACATTCTATATTGATTTTCATTACCAGATTTTTCCCCACCAATTTGTGCTGAAGTTTAATCTAGTAGTTGCTCTGTTACAAACAAGGAGATTTTTACATGCTACATTTTATAGAAAAAAAAATCCTAACCCCTAGAAATGTTAGCAGCATATCGAATGTTAGTGGCATAGTGTATATATATTTTCTTTCTAATATCTGTAACAGATAATGTAGAGTTTGTAAACTAGTGATTTGAGGGTGACATTTGGGGGAAATGCAAGGTGTTCTCCAAATAAAATCCTTATTTTCACCTTCGAGTTTTATAAAAATTTAGTATTTCAGATTAATTGATTAAAATCTGTTAAATTAGATTAAATGTTTGCAGTTGTTGGTAAAATTCTTTCCCCTATATCCTCTCTTGTGACATCTGCTGACAGTTCCTGGTATTGCAGTGCTCCATAATTCATCCTTATCTGCCTTCTCCAACTGTCCAAGACTTAAATATTCCGATAATACCAATTTAATTCACCATAAGGAATTTAGTGCATATCCTTGACTAAAGAAGAGGTATTGTAATATGAGACCCAATTCTAGAAGAGAAATGAGGCCTCCAGAGGCTGAAGAATTATTGACTTAACATATTCATATATTTCTCTCATTGCTTGTCACTAAAAGAGATATCCTACATTTCCCCCCCCCTGAAAACCCCAAACTGCTTCCATGTAAGAACATTATATGGAGTAATATTTACTATGGACTGTCATCAACCAGTCGCCCTAATGACATCATGCCACTCAGATATTCTCCACAATATGACTGCTATGTGATAAAAACTGCATCAGAGTAAAACTGTGAAGGGATAGAGTCTAAACCCATATTAAACATGAATGAACTGTACCTAGATCCCTGCACACATCGGTGCATGGCTATAAAACAGAACGCATGAGCAAACTTTTTATATTACCAGGAATCCATTTATCCATAGTCCCATCAGTCAAATTCAGATACTTGTTGCCAGCTCCAAGATTTATAGGCTAGAGCTGGTTTTTGAAATTGCTTTGTATTTCCATTTAACAGCCAGGGCAGCAGCATGTTAAAATTTTGCCTTGCTCTCCTTGGAGCCTATTTATAACGCTAATTTGTCTCCCTGGACATTTTTTTTCCCCCTCTCTCATTCAAATGCCAGCTCTAGGCTTCCGAACATTAACCACCCCCCCCCCCTTTTTTTTAGCCCGAACAAAATACTGTCCTAGACAATGCCACTGCAGGACCGTGATGATTCCGATGATGATCTAGTCCTTCTAGGCAGGTTACAGACAATGTTGCCTTCTGGCTGGAGATGGATCCCCTGCCCTCCCGGCAGGCACGCAGGCACACACACAGAGCACGGGGAAGTACACATTTACTGTACTGCGTGCCCGCTGCCTTGAAGAACTGTAGCTAACCACCTTATTAGTATTCTTGCCTCCACCGTGTCTCACTTGCAGCATCAGAGGGCTTAGCAAAATGCAGTAGAACAGGGACAGACCCAGCTCTGGCAGTCATCTCAATGCAGGCTGCCGGGTGTTGGGGGTGGGGGTTGCCGCACATGAAGATTAATAACCTTGCCGTAATCCGGGGCACCCTGCGAGCAGATACCTCTGCTGATTGACCTGCTCCCGGCTTGATGAATCTGTCCGGGGGAGAGGGATCCGGAATCTACCTTGTCCTGGCCCCCCCCCCACCACCACCCTGATTTTGGATGTTCTTTTGATCCTACACCGATCTGGGAAGGTAACCGTGAGCCCTACCATCTGCAGCACACAGCAGCTATTGGAGGTTACTACTGACAGTTTTCATTACACTGGGGTGTGTGTGCGTGTGTGTCAGTGTGTGTGTTTGTGTGTGTGAGTGTGGGCGCCTGCTTTTGCGTGAAAGAGGATGTGCGAGTGTCCGTGAGAGTGTGTGTGTGTGTGTATGTGCGTGTTTGTGTGACAACCAAAGCAGGTATATCGTACAGTAGGAGATTTCAACAGCGTGAAAATATTCTCGGGGCACTTGGACTCACAGTGTGGAGCCCCCAGCCTTCACTATCCCTTTCCTTCCCCACTCTCCCCCTCTCTCTTTTTGCCTTTGATGAGTTTTTGGCTTACTTTTTGGCGGAGTCTCTTGGACACGTTTTTGCTGGTGCTGGAAGATCAGATAAATGGAACCTTTGAAAACTGATTATTTTTCTCCTCTGTGACTTAAAAAAAAACAAAAAACAAAGAAGAAGAAGATAGAGTAGTGCAAGATAAGCTAGAGGATTTTAAATTTTCCTTGGTGAACTTTGAGGATCCATAAAGAAGGTAAGTCACGGGACTCCTTAGATCTTGGTCCTTGTTTTCTTGCAATGTTTGTGCTTTCCTGTTTGTTTTCAGAAATCCTTATGCAGTTTATAAGTGCGGTTTTTAGAGCCTGTAATGCTCAGAAGAACTCAGTGTGTGGCATTTTGGGGCTATTTTCATGCCAAAGAGATTATTTCCATTTGTATAACCATCCCCCATCCCTCTTCCTCTTATTTACTTACCATTTTCACAGTGAATTCTGCTTCAGTGAAATCTGGGGAAGAAAAAAAATAATAATTCCAGCCTTCTCCCTCCCTGAAATACTCTCTAAATTTGAGGGGGGGCGGAAATCAGAAAAGCAACGGTCAGAGGCTCTGAGTAAGAGGCAAAGTGTATCTGCTTAGAGATTGAGGGTGGGGGTTGGGGAGCGTAATCTGGACTTTTATGATAACTTAATAGTAGACTTTTTCCCCCCATGGCCCATACTTTTTTCTGGAATAGTTAAATCTCTGGAGAGTAACAAATGTGTGGAATACAGAAAAGCTGTTTCAACAGCTCTTAATTGGAACAAATGAGAACAAAGTGGAAATTGTTTAGTATTTTGAACCTCCTTTTTTGCACTGATTCTCTCGTGATTGTATCTCATTAACCTTTCTGCATGCTCTGTCCCCTGATTAAGACTAGTGTCTCTCATTTTGGAACATCCCCTTACCCTACGTGGTCCCTAGAGAGGGGAGTACAGCTGCAAATTACTCCTGATTGTCTGCTCTGGGCTGTAAAAGCAAGTAGGCGGCATCAGAATTGAGGTGACTTTTGTCAAACATCTTCCCTAACTCTGTCCCTTCAGTGTTTCCTGGTGGTTAGCTGTACCTTTATTATTTTTTTTTTCCCCTTTCCCTTTCCTTCAAAGTAAAATGTAGATAGTGTTTCACCTATTTCCATCCTGAGGTGACTTAATTAAAGCAAAGTAGCATTTCACTGTGTTAGCATCTGTGTTCCTGGAGCTGTATTTTTATCTCTGCCCTGGCATCCCTTAGCTTCTCCCAAGAATTAAGAATCGCTTATAAATGTATTTCTAAAATGCTGAGACCCCCAAGTAGAAACAATAGAGCTTCATTCAGTCTTCCTCTGTCCGTACATGTGGATGGTTTATCCTAAAAGGAATGGTGAGATTTCATGGAATGTTGGGCCAACTCAAACTGTTGCTGTGAACATTTTCATGGAAGAGCTGACAGGTACGTTAGCTAAAGAGGCAGAGGAGCGCACAGAGAGGTGTTTCTCCAAGTGGGGAGGTCAGTGTGTAGATAGAGAGATGATGCAAATTGTAATCTGAGCTTTCTTCAGAGACAGCTGGTCAGAGACTTATTGGGTCATCCAGCTCGAGAGATGCTCCTATTCAAAACATTGAGACTATTTTCTCTAAAAGGGATTTCCCCCCAATCCTGAACTAAAAACAAAGAAGGAAGGAAAGAAAGAAAAAAAAAAGACTTAAAGATGAGCTTATACCCTGGTCTTGCCTATAGACTATCCCTTCTGTCTATCTGATGTTTTTGCAAAGTGGTATGAAAGGAACCATTTAAGGAGGGCCGATGTAAGAGATAACTCCCCCACCCCCATCCCTCCAAACCCAACACCCCCCCCCCCCCCCCCCGCTGGCACTTCGTCCCCTCACTGCTCCTGGTGAAGATACTCTGGGAAAACTGTCTCCCATCAATAGTCTGTATAATGTATGATCTGTCATTCTTGTCAACTATTTCTGCTTAGGATATTTTCATCTGTTACTCAGAGATTCCAGTTACATTTCCTTTTTCAAAAGGGGCTTAAAAAAAATTTTTTTTTTTTAAATGACTTGAAACCTAGGAGAAACTCCAAATAAAATTTCATTTTCTTGGTGGAGCAAACAACCTAGGACTTGTGAAACCTAAAGGCAAATGTCCTGCGTGTACCGGAAACGCAGGGCACCCCTCTGAGGAGCCTGTAGAGAGCCCTGAGGCTCCAGTGCTGGGGAGGTGGTGGGGGGAGGAGACGGGGAAGGGGTTTGTGTCTGGGGAGAGTAGTTCCTCACACTCTGCCTGGACCATCCCCATTCCTTAGGTTGGGCAGCTCCTCAAGAACATGCATTTTTGGGTAACCAGTACAAGGGACAGTATGTTACGTCTTCTATTTTGTGTGGGGACTGTTCTACGTAAGGAGAAGCCCCTTGAAAAATGTCGTTCTGGAAGTTGGCAAATGAATGCCTCTTCTTCCTGAGGCTATTTAATTCTGACTGCTTCCCCTCCCATTCATATTCTCACCCAGGATGGGTATATTTAGACTTGTGTTGGTTTAAAGACCAAATTAATTGCAGATTATTCTCAACAGCATCTTAAAAATAATAAGGATAACATCTTGGCTTTTGTGTGTTTGAGATTTAGTAATTGTAATGAGTGAATCTTCTAGCGATAGCAACACTTTCATTATCACTTATTTTCAGCTAATAATAGAAGTGGAGTTCAAGCCAACTCAGGGTATGCTGATTTTCGTTTCTGCAATGAGCAAAGCCTCTCCTTGGTAGGTCAAGGTTTCCTGATGATGTTTGAGCAGTTGTAACTTTGCATCTTTAATAGCTTAGGTCAGAGCAAAGGTACACAGCTTTCAATCAGAACAGGCTACGGATCTGTAACTTTCTTCTGTCTTTCCAGATTTGTTTTGTGATAGAGCTCCCCCCCCCCCCCCCCCCCCTTGGTTTAACAGGGTTTGTTTTCTTACATAGTTCAGAAAAGAAAAGAAAGAAAAGGGCTGGAGGGAACTTTTTTTGTTTCAGGACAGGTAAGGTATCAGAGTTGCCAAGGAAAAGGCTGGAGTTCCCTAGAAGGAAAAAAAAAATGCAGAATTACTTATTTATTTATTTTTTATTGTAAAAGAATTAATTAGGAAAGGGATGCCTTGAGTTTATTTGAGGGGGGAATAAAGGAAATTCCAATTCCTTCTCTATTTAGTTCCAGTCAGTTGGCCAGCCGTTCTGTGGATCCTTGCTTGCTCAAGTGAGCCAACCAGGCCCAACATTCTCCAGTGTGTTTCTATGTTTTTAAGACCCAGGGCACTTAACACATGAATAGCTCTTTCCTTCTGTAACAAACAGAGCTGACAGCTGGAAAGTCAGCTACTGAGGATCTTTAAAGGAAGCCAGAAAGCTCACCCCGGGAAACTAAAGAGCAAAAGGGAGCTCTTGCAGTTCTACCCCCGGAGGTGGGTGAGGACCCGGTGGACTGAACTTGAAGTTTTGATTGCTGAGTCATTACAACAGCCTGGAGCTGTGTGTTAGCTCCACGGACTGATGCTGACTTTGGGGCTAATGCTAATAGAACAGGCTCAAGCATCCGCCTACAGCAGAAAATGCACACTACTGGGATGAAGTAGATGCAGTCTCTGATGACCGATGCATGCTTGTATATCTACGCTCTTGTTCTTGATCGCTTAAAAACAACTTCTCATGGTTCCCCCATTGCATCGCGAAGGAAAAGATGGGTTAATTAAAGTGCAACTAGAACAGGGGCATTACAGTGGACTAAATCAATTCACATAATTATCTGAATCCCCATTTGGGACCACTCAACAGTCACAGATTAAAGAGGGGTTGTGGGGTGAGACCAGGGTTAGAGAAGGAAGGCCTTGGTTTGAGAATTAGGTGTCAGTCAAACATTGACAGTGCTGCTTGATGGTCAGTAAGTCCCTCAAAGTCTCAGAACTCTGATATCTTCCTATACAGTTTAGAAATAAACATCCCTAACTTAAGAGTGTCCTCATGAGAATTATGGTGAAATAAAATGATCTGTGATTGCCCATTGCTGTGGAAATGAAAGGGACTATGGTAATGATGACTTCAGATTTGTTTTAAGACTACAAAACAATTTCTTCTATATGATTTTCAATTGAATAGAGAACTGATCTTCCTGATGGGTGGACAGTGTTTGTGGTGTTAAAATTGGGGTGTTTCACAAGTGTGACTGTACCTCATCTTGGGAATTTCTGTGGAACACTCTTGGTTGTGGATGTGTGTATGTGTGCATGCATGTGCATCTGAGCTTACATACATGTGCAAGTAACTGACCAACCTGTGGATGGTATAATTTCAGATTCATGAAAAATAGAAATGGGATGACCCTAATCCACTGTTGTTGAGTGTTGGAAAAGGATAAAGAAAGACTTGGGCATTTAGCCTTTTCTCTGGGAATACACAGATCATTATAGGGTTTGTGGGTTCTAGAAAACTCTAGTCCACAGTGAGGCTGTTGGCTAGAATTTGAGTTAAACTTGGAAATGGTATCAATAGAATATTTATAATAACCTAGGTCATGTTGATGATTGTCACACCAAGTTATGTTTGGGGGACAGATAGGCCAGGACTAAAGGACTGAGCTAGAGATCATTTTGACAAGAAAACATATTGGTGATGAGCACTGGCTTTGGAGTTGGACAGACTTGGGGATGGATATCTAATCTTTGGGAACCTCAGTTTTCTAGTCTGTAAAACAGGGACAATCAGTCCTTCAATGAGCCTCTATGATGTATGAATAAATGAGCATATTTGCACTTAACCCTTGAATAATGTGGGGTTTAGGAATGCTACCCTCTAGGTATTAGAAAAATCTCCTATAACTTTTGACTCTCCAAAACTTAATAGCCTCTTGTTGACCAGAAACCTTGCTGATAACATAGTCCATGAATATATTTTGTAATATGCATTATATACTGCATTACAATAAAGTTAGCCAGAGAAAAGAGAATGTGTTTAAGAAAAGCCTAGGGAAGGTCTGTTTACTGCACTGTATGTAAAACACCCACGTCTAAGTGGACCCACACCTTTCAAACCTGTGTTGTTGAGGGGTTAACGGTATAGCACTCGGTAAAATCCTTAACACAAAACTGGACCTTTATAGGTAGTTCACCTCTGTTCTCTCCCTCTTCCTTATCTGGCTTAAGAATTCGGAAGACCACTCTAATTTAGTGTATTTATGTAACTTATGTGGGTAGGCAAAAGCCCCAAATGTAATCTGAGAGCTAAGTAAAATGGGAGAGAGAGAACGATATTTCTGTAAATTAGCTCATTTCATGTACCATGATTTCATCCGATCCTTTCTCAGAGCAACCAAAGTGCCCTTTCCAGATGTCACCTCACTTATGCTCAGAACTTCCAAAATGATACTGAATGTAAGTAGCGAGAATCCTATGCATCCGTCCATATGTGGTTGCAGAAACACAATTCACATGTCAGCAAGTGGTGTTAACACTGCTCTTTTATCTAACATCTCGTTTTGTTCACAGCCAATGAAAGGATGCATGTTTATTAAACACCTACCAGGTACAAGCACTGCGATCACTGCTGTGGGGAATCTCGAAGGCCTCTCCCTGCTCGTGCTTCTTTGCTGCAATTCCTTCATTTGATTGGGGCATGCTGCAGTTTTAAGGCTGTCCCCTGGAATCGGGACTTGATAGAACAGCATTAAGATTGCCCTGCACGAAGATGACTTCTGCGGGGCTGTGTCATTGTGTGTGACCTTTATTTATCTCAAGAACATAGTGCAAAAGATGTAGAAATCCTTGCTCCTGTTGGAGCTGAGCTGAGCCGAGCTGTCAGTAAGGAGTTCAGTTCTGCTTTGCTAACTCTGCACGGCTGGTACCACTTGACCCAGGTATTTCTGTTCTGCCAAGTCAGCCTTTCCCTAGGCATGAAGGGAGCAGGGTTTTGTCCTTCAGATCGTGGGTTTTTCTATCCTTATAATGAATGGGTAGAGCCTGTTTTATGGCTTGTCGAGAAGGAAGACAAGAACCATGTTCCTTGCATTTTAAGGCTCCATCTCTTAAAATCCAAATCTAGTAGAGTAAGAAAGGGACAAGGGATGTCATTTGGTCAAAACAGTAAATGCTTGAGGCTGTGAGAGAGGCCAGGAAACTTGCATCAGGATTTGTGGTTAGAGCAGGGCACCGAACTAAATCAGTTCCCTAAGTAATATACTGCAGGTGTGCATTGAGGGGATATCATAAATTATAACTAATTCTCTCATAGTCAACAAATAGTCTATGTGCCAGACACTGTGCCACATAAGTTATATTATTTATACTTCTCAAAGAAAAGTAAGACTACATTCCCATAAATTTAAAAATTCCTTTGCCCCAAATTCTGACTGACTTCATTCCTTTGCCCCAAATTCTAACTGACTTCAAAGCTCTATATAGTCTTTCTATGTATACATAAGGATGCATATTCTATATATACCATATTGGTTTTTTTTTAAGTTTTTAGATTGCAAACCCAATGTTTCTTCACATAAAGCGTTGATTGGGGACAGTCGAGAAGTAAGTCTTCTTTAAATGCAAATCAAATAATCTTGCTGTCATGATAGGGCTCATTCTATCAGTGGAAAGATGTGATCTTTGTCTCTAAGGGACCTCCGAAGGGCCACCTCCTTAACCAATGGGTTCCTGATAATAATAAATCATCAATGCTTTGAGGTAGAGCCCAACGTTGACAATTACCTGAATCTCGTTGGAACGTTTGATATCCTGTGCCATATTGGCCATTAGTAATGGCAAAAGTAACTAGAGTTATAGGATGTGGGACAAAGAAATGAGGGTCTCCTCTGTAACATTAGATCATAAGTAGTATTGGACAGTATTTGCAGAAGGCACATTATGGGTATGTCTCTCAGTGTTTTTCTACTCATTAGTTAGGTAACTTTGTATGGACTACTTTTGTAACTTTTTCCCTCTTAGCTTGTGTGGTTGTTGTAAAAAGGACCTAGAACAGAGGCTATAATTTAGTTGGTGTTAATAAAAAAATATATCCTAATATTCACTTAAAATGATTAGTAGTAGTACGATTTAGGAATCTCCGTTTGTGTATAAACCTTGTACTCCACAGTGCCAGAGGTTATTAAAATTGTTACCTCACATTAATGAAAAGAAAAGTGAATATCCAGGTCTGTCTGGCCATAAAAATATGAATGAGAGGAGGAAAATTATCTTTCAGCAGTATTGATGTCAGTGGGGAACATGCTGATGGAAAAAGGGATTTGGCTTGGAGCATTCAAGGAGACTAGAGAAACAGAACCAAGTCAGAACTTCATGTGCTGAGGAATTTTCCCTATTGTTTGATCCTAACATGCTGTGAGCTTGGGAATGTAACTCACTGCTTGTCTACAAACAGGAAAAAGGGTCACATTTGAAAGCTTTCTTGATAAAGAAAAGTGGTAACAATCTTCCTTTGACTTTATGCTGTCAAAGAAAAAGAAAATTTCAACTCTGCCTTTTCCTTCATCTCTGCAAAATTTCTCTAGCTTTTGTGTATAGTATAAGTATATATATTTTAAACCAGTTTTTGGTGTTCTAGCTCCTCCTTTTTAATATATATGAGCACACCAGAATTCTGTTTGGTAAGCCATTCCAAGATGGGAGATTTAAATTTTGTTTAGAACATCTTGTTTTTTTTTGTTTGTTTGTTTGTTTTTTTTATATTCATGATGTGGATAACAAGTCCCATAGTCCCAGAAACAAGACCAAGTGAGCACACAATGGTTCAGGGTATACTTCTTTTTTTTTTTTTTTTAAGATTTTATTTATTTATTTGACACAGAGAGAGAGAGAGAGAGAGAGATCACAAGTAGGTAGAGAGGCAGGCAGAGAGGAGGAAGCAGGCTCCCAGCTGAGCAGAGAGCCCGATGCAGGGCTCGATCCCAGGACCCTGAGATCATGACCTGAGCCGAAAGCAGAGGCTTAACCCACTGAGCCACCCAGGTGCCCCTCAGGGTATACTTCTTTGGAAAAATGTGTTTAGAATTAAAAATTTTGACCATACATGTCAGGAACCTTGTGGACCCTTAATGTGGAAGAAGCATTTCAGTACTTTTTTTTTTTTTTTTTTTTTTTTTGTACAAATGGAGACCAGTGTTGGGATAACAGTAAAAAGTTTGAGTAATCACTTTAATAAAGCAATTTGAACAATCACTGTAATAAAGGTGATGTTGTACCTGAAAAGGAGTGAGTGATTGGTGATACAAATGGTGGATGAACTAACTTTTTTCCTGTTGGGGACATTTCATATGAATAGTGATAAACATGCTAGGAGATAGATACACACAAGGAAAAAATTCCACTCACACTTTTTCTAAAGGAAAGCCATGTTTATGTGTGACTTTTGCCCAGGATCTTTCTTCTACTAAAGAATCTGGACTATATTAAATATTAAACATTTTTATCAGTTAACTTGCTCTGAATCCAGTGCCCCAAGTAAGAGCATATATACAAGTAATCTTAAGTTTTTCTAAGTGTCTCTTGACTGCAAATACTTTCATGAATTGGTATCTGTCTTGTTCACAGATGGCTGAGTTCTTGTGTTCTTCTGGTAGATGCTTACCTCCTTTATCCCATTCCTCTTCTTTGACCTATCTTGCCTCACTGCCATGATTCTACTGGATGCTCGTTTGCCCCTTCAAGTTCGATTTTTATCTCTCCCATCACTAAAGGCACTGGTGCATTTTTTTCCCTAAGCTTTCACTGAATGGAATTCTATATTTCCTATCTGGTGCATGTTTTCTTCCCCTAAGACTCATTTGACTGGAACCATATATATAATATTATATGTTATATATGATTATATTTATTTATTTATTTAATAAAAGATTTTATTTATTTACTTGACAGACAGAGATCACAAGTAGGCAGAGAGGCAGGCAGAGAGCGAGGGGGAAGGAGGCTCCCTGCTGAACAGAGAGCCAGATGCTGGGCTTGATCCCAGGACCCTGGGATCATGACCTGAGCTGAAGGCAGAGGCTTAACCCACTGAGCCACCCAGGTGCCCCTATAATTATAATTTTTACATAAAAACCTTATATAAAAATTATATATTTTTTTCCTACTCCATAATCTCAGAACCATGACCTTGATCTAGATTAAGGTCACTTTTGCATAAGTAAATCAGAGTTCTCAATGAATGCTTTTGTGGGTAATATCCTTTCACATCTGTGGTCACTTCAAGTGGTATCATTTCTTGATGTGTTCATTGAATGCCTGCCATGTTCACTATTATATCAGAGTGTGGAACACAAAGTTGTAAGCAAATGATTTTTTCCCCTTGAATGTGTTAATATATTATTGCTAATGTTACATTAGGAAAAATGAAATTAATTGCTAAACAAGGCAACATCGAGTTCAGAACCAAAACATGGAGTCGATATGAATGATTTACAAAATATAGTTATCACTGGGGAGTTTGTGGTTGGGGAATTTCAAGGACGATAGCTGAACTTGGGTTTAACCTGAAATATAATGTGAAGTGACCATTTTTCTGAAGAAGAAATGGAAGAGATTAGGACTTTCCTGTGGAAGACTAAGGAAATGTCCTCAGTAAGTAGTTGGTGGGTCCTGTAGAAGGCCTTGGAAAAAAAATCACCAAATTAACACAGTAGCTATCCTACATTTTAACACTATGATATTTTCAGTGCGATGCTAGGAACTTCAGTTGTGAAAAGAAAGTATGAATGATTCTGAGGGTAGGGATGAGGAAACTCAAGCCCGGACAACTCCTGAGGTGCTTAAGGTCATGAGACCCTACATGCAGTGCCTGATGTGTGCCGAGATGCCTCTGACTTTAGAGCCCACTTGATTCCTCCCATTCCGGTCTTTATCCTTACAAACCCTTACAGCTATACAGTGTTTCTCTATTTTCCCCTATTGCCTTTCAAATTGTTCTATTCTCTTCTGGGTGAAAACCATTTGCTATAACTTTTTTTTTTTTCCTTACCTTATTTTCCTGGAATCTTTTCTTCCAGTGATTGCCAAAAAAAGAGCTTGGAAACAAAGATAGATGTAAAGACTCCTCTCTGGCATCCTCACTTTCTCTTCCTTGTCGAGATCTGAGTGTGTCCCTTTTCTATTTTCTGGAAGGGGAGCTAGTGCTTTATACAGATGGTCTGTCGGACAGACAGATGGTCCAGACTTCTCTAATGGTATGTTCGAAAGAGAAACATGTCTGCAAACTGCCAGCTCAGAATGGAATGGCACTTCACACAAGCATGGAGAGTTGATAGAAGAAAGTGTTCTCTGACCTTCCAGATTTGAGCCCCATTCCTTAGTTTGGAATTCTTAGAGATAGGAGAGAGACTTCCTGCTGTGAGCAGATGGTACTTTCTTTTCCTCTCAAGCCAGAGGGCTTATGGTTCCACTACAGTAAACTCAGAACTTTACCAGAGGGTTTCATCGGGTGCCATTTTTCTTGGTTTAGGGATTGGGTCTCAGATAAGGATCCAGGAGAAGCCAAAGGCAGACTCTTTGAAGTTAGTCCACTGTAATTCTGACCATGTCACTGAAAAAAGAATAATAGAGGGTTTTGCCTATCAGTGGAAAGCCACTAATCAAATTGATTCCTTGATCATTACTATCAATCTCTGTGGGGCTGGTATAGACAGCCTGCAGAGCTTTTGGCTAAATAACCCCTTGACTCTCTCCCCTGATGAGCACAGAGCTAGGAAGTTCAGAAACCGAAAATGGCTCGGTTTCCTCTTCCTATCTGGGATCTGAGAACAGCTCCAGAAAAACCAGCCCTCCCCAACATCTGTTTTATACCCATGCTACCTCCCAGAGTGGCTAGTGATTTGAGGGTCCACGGTAGAAGGAGATCTTTCCTCCTTCTTACTAAGCGAAGGCCACAGAAGATGCAAGAAAGTCCTGTCCAGCAACGGCTCCCATTTCTGACATTTGCTCAGACCACCCTCCCACCTGCTGGCTTGCTAGGACTTCCCCATTTCCTGCTTCCTTCTCTCCATCTTTTTCAGCTCCTTCAGTCTTCCACTCCAGATCCAAGTTTTCTAGCATCTATCTTGGGCTTATCTCCTTTTGGTAACATCTTTGCTTTCACATCTGTATCCTTTGTTCTAGTCTCCTCCTGCACACTTCTAGTTTCAAGCAACCTAGGGTTTCAGATGAAGAAGCATTGCTTCCGCTTGCCCCAGCTTGCTATACTGAGGTGCATTACTCAACCCTCCAGCTCCCTTGCTGGGCATGAGGAGCAGATGCTCCCTTGGCATAATGACTCCCAGTCTTCCCAGCCTGCAAACCCTCATTATGGATCTGCCAACCATCTCCTTTTTCTGTTCTTTGGTGTAAGCATCTTTTAAAAAGGACCATATTACCTGCCAAATCGGGAAAATGATAACAACTAACATTTATTCAGCATTTACTCTGTGTCAAGAACTTTATATTCATTTTTAAGAAATTGAATCTTCCTCCCACCCACCCCCCCAACAAAGAAACTGAAGTACATATTATGCAACTTTTAAAAAGCTCCGAGAGGTTCAATAAATTGCCAAGGTCCCATAGCAGAGATCAGGATGAATCCAGGACCCTCATCTGGAAAATATTATATAGAGTGCTGCCTTCTGAGTTTTAAAAAATATGTAATACCTTATTTTGGAGGGGGAATACATGGGATTTTGTGTTTGGGTATGTAAGAAAAAAGCTTTGTAAACTCTAAAGCTCTATGCAAATGTTAATTGTTACTATGTTCCACCCTAAAATTATTTATGGATGACACTGCATGTATTTATATAGCTCAGTATAACAAATAGCTGATTAAGGAGCAATCATTTCTCAATTTTAAAGCAGAAATATTGTGGATGCCTATGAAATAGAGCTCTAAAAACAGATGTGTGCGGCAGCCTGGTTGGTGCGTCTGGTGAAATACAGTAGAACCTGACTAAATTACACTAATGAGTTGGAGACCCATTACAAATTATCACATTTGCCCAATTAGTGAAGGAGTAACCTAGAGAAAAGGACTACTAAGGGAGCAAAGCTGATACAAAGGAAAGACAAAACTTCAAGGAAGCCTGTAAAATGGTAACACACACCCCACCCACGCACAAGCACACACGGTTCAATAGGTAAAGTTGCTCACATCCTGAAATCTACAAATATGCATACAGTATGTATCCTTGTGTATATATGGACTGCCAGACTCTGTTGCCTCCCCCCGAATTATCTCAGTCTTACGAGAGAGAATAATGAATGGCAGCTCCTTATTTCTGCCAGACTCTGTTGCCTCCCCCCGAATTATCTCAGTCTTACGAGAGAGAATAATGAATGGCAGCTCCTTATTTCTAGGTTGCCCCCCAAACGTCTATGTTTCTCCTGGATTTGAATTTTGTTACATTTACAACATCATTGTATGGTAGATTGTGGTGCTACATTTAGTTACATTTTAGTAGATGCTTTGAGGGTTGTCTTACCAGCCTGAACACATCAATAGGTGTTACCACCTTAGAATATTCTCGTTTACAGTACTTTAATGTGAATTTTTCCTAGAAGTCATTCTTTATGTATTCTCAGGGGGCAGGGCCCCACTTTTCAAATTCTCTTGATAACTTGTCCATTTTGTCCTCAAAATAAGTTTATCTCCCAACTTCCTTGGGATTCTAAAATCTCAATATTTTGGAGCTCAAAGAACAATACTCACTTTAAATCTAGATTATCTTTCACAGAGTTTTAATAGTTTCAAAATAGACTTTAATAGAATTTGCAACTAGAAATCAGGCAACTGGTTAGTTGCATATTTCATTTATTTCTACAACTTACTGAATATTCTTTGACAGCATATAAATCTTCTGTAACTCAGTACAGACAGGTACAGGTAATAATACTATTACGTGTTATATACAGATGGGGAAACTGAGGCTCAGAGAACTTAAGTAACTCGACAGTGGTGATACAGCTAATAATTGTCAGAGCAAGGATCTGAGAAAATACAGATCATGTTTTAAAGGCCCTTACAGTCTACCAAACATACAGTCATATTCACCACGTGCGTTTTGCTAAAATTATGGCTTGCAAGCCCAGATCTTCATAATTAGAATGATGGCCTACTCTACTTGCTCCCTCCCTCCCTCCCTCCATCTCTTTTCTTCTCTTCTCTTTTCTTTTCTTTCAACATTTCCTTGTTACTGGGCTTTGATCATATGTTTAATATGATGTCTTTTTTTCCTTAGTTTTATTTTCATGGCTTTAGAATTTCTTTGCACTTTATACTGTAGCTTGGACTTACTAAGTTTAAAACCAACCATCTTCTGGTGCATGCAGTCTGGTAAAAACGTACGTGTAGCCTTCTTGGTAAGGCAGAGGGCTGTAATTGTCCTTTATTCTGTGATAAAGAGAGAAACCTGGCCACGAGATCCATGTTTCCTGTTACGTACCTCCTTCTGCTCTGGGACTCTGATGAAGAAGTGGAGTCTGTTTTCTTCCTCCTTGAAATTGGACTCACCTTGTGACTTGCTTTGATAGAATTTAAGAAAAACAGCATTACAACCTCCAAGGATAGGCATCAGGAAGCCTGTAGCTTCCATTTTCTTTCTTTCTTTCTTTTTTTTTTTTTAAAGATTTTATTTATTTGACAGAGAGAGATCACAAGTAGAGAGAGAGAGAGAGGAGGAAGCAGGCTCCCTGCCTAGCAGAGAGCCCGATGTGGGACTCGATCCCACGACCCTGAGATCATGACCTGAGCTGAAGGCAGAGGCTTAACCCACTGAGCCACCCAGGCAACCCCTAGCTTCCATTTTCTTCCCATGAAAGGAAGCCCATCTGGCTGGAGGGTCCACAGAAGAACACAGAGCCGTGATCCTCTCACTTCTCCCCATATCCTGTCCTCGAAGGGCAGCACAACCTTCCAACATGTGAGTGAGGTCACTTCAGGCCTTCTAGCCCTGCCTCTTCTCTAGTTAACTGCCCCTGCTTGAGTGAATGGGGGGGGGGGAAGCAGAGTGAGTTGCCCATCCGATACAGAGAGTGATTAGCTCTACGAAATCTTTAAGTGTCTACGTATTGGGATGATTTATTACGTAGCTGCAGTTGACCGGAACAAGCTTACCTATTACAGAAACATCATTCATTTCCTAAGATTTAAATTGGGATGGGAATGGATTTGTGAGTTTCCTAAATTGTTGTTGCCTTTCTTTTTCTTGAAAAAGAGTAACCTGGTAATCTAGTGGTACAGCCATCATCTGGGAATACCGATCTCTTCAACTGCCGAGCTGTTTATGTAAAAACTCTAGCTTTTGTGAATTGTCAGCTTGGCATTCATTCAGCTTCATTTTTTTTTTTTAAATGCTTTTGAGTCCTTATTCAGCAAATATTTAGAACCTACTATGTGTCCATCCTGCACAGTGTAAGTAATGTAATACTCATTACGAACAGCTTCAATATAGAAAAAAAAAATACATTTCTCCCACACATCTAGGGTATTAAGTTTTACACATGCACATGCACACAAAGTTAATCATTCATACTCCGGCATGATGGATTCCTTCTTCCTGCTCAGATTTTTATTTGAAGGAAGAAAGAAAGTTATCCTTCTTGGACCATGTTATAATGATTTGTAGGTTTATTCACATGTTCACATGTAATTCTCCCAGTAATCCTTGGAGAAAGGTATTATTTTCCCATTTTACAGATGGGACTGTGAAGGATAAAAAGATTACATGATGGGTTTGATGTCCTACAACTGATAGATGGAAAACACAAAATTCAAATGTGTGTTGTCCAACTTCTTCTCTCAGGACCTTTGCTTTGCGCCAGACCTCCTACCTCCAACCAGCACGGCGAGACGCCCTGGTGCCTCTACTTCATCTCCTTCTGTTTTCTCGTCCAGTTTTACACTCTATCATTCCATCTTAACCTTAGCCCCTTCCCCTAATTGAATGGTACTTGGAATTCTACTGTACTATGTTTTTTGTTTTTGTTTTTGTTTTTTGTTTGTTTGTTTTGTTTTTGTTTTTTTTGCAAGAACACAAGATTGTTGTCTAGATATTGAAAACCACTTGTCTCAGCTAGGGGGTAGAATCCAGCTTGCTTTGGAAAGCCCTGGGTCCTGTGGGGGCATGGGTCCTGATTTGCTTTTATGATCCATTTATTCAGGATTAAGGTGTCAAGAGCATAAGCTCTGGGGAAAAGGAATTCCTCACAAAGCCTTCATGAGTTGTTTCTTGGGAGATAAGAAGTATTTTCTTTGCATAGCATCTTCTCCAGACATGCAAAAAAAACGATATGGTGAACTGAAGTAAAAAGTCTTACTTTTGCCAGTTCTGAGGTAGGCATAGCTTATATACCTGAGGAATAGCTAGCTTATAGGCAGATCTAAGTTGGGGCGGGGGGTAGAGTTAAGTTAGACTCCTTGCAGCCAGATCTAAGGGGAGAGGATAGTACTTAAGGTAGACTTCTTGCTCTATACCAACAGACTATCCCAATTTTATTTTCTTCTTTCCATTACTGGACTTAATATTTTTTCCTCTAAAATCTCACTACCTTACTTGATTGTTGTACTTAAACTTATGTAGCCAATGTCTATCTTCATAAACGATTTGGTTAACACAGGCTAACTGGTAAACACTCACTGATACTTTTAACAAAGAAGATCATGGAGCTCATGTTCAACTTTATAGCAGTCCTGGTTCACTGGCTAGGAAGTTGTTGTATAAAGGCATTACTCCTTATTCCTACTTTTATTTTCTTTTCAAAGCCACTATGGTCTGTAGCTCCTGGCCTATTTTTATAAATACTAAATAGCATTAGGACTTACAAACTTCTCTCTTGTCTCTGGAATTTACTTTTGCTCGGTTCATATGATTCTGCTCTGAGGTTTTCCTTAGCTTTCCTGTGTTTCATGTTGTAGTTACAAGTGCTCCTACTGTATACCCAGAACAAAGGAAAAGGTAACATAAAATACAGGCTGACTCTGTGAAATGTGTTTCTTTCCACTGATCAGTTTCTCCTATGCCTTTGTTAATTCTGACAATTGGTCATGCAAGTCAGAGTTGATATTGTGAAGTTTATGGAACATCTATATTGAAGGGGAAAAACTATATGCTAAACTAGAAAGAGCCGCTTTTATTTATTTTTTTTCCTAGTGATCTGTTTTTATTTTTTTATAATTATTTTGTTTTTTTAATAAACATATAATGTATTATTAGCCCCAGGGATACAGGTCTGTGAATCGCCAGGTTTACACACTTCACAGCGCTCACTGTAGCACATACCCTCCCCAAAAGAGCTGCTTTTAAATTAGCAACTGTTTCTTGATAATATTGGTATAGAAAAAATGTGAACGGATCTGTTCATACGTTGTTGGTGGCTGCGTATGTTCATTTAACGCTTCTACAAAGCAATTTGACTTTTGGTCATAGATTTGTTCATTTGCTTTGATCCCTTTCTAGAAATTCATCCCAAAGAAATATAAAAAATGCAGTGTACACAAAACATGCTAATAAAATTATAACAGTAATAAAATGTCATCAACCAATATGTCAAACAAAAAGATACGGGTAAAATAATTATACATGGATATAAGGCAGCTACTAAAATTTATAACCTGGAAGACTTTGTATAATGACAACTATGTAAAGAAAATAGGCATGCATATGCAAATTTGGAAGACCAAATAGCAGTACAGACATACCTCATTTTGTTGGGCTTCGCTTTATTGTACTTTGCAGATACTGTATTTTGTTTTTAACAGTTCGAAGGCTTGTGTCAATGCTGTGTTGAACGCGTTGATTGGCACCATTTTTCCAACAGGCTTTGCATACTTTGTGTCTCTGTCACATTTTGGTCCTTCTCAATATTCCTGACTTTTTCATTATTGTGTTGTGATCTGTGATCACTGATCTTCGGTCACTCTATTGTTTTGGGTGCCATGAACTGTGCCCACATAAGATGGCGAACTTGATGAATGGTGTGTGTGTTCTGACTGCTCTACCCAATGGCTGTTCTCCTGGCTCTCCCTCTCCTCTGCCCTCCCTATTTCCTGAGACACAACACTATTGAAACGAGACCAAGTAATAACCCTATAATAGCTTCTAAGTGTTCGAGTGAGAGGAAAGTCTTGCATGTTTCTCGCTTTAAATCAAAAGTTAGAAAGGATTAAGCTTAGTGAGGAAGGCTTACCCAAAGCTGAGAGTGGCAGGAAGTGAGGGCTTTGGTGTCCAGTAACTCACCAAGTTGTAAACGTAAAGGGAAAGTTTTTGAAGTAAATTACAAGTGCTGCTCCCACAAAGCCATGAACGATAAGAAAGAGAAACAGCCTTATTGCTGATGTGGAGAAAGATTTAGTGGAATGAACAGAAGCTCAGAAGAGCCCCAACATTTCCTTAAGCCAAAACTAATCCAGAGGAATGTCCCCACTCTCGGTTGGGTCTCACAAAGGCTGAGGGAGGTGAGGCAGTTGCGGAAGAAGGATTTGAAGCTGGCAGAGGTTAGTTCATGAGATTTGAGGAAAGAAACCATCTCTATAACACAGAAGTGCCAGGTGAAGCAGCGAGTGCGGATGTGGGAGCTGGTAGCCAGTTCTCCAGAAGGTGTGGCTAAGAGAACCCATGAAGGTGGCAACTTGGAACCACAGGTTTTCCGTGCAGATGAAACCGCCTTCTCTTGGAAGAAGATGCCACTTAGAACTTTGACAGAAGTCTATGGCCGGTTTCACAGAGTCAACAGACCAGCTGACTCTCTCGTTAGGGGCTAGTGCATCCGCTGGCTTGAAACTGAAGGCGGTGCTCCTTTACCATTTTTGAAAAATCCTAGGGCTCTTAGGATTCAGACTAAATCTACTCTGCCTGTGCTGTGTAAATGGAATGGCAAAGCCTGGATGACAGCGTTTGCAACATGGTTTACTGAACCTCTGAAACCCACTGTTGAGACCCACCACTCAGGGGGAAAAAAAATTCCTTTCACAGTACTATATTGCTCACGAACAATACGCCTGGTGACCTGATGGGAATGTGTAATGCAGTTCATGTCGTTTTCATGCCTGTTGGCACAACCTCCATTCTGTAACCCATGGATCAAGGAGTCATTTTGACTTTGAAGTCTTAGTTAAGAGCTACCTTTCATAAGGCTGTAGATGCCATAGATAGTGATTCCTCCGATGACCTGGGTAAAGTACATTAAAAACCTTCTGGAAAGGATTCTTCATTTTAAATGCCATTGAGAACATTCATAATTCATGGGAAGAGGCTAAAATATAAATATTAATAGGAATTTGAAAGAAATTGATTCCAGCCCTCATGGATGACTTTGAGGGGTTCAAGTCTTCAGTGGAAGCAGCAACTGAAGATGTGGTGGAAATAGCAGGAGAGCTAGAATTAGGAGTGGAACCTGAAGATGGAACCTGAAGACAGGACTGAAATACCAACCTCCTGATAAAATATTGACACATGAGGAGTTGCTTCTTAGGGGTGAGCAGAGAAAGTGGCTTCTTAAGATGGGTTCTTCTCCCATGTAGATGCTGTGAAGA
Source organism: Lutra lutra (assembly GCF_902655055.1). Classification (NCBI taxonomy): domain Eukaryota; kingdom Metazoa; phylum Chordata; class Mammalia; order Carnivora; family Mustelidae; genus Lutra; species Lutra lutra. The sequence continues at coordinate 93,062,777 of NC_062287.1, read as the reverse complement.
TTACTGAAATGACCATGAATGATTTAGATTCTTATGTAAACGTTGTTAATAAAACAGCGGCAGGGTGAGAAGATGAACTCCGACTTTGAAGGAGGTCCTGTCATGGGTAAAATGCTAAGAGCATTACTTGCTACAGAGAAATTTTTCATGAAAGGAAGAGTCAATCAATGTGGCAGACTTCACTATTGTCTTAATTTAAGAGACTGCCACAGCTACCCCAGCCTTCAGCAATCACCAACTTGACCAGTTGGCAACCTTCACCATTGAGGCAGGACCCTCTACCAGTGAAAAGTTGACTTGCTAAAAACTCAGATGATTAGCATTTTTAGCAATAAAATACTCAAAGATGTACATTTTTTAGGTGTAATGCTATCACACATTTATATCCCACAGTATAATATAAATATAAATTTTCTGTGTACTAGAAAATGAAAATTCTTTTGACTTTATTGCTATACATACTGTGGTGGTCTGGAACCACAATCTACAATGTATGTCTGTATACTGAAATACCAACAGTATAGTTGAATTCTGAAATTTTATTTTACTTAAGTTTTTTTTTTAAGATTTTATTTATTTATTTGACAGAGAGATCACAAGTAGGCAGAGAGGCAGGCAGAGGGAGAGGGGGAAGCAGGCTCCCTGCTGAGCAGAGAGCCCGATGTGGGGCTCGATCCCAGACCCTGAGATCATGACCTGAGCTGAAGGCAGAGGCTTAACCCACTGAGCCACCTAGACGCCCCTTAAGTTTTGTTTTTGTTTGTTTTTTGGTTAGATTTTATTTATTTGATAGAGACACATACACATAGCAAGAGAGGGAATATAAGGAGCGACAGTGGGGGAGGGAGAAGCAGGGTTCCTGCTGAGCAGGGAGCCGATGCAGGGCTCGATCCCAAGACCCTTAGATCATGACTGGAGCAGAAGGCAGACGCTTAAATGACTAAGCCACCCAGGCATCCCTAAGTGGCTTTTATTTCTGAGGGCTGAATGTTTGGACCAGTTTATATAACTCTTGGCTACAAATAACAGTGATCTGACTCCAGAAGCCTAGATTACTTGGAGTTTACTTTGTCCTACTTAAGTCCAGAAATTATAGGTGATGATTCCATGACTTAATAGTGTCAGGACCGGGGATTCCCTAGGCATTTATCTTCTGGTTGCCCATTGAATGCTGAAGTTTTCATCTTGTCTACAGTCAAGGTATAAAGATGATGGGGAAAGATACATGTTAGCTGCATCTATCTCTTTTTTAGTTGGAAGGAAAAGTCTCCCACCTTTGGTCTCTGAGTGAGGACAGAGTGTAGATGGTTGCCCTACCAGGAATGGAGGCTGAAGATAAAGCATGAGAAGTGGGAAGGAAAAATAAACTTGGAAGCAACTTTTCGGTGGCCAATAAGCCATGCCTCCCACAGTGGTCAACTATGTCTCAGGGGTCTCAGTGGTCCCAGTATGAAGATTTCCCTAGGCCTCCTCTCTAGAGGAAGTTCCGGTTTCCCTACTTGTGTTTGTTTTGGCCAGCTTGCCTCCTAGCGATCACTGTTCTAACTTAGTCTGTAAGACCAACACAAAGAAAATCTAAAGGCTGGGAAGGGAAGTGAGTTTGAGCCTCAATTCCTCATTCAGGATGCTTGGCTCTGCTCAAAAATCTCTGCTTTCCTTAGCACATTCAGCAGGAGGCCTGGAAAAACCTTATCCAATACAGCTGACATGAATCTCCATTCCCATGCAGCCCCAGTGTTGAGTTTCTCCAGTCACGAATATCAAATAGTCTTGACAACAAAAGAGTGAGAGCCGTTCTTCTCCCCTGCTGCCCCTGAGAAGACTGGCTTTTTAGTACTCTTTTATTATCTCAAGTATTATCATAACAAGTGAGTTAACTGGCATCTTTCCACTAGATAGCATCTTTGGGCTAGAGATACAGTACTTCATGTGTAGTGTGTTACTCTCCTGGTAGCTTTCATCTGATTTCTGAAGGCAAAGTTTACATAGTTCTTTTAATGTTGAGGAAAGGAATAAAAATTGGGAGGAGACCTAGCTAAGATCTATAAAATATATCTGGAATAGGTTTCTCTCTCCCCTGTCCCTGGCCCCACCTGATCATCATTGGTTGACATGGTCAGCGGTGTTTCTCCCCTCTCATTCTTGTTTCCATTTAAACTGTTCTGTAGAGTGGGAAGAAATAAATCGCTAAAACAAAAATTTAAGAACTCGGTGCATCCTTTTGCATTTAAAATAAAATCGGGATCCTTACCTGTGGTCCCCAGGTGTTCATTCTATAAAGGAATGAATGATAAAATAATGAGAAAAAAGGAGTTCTCTGTGGCTAGAAAGATAAACTATAAAGGGTTGGTGCTAAGGTTTGAAAAGTTGAGTTGGAGCCAGAATTTAAACAGCCGTGAGTGGTGTGCTAACTGATTTGAAATATGATTGTTTCTCTACAGTTCATCTGCTGCCATTGTCTTTCTGTGTGAGCTCCAGCAGTAATCTACCCTGAGAATCCTGCCAGCCATTTACCTGGATAATCCTCATTGCTGGTTCCTTGTTAGTGATGGATCTCAAATTACCTATTTCCTTCTTCTTCTTCTTCTTCTTTTTTTTTTTTTTTAAAGATTTTTATTTATTTGACAGAAAGAGACACAGCGAGAGAGGGAACACAAACAAGGGGAGCTGCAGAGAGAGGGGGAGAAGCAGGCTTCCTGCTGAGCAGGGAGCCCGTTGTGGGGCCCGATCCCAGGACCCCGGGATCATGACCTGAGCCGAAGGCAGATGCTTAATGACTGAGCCACGCAGGCGCTCCTGCCTACTTGCTTCTCAGAGAAGCTTTCCCCATCCGTGCTAACTATAGTAGGACTCTACACACAGCTACTATTGCTTATATCTTCCATCTAAGTTCTTTGTTGGGTTGTTTTTGAGAATTTGTTATATATTAATTGTCTTGTATTGGGTCTGTTTATACCATGAGAATGTAAGATCTGTAAGGTCAGGGATCTTCTTCACCTAGTATTCGAAGTCAGTGCTGATATATAATAGGTTTACTATAAATATCTGGGTGATTATTGATATGAAGATCAAACAAACAAATTTAAGCAGGTACAGTGCCTGCTACATGGTATTTTCTTGAGAATTGTTGATCCTTTTTTATCTAGTTCCCCTGCTTTGTTTCCATGAGGCTGTGAGCTTCTCTAAGTCCGGCGGCCTGTTGGAATTATCTTTTCTTCCCAGGTCCAACATACTCTTTGCCACAATAATTTAGGGGATTTTGTTAAAACAAAATGATGGAAGTAATGAAAGAAGAGACTGTTAATAAATAGAGAAGGGAAAGGCAGATTCTAGAGAAAAAGGGTTAGGATGGCCAATAAAATCTTGGAGGTGAGTTTACAAAAGCCTTGTAGGATCTATGAATTCTTGAATCCCTATTGAATCCCTGTTGCAGAGGACAGTTTGTGGAGTGTGTGTGTATGTGAGTATGTATGTGTATGTATGTGTGTGAGAGAGAGAGAGCAAGAGAGAGAGAGAGAATGGCGGTTGGGGTGGGGGTGGGAGAGAGATGTTGTGTGGTTACAAAGGAAGACCACGCAAGTTTTGGGATTAGAAAATAGTTTTAAAGGCCTAGACTCCAGACAGCTAATTAGAGACTTATCTGTAATGGGTAACATTTTTTTTTTTAAAGATTTATTTATTTGAGGGAGAGAACATGTGAATAGAAGGTTGGGCAGAGGGAGAGGGAGAGATCTTTCAAGTAGACTCCCTCCTGAGCACAGAGCCTGGCATGGGGCTTGATCCCAGGATGCTGAGATCATGATGTGAGCTGAAATCAAGAGTTGGATGCTTAACCAACTGAGCACCGCACCAGGTTCCCCCAGAAAATTATTTTGCTGGCAGAGGTCAGTTAATTCAGGGTCCTGGAGTAGGGGCGGAGGGTAAAAGTTTGTTGTCAGTTTCATGAAATCCAATCTCTTATGACCCCCATTTCTGGAACCTTCACTAATATTTGCATTTGTCTTATTATATTGCGTTTGGGAATAATGTCTTTTCTGTCAAAAGCTTGAAAATGTTTGAATATCTTAGATTAGAATGGAGAGACCTAAAATGTTTGCAGGTAACATGGTACCTGTTATTTGGTCATTTATCAGATCTTGAGATTTACCAGATTTATTGGATTATATAACTGAAACCATTATAGGAAAAATGCTGGGGATTGTCTCTTCCTTCTTCTTAAGTGTTGGACATTGAAACATTATTTCAGAAGACTAAAGTAATTGTTTTAGGGACTCCTGAAGGATGAGCAGAATTATCTTTTCAGCTCATGGGAAATATTGGTGTAGGTCGTTTGGAGATATGATGTGGTCTGCAAGGAATGATGATTTGGAGAAGTGAGAGTTTAGGACCTTAATTTAACTGGTTTTGCTTTTGAAAGTGGAAGTTCGTGTTGTAAAACAGTCTCTCTGTGATGATTATGGCCACGTATAAGATTTCTGTCCAACATTAGGCAGTGGAAGTTGGTGACTCATTTCTGTAAAAGATTCTCTGCCTTTTCTGGCCAAATTCATAGATGTTATTGTCACTGTAGGACTTGGACAAGGCAAGGATTTGTTTATTCAGGTGGTTTCAGATGGGTCTACTGCCCCATGAAAAAGATCTGACAATAGTGGGATTTGTTATAGAAGAAACAAAGTCCTAAGACTGTGTGTATTCTCCAGCTGGAACTGACTGCTTAAAAAAAAAGTTAAAGGATTACTTTAGGTTTGTCGAAGTCTTTACCTCACCTGCAGAGGCAGATCCCTGGGTCTGGTAGGGAGGAAGGAATTCTCACAGGCCCAGACTAAGCTCTGGGCCCCTAGCCTCTTTGGCATTAATTTTCTTCCTTAGTCCTTCTTAGTCTTTCCAGAAATTCCATCCACCCCCCCTTACATGCCTATCAAAACAACAGGAAAATCAGGGAAGCTAAAAGAGTTATGCAAATAATGGCATAGCCCTATTGCTTTTGGCTTCTTTTAGTGGGGCATGCCTACCTTATGGAGTTACCATGAAATAGTACATTCAAAAGATTTTCAAAAAGCAAGAAACAGTATTATGTATTAGGAGAATAAACTGGTTTTAGGTTTTATGTCTTTGGGAAACATGCTTTTTTTTTTTTTTTTTTTTTTAACAGTATGTAAAAACTAGTATTTGGAGACTTAAGAAGTCCTGCATTAAACGACCATGTTTGATTTTACTTAACACTCTTGTTTTCTAAACCTGTTTGACCACGGAGCACTATTTTTATGGAATATCTGTTAATATTTAGCAAATTACCAGTGCTCTATGAAATCCATTTGGGAATTGATGACCTAGGAATAATTATAAATAGAAATGTAATTACTGACAAAGACCCATGTAACTATCATATAAAAATATGAAGATGAACAATTTTTAATGGCATAAATTTTTGAGAAACCTAAGATTTAGATAGCTACTCATTTGAAAAAATGTATGAGAGTATCTGGTTGAATGCTTGACTCTTAGTGGTGAACATTTATGCAGTATCTACTATGAAATTTGCATTGAGAAACCAGTACCTTGTTATCCTGGTGTATGTCAACTTGTTCTCTTTTATCATGGAGTATAAGGCCTTTTGGGGTCTGATGCTTCTGCGAAAGCATGAGAGGGTAACACTTTTGAGTCTGTACCCATTTTCCTTCATACCTACTGTTTTCCATAGTAGCAGTAGTAGTATCGATATCATATATTCCTGCATTGACATTCTATTATTCTGTCGCATATACAGAATAGTCTATAAAATAGTGTCCTCTTAGAACCAGAGTGTTGTCTTTTGTCCTTCGATATTATTAGTTCTTTAGGCCATGGTGATAGCCACGGGGAGCGGGGGAGACAGCATCGCTCTCCTGTCTTTGAGTGAAAATCTGGGAGCATGGACGTCCTGGCTTTCTTACTTCTACCTCATCTCTCCGACGCTGGCTGCCTCCCTAGCAGATGGGGCCAGCCTCTCCATTGCAGAGGGTGGGTGAGAGGATTCATGGGTTTATACAATGCAGGATAACTGGGAAGTGCATTCCGATACTGCTTCTTTCCCTAACACCTCAGCCTGAAAACAAAACAAAACAAAAAGCAGGCAAGAATAGAAAGTGTATTCTTAGCCGAGCCAGCATGATATGAATGCTGTATTACCAGCTGCTCTCTGAGCCGCAGCTGAGCAGATCTCCAGACTTCAAGCTGCCCCACATCCTTCTCTTCACACTGAACGGGAGAAAATCCCCGAGTCCCTTCCCAAGTAGGAAGTCTCACTTAGCCAAGCGGACTCTCTAAGAGAAGGAAACTGGTTCTGGGGCTCCGAAGAGTGGTGGCTACTAGGACACAGATGGTAGGAATATCCTTAGGCGCATCAGAATAGTAATGAATTTTTCTATTTGTAGCTTTTTTTGTGTGTGCATAGACTTCTTTCCTGTGCATTGTATCATCTGGGACTTGGGAAAACTCTGTGAAGATTGTTTTCCAGATAGAAAAGTCAGACTGAGGGAAGCAAAGTGACCTGACCAAAGAATTGGACCAGGCATTATTGATCTCAGAGTCCCAGATAAACAAATAGGAGGCAATAAATAAGTCTTCAGTCTTTATTTTTTTTAAATTATCTGGGAAGCCTGTTAAACAGATTTCTAGTCCTTTGTTCCCCTTATCCTCCCAAAGATGAGAATTCTTCAGGTTTTGGGGTAAGGGAATAAAATAATTTAGAGGCTGATAAGGCATCCTATAACCATGCTTTCCAAATTTTAGCATGCTTACAAAATTGCTCAGGGATCTGGAGAGGGGCCTGAGAATGTGCATTTCTAGGAAGATCCAAGGTGAGGATTGCCAGTGCTGTAGGTCTATGGACCACTATTTGAGTAAGTAGGTTCTATGATTCTGATGGGCGTCCACCTGTGCAAAGAGACTATGCCAAGGATTTTTTTAACCTGTCAGTTAATTAGTAAGTTCAGTAATTGGGTCTGTTTTTGTTTTGTTTTTTATTTTGGGCTGAGAAAGATTTTAGAAATGTAGAATTATGGGGTGCTTGATTGGACCCCATCAGTAGAGCATGTGACTCTTGATCTCAGGGTTATGAATTTGAGCCCCACATGGGGTGTGGAGTTTACTTAAGGAAATAAAAAGAAATATGTTATAGATGAGTAGGAGCAACTTTCAGAACACAAAACTAGAAACCTAGTTTGGAATTTGTGTTAATTTTCTTCTTATAGGATCACTAGTTTAGGTTGAAACATATGAAAATTGCATAGAAATCAAGAGTGGCAAAGCATGACTAAAATTATTGGGGCGGGGGAAGAGTCCCATATACACTGGTACTGACATTTTGTTTTTGTTTTTTGTGAAAAATTGGATAAGCTTTATACTGTTGAGCAAATAATACCAGGATAGAAATTTTACAACAGTTAATTTTATGAGCTTTTGTATTTTGTGTTCCAGTGTTTTCTGAAAGTTTATATTATTCCCCTCCTCTGAGGTATTGGGCTCTCATCTGGGGACATCAGGACATGTTACTGGAGCACTGAGATGGAAGACACAATGAGACCCCCTGCAGAATCTCTCCTTGCTCCCGTACCACCCTTCCTTCTTTGCCTTGTAATCTCCATTCTTACAAAGCAACTGAGATATATACTTGATTTTCTACTGCTTCTACTTTGTAAACTCAAAGAGTTTTAGGTAGAGGTGGACAACCTCCCACAGATTAGAAAGTGCTATGGAGAATATTTATGAAGATCATTGGGTTTTATTATAATTCCTTCTCCTCTGTCATAGGCAAAAGAAAATGGATAGCAATTTGGACTTTGGTCTTATTACAGTAGGTTTAGGTTTTAATGAAACAGCAGCAGTGAATTTTAAAACTCCCCAGAATGTTAATCATGAAGATGGTGTTGTAGGCAAGTTCCGTGTTTGTGCATATGTGAGTTTTAGTGTACGTTTTTTTCCCCCATCTCTTTCCTTAGTTTTGTCTTTCTCCGGCAAATTCTCCCCTTTCAGAATTAGGGAATAGCCTCTGTATCACTTGGTTTTTCAAAACGTTGATGCCCACAACATTCTTTTAGTAATTAATGTCAGATCATATCTGATGTCATTATAGCTTAATGACAACCATGTCCCTTCTCCTACTCAGGGAAGTGTTACTTTAATTGTTCTGTCCTACGATTGTCAACTTCTACTCTTACTCACTCCTAGTTTTTGACCAACTGATTCACACTGAAGTGTCAATGACTGGTACAGTTCATGGTGTCACTTCTCCTGGGGACACTTGTGCTTGATTTTGAAATAAGATCTTATGCCAAAGTTTTCACTGCCTACAATGGCATTTCTGAATTAAAATTGTTTAAGTGGTTTGTCTCCTTTTGAATAAAGCAAGAATCATGAAATCCTACCATCAATAGTGACTCACTTAATTCACCTTGGTTTTTGTTTTTATTTTGTTATTAACTATGTCCTTTATTTTCATCTCAAAGTTTTCTAAGCTCTAAAAACAAAAGTTAAAACCATTGAACATAATGGACCATTTCAGCCTAACTTTCCCTGTTGGCTCTCACACTTTTACTGGCACACAGCCAATGGCCTCTTTGGGAGAAATGAGTACATTTTTTGCATTGTTCTTCTAGACTTCTTACTCCTGGACCCAACCACTAGATGTCTCTGTAATTACATGCTGGACCAAATCAGAGGACATGCCCGCCACAGAAACAAAGGTGGGCCTTAAGGACTTACCCCAAACTTCAAAAACTGATTGTCATTGAAGCAAAATGCTCAAGGTGTAGTGCTACTAAGCAATGAGTTACTTGGTTATCTGCATGGGACTTGATGTGAACAGAGCTGGGTTCATGAATCCTAAAGAGAAGCTGTAGGTAGAAATCCTGTGTTTCAACTGGGTCTGTGTGTGTGTGAACATTCATGTGTGTGAGTCTATGTACACACAGAGGCTGATCCTCTCAGAAATGGTTTCTTGCAGATAGATGGAGGACAAAATAATCAGTCTTAGAGTCTTTCAGTCAAGTGCTTTATATAAGAGCAATTATATTACCAGTTTAACTTTTAGAATGGAATGGATGAGAACTGAAGGAGAAGTTGTCTACAGATCTCTGTATCCAGCTTTCCTTCACATTATACCTTTGGTGCTAGACCACCTAAACTCATAAGAGTCCCCTTCTTTCTTCCTTCCCTCCTTCCATCCCTTCTTTCTTCTTCCTCCTCCTCAGCTCCTCCTCCTCTCTGTCACTGTCTCTGTCACAATTAAGCTTATTTTAGGAAGTGCCCAAGATGATGAGACTATTGAAATTTTTTCCTATTCTATGTTATGCTGGAGAGTGTAAGTGAACGCAAGATTCTATGTTGGTCTTTTTTTTTTTTTTTTTCCTTTAACCCTAGTTCTTAAATAGTGCCTCACACAGATCTCAAATACTGCATGGTGACTAGATGAAGAGAAAAATCTATTTATGTGATGTGAAAATTAAGGTTATCTGTATAATGATATGGATAAGTGATTTCATCTCTATATAACAATATATAAGTATATAAATATTTTTAGTATTTGGTAAGAATGATTTTTGTCTTTAAGTTTGAGTAATTCAGATTTGTTTGGCAATGCATGTTCTGTTCAGCTGAGATATGTGCCATGACAAATTCATTAAACTTCAAAAAAATATGATGTATGAATCTGCCTATGGGAATATATCATACACGTGAAGTCCATGCATCGTTTCTGTGGTGATGGGGAGAATAACTAGTAAGCGAATGCCCTTAATGACTCACTTTCATGAGTAAATAACAATTTATGTACAAATATAAGTACACTCAAAGTATTTGAAAACTGTCTTTAAATTGGAGTAATACATTCCCATTAAGATCACTTTATAGTTATTTATGAACAAGTCCTCTTCTCCAAAAGAACATAAAAACAAAATTGAGCCTATTCGTGTCTGGCTCAAAGGATTACGGATTCCACAAGGGGAAGGGAGATAAAACCTCGCCTGTTTATCCCTGGTCTTTTGTATTGACGGTTCCCTGTGCATCTAGTCACTGGCTCAGTATGTCACCGTGAACTCCTTTGAATTCCTGAAATATAGCCATTTCCTGAGGGCAAGTACACTAGTTATCTAGGAACTGGCACTCAGCAGTTGGGGTTCATTCTTTAGCTATTTGAAAATCGCTAAAATTTCTGAAAGTCCATTTTCCTTAATTTCCATCCTAGTATAAAGAAAAAAAAACAAAAGGTAAATATGGTAATATGGTATTTTTAATTCCAGAGGGTACAAAAATGGCTATAATTGCGAACAATTACAAGTCACTTAGCGTGAGAGTAAACTATTATGTATTTTTTGAAAAATAGCACTTATTGAGTGCCTTTTCTATAACAGCTAGTATTCTTTGAGGTTTGCAATAATTGCAATATTTAATCATCAAAACTAACCATGTCCCTGTTATTGGAAACCGAGGCACATAAAGGTGAAGGAACTTGTTAATTAGTATAGAAGTTGGACTTGAACCCTGACACTTTAGTTTAGTGGCTGTCCTATGCCCTAAACAACACTTGCTTCTTTATGTACAGCCCAAACGTTGTGTTGCATGTTGGTGTGGTTGCTTTTGTTGGTATGATTGATCTTCTCTCACTACTTATTACACAGACACCATCATCTGCCCAACTTAGCCGAATACCATTGGCCTCATTCTGAGGCCTCTCCTCCCCTCAGATCTCCCTACATCAGGGGCTCATTCCCATAAAAAGTCAGATTTCAAACCACTAGGCAGCTAGGGTGGGAGAGTCTCTTAATACACCACTGTAATCATTTTGCCATTCTGCAGAGTGTATCTTTCATAGTTTTGCTTATTTACTCTTGTGGCCATGTTCTTGCTCTCTCCCAGGGGAGCAAAAGTGATCAAACCCTTGCATTTGACCTTCACATACTGTTACTGATTGCAGAAAACAAGATCCCTCTCTAAGTTTTTTTTAGACTCAAGGACAAGTTACATGTGCCAGTCTTCTTTAATAAACCTGTTGCAGTCCCAAGTTCACATTCCATTAATCGCCACTGGTACATTTCTTCTCTTGCTTTCAACTTTGGTCAAGACTACTCAGTCCTTTCAAAAGTGTTCACGTTTTTTTTTTTTTTTTAATTAAAAGATTTTATTTATTTTATTTGACAGAGATCACAAGTAGGCAGAGAGGCAGGCAGAGAGAGAGAGGAGGAAGCAGGCTTCCCTGCTGAGCAGAGAGCCTAATGCGGGTCTCAATCCCAGGACCCTGAGCTCATGACCTGAGCCAAAGGCAGAGGCTTTAACCCACTGAGCCACCCAGGGGCCCGTGTTCATGGTTTAAACCACTAAAGACTATGTCCAACTTCAGTCCCCCTCCTCCAGGGAGACTCAACCATAGTCTTTACATATAGTTTGCCTTCTCTGGATAGACCTTTATACCAATAATAGAAGTGGCCTTTGGTAAGTCACCTACATCTCAAGGTTGTGGCCTTTTGGGAGTCTTCAGTGACATCTGCTTTGTCAGTGATGCTGCAGTCTGCTGTACTCAACGTCTGGATCAACATCTGGTGTAAAATAGGCAACTAAATATTTATGCTAATCGGAGAGAAAGGAAGCTTGCTGGCCCTCTGCTGGTATGCTAGTTCTGTTCTTTCCCAGCGAAGAATGTGATCCACGAGGAGAGGGTGACCACTTTTATCACATTTACTTACCTCTGAGAAGCTATTCGAACCTCTCTGTGACTTTCATGGATATCCAAGGCAATGTTTGCTCTAATAATAACTTCACCTTAGAGATTTCATTATTGTTAGGCAGCAAGCTGAAACTCACAAGGGTGTTAATAAACATCAGAAACTGATGCCATATGCTATTCTTTACCCAATCACTCAAATGCAGTAAATAGTGCCACCATCTACTTTGTTGTTCAAGGAAGAGTCTGAGCATGAACCTTAATTCCTTTCTTTCTCACCTCCCACCATCCAAACCTTAGCTAGCTCTCTGAGTTGACCTCAGAAACACAAATTGGGAACATGATTAAAAATTCTCTGATGGCTTCTACCAAACTTAGAATTAAAAGTAAACTCTTGACAACTGCCTGTTAGGCCCTCTGTATGTGGTATGTCTATACTGCTTTTCAAATCACAATATAAAATGTATTTCCCTTTTCCTTTAGTTCAGTCTGACTTGCCCTTACAGTTGCCTTGAACCAAACAAATGCGCTAGAACTTTCTGGGACTTTCCAGCTCAGTCCTAAGGCTGGGAGCTTCTCCTTCTCTCTTGGGCTGGACTCTCACTGCTAGGCACGATGTGGAGAGATGCCCAGGAGGATGACAGGCCATCATGGGTGCTCCAGCCTGATAGGAGCTCCCAGCTGACTCCTGATGAGTAATTCCAGTCCATATAATATAATATGAAGCAAAGAATGTTCTGGATGAGTTCTGCCAGGATTCCAGACTCAAAGAGTCTTGAGAAATTGTTCTAAGCCACTGTATTTCATTGCAGTTTGTTATATAACCATAGACAACTGACATGCCTAGCTAATACAAAAACCTGCATCGGGAAGAAGTTCTAGGAACAGAGGCAGTGAGCTTGCTTGTTCGGAGAGGAAGAGCACTCTTGCCTAGTTACAAGGTCTTTGCAAACACAGTGTGGGCTGCATGTCAAAGGAAATCTGAATGTGGGCTCTGCATTGCTGTCCCTATGCTGCCATGGCCGTAAAATATATGGCATCTTCGGGAACCATTTGCATGGTGGTGTTTTAGCACAAAACTGAGCTGGCAGAATAAATTCCAGGCGCGGACAGTGTCAACTCCAGAAAACAGCAAGCAGGTCCTCTGTTTGAGTTCAGAATACCAGCTCCTGGAAGCAGCCTGAGAAATCCCCAGGGAACACGAGGCATTCAAAGCCATAGTTTGTCGGGCACCAAAGAACAAGAAGTAGAAAAAGAAGTCAAGGTAATGAAGAGAAAGGGATTTGGAAAGAAGTCACTGATGTGTTCTGCATTTTGCCTAGCGCTGTCTTCATGGCATGGTTCCCTTAGTTGTCCTGAAGGAACTATCTGGAGCTTAGCTCTTGCTGTTAAGGTACACATTTCCCAGAAGGTGACCCCATGTTCCCAAATTACAGAGCAACACATCTATGAAGGTATAGTTTAAAACAATGTTCAGATTTAGAATAGTATTTCCAATTCGGAAGCTTCTTAAAAAATGTGACTGTATACTCTGAAGGTTTGAAAAGCTAGAAGTGGAAAGATAATGGTCTCTACCTGAATGACAGCCTCTCCCTTCCCCACTTCCTCACTCATGGTTCCACTCAAGGGAGCAGCCTCTTTGAAACCCAGTTACCAATTCATTCTAGATTGACTTTTTGACTTGAGCATGTCACCTCTCCTGATAGCTCAGCTCCCCCACTTATAAAACTGAAGTAGAAATCCCTTCATCAGAATGCTAGAATGTAAATTAAATAATTAGTAATTTGGTAAACACTTTGAAAATGAAAATGCTACGTATTGTTGTTGTTTCAAGGGCAATTTACTTCTTCTGATTCATTTGTAATTATTTCATCAAAACAACGTTCAGTAAGAACTGTTTGATGTGTAAAATGCCTTGTGGGCCTTCCCTATAAGACTTTCGTTAATCAGAATTAGTTGATGCTCTTGCCAACTGGAACTCGCTTGTACCCGAAAGGTTTGCAATACTGTGTTAAGTCTGAAATCACTCCCTTTACTGGGCCGGAGCCTATTGGAAAATTAACAAAGTTCAGAGCAGTGACCCATCTCTGTACTTTACTTGTCTATAATAGTCCCTTCCTGCAAAATCAAATCTGGACCAAGGCCAGGCCCAGGTAGCAACTGGGAACCTGATCAGGTTTGGTTTTGGCCCCTTTCCTTGATCTTTACACCATTCCGAGAAGTCCTGCTTTTTTCAATTTTGGATGTCTAAAGCTGTCTTTCTGGAATTTACATACAACTCTGTCTTATTGGAAGATTGATGTGATACACTGAGTCTCTTAATAAAATGAATCATGATGTTCCCCGAAGGCTACATTTATCAACACTTCTGAAGTCCTTCTTAAAGCAGAGGGGCCTAAATAGTTAATCTTTGGTAGGTATGAATCATAACAGGAAATAGCCAATGATAAATCTCTTTGAAATCTAGTCTTATATGTTAAAAAAATTTTGACTTTTTTCTACACTATTCCTATTCAGTATAAAATTAATGTTTAAAATGTATTGGCTGTGTTACATAATTCCCACTTCTACTTTCAATTACTGGTTTTAGACCTTGAGCAACTGTCTTTACAAATCTCCAAACATACCAGGAGTATCAAGACCCCAGATGGGGAATCATGACGTTTAAAGTGTCATCAATCTGAAAGGACTTTTTAAGATGCATGGGTACCTTCCTTTAGTGTTGAAGACTGATTTAAAAACATGTAGACTGTATTACCAGCTGTCTGTTCTATAAGCACCTAAAATGGATATATCCAAAACCCAAATTGGTATTTTCTCTCAACTCCCCTATTTGCTCTCAGATATCTTAGCTTTGTACATGGTCATTGCCCCTAAACCACAAATTGGGAGCCATCCTGAGATCTGCCCTTACTCTCATGCCAGATAGTCACTCAGTGCCATTGAACCACCGACTTTTCCTCTTACCTTATTTTAAATTGATTTTCTAAAAACTCTTTACTCTTCTTCAGTTACTTTTAGTTGTAAGAAAAAGAAAGCTCCACCCAAAAATGCAGTAACTACAAATGCAAACTAGTGGTTCAAATAAATGAAAAATTTGGATGTTGTAAGCATTTCAAATAAGGCATGTTACAATAGCTTAATAATATTGTCAACACCCAGCTTATATGTGTATATTTTCCTCCTCCTATGATCTTTTATTTTCAGTCTGTCTCCTGTCTTAATTGTGAGATGGCCTGCTTCAGCATCTAGCATTATGTGGTTCCATGTTTTTATCCTAGGAAGGACATCACTTTTACTCATAGCTTTGAATAAAGTGAGTTAAGTCTTTCCTCCAAGAAAACTTTCCAGCAAACAATTTCTGTGGCTCAGCTTGTATTGTAGGAGTACTCTGAAACCAATCATTGGGGTAAAGGGATACAATTTTCTGATTAGCTTAGGTTACTCTGATCTTACCTGGGGCTCACATTGGCATGGGTCACAGATGGAGAGGGCAATCTTACTTCCTGCGCCCCTCCCCCCACTTTTTGAAATAGGATTATCATAAAGGATCGAAGTGGAAATTTGTAGCAAGTCATATGCTGATTCACTGTCACAGTCTTCGTTTGGGCGTTTGATATCTTCTACATGGAGTAATTGAGAGTTTCACGTTATTTTGTTAGCCAGTATGCATTTCTCTGGGGCTGATTCTTTTCAACCATCTGTCCTCTATGCTGTCCTCAGAATAATCTTTCAGAGACCTCATTATATTTTTTTTAAGTTTTTATTTTAATCACCTGGTGCACTCCTTAATCCCCATTACCTATTTCACCCATGACCCCACCCACCTTCCTCTGGTCACCATCACTTTGTTCTCTTATAGCCAAGAGTCTGTTTCTTGGTTTGCTGAAACCTCATTTTTTTTTTTTTTTTAAATGACAGAGGCAGTAGTTTAATTAAGACTCTAAGGAATTGACCCTAAGCATCCAGGGTTGGCAACACCTGCTGTGACTGTGTGGAGGGTATTGGAGATGGGGGTACCAGGGGTAAAACCTCCTGTGCTCTTGGCCTCCACATTCCCCCTTAGCTCCTCTTTGTGCTCCAATCTTCCTGTTGATTCTGTCAGGTGTCCTGAAATAAGTCCTTTGGGCTTGAACTTAATCTGTTGCTTGGAACCAAGAACCCTGCCTGGTACCCTCAAATTCTCTGGAGCTCAACATCCTTATGTGAGATATAGGGACAATTCTTACTTCCTGAGTTGATGTCAGAGATAAAAGACATACAGTGTTCATAGCAGAGACCTCATTATTTTTATGTGACTTCTGTGGTTAACCATTAGGTGACCCCCCCTCCCCACATTGTACCCAAAGAATGGCTTTTAAAATGTGTTCTGTGGGTTCAGCCAGTAAACTGTTTTTATCTGCTTTAATAGTTTAGATACAATTTTGTTTGAAAAAGTTTGAAGATAAAGGAAAGTGTAAAAGCTAGTGACCCACAGAATAAAGTTCAAGTTCTTTAGCTTATGTTTCCATGATCTGGACTAGAACTTGTACATTCTCTGTTACATCTGCTGGTAATAGCTAATGACCTGTGGCTCTACAAAAATTCTGTTCCCTCTACCCATCTTTCCTTTTCTCCACCAACTCTATCCAATCTCCCTGAAACCTTTGTGTTCTTCAAAATCTCAGCCACTATTACCTGATGCTCTCAACAGTGTTGGCCACTGTTGTTAGGTATCTTCACACTGCATTAATTGTTGACAGACAGGGATTACTATTTTTATAATATTTGCATCCCTAACATGTAATATATTTTCTGGATTTGAATAACTGCTAAGTCTAATAAAATAGTAACTAATGTATTTCCAGTGATGAAACTGGTAGCACGGCCTAGTATAGAGAATGTAGGCTTTTAGCTGTTCACCTATGGGCATTCGTTCCAGCTGTGCTAGTTACTCAATGGGTCACTGTTGTAAGATCATTTATTTCCCTTGAGCCACAGGCTGGTTGGTTGGTTGTAAAAAGGGAAAAATACCTACTTGAGAAAGTTGTGCATATAAATTAATTGAATGGGATTTTCTTTTACCTTGAGCAGAATATTGGTTAAGTGACTTAGCACTAATTAATAGGAAACTGAATAGAATTACTACAAAATGAGAAGATGGCCAGGGAGGGAGTAGCTCTAGGTTTTGCTAATTCAAGGGATAGACCTGACCCCATCTATGTTTTTGTTATGCCATTTTTAGCATTTTGACTTTGGACCTAAAGGACGTACTTCCCTGGCCACAAGATGGCTACAGTAAATTCCAAGTGTCCCCTCTCCACACAAGAATTTTTCTCCTTCAGTTTTGAAAAATGAGGAAACTTTTACCGGATGTGCCCCTGACGAATCACCCCATAAGTCTCAGGGATAACAACTGTGTCACAGACCTTTCCTAAACCAGGCACTGGCCAAAAGTACACATTCTCACAGTTGGCTTAGGTCAATCATGATTGCCCTGGATCTCAGAAGAGCTTAGCCTCCTCCAAAGACAACGTCCACCTGATTATCTGAACACAGTAAGTTCAATTAGCGTGAAAGAAGTCGGGCAATGACAATAGGGCAGACAGATGACCAGGACCTCTTTTTCCAAATTTGTAGTTATTTCTCTAATTGCTGCTGTCTAGGGAAGGGAATACCTTCTCATGAAGGCAGCTTTCTTTTCATTGACTCACTATATTCAATTACAGTTGATCTCATTATCTTCCCTTAAGTATCCTTCTGGGGTCCTATAATTTGGAATATTTATTTCATGAATAACATGATGCTCAGGATACAAAGAGGGAAAGGGATCTCCTGCGTGGGGGCCAGTTATCAGTCTCACTCTGCCGTCTCGTGCCCTTGAACCCCTTCCTGCTTAATTAACACGGCAGGAGGACAGCATCATTGTGAGTCCGTTCAGCTTCCCGGGTAGACCATGATGCTGATTCCACGTTCATAATTAATTCTCCCTAGGGTTAAGAATGGAGATGTGGCTGATTAAGGATTCTTGGTGGATTATTGCTGATGTCTGAATTGCTGAAACATCAGGCAGCCATGCAGTGTCTTTTTGATCTACATAAACGTGGGATGTGGAAGAAGGAAAGAAGCATTTTTCTTTCTCCACCAGAAATCTCACTTGACATTTAGCAAGGGACATTTGTTAGAATGTCAGTTTGATAAAACAGTTTTCAGGAGTCACCTAGCATTTGCTACTGAGCTATAACAATTGTTAAGGGCCATAATTACTCTGGGCAGGTTTAAAGAAAAAAAAAAATGTTATCAGAAGATTTGGGGAAAATACCTCCAAGCAAGTGGCCATGCTTCTTCCAGCTTCCTGTTGAATTATAGTTTTTTTTTTTTTTTAAAGATTTTATTTATTTGTCAGAGAGAGGGAGAGAGAGCAAGCACAGGCAGACAGAATGGCAGGCAGAGGCAGAGGGAGAAGCAGGCTCCCTGATGAGCAAGGAGCCCGATGTGGGACTCGATCCCAGGACGCTGGGATCATGACCTGAGCCGAAGGCAGCTGCTTAACCAACTGAGCCACCCAGGCGTCCCGAATTATAGTTTTTTTGATGTACTCCCACTGACTCTGAACTCTAGATTGGTTGCCAACTTACCGACAGTTGTCACGGCAGATGGGAGTGTAGTAGTGTGTATCAGTGGTATGTATAGAAGACATAAAGCCTGGGAGTTGAAATTTATATCTGGAGATCATTACATTAAGTAATAATAACAATGATAGCTAAAACTTGTACTGAACTTTCTATGAGCTACTTACTCTTTTTTTTTTTTTTTAAAGATTTTATTTATTTGTTTGAGAGATTGAAAGAGAAAGCATGAGAGGAGAGAGGGTCAGAAGGAGAAGCAGACTCCCCGCTGAGCAAGGAGCCCGATGCAGGACTCAGTCCTGGGATTCCAGGATCATGACCTGAGCTGAAAGCAGTCGCTTAACCAACTGAGCCACCCAGGCACCCCAAACTACTTACTCTTCAAAGAGCTTTTCATATAGGAGCTCATTCCATAATTTCAATGCTGTGAAACAGGGAGTATTATCTCTGTTTTACTGATGAGGAAACTTTGGCACAGAGAGTAAAGAAACTTACACAAAGTTCTATTTAAATTTGAACCCTAGAAGATTCCAGAACTTCACTCATGGCTATTACATTATCTCCTGATACATCCCATTCATCCATGTGGTTTATGGTGTGCCTCTAGGAAGGGCTCTTCTGTTTCCGTATCTGTTGATTAGTTCTAACAAAAAGGCAGATATTGCTCGAGAGCTTACCATGTGCTGGGCACTAGGGGGCGCTTGTTTCAGTCTTGGTTAACCCTCACAGTGACCTTAATGGTGCAGGTGTCTCTGAGGAGTCTCTTAATCTGGGAAGATGAGGAAGAGAAACATTAAATAGGTTGCTTATAATTAGTGAAGCCAACATGAAAATCCAAGAAATGTAGCTCAGGAGCTAAGATGTTAATGCTGCCCATCTTGCTGAATAATTAAATAATACATATACATACATGCATTTTTGGACAAGATGAAAGAACCAACCAAATTAAAAAAAAATGCTCCTATGTTTTAGGAAGGAGGCGATAGTGTTAGCAATATACTTTGTTTGTTGCAAGCCATTTTTAAAATGTTTTTTCCATGTGCAGTGTCTTTACTGGGCACTGCTTGTTGAAAGGTAAAACTGACCTAGTCCTTCCTGTCTGAAAACCTTACAGTTGAAAGGAAACAGTCTTGGAATCACACAACCTATAATATGTAGCTACTGAGTGTAACAGCATCTATTATCCCCTCAGAGGTCTTTTGAGCAAACCACTTTGGGTCACGTTTTTCCCTCTGTTTCCCTCTGTTTGAGGAGGGGATGGCTGTGTAGCCCCTCGATCTCTTTGGAGAAATGATGTAGACATTTATAAGAGGATTCCTGTGGAGTACTTGGAAGATTTTAAGAAACGTTGCTTCATGACTATTTCAAGGTTCTATTATCCCCAAATGCCACTTCAACAACTATCAAAGGCTGATCTTCAGAAATTCTCTCCTGCTCTGTACACAAAGCAGGATGTTCTCTGAGACAAAAAGGCAGTTCTCCTGCTGCATTGAAGGCCTATAGTATTGCTGACCTCCCACATCCTTTGAAGCTGAGTCCCTTTCAGATACAAAGATGCTGTGTTTAGTTTCTTGCTTGTTGAGTGAATTAAAGACTCATTTAGACCACTTTAAGAGAGGTGACACACACACAGACAATTAAAAAAGACATAAACAAGAACAAATGAACAAAAAATGAGATCGAGGTGGTTTCATTGGGGTACAAAGGGGCAACATTACAGTATGACCATTAGCAACATAGGGTCTGTAGCCATAAGGCTTGGGTTTGAGGCCAGACTCCAATGCGCGGTAGTCTTGAAACTCCCACAAGGTGGTTTACCTCTTTGTGTCTCAGTTTTCACATGTGTTAAATGAAAAGAATAGTGGTATGAGCTCATGGAAGAGCTTTTTTTTTTTTTTTTTTTAAAGATTTTATTTATTTATTTGACAGAGAGATCACAAGTAGGCAGAGA
Organism: Lutra lutra; assembly: GCF_902655055.1. NCBI lineage: Eukaryota > Metazoa > Chordata > Mammalia > Carnivora > Mustelidae > Lutra > Lutra lutra. Next base: position 93,042,523 of record NC_062287.1, on the reverse strand, counting down.
GGCAGGCAGAGAGAGAGGGCAAGAGAGAGAGGGGAACCAGGGTCCCTGCTGAGCAGAGAGCCTGATGTGGGGCTTGATCCCAGGACCCCGAGATCATGAACTGAGCTGAAGCAGAGGCTTAACGCTCTGAGGCACCCAGGCGCCCCTGGAGAGAGCTTTTTAATGATTACATGAGTTCGTATATATAAAGTGCTATAAGAGTAACTAGAATTGAATCAACACTCCAGAAGAGGTAGATTTTATTATTGTTCCAGGAATGTGAAGCTCTTGACATTAGTTAAAAGCTCAGGATCTCTTAGCCACAAGGCATTTATGATTTTCCCTGTATATTTCTGCTTAGCCTTTTGTCTTGTATCTCGTAATTTCAGTATCAGCGTGGCCCCTCACAGTCTTAGCTCTACCTCATGAATCCTCCCATTTCCAGCTCCCAATGCACCAATCTCTCCTCATCTCTTAGTCCAACTTCTTGAGAAAGAGAATCTCTTGGTTCAGCTTGTTTCTTAAGGAAGGACCTTTCCCTTGGACATAGCCCACATTGTAGATCTGGTGCTTGGTCTAATGGGCTGTGTGTTGGGTTGGTGTCTTTGTCCCTCTGGGATGCTGCAATAAAATACCACAGACTGTGAGATTTAATAAACAGAAATGTTGTTTATTAAATTTATCACACTTTTGAAGGTTGAAAGTCCAAGATCAGGATGCCAGCGTTGTTGGGTTCTGGTGAAGGTCCTCTTCTGGGCTGCAGACTGCTAGTTTTTTGCTGTGTCCTCACTTACTGGAGAGACTAAGGAACCCTAAAGGGCCTCTTTCATAAGAATAGGAATCTCATTCATGAGGGCTCCATCCTCATTGACCTAAGCACCTTCCAAAGGTTCCACCTCCTAACCCACCACATCAGAGGTTAGGATTTCATTGTATAAATTTGGGGGACATACTCAGACTATAGTAATGAGAATTATTTGGGCCTGCTTGTTCGTCAGGTGTTTTATGGGTCCGTGTCCCACATGAGGGGACCTTCTGAGGCAAGACCTGTCTAATGCAAATAGAGTCTAGTAGAAGAGTGGAGTATGGGGACAGGAAGGATGTGCTTAATAATACTCTACAGAGAATTGTCATACCATCTGTATTTCCTTTTTCTTTGCTACATACCTTTAATTCTACCTTTAGACTAGGACTAGTTCATCTTTGTACTTCCTGAACTAGGCATAACACTGGATACTGGGTGTTCCAATACTCACGTATCCTTTAAATAGTTAGTGAATGAATGAAGGAATAAATATTGGGTATCCCCTCTATGTGAAGATAATGTTTAAAATTAATACACTACTTACAACTAAGTTATTCTAATTTCATTCTGGACTCTATGACCTTAATTTATGCTATATAAGTTAAATTTCTCAATGAACCCCATAGGATAAAATTTATGTCCCCATTTAAATATGAAAGGGGAGCTCTTGAAAGAAATTTATCTGGACCCACATGGGTATTAAATGGTAGAACAGTTATTTAAGTCCATGTCTGTTTTACTCCAAGAGCTTATGTTCTTCAAGTGGTTGTGATATTTCATGTTGTTTTTTTGACCCATGTTTCTAGTCATGAAGATCTCTTTGAATAGTCTAACATTTATGTTATCTAATTCTGCACCTTTTTCTTGGGCATATTTACAGGGCACACATTCTGTATCTTTAACATTATAAGGTCAAGGATAGAGCCCAATGACTCAAGTGTGGAACCCTTCCTAACAATTGATGCCGAAGTAATTTAATCTGCTTTCTCTGGGTGCAGTGTTCAGATAGTTACCAACCCATTTAATAGTATTATCAGTCAGCTAACAGTTCTTGGTTTTGACCTGATGCCAAGGGACAATGAATTCACACTTGCACATTTCCCTACCAGCATAGTCCAGGCAATACTTGTCTCTACAATGCTCCTGTTCCCTATCACCTTATTTTGAAGGAAGCTTCCCACCAATGGCTAATTTCATAAGAAGGACAAAAATGGAAGAGCACCTTTAAAATAATCTCATCATTGGAAATTTTGCATTTTTTCATGGTCTCTGAGCATAGTATTTATTCATTGAAAGATGCAGCTTTGTTGGAAAAAGAGTAGAAGGAGGGGCCTAACTTGAGATTCATGCCCCATTTCCGAGAGCATATATGTCTGGTTCCTGTATTTTACCATTTGAAAAGTGCTAGACTGATTGGACCCAGGCTCTAACCCCACATAGTAGCAAGGCAAGACTAAGGGAACATTGTTTTGGCTTCTGAGACTCTTTGAAATCACTGCGGAGGTGAGGAACATGAATGGCAGGCTTCTAAAACAATATTATTGATCAGATGGTATTTGGAGGAGTGTATTTTGGCCTATTTAAGTATTTCTTGCCTTTAGAAAGAAGAATATGGATTGGGCTACCATGTAGAGAAAGAACAATGACACATCTTATTTTATGGACTATAAAGACTGAGTAATCATAGGTTAAGTCATAAATGGTTTATCAGTGGTTTATAACCTTTTGGGAAGTCATGATGACATAATGAAAAATGAGAACTTAATACAAACAATTATCTTCTCCCCAGAAATTCCCCATAAATAAACACACAGTAATTTCAGAGGTTCTTAAGGATGGATGAATCCTGCTCTTGGAAACCAGGTCAAGAGCCCTTAGGTCAAATAATATTTAAGAAAAGAGGTAAAGTTGAATTTCTCCCCCAAATCGGTGGGATAAATAAACTACAGAACTGTGTAATAAAAAGTAAATATTCTAGAACTCTTAGTTAATTTCATTGAATCTCTTGGAATCACTGTTTATTTTCAAAACAGCTACGAAGTGTGTGTGTGTTTTCAGATTTTGTTGCTCAAAATAATAGACTGAAAAGATTGGCATGCTTCCCCACATTTCTGAAGAAGTTGTTAGGTGTGTCTTGGGAGCACAGATCAGATTTTAGAGATGCCTGTATAGTCTGTTGATTCTTGGGAAAGGTGTATTCCTTAACATGGCAGCTTTAGATTTTCAACTTAGAACAGGAATGAAACTTGTATTAAGTACAGAGGAACATTTAAACTAGCCAGATTAAAGCATACCAGTAAGAGCTATGAACCAGCAAATGCATATAGTTCTTTTTTTTTTTAAGATTTCATTTATTTATTTGACAGAGATCACAAGTAGGCCGAGAGGCAGGCAGAGAGAGGAGGAAACAAGTTCCCTGCTGAGCAGAGAGCCGGATGTGGGGCTCGATCCCAGGACCCTGGGATCACAACCTGAGCCGAATGTAGAGGCTTTAACCCACTGAGCCACCCAGGTGCTCCTGCATATAGTTCTTGTTGAGAAAGAAAATGTTAGAGGTGCTGTAGGAGTGAAAAGGAAAAGGTAGGCATTAAGACATATAAATACAGTCCTATACAATATATAGAAAATTGGCCTTTGGAGCACTTCATTTTGGGCAAATAAAAAATTTATTTGTGGAGGTGAGGATTGAGGAAAAGGGGTGAAGGTAATCATAAGGTAAAAACTTCCAGTTATAAGATAATCAAGTTCTGGGGATATAATACACAACATGGTAACCTTGGTTAACTACACCGTATTGTATATTTTAAGGTTGTTAAGACCATCTATCTTGAAACTTCTCATCACAAGGAAAGACATTTGCATCTCTGTGAGGTAATTAATGTTAACTAAACTTATTGTGGAAAATTTACATTTTTTGCATCTATCAAATGTTGTACACCTTGGACTAATACAATGCTGTGTGTCAGTATTTCAACAAAACTGAAAAAAATTCAACCTCCTATTGACTTGCCTGAGTTGGTATTTGATAGTACAGCTAGATGGAGAATGAGGACACTGGATGCTGGTAAAACCAAAACAGCACATTCCATTAGGAATAAGCTTGGAGGCCTGTTAGGTCAGGGTTTATTAATTTCAGCTCCTGAACTGGAAGACCTGTGCTAATTTGCTGATTTGCAGATCTGTGTTATTGCCAGTGACAATTGAGAAAGTGAGAAAGTAAGCCTCAAGGTAGGCTAAAATCTTGTGCAGTGTTTTTTTAGTAAGCAATTTGCTCTTTCAAGAGTCACTAGATAGAATCAGAGGCCTGAAATTCATTGTCATACCCTGCCTTTAAGCACCTTTCTGCTACCAAGTCCAGGCTTACTGAAGAAAGGGAGCTGTTTACAATCAGCAGTCAACTTTTGCTTAGGTCAACTAGTTTAAACTTTTGCCATGAGTTGACTCTCACAGATCTATGGCTGCTTGTTAGACCACTTTTTTCCTAGTCATTACTGGAAATTTCTCTAATATCCTGCAGCTATAACTTGCTATTTTCCTTTTATATCCCATATAGAGGCATTAAGGTTGTCACTGAGTATTCCCTGGGATGGTTGGCATTGCAAACAAAACAAAACAAAACAACCGCCCCCCCCAAAAAAAAACCCCAAAACAACAACAACAACAACAAAACCCCACAGTCAATAGTATTGGTGACTTTTCCCCACAATTTTCCAGATAATTGTGCTATTTTAATTAGAGTGTGGATAGGTCTATGAAAGAGTTGCTAGACTTTTACTCAGTAAGGAGCATCTATTTCTGTTTCAATTCATTACTGATATTCTCTAAGGAAATGCCAAAATGCTTTCCATCTGGAATTAGGAATCCTTTATTTTCATTGGGGAAATCTGTGTTTCTGGGAAGCTCTTTAGTTTGGCTCATTACTCAGTTGCCATCCTGCAAGAGATGGAAAACATCAGAAACTAAAACATCTTAAATGACACCGGGAGTAGGTAGAACAGTGTAAAGCAATTTTGATGCATTCCCACAAATAGTATGTTAAAATCTTCTAAATGCACTATGAGGTAATTGGGTAGGTATTAATATTTATACTCTTTAATATAAAAAAAAAAAAACAAAAACCATTTAACACAGTTAAGACTCTGACCTTAGTGAAGTCACTTGACAGGTTAATTTCAAAACCAGAGGCCCTGACCTCAAACCCATACTCCTCCCGTGGGGCACGCGGACCTCCAGCCCTGAGAATCTGAAGAGAAAGGAGAGGAAAGGGGAGGAGCAGCAACTACAGGAAGCAAAACGTACCTTGCTCTGTTTAGGCTGGAAGGTATTGGTTTGTTACATCAATAGGGAAGCACTTGAGTGATGTGAGAAACTCAAGGGGTGAAATTCAGAGAGGCTGATGGTCCATTTTTTGCCTTTCCACCCAATCTTTGGGATTTTGCACACTTACCATTTTAGCCTTAGGTTCTTCACTGTGTAATTAACAATATTATTTGTGGGGATAAATGAAGTGTTCTACTAACAGACCAGTTTGCCAGAGTTTACTGTCAGGGAGGGTTTGGTTCCTAAAATCTGCCTGGATTCCAGGACAAATGTGGAGGGCGGGAGGGCAGTGTTAGTAACTATTTGCTTGAATCCTTCCATTTATTCTTTTTCTCCAGGGCTCTGGATCATAGGGTGGGTGCAATCATAAATAAGAAGAGTGAGACTACCAGCTTTATATAAGTCAATTTGAAAATGTCAGGACTGGACAATGTAATGATGCTCCCTGTCCTTCCCCAACCTAAATTTGAGGCTTAGATGATTAGAACCAGCTAGCTGAGGGCAAGTAGAGAAACTGGAACAGACGGGCCAGACCTTGGTGGGGGGCCTCTAGAACACCTGCCTTACTGCGGTGGGTTCAGACAAATTGAAGAAAAATAACTCTGACTTCCAGGGACTTAACTCCGAGTAAGAGAGACCTTGAGCACTGACTTGATCTTTCACTCTTCTCTGGTCTTAGCAAGTTAAGCTAATATAATGAACATTTCCACTGAAACATATCCTCGTTGCTATGGGGTTGAGAAACATCCATAAAACCACAGAATACCAGAATTGCAAGAGCATTTAGAGATCATCCATCCCAGCGATGTTTCTTACTCAATTAGACATGGAACTCTTCATAGTTCATAAAAATCCAACATCTAAAATGAATTAAAATGTGGCTGCTCTTCCTGAACCAGAGAGGCTCAAAGCTTTTACCTACCCCCTGCCCCCCACCATTGGACACCCACAGTACCTTCAGTGCATACTTCGAAAACCCTGGATCTAATCAAACAGCTCGTTTCACATTTGGAGACCGAAGCCATAAACAAAAACAGTTATTGTCCCAAGTCACATGATGAATTAGTGGTTAAACCTAACAAGGGCTTAAATCTCCTTACTCCTGGTTTAGAACACTTTTTAATTCAATGCACGATGCCCATTTGCTCAGTAATTCCAGGACACCTGTTTGGGAGTTAATTTACCAGGAAGAGGTAAACCTAAGATCTTCTGCCCATTTATTCCCTGGACTAGTCACCTTTGTGATCTGCTGTTATCATCCATCGAGAACTGCCTGTGGCTCTAAGAAAGTGTTTAACTACACAGAGTTTGTGGTGGGGAAGAATCAGGATGTGGGAAATCTACTGGTTCCAGTGCCTTTAATGCCTCTAGACCCAGATCCTTCTGAGATGAAGTTCCCAAGTTATTTATGGGTATCTTGTTTTCCTGCAAGCATCTTTTGCTTTGAAAACAAGGCACGAGAGTCATTTCCAAGCAGATGCCCTGTATGTGGAAAGAAGATTGTGTTTAAATAGGCTACTTTTTTCAAGTTTTAATTGGCCTAATTACTTCATGTTTGCAAAGTGCTTTGAAGAGGAAAGGTGCTGTATTGTGCTGCTTGTTATTATTTTAGCTCCCCCAGCAGCATTTGCTGGTTTCTTAAATTGCCTCTCTTGAAGTGACCTAATAATCAAATTGCCAGGGGAGATTTCTTCTTTTTTAATTTTTTCCTCTTTTTTTTCTGTTTTCAGAGTACTACTATTCAAACATAAGAGACATTGGGAGACTAATGTGTAGCACAATCTTCTCTTTTGACTAATTCAACTTTCCCAGTATCTTTCTAGAGTTGAGGATGACTTGGACCTTTATTCTCTGCTCCTCTCCCAGATTCTGTCTTTGTGTTAGAGATGGCTTTTCCAGAAGCAACATCTTCCAGTAAAATGTGATACTGGGAACCTCTCTAAAGACCCTCAGGAAATCCTACCATTTGCCATGACTTGGATGGAACTAGAAGGTTTTATTCTAAGTGAAATAAGTCAGTCAGAAAAAGACATTTATCATATGATTTCACTCATGTGTCGAATTTAAGAAACAAAAACAGAGATCATAGGGGAATAAGAGAGGGAAAGATAAAACAAAAATCAGAAAGGGAGACCATAAGAGACTCTTAACTATAGGAAACAAACTGAGGGTTGCTGGAGGAGAGGTTGGGGGGAATGGGGTAATCGGATGGTGGGCAAAGGAGGGCACGTGACGTCATGAGCACTGGGTGTTATACACAACTGATGAATCCCTGGCCTTTACCTCTGAAACTAATATATTGTATATTAAATTTTATTTTATTTAAATTCAATTAATTAACAAAATAGAGTAAGTATAAAATGGATTCTAGAGTAATGGTCTTTGTGGAAGAGAAAAATCCCTTGGAAGATGTCCAGACCCTATTTCCAGATTCTTATATAAATGATTGTATTTTAGGATTTGAGGTCTTGCAGTAAATCAAACAATTTCATTCTCTTCATTCTGTACAGTTTCCACTCTCGCCAATTGGGTAAAACTGAACAGCAATGGAACCAATAAAAATAAAAGAAAATTAACATAGGAAAGAGCAACAAAATCTGAAAGGTGGTATTAACAAGAAGGAAGGGGGATAGTAAAGGTAGATTGTGCAGACCTGTTCTCAAAGAGAGCTGAGAGTTCAGTCGTTTTTTTTTTTTTTTTTAAGATTATTTACTTATTTATTTTTAGAGAGAGAGATTTTGGGGGAAGGGAAAAGGAGAAAATTTCCAGCAGACTCCATGCTGAACAGGGAGCCTGATGCAGAGCTCGATCTCATGACCTGAGCCCTTGAGATCATGACCTGAGCCCAAACTGAGTCAAACACTTAACCAACTGAGTCACACAGGAACGCTGAGAGTTTGGTCCTTTTTGAGAATTCGTTGTCCCAGGCTATCTTCCCAGCTCTAGTCCTTTTCTCTTTGAGTCTCTATTGGATTTCTTATTGTCGTAGAAGTTTAGGGCTCCTGGTACAGAGACAGGAGTTTATAAAACTAAATAGCTCCATCTTTTCCCCTCTTAGGCTGACTCAGGAAGGCAGATAGCCTTAGGTAGTTTTCCAATACAGATAAGTAGCTTCTATACCTTTTATCTACTTGTGAGCAAGTCCTAGAGGACATTTAACAGTTTAACGAAAAGAGAGAAAACTGTTATGTTTTTATTTAATTTTTCCCAATTAACCACCATCCATTTTGGAGTGGTAGGATAATTCAAATCATTGTACTTTAATTTATACACAGGATTTCATTAAAGTTTCATGCAAATTAGGTTTTAAAATTGGAATTTTGTTTTCATTTGACTTAATTTCAAAGTTCAGTACATCTCCCTTTATCACATAGAAAATTAGGTTCCTTATTTCAAGTTGATTTCCACTGGTTTTTTCTCCAACGTCTTTTGCCAAATTGGGTACCGTTCAAGTTTGTGATCTTTGAACAAGTGCATATACCTTTTCAATGGAGAAACTATTTAGTTAAAGATCTCTGGTTGGTCTTTTCGCATACACGGTTAGTACTTCTTTAGGTAGCACATGATGTCTTTCTTTGAGGATGTTAAGACTGATCAGTGGGTTCAGATGGTCCTCAGGCATCACCATCTTTTGGAAGAGTTCCCATCAGCCACTCACCTTATGGATTTCATGTGATCATTGTCTTGGTCTGTTCTTTCTTTAGAAGTTGAAAAATTATGATTTTCTTAATCTGTCAACCATTTAGCACTGATTAGCTGATAGTCTTCTGTGAAGAGGATCTGTCCTGGTAAGAAAAGGCATTCTTAGAACTGAAAGGGACTAATAGATTCGTGGCTTCTACTCATTTGGCCGCTAAGGAAAACGGAGTGATAGAATGGTTTAAGAAATGTGATACTTGCTTAAGGCCACACAGATATCTGCCTTCTGGCTAGAACGAGGATCTAGTACATCCATACATGGTAAGAAGCTTACCCTAGACTAGACTGTGCATCTCCTGTGCCTCTGCCTATAGGGGAATGCATCAGGGCTGTGTAATATTCTGTAAGTTGATGAAGCTTGTCACCAAAGTAGGGTTCTTGTGAAAGCACTTAAATTCTCAAACTTTAAGACACTGCGCCAGGCAAAAACATTCTGAGTAGATGTTTCCTAGGCAGTGCAAATGGACATATCTCATTAGAATGATAGAGAAATGGAAAACCCGAGAACTAATGGCTGACATAACACATAATGGTAACACACGGGCTGTAAGGCAGTGACCACATATAGGAAGATTCTTTTCCTCAGATATTAAAGTTATTAAAGGGCATAGTCCTGGGGCGCCTGGGTGGCTCAGTGGGTTAAAGCCTCTGCCTTCGGCTTGGGTCATGGTCCCAGGGTCCTGGGATCGAGCCCCGCGTCTGGCTTTCTGCTTGGCAGGGAGCCTGCTTCCCTTCCTCTCTCTCTGCCTGTCTCTCTGCCTGCTTGTGATCTCTGCCTGTCAAATAAATAAATAAATCTTAAAAAAAAAAAAAGGGCATAGTCCTGTCTACCAAAATCAACTTTCATAGACATGCATATTATGAACATGATAAAGATAAAAATTAACAGATCCTGAGAAAAATGGTACAGTCTTGAATTTGTTTCCATCTTTGTTGCTACCCGTCTTGAGTGCTTCTTTTTCTCATTGTAGAATCCTTCAACATTGGCATTCCACTCTCCTCCGTTTCTTCTCTTACGCAGTGTTTATTCCAAGTCTTGGAAAGCACTTTTCCAAGATTTAGATAGTGTTTGTTACTTGCTCAGGATTATTTATTTATTTATTTATTTGCCTGGCAAATATAAACTACATTTTAATTGGTAGCAGAGATGTTTTTCCAACGTCAAAAACAAATATTTAAGGACCCAGCAGTTGTGTTAATTGTAAGAGTAGTAAGAATCCCCAACATACAATAAGGTATTGCCCCTGCATGTCTCCTAGAAAGTAAAAGCAGGGATCCAGGGCCCAAAGAGAGGGCAGGAGTACCTCCTGTGCTCGCTATGTGACCCTGGAGTGTGAACCAGTTGTTCTGAGGGTGCCCAAGAGGATGGTGCATTGCCTTTAGTTATACTCAACTCGCTTGTGATTATAAGGCAGTTGGTCTACCTAAGAAAGCCTCCAATGCCTTTGAGATTCAGTTAGGCCCATGCATGCATGTGCATGCAAACACGCACACACACACACACACACACACACACACACACCCTTCACATTTCCTGGTTGAATAGATTGATACTGGGAGTGTTACTATCTAAAAATACCTTTACCATGCTGTGACTATAGGATTATTCTTTTCCCTTATGTAAACAATCTTTCCTCCCTAGAAATTATTCTTTTTTTTTTTAACATGCCACCAAAAAAATGAACATTCGAAGTTACCACTCAGAGTATAGATTAATCAGGAGGGCTTTTCTTAGAATTGTCAACTTTAATATTTATGGAAAGAAGAATGTTGCATCAAATACCTTTAAATCTAGGTACTATTATACTAAATGCTGGAGTTACTTTTTTTTTTTAAGATTTTATTTTTATTTATTTGACAGAGATCTCAAATAGGCAGAGCAGCAGACAGAGAGAGAGGAAGGGAAGAAGGCTCCCCGCTGAGCAGAGAGCCCGATACAGGGCTCGATCCTGGGACCCCGGGATCATGGCCTGAGCCGAAGGCAGAGGCTTTAACCCACTGGGTCACCCAGGTGCTCTGTGGAGTTACTTTCTTTAAGTATATAGGTGTGTGGGCTAGAAGGGTAGACGTGAAGGAGGGAGGAAAGAGGAATACTTTGTAGTTTGGTGGAAGGTATGCCTGATCAGGTCCTAGCTATACCGCATAATCTGAGACGGCTGAACTCTTCCAGCCAGAGAGTAGTATCCCTAGGGATTGGATCCTATTTGGGGTGTTGGAAAGACACAGAATTCCTTCATACTGTAAATCCCCTGAATTACAAGGTCCCATTTTAGTCTGTTTGGGTTGCTGTAACAAAATATCATTGGCTGGGTGGCTTATAAACAACAGAACTGGATTTCTCACAGTTCTGGGGGCTGGGAACTACAAGATGCCTGTAAGATTCAGTGTCTGGTGAGGTCACGTTTCTTCAGAGACACTATCTTCTCATGGCTGTAATCTCACGTGCTCGGGCAAAGGAGCTCTCTGGGCCCCCTTTCATGAGGGGCTAATCCCATTCGTGAGAGCTCCTCCCTCATGAGCTGTAGTTCCAAAGTAGGAATGTTGCAGGGACGCTAACATCAATCAACAGCAGGCCTCTATCTTACTTCATTTTCTCCCCCCACCCCAAAGATTTTATTTATTTATTTTATAGATCGAGATTACAAGTAGGCAGAGAGGCAGGCGGGGAGAGAGGAAGGGAAGCAGGCTCCCTGCTGAGCAGAGAGCCCGATGTGGGGCTCGATCCCAGGACCCTGGGATCATGACCCAGGCGGAAGGCAGAGGCTTTAACCCACTGAGCCACCCAGGCGCCCCTTACTTCTTTTTAATACTTAAGACCAAGCACATACATGATCCTAAAGCAATGTTAGGGGAACCAAAGTGAAAATAAACTTTGTGGATATTTCCTAGAGTCAATCCAGTAGAGGAAAAGTTCTGAATCAAACGACTCAAGAGAAGAAATTCTACCCTTTATAGAGAAGGAATTTCTCCATGTCAGAGTTTAAAACTGTCATTACAGATTTCCCTGCCCGATTGATGCCAGACGTTTTAGCTTTCCTGGGTCCACTTAGTTGTCCATATGTCATCTCTTTTAGTATTTATACTGTCAACATATTTATAGACTATCTAGTACATCCTCACTTACGCAGACAATGCTTGTGTAGCTTCTTTACTCTGTCCTCTGAAGTCTGTCTCTCGGCCTCCATCATGTTCACTGCTCATCTCTGGACCGTTTCCAACTTTACTACATCAAGTCATCATAAAAGCTGCCAAAATGGAGCTTAGGATTCCTGAGCTGGGGGACAGCTGTCCTGTGAATGAGATGCAGTATCTATGTTTGTATCCGGAAAGCACCACTTAGAGTCTCGTATCCTTAGTTTTCCTCTTGTATTAACATATTTCCTTTTATATTTATTTATCTCACTAGACTGAGTGCTCTTTCAGGAAAGGGTCAAGACTCCGTTTTATAATCTCAGACTGATAGTGCTCGATAAATTTTAACTGAGTACGGTGATCTAAACTATCACCGACTCCTCTACCCTCTTCTCCATGTTACTTACATGGAAATGATTGGATTTGGTCTTAAATGACATGATTCTTCCTTTTTCTTGTTTCTGGTTTGTCTATGACTTAAAATAGAACAAAGTGAGCGGTATGCGATGAAGAAAAAATGCCCCCTTCTAGTATGAGGTAAACTTTGTTTTTATATCTTTAGTTTCTTCTTCTTTTCCTATCCAATATTTAAATTATTTAGATAGCAATTGCTTTGAAAATAGTTCTTGTTTACTTTTATTTTCCCAACAGCCTGAGAGAGTCTGTAGAAATTGATGTAGTAAGCTAGTAAGATTCAATAGTAATCTATTTATACTTCTGTCCCCTTTATTCTGTATTCTTTGATTTTTTTGTTTGTTTGTTTCCTGCTGTGACACAGAGAAAAAACATTTTGGACAATGTTTAAACAAGACACTTATTCTAGTTGTGCTTTTCTAGCTTTTTACTATCATTATTTTGTGAATGTACTACATATATGAAATATACATTCTGAGATTGTTCTCAAGACTTCCAGGAGTGATGACAGAATATTTTAAATGACATATTCTTGGATATGGACCCCTGAAAACATTTATTATGTGTCTACTCAATTATGAATTTATTTTGTTTGAAAACCTCAATCTTTCCAAAGAGCTTCATGTACATTTTCATTTATCCTTTAATACTTTAGGTGATACTGAATCAGATTTCTGGACCATATCTAGTCCATATTGCTGATCTGTGCTACTGCTGGAGATATTCAGACCCCAGAGCTTTACATATAATATAATAAAATGGTGGCATGTTCTTAGCCCTTTCTGAGTGAAGACGTAGAACATGTTTTATTTTCTGAATGGATACTCAGTAGTGACAATAAGAACATCCTCCTAATATTTCAAGCCATGGTGAAACTGCCAGCTTTATATTTGCTTTCTTAACTCATGGCCACTAACTTACCAGTAACATTGCTTGTATGTCTTTTGCTTCTATGTGGTCTGAAAGATTCTATGAATATATGTCTAAAATAAGTGTGACAAGCACATGCACTTTTCTTAGTTCAATTTTCCAGCCGGTGTCTGGACTAACAAAATAGCTGTTTTCACTGTCGTTAAAACCACATCCCTCTCTGATGACATGAGTCCTGATTTAGTTTCAAATGCATCCTGGGTAGTAGATAGATGGGTGGAATGGATGGAATGGATGGTGGATAGGTGGATGGCACCTGCAGCACCATGTTTCTGTGAGCTCCTTACACACATCTCCATTGCTTTCCAAGATATCTCCCATTCTGCCTGGACTAACTCTGGAGAGACTTCAGTTGTCTCTACCAATTCCATAATTAGCCACATTTGAAAGGTATTTTGTTTGGGTGACAGCTTGTTAGAAAGCAACCAGCACCATTATAGATCTCCACTCCATTAAGTACAATTAACAAGTTCTTGCCATAGTCATGAGCTCTTTCTTGGGGAAATTTGGGGATCTTGTTAGAAAGGAACAGAAGATGATGAGATGCCAGGGAAGGAGAGGAAGGTTGGCATCCACCAGTCAGTAGCCTAAGTGAATGACAGGGGTGGGTTCCTTTTAACTTTCTGGTTGTCCGATATTGAAACAAATGACTGTGCTACTGTTGGCATCACCAAAACATGTTTTCTGATACCTTGGGCAGTTTACCACTCAGCTGTGTTCCATTTGTCATTTTCAGTGTACATCAGGGATCCCTTCATCCTATTGCGGGGTTATTGCCAATGTGTTTATGGGTATGCTGTCTGTATGTGTGTGTTGTGTGTGGTTCTTGCTTTTTGAAATGACAAGTTGCACAATAAGGACAGACCTTGAATCCTAATTGCTCTCTCTTGGAAGCCTCCATATAATGTGAACTGAAGAGCTGATGAAGATGGTAAGAACACACTCAACGGTGAGTGACAGTTATGCCCTTCTCAAGGGAGGCGGGAGCATAGGAGAAGACAAAAGTCAACCCTTGTGCTATGTGTTAGTTTCCGCATTGTAGAAATGCAATGTGTCCTGGCAACTGCACCTTTAGAAAAGAGCCAGCTTTGGGTCGGCATCCCACGCTGGCCAATTTGGTCTTTATCAGTTGTTTGTCACCACCTGGCACCACAGCCCACATAGTTTTATACACTTATTCCTCTTTATTGGGATGTCTTGTGGCACCTTTGCTGCCATTACAGGACACCTGAATTTCATGAAAGGAGGTCCTTTGTCCTTTGTCCAACCATAGTGCTTTAAGCTTATGCATTTACTGTGGTTGTAGAACATGACCTTTCCATTTAAAAATAAACATCTCTACATTTACGGTTACCTGTAGGTATTTGAACTCAGTAAGTGATTTTTCTGTCTTTCTTCTACCTCCTTTTATTAGGTTTTTGCTATAGGCCAAGACAATTGAGAAGTCCTGTTGACCCTTGAACAATAGGGTTTGACAAGTATGGGTCCACTTAGATGTGGAAGTTTTTTATAGATGCAGTAGAGTGCTATAAATTTATTTAAACTTCCTTAAGATCTTAGTGACATTATCTTTTCTTTAGCTTGCTTTATTGTAAGAACATAGTATACAATATGTATACTAAATATGTGTTAAGTGACTGTTACTGGTGAAGCTTCCATTCAGTGGTAGGCAGTCGGTAGTCAAGTATTAGGGGTACCAGAAATTACACAGAGATTTTCAATTCCGTGGAGGATCACTGACCCTAACCCTTGAGTTGTTCAACAGTCAACTGTATATATTTGGCGCATATAATTTTGTTGTGTATATATATTTGTATATTTATCATTATATATTCTATATACACATATGTAAGATACACAAAAACAATGGTGTAGTGTTTTATTATTTCAGATCTCCTAAGTCTAACTTAGGAAGTATGGTTGAACTAAATTCAAGATACACTTACATAATTTTTCATGTTTTTAGTTTCTTTGAAATAATTAATTTCAATATTTAGATGGATCAGGCATTTTTAGCACAGCCTTTAAGGCTGTCAATTATCTGGCTTGAGTAGAATTTCCAATCATGTTTTTCAGTATCCCCTTCAGACAACCAGCTAGACTATATTTATTATGCTTAAGTGAAAAGACTAAGGTCACTGTGTTTTGAGTTTGAACCATAGCTTTGACATGTATTAACATTGTGATCTCAGATAACATCTATTTAAAATTCCTAGGGTCCTAGATTCTTCCTCTTCAAAATGGTATAATAATACCATGGTTTTACTGTGAAAATGAAATAAAGCATTATGCGGGGCACCTGGGTGGCTCAGTGGGTTAAAGCCTCTGCCTTCGGCTCAGGTCATCATCCCAGGATCCTGGGATGGAGCCCCACATTGGGCTCTCTGCTCAGCAGGGAACCTGCTTTCCCCTCTCTCTCTGCCTGCCTCTCTGCCTACTTGTGATCTCTGTCTGTCAGGTAAATGGATAAAATCTTAAAAAAAAAAAAGAAATAAAGCATTATGCTTAAGATACATAGCTTTGTAGCAGGCATATAGTGCCTAAATAATAAAACACCAACCAGATCTTGTATTTCTCTTCTGAGCTTTCCTTCTTGAGATTTCCTCTGTCTGGAGTGATTCTTCTCCACCTTTCATATTTAAATTCTACCTTCATATCCCACCAGATTTTTTTTTTTTTTTAAGATCTATTTATTTGTTTGAGAGAGAGAGAAAATGAGTGGGAGGGGTAGGCAGAGAAGGGAGAGAGAAACTCAACCAGACTCTGCACCCAGCATGGAGCCCGACATGAGACCGAGTCTCACAACTTGATCAAAAACCAGGTTCCTTCGTAGTTAAATATTACTTGTTATTCCCTCTTCACTGTTTCCTTCACCTTTCTTATGCCCAGTGATTAGTTTATTGCATTGCTACTATTTCCGATTTTCATCCATTTCCCAAACGGGAGTGGAAACTCTATGAGAACTAAAGCTTGCATTGGTCACCGCTCTACAACTCAGCACCCAGAGGAATAAATGATGTTGAGCACTTGAAATGTGACTAGTGTGAATAAGAAACTGAATTTTAAATGTTGCCTTATTTTTATTTAAATTTAGAAAGCCACGTGTGGCTACCTTATTAGACAGCGAAGTGTTATGCAACACTTGTATTTTTTGCTACTTCAGATTGTCTTCACAATGATAACCTGAATTCCCTTTCCTTCTATTATCACATTATCAACACAAAATGAAACTCGCTCTTCTAGAGCCATTTCTGCCTTTACTATTTCACAATATTTGGCTTTTCCCCCTTATTCTCAGTGTGAAGCCTAATAGTCTCAACTCCAGAGTATTTCTTTACTCTGTTATGGACACCATTAAAGGCAGTGCTTTTCATAATTGTCTCCCGTTTCTCTTCTTTCCTTTCGTTTTCCTGGAGTCTTTTTACCTGCTGATATGCATAGGGTTGTTGGGATTCTTATCGCTGAAATGGGGAGTTAGGGTCACAAGAAGATGACCGAAAAGAATTGTCCTCAAAACCTGTGTTATTGATTAGACAGAAAATAATGAAGGGGGTGTAAACTGTTGAGATTCATCAGAGGGTAGAAGAAAAGACACTGTGAAGGGGACATTAAGTACCTGGTGAGGACTTCTGTCCGTTAACACGAGTGGTAAAAGTGTCAGGGACTGAACTCAACACATTAAATATACTTTTAAATTTAACAGGGTATCTTCTTAGGAGATTAATTTCTACTTGCATTATACTTTGGCTGAAACTAACACCCAGCTAACAGTCTCAGGTTATCCAGAGTCCAAATGGCTATTTAAAGATTTGAACTAATGTCTACCAGTTTCATCTCTTAGCCTATGAACTTTTTGTAGTTCTTGTATGAGATTTTCTTCAGAATGGACCCTGGATAGTGAGTACTGGATTATACTTCATCGCCCCCCTGCCTTTTTCCCCAGAATTCTACCTCATGGTTAGCTGGTAAGTCCTAGCGCACTGTTATCTTTCCAGATCCTCCCGAACCTGATCTTTAGGATTTGTCAGTGAGAGCTCTTTCTTTTCTTTTTTGGTTGCGTAGCCCAACTCCATTAAAAAAAGAAAATTGTTATTCTGTGCAGTTTGCATCAAATAACAAATCCTCAGTTGATGCAAAAAATTAGTCATTAAGTATCAGCCATCTGCTTCTCTAATCTTCTTAAAGTGCCATATCAAATTGGCAGATACCATTGAATTTTAAGGAAAAAATCTTTAGTGTGAAAAAGTGACATTAAAGGTTTATGTCCTCTTCTTGTGCCCAATAAACAATATTAATGGCAAAGCATGCAAAGGATTAATAGGTCCTGCCTGCAAGAGGCTCAGTTCTAGCAATCCTGAGGAATTCTGCAGGCTAAAATATGAGCCCAACAGTACCTCCGCAGGCATAAGTTATTTGGTTTTTCTTCTCCTTGAAGGAGAGCCTGTCACTCTAAAGGCAATTTTTCTCTTTGATCCTTTGTACTGTAATTTCATGTGCTCATTGCAAAGCACCCTCCCACATAGAGTGTTCTCCCTACCCTTAGCTTTGCACACCACCTTTCCCCACCAGCCAGTCTCAAAGATGAACATACTTCTTGGAGAGGTAGCATTCCCCCCCGCCCCCTCTTGTGTGTTCAAGATATGTTCAGGAACATTTTATGAGAATAGAGAGGAAAATTGAAGCAATATTTGAGTGAAGATGTTCCTTAAGTGCCAACAGAAACTTGGCATCCTTAAACTCCATCTCTAGGAGGCATATTAGCATTCACTGACCCTGCTCTCCCACTTTTTATAAATAAGGAGACTGAGCTTAACCTAATAAGGAAATGCAACTATTGATGGCAGTTTGAATTTGCAATTTCAGATGGTTTATTCAGCTTTTTCTAGAATGTTCTAGATGGTCTATTATATATCTTACTTTTAGGAGAGTGGTCTTTATCCAGGGACCTTCAACCTCTGCCTTTGGCTAGATATGAAGAGGTTTGATTATAGTCATCAAACCTTTTAAGATAAACAAATAAATGGCAACTGATTCTTTTTGGGGAAGGTTCAGTAAGGCTCTCCTATATAATTTTCCTACCATGATATCCTAAAAATTACCCCTAGAAATTCAGTCATTTAAGGGCTGAGAAGTCAGTGTTTACCCTAGTGAAATTAGGCTTCTGTGTTGTTTTTATTAGTAACCATCATTTCATTAATGTTATTGTTGGCAAATTATTTAATATCTTTAAATCTCAACTTTCTTATTTCCAAAATGGGCATCATAATAGCAACTGTGGAGAACTTATATAAAGATTAAGCCAGAGAGCTCAAGTGTCTAGCATGTGTCTAGCATAGAGTGATTGATTACCAGCCCTCACCACCAACAAAGGGAAGCCATTAATGTTTTCATACCTGGAAATGAATGCAGTGTTTACCAGGACAGTAATGAAATATTTTAATGCACTCTAGGTTTTCTATTCTTAAAATGATTCTACTAAATGAATAAGTTATAATGAAGATATGTTATTCACATCTGAAGGAGCTGCTGAGGATCTGTGCAGAGAAGACCTGTAGGCTCGAGAGAGTTTGATAGAGGACTTCCATATTTGCCATATGCTTGTTGTTGGGGCTGCATTCTCACACACATTAAGGCAGAGCAATGTGAGTAAATGGAAATGAAAAAACTGGGCAAAATATCACTTGGTTGGCTTTAGGGACTTAGTTTAGTGGCTCTTAAGCAAGTGTAGTGTTAGCCCTGGGAGAATTTGAAAAAGGGTGGAAATATTTGTGTTGTCCTTTCACATTTTTTGCCTACATTCAGGAATTCTGGAAGTTGTATATTGCATGAGACATTCACACACCCACACACACTGAAGAATTACCCAGCCCCACGAATCACAAAGCACATCCCTGTTGAATATAATATTGTGATGGTGAATGGAGGCAGTATGGATAAATGAGTGTGAACAGGCAACTAGATGAGGCTGAGATCAGGGTTCTTTTTCTAAGCCACAAATACATGAAAACTTAAAATTAAGAGAGAATGAGCTATAAGGCCATTTGTATAAAATATAGGAGTTTTCAATCTTCTGTGCTTGTTCAGAAGGCTCTGGAATGAGACAGCCTGGTTTGTATCCAGACCCACTGCCTGTTTCTATGATCCTAATAACAACTTACACTTCCTGTGCCTTAATTTTCTTTAAAAAATCATTATTTATATCTTTACAGGATTCATAAGAGAATTAAATACATAATACATATGAAGTGATTATAATAGTTCCTACCATAAAGTTGAGTGTTCAGTACATGTTTCCCATTGTTGTTATTAGTGAATAAGAGGAGCAAACTATTAAGAGAATTTGAGGAACATCTGCAGGATGATATTGCAAACATCAGAATATGGAGGAAAAACCCTGAGAGAAAACAGAGGAAGACCTTGTGAAAAGTCAAAGATTTAGATATCATCTAACCATGACGACAGTTTGAAATTCATGTTTTCATTCAGTGTTGGGAATTAGGCAGCATTTAAGAATTTATTTTAATTTCTATCTTAATTTTATAGGCTTTAGTTTCATGCAGAGACTGGGCCATACCTGTTTCCAAAAATGGCCTTGTAACTTCTTTCTTGGAGTGCTTTAGGTCTCCATGCTTCTCCCAAATTTTTTTTTTTTTTTGGAAGATTTTATTTATTTGACACAGAGAGAGAGATCACAAGTACGCAGAGAGGCAGGCAGAGAGAGAGGGGGAAACAGGCTCGCCGCTGAGCAGAGAGCCCGATGCGGGGCTTGATCCCAGGACCCTGACTGAGATCATGACCCTAGCTGAAGGCAGAGTCTTAACCCACTGGCCACCTAGGTGTCTCTCTCCCATTTTCTCTTCCTGTTTTTATTATTTTTTTCCCCCAGCTCCTGTTTACCTTAGTTCCTTTGTTACTATCTCTCTGTGACCCTACTTTAATTATAAATGTAACTACTCTCTATTCACTACTGTGCCGTGCTTTTTGGTTAGGTTGGTGTTTAGTGTGTGTGTGTGTGTGTGTGTGTGTGTGTGTGTGTGTGTGTAGAATATGGGCAATGAAAGACAAGGGATGGACTTTTTTGGGACAGAAAGATTGGAACAGAATAAGACATTTTGATTTTGCTGGACTGGAAACCAATTATTTGATCAGAGGTCTTTCGTTTAATTCTTGCTTCAGCTTTTGAGGTGAAATCAAGAAATTCGTTACCATTCCTTGACCATAATATTTTACTCTCTGCAAAATGAGTGTTAAAAATGACCATATGTTTTTAGGGACACTTTGCCAGAAGTAAAGGGGTATTGATATGCCTCTCTGTCATTTAAGGTGCTGGTGATTTCTTACATATAATTCAATTGCAATATACTAAATGAGACTAAATTCTAGTGATGGTCCAATCATAATCTGAGTTGCCACAGCTGCTATTTAATGGCCTGGCTGGCATAAAAGTTCTTATGTAACCCAGATGTCCCTAGACCTCATTATGTGCTGGGTATGAATAAGGTCACACAGCATTGCTACCAATGTTTTGATGGCTTACTGTTCAAATCTGCTGGGACTCACGTCTGTTTCTAATGAAGCGCCTGCAGCAACCTAAGGAGCCTTTCTTGGTGTCCACAAGAGGTGTTCACCTCTGTTCAAGAAGTTCTCATTCTTTCGTGCTGGGTTAGAGGTGTTTCCTGACCTGCTTTTTGCTCTGAGAATCTGACCGCGTCATTGGTATTCTGGCCCTGCTCCATCAGGATGGTGTTGCGTTAGCCAGGGTTTTGTGTCCTGGGCATGGAGAGATACGAACCTGCAGTGGAGACAAATGGCACTGCATCTTCCATCTTTCTCGGAGCCTAGTGGCTCTCTGTTCTCGGTAGAAACAGGAGGGAAGACCTCCAGAGAGGTCGGTATGAGTATGAAAGCCTTCACCCAAGTGGATGCCACGTGTCTTGATCTCCTCTTCGGTTTTCTAGCTCTTTTCCTTTCTAGTAAGCAGCTGAACACAAACTTTACATTTGAAGGTTTCTTTCCTTGTCTGCAAAAACATTTACGTGAAGGAGAAGTCCTATTTCCCTTTGGTGCCAATCCACGAGTCATGGGGCAGTAGCAGTACTAATGGAAGCCATAGTAATACTACAAAGGAAAAGGATTAGCTTAACAGTCAACAGTCAATTGCTGAGTGTGTCCTTAGCACTCTCCCGAGGTTTGTATTCATCATCCCATTCAGTTTGCACAACCCAGCTGGAGGCTTTGTTGTTTCTTACAAGGATCAAAGACTTTCTTTCTCCCCAGCCTGATTTCTGATGAGCTGAATAGAGAACCTCGTTGTGTGGCTCAGCTAGGTTGGCTTCCTTTGGTCCTGTATGAATTAGAAAAACGGGCGCACCCAGTGCTTGGACCAGCTAGCCGGCTTCGGATCTTCCCCTCAGGGATGACAAGGGAGGGCCATCCTGAGACTTGCAGGGAGGAAGATCTAAAAGTGAGAGAGGAAGGAGTTCATGGAGCATTTGCTGTGCCTTCTTCCAAGTTCAGCCATCAGATAAGTCCTCTCCTTTCCCAAGTGAAAAGTATGAAAGTATAGAGAGAGACAAAGGATTTCTTCCACAGATTTCCTTACTGGAAGCAGACTGCACACCTCCTTTCCACTGTGGAAATGTGAGGCACATGGAATCCCTCTTTAGCACTCCACCCTGCTGTAGACCTTTTTATACCCATTTTACAGATAAGGAAACAAAGACCTTGAAAGTGAATCAAGTCTCTGAGGTCACATAGATACAAAGTGAAGGACTAGGACTTTGAACCCATGTCACTTTGACCCCAGCCAGCATCTGTGCCCTTAACACCTCGTGGAATGCCATAGCATGCATTTGATGAAGGGATTTTGGCTGATTCCCAAACTTGAGGAAATACTCTTCTTGAAATTATCACTAGGTTAAACACACCATAATTGATAAGCATGTAAACTAAAATGGTGAGGAGTAAATATATTCAGGAAAAGAGATGTTATGGAATTCCCTTGCATATGCTAGAAGCAATAATACTATTGAAAACATGGCCTGTTGCTGTTATGAATGTGTGATACCGTATTTCCTGAATACAAAATGTGGTCGGATACTTCGCAGGAGCATAAAGTGGAAATGTGGCAGTCTCTTTTGCACAAATTTTGGCAAGTCCTCAATATTTCCCTTCAAGTTCATTGCCTCTAACTGCAAAGTGTAACAACCCATAAGGTATATATAAATTGTGCTGAAACTCTTCTTCAGCGCTTTTATGTTTTTAAATTTAGTGTTGTTACAGGTTGCAAAATTGTGATCACCCTGGAAACAGTGGTGGTCTGTTCCTGGAAAGAAAAGAGATCTGATGGAGAGAAGCAGGTTGCTGTTGCTTACTCTGACACTGCTGACACGCGTATGTGCCCACACAGGTTCACACATGCACTTTCTCTCGCACACATTCACACACACTCATGCACACACTGACACGGATACACACTCACATGCGCACGTGCGTGCACACACACAGGTTTCCCTCTTTCTTCATTGAGACACTGTACGAGGATCACTCATTCTTCAGTGTCACCCAGCTTTAGTCAGGAACCTTCTCTCAAAATACTAGGGCAAAACTCATCCATAGCAATATCCAGAGTATACTCCTATCCCTAACCTCAGAGGGAGAGTGCATCTCTGTTGCTGTGAATCCCTATGCCATTCCGTCATCCATAGAGATATTCTTGGGCAACTTTTTTTTTTTTTTTTTGCCAACTCTCCCAGATGGCTCCCATAAACAAGATGAGCAGCATTAATTTTGACATTCAGATTTGGCTAATGGAAAATTATTTGTAAAAAACACTGGGAGGGGTGCCTGGGTGCTGTGGTCGGTTAAGGGTCTTGGTGTTGCCTCAGGTCATGAACTCAGGGTCATGACATTGAGTCCCACGTCAGGCTGTGCACTCCATGCAGAGTCTGTTAAGGACTCCCCCGCCGCCCCTCTCTGCTGTGTGTGCGTGCACACTCTTTCTCTCTCAAATAAATAAATAAATAAATACCTAAATAACAGCTCTTTCAAAAACACTTGGAGTTTCTTATAGTTTTTCTTGATAAGCTCCTGAATACCAAAGTTAGATTGCTTGGATCTACTCTGGAGTTACTGCTTGAGGTGACTTGGCAATCACTGTGTCTCCATCATTTAAAATCATGTCAGAAGAAGTTCTGTTGGGGCAATCTGAAAAGTATGGTAGCAAAGCCAGCACGTTATCATAATGGCGTATGCTAGAGGGTTTCCTCTGATAAAATCCTTTGTTACTTTCCTAGGGCTGCCATAATAAATAATTAAAAACTGCGTGGTTTAAAAGGACAGAAATATGTTCTTACGGTTTTGAAGGCTAGAAGTCTGAAAATAGGGTGTCCTCGGGGGCTTGGTCTCTCTGAAGACTCCTGGAAGAATCCAGGAGTCAATTCTTGAATTGACCGATTGAATCCAATTCTTTTTTTTTTTTTTAAAGATTTTATTTATTTATTTGTCATAGAGAGAGAAGCGAGAGTGAGCACAGGCAGACAGAGTGGCAGGCAGAGGCAGAGGGAGAAGCAGGCTCCCTGCCAAGCAAGGAGCCCGATGTGGGACTCGATCCCAGGACGCTGGGATCATGACCTGAGCCGAAGGCAGCCGCCTAACCAACTGAGCCACCCAGGCGTCCCATTTTGAATCCAATTCTTAATGCACTCTGGCCCCTGGCAGCTCCAGGCAGTCCTTGACTTTCCTTGGCTAAGGGACTGCAGCATCTCCCCCTTTGCCTCCACCCTCACGTGGCCTTTCCTCCCTGGGTGTGTCTTCAGGTAATCTTCTTAAAAAGACACCAGTCACTGGATTGAGGGCTCACCTGAATCCAGTATCACTTCAGCTTAATTAGTTCTATCTGCAAAGACTCATTTCCAGCAAGGTCCTATTCTAAAGTTCCAATGAACATGAATCTTGGGGGGACCCTATTAAATGCAGGATAAATCCCAAATGCAGGAGATATCAAAGCCTTGCTCAGAACCCTTTGGCCGCCTCCCAATGGTGGTGCCCTACAAAAGAAAGCTGCTAAATTGCCAAACCATGCAGAGCCCAGTGGGAGATTGATTCTGCCGAACACATGCGAGAATTAAACAGGTTGAACACAGGCATAAGAATGGGGGAGGTAGATCCTTACAAAACGGAGAAACCACTTGGACAATCGCGTGGCTTCTGTCATATGTGTGAAGCAGACCAAAATGACTAAAGGCCATTTGCAAGACTTTCTGCGAATAAAAATAGTGTCCTAGGGGTGCCTGGGTGGCTGAGTGGGTGGCTCTGCCTTCAGCTCAGGTCATGACCCCAGAGTCCTGGGACTGAGCCCACATTGGGCTCTCTGCTCAGCAGGGAGCCTGCTTCCCGCGCCCCCCATAACTGCCTACTTCTCTGCCTACTTGTGATCTCTGTCTGTCAAATAGATAAATAAAATCTTAAAGAAAAAAATTAGTGTCCTAGACGAAACTGTCTCTTCGTGAATTGCACAAGGATGTTGTGGTGCCTACCCTTGTTTTCGTAGCTTTCCCTCTCAGATGGTTTTCTCCTACTTCTATTTTCCTTTAGGTCCAATAGCTATGTAACACCTACTGCTTTCTATGGAAGCTATTTACTTACATTTATTTTCCCCTTTTATCCTGCTTGTTAACTAGGTGACCTTAAACAAAGTACTTATAAATGGTACTGGCTTCATAGGATTCCTATGACAGTTTAATGAAATGATCAATAAAAAACATAACACTGCTTAAAAATAGCAAGAACTAAAATACTAGTTTTTTAGAGACCCAAATAACTGTTCATAAACGTATCTATTTGAAAACACGTAAAAATGTTTATCCGTGCTTGATGTTTGGCAGAAAGTCAATAAATATGTGAATATTTATTTCTTTTCTGAGATATTGCAGGAATGGAAGGAAAGAGAATGTTTATCATGTACAAGCCTTGGGCTTTAGGGGTCATGAATGAGCACTTTTCTGAATATACAAATAAATAAATTTTATAGCATTGGAACTGATAGAAAATATCACCAGATTATCATTTATTTCAGCGGCTTTAGACCTAGGGCACCATCCAGTCTCGGTCATCTCATGCCATGCCTGGTACATATTAGGGGTTCAATACACATTTGCAGAGTAAGTCATTTTATTACAATTCCTTGAGGTGCCTGTTTATTGAAGATTCTTAGCATCCTGCTCAGACTTAAGTCTAAAACACTCAAGGAGGGGGTGAGACAAAGAAAAAGGTTCTGTTCAACATATTTTGTTAATTAAACTCATAACCCCCAAAGTTTGAGAGTTACTAATTTAAGGTTATTTTATTCCCTTTGGAAGATGCTATAGAACAAATGATCATTTCTTTCATCTTTCTTTTTGTTCATTTCTTATGTCTTTAAATCTACAAAATGAATGCTATCATGGCCCAACGTACTTTTTTTTTTTTTCTTAAAGCAAATCTCAATTTTTCCTCACTGCAGTACTGTAGCATGCTAATGTTTTTCCTTAAAGTTAGGCTCATTCACTTGTGTAGTCCGTGATTACCTATTAGTAGTAACTATAGGCTGGGTACTTGGCTAAAAGCTTAATGATGATGAAGATATGCTTGGTCATTGGCCACATGGAGCTATGGTGTGTATCTGGGGGGCATTCATTAAACAGCTACTTACCCAGGTTAACATATATTTTAAAGATTTTACTTTTAAAGATTTCACTTATTTATTTGAGTGAGAGAGAAAGAGAGATCACGAGAACTAGGGAAGGGTAGAGGGAGAAGCAGACTCCCCACTGAGCAGGGAGCCTGATGCGGGGCTCGATCCCAGGACCCTGAGATCATGACCTGAGCCAAAGGCAAATGCTTAAATGACTGAGCCACCCAGGTGCCCAGCTATTTTACATTTTATGGCAATAATGTGGAGGGAAAGCATGCAAGCTCTGGAATTCACAGACTAGTGACTTGACCTAACTTAAAGCAGACATGAGCAGGTTATGCCTTTCCAAGGATAGGATGATGATTTGGATACCTGAGGAATGTGCAGGAGGAGTTCGTCTTAGGAAGAACAGGAGAAATGTGTCCTAGGTAGAGGATTAGCAAACACAAGGGTCCTGGAACAGGACGGATGTAGGAATATTCAAGAAACTTAAAGAAGGCCAACATGTCCTAGGCAGAGTGATCCAGAAAGGGACGGGTGGGAGGTGTGGATGCTGAGAGGTGGGTGGTACCAGATGGTGCAGGAGCTTGTGGACCTCCTGATGTGAGGGGTTGAGGATAATGGCTCTTTTCTTACACGATACACTGAAATCCTCCCCAGAACCCTGAGTCAGCCATCTGAAAGCTGAGGTCTAATCATGTCCCCTAATAATCTAATCCTCTCAGTGTCCCGAGTTCTCTTTTTCTTTAAAGGGCCTACCAACTCTGTATATAGTAGAGATGGGAGCAGATCAAGTTGTTTCAGAGCACCAGGACATATGTCCTCTATCCTGCAAATTCTCTGCAAACAAACTAACTTCAATAATGTCCTTAGGAGGTTTTATACCCATATCAGTTTTCTTAAGTGTGGGCTTTGGATAGACCTACTTAGAATAGGACAACAACAGGGCAAAGTATTTCCTCATTATCTTGGTAAATAGTGTGTATTGTGCATTCATAGTACAATTTCTTCCTTGGAGAGGTTTCTCTCATTAACATAACACAGCCCATTATAATTTCTTAAGTATGTTAATTTTTGGGTACAGTCCAAATGAATAAAATATTCATGGCCAGGGTGAGCACAATCAAAGATGTTCATAACATCGTTCAGTGCTAATTGCGGAAGGGTGGAGAAGCAGACACTAATGAGCGGAGCCCTGCTCATGTGTTTGCCGCCATGTGTCTATCACAGGCCAGCGGTCTTCATCACAGGCAATTACAGACAAGGGTTAGGAGTACCCCTTTTTAAAATGATCCTTTGTGACTGTTGGCTGCTAGCTCTCATTCTACATTAGGCTGGTGGAAGTCAAACTTGCAGAGTTGGGACATTTTCTCTTTGGTGCATTTTCATCCTTCCTCTAGAGATACCCCTGGACCCTTGTTTTCCCATTCTCTGATACCAGTGCCCACGTGCTAGCTCTTGTCTATCTTTTCCAAGCACAGTATTGTCCCTGCCCTGTAGCTCCCCCAAACTGAGCTGTTTTGTATCTTGTTCCACGTGTTTTTACTTCTTTCCTAATGAGAGAGCCGTGTTGTAAAAGATGGAGCCTTGGGACCAGGATCTGAGGCTTTGAGTACAAATTTAGACACAAGCCTTTAATTCTTGGAAACCTGAAGTTTCCTTATTTGTGAATTAGATTCCTAATAGTGCATGATAGCATTCTGTAGTACTCGCACTGATGTAACTGTATTTTGTGAGCTGCAAAGTTCTTTACTTCCCAGAAACCTAGCCAACCTTTTGAGAGCTGAGGTCTAGTTGTCTCTTTTAAATGATTCATCCCTCTTAACTGAGTATATGTGAGTATGGATCAAACCAGTCTTTGCTCATAAGCTGTCTTTCTTAAAATGGAGCCAAAATATCATTGCTTCAGAATCTAGGTCTTAGACTAAATGCAAATTCCCCGTCCTGCTAGAGATAAATGTGTGGGTGTGAGGCTTGATGATCTGCATTTTAACAACGCATCTAGTGAGGTTACACACTAACATTTGGGAACTGCTGCCTTTGGGGTTAGTTTTTTAGGCAGAGTAGCACATGTGTTGGCTAGAATTTGCAGGTTAAGGTGACTTTGAACATTCAAGAAGTCCTACAATGGGGACCCGGGTCTGGAATTTGTGCTAATTCTGTGATGTGGTTTTAAAGGGGACAAAAGCAGGTGATACTGAGACCTCTTTCCATAAGGCGACTTCCTGCTTCAAAGATGATGGTGGGGTCTATGCTTGTAGTAAATTATTTCTGCAGAGTCATAGGTCAGTTTTGCCATTTTCCAGCTTCTTGGGAATGTATCTTGGAGGAAAGGAAATAGTCCAGGACTAGAGGGTCAGTTCCTAACATGCCAGGAACCGTGATACACTATGTTATTCCGTCTGTTGCTCTTCCATTGCCAATTTAAGGTTTCCTACCTCATGGCCCAAGATAGTTTTTTGAGCCCTTGACATCAGTGCTTTATTTTTTCCAGCAGGAAGAAAGAAAGGCAATGCAATTTATCCCCCAGTGACGGTTGCTAAAATTGCACACCTCCCTTATATCCCATTATATCCCATTGCCCAAAATTTATTCATGTAAATATATGTAGCTGCAAGAGAGGCTGGAAATGTAGACTTTATTACAAGCAGTGCTGTGTCCAGCCAGGAAAGGAGAGGGGGATGGATATTGAGGGACAAACAGAAATCACGGTCACGAGACCCAAGATATCATACTCTCTCTCTTACCACAAAGAAAATAAGTCAAATTAAATCCCTGATCGAAAAAGATAATTTCCATGGCATTTGATTGGACATACATACATACATATTCATATTTCCAGAGGCAATATGATCACTCATTGCTCTTTTATTTTCCAGAAGGTAAGTCATTTATGTCACTTATATAGTAAGATTACAAATTTGTAAGCTGTATCTACTGATAAGCTACCTCTAATGGGCCCTTTAAAATTAATTTTTTTCAGATTATAAATATTACTGATCTTAAATATTTCTAATTGTTATAGGTTTATGTCTTAGCTAATTATTTATTTTTCATTAGCAAGAAACAGAGTTACTTAGGATACCCAAAGGAGTCATGGGCTGATTTTGATAACTTACACAGAAATAAGTTAGACAAGGAATCACAATTGCAGGATCTCAGTTTCAGCCCTAGACGTAGGCCCCTGGAGATGGAGATGTGGTGAGAGAATCAGAAGATGGTTCAAAATTAAAGGCTGCCCTAGAGATTCCATAATCCTTAGTGGTAAAATTCATTGCCACTGGGCCATTATGTTAATTCATATCATCCCCTGATTTTTGTTTTATGTTATAATATCCGATCATTTACCTTTAGTCTTTTGTATTCTTACAGCATACATTTGTAGGATTCCTTTCTGTGTTTTTTTTGTTTTTTTTTTTTTTTTACTGTTACACATATGACTGAATAAATTAGTATTACTGGATCTCCTAGTTCTACCACAATGAGGGAATCCATTTTTCTCTGCTAATTTAGTGTTTCTTTTACAGAGTTTTCTGTTTTTGAGAGCTGAGGTTTTTCTTTTCTTAATTACTGTGCCACTTTATCCATTCCTAGCCAGACAATAGTTTGGTTATGTAGAAGTTGGAATGGTCTGAATTACCTGTGGAATTACCTGTGGAAAATTACCTGTGGATAAAGAGATCTTAAATTTAGACCTATACTTTTCAAACCTGGCTACACATCAAAATTGCTTTTTAAGTAAATTGTTAAGTATATTAACTTTGGATGCATAGCAAGATTTGGGAACATGATATGGTTATTGATACTTAAGGGACCACTTAAATCTACTTTCTTTCATTAAGAGACTATTGGTAAGGAACTTCTTCTTGGTCTATAGGTGTGGCATGGTTTCCATGGCTTAGGATCTTTCTATGATTGGCTATACTTGTTTCTTGTCTTACCACTGATCAACCAAAATGATTTGTGATTTATCTATGTTCTTCCTAGTTACCCAACCATCTTCCATCCATTTGGCTAACTCAGTGCATTCATCAAAGCACAATTCAAGCATAACCAGCCTTTCCTTAGCAAGATGGTTTTGGTGACCCTTTCTGTTTCCTGGACTGTTTATTCCATGCATACCTTTAGCATAGTATACCCTGCCCTCTACCATGATTGTTTGCATGCAGGCTTCTCTCAGTATGTTCTGGACAACTCGGAGGCAGATCATTTGGTCTTTAAGGAGGAATATGTTGGTATGTATATGTTTACTCCTATAACCAAATTATCTGGCCTTAGTGGCTATATTGTCTTAGGTATCAGGCCATAACTCAAATTTTCAATCTGTCTTGACTGGAACTCATTACTTTAACCTAACACCTATCACCACCTCCATCAGAAACAATCAGAACTCCTGATCTACCTCCCATTTCTTCGTGTGTGTCATTCATTGCTTCCCTTTCAATATCTAGTAAAACAAAATGAAACAAACAAAATCACGGGCTATAGGAACGACTAAACAAGAATCTGTTGAATGGATGTGTAAGCACATATTTTTTTCAAATAACCAGGGAAAATCTTACCTTTAAAGTATATGATATACAGTTCTGTAAACCTAAGTCTATTTCAGTTCACTCTCAACCCCCTTAACCTGGTATCTTTTGATGCCTTTCAGAGTAAATTTGATGCATTTCTCTGTTGGGTTATAGAACAAGAAGATTTCAAAAGGATACCTGGGAGAAAGGGACTTGGAGAATAAAATAGACATGTCAAACCTTGGACTGTAATTGGAAAGTGATCTACTAAGATTAACCTCCTCCCCAAAGAATGGTTGGGAACTTTCCTTGTATACGCTTATCTTGGCCAACAAAGACGTTTTAGATCTTTAGCCGTTGCAACTGCCAACTGTAACTGTGGGGGGTAGCAGGGGTGGGAAGGTGTCTAGGAAACAGCCTAGCAAATTTTAAAGGATTTTTAACTGGGGATTTTGTCTAGAATGATAGGGTAATATGACTACAGTCAACTGCTTCTTGGACATTTTCATTCTGAATTTTGTCAAGCACCTGCATTCAATAAATTCAAAGCAGAAGTTAATTCTGTCTCTCCTTTAAAGGTATTCTGTATTTTTAAAAAAAATTTTTTGTATGATGTAAATAACATCTAGTCTCCTATAGCTGAAGTCTTTCCGTGCTTGTTTTCCACCCTGGCTTCTCTCTCCCTGCCTCACACCCTTTTAAACGGATTCCCACATTCTGTTGATTTTCCTTCAAAAAAACCTCTTTGTTTCAAACATTCCTCTCTAAACCCACTGCCACTGATTTACTTCAAGTGGTCCTCAGTTTCCCATTGCCAGCTTTTTAACCATATTCTCTACCCCTAATTTCTTTTTTTAGGGATTTTATTTATTTGTGAGAGGAAAAAGAGAGCAAGAGAGCAAGTGAGCAAGTCCAAGCAGGGGGAGTAGCCGGCAGAAGGAGAAACGATCAGCAGTTTCCCTCCCGAGTAAGGAGTGCAGTGTGGGACTCGATCCCAGGACTCTGGGATCATGACCTGAGCCGAAGGCAGACACTTAACTGACTGAGCCACCTAGGTGCCCTTCTACCCCTAATGTCTCCCCATTCTAGGCTTTCCTCCAACTGCCTTCTGAGGTACCTCCCTAAAGTATTATGACAAATATATTATCCTTCTGCCTTAAAAACATGTTATCTCATTGCCTAAGATATTGTCTAGTTTTCTATAGGGAAAAAAAAAAAACCCAACAAATCCTTTTATCAGTCAGTAAAGACAGTTAGCCCCAGGAGTCTGTTTTGCATACAGTCATAAAGTCTTTATATTCTTGAAGGAAAACAACACGATTAGCCTAATGCTGCTGTAAAGTAGTACAATGTGGACATGATACCAAATGAGAATTTGCCGGAAATGAAACAATTCTCTATAGAACTGGATGCTAGCATGTTGGATGGTTAACTTTAAAGCATGTAGTAGTTCTATCATATTGGCCATTTTCCTGCTCCACAAAAGAAGGCAGATAAAGGAATAAAGAACCACAGCATTTTGAAATACTGAGGGGATTTTTATTGCTTCCCTAGAAACTTTGTCAAGATCATGGACAATCTATTCTAATGTCCTGTGTAGTAGGTGTTCACACCATGAGTAAGCAGATGGAGAGATCAATAGGACTATGAGGGACAACAGCTTGATGTAGGCAGCAAAGAAAATGTACACTACATGGAAGTAAGGAGAAGCTATAGAAATGGTAGAAACTCAGGGTACCTGGGTGGCTCAGTGAGTTAAGCATCCGACTCTTGATTTTGGCTTAGGTCCTGATGTCAGGGGTATAGGATCCAGCCCAGTGATAGACTCTGTGCTTAGTGGGGAATCTAATTGAGGTTCACTCTCCCTCTCCCCCTCCCCTGCTTGCTTGCTCCTGAATTCTCTCTCTCAAATAAATAAATAAATAAATAAATAAGGAAAGAAAAAGAAATGGTAGAAACTTCAGACTAAAGAAATACCTACAGCCTGTGGTAGGCACAATAATTATCTACTTGACGTAAGGAATGAAACAGATGGTCAAATGGCAAAGGTATCTCTGTGAATATTTTAACAAATTTATTTATTTAAAAAAATTAAAACATGAATAGGAAAATGATACAAAGTCATAGATCAGACAATAATATTTTACCCGTGATGATTTCTTAGTGTTTGACCATTATACCATGGTATATAAGTTCTTTACATGAGGGGTGCCTGGCTCGGTCCTTAAGGGTCTGCCTTGGGCTGGGGTCATGATCCCAGGATTCTGGGATTGAGCCCTAAGTTGGGCTTCTGCTCAGTGGGAAGCCTGCTTCTCCCTCTTCCACTCCCTCTGCTTGTGTTCCCTTTCTAGCTGTGTTTCTCTCTGTCAAATAAATAAATAAAATCTTTAATTTAAAAAAAAGTTCTTTACATCAGGGAAAGCTGTGTGAATGGGTATATGGGAATGCTCTAAATTGTTTTTGCAGTTCCTCTCTAAGTCTAAACTTATTTCAAAATCAAAGTTGAAAAAGTAAATTTTGGAAAAGCACCCATGACTTCATCCCCCTTCTTTCTTGAATCTCTGAATACAATCTTGAGGTTGCCAGTTTGTTCTGGGTATGAGCGTCTCCTGTATTTTCCCATTTTCTCTTTTTCCTCTTGAAGTATTTAATTTCAAAGTAATTGACTGCAAAGTTCAGTGAAGAGTATCTTTTTTTTTACTGTTGTATATGTTTTGTTTTTTTAAAGACTAAGGGAGTATGTCACCATTTCTTGAAAGCTAAATGTCGGCTATTTTGAACACTTCTAAAGAAAATTGTAAAGTCTTCCAAGGCTAAGAGATAGCACCAAATATTAGAACACAAAATTTTTAATCAGTTGACTTGGATATCATTATAACTTAAAAAGGTTAAAAAACCATATAAAAGCATCTCTTTTAGTGACTTCTAAAGGCTGATTTAAGAGCTGGTGCTGGCCTCTGACAAAGATTTATTGGGCAACAGGGAAATTATCTTCCCTATTAGATGTTTGACTTTTATTTGATTAATATCTTAAGTATCCTTCCTTTAATTTTCTTTAATGTTATTTTGCTTATTTCATGACTTGCTAATTTTTTCCATTTTTTTCATTTTTTAATACATGTTAGACTATAAATGTCCCTCTGAATAGCATTTAACTGCATCCCAGAGATTTTAATAGGTATGCCTTAATAATCATTAAGTTTTAAATATTGTCATTATAATTCTGCTTTTATTTCTGCCTTGGCCAATGAGTTATTTATGCATGTATTTCTGAAATTCTGAACATTTTTCTAGTTCATTATTTCTACTTATAACATAGTTGCACTGTGGAGAAAAAAATCTTTGTAGTCTGTATTATAGACTGAGATTTGAAACTTGTTGAGACTTGTTCTCTGGCCCAGTAGGTCTGCAAATACCATAAATGTAATGTGTGCTTGCAAAGAAAGTATATTCTACAGTAATTGGGTGTGGCATTCCGTAAAGTCCATTAGAGTAACTTTATCATGTTCTTTACACAATCTGTCAATTACTGAAAAAGGAATGAAAGAAGCTCCCGCTTGACAGCAAATCTATTTCTCCTTTTAGATTTCCAGAATTGCATGTATATAATTCATATGTATCTACACATATATGTATGTATGTGTGTGCATTAGAATCATAGTTTATAATTGTTAATACTTTCTAAACAACTCTATACTGATTCTTTTTGGTTCTAGTAATGCTTTTGTTTCAAAATCTATTGTATTTGGGGCACCTGGGTGGCTCAGTCATTGAGTGTCTGCCTTCGGCTCGGGTCTTGATCCCAGGGTCCTGGGATCGAGCCCCACACTGGGCTCCCTGCTTGGCAGGAAGCCTGCTTCTCCCTCTCCCATCCCCCCTGTTTGTGTTCCCGCTCTCTGTGTCTCTCTCTGTTAAATAAATAAATAAAATCTTTAAAAAAATCTATTGTACTTAAAAAGCAACAAAAGTAAAAAAAAATCTATTTCGCTTGATCATACTGTAAAGGTATAAGCTTTTTTATATTGAAATACATAGACATCTGTTTAATTATTATTCCAGGAGATAAATACTAGCATTTTGTATAATATGGGTAGAGATTTTTTATCATCTAACAAATCATTCAACAAACATTAAGTGCCTTCTGAACACTTAATAATGTGCAGAATATACACTTTTTAAAAAATTTTATTTATTTATTTGACAGAGAGAGATAGAGTAGGCAGGCAGAGAGAAATGGGGGGTGGGTGGGAAGCAGGCTCCCTGCTCAGCAGAGAGCCCAATGCAGGGCTCAATCCCAGGACCCTGAGATCATGACCTGAGCTGAAGGCAGAGGCATAACCCACTGAGCCACCCAAGTGCCCCCAGAATATGCACATTTTATCACCTCTTCAGAAACTTCTCTTTAAGCATTGTTATTAAATTAAAATACCACACAGAGATATTCTTGATAAAGTGTGTCCCCCAACCAGGACAATGAATTCAGAAATGACAAATTTATTGATACGTTTTAGCTATAAGAACTGAGACAACATGAAGTTCACTGTTCTTTTTTCTTAACATCAACTTGTCATTTTCCTAATTAAGTTTATCAGTGTATATTCTACTATTATACGAGATAGTAAATAAACCATGGGAAAAGATTAATATCTATTATTCACTCTATTACTTGAATGAATGAAGCAGATAAAACTATATTTAAATCAAAGGGAACAGCATACTTTATATTACACTTAAGTGGGTATTTTTTATTCAGGAAAATATTTGCTACCTCCTACTGAAATACTAATATACAAACTGAATATATATTAATAGGATTTTAAGTGATTCAAAGCACTCAATGTCACAGTGTCCATCATGAATGTATCACAAGAAACCTGTATCTTTCATGTGCAGACTATAGCTGTATATTTAAAAGTCGCTAGGTCTTTCATTTCAAATAAGGTATGTAAATAGTGGCAAAACAGCAAGAGGCTATAATGGGTAGATAAAGCAAGTGCTAAGGCAGACTCAAGGCCAGCAGGCACCAAAAATCTGACCTGTTTCCACCTATCTCACAAACTGTTCTCTTCATATTTTTTGGGATCTCTTCCCTATGTCCATTTTCTTGTGTTTTAACTATGTCTCTTGTAAATGACACAGAATTGGAGTTTTTTCTAGTTTAGTTGTCTTTTCTTGTGAAATTGAGTCAATTTACATTTGTTGAAATTTCTTAAATGTTTGAATTTATTTCTAACTTCAAATTCTGTGCCCTCTATTTGTCCTATTTTGTGTGTGTATGTTCTCTCTCTCTTCTATTGTTTCTTTCAACTGATTTATTTTTTTTTGGTTTGATTTTTTTCAATGGTCGTTATTCTCGTTTTCATATATATATATATGGGATTTGACTTTATATGATCTTTTTTTTTAATGATTACCTTAGGAATTTTAAATTGTACACATATCAATGTGAAGCAATTCAATATCTCTATTATCTAATCCAAATAATAAAAGACTTTATAATAATTTAATTCTGGCCAACCCCATTATGATACATAATTATGGCTATATATTTTAGTTGTATCATTTTTTAGTAAGTCTGTAACACTCACATTTTAGTTTTATTTAATTATGTCTTGTTAGTTTTAGTTCAATGCTTTGTTACATTTCTTTATTGAAATCTCAGGTATTCGATATAAAATCATTTTCTTTCCACCTGAAGTTTATAATTAATGAATTAAAAAATATTTACTGAGTTTATTTCATCCCAAGAAATATAGCTGTTGTGATTGCAGCATATGAACAACAGTGAAAAATCTTTTTCCATCCTTTTCGTACTTTTTAGTGATTATCTCTTTATGGCAAAATAGGTATGTGTCTAAAAATGTTAATTTTTCTCACCCTTGTTTTCGGAAGATAGGTTTGCAGGGTCTACAATCCTAGCTTCACTTTAATTTTCTTTCAGCAAATTGAAAGTATCGTTCCATTTTCCTTGGTTGTGAGAAGTTAGCTTTTCTTCTTTCCCTAGGATCTGTATTTAATCTCTAGAAACTTTTAAAATCTTTTGATTGTCTTTGGTAATCTGCAGTTTCACCATAATGTGTTTATCTGTGTTTTTTTCTGCTTAGAATATGTTAGAAATTCTGTAGGCTGTTCTTCATTTGTTATGAAAAATTATCAGTCCTTACCTATTCAAGTATATTGGGCTCTTACTCTTTCATATTATAATTTTTCTATTCTTTACTAATTATGGAATATACCTTTACATCTTTCATTTGTACTGTTTCTCTCATTTGCTTTGTCAATTTAGCTGCATGTGTGTGTGTGTGTGTGTGTGTGTGTATACACATAGAGTCAGATTTTATTTTAGAAATTTCTTAATGCCTTTTCAAATATGCATAGTCATCTCATATATAGGCATATATACCCTGGATTCTTTAAAATTTCAGTTTTTCATATTTTTTAAATTTGTATTTAGAAAAAAATAAAGTACTTGAAACTTTTTCAATTATGCTTATAAATTTTAAAACTGCTTATTACTTTTACTTTTTCAGTATTTACTTCTTTTTTAACTGTACTAAACCTACTTAATATTTGGTTTCTGATGATTATAATAACTCAAGTCTCCACATGTGTAATTTGTCTATTTTTTGTTCTATTTTTTGATGGCTTGTTTTCAGGATGCTGTTTTTTAGGAGGGTTTTGTGAGCTTGACAGTGGGATTCTATTTCTTAAATTCGATTCATTAAAAATTTGAAGGATTGCATTATAAGTGGGTTCCTCCAAAAACTGTGTGCTTGCTTCTAGTGTATGCCTGGGGACTCTGTGCCCAGAACTACTTTAAATTACATCTGTGGCCTGAGTTTTCAGATCACACAGGTAATATGATTTTCCATTACAACAGTACTTGAAAACTGACTTATGATTATGACTTCTTAGGAAAGACATTGTTATGGAATGCATATTTTTGTCTCCACCCAGAATTAATTTATTGAAACCTTACCCTCCCAGTAAGATGGTATTAGGAGGTGGGGTCTCTGGAACATAACAAGGTCACAAGAGTGGTGTCTCTCTTCCTCTTCTTCTAAGAACACTAATCCTGTTGTGAGGGCCTTGGCTCAAAAAGACGGATATTTTTCAGGGTGCCTAGGTGGCTCAGTTAGTTAAGTGTCCTAATCCAGATTTTGGCTCAGATCATGATCTCAGGGCCCTGGGATTAAGCCCCAGGTCACTGGGCTCTGTGCTCAGCAGGGAGTCTGCTCAAGGATTCCCCTCTCCCTGCTCATGTGCTCTCTAAAATAAGTGAATCTTAAAAAAAAATATATATAGGGGCGCCTGGGTGGCTCAGTGGGTTAAGCCGCTGCCTTCGGCTCAGGTCATGATCTCAGGGTCCTGGGATCGAGTCCCACATCGGGCTCTCTGCTCAGCAGGAAGCCTGCTTCCCTCTCTCTCTCTCTCTCTCTCTGCCTTCCTCTCCGTCTACTTGTGATCTCTGTAAAAAAACAAAAACAAAAACAAAAAAAAACAAAACTTAAAAAAAATATATATATATATTTTCGACTCCATTTTTAACTACTGGTCATACTGACAAATTTTTATGAAATCACTAGAGAATGGATTTGGATTTGTGTCTCCTCTATCTTAATGTTTCATATGTAATCCTTATGTTTACGTATGTGTGCAACACACTTCTGTTGCACTCCCTCTGTAATTGCAAGACTCTGTCACCTGACTTTTGCTACCTACTTTGGTTTGAATGTTTGTATCTCCCAAAACTCATAGGTCAAAATCCTTACTCCCAGAGTGTTGGTATTAAGAAGTATGGATTCTTCTTTAGGAAATGACTAGGTCACTTGGTCTAACCAAAGGAATTAAAGTCTTTATAAAATGGGGCCACCAGAGCTCCAAAGCCTGTTCCACTGTCTGAGAACACAGCGGATGTTGGCTGTTTGCAACCCCAGAAAAGGCCTTCAGCAAAACCAAACCATGCCGGCACCATGGTCTTGGACTTCTACTCACCTCACATCAAAGTCTCTGCTCCCTGAATTCTGGCCCTGTGCTTCTCCAGCAGACCCCGGTGCAGCATGCATCTCTGGTGGAAAAACTCCTTAGTGACAGCTGGCCCACAACACGGAAAGCTTTAATTTGGGCAATGATGAGTGAAGCCTTTAGAGTGGGATCATCCTCTTGACCCCAGGCTGGTAGAGCTACCATACTTTTGTAGCCCAAGACACTCTCAAGCATACAGTTCCAACCCATGAAAGCTGTGAAGTCAATGGAGTCTAGCAAAGCCTTGTGGATGGGGCAGACCAAAGCCATGGGGGTAGGATCCCTACCACAGTTTTAAAATTTTGAACTTGCTTCGGACCTGTTACCTCTTTCTCCTTTCCTATTGCTCCCTTTTGGAACAGGAATGTCTGTCCTCAGTGTCTGTCCCACCATTATATTTTGGACACATACAATTTATTTGATTCATAGGTTCATAGCTAGAGAGGAATTTGCCTTGGAATGAATCTTACCTTGAGTCTCATACATCTCTGATTTAGATGATATTTAGATAAAACTTGGGACTGAGACTTATGAGTTGATGATGGAATGAGTTAAGACTTTCAGAGATTGCTGGGATGGAATGAATGTGTACTGCATGTGAGAAGGGCATGAATTTTGGGGCTCAAGCACGGAATGTTACAGTTCAACTTCAAGTTTTGAAATGCCCAACCCCCAAGTTTACAGTTTTAAGCAGTGGGACTTTGGAGACATGTCTTGGAATGGGATCAGAGTTCATAAAAGCGAGATGCTGTGGAGTTCCCTGCTAGCCCCTCTGTCACTGAAGACACAGCCACAAAGTATTGGCTGTGGAACCGGAGAGCCCCTCAGCACTATGAGATCATGCTGGTGTGTGAATTTTGACATTCCAGCCTCCAGAGATGTGAGAAGTACACTTGTTGCTTATAAGTTGCTTAGTCTGTAGTATTTTGTTATGGCAGCCCAGACAGCCCAAGACACTCCCCTTGAGGTTGTGAAGCTAAGGCTCAAGTTAAATGAAACTGACAGATTCCCTCAAGCAAAACC
Source organism: Lutra lutra (assembly GCF_902655055.1). Lineage (NCBI taxonomy): Eukaryota > Metazoa > Chordata > Mammalia > Carnivora > Mustelidae > Lutra > Lutra lutra. The sequence continues at coordinate 93,003,009 of NC_062287.1, read as the reverse complement.
CACCTTCACTGGTTTATTTTTCTTTATCGGCTCTTTCTTTCATTGAGTCTTTTTCCGGTTTCTGTTTCTGCCAGCTTATTGATTCATCTTAGTGATTGTTCTATTTTATTATATTATACTTATAATTTACCCAGTTCTTGTTAATTTCCTTTTCTATACTTAAGATTCCTATCCAAGTAAAGGATTTAAGACATGGAAAAATTTCCTTGGTTCGCTAAGTTTCAGCATTCCTCAATACCTCCAGTTGAAGAAAAGTTTCTATGTTTCATATTCCCTATAAGTCTGAGAAGGAAAAATCAAAGGAGATCTAGTAGAGCAAGAATTTTTCCCTGTAATTACTCAATACACAAATTTGCACTCCAGAGAAAGTGATTCATCTCTCTCAGGTAGCTGAACTACATATATACCGTGCAATTCTCCTCTTTCTCTCAATTACCGAATTATAATGTGTTGCTCTTAACCTACAAAACAAAGTACTTAGTCTCTTCTATTAAAACAGACCCAACTGAAAATGCTTCCTCTATTCACAATGATCCAATTTTAAATATTTGGTTTTTTTAAACTGTCTACCCTGATGCTATGCTTCCTCAGTTTTGAACCACCTCTTGTCAACCTTGCCCCTCAGTTAACATTAAAATTTTCCAATGCACAATGGTCTTACCCTACCGTTTAAGGTGAGTGTCACTCGAGACCAATCTTCTGTGTGTGTGTGTGTTTCTAAATGATGGAGCATTGTGGGGTGACTGGTTTTACCTTGCACTTCGCAGCTGGAAGAAAGGAAACCCAGCTGGTCTTAAACAGCAAGACTACGGAGAGAACTAAGTTTCATACTGAGAATAATTAGGAAGAACTAGATCTTATTTAATTATTTCGATAGTGTATCCATATCCCTGCAGAGCATTTACTCTGCCTTTTGAATCCCCGATCCATTGGTCTTATTCTTATTTCTCCAGTGATATGTACGTAGGCTGGAGACTTGAGGCAGGAATAACAAGAAACAATTCCAAAGGAAGTGACCTTGCATCTTACCAGTTTTTGAGATCGACAAGAAAACTACCAACACACACCTCAGCGTTTAAGTGTAGTGAAAGGACCTTTGAGCACTGGTGGTCACTCTCCAGGGATGCAGCTATTTTCTTTAACTTAATTTTATTCTATATTGTTTATACAAAATGCTGATCTTTTGCCCAAAGTTAAAACCCTTCTGAGGAAAACGAAGGTAATCAATCCTCTTTAACCGCTAAGTTCCTGCTAATTACCAGTACCACCACACGTCACATTGGCTTATGAAATTGTATCTCTGAATTTTATTCCTACCACTTACTTACCCTATGATTGTACTAACAGTAAATGTGAATACAGAGCTCTACAGGAAGGATTGGTAACCATGGTGATGGGAGGGTACTTTCTGCAATAACTCCACTGTACAAAGTAATTTATGCATGAATGTAAAATCACAGATGTTTTGAACCATATGCAGGCTATATTTAACCACAGTGCAAGTGACAAGTTACTTGGGAGTTACTAATCCAAAGGAGGTGAGACCCAGTCAGATAATAATTCTTTCTTCTCATTGTCTTGGTAGAAACCTTCTAGGTGCAGGCCCCCGGATATAGGGAGTAATGTCTGAGTACAGTTTGTGTTAGTGCGACTGTCATTCTGCGTGTGTTTGTGTGTGTAAGACAGTGGTGTATATAGAAGGAAATATACGAAAAGGAACACACTGAAGAGATAATGAGGAAAGAGAAACCAAAGTCAACATAGGAAAAAAAAAATTATTCCTGCTAGTTCTCCTTTCTTACCTTATCTCTATTCTTAAGAGTCTCTGTTAGAGAGATGTTGAATTTTACACCAGTAACTGATTTTTCAACTTGAATTTAGGAAAATCAGGATTTCTATTTTTAGCTTTTAAGCTGGGAATTATGGTTATTGGGAATAGCCCTTAGGTTAGTTATGTTTGCAACTCAGTGAAATCATTTATCTTCAGAGTAATCATTTAGAAGTTTAAACTGTATTGAGTGTAATCTCAAATCCAAGGACATGTTGAATGTTTGAAATATTTGTATGCAAAGTCTCTATTCTTTTTCAGTCTGAGTTTTTAAGCAAATAAATCCTAAGTGACCCCAAGTCTTGCATTTAATGATCCCACATGTGCTTTTTAAAAATCAGAGTTGGTGCCACAAATTATGCAGTCTTTAAGAAAAAAATCACTCTGTAAATTCTGCTCTTCACCTGTAAAAATAAGTGCTGCTTTTAGAACAGGTTTTCAGAAAGCGAAGCCCTTAGACATCACAAAATTAATGCAGTACTTTGTGGCATAGGGCTATTTTCGGTACCTCTGGTCATTTCATCTTCAGAAGCGAAAGGAGGGAACGTGAAATGGAAAGAGAACAATTTACATTGTAAAACTTTTCATTTCCCCAAGGCACTTTGTGTTCTTGGTTGCCTTGCCCCCTTCATTCCCATATTCTTTATCTCTTAGTAGAATGTTGCATCTGCTTCTCTTCGATTAAAGTCTTCCCAGACTTTTGCCCTTTACCCCACCACTTTGCTTGCTGCTTTTTTTCTTAATTGCTCCCCCACTCGTTGTAATCGAAATTGCCTCCCAGGTAATTAAGTACATTTCTTCGGATCCAAGGGAGACTTACCTTAAGCAGCTGTTTTCCATTCCTTGGTGCCCTCCCCGTTCTGAAGTACTAATGTGCAATTAAACATTAACAGGGAGCCTCACTATTGACCCAAATTTAATAAAAGGGGTTTACTCCACAGTTCAACAGGGCAATTGGCTCTTGGCACATCCAGTTTGCTTTGACTATTGGTGGGATGCTTCCAAATGAGAAAGAGCTGAAAAGCTTTTTTTTTTTTTTTTTAAAGCTAAAGCTAACTGAGTGGCATTAAAGACAATAGACCTTGACTGTAGGAGATGGCTGGTTCCCAGCAGACCCTGCCAAGACACACCTAAGACACCACAATTGGTTTAAAAAAGAAAAAAAAAAAAAAACTAGAAAAAGAAAAGAAATCTATCAGGGCTTTCCATATAGTCCTGACAATTGCCAATTTCAATGTTGTGTATTTGAAGGAATCACTTAACTTTTCCACTCTATCTTGAGAAATTCTGCGTAATGACACTTATTCTTGAGATTGTTTTGTCCATCCTCTTGAATGATCCTATACCAGGCCATGGGAAGGAAGTGGAATTGGAAATACTTAGCAACAAACATGTCTGTCTTTCTTAGCAGCAAGTGTAACTGCCTCTTCTTCCTGTTCCTCTTAAGAAATGTGAAGGGATAATGGTGGGTGCTGTCCGGGGAACTGTACATCTAAACACAGAAGAATTTTGTCCTCACTGCAGCTCAGGCTGCTTATGAGGTCATTGAAATACATGTTCTTCTGGTCTTGAGGAAGATGACCTTTTGTTAGTGGTCCAGGAGGCTGGAAGCTCCCTTGGTGGGGGGAGGATGGCTTTGTCACTCTTATCAGTTTTGGACCTTAACTAGATGCCTGAACACACAATACTTATTAAAAAAAAAAAAATCTGTTGGAAGAATGGAAGAAGAAAAGTAGAACTTAATGGAAAGTTAATTGAAGAGAAATATACTATCCCTGAAACTTGGATGGCAGATGGTTCAAAGATCCAAGCAGAACCTCACTCCCTGAATAACTGCAGATAACATATGAGCATATTTTGGACTCGTGGTCCCCTAAACACACACACTATCAAGATCACTGTTCAGAATTCAGAAAACTGAAACAGTAGATTTAACCCATTTTAGTCTTTCTAATTGAACTCATCTGCCCTTTCATCATTTTTTTCCATTGACAATTTCCTCTGTTCTTCTATCCTCATTATCCTCTTCAGACTAGTGATTGTGTCTTTTTATCTAGTAGACAAATGTATAGATCAGTATAAGGAAAATATTTAAATTATCTATAACTCCACTACTTAGAATTAACATACATAGTTTTTCTCTCTTTCTCTCTCTCTCTACATATATATATGGCCCCCAGGAAATAATTATCTTATCTCCAACAGGAATAACAGTCCTATATTTTTGATAATGGTTTAAGAACTGGGGATACTTGAACTGGGGATTCATATTCTCTCTCTCTCTCTCTCTCTCTCTCTATATATATATATATATATATATACACACACACACACACACACACACATATAATCTCTTTGCTTACCTCTCTTTAAAAAATTGATATATATTAATTTTTTTTTAAAGATATTATTCATTTATTTGACAGATCACAAGTAGGCAGAGAGGCAGGCAGAGATAGAGAGAGGAGGAAGCAGGCTCCCTGGTGAGCAGAGAGCCCGATGTGGGGCTCGATCCCAGGACCCTGAGATCATGACCTGAGCCGAAGGCAGAGGCCTAACCCACTGAGCCACCCAGGCGCCCCTATATATTAATTTTTTTAAAGAGAGGAATGGAAGGGTTAGATAAGAGGGAGAGGGAGAGAGACTGTCAATCAGGTTCCCCACCCAGAGAAGAGCCCAACCGGGGGCTTGATCTTACAACTCTGAGATAATGACCTGAGCTAGAAATAAAGAGTTGGTTGCTTAACTGACTAAGCCACCCAGGCACCCCTAGAATTAACCAATATTTTAAATCATTTTACTAATTTTGTTTTTTTCTGTGCATATATATATGTTTTATATGATATGCACATATTTTATAACTTATAATTTTTATGTCAATAATAATACTTAACAAGTATGCACTAGAGTATAGGTAATATGCTCCTTTATGGATATAGTAATTTATTTTACTATTATTTTATTGTTGGTCATTTTAAGTACCCCCAGTTTTTAAACCATTATCAAAAGTATAGGACTGGGGTGCCTGGGTGGCTCAGTGGGTTAAAGCCTCTGCCTTCGGCTCAGGTCGTGATTCCAGGGTCCTGAGATCGAGCCCCGCCTCGGGCTCTCTGCTCAGCGGGGAGCCTGCTTCCTCCTCTCTCTCTGCCTGCCTCTCTGCCTACTTGTGATCTCTGTCTGTCAAAAAAAAAAAAAAAAAGTATATGACTGTTATTCCTGTTGGAGATAAGATAATTATTTCTGGGGGTGGGGGTCAGCATTTATAGTCTGGTCATTAGTTAAAGAGCTACTTATACCCAGCTGAGACGTGGATGTCACCTACTTCGGCTAAGCGATCATCCCCATTTGCAGACATTTGGGCAATCTGTAAGGCTGCAAGGCATCTCAGACTCATTCTTTCTTTCTTTAGCAAGCCCCAATTTGTGCAGAGAAGCAAGGCTGGCAAAGTGACATATTCTTAGTAAATCCACTCCCCTGTGGCCAGGCAAAGAAGAAGAAATAAAGAGCGCAGTGGGTGTTTATATTGTAATTCTCCTGGGAATTCAGTCCATTTTTAGAGTTTAGAATTTGTATTTGCTTTCTCTGCAGAGTGGATTTCTTTAGGAAGAGAAAATTTTACACAAATAAATTAGTGCCACTCTTCTTATTGTTATATTTTTACAACATCCACAGTAGTTTTGAATATTTTATTAAAATGAAATATCTAATTTCAGATGAATTCCTCAATCTGACAGATTTCACAGTCTGATCCAAATTTCCTATCCAACATCCTCTCTTAAAAGTCTGTCCAGGGCATCTGGGTGGCTCAATCAGTTAAGCTTCTACCTTCAGCTCAGGTCATGATCCCAGGGTTCTGGGATCTAATCCTACATTGGCCTCCCTGCTTGGTGGGGATTCTGTTTCTCCCTCTCCCATTTCCCCTACTTGTGCATGCCCCCTCTCTCTCTCTCAAATAAATAAATCTTTAAAAAAAAATTTCTGTCTAAACCCTATCCTGAATTTCTTAATATTCTTAAAATCTCTTTGCTTACCTCTAGGTATTTTTATGTATAATTCTTTGGCCTAGGACATGTTCTTTCCTTCTCAGTTGATGGATTCATAGGACACTGCAGACATGTGGGCAAAAGTGGTTACACCTTCTTCTCTGCCATCAGATTTTTCATTTATACTTTGACTTGTGTAGAAGTGTGACGTATCAGTTTGACTGTCTTTCTGCCTTCCCGATCTGGTGTAGACAGTAACTGTCCTACTAATATTTATATCATGACAGATATATGTTAAGTATGACACTCAGATATTTTTGAATGAATAAATGGATGAATGAAACAGTGAATATTGGCTGTAATGATCCAGCATAATAAATGATTCTCCTGATGCTGTGTATGCCTTAACCTTATATCTGAGCCTCAAACAGTACTTACCTGCATTCCTAAGTACCCTGTTTCATATCTGGTTGCAGTAGTTCAGTCTGAAGATGATGCTTCTATCAAATGTGTATCTCCTCCTTTCCCTAATATAAACATAATTGGCAATAGGAACATATATATTACAATTCCTGATTTCCTATCAATAGCTGGCATTAGAATTTTCCTTTTTTTCTATTTGATTATAAAAATATTCTAATACATAGAATAATAGTAGATATTGATACTTAACCCCATCACCTATGTTAGAAATTTTTGATATTTTACCATATTTGTTTTACTATCTTGTCTTGAAATAATTTAAAGTAGACTATATGTATTAAACTATTTTCTTTAATATTTTATTTATTTATTTGACAGAGAGCAATCACAAGTAGGCAGAGAGGCAGGCAGAGAGAGAGAGAGAGAGAGAGAGAGAGGAGGAGGAAGCAGGCTCCCTGCAGAGCAGAGAGCCTGATATGGAACTCGATCCCAGGAGCCTGAGATCATGACCTGAGCCGGAGGCAGAGGCTTAACCCACTGAGCCACCCAGGCACCCCTAAACTATTTTATTTGTAAATATTTCTATATGAATCTCTCAAAGGTAATTGTCTTATGTAATTGTAATAGTATTTTACACAAAAAGATAATAATTTCTCAAAATCGTGTAATACCCTATCCATATTCAATCCCTTCTAGGTATTTCCACAATGTATTTTACTGTTGGTTTATTTGAACTAGAATCTGGTAAATGTTTACACATTGCATTTAGTTATGTCCTATCTTTATTAATCTAGAACAGTCTTTTTTACCCCTTTATTCCTGACATTGGGGTTTTAAAGAGATCATATTAGTTGTCTTCCATCTTCTAAGTTTATGATTATTTCTTCTTAGTGTCATTAACTCATTCTTCTATCCCCTTAATGTCCGATAAATTGGAAATTAAACCCGGAACATGATCATATTCATGCTAAACATGTGAGGTAAGATTTTTTTCAACCCTATTAAAGAAATATTTATTGCTTTATTTTCCTCTCCTGAACATACATAGAATCAGTAGATCCTCACATCTGATCTAAGATTGTATCACATAGGCTCATAATATCATATAGTGTGATTATTCTGGTGCCTCTGGTGATATTGCAGATTGCTCAGGTAGAAGTTAAACAATAGAAGAGAACATGAGACTAAAAATATCAAATAAAATCTTAGGGCTTTTAAGTTGTTAGCTCTAAGAAATCCCATTCATTAAGGAGGACCATACAGATGGTTCAAAGCAATTCCAGTCCAAAGACTAGAAGGTTCAAGAAAGTCTTCAAGATCACATTAGGTAAGGAAGGAATCCAGATGATGCTCTTAACATTCTACCTTGACTACTTGGGGTAAAAAATTGGGGGATTATGAAATTTGACTATAGGCAAAAAAGGTTAATGCCATGATATGGACTATGGCATCTGACTGATAGAATGGGCAAAACATTGATATAAGTACTTACATACAAGTTCATTTTTAAATTATTTTTTAAACAAATAGAAGATATATTCAATTTAGTATTATCCAATGTTCAAAAAGTGTTTTACTGAATACTGGATGATAGTAAAAGCATATCAAGTAGAAATATGCTATACTTTTACTGAAGTTCTGACTGAATTTAGATGCTAATCCATAATCCTGATAAATATCTCCTACTACTTATACATTTACATTCATCCTATATTTGTGGCCTCAGTTTTGCAAAAGGAGTTTTGTAAAATATTTTTATATTTCTACCCTTTGGAACTTTACTCAGCAAGAGATCATGGGTGTTGAGATACCTGAATTCAAGTCCTTAATTGTAAACTGACAAGGGATATGCTCAGCAACATTGTTGTAATGCAGCTAAGTAAAAGCAACCCTATAAAGATGTAAAATCTTTGTTTTCTACCAATACTGTGAGCAACAGAAAACTCCAACCCTTGCTATATCCTTAATCCTCATCCCAATATGAGGGATTTCAATTTTCTATATTAATGATTTGTTAATGATTTGACTTTTTAACCATTTAATATTTTAAAAAAGAATGGGCCACATTTAAATGTGTATGTATATATAAATATATTTTAGTAAACGTGTGTGTGTGTGTGTGTGTGTGTGTGTGTGTAACATGCACAATTAAATTAATTGCATTCCTTTTTTAAAAATATGGATCCAGAGGATGCCTGGGTGGCTCAGTTGGTTAAGTCTCTGCTTTTGGCTCAGGTCATGATCCCAGGGATTGGGTCCCCACATGGGGCTCCTTGCTCAGCAGGGTGTCTGCTTCTCCCTCTGTCTGCTGCTCCCCCTGCTTGTGCTCTCTCTCTCTGACAAATAAAATCTTAAAAAATATGGATCCAAAGGATTTTAACTATCAAATACCATACTTCTGTGCTACTAAAAATGCTGAAAAAAATTGGTAAAATATGTAATTGGGGATTCACTGCTCAGTGTGAATCAAAGCCCAAGAGATTATATTGTGGTCTAAGTAGACTTCAGCCATTTCAGATGTCTAGTATGTATCCCCTGCCCACACACAAATATGGTTGGCTCAGGGAAAAGAACTTAATAAGCTCTGAAAATATCTGCTAAATGGATAATGAGTTAGCATAATCGTAAATGCAAGAAGGCAAAGGTATTTTTCCTCTAGGTTTTAAAATAAGAAATAAGTTTTATTACTAAATAACTAGATCTGTTTAGTGATTACACTAATTTGAGGTGTAGACCGTGAAGTTACATTTTTTAAAGAATGAAAATTTTACTTGCAGTGAACTGTGATCCTTTCTGGAATATATTAGAGTTGTAAATATGTAACTCATGACGTCTTTTTAGCTGCCCTCTTTCACACAAACTACACCTATCTTATACTCCAGTCCTTTTGGCTACCTATCCAATGCCCAAACACTACACCAGCCCAGATTTACCCTAGAGTTGGTTGTCAGTGGTATAGTGGGTGTTGGAGTCAGGGTTAGGCTCAGAAATGAGTAGGAATATGTTTTTCTATCCTCATTGTGATTAAAAAAATAATGTTTAATAGTTTATAGTCTGTGTAATATTTAAAGGTCTACTTTTCAAAATTACCCATCAAATAGGATACATCAACTATTCCCTTTTCTGGAATAGCCTGCTGAATTAAGAAGACTGATTCAAAATGTATGAACCAGTATATGAGCTGAAACATGTTATGAAATCTCACCAACCTTCAATTTTTTCCCATGTCAAAGGTCAAAATTGTGCTGAAATAATAGTTGCTTCAGATGTTTGTGGTAGGTATAATACATTTGCAGCAAGAGTTCAATAACTATTATCCTTCTTTTCATTCACTGTTATTGGCTACCTCTCCCCCTGTATAAACCAAATACAACACTTCCAAACCTGTCCCAAGCAGGTGTACAAACTCTTGTCGGTTTCTATCTCAGTTTTTTCTGGAAATCAACATGGCAGGAATTAAATACATCAACGTGTTGCAAGTCTCGCTGTCTTGCCCAGCAAAGCCTTTCAAAGGGCTGGACTGTATAGGAGTTCAGCAGAGTTCTGATATGTTCTTGGTGCATTTTTCCTCATGAATATTTATGCCTATGCTTCATTAATTTAGAAAAATCTCTTTGAAGAGGCTTTAGTTTTAGTAATCTTTAATGCCAGAAATCATCCCCACTTGATAATATGGGTAATTGGGAAGGCAGGGGGACAGTGTGTTTTCTTTCCTTTCAGTTGAATTGTCTTCTCCCAACTTACTTGAAGGTTAGTATTTCATTGTTGAGATGCAAGGTGGGTTTCCATGTATCAAATAACATAGATTTTATTTTGAACATATAAGACCTACCTCTCAACTCACCACGTTTTCAAAAGAATCAAAACCAGTTTCTCTGTGTCTGTAGACATTGGAATCTGGTCTCCAAATATAAGTGAGATCAAATTCCCAATACGTGAAGACTTTGGAAAGTTTTATTTTGTGCCTAAATCTGTCTTCCTGTAGGCCTAGGAGGGAGTTTCCAAAATAGCACAGCTGCTGAATCAAATGTAATAAATTGCTTTAGACATTTTATCAGCAACTATTTCCAAGAGTGATTGTTAATATGATAAGATCCCTACCCAGATTTCAAGGCTTGAAAGAAGATGATGGTGGCAGGTAAGATAAATTAAATATATCAAAGAGGCTGAGAACCTTTTGAGAAACCATATATATATTTCAGCAGAAATAGGTTTTATTTTTAATTTTATTTATTTTTAGCCAGCAGGGGAATACTCTTCTTTCTTAGCAAAGAAAGTTTCATTAGGGCCAAGAGCAAACACAAACATTTAAGGAAATGAGTAGTAGAGCTGACATTCTTCTTACCTAACAGAAGCTAACAGAAGGGACAGCAGCAGGCGAATTGCCCAAATAAAATTTATCCCTATTTCTTATAATTTAAATAATGTAGAGTTATCTGGACAACCTTACTTAGAAATTATACTGAAGAGGTTTGAGGTTTTTAAAATGTGAATTTAAATAACTATGCCTTGTCTATCTAAATGCATGTAACCTATAGAGATGCTTTCCCATCTTAGTAACTTGTATTCAGGAATGACTAATGTTTTGGGGGAAAAAAAACACAAATGATTTGTTGAAAAATGTAAAACATTTCTACAGATTTACCTGTCTGTTGGGGAGCAAAGTCCCCAGGAGTTCTCTCAACTATCTGTAGAGCTTTCCTAATTAGTGCCCTCGCATCTAGTCCTTCTCTCTATGGAAATCCAGAGACCATCCACACCACAAATAGGGTTACGTCACTCTCCTGCTTTGAACTTTTATCTGAGTGCTCATCATTTTGAGGGAGAAATCTTTTCTTACACCAGTACCCTGCCCTTACGTGCTCAGCTTGCCTCTCTTCAACCTCGTCATCTGCTACTCTGTTCTTGGATGAGGAGCTCCAAGACTACTGTGTTTCTAGGTCCAGCATGAATCCAGCAGCCACCCCATTATCTCCAGCTCATGCACCCCATCCCTTGTCTCCACCCTATTGTTTTTTAATCTTTACCAAATTAACTTTGATCTCAGATGTTACTTCTTCTGACATTTTCCTATACCCACCGTCTCCCACCACCGGTTGGGCTTAATATTCTTCTGCTATACTTCTGTTACACTCTATCATACTCTAAAACAGCTACATTATAGAAATTTTTTTTTCCTGTGCATCTTCTACTCATCATAATGCAAATTCTATAAGGAAAGACTTCATCATGTTTTATTCAGCACTTAGGTTTTTGCTTAGCATGTGATTGGTGCTCAACTTGTATTTCTTAAACAAAAATGACCTCAAGTTCTATAGGAAGGGATGTTTTACATTTAAATGACTTCTTTGGAGGAAAAAGGCATGTGGGAATAGAGAATAAGAAGGCATCCTTTAAAAAGTAGTCAACTTTCTGTGCTATTTAGAAGTGAAAAGGCAGGCTTAACAGGTTTGCGTACATATGGTTTCTTACAATAGATGTTTAGCATGCGGAAAAAAAGAAAATGCATCCAGTAACAGATGATAGACAGAGGAGAGCTTCCAAAGCCTGAAAGTGCTATGGAGCTTTATGATCCAGCAGCCAATGTAAAATAGTCTCTAAGAGTCCCTTCCTCCTTCTCCTTCTTTGGCCTGCACAAGGAATGTTGGATGAACTATCTCTGCCCTTAGGTAGAGAGGATTTTTCCATATGTTTTACTGGCACAGCCATTCGTGATGGTTGGCAGACCAACATTTAGATAATGATTCATCGTAACATAAAGTGTTCAGAGCCCCAGCTGAAAAAATCACTCTCAGAGTGTTATTTAGAGTTTTGGGCTCATTCAGTTTAGAGAAAACAGCATTACCTAATTCAGTTTGCTTGATAAGGACTCCGTTATTCTGCTCATTGATCTCTTGTCCCTTGGTGAGGATTTGTTAGGAGGTGATGCTGGATGTCTGGGCATTTAATGGGATTTTTGTCCAAACAGGTGTTCTATTCAACTCTTATGGGAATGATCAGGATGCCACAAAGCAGGGCTGAGGGAGAGAAGGGTTTTAGAAAGAGCTGAAAGGCAAACAGATTGGACTTTGATTGTTCAGGATAGAGTGACAGAAAGAATAATGGGTGACTCATTCTGTTTGGTTGGCAATTTATTGGAGGGTAGGATTCTCAAGCTGATCCTGGCTTTCAGCTGTCTGAGACAAAGAAGAAACTTGCCATGATTGGTATTTAGATATCGGCTATGATTTAAGGCCTGGGATCTGAGTACCCTGAGAAATTTCTACCAGAAATAGTTGAAATGCTAATTCAATATGAGAGTTTGGCTCATCACATCAAAAGTAATTTCCTAAGCACTTTGTAAAATGACTTGGCACATTGTGGCTGCAAGCTAAGGGGAAGGAATTGCCATTGGTCCAGAAATCTGGTTCATATAAGAATCTGAATGCCCTACTGGGATAATTTTCTTCCTGACCCGATAACCTTTTGAAGGAGGGATCATGAATCATTAAGCCAAATGGGAACCTGATGGCCTCAGTAACTGGGAATCCATATGGCAGGGAGGCCTTTGGATGCACTTACAGCTAGAATTGCCAAGGTTCAGGGATCAAATGTAAGGTTGCTGAGAGTAGATGCCTCAGTCCGATTTCCAGAGAACCTATACCCAGTGTTTAAAAGAAAACAGCCTGAAGAAAAGTTCTATATGTACAATATATACATGCAGATATAAGCATAAATGGACATATACAGTTGTCTTCAGCAGATACAGTGCAATTTACAGGTGTTGAATTTAAAACTCAGAATTGTTAAGTATAATGCAGAGTGAAGATTTAAGTTTATGTCTGTCTGGTTCAAAACTCAGCTTCCACGACATGGAAGAGTTCCGAAATGTTGCTTGGCTGCTGTGTTAACTGAGAACTTTCTTAAGCAGTTCAACTTATTCTGCACAGTCTTCTGCCTTGTTCAGGACTGTAATTTATCAGGTCTTAGCTGAAGGGCCTGGGTATTTTTTAAACATATCCTTGAAAGTAGGGATTTATATCCAAGTTTAAATACCCCAATATGACCTATGTGATAAAGACAAGGGGTGTGATACAAGAACGGAGACACGCAGAATCACGATTCTATGACCACAACTTGGTCGGTTGACTATGAGCTGAGCTGAAGCACCAGTTCCATGAATCCACCACCCCTATATCTGTGATTACATAAAGTGAGGTGAAAGGAACACAGACTTTCCTTAGAAACACCGATTCAAATTCTGACTCTGGCTATGGAAAATTAAGGAAAAAAACACACTACAAGTTTCTCAGTCTCTGTTTGCCTCACCCTTAAAATGGTCATAAGCCATTGAATTGGTGTTCTAGGCTGCCATAACAAAGAACAATGACTTAATTTTAACTTAAATATCTCTTTAAAGACCTTATCTTAGGGGCACCTGGGTGGCTCAGTTGGTTAAGCTTTGGCCTTTGGCTCAGGTCATGATCCCAGGGTCCTGGGATTGAGCCTTGCATCAGGCTCCCTGCTTGTGTTCCCTCTCTTGCTGTCTCTCTCTGTGTCAAATAAATAAAATCTTTTAGAAAAACAAAAAACAAAAGACCTTATCTCTAAATACAGTGACGTGCTGAGGTATCGGGGGTTAGGACTTCAACATCTGAATTTTGGAGGGACAGTATTCAGATCATAACATTTATATTCACTTTAAATGTATATTTTAAAGAGGTAATTAAATAACCTGCATTAAGATGACTTATAAGCTAAGAGGTGTTATGTAGAAGTTATATTTTATTTAAAAACATGCATTTTTGGTTGGATTATTAAGTTTATTTCAACTTACAGTACTAGAGCACAAATATCAAATCAATATTGCAATTGCTTTAGGTTAAAATATTATCCCCTTTTGTCAAAACAAATTGTGTTTCTATATAGTCTTTTGTCTAGAATTACAATTAGTTAGCCACCAAACATAGCTTATGGGGTAGACTAGCAGGAATAAGTAAATGGATGTGGTAGTCTTAATTAGGGTATACGTGGACACGAGAGTGTGTACGTGTGTATGTGCATGTGCGCTCACACCCACTTTCATATAACTTACCAAACAGATTAACAGCCAAACATTTCTAGCGGCTATTTTGAAAGCACAAATGCTAACTAGTGGAAAAGAATAATAGCTCTATTAAGCGCTTATTTTATATGAGACATTATTATCCTAAGCATTTAATATTCATGCATTATGTCAGTAAAGCCTATCTTAAACTCAGTATTTTTATAACCATTTTAAAATGAAAAAAAAATAGCCAGAAAAATTAAATAGTTCCCTATGTTACTGATGAGTAAGTGATACAACTTGAATCAAATTCTGCCTGATTCCTGAGCTTAATTTTTTTATCAACTGAAGACATCATCCTTCACCAGCTGTCCCATCAGGCTATCTCGTGTGTTAAATCCTGCATTGCTGTGTTTGAAATTAGCTCCAGTGAGAACACTTGCTCTTGAGAGTCTAAGGTAATGCAATTTTGGGGTAGCAGGTTTTCTCTTAGTTATACTCCAGAAATTGAATGTACAGGACCCGAGCATGTGATGAAAACTCAAAGCTCAGGCCCTGCTGTTCTGAACGTGATTATATAAAAGGCTTATAACACACTAGTTCACATTTATCTGTTCTTCAGAGCAGAAAAGCAATATGCTAGTAGAACACAAATATCACACACACACACACACACACACACACACCATGTCCTTCTATACTTAAATAATACTGAAAAAAATAATACTGAAAAATTTTGAAGGGGCCAAGTTCATTATATATCCTCCTTAAATACCGGCCATTTCCGGGGCTTGAATTTGAGCTCTTAGTGAACTTTTTATTTGGGGATTTTGATTCAGCAGGTAATAATTTCTTCTCCTATCTAGGTGGGAGAAACTAAGGTAAAGGAAACAAGCTTTATTTTGACATATTATTCAGAGGATTTCTTTAAAACAGAGCCTAACTTATTGTTTTGAACAATTTGAAGTGAAAACAAGCAATAAATTTTGTTCTAGGCTCTTCTCCCTCTGGTAACTGGCTTCTGTCATAAAGCTTTATTTCATCTGAATTTTCTTATTGCTCTTGACGATCAATCATAGTCTCAAGTGTATTCTCCTGTCTTTTGTACTTTCTTTTTTTAAATATGTGGTTCCACTAATTCAGCTTTTTTTCCCTTTTTGGTTTTGCTTTACAATTCTTATATTTCATTCTAGTGAATAATAGCTAAATTGTTGAGGCTGTACTATGTTGCAGGCAAGGAAAAAACACATGGACTAATCTGTACACATAGGACTAATCTGAAGAGTGATGAACTTCTCATGCAATCTGGGGGAATTTTAGGGCATTTAGCTCAAGCTCCATCCCTTGAACTGCCTGATCACATTCTAAAAAGGCATTTATTGGGATGGAACCCCGGTTATCAGGACGGATATGCCTCCATCACTTTATACAACTCATGAGATTTTGAATAAGATCCCTTTATACATATTTCATCTGTGTGTTTTTCCAGTCCTCAGGCTAACATTGGAGTGATCACAACCTGTTAATTGAAACTAGTGTCAATCACAAGCCAGATGATTCATGCGGTAATAGATAGCATTTATACAGCCAAAGTAAAATATCTTTTTTTGTGAGGGTGGGGAGTGAAAAGCCATGAACTACGACACTGAAAAATTATTCCTAAAGAAACCACAAAAGAAAAAAAAAGAGGGGCAAAAATAAAGGAAAAAAATCAGTTTACTTTCCTCTTTTGCTTTACTAAATCCCAATGTTTATGAATCTGAAATGTTCTTGAATGTATTAAGGTAATTTGAAAAAGGACACAATCAGCCTGAGGTGGCTTTCATGCCTTGGTAACCTTTCGGAAGCCAACTAAAACCTCAGCCAGAGTCCGTTCCTAGCGATGCACTTCTACCAAGAAAAATAAACTTAAGAACAACCTGTCACAAACAGATAACTAAGCTTTCCCAGATAAGGCAATTACTTAACCAATAACCAGTCCAGTAAGTTCCTTGCTTTGCTTCTGCGACCAGTCTTGGAAAACCTTTCCCTTCCCTGTGGTCTATGCACACTCTAGCCACTTTTGGTTTGGCTCTGCCCAGTTCGAATCCGTGTTGGCTCAGATAAACTGAGAGGTACCTTCAAATTCTCAGGAACTTATCTTCAAATAGAGGGAAGCATGATTTGGATGGGAACAAAGACAGAGATTCCTGTCATGACAAAGTACCTCCTTGGTTTAATTCACTGCTGCAAGACAAACAGCCTATGGTCTTGATTCCTAGGAAGGCAAACGGAGTTTCAATCTGGAGTATTCAGAGTAAGAAAACGGAAGGCAGAGTCAAGGATTAGCTGTATAAAGATTCAAGTGACATTTGGCATCAGATTTCTGTAAGATGTATGAAATGGGGTTGTCGGTCGGAACCTTGCAGAACAGATATTTTGTTTTCAAGAACTCGATAAATATTTTGAAGAGAAACCTAACAGAAGTTAAAGACATGGGCCACCTGACCGTAAAGTTTCTACCATACTCTCTGGTTCTGCTTAAAAATAAATAAATAAATAAGTAAATAAATAAATAAGAAGATTGCTGTACTTGAAGATGCCCCAGGATTGAGATTATGATTGGATGAATGGGGGAAAATGTCCACACCTGTTGTGGACACTGTAAGACTCAGGCAAGAAGGTGGCCCATGTAATGCTGGCCCGTCTGAGGCAGTGAGAGGAAGAAAAAGCCCACTAGGGGCTCAGGGAAAGGAGAAATGGCATGGGGATAGTTAGAGAAGCAAAGAGATCCCTTCTTTTCCCTTTTATTATCAGTGGGCTGATATGCAGAGATGTTCAATCATGGTGGATGGGAAATGGGACAGGAAGAAGGAGAGCACCCATGTCCCTGCCTGGGGCAGGATGGATAATGCCCCCCAAGGACAGCCAGTCCTAACCCTCATACATGTTACCTCAAATGTCAAAAGAGATTTTGTAGCTGTGATCGCGAGACGGCAGGTTATACTGTGGAAGAGAAGGCCATGTGATAGAAGCAGAGTCAGAAGGAAAACCTTACACTGCTGCTTGTGAAGATGGAAGAAGGGGCCATAAGCCAGGACGTCTTAGGACTGCAGTTCTAGAAGCTGGAAAAAGCAAGGAAATGGAGTCTTCCCTAGAGTCTTCCATGGGAGTATGGCCTACTGCACCTTGGCCTTAGCTTGGTGAAACTGATTTCAGACTTCTGATCTCCAGAATTGCAAGAGGATACATTTGTGTTGTTTTAAGTTCTGAGGTTTGTAGTAATTTGTTACAGTGCCAACAGGAAATTGGTATAACACATACCTATCTCCAAGAAGATTAAATGGACGGCTCCCCCTGTAGGGATTCTGAAAGATTCTGCAATACCAATCCTGACCATAGATGGGCAGGGACTTAATGTCTGGTACCTTTGAGAAAGAACGGGGGGTGGGGAGGAAAGGAGAGGAAAGAGGAGACTTTCAGTGACTTTTGGGTCCTGGAATTCTCCATTAAAATCAATTTGCACTGAAGTTATTTATAGGCTTGGCATTTAGTTCGTTGTCTTTTTCTTTTCTTTCTTCTTTTAACCTCCATAAATCAAGAAAAATGTTTGTTTGGCTATATACAAAGCAACAAAACTTGAAAAAATGCTACTGTTCCTTAGAAAAGAGATGTAATTTGTGAGCAAGCAAATTTAAAATGTGTGAGAGACCAGTCACGAAGGAGTTATGAGAAGCTGAGCTTGCAGGGAATGGCCTGCTTCCTGAACCCTCCACATTGGCATCCGCACTGCAGGATCCTTTTTTGTCCATATGTTCATCATTTAAATAAAAGCTCAGCTTTAATGTAAAATATGTTTCCTTGTGTTTTACAGAAATTGGTAATACAAAACGTATGAAGAACTGTGTGTGTGTGTGTGTGTGTTGTGGATTTTACTTAGACCTTGGTGCTATCAGTGAATGTGTGTTTGTGTGTGTGTGTTTATTGTGGATTTTACTTAGACCGTGGGTGTTATTAATTAATGTATATTTGTCTGAGTTTTCAATGAAAAGTATTTTCTATAAGATTTTTAAAAAAAATTATAATGTCTTCCCTTCAGGAACTCAGATTTGTGTGTGTGTGTGTGTGTGTGTGTGTGTGTGTGTGTGTTGTGGATTTTACTTAGACCATGGGTGCTATCCATTACTTTATATTTGTCGGGGTTTTCAGTGAAAAGCATTTTCTATAAGATTTTATTTTTTTAAAATTTAAAAATAGTGCCTTCCCTTCAGGAACTCAGATTGAATATGGACCTGAACACAAGAATTATGTAATAATAGTTGTCATGAAAATAAAGTTATGCTCATAGAACTGTATTCAAGAATCACTAGAGCTATACCATTTTTTCCAGTGATGCTAAAAATATGTTTAGTCAGTAACTTTATAGAATACAGAGATAGAATTTAAATGATACTAACCATGACTGTAGCTATATATTGTAACTCAAGTATGCTTTTTATCTATGAAATCACTAATAAGTCTTAAAATCAATTTTTTTTCTTTTTTATAGTCCACATGTAAGCATAATTGGGATCACTGCAGAATTAGCCCATTACAAGGAGTTTTGTGACTAGAGCTATCTGGATAATATTTTGAGAAAACAATATTAGGCAATGTGCTCAGATTCTAGACTTCTAGTGTTCCTGGGCAAATCATGTAAAGATCCACACTTTCTATTACTTTGGGTAATGCACTTAAAATCAAGGCTGACTAGAGATGCTTGCGTATTTGTAGAAAAGGGGGTATAGAAAGTTGCCATGTATATTTTCCGACTCCTACCAGAGGATGGAACTGATGAGACGGGTTATGGTCTGGATTTGACCGATCTTTCTATTATAACTTTCATGAAAGTGGAAACAGTGAACAAGGTGAAGCCAAGATGCCTCTTTTCCAAACACGATCCAGTGACCTGGAGAAATGCTCTGCTGTGGTGACATCACCATCCTCATAAAATGAATATCCACTCACGGCTAGTGGATGTGATAACTGTCAGGCTCTCTTCTTGTTTTAAAGCCAAGGCCATGTTTCCTGGAAAGCTGCCTAATCATAATGCTGTCCAAAATTTTAACACAGACTCTTTGATTTAGACTCAAACCTTTTATGTCCAACAGCAGTATTACAATTGATTTTTAAAATTTTTAAAGATTTTATTTATTTGACAGCAAGAGAGAGCATACAAAGGGGAAGAGAGAGAGAGGAAGAGGAAGAGGGAAAAGCAGACTCCCCTCTGAGCAGGGAACCCAATACAGGCCTCTATCCCGGAACCCTGAGATCATGACCTGACTTGAAGATAGAGGCCTGACTGAGTTACCCAGGTACCCGTTGCAATTATTATTATTATTTTTCAAAGATTTTATTCATTTATTTGACAGAGATCACAAGTAGGCAGAGAGAGGGGGGAAGTAGGCTCCCTATTGAGCAGAAAGCCCGATGCGGGGCTTGATCCCAGGACCCTGGGATCATGACCTGAGCTGAAGGCAGAGGCTTAACCCACTGAGCCACCCAGGTGCCCCCCATTGCAATGAATTTTTAATATCAACTCCTTTAGTGCTATTGGTGCCTAGCATTGTGGTAGTCTCCATGGAGGAGATAAGTATTTAAATTTATCTCGTTAGGAAACCGATCATTAGAAATAAGGTTTAGGTGTATGGGGTAGAAAATAATGATGCAAAACAAAAGAGCCTCCACATAAGCTTCCCTTACCTCCTCTCTGCTCGCCTCCTAAAGTCCATTCTAAGTCCCTCTGTACACTTCAGCAACAGAGGTCTTATTTCTTTTGTCCAATCTCCTTTGCTGCTGCTAATTATAGGTTCTTCGCATATGCTTTTCCTCTGGTTGAATACTCTTCTCTTTTTGCCAATTCATGTAGTTAACTGCTTCTTTTCATTCAGTTTCAACTTAAGCATGGCTTCTTCGGAGAATTCTTTCATGACTCCCCGCCTCCCCATCTCTTTTCTCTTAAAACCATGTAACTCTATGTTGTAGTTGATATTTCCGTTTGCCATCAGATGTTTGCGGGATTTAAAAACCAATTGTCAACAAAGGAAAACAAACAAAAAACCCACTTGTCTGTTTCCTTCACAAGATTGTCAAATCCATGCAAGTAGAGACTGAAGCTCATTCCCTTTAAATCTGACTCTAAGCCCCTTGCAAACTCTGGGGCTAAATGTGGATGATTGTACATGTAGATAGAATGGTTGAAATCCAGTCGGGTTATGGGAGGTCTAAAAGTGGAAACTGTTTCCATGCACAGGGTGGCCTTTGGGATGGTGAGAGAGGATGGGGAGGAGATGCCTAGATGGTGCCTGATTTGGGGGTTTTTAGGTTTTAGAAAAGGCATGGTTGAGAAGACTTGCAATGTTAGGAGGCTGCATGAGAAGTTAAACACACAGACTTCGGAGTCTGAAAGCCGGGGTTCAAATTCAGCTGAGCCAGTCACTGGTAAGCCTCTGGTACTTTACTTTCCTTATTTAAGATTTGGTTTATCTTTAAAATCGATACCCTAATGGATTGCTTTGTGAGTTATGACAAGACTGTATTTCTAAGTTTCAGTCATTTGCATACTATGATTTTTTGAATATCTATGTTTTGCTAGTATTCATTATTATTATTTCATCTTAAAAAAAAGAAAGAAAGTTCTCCAGAATTAGAATATCTGTAAAATCATGCTTTTGTTCTGCTAGATATAGTTTTTCTGGTATATTATTAAATTTACACTTAGCAATTTGAAATGTTCATAATATATCTGCAAGCCACCCATAATTATCTCTTGTGCCAACAACAATATAGAACAGGGACACTACTAGAACGGGGAGGTTAGGGAAGTAGGGAACAGAGAAGAATCCTAAATCTCTACACTCCCAGAGTCAAGTCTTTTATGAGACTTTGTTCTCCTCTGAGCATAGGCCAAAGGTGAAACAGAGACAAGGAAACAGATGTTGACCACACTTAAATAGAATTTTCAAGGAAAATATCCTATATTATTTATAATTCTTAAAAGGAAGGACCTGTTCATCATGCTCTAGTTCACATTTAGTCATGATCTTGCTTTTCCAGCTTGGTCATTAATTGGTACTGCTCTCAACACTGCTAGCTATCTGGTACCAAAGAATTAAGGGCATGATCTACATCATAAACATTAGATAGGTTATTAGTTTTGCCAGTAATTAAAATGGAGAAAGTTAAGCTGAGAGAGATTTACATAACTTGTGCTGATTTATTACTCTTGGGATGGCTGACAATGAACTTAACGCTGTCTTAGGTTTCTTTTCTTTGATTTGCCTCAAGCCAAGGTATTTAAAATGGCAGGGAAAATGAGTGCTGCTGTCAAATGCTTTTTGGAAATTTTGGGTTACATATGATAAACACATGACTTTTATTCAGAACTTTTTCAGAGATATTAACCTATTAATTCATATTCACCCATCTGTGGAGTTACCCTTGCAGGCTTCTCTTTGGTTGAGTGATTTGTAAAATATCCTTGTGGGGAAATGCTGACCTAAAGACTTCTTTTTTATAATATCTAATCATCAAGTATATTATTCTAATAGCATAACTTTCCCACAAGAATATATGGAAACTTGGCATGCTTTGGGTGCTTGGCCAAATTGTTGAAAACCTAGTAGTAGCAGATTGGCTGCTTGAGTGCAATATTCAGACAAGACCAGGAGAGATTTCAAGAATGATATTGTAGCACATCGTTTAGAAATGTGAACAATCTTCATTCAAGATGTCCAACATGCCTGATACCATCCTCTAGGGAGTCAAGGTTGGAGGACAGAAGATTAACGTCACACCAGAGACCATGCTAAAAGTCTATGTTCCAAATGTAGAAGAAAATTTTACATGAGACTAGGATTTAAGACAGCTGGTTAGGACCACCTAACAATGCAACAGCTGTTCAGCTTGTACCTCACACACAGTGACACTTTTCTAAAGGGGTGAATTCGGCCCTCAACCCAAGAGTCTTTGCCCTAGACTATAGTCCATCTGGACTCTGGAAGAAGACATGTCTATGTAATTCATTTGCCCCCAAAGAAACTCCTTTTCATAATTTTCACAAAGTCCCAGTATGAGCTACCAGTAGATGGAGAATCAAGAGTTGAAATCTTGAGGGTAGTTTGAAATCATACATAGTGGCTAGAACATCACTCATAATATGATACTCCTAATGCTTTCATGTGTTTTTTGATACATGTGGGAACACGTGAGTTTAATTTACTAGAAGAGGAGTGGTCTGCAATAGCATTTAGCACCAACTGAATACACCATATAATGTTGGGAGCTATTAATGTTCTAGATGTCTTTTCAGAAATAAAGCTCTATCTCAGAGTAGCAGGGTGAATGATACAAATTTATAGCAATGCCTGCAAGTTCATAGTGGAAGCCTGCTTGGTTTTAATACTACTTCTGGTTATTTAAATACTTGAATGTAGATAACATAAGTCCTCCAACTTGATTTGCATTAGTTAGGATACATTTTCAAGTCTTGTATTATGATAATACTTTTGTACAAGTGCATTAGTTTGAGAGGTTTGGGGTTGTTTTCTGACACGTTCATTTCTTTTTTTTTAAAAAGCTCATGTCACTTATATATTGAACCATATGAGATTGCAAATATTTAGCCATATTTTACCTGAAAAATGAGTATTTCACATCTTGGATCTAATTAATGGAAAACATTTGGGAGGACCATGTGTGATATTTCTGTTTTCAGTTATCACCATCCATGTGAAAAAATGCCAACACTACATTACCTTGGAAGGACAAAAATACGTCATTAGTGTACAAGAACCATGTAACCTCTAACTATCTCTGGGAATGTCCTCTTAAGAAATATACACACACAACTTTTTAAAGTTTTTATTTTAATTCTAGTTAACATACAGTATTATTAGTTTTAGGTATATAATACACTGTTTCAACAAGGTACATTCCTAACTTTGGAAGAATTGACAATATGAGCAGTCAGTGTCTTGATTCACTTTTTTTTTTCTTTTTAAGATTTTATTTTTAAGTAATCTCTACACCCAACATGGTCTTAAGCTTACAACCCTGACATTAAGAGCTGCATGCTCTACCAACTGAGCCAGCCAGGCCCCCCTTGATTCACTGTTAACATAGATTCTGATCACTTTCAGGATACTACATATTTATGCAGATAGGAAATTCAGAAGTTTGTATATTACAAAGTGAAGCCTTATCTGTATACTCACATTTTTCGGCTTCATTTCACAGAGTACGCTTTCGGGGGTATAATTTAGACCCACATTTCTGCTCATAATGGCTCTGTGAAGGATAAGGTGCATTTATTTTTTGCCTCCTTCTCCTTGTTCCCAAATTATTAGTCAGAAAGATAATTATAAGGTGAAGATGAACAATCGAATCCTCATCCCTGAATCCCCCCCCCCACTCTTTTTTTCTATCTCTTTGCATTATTCATGTTTCTCAGATGAGTTCAGTCAACACAGAACAAATACTAATGCTGGCTAGCTATGTCATTTGCCGTATCCGCCACCATATTTCCTGCAGGAGTTTCTCCTCAGTGGGTGCCTTTCCCCTGCCCCATAATGAAGGGATATTGGGAGTTTAGCGATAACAGCCTTTAAATTTCATATGCCCTTTCTGCATTATGTCTAACCTGAGTGGAGTAAAATAAATGGTGTCAACAGGAAAAAAAAGGTCAAGCTTACAGAACTCTGACGACTCAGAAGAGAGAAATGTTCTGTTGTTCTTTTGAGAGCAATACTCTTTCTTTCCTGTTGAGTTTATGTCATCTTAATCTTCAAAGCTCTCTGCTTTCCTGAGATGGAGTGAGGTGGGAGTTCTGGAGCATATTAAATCTCTGGTAGATGCATGATGTCGTTCTGATTGTTTATTTCATGTGGAACACCTCCCTTATCTCTGGATTCCAGGAAGAGAGAACCACTCTCTAAAATCTCTGCTCACGTTGACTTGTGTGTTTTGGCTCTTCTTTTTTTAATAGAAGGGAATTATTTTCAAAGTGCAACTGTCATTAGAGAATAAAGGCATTAGGCCAGAAGCAGTTTAAAAAAAAAAAGGGTGTGGCATTTTTAGTCCCTGATGGGCTTTCTTTGCTGCTTCTAAGAAATCACTCAATGACTTAGGTAGGAAGTAGTGGGAAATACTCATAGACTTGGAATTCAAGAGCCTTGTCAGTTATGGTTTTGTTCTGCCAGAAGGAAAGATGTTATAGAGGTCCATATGGAATCATGAAGGTATATGCACTGACAGACAGTGATCAGGTGGATGACAGATGCCATGGCCAAATGACCTTGCAATCTAGTAAGCTACTTTTATGACCTTGGGCAAACCTCTTCATTTCTCCTGGCTTCATTTTCCTTATCTGTAAACAATTGGAACCAGTGGTCCAAAAACATATCTGTGCAGTAGGCCCTTTGTTTTAGTTGTACATAAAAATCTTATGTAATCTTCCTCATCTGAAAAATACTAAAAACTAATTCAGAGGGGCCCTCTCAGAAATGAGGATAGCAGACCTGGCTTCTTACTGATCACTATTTGCGCTTTCTATTCTAAGACACCAGCTGCCAGAGGCTACTCCAAGCTGCACATTTAAATTTTACAAAATGTTGATGTGGCCCTTGGACTTTCACAGTCCTGTTAGCTCATTTGTAAAATTGGAGAATCTATGCTTCCTACATGTAATATCTTTGTAGTAATCCATTGATATGGATTGATTTCACCCATGAAGAAATGGTGTCTGTGAAGTAATCCAAGTACATGGAAATTTTGTATTTTACAAAAAAAGGTAGACCCTTGAAATTCGAAAACTGAACATTTATTGCCTTTCCTATTTTTGAGGCACATATTCAATTGGTATTTGTACTATAGGGATTCAGGAGTGTCTGCGATGCGTTGTGTGTGTGTGTATCCCGTATGGCATCCAGTCACTGCCCTACTCTAGCTTTTGAAAACTAAAGCTTTAAAATTCTCCTCAGACAGCTATATTTATTAAACAAGTAACACTATTCCATAAGTAAACTGGGAGGTAGGAAGAAATGGAGTTTAATTAATCTATTAATGATGAGTATCTGAATAACAATGACCTTCTGCTGTAACTCTGGTCTTTTGGTCCCTTTCCTCAAAACAGGCCTTGCAGTGCCCTGTGTATGACCCTAAAATGTGGCAGATAAGGTGTAATTGATCCTTCCTTGTAGATCTATTTGGCATCCTTTCTGTTAACTACGGACATGTGTACTTTTCAAAGTGATATCAAACTTTTTCAGTTTTCCCCAAGGTGACCATTTTGAACGTGAGGACAGAATGGTCTGCATTTTAGATATATGCACACGTCATGATGTTACTGTCTGACATTAGTTATAAGCTCAGTATTTTACATTTGGGAGCAGATGATAAAGAATTTAGCTTGAAAACCTTGACGATTATCCCATAATGCCCCTCTCAAATTCTTTAGCCTGGTTGCCTAGTCTGTCTTTCAATTGTGGATCAGTAGAACTTGAAAAGGAGTGCGTATTCAGCCGACTTTAGAATGCTATGTTAAATAGGATTGTCTACTGTAGGACCTTTTAGAGCCTCTTAAAATTACAGTGTAAAATTCTAAGAGTGTAATTTGCAGTATTTTTGCAAACTTTGACTACAGAGTACTGGTTTTCTTCTAGGATACCTTACACAATTGCTATTCTGAAAAAAAAACATACTTGCAGTATTCTCACTTAATCATTGTCAAGGAGGATGTGTTTTAGGGCATCACTATTTCTTAATTCACCCTGATCTAATTTCACTAAGGTAGAAACAGTAAGTGGAATAAGGCAGACGTCTGTTTTGTGTGTGTGTGTGTGTGTGTGTGTGTGTGTGTGTTTTCTGCTGGAGGAAGAAAGGTAGGAACAATCATCTCAGCAGGAATTCACACGAAGAAACTTCTTTCCATGTTTGTTTAGCCATTGTTTCTTTGGGGGAGAAAAACCGCTCTGTGCAGGGTTTCTGATTGCAAGTGCAGAATGAGTAGGATGGATTTAATTTTTCATTGGAAGGGTGAGCACTCTGTGTTTTGAGGAACACCAGCTTCTACATCACATTAAATATTAATGACTAACTGCAATTCCTCTCTCTAATGTGCTTTGTTTTGGTGTTCGGTCAAGCCAGGAAGATGAAAATCCCCTTGGGGCCTGATATAAAATATAATTTGCTCTGCAGTTTTGGTGGTAAACATGGTAATAAATTAGAGGGTGAAATGAATATGCATGTGAGAACCTAGAATCCTCCTCCTACTCTTTGTGTTACTCAGAGAATTTGTAGGGGTGACAAATGCTATGGACTATGGCCATCCATAGTCCATAAGCTTTAAGCTTGCTCACATCTCTTCATTAAATATTTTCATGTATATACTTACTTCAAATGGTTTATTTTACAAAAAGCCTTTTGCAAATACCTAGCCATCCTGGAATCCATCAGGCAACTCTTCTTATTTTTTAATCTGGAGTACAAAATCCTCTGTGACTCTGCTTTTATTGTTTCTGGTGCAGAGATCCTGAATGAGGTCAGAGAAATCTGCAGGGACCATATTGCATGAACCTCCTAAGCTGTGATAAAGAATTTAGACCTAAAATAATGGCAGTGGCAAGCAAGTCCATTGGTTAGTTAAAGAAGGGAAGTGGTTCTGATTGGATTCTTAAAGCATCGTTCTATTTTCTGTATGGAAAATGGCCCGAGGGGAAGCAAAAGAGGAAACCAGGAGACCAGGAGAGAAGCAACTGCAGTTACTCTGCCTAGAAATG
This sequence comes from Lutra lutra, assembly GCF_902655055.1. NCBI lineage: Eukaryota > Metazoa > Chordata > Mammalia > Carnivora > Mustelidae > Lutra > Lutra lutra. Next base: position 92,975,955 of record NC_062287.1, on the reverse strand, counting down.
ATACTAGTTTAGATCAGACCCCTCCAAACTGGGATCACTGTAATGGCAAGTTTCTATTTATGAATTTCCGCATATCCAGCAACTAGGACAGACTAGATTAAACTAGAACAGAATAAATTAATTTATTTTAAAAAATGCAGCGGAAGAGGCATATAGACAAATCATGATCTTCTACCCCTGCTACATATCTTCCTCCATCTTCACCTTCCTGAGTCAGAGAAGAGTCTGTGCTGCCCACTGTTATAAGTCTAAGGATGTAGTAATTAATGAAACAGGCAACTTGCTTCTTGGATCCCAAACTTCAGTGATAAAGGAAGAGCTAGGACCTAGTACAGCTCTTGGTTCAGTCTTCTTTTCATAAAATCTGAGCTCCTTTTATTATAATCTTTGCCATACTTTGCCCAATATCTCTGCTTTATTTGGAGAAATTCTATTTCTGGGTCAAGAGAGAGTCAAACCATCTGGGCTTCATAGTCAATAGAGATTATTAGTTGGAATTTCTGCCCAACTTTTAAAGCAACAGTGATCAGAAGCAGCAGTTAATTGTGTTTAAAGTATCCTCTCATCCCACTCCACTTGTTCCTGATGTTCAAATATATATTTTAATTTGCAGTTGAACATGTTCGAACAACCACTTATTCATGTTGGATTAAATGGCCAGTATTTATTGAGCAGTTTTTATTCAGTGTTGTTCAATGTGGAAACACAAAGATTTAAGATATGTTTCTAGCCTTTCACTGAGGGAATAAAAGTAAAATTCTGAAAACACTGTATTTATATTTGTACTACAGACTTCCTTGAATATAGCTGATGGTCACTGTGCTTATCTTGTATGTTTCTGTCAGAGAACATCAGTGAGCACTATAAACGTTGAGGAGAAAGGGAACTCATTAATGAGAGCAGGGGTCAAGATAGAAAAGCTTTACAGAAAAGCTGAGGGTGAATTGGTCCTAAAATAATCACTGGAATCCGGAAAGGCTAAAAATATGTGCTGTACTCTCTAAGCAGAGGAGAAATTTATGAGCTGAAGCTGGAGTTGAGGTGGTGGGGGATGAATACTGAGATTATCAAAGCTGGAACCAAAGGCATTTGTTGCATATCAGTGGAACGGGTTTTGTTTGCTCATTTAATAGAAAGCTCTGGAAAGACAAGAATATCAATTAAATGTGTGGAAAATGCAGATGTCACCTTTGTGCTCTGACTAGTGGAAAGGCCTAAATTTTGTTTCAATTAAATTTAAATTAAGTTTCAATAAGATAATAAGACCTATTGTACATGTCAAGACTGTGATAGAAGAAGCCACCTGGGTTTTGCCTCATTTAAGATTATCAACCATTTAAGATTATCAACCAAGGTGCTTGAATAAGAGATGTCTTTTACATCTAATTTTAAAAGAACATAAGATAATTCAATAAGACTAAACCTGAATATGGTTCTCTAGTTGAAGTACAAATACCTCAAAACTTAATATGTAATTGGTTGTTGAGTAATAGTCAACTGTCATTTAAATTGAGACTTCTTGGAACATAAGACACCAAAGTCCATCATAATACATGAAAAATACACAATTTTATTAATGTTTATTACATAAGTAAAAATAAAATAATATTTAAGCTTCACTGAAAGTGTTCTGTTTGGTGGAAGAGTTTGTTTTCTTTTTTTTTTTGGGCTGAACCAGCAAAGCTTTTAAAACCCGAGACTAACATGTTTGTTTAAGACTTCATTTCCTAATTAACCTATCTATTGGAAGAAAAGGTATGTGTTATTCATTACTGAAAGTATATTTTAATTGTATTCAAAATTAATCTCATTGTCCTTGAAATGTTTTATTATTTGAGTATGTGCATGTGGCCCAGAAGATACTGGAAAAGTAAATTTTGCTTAAGGAGGAAATGTTTCAATTTTTTTTCCTCTTTAATCATCCTTGATCTTCCATTCCAGTCAAAGAATCCGTTAATTACAACTCATTCCTCAGTTACCAAGTGACTTGATGCAAAGATGTTTGTAGTTGTTAGTCCTATGCACACATATATTTGGTTCATCTGTGGTGTCCTGGGTTGAATTGTGGTCCCCAAAAGATATACTCAAATTCTAACCTCTGATATCTGTGAATGTGGCCTCATTAGGAACAAGGGTCTTTACAGATACAATTAAGTGAACTTGTGATGAGACCTTGTTGGATTAATTGGGTGGGTCCTAAATCCAAGATTCCTAAGAAGACAAATACACAGAGAAAAAGGCCATGAGAAGATGTGTCTACAGAGAATCAACAGAAGCAGGAAGAGCCAAGGGAGTGTCCCCCTCACACAGCCTTCAGAGTGACCCTCCTTGACACTTTGATTTGGACTTTGGTCTCCAGAACTGTGGGAGAATACATTTCTGTTGTTTGAAGTCGCCAGATCTGTGGTAATTTGCTATGACAATCTAGGAAACAAATACAGATGGGTAGAAGCTTCTAATTTATAATAGGCTATAAATAAGTTTGTGAGGCAAGCTTTCAAGTTGGGGGTCATTTGTTATTAGTCCCAGGAAGAGATTAGAAAGACTTTCTGTAGGGAACAAAGGGCCTAAACTCACTGGGGGAGAAGAGCTTTTAATATCTAAAAGTGGTTTATGTAGTGTCTCCACATGGCTAATGACCTAATAACATTAGATGTCATTTAAACTAAAATAGGCTATGACATGGAGGACAAGGGGAGATGGAGAGGAGAAGGGAGCTGAGGGAAATTGGAAGGGGAGGTGAACCATGAGAGACTATGGACTCTGAAAAATGATCTGAGAATTTTGAAGGGGTGGGGGGTGGGAGGTTGGGGGCACCAGGTGGTGGGTATTGTAGAGGGCACGGATTGCATGGAGCACTGGGTGTGGTGCAAAAATAATGAATACTGTTATGCTGAAAAAATAAAAAATTAAAATAGGCTATGAAAGTAATAATGGTATCAGCCTGAAATAAAAACTATTAATATTTAAAGTACTGCTGTCATTCACAGAGTCCAGGGTCCATGATAGTAGAGATAACTTCGGATTGATGCTAAGTGTCATTATAATGGTGGTGGCAGAAGTCATCTGGGAAGCAGTGATAATGGGTATCATTCCTTCAGATTCAAGAGTAGTCATTAATCTTACCTCAGTTTTCTTCTCTGAAAAATTAAGGAAGGATACGAAGTTTCAAAGTCTATCCTACTCAGAAATGTCTTGGGGATGGGACTTTTTTGAGAGAACCAGGCATTGGTGTAAATGAAAAATATAGTTGAAGATGATTTTTTAAGTCCAAGGGAATAAAAATAGAGTACCCCATCAATTCTGAACTACACATATACCTTAGAGATATTGCAGGTTGGTTTCAGACCTCTGTGATAAACTGAGTATCACAAGAAAGTGAGTCAAATGAATGTTTCAATTTCCTGGTGCAGAAGAACCTCAACCCCTATCTCACTTCGTATATAGATGTTAATGTTAAATGGGACATAGATTTCAACGTAAAAGTTAAAACCATATGGTTTCTAGAAGACAACACAGGAAATCATCTTTTTTTTAAAAAATATTTTATTTATTTATTTGACAGAGAGATTATAAGTAGGTAAAGAGGCAGGCAGAGAGAGAGGGGGAAGCAGGCTCCTCGCTGAGCAGAGAGCCCGATGCGGGGCTCGATCCCAGGACCCTGAGATCATGACCCGAGCCGAAGGCAGAGGCTTAACCCTCTGAGCCACCCAGGCGCCCCGGAAATCATCTTTATAACCTTCAGAAAGGCAAAGCTTTTGTACTCAGAAAATGAAAAGCACAATCATAAGAAGAAAAATGACACATTTGTTGTATCAGAATTAAAATTTTCTGCTTATCAAAAGTCAGCATTAATAGGTGAATCAGGTTGGAAGAAAATGTTTTCAATACACAATATATAAAAGATTATATCTAAAACATGTTTTTAAAATCTCATGCTTTAAAAATCTCATTGAGATTTAAAATCTCAATAATAAAAAACACAACCCAATTTTAGAAATAGGCAAAAAAAGTCGATGAACGTTTTATAAATGAAGCTATACAAATAGCCATGAAGCTCATAAAAATGTGTTCCACATTAGAGAAATACTAATAAAAATACAATGCAATGTCATTCTATACTCACATGACAAGGTAAAATTAAAAAAAAAAAACACTGGCAAAACAAATTCTGGCAAGAATGTGAAAAACTTGATAACAGTGATAAATTTTAAGTGGCAATGAAAAATATACACCAATATTGGTTACCTTTTGGCAATGTCTTATAAAGATAATCATACGTCTACTCTAGCAGTTCTGAAAGGATATGAGGACCCTGAGTTCATCTTACATGATTTTAACGAAATCATTTAATGAAATAATAAAGAAATCAGAGTGGTTGCCTCTAAGTTAGGGAAAATTTGATTTCAAAGGGACAAGAGGGAACTTTCTGGCATTTATCTCAGATAAAAATAGCTATTGGAATAGGTGTATATTATGGGCTTTTGTCGATTCTGTAAGGGATGCTTCTTCATAAGGCAGACAACTGAGAATTCGTATTATTTTTAAAACATGGGATACTTTTAAGGCAAGTGCTTAATTAATGAAAATGCCATTTAGGTTAATAGCAATGAAAGGAGGCATGATCCTTAACCTAACAGAATTTACATTATTCTGGGGAAAATTAGTCATCATTATTAAGATTTTTTTTTTTTTAATTGTCAGAGAAACAGAGTACACACAAGCAGGCAGAGAGGCAGGCAGAGAGAGAGAAGGAACCAGGCTCCCTGTTGAGCAAGGAGCCCAATGCGGGACTTGATCCCAGGACCTCAGGATCATGACCTGAGCCGAAGGCAGCTGCTTAACCAACTGAGCTACCCAGGCATCCCTTAGTCATCATTATTAAATAACTACAAGTAGGGGAAGGGTTAAGAAGGAAATGCCCAGGATCTGGGAGAGTGCAGAGAATGGACATAAGAAAAGGTGTCCTTTCATCCTTTTTAAATGAGTGTCTGATGATCAGAGATGATCTATGGTGTTTTTGATAGCCGACCTCTCATTTTTGAGCTGTTTTTTCACATTCAGAAGCATTTACTGCATATTTTAAATTTTCTTCCACAGAGCTAGGTCATTCTAAGTTCACTAAAGAGAGCTGTCAATCTTTTTCTCTGGCATTTGTGCTAATTCTTGAGTAGCACCTTCACACCTAGCCTACCTCCTACTGTCCTTGCAGAGACAACACCAGCACTTTACATACTGGTAAAAGCTGCTTTTACGTCCTTTACAAATCTTTTTCCTCTCCACTTTGCCATTTCTTTCTTTTCCCTGAGAGCATGCCTTCTAAGACATCTACTGAAAGCCAAGTGTTTAATGAAGAGAGAGACACAGTCCCAACTTCAGAGTTACTGGCTGGCTTTTATTTCTCCTGGATCCTCAACCACTGTGAGTACAAACGCCAAAGGTAGCGGGCAAAAATTTCAGAATCGAAAGAGTATAGATTCCATCCAATATTAGCCAGCAATTATGGAATGTATGCTATATATTAAATACTCTCCTTAGAAAACATCTATAAATTTTTTCACTTCTTCCTCACAGCAGTACTATAAGCTATGTTTTTACTTTCATCTTTATTTTCTAAAGGAGGAAACAGACTTAACAGACGTCAAGGTACTTTTCTTAGGTTCCATTAGTAATAACTGGCATGCAAAGATTTTGTCCTGGGACTCTGAGTTTGTTTGGATAAAGGCTTTGAAGACAAAAATGCTGTAGCCCACTGCTTCCTTATCTAAATTAACTGTCTCTCTTACAAATTGATTATTTCATTCCAGAAGTTTAAACGTAGTCCCTTAACCAAGATTAGTGCTAAATTGATACTAGAGCCCAAATCAGACTTTTTTTTTTAACACTTAATTTTTATTTTATTTTTTATAAACATTTATTTTTATTCCCAGGGGTACAGGTCTGTGAATTGCCAGGTTTACACACTTCACAGCACTCACCATAGCACATACCCTCCCCAAATTCCATAACCCCACCACCCCCCTCCCAACCCCGCTCCCCCCATCAACCCTCAGTTTGTTTTGTGAGATTAAGAGTCACTTACGGTTTGTCTCCCTCCCAATCCCATCTTGTTTCATTTACTCTTCTCCTACCCCCTTAACCCCCCATGTTGCATCTCCTCTCCCTCATATCAGGGAAACGTCTTTATTTAAATTGTAGTTAGTTAACATACTGTATCATATTTGCTTCAGGTGTACAATATAGTGATTCAGCACTTCCATACAGCACACCTTGGTCATCACAAGTGCACACCTTAATCCTGGTCACCTATAACCCATGCCCCCATCCCTTTCCCTCTGGTAACTCACATTTTTCTCTATAATTAAGAGTCTTTCTCTGGAAAGCAGTATGGAGATTCCTCAGAAAGTTAAAAATAGGACTATCCTATGATTCAGCAATTGCACCACTAGGTATTTACCAAAAATACTAATTGAAAAAGATACATGCATCCTGATATTTATTGCAGCATTATCTACATAGTAGCCAAATTACAGAAACAGCCCAAGTGCCCACTGACTAATGAATGGATAAAGAAGAGGCGGTGTGTGCGCGTGTGCGTGCACACACACACATACACATGCACAGAGGAATATTACTCAGCCATCAAAAAGAATGAAATCTTGCTGTTTAGAATGACATAGATGGAGCTAGAGAGTATTATGCTAAGGAAAATGAGTCAGAAAGACAAATACCATAGGATTGCACTGGTATGTGGAATGTAAGAAACAAAATAAGCAAAGGAAAGGAATGTAAGAAACAAAATAAGCCAAGAAACAGACTCTTAATTATAGAGAACAAATCTGACTTTCTGTTGAGATCTTCTCACTTGTGATTAAGGGCTTGGAAATTCAAAGTAGGTCTTACACCTCATATGTTATCTTGTGAATCATTTTCCCAACATGTTTAAAATGGTGCGAAAAGGACAACTGACTATATAGGATTAGGTTTGTGAATTCCTGTATTCTCATGATTAAATAAAGAATAGGGCTTTTTTTTTTTTTTTTTGCAAAAGCAAAAATTTATAACTATAAGAACTCTGTTTTGCCTCTAATATTTTATCTGTGTTGGGTTTGGAAAACCAGTCATTCCTTTTGTCCTTTGTGCTCCCTTATTGTAAAAAAGATGAGCATAAAAACTACTACATAGGATTATTATGAGGATAGCATAAAATAATGTAGCCCATAAAATTTCTTAGTTTTATATAAGTTACCTTTGCCTTTTAATTTTCTTCCTACTACTTAATAAATATGTAGGAGATATTTCCTACAGTTCTGGGGCCATTCATTTATATATTTAGTTTTGCATCAGAACATTTTTTTATCCTCAGCTTTAGCCTTTTGCTCAGTTAAAAGCCCTTTGCTTGAACTTCGCTGGGACTAGAGACCAGCTGGTTACCTTTTAGGAAATATTACTCAATAAATAGGAAATGGCCTGCATTGTTAGATGCCCTCTGATGCTGTCTGTGAAATGCTGAGTTACATATTTTGCACTTAGAGTTTCTGTAGGGAAGAGAGCCGAGCATACTCCGGTAAAAGCACCTTAAACAGTCATCACTCCATGTACAAAGTATACTTGCATAGCTCAAACTGTTAGGAACATTTGTTGTTTAAAAAATAACTTGCTTGTGATTCCTTTATTTGCTATAGTGGAAGGGTAGAGAGAGTGCTTTAAACAGGAGTTTGGGTCATGGTAGCATTTCATGATCTCAATCCCTAAGCTCTTTGATATTGAACTAGGCAAGAGGAACTGATGAAAGGATCCTTGTTAGATCGGGGGACACTGCTTTTACCTGTTAAGTTTCTAGCTTCTAAAAGATCCTTGTGTTTCATGTGGGCTCTTTCCTGCTAACATCAGTCATAGACCATACTTAGGAGTTTTAGGAGATGGACGTCTTGGAGGATATTGTTTATAATGTACAGTAGATAACCCCAAAGGGAAGGAATTGATTAGGTCATGACCTGTGCTTTCTTGTGAATTATTTTAATCTTGTAATTTATTCAAGGACACGGCCATTTCTTTATGTAGAGTCTTTGTAAAAGTGAAGATTTATAGATGCATGATTAAGAATTTGTGTTCTGCATTTACTATTTTACCTGGATAGGGTTGAGCAAGATCGATGAAGTGAAGATCAATGAAGTGATTTCTATTCATTTCCTTTGATAACTTTGTGAATCAAGTATTTACATACTGTAGATACCTTTCCCATTTTAAAACATGAAATATGCCAGTCTATCAGAATTTTGATACTAGCCACAGTTGACTGAACATTTGCTATGTGTCACATACTTCTTTGTGTTCTTTGTGTATTATTTGGCTTTGTTCTAGTGACAAGCTTTGGAGGTGGTGGTGCTCTTCCAGTTTTACAGATGAAGAATCTGTCTGAGTAGTCTAATGTTATACACTGTGTCTGAGGTTGTTAGCTAGATTTCAGTAGAGTTGGAATTTAAATCCAGAACTATCTTACTACACAAACTTTACTTGTTTGTCTTCCTATTTTGTATTCGGAGTGCTCTGTACAATGCCAAGTGCTTAGATGGCAGTCGATTAAGTTTTATTGCCTTTAAGATTTAATTTTAATTTTGTGTGAGATTTGCTTCTGATATCTACATTCTTCCTTTCAATACTGCATATATATAGTCATATTCTTTTTATTTCTTAGTTTCTTTTGTCCATTCTATACCTCTGCACTTCTGTATATAACGTGGCTGTTGCATTGAATCCTTTTAAAGATCGCATGAAATGATGTTAGTTTAAGGCGTAGCATGAGTCCCAACACAAAGGCTTTGGTCAATATATGTTATAAAACTTTTCTCTCTCTCTTTTGGACATCCCTACAGCCTGGAAACCTGGACCAGTCATGGCAAGGCCAAATGGGAAAGGAGACATGAGATTAGATGCTTGTAATAATTCCCATCTTCCTTACAGAAATAAGATCTTTACATTTCTTTCCACTACTGATGGTCTCTTTTTTTGCAATCTTCTGGTACCTGTGAATTAGAATCAGTGGATTAAAGCAGAAAGATAGAGGACCCCTGCAGAAATTCCCAACTGATGTCAAACACACATGCTTGCTTGTGGATCTTTGGCAAAAATAACTTGTTTCTTTCTATGGTATTTAGCATTTTGGCGGAAGCTCTTGGCCCCTGATACATTTTTCTCTATGAATGTCCTTGAGGACACTGAGTTTGGAGGGAAAGATTTTACATACACACTTACTTGAAACAATTTATGTGCCCTTAAAACCTGGGCAAGAGAATATATTTTATTTTGTTAAGTTGATACATATTTTGATCATACTAAAAGAATGAAAATGTATGATTCACCATGAAGCATCTTTTAGAGTAAACCTTTTAAAAACGGATTAATTTCCCTCCTTTCTATTAATTCTGAGTTTTTTTTGTTTGTTTGTTTTGTTTTCTTTTTTTTTCTTAAGATTTTATTTATTTTAGGGACGCCTGGGTGGCTCAGTTGGTTGAGCAGCTGCCTTCGGCTCAGGTCATGATCCCAGCGTCCTGGGATCGAGTCCCACATCGGGCTCCTTGCTTGGCGGGGAGCCTGCTTCTCCCTCTGCCTCTGCCTGCCATTCTGTCTGCCTGTGCTCGCTCGCTCTCCTCTCTCTCTGACAAATAAATAAAATCTTAAAAAAAAAATATTTTATTTATTTATTTTTTTTCTCTTTTATAAATTTTTTTATTTTTTTCAGCATAACAGTATTCATTATTTTTGCACCACACCCAGTGCTCCATGCAATCCGTGCCCTCTACAATACCCACCACCTGGTGCCCCCAACCTCCCACCCCCGACCCCGTCAAAATTCTCAGATCGTTTTTCAGAGTCCATAGTCTCTCATGGTTCACCTCCCCTTCCAATTTCCCTCAACTCCCTTCTCCTCTCCATCTCCCCTTGTCCTCCATGCTATTTGTTATGCTCCACAAATAAGTGAAACCATATGATAAATGACTCTCTCTGCTTGACTTATTTCACTCAGCATACTCTCTTCCAGTCCCGTCCATGTTGCTACAAAACTTGGGTATTCATCCTTTCTTTTTTTTTTTTTTACAGCTTTATAAACATATATTTTTATCCCCAGGGGTACAGGTCTGCGAATCGCCAGGTTTACACACTTCACAGCACTCACCATAGCACATACCCTCCCCAATATCCATAACCCCACCCCCCTCTCCCAACCCCCTCCCCCCATCAACCCTCAGTTTGTTTTGTGAGATTAAGAGTCACTTATGGTTTGTCTCCCTCCCAATCCCATCTTGTTTAATTTACTCTTCTCCTACCCCCTCAACCCCCCATGTTGCATCTCCTCTCCCTCATATCAGGGAGATCATATGATAGTTGTCTTTCTCCGATTGACTTATTTCGCTAAGCATGATACCCTCTAGTTCCATCCACGTCGTCGCAAATGGCAAGATTTCATTTCTTTGGATGGCTGCATAGTATTCCATTGTGTATATATACCACATCTTCTTTATCCATTCGTCTGTAGATGGACATCTAGGTTCTTTCCATAGTTTGGCTATTGTAGACATTGCTGCTATAAACATTCGGGTGCACGTGCCCCTTCGGATCACTACGTTTGTATCTTTAGGGTAAATACCCAGCAGTGCAATTGCAGGGTCATAGGGTAGTTCTATTTTCAACATTTTGAGGAACCTCCATGCTGTTTTCCAGAGTGGTTGCACCAGCTTGCATTCCCACCAACAGTGTAGGAGGGTTCCCCTTTCTCTGCATCCTCGCCAGCATCTGTCATTTCCTGACTTGTTAATTTTAGCCATTCTGACTGGTGTGAAGTGATATCTCATGGTGGTTTTGATTTGTATTTCCGTTTTATGCTTTGGATTTGCTTCCGGAAAGGCTACGTCTAAGCTATCCGTACAATCCTGTTTGCAGGAGGCACAAATGACTGAGTGACAAAGTCTCATGGGATTGCCAGATAGGAAAATATGGCCACCCAGGTATAAACAATAGACTAAATTCACGCCATAACTAAGTGGGTCTGAATTTTTTCCTGGCGTGCCTGGCCATTCACTTCTCTGTTAGAGTGTCGCCTGGCTAGATATCATGCAGAATTGCAAATATGAATGCCATGCTCCCTCTCCTATAGGACTTGTGATTTAGTGAATGAGACATACTTGTGAAACATTAAAAAAAAAAATACAACACCAACAAGAAATTTGGAGATAAGAAACAAAGTTCAATGGAAGAGTAGAGGAGGGAGATTATAATGCACCTCAGGCTTCAGTCCCTTACATATTCCTTCATTTTTTCAAAAAATCAAGAACTTACTTATGACCTGTTATGAATCAAAGACTATTGTAAGCACAGATTCTGGGGACAAAGTGGGGCAAGCACAATAGGTACCTAATATGTGCTTGTTGAATACATGAGTGCATGAATAAAGACAGAATCTCTGTCCTTATGAATCTTGCATTTATGGAGCAATCACGCAATAAATAAGACACCGTACAACAATTTCAGACAGAGGCAAGTGTTGTGAAGAGAAATAAACTCAGTAAGAAATTGGAGGCTACGGGTGCCTGGGTGGCTCAGTGGGTTAAAGCCTCCGCCTTCCGCTCAGGTCATGATCCCAGGATCCTGGGATCGAGCCCAGCATCAGGCTGTCTGCTCAGCAGGGAGCCTGCTTCCTCCTCTCTCTCTGCCTGCTTCTCTGCCTACTTGTGATCTCTGTCTGTCAAATAAATGAATAAAATCTTAAAAAAAAAAATTGGAGGCTAAAGATGGGCATGGGTAGCACTGTGACATCTTAGCATGGTTTCATGGTCTTCAGCTTTCAACCTGGACTTGAAAGTTGGATAAAGTTTTGTCAGGTCAAAAGGAAGGTCAAATTTCTCTCTTGTATACCCTCTTCATTTCTGTGGCTCTGGGATTTTTAATTTGCTGGTCCACCTGTACCAATGACAGAGAGTCCATTAGAATAGAAACCATGTTTGATTTGTCTTAATACTCCAAGTGTTATATTTAACATGTATTAGGTTCTAATAAATGTTTGTGGAATCAAACCATTCATACATAGATCATGGGATAAAATAAACAGAGATAGTGACATGGTTGAGGGTACATTTGGGGATTTGAATAGATAGATATGGCTGGATTGTGGGTGTCTCAAGGGGACAATGGATGCTTGATTACCATATTCATGATTGGGTAGGTTGTAGCCAGGGAGAAGGCTGATGGCCTGATAGTTAGGTTGGAGAGTTTGGATTTGAGAAGAAAGGCATTGGGTAAGATCCTTGGAGGAAGAAACTCAGTCATTGTATTTGAGTATCAGAGCACCTGATGCTTGTTAGGCATGGAGAACTGCTGAATCAGTAAGTCACTAATTTTATAATTTGCCCATTGTTTGAAAGGTGGGGGGAGGAAAGGAGAAGGAAAATGGCCCCAATTTTCTATCTGGACCAACGGTGGGAATAATAAGGCATTGGCTGGGATAGAGAACACAGGTGGAGACCAGTGATTGTCAGAGAAGCTGTTACAAAAGCTCCCTGGCATTAGGAGTTCAAAGTTTTAAATCTCTATGCAAAGCCAGTAAACTATAAACATTCATGAGCACAGAGGCATTCAGGCTATGCTACTAGAATGGGTAAAGCATTAGGAGTTTGGAGAGCTGGAGTGGGTTCTTTCAGGCTTCCTTGACATTCTTATCTCACTGCCTCTGTATGGTAACCTCTTACTTAGTCCCATCTGTAGGCTCTATGCTTTTATGTAATAAATGATTTGCTAATAAAACCTGAAAGGAGAAGACTTCCAAAGAAGGGGAAGACTGTGATAGAGCATCACACGTGAAGTGTTCTAGGAAACAACTCTGTGAGAAAATTATGAAACACAGAAGTAGGAGGGGGTATCTAACTAATGAACGTTCTTCCAGAAGTCATTTTCTCTCTCATTGTCATAGATTGACAAAAGAAACCAACGTGCCTAATTAGCATTTGTAACCAACTGCATGATGTCAACCAAATAAAAGCAGATGAACGTTGATCTGTAAAAACAAATTAGGCTGCAGAGTACAACCTGTAAGTCGCTGCCTTTTATTTCTATGAAGAGTGGTTTTAATTTGTCTGCGAAAACATTGTCAAATTAAAGGCCTTTTAGCTCACTTGCTTGAATGCCAGTAACAGAAAAGGTAAAGCTGTTAAAAACAGCCAGCTAGTAAACAGACATTTAGCTTTTTGAATATTTCCACACTCATGAGTTTTAGTTGGAATATCTATTATTGCTGGTCATGTATTTCACAAATTTCATAAATGGGTACCCAGTATTAAAACTTGAGCCAGATGAAATTTACCTGAATAATAATAATTAGGGTATGCAAATATGTAAAGCAGGATGCCCATGTCATTCTTAAAACTTTATTATTGATCTTTTTTTTTTTTAAAGATTTTATTTATTTATTTGACAGAGAGAGAGATCACAGTAGACAGAGGCAGGCAGAGAGAGAGAGAGGGAAGCAGTCTCCCTGCTGAGCAGAGAGCCCGATGCGGGACTCGATCCCAGGACCCTGAGATCACGACCTGAGCCGAAGGCAGTGGTTTAACCCACTGAGCCACCCAGCGCCCTATTATTGATCTTTTAATGATTTTATTGGTGTTATAATTCATTCTAGACTAAACCAATACAAGACTGGGCATTCTGTATGTTTAAGGGAGGAAAAGATATAGGCCTCTTCAGTATTTTGCTCAAAAACTTATTTTGATCAATAGTTTAAAAATCAGTAGAAGCCAGGCTGTGCCTGGAGTCATTAATTATAAAGCATTTAGAGAATATATTTTTCTTTTAATAGCACAGTTCTCCTTTTCTTAGCTTGGCCTTTTCCTATTAAAATGGTATATCTTAATTTACAAGTGCATAGTAATAGTTTGTCCTTTCAAATACAATTTCCACTTCAGAAACAGAATAAGATGTCTACATTTTTTTATTGAAAAACCTGTTTACCTTTGTTTTTCTTTCTCCTGAATCCAGAAACTTTTATAAGGGAAGCCTTTGCTTTGTTGAAATCAAATACAGTTTCATAGACTGTCCCTGTGGAAACTGCAATGTGATTCTCAGGGCTCAAACTAAAGATCATTTTCCCTTCTTTCCTTCCATGGGCATGGTGCTATGAGTCCTACCATCACATACTATGCTCCCCTTCCCAGCAAATCCCCCACACCCAAATCTAGTTACTTTAGAAGTAAGAAATGAGAAAATCCATTTTCTCCATTTTATTTCTGCTCTATGTTTTAGCAAAAGGGAGGAGAATCTGAGAGTCCCATTATCTGGGACTTATCCAGAAAAATGGAACAAACTTTAAGATTACTCTTTATCACGTTTATAATGACACGCTGACATCTTAATTTATATCTAGAGCAGGGCAATCTAAGACTAGTATTCTATATAATCCGACCCTCATGTGTGTGATTGTGCCACTGGACCAACTCCCCACCTGGCCCTTTGGTGGGAGTTGATTGGTTCTTTTAACAGTATAGAGGCCAAGACCAAGACCCAAGCATGTTTCATAGCCTCCCTGATTTACGTCCTGTAGCGCATAGGCAATCCTGTGAGGCACACAGAGAGAATTCTGTAATGTAAGAAAGTCATTCAACCGCTAAGAAGCAGAGTTGAGATTTCTATTCATTCTGCCTTACAAATTAGAAGAATCAAGATTTCATCTCTTACTGGCTTGACAAAATATTTTGAGGGTCATTGCTAACTATGTAGCAGTGAATAAACCCCAAGTTGCTAAAAGAATTTTGGATTAAAGAACAAACCCATCCATCATTGGAAGAATTGACAGAGCTTAAAATTATTAATTTTAAAAGGAAGGCTAATTTTATTCCTTGTGGGGTAAAAACAACCTATGGAACAAGATTTCTTAATAGAGTTTTACTAGAAATGCCATATCTTTTTTATACTGGAAAATATCATAAGCAAAAAAAAAAAAAGTTGAGTGTATTGGAGTCTGAAACATAAAAACACTCCAAGCCATACTGGAGGTGAAGTTCTCAGGAATTTATATGCTTTGGTAGTTTCCTTTTCTGCAGAATGTGTCGGTTTGGTCAGCTGATATCATACAATTAAGAGAATTAAAGAAGCAAAGGTAAGCAGCCTAGTGATTTGACAGAATAACTTGCACATACATATTTGGCTTTTGTAATGCTGGTAGCTGGCAAATTACAGAGCAAGTTATTTCCAAAAAGAACCCCATGAAGCTAAAGCACTATATTATTTAAGTTTGCAGTGCAGGGAAGGAATGGTCTCATAACTGAAGTACTTTGTTCAGGGCTTGAGTCTGAAATGAATGAAATCCAATTTTTTTTCAGATTTTTGTTTGTTTTTACTTTCTCGCCCTTCAGCTCAGGATTTGAAGACAATAATTTTCAATAGACCTAGGTTGGATCTTGAACTTATTTCTTTAGCTAGTGTAGTACCAAGCTCCTGACTCCAATCCCAGCAGACTTTATCCAAGGAGGAATAATGCTGCTGTTAGGAAAGAGAATGAAGGTTGGCTAGCCAAGTTCAGAAATATTTATTGTAATTTGTCAAGGAGAACACTAAGCATATAAAATACATCCATGCATGCTTTACTTTCTGCCAAGAACAGGCTTATCGTAAGTTTGGGGAGAGGAAAAAAAAAGTAATGCCATTTAAACAGAAAAAAAAAAAAAAATCTACATTTGAGCAGAAACTCCAGGTGTTTTTGGGGAGTAGAAAGGATGAGAGAAGTAAAGAGGGACTAAATGCTGATGGTCTCTGATTCTATCTTATATCAACTTTAGGTAAATTGTTTTCAACCAAAGGAGACTCAACAATTCTATTTTTATAAAATATTTTGCAGCACTCTTTAATAACTTGGAGTTAAAATTCATAAATAATTTATCAACATAGGTAATTAAAATGAAAAATCAAAACTGTGCTTTTAATGATAATGAAAAAGGGGAATAATTTATCGTAAAATACCTATATTTTAGTCTATAGATCCTTATGCACAATTACAGAGAGAATTTAATAGTCAGATGCTCTCACCAGTAATCAAGAATGCCACAGCTACAAATGGAAACTGATAAAGGTGTGTGGCATCAGTGTGTCCATCAGTATGACCTACGTGGCTGTACGGATGTAGTTTCCAAAGTGGAGAGTGTTCTTGTTTAGTTCCAAACTTCCATTTTCTCTCCATTTCTGTCAGGTAGTAGCCTTTCTGGAAAATTCAGTATATAATATTGACTTCAATGTGGGTTTTTTGTAAAATGAAATTAAGGTCTAGTGTTAAGATAATTAATAATACATACACACGTGTGTGTGTGTGTGTGTGTGTGTGTGTGTGTGTGTGTGTGTGTGTTTTAACCTACTCAGTGTCCAGTGGGGTTTCTGAGGTTGTGCAGGATTGGCACGATTCCTCCTCCTGTGGATCTGTCCAGGCATTGCAAGGTTTGTCAGCTCTGCCCATTAATATGTCCTTATGGTGTCTCATCCCTATAACGACAAAGCAGCCCCACATTTCTGAATTCATGCTGATGGGTGGGATTATACTCTGAGAACTCTGAAGTGGACATAGTGAAGGAATGGGCATAACTAAGTAGCCTTTATTATTAATGTCAATTTGGAAAAGAGATCGCAAGGAATGAGGAATCAGGGAGACTGGAATCAGGGCAGTAAAAATAAATATAAAGAAAAGGAGATGTATGTGAAAAACATTACAACCTGGGGACTGATTGGAAGTGAAAGATAAGGAAAAAGAAGAGGGGCACCTGGGTGGCTCAGTGGGTTAAAGCCCCTGCCTTCAGCTCAGGTCATGATCTCAGGGTCCTGGGATTGAGCCCCGTGTCGGGGGTCTCTGCTCAGTGGGGAGCCCGCTTCCTCCTCTCTCTGCCTGCCTTTCTGCCTACTTGTAATCTCTATCAAATAAATAAATAAAATCTTAAAAAAAAAAGTTGTAGATGTTTGGGTCATTGTTCTCTTTTGCTATGGGGTGACTGGGTAAAGTTAACCAAAACTGTCTTATGGGAGGCACATATTGCAGGAAGAATCATAATCTTAGTCCTCCTTGACCTATGAGATTTGATGTGAATCTGGGTTTCTACATGGATATGTCAATTAGGTGGCTAGGAATTTTGGTCTGGGGCTCAGGAGGAGGATCTTAGCTGAGAATATAGACTTGAGAGTCTTCAGAGTATGAGCAGAATGGAAGGCTATCCAGCTGGTAAGGGAGGGGCAGAGACGCAGAACCAGTTAGAGTGAATAGCATATAGAGCAGAACATGCCAACTTTATAAATTATATCATGAATTACCAGCATGTAGTCTTGAAGAAAGCACCCAGAAGTTAAATAGGCCGATGACATTTAAACAAGAGAGTAACATTTGTTTGCTTTAGTCATGTGTGAAGCACCTCTTCTTCAGTTGCACAAGGTGGGGCCTGGTATTCAAAGTGCATCCAGGCTTAGATGCAAACCTCTGTTGACATCTTATTTACCCAGTTTTATTTGGATAAATCACCTGAATCTTACTGGTATCAGTGTTCCCAGCTTTAAAATGAGGATAAAAGTATCCATAGCGCAAGATAGTTCAGAAGATCAGAAGCAAAAGTACTCATGAGAGGAAGGGCCTGTCTTGAGTATCAGAGGTACTCAAATATCTAACACCCAGGGAAAGGATACTATCTGACAAAACCTCTTCATGTCATATCTGAGGAGTGCCTGTGGAACACCACAGCTGGGAGAGCCTGCTGGTGGCTAGGAACTGCCCATCATCTGAAAGACTGTTGGCGTGGGTGCCACAGAGGGCTACCTGTAGGAGAGCCCACATGCCACGTTTAAGAAGAGAACCAGCTAAAGCCACCTCACCAAAAGGGATGGGAAAGACAAACAGGACTTACAAAGAGCTGTGGTTGGCAGAGGGAATTGCTACATGGAGGTATAGTACGGTGGCTTTACCTTGTGTCTATCCTTAACCCTAACCCATTCTAGGGACACACACACATGCATGAAGTGAGGAAAGGGAGAAAGGGCTCAAAGTAAAATTCAAAAGAGCTATTCTATGAGTAAACAGGCCTAAAGAGCCTTGTTTTGGGGCATATCTCCAAGAAGTAGTGGGAAGGGGAGAGCTTTCCCAGCAGGCAGGGACCAAAGGGACCCCTGCTATTCTTGCAAGGGAAAGAGTTGTCCCCTTCCTGTCCCCAAGGAGGGGCAGGAAGGAAGGAAGGGAACTGAGGGACCCGGGTAGCCTGTGGGAGAAGTCAAGACACCGTTCATGGCAGCAATGGTACCAGCAGGAATCTGTTTGCTTCCAGTCACAGAAGAGACACCCCTGGGGGTTTCCAGAAACACAGGGAGAACGGTTGTCGAAAGGTGGGCATGAGACCCAAAGGGATGAAACATGAAAAATAAGACTTTATGCACACTAACACTCCTACTGAATACACTTTAATAAACTTAAAGCATATAAACATTAGCTCAGGCCCTAAGACATTGTAAGTAATTTGAAGTATTAGAAGCCGATTTATGATTAAAAATCCATTTTTTCCTGTATTCATTGATGAAGACCGAAGTGGTAAAAGATAAAACAACAACAAAAGATCATGTATTTTGACATTAACATATCAAGGAGAGATAGAAGGCAGTGTCTTGCATTTGTCTGAAAGACTATGGCTGTCCCACCAAGAAGCTTCTAGCTGCTCCTCCATGGCTCAGACTACATATTCTGAGAGACCATGGTGTACCAACTATACTGTAATTGAAAAATCAGGGGAGATTAGCCCTAACTTCTCTTAATTAAAATACTAATTATAATACCCAGACCATGAAGAAGGCAGGTCGCTTCTCCCCAGAATATGTTAACATATAAAGAGAATGGGCTTTAATGAGGCCTACTGCATTTGACCCAATTACATCCTCAGTCTCCTGTAGCTCAGCCTGAACTTGGTCTCTGCAGCTCATAAATAGTTCCTGGGATCTGCTCTTTGACAAGGCCACGGTAAGGAATGGGTTTCTTGCCCTCTCTGCATATTATAATTGACAGCACAATCTGCAAGGATGTCATGGTGTCAGGAATGCCATGATGTGTGTGAGATTTCTATATTGTCTACCAGCTTCTCTTAATTGTGATAGAGTGCTGGGAGTTCACATGCAAACTGCAGGGTATCAGGAGACACTGCACCTTGAAAGGGTTAGTACTGCCTTGTGAAAGTTTTGTTGCAGGTGCATGTGTGTGTACACATGTGTCCTCATTTGTTGGGTCACAATGCAAAGTCTGTATCTTGCTGTGTATCATGGCCAAGAAAATAGAAAAACGCTGCAACACTCTATCTACATTACTCATTCTCACATTTACGTGTCACAAAGCTTTTTAAAAAATCTAAAATGGAACTGCTTCTGGAGAAAAAAAAAACATAGACTCAGAATTTTGCATGCAATCTCACTTAGGGTCTGGACCCCTCAATAAACGTCCAGAATGCAGGCTAACATTTTCAACATTTCTCTAAGAGGTATGTGTGCACACATGCATAGGTGTATACACACACTCTAAAGACAAGAATTCTATAAGTAAAATGTCATCTTAGAGAATAGTTGTTATTACCTCTATTTTATAGGAGAGTATGTTAGGACAAAACAATTCCAAGAACATGGCAGTTGATCAATAAATAATAAATTTTGAACTTAATTTAGACACAAAAATCAGAATCTCTTAGCATCTTCAGTATAGTTAGCTATTATCATGGGAAAAACTGTAGTCTGGCACAAGTGACATTCAGTTTTCAGTGAACAGGGAGAGAGTGTTTCTTCTGTAGAAAATCCATTCACAAAAGTAACTGAGTATGTTTTGTATAAAGCATAGTGTTTTGTTTTCCTCCATTTCTTTTCTCACTTTTTCCCTCACTTTTCTCCCATTATTTTTTTAAGGATTTATTTATTTTAGAGAGAGAGAGTGTGCACGCAAGCAGAGGGGAGAAGGAGAGGGAGTATTAAGCAGATTTCCTGCTGAGTGTGGAGCCTGAGGCGGGGCTTGATCCCAGGACCCTGAGATCATGACCTGAGCCAAAACCAAGAGTCCAATGCTGAACTGACTGAGTCACCCTGATTCCTCTCCAACATTATTTAAAAAGGGTTGTAAAACACTTTTCTTAGACAGAAGTGATTTCTTTTGGGAAGTGTTTGGACGTAGTGTACATGATGTATTTCAAATTTGTAACCGGGCATGACACAACCCTGGCTTTACTTACATAACATATTGTGTTATAGTTTTTATATGGCTTTCAGTCAACATAAATGTAAGACATCACCATTAACATAATTCCACCTGAGCTCCAAAAATGAATTTGGCAAAGTCTTTCAAATTATGCACTATGCATGTGTTTTCAAATATAGAAATTAAGCTTGTGAGTTAAATTTGTGATACAGGTGTAAAATTCCAAGATGTTACTAAAATACCTTTCTAAGAAAAAAGGAATACACAGCAAGATGAAGGGGAGATTTGAGAAGAGATGGGTTGATGGACATAAAAAGCTTACTGCCTTCTAAATGTATTCTTCACAGTTCATTTTTATTTTTCCTACATCCCTGACTATACTGATAAAATATCGGCTCCCTGAGTCTCTTCACCCCATCGACATTTGGCTTTATGACAACTTTGGGTCTTACAACGGAATACCAGTTCTTATTGTTTGGAGGACATTTTAGAACGCACTAACATTTATTGAGTCTGTGTGATGCTATGGTAAGTGCTTTACAGATAGCATGTCATTTAAACCTCACAGAAATTCTCTAAAGTATTATCCTTCTGATACGCATGTCTTTAAGAATCTGTGATTTCAACTCACTTTCCTCCTAAAATAGTATTTCTAACATTAGCATGAAGACCTCTTTCCTGGGGATGTGGAAATTTGAAGACGGGACCGTGGTGTCTGCATTTTAAACTCTTCAGGTAATTTTGGTAACGGTGGTCTACAGACCACAATTTAAGGAACTGTATTTTAATGTTAATGGATACTTAAGTTTTTTTTTTTTTTTTTTTAGAGTGGGAGGGAGTAAAGGAGGGAGAGACAGAGAGAGAGAAAAGTGTGTGGGGGGAGAGCAGAGGAAGAGGAGAGAGAGAGTCTTAGGTAGGCTCCACACCCAGCAGGAAACCCCAGGTGGGGCTCCATCTCAAGACTCTGAGGTGATGACCTGAGCTGAAATCCAGAGTCAGATGCTTAACCCACTAAGCCACCCAGGCGCCCCCTTAAGTACTTTTGCTATCTATCAAAATGAAGATAGTTTGATTTGCTTTCTACATTGTGACTGGTTCAGGATTTTGTTTACAGTGAGGTCGTCCCCTGCTTTAAAATACATTAGCGTACTTGTTATGAAATTTGCCTTTAAATATAAAGTAGACTGCAGAGGTTTTATTTCAATTCCTTCACTGGAAAGCCAGACGTTCTATTAAATCTTTTCCTTGGAGTCATTCACCAGGTTCCAGTTGTAGTAATCCTTTCATGAGAAGTGTGCTTCAGTCATGGTAAGGAAGCAGGGCTGTAAGGAAAGCTCATTGATCCCTTTCGATGTTAGTGAGGTATATTGCAGGCAGGTAGCATGGGAGTTGGATGAGTAACATTAAGCAAATCCGTTCTCCTTTAAGCGGACAGTGCTGTATATGTCACAGCTGGAGGAGGAGAACTGGCATTCCCATAAGTGTGTTTTTCTCTTCATTTAATGTTGATCACAAAGTGAAATGGCAGGTGAAGTGTGACCATATATGATGTCTTCATCTTATTCCCCTTCCTCCCATTACTTTATTATTTTGGTCAGAAAACTTGGATAGATTTAGTTTATGCCATGATGCCCTCTCGGAAAAATTAGAGAGTAGCACAGCAGTCTGCAAAGACATGGTTGCTTGGAATCTGTCAGCTGGTGGCTTCAGGGGAATATGGTGGCATGACTCTCTTCAGCACTGACTCAGTCTTGGGTTGTGTAGATGCAAGGTTGGCATCAGGTCCACAGAGAGCAATGGCTCAAAGAAAATAAGAGATTATATAGGTTATTTTTTAGGAGAAGAACATTTTACCCATTCTGTCATTAAGAGTCATTACGTGGTATTTTTATGGTAGCATAGCCTGACTTTTATACTGATGATACTCTTTTGTTTTCTTTATTTCGCTATTCTACTTTTCTTCTTCTTGGGTGTTATGATAGGACTGTGCTTGTGTTTAGACTCTTGTTGAAGTCTGGCAGGGCCATATTACTTGCTTTGACTAATGCATTTGGACCCCAAAAATAGGTATGTGTGTGAGTGTGTGTACACATAGGTGCATTTGGGCTTGTATATGTGTGTGTCTTTGCCACGGAGGAAATTTTAAGGGCCGGTGCAAGACTCTGCTGCAGGTTTTTCTACCTGCCCCCTTGATGATGGAAGTGGATGTCCAACTGGAAACTCTTTTGTCTCTTCACCGAGTGATGATTATGAGAATCCCTTCCAGCTCACACTGGATATAGAAGACAATTAAATATTTTTTATTGTATTAAGTGACTGAGATTTGGCTGGGATTTTGGCTGAGATGATATTACAGCAAAACCTGACATACCATGACTAACATCCATGTGTTCTTTAAAATCATTAGAAAAATTCGCATTTTGGGTTGCATTGGACAGAATGCAGTTAAAGACATTCAAGAATTAGTTAGACAACATTTAGATTAATAAAGGTTTTGGAGCCTGTACCACACAGGGAACTAACTCAAGTAACAAGGGATATTTAGCCTGGAGAAAAGACCTAAGGGAGTCTTGATAAGTAATTTAAAATCTTAATGACCCACCAGATTAAGAAAACAAATCAGACATTAAAATGTATTTCATATTTTTGTAGAAGGTAGATCTGGACAAATCAGTAGTATTTCTAAAAAAATTTTTTTAAAGAGTCAAAGTAAATTGAATAATTTTTCTAATAATTACAGATGCTAAAAATCACAGAAGTCTCTTGTGATGCCTTGAGCTTTTCATCAGAAGTGGAATTTAAGGAATAACTGTATGACCATGATTCAAAGAAATAGTTTCAAGTAAAGATGAGTTTTGTGGGCTCTAGAATGCCTGAGTATAGTCATGGGCTGAACCATATACTACGAGGTGGGTGATCATGGGGAAATACTTAGCCTTTTTTTTTTTTAAACACTTAATCTTTCTATGCCTGAATTTCCTCACATATAAAATAGTGTTGATGATAACAGCGGTGTCCATCTTAGTTTCATTGTGGGGATTTTGAGTGAAACCAAGCCAAATACTGAAAACAGGGCCTGGCACCAGGTAAATCATAAAGAGCTGTTTTGATGATGATGATGATGATGTTGCCTCAGAGGGAATTTGTAGATCATAGATTGGTTAAGATCATTGGATAAATTCAGAGGATCATATATTAGTTATAGAAACTAAAGTTCCTCATAGATCTATCATGTGGGCCAACACTTTAAAAAAAAAAAAGTTGCTCTGTATCTTAGAATTGTGTAAAACTGAAAGGATTATCTTTAATAAAATAGAATTCAGTTGGCTTTACTGTGGTGGGCAGTGTTCTGAAATGACTCCACCACCTTAATTTTAGAGCCCACGTGATACATTCTCTGCCTCTCTTGTTACTCTACAATTATTATTGTTAAGTTACATTACAAAAGGATCTTGCAGACTTATCAAAGCTATTAATTAGTTGACCTTAAGAGAGGGAGATTATTAGGGTGGGCCTACACTAATGATAGGAGCCCTGAGAAACAAGGGGGTTTCTCTGGCCAATTGTGGTAGAGCAAGACAGGGTTTGGAAGTGTGGGGAAGGTTTCCATGAGGGATCTTGCTGTTGGTTGTGATGGTGACTAGTGCCTGAAAGAATTCCCACCTCAGGGCACTATGAGCACCCTTTAGGACCTGAGAGTTGCTCAACAGTCCAGAAGAGAGGACCTCATTCCTATAACCACCAAGAACTGAATTCTAGCAACCTGCAAGTGTTTGGAAGCAAATTTTTCCTCAGAGTCTCAAATGTGAGCACTGTCAGCTGACAGTTTGAGTGGGAGAGTCTGAGCAGAGAAATAAGTTCGGCCATCCTGGACATTTGGCATCAGGAAAGAAAGTGGGGTGGGAGGGCAATAAATGAGTGTTGTTTTAAGCCCCTGACTTTGTCTGCATTTGTGCTGCAAGGGAAAACTAACGCAGTTACCATGAAAGGATATCCGGAAGTTGAACTGATTTGGGAAAAGAGTCATTTTTCATACAACAAAAGTTAACTGGAGAGCTTGTTTGGCCAAATACGTGTGTAGAGCTGATGAAAAGGACTAATATAATGTACTGGAGATGTCTAATTAGACAGAAATGGAAATCACCATTCTATTGAAAGCAATTTTCACAGAATCAAGAGTGATTCACTATCTGCAAAGACCTTGACCTTTTGACTGTGAACTGCTAAACCATCTTCCACAAGATTTGTTGCTTCATTGCTGCTTTTCTTTCTTCTGTGTCTTTCATCATAGAAGGATGGATTATCATCCCCCAAAGTGTAATTAAGGTCAGTTGTGAATCTAAAGTTTGAGGAAGCTTTCGCATGAAACACGTTTGATTTAAAACAACTATGGAGGTGCACAAATGCCTTTTTTTCTTGAGAATATTTGCCAAAAATAACTATGCCCGTTGGATTTTGTTTGTATTGTTGATGCCTGTAGTAAATGATTGGATAAAAGTAAAAAGTAAAAAAATTAAATATAAAAAGTAAAAAAGTTAACATAGTATACAATCTTTTCACTTTTTTTAAAGAGTATGTGATAGGCTTTTTTTTTTTAAGTGAAAAGATTGTATACTATAGTCAATATTACATACTTTTCAACTATTAAGTCTTGGAAAATCAAAGTTTCAGATCAAAATTTAGTTGGCAATGATGGTATATGGATATATTTTAATTTATCCAGCTTGTGTTAAAATATGGATTGTGCCGATGAAATGTGGTTGCCTCATTCTGGAAAGACCAGTTACTTTCTACCTACAAGGCCCCTTAGAAATCTACCTATATACTTGAATGCCTAATTTGACAGAGAAATTAATGCCCACAAGTATGAATTGATTTATCAAAGTTACTATGTGGCAGATTTAAATCTAGAATTTTATTTTTTTTCTTTCAGTGTTTTATTTCTATTATGTAGTATTTCATGTCTTTTTGACGCAAATGCTATGGTAATGCTAATGAGTTAAAAGTATTTCTTATTCAATAACAGTTAATGAGCCTGGTTTATAGATAATCTCATTTGTCATCATGTGACATTAGGGTCTCCTTTGTATGTTGTTTGTCAGTCAGCTTCAAGACTACCACAGAATGTGTGAGACCTAAAACAGGTGCCTAACCACGTCTTCTGATTACTTTGGCTCTCGAAATCCTCGAAAGAGTGTATGAACTTAGTCTAAAATTGAGGGTCAGTGACAGTCAGACCCTAAAGGGATCTGCTTGGTGAAATACTGATGCTCTGAAAGAAATTTACTGTTAGTGAGTTCAGGTAGAGTATGAGAGAATTGACAGCAGAATCTGGGGGTTCAGTGTCGGTGAGCTACAGTGTGAGGTTGTGTGTGACAATCCCTAAACTAAGGTTCTTTCCAGATTTTCTATCCCCCAGAAAGGAGAAGCTAGTGAAATAACACACACACACACACACACTCACACACACTCACACACACTACATAATCACAAACACACAGTAGAAAAACTGCCTGAAAGAGCTAATTAGGAATAGGGGAAGGGAGAAAGGTATCTGATGTATATATATATATTTTTAAAGATTTTATTTTTATTTTTTTGACAGAGAGAGACCACAAGTAGACAGAGAGGCAGGCAGAGAGAGAGAGGGAAGCAGGCTCCCTGCCGAGCAGAGAGCCCGACGCGGGACCTGATCCCAGGACCCCGAGATCATGACCTGAGCCGAAGGCAGCGGCTTAACCCACTGACCCACCCAGGGGCCCCTGATGTATATTTTTTGAGAGAAAGTCACCAGCAGCTTGAGAAGCAATATATAGGCTTGAGAACAAAAGTGGGTAATGACATGGAGGGATGGTTAGAAAAGCAGATAGCAGAGTATAAGGACATAGTGCTACAAATAGCAGCCCTGATTGTATTTGAAAATCTGCACCCAAATCTTTTAGGAGAAGAAGGAACAATTAGGAAGCCAGATCTTGAGGGAGTACTGAAATCACTGATAATTAAGTCTAAGAGAGCTGAGTTTGTTGTATTTCTTTTAATGTGAATCATTTGTACTAGCCAGTGAGGCCAGGGAGTCTATGGTATGGCAGGAAAGTCTATGCTTTCTCTTTCTAGAAAACTCCAGAAAGTATAGATAAATCATTAGAGGAAGAGAGTTACAACAGATTTACACCTAAAAATATATACTGTTAGTATATTAGTGTATAATCTTTATTACTGAATACTGTTTATCAGTGATTATCCTTCATTGGTAAATATCCAAAAAGGGTTTATGCTCTCTATATTGTTTTTTTCCAACAATATAAAATGAGCTTCTCTTCATGTTGTAATTACTTTTATAGGATTACTTTAATATCTGCATTGTATTCTGTTGAGTGCATGTCCTTTTCTTCAAGGAGTCAATCCTTTATTCTTGGATATGCATTCCCCCCCTTCAAGTATTTTTTTGGATTCTGTGGACCATTTCATGCTACATAAATTTATAGTTAAATCTTTGAATATGCATGTGATTATTTGTTTGGGATAAATTCCTGGAAATGGACATACCATTTCAAAATACTGTTATTTCAGGGCTTTTGACAGGTGAATACCTAATTTGTCAGCAAGATTTTTATCAGTTGACAATTTGAGAGTCCTCGACACTTTAAAAATTAGGGGCACCTGAGTGGCTCAGTCGGTTAAGCATCCAGTTCTGGATCTCAGCTCAGTTCTTGATCTCAGGCCCAGATCTCTTGATCTGGACATGGACGCTACTTAAAATAACAACAACAAAAAGTAGTGTCTTACTCTCCATATTTTTCCAATGTGTATAAAAACCCCACTGCCTGTTGTGTTGCCTTGTCTTATTTTCCTTCATGTCTCCTGTGCTTGGCAACTCAGGGGGTATTTCTTTTGTTTCTACTATAAAGGTATTTGCAGCACGGTAACAACAAAAGAAATACAAATAAAACAAATGCATTATTATAATTTTAGGGGAAAAGTCTGGAAGAATATGCACAGAGCCCTTATTAAGTTTAACTTGGATGTGGACTGGGGGTGTGAATAGAGGAGTGGAGGTGTAAAAGTAGTGTATATTTTAAATTTCTTCTTAAACCATTTTTTGTATTGGTTGCATTTTTTTCTATAGTTATTCTTGGGGCAATATTATGGAAATAGAAAAGAAGGGGAAGGAACTCTTACCTACTATATGTAAGACTTGCCAGTTCTTGTTAACATGTATAATCTTATTTTAATTTCCACTAACTATTTGAAATAGACTGTATCCTTCTTCATTTGAAGATGAGACAGCAGTGGCTTAGCTGGATTAAATGACTTTTCCCAAGCCGAAGAGCCATGCAGCAAGGAAACTGGAGGTGAACTCAGGTTTGCCTGATCTAGACTAATTTGCACTGGATCTGGGAGTTTGATACAGAAACCTATGTTCTTTCCCGTGTGCTAAGCTGTCTATCAGGAGGGCTGTGAGCTGACTTCTGAGATCAAGATGTCTGTGTACAGAAAAGGGAACTGTTGGCTCCTTTGCAGAATCCCAGTTCTGAAGTTAATGAGTTCGAGTGTCTGGGAGAACTGGCTTCCCACAAGGTCACACAACGGGAGTCAGTGTTTTCTCACTCTCTGCATATCCAGTGCAGTTCCTTGCCAGTTCTCTTGGAACCAGCCTTGTGGTTTCATTTCATGCTGACAAGGACAAATTCCAGAATCTGATTTCAAGTGAATGACGGTATTAAAAAAAAAAAAAAAAAAGTGGTGATGAATTCTCATATACAGTGGCTGCTGCCTTTCAAGTATTAAAGTAACTGTCTGCTTTCTTTTCTGAATAGCAATAGCTTTTTTTGCTACAATAAATGGCAGAGATACAGTGAAGGAGATTTTACAAAGGATAATTATGATGGAAAGGCAAGGGAGTAGGAAACAATAGCTCTAAATATGAGGAGTCCTCCAAAATGAACCATTATGTAAAATCTATCATTCACAATCCAGGGGAACGGAGGTTCCAATAAATGAGACTTGCAATCCTTAAAATAAACCCTTTTTGATTCCTACAGATAATATATCAAGATAGAGGTAATAAAAAGATAGAAATTGCCCAAATTATCCTTACATACTGCTTTTTAGAGAAATATTTGAATCCGTTACTATTGCATTGGACAATAAAAAGGAGTGGCCTGGCTATCATAATTGGAAAGCCCTGAGGTATGGTGGGCTTCATGTCTAACTGATTCAATCTAACAAAACTCTAAAATTTATGCCTATTTTTTATGCCATTCAGAGACCCTTCATCATCCAATGACTGTCTCCTCTCATGGTTAAAGACTTTCTGTTAGCCACAGTATGTGATACACATTTCTGCATTCAGTTATAGACAAAGAGCACACCATACCAACATTACAAGAAAGACTAGAGTTTTTTCCATCACTTACGTACTGCTGAGCTGATTGCTATTGCCAGAAACACTCTCCGACCTGAAAATGGTGTCCATTATCCCGGAAAATCCTGGACTCTGACATGTATCCAATGTACCCAAGAAATCCCAGGATATTAGTTAAGGGAAAAGAAAGGAATTCTTTCTGGGTAGGCATTTAAAAAATTATAATTCATAATAAACACATTAAAGTGAATACTGTATCTTGGTGTGGTGTACAGTGATGGTCCAACTCCATACAATACCTCTTTATTGAGCTCTTACTGTATGTGTAGACACAGTGTGTAAATGTGAATAGAGAAATTTTCTCTAAAACAATTACTCTCCTAAGGTAGATTTGCTTTTCCATGTTGGTAATCTCTGTCTAATTAACAAATTAACTCAAAACTTAGTGATTTAACCCAATAATAAGCAACTGTTATCTCACATAGTTTCTGTGTGTAAGGAATTAAGGGAAGCTGATACAGGTAGTTCTGGTTAGGGGTTTCTCATGAAGTTGCAGTCAAGAAGTTGACAAGGGTTGCATTCATCTGCAATCTTGACTAGGGTTACAGGATCTACTTCTAAGGTGCTTTACCCCCGTGTCTGGTGAGTTGGTGTTGGTGGTTGGCAGTACACATCAGTTCCTCTTCACCCCTTAGAGCTGCTTAATTGTCCTCCTGACATGGCATCTGTCTTCCCTCAAAGCGAGCAGTTCAAGCAAAATGGAGTCTGCAGTGTCTTATGACCTAACCTCTGAATTCACCCACAGTCACTTTTGCAATATTCTACTGATTCCACTGGTAAATCCTATTTAACATGGGAGAGATCTATGTCCTCAAGGTTGCAAGGATCCTTAGCGATCATCATGGAGATTGGTGACCAAATGTAAATATTGCTCTTTCTATATTAGATGTTTAAAAAAAAAAAACAATAAACAGGCTCAGATGGTTTGAGATCATCGGTTCAGTTCAACAACTGAACTAATGGAGCTGGGCTAATTTCTCCAAAGATGATTCTTCTCCTATTAGAAATTCCTGGGTGGCTCAGTGGGTTAAAGCCTCTGCCTTCGGCTCAGGTCATGATCCCAGGGTCCTGGGATCAAGCCCCGCATCGGGCTCTCTGCTTAGCAGGGAGTCTGCTTCGCCCCCTCTCTCTGCCTACTTGTGATCTCTGTCTATCAAATAAAGAAAATCTTAAAAAAAAAAAGAAATTCTCATTTCACCTTTCACAAACTATAAGATATGTGGAGATGTGGAGTGGCTGTAATTGGTCTTATTTTGTAGATGGTGAAATCTCATTGGTGAGACATCAATTACTTGCTCAAGATCACTCACACTTTGGCAAACTGCTGACACAGGTGACCATCAGCACACTAAATACTTTAAAATGTTTTTGAGATGAGTTTTCCAGGAAAGTTAAAATTCAGCTAGTTTTATACTACACTGGGGTTTTCTCTTTTTGTCATATTTTTTATTCAAAGAGCTCAAAAGCATCTTTCAAGTTTAGTTGTAGTCTTGAGTCTCTTTAGAACAGTACCAAAGAGTACCGTATTAAGCACTTAATCATATGTGAACCTAACATCATAACTTCAACCTGGAGGTGTGATTATAAACTTTAGATAGCATGTATGCATATAACTATATATTATTATCTAATTCTTTAACTTTCTCAATTAATGCTGTGCCTAGAACATATTAGGTGTTCAAGAAATGTTATTATAACCATTATTTTACTTTACCTAATAGGCTAAATTTAGTTTTATAATATATACAATGAAACTGAAGTTTAGGTATTTAAGGGGTGTTTTAGAAACTTGGTTCTAGATTCGATGGGATAAGTTCAACATGTAATCTATATCTTTCTTTTCTCTTTATTGTATGTTTTAAACATTACTCCACCGTTCACTGTTCCCCATCCCCAACCACATCAAAAGGGCTTTGGGCATCAAAGAAAAAAATAATATCTATCAAGGCATTAACGTGTCTATAGGTCAATTTCCCTAAACATATTCATATAGTTGAAATATAATAAAGGAGAGAATTATTTATATGAAAAAATGAATGGATAATATGACAATTTCTGGCTAATGATAACATTGCAAGAAAAATCATAACAGGTATTTAGAAATAGGAGAATCTTCCTCATATTTTCAGACCATTGAACAGCTAATCAAATTTTTAGGCCTATGGTAAGGACTGTTTGGATTGCAGAATGAATCACAGATACACTATTTCCTAAATCAGATGATTTGCATTCTTTAACCATATGGAGTATTAAGTCCATCTATTAGTAGAAATATTAATGGGACCAAGCAAAGCTTTAACAATGTTATGTTTAACAATGCTTTAAACATACTTGAGTGTGTCCTAAGCAGTATCTCTACAGAGAATTGCTCTACAGAGAATTTCTACAGAAATTCTGAGTTGAATAAATCCTAGTATTGGCTTGCTGCCAATTGGATGAACTGAAGGACAAGACATCTGTGTATCTGTGATTCCTGAAATGTAGTTATCCAGAATCCTCATACTGATCCAGAGCTTGCTTCACTGCTAAAGCCCTATAAGCTCAGAAAGGGAGTAAAGCTAATTACTGCCTTTACCATAGTATATTGGTTCAAAACCATTGCAAAATGGCCCCAGGATGAGCCTGGCATGTGAAAAGCCAGAGAACTTGAGATGGTTGACATGGGCTGTGATCCATGGAATTATTCCATATAAAGATGTTAAAAACAGACAAACCCAAATCTATTCTCTTTCTTTGAGAAATATGAATGTAGGGCTGAAGCCTGCTATATCTAAGGAAATCAAGTGTTTTCTGTCTTTGCTACCTGAAAACTTGCTTCCCATCCCATATTCATGAAAACCGGGGCCCGGGGTGACTGGAGTTCATGAAATTGTGTCCTATTCTATTGCATGTTTCCATTAGTGTATGCTTCTACCATTTCCTTGGGACTCTTAGGATCATAAACTATAATACAATAAAGAAAACCCATCTAGATGTAATAATAAGGTTGCATTATGCTGGACACAGGTCTCATCAATTCATATGTATTTAACCCTGAAAATCCTCAGAGACCTAGGGACAGACACGTTAAGCAAATTTCTCAAGGTCACTGCTGCAGACTGAACATATATGTCTCTCACAATTTCAAGTGTTGAAACCTAATTCCCAGGGCGATCTTATTTAGAGGTAGGGCCTTTGGAAGGGGATTTGGGATTAGTGTCCTAAAAAAGAGACCCCAGAGAGGTCCTTTCTCCTTTCACCAGGTAAGAGCACACTGAGAAGATTGTCATCTATGAACTAGGCTCTCACCAGATAATGAATCTGTTGGCTCATTGATCTTGGACTTAGCAGAATCCAGAACTGTAAGAAATTTTTTTTTTTAAGATTTTATTTATTTATTTGACAGACAGAGATCACAAGTAGGCAGAGAGGCAGGCAGAGAGAGAGAGAGAGAGGAGGAAGCAGGCTCCCTGCAGAGCAGAGAGCCAGATGCGGGACTCGATCCCAGGACCCTGAGATCATGACCTGAGCTGAAGGCAGAGGCTTTAACCCACTGAGCCACCCAGGCGCCCTTGTTTTTTTATAAGCTATCTAATTTATGTGTTCTATGCTGGTCTCAGCCTATCATTAACAAGTATTATGATTGCACCAGCCCTTGGGGTTTTTACATGATTACAAGGTGCCCTCAGTGAATCACCGTCAGGGAATTTTTGACAAAATAAATGTATTGTTTACAGAACCTAGAAATTATGCAGGATACCTAGGATTACACAGCAATGTCATGAGTAGAGAGAGAGCACATGGGCTTGGGGTTCTGCTTTTACTGGGGCTGTGGATGGGGGCTCAGGGTTTCTTGGATTCACTCTTCATTGGTCAATTTAATACCCCCCACCACAAGAGGGGAATTTAAAGAGAAAAAACAAGTGACCCAAATGGTCAGTTATTAAAATCAAACAAGATCTCTAAAAGAAGAGCCTCAGGGTGGGGAGGTAGCCTGTCTCTGTATTTTAGTTGTGTGGCTGGCAATGTGTTTATTTAAGATCCGCCATCTTTGTTTGAAGAGTATGCTTGTCCTTCAATGTTGAAGTCAGGCACTTATATTACAAAAAAAAAAAAAAAAAAACCCACAAAAAAAACTGCTAAGGTTTCTACTACACCGCAGTATTCTGTTAATAGCAGCTCTAATGGACTACAATGATGACACACTAAATAAGTAGCACATTGGGATTGGAAGGCGGGTTGCTCCATAATCTGAATTCCCAACCATTACTGTTGGCTGGTGCATATGCTATAGCACTGGCCACCATATGCATATGAAGCTATTCTCCTAGCAGAGCCCATGCCATTGGTTCAACCCTTTTCATTTTTAGACTGTGTCATGGAAAGGTATTTTTGAAAGTCTCAGGAGATGTGAAAGCTATGAATGAATGATGGAGTTTTGAAGGACTTAGAGATACATTGGAGTTAAGAAATTACAGGATCTAAAAACTGAGGCAAAGGATCTGGGAAATATAGAAAACCCAAGGAAGAAAAATCATTAGATTTTGGATAGTTTGTGGGTTTGGTGGTTTGTTGGTTTGTTTGTTTGTTTTGTTTTTTGGTTTTTGCTTTTGTTTTTTTTTTTGTTGTTGTTTTGTTTTGTTTTGGCTTAAACTTAGTAAAAAACCAGGAGACAGTTCTTCTGTATCGATAGGGTGGTATGATATCAACTAGAATTAACATTACCTGGCATTAAAGCTTCAGTTAACTTAAAAAGTGTGTCAATCTAAGTTGTTCCTGCCTCAATAGAGAGCTGCCTTCTAATTCCAACATCTGCTTGAGACAGTAAAGATGGTGTGGAATAATATCCATGGACTTAACGCTATAATTAAGAAATGGAAACCTGTACTTCCATTGACTGTCACGAAACCGGAGATGTAGGAGATGGGCAGTGCATCAGATCTGTGGGATATGGTGGAGAAATTAGTGTCTGAAAAGCCCATTGTAAGATAACTCTTACAGTCTTATATGGTCTACGTTTGCTAATATAATTTAACATCATTTAGTAAATGATTTATTGTACTTGGTAAAATAATGAATAAGAATTGGATCCCTGCCTCTACAAAGAATTTCTCTGAGTTTAGACAACCCATTTAACTCTTAAATGCCAAAATATGTTCCCTGGGTAAGTCACCACAAAACGGCTGACTTTACACATGAGTTGTTAATAACGCTTAGAAAGAACATGGAACATGTGTTTTGTGCCATAATTGAAAAATACCATAAAGAAGGTAGATGTACCTTTATAAAAAGTTAATGTGACCTAACTAAAACATGTTAACTACCAAGCAATCATAAAACAGTATTTTGACTTTTCTCCCTCTTTTTAATCTGTTCTCATTTGTTTCCATAAAGTGTTGAAGAAGCCTGAGTACACTTCCTTTTTTTGGTTTCTGCAAGAAGTGTGACACATTAAACACAGAATGGATAAGATATGCAGAATGAGTATGCAACTGTAGGCCCCATCAGCACTGAGAACTGATTCTTTTTTTTTTTTTTTTTTAAGATTTTGTTTATTTACTTGACAGAGAGAGATCACGAGTAGACAGAGAGGCAGGCAGAGAGAGAGAGGAGGAAGCAGGCTCCCTGCTGAGCAGAGAGCCCGATGTGGGACTCGATCCCAGGACCCTGAGATCATGACCTGAGCTGAAGGCAGCGGCTTAACCCACTGAGCCACCCAGGCGCCCCGAGAACTGATTCTTTAGTTGATCGTGCTTTCATGAGCCTTCAGAATCACCGTCCAAACTGAATATAGAAGATGGAAATCCAAGACATGGCATACATAGCTTTGCTGCCTGATACCATAAGCAGATCTCTAAGTTGAACTGGAGAAAGCTGCTAATTCCAGAGTTATTTTAAACATGAGGTCCTCAAATAAACTCCAGGACTGAGTTCTTTTTGCCTTCTCACGAAAAAGACTGGCTGGAATCAAAATGCCTAGTCACTTGACTACCATTAGGAATAAGGTTCCTGGAGACTGTTGGTTACAGTGTTCCATTCTCTCCTAAATTTATCTATACCGTATAGCCAAATGTGGAGGGGGGGGGATACTAGAACCTGTATACTAATAGGTTTTACAAGGTAGGTGCAAAATTGCTTGGATAGTATACAGAGTTATATTTCCAATTCTATCTGTATCTTAAAATGGAAAACATTTTAGATCCTTTTCAATATATATATAAAGGCATAAATACAATGTTGATTTTTTTTTGATAGTGGGTTTTTCCTCAATTCTTACTCCTTTTTAGACTGATTTCTGTGACTACTTTCATAAAAAATTCTAACTAATTTAATTTTCACATTAACCCTGGGGAGCATACACTATAATATGCTTGGCCGATGGTTGTGCAAACTGAACCACAGAGCTTGTTTAGAACTTAAACTGATCCAGATCCTTTAGTAAATGTGGTGGTAGAATTTGAACTCAGGAAGCTTAGCTCTTAAGTCCAGTCTCCAGCCTTACTTGCACAACTTCTATGCGGAGAGAGAAGTTGAGAGTCTGAGATATTTATTCAGTATATCTTATGTGTCATAATGTGCCAGATATAAGTGATTGTAATAGTCCTAATTCTCAAAGTACTTACTCTCTGGTTGTGGTCTCTTTAACATGTGATGTGCTCTGAAAACAATTAAGATGAGACATGTAACCTGGCCAGTGTCAAGTAGAACATAATGATCTCTCTTATTCTAGACACTGTGCCTCTACTAATGCAGCTTAAACTTGCTTTAGACTTTTTGTGATATTAGTATCTCAGATTAAGACTGTGGTCATTCAGGGACACCTGGGTGGCTCAGTGCGTTAAGCCTCTGCCTTTAGCTCAGATGATGATCTCAGGGTCCTAGGATCAAGCCCTGCATCGGGCTCTCTGCTCAGCAGGGAGCCTGCTTCCCCCTGTCTTTCTCTGCCTGCCTCTCTGCCTACTTGTGATCTCTCTCTCTCTTTCTCTCTGTCAAATAAAAAAAAAAAAAAAAAAAGACTGTGGTCATTCAAAATTATGAAGTCTCCCCATTAAGAGAAAATGAGAGAGGAAGCTCATCGAGAGGGAGGGACGAAAAAAGCTATAGAGACAAAATAGTAAGGTTTTGAAGGGTAGGCAAGAAATTAACCACAGTTGCACGACAAGAGGAGCAATCTGAGGTGGCAGGAAGGATACGGCGTGATTGTCAAAAAGGGACAAAAACTGAGCTCGCTAGGCCTGTATTTTCCTCTATGCTTTCACTCCTGAGCTCAGAGTGAAACTAGGTGTTTTGAAGTGTATATGATTTTTTTTAAACTACTATGGAAAATTATAATGGGGCGGTAACATACGGGTCTTTATAATTTCTGTATGTTTCAGTGAAGTTGCCACAGAAACCCTGTTACCTTGCACCACACCTCAATTCAGATTTGACAGGAGTATGGGGGAAAGGGTGTTGTGTGCATGTGAGTTTTAATGAATCTCATGGTTGATGGATGTCAAGTGGGAATATTCCATGTGTCAGCCACAGGTTGACGGGTTCTTACCACAGTTAAATATTTTTGAAAGTGCCCAAGGAGGTGTCCCCTGTGTGCTCATAAAGGAATGAGTCAGAGACCATAGAGCATCTTTGCCTTCACCTCTTCCAGCCTTCTTTGGGAATAGCCATTGCTGCTTGCTTTGGTCACTGAGCCCTTCTCCTCAGTGGACGTTGATCTCCATTACCGTCCATTGGACTGTGTAGCCTAGGGGGCTTCAGGGAACACAACTCCCAAGAGTGCCATTGTCACTATAGGCTGCCCTATTCTCCCACTGCATTTTAATCACACCCACCTCTACGAGGCTACTTTGTCTACCAGATACCACGGCTACCCATCAGCACAGGTGAATCCTGCAGCAATTGGGGTCCGGGAGCCCAAGTTTGTGTCACACAGTTAGAGATATTGTATCTCTAAAACATCTATGGGTTTCCTGTGCTGTTTGCATTTGCCCAGTGTCCTCCACGAAACAGCTTTTTCTCAGGTTTTTGCTTTAACAGTCCTTTGCTCTTCAGAAAATTGAAGTCAGAACACAAAGGGGTTTGGACTACGAGATCAATCTAAGTGACTGTTGTATGCTCAGAATCTCTCTTTTGCTCCCATAGCTTGTAGGACACTGCTCTGCTTCTTTTAGGACCTACTGGCTTTCGTTTTGTGTTTCAAGGATATTCCTCCATCTTTCATGCTGATAGACATCCTGAGGGCGCAGCTCACCCAGTTAGACCTGTCATGACTACCTCAGTAGGCTCTGCGCACGCTCAGCCCAGAACTCATGCTACATGACATCATAGTTTACTGGTTTGCTTCTGTGCTGCTTAGAAAAAGATGTGCAATAAATGAAAGGTTGGGCCCTTGTTATTCTGTGAGTGCACAGTATTGTTGCTTAATCTATCCCCGTGTATATATAAGCCCCCCGAATATATCTGCTTTTCTCCATAGAGGAAAAAGCTCTCCCCCAGAGTTTTGACCTGGGAAATTACTCCTGTCATTTGACGCTTACTTGAAAGAGGGACAAAGTGTCAACAGGCGCTTGGTCTGTATCAGTACCATTTATCCAGGGCCAGTGCTGTGGGAAGTTCTTTATTGCCTGCTTATCTCCTGGGAATGGTAGCTGAACACTCATGTTGGTCTCCTATAGGTTGTGAGGATTACACAAGTCTTCTAGAAAGGCATGTGTGTGGGCAGTAGGCACAGGGCTCTGCCTGTTTTAGCATGTCCATTAGCACTGCGAGGACTGTCAGGTTACAAAAAAAAACTTGTTTGCTGTACTCTCCCCAAAAAGAAATATTTATACTTTCATTTAGTTTTTTCAATTCCCATGAGAAAGGTACAGTAGCCTAACTCCCGAATTAGAATGTGTTTGAAATAATGGGAAGAAGAGGGAACGAAAAAAGACATTTTTCCTCTAAAGAATTTCAAATTGTGCCTCCAATTGTTGCTGATCTTTAAGATGCACATGGGAAAAGACGGAGGGCTTGTGGAAGGGTGGCTACTCTCCCAGACGTGGAGGCCATACACAAAGTCATTGGTAATGAGATTCTCCACAGCAGCAAACTGCACTGTCCATTCATATTTCTTTTCCACCTGTCCCCACAATGGTGTCTGTTTGCTCAGCCCGCATGCAACAAGGCTGTGTTTGTAAGTGAGGGTCCATTCATTGGCTGTCTATTTAGAAGTCTTGACAGAAAATCCCATGAAAAACTCCTCAATTCAAATTCCTCTTTAATGACTTGCTCCATTCACTAGAGATGGCCGGGGGAGGGTGTTTGGGGCTTGACTTCTTCCACTATGGGAGACAAGAAAGCATTTTTTATAAAGCTCCTGACGTGCTAAGAGTATTAAACAATAAGTCATGATAGATGATTGAATCTGAGGGAGAAAAATCTCTCTCTCTCTCTCTCTCTCTCACTTTTTGATAAAACCTTTATCTGGTTCACAAAATAGGTAATCTCTAACTATCAATGATGTTTTCAGTTTGAAAAATCTAGTTGCTTTGTATGCCTTCCTTGTGACTCCCCGTCTCTCCAGTGGATGTTGTTTGCTTGGTTGGTTCTCTTTGGATGTGTTTCAGTATCACATTGGGAGAATTACATTTGTAGTTATTCTGGTTAACAAAATGAAAGGACAGTTGTAATTATCCCAAGTTTTTGGCTTAGGTTGTCATTAAGTTAGTTGAGGTATATGGAGCATGAGAAAATTCCACTTTGTGTATTTGATTCTCTCTGTATTTCTTCTTAGTTTGTAGAAGAAATCCATTTGGTACTAGGAAATCAACTACTCAAACATTCCCTAATAAGATGATATATGAGGACATCACAGTAGAATAAATCATGAAGGTTTCTCAGCCTCATACTGGCAGGTATTCCCTTTCTTGTGTAACTTTGTTCAAACTCTCACAACTCATTGTTTTTTGTTTTTTTTTTTTTTTGTTTTTAAATTTTTTTATTAACATATAATGTATTATTAGCCCCAGGGGTACAGGTCTGTGAATCGCCAGGTTTACACACTTCACAGCACTCACCATAGCACATACCCTCCCCAATGTCCATAACCCCATCACCCTCTCCCTATCCCCCTCCCCCCAGCAACTCAGTTTGTTTTGTGAGATTAAGAGTCTCTTATGGTTTGTCTCCCTCCCAATCCCATCTTGTTTCATTTATTCTTTTCCTACCCCCCAAACCCCCCACTTTGCCTCTCCATTTCCTCATATCAGGGAGATCATACGATAGTTGTCTTTCTCCGGCTGATTTATTTTGCTAAGCGTAACACCCTTTAGTTCCATCCACGTTGTCGCAAATGGCAAGATTTCACTTATTTGATGGCTGCATAGTATTCCATTGTGTATATATACCACATCTTCTTTATCCATTCATCTGTTGATGGACATCTAGGTTCTTTCCATAGTTTGGCTATTGTAGACATTGCTGCTACAAACATTAGGTGTGTATGAGTTCCATGTCTTATCACTCATCTCAGTCAGGAATAACATTTAATTCTTGAATTTTCCCCCTTTGCAATGCATCATCCATGAGTTTAGGGACTTTGTCTGACACATTCATTTCTGGATACTTTCTACTCAAAACAGCACATGGTATGTCATGTATGCCCAGTTAGTATTTCTTGAGTGAAGAAATGAGAAATGATTGATTCATAGTCTGCTGTCCTTTATTTTTCTAAAGAGCCCTTACAGGCATTTTCCCAAGTAGAGAACAAATTGAGGAACACTCAGCAAATTCTTGATTTGCCATTAAATATTTTGTTTCATATCTTTGTTTTTCAACATTAAATCTTTATTGGAGATTGCTAAATAATGAAGGTAAAAATATCGGTAGCTTTCTGTCCTCAATGAGCTTAGATAGTACAGTGATG
Source organism: Lutra lutra (assembly GCF_902655055.1). NCBI lineage: Eukaryota > Metazoa > Chordata > Mammalia > Carnivora > Mustelidae > Lutra > Lutra lutra. The sequence goes on along the minus strand of NC_062287.1, from coordinate 92,936,421 downwards.
ACAGAAAAACAGAACAAAAACTATTCAGAGTTGTAAAAGAGAGAAACTCAGTGTGCTGGGATTTTAGACAAGAGAGTTTCCTTTTTGCTATGGGAATTAGGAAGTCTTCATGAGGAAGTTTCCAGGGTGAAGCAAATGTGGTTTGTGCCTCAGGCACAAAATTTAAGAGGTTGTCCACAATCCCAGTAAACAAGATTAATCCTTTGTAATGCAATATGTTACAAAATCAGTATTGATACACAAAAGTGTCATGATGAATAAAATACTATGATTTAAATAAAGTATTACTGTTTTTCCTTTTACCTAAAGCTCCATTACAACAGGGCATGGTCCATGTTTTATAAACAGAACCTTAGGAGGGTTGACCAGCAGCATCGAAAAGGGAAAGAGAAGATGTTTTGGGTAGTCATGAGTGACTGATTTGACCAAACAGAGTAACGTGTAGTGGGCATAAGTCAAAGATTTAGGTCACAAGTGTAGTATATGACTAAATTATGAACAATCTAGAATCTCTGGCTCAAAAATTGGCATTATTATGTAAACAGTGGGGAGCTGTTGAAGATTTCTGAATGGAGAAAGTGAGATCATATTTAAAGTAATAACAAATACACTTTAATTTTTTAATTAAAAATTTTTGTTGTTGTGTTATGTTAGTCACCATACAGTACATCATTAGTTTTTGATATAGTGTTCCATGATTCACTGTTTGCGTATAACACTCAGTGCTCCACGAAATTCGTGACTTCCTTAATACCCATCACCAGGCTCACCCATCCCCCCACCCCCTGTTCTAAAACTCTCTTTGTTTCCCAGAGTCCATAGTCTGTCATGGTTCATCTCCTACTCCGATTTCTCCCCCTTCATTTTTCCTTTCTCCTAATATCCTCCATGTTATTCCTTATGTTCCACAAATAAGGGAAGCCATATGATAATTGACTTTCTCTGTTTGACTTCTTTCACTTAGCACAAATACACTTTTAAAAGTCCTTTAGGGAGTTAAATCTGACAACAGGATGAAAATCTCTTCCCTTGTTTTTGTATCTTGTTTAAAAGGCAATATATTAGAAAGTTGCACCAATTTGTGCCCTTTGATGAGCTAAAACAGAGTTTACTATTTGATCTGAATATTTTCTGACTTTGCTTAGTCCACTTTACCGTATAATAAAAATGCCACTGAAAACCATATCTTCACAGAGAGATCATTACCTAATTAGACCATGCTCAAACTGCTCTGTTGGAAGGTTCTGTCTCTTACTTTTGCTCTTCTTTTTATTTTTTTAAAAGATTTTATTTATTTATTTGACAGAGAGAACACAAGTAGGCAGAGAGACAGGCAGAGAGAGGAGGAAGCAGGCTCCCCGCTGAGCAGAGAGCCAGACACGGGGCTCTATCCCAGGATCCTGAGACCATGACCTGAGCTGAAGGCAGAGGCTTAATCCACTGAGCCACCGAGGTGCCCCTACTTTTGCTCTTCTAAGACTGAGCAGCTTCTCTTCCTTCACTTCTAAGTGACATATTTATTTTCCAGAACATATTAATGGTTTCAATAAGATTACAACTTCATCTTCCTCTCTTCATAACATTTGTCTGCTTTTGGTGACATCCTATTTCTGTTTATCTATTATGTGTTTGTTTCAAAGTTTAACTCTGAGAAAGCGGACATTTTTTCCTGATCTCTAGTATTTAGTATTTCGAGTATTTGACACCTTTGTCAAACTCTATTTAGATTTTGATTGTATTTAATGGTGTTTTCCTAAATGTGATTGTGAACTATACACAACTATGATAGGATAGGATCCAGGCTAAGTTTTCTGAATTTGGTAGGAGTAAAAGGGCATGACATCTGCAACTTAATCTAAAATAGTTTGACCAAAAGAAATAGACGCAGGTAACTAAAAATAGTGCTATAGAGTAGAAAGCATTAGAAGTGAACAGTGTGTAGTGGAAAATAGGGAAAGCTGAACTGGCAAATGTCAACAATTGGTGAATCTAGATGAAGGGTATAGAGGAGTATACCCTTGTCTTGTTTTTCATATTACCTGTAAATAACTAAAGATTGAGAACTGGACTGTCCAGAGAGATTTATGGTAAAATATTTTGGCACTTATGGTAAATATTCAGTTGAATAAAGAAATTGGCAAGAGGAGGGAATTATAGAAAAAATGGTTTAGCACCCTTCTCTAATCTGTTGTTCTAGGACCATGATTTTCCTTGGAGTTTCTTTACACCATTGGGTTCCAAGTCCTCATGCTTACATGAATCCCCCCTGGAACATAATAGCTAATCCCCTTTCCAGTTTTGCTAAACCATAGGTAGCATTTTTAAGATGAAAAATTTGCAAAGCAATTTGAATGCACAATTCATCTGTTTATTTTTTATGATTATTTTTCTCTCCATTTTTTAGGATTTTCCTACCCATGTGTATTTGAGAACCAGGCTTTTAGTGACTCACTGATACCAAGTCTTTTTTTTTTTTTTTTTTTTTTTAAGATTTATTTATTTGAGAGAGAGAGCACAAGTGGGAGGAACAGGGAGAGGGAGAGAGAATCCCAAGGGGACTGCACTAAGCGCAGAGCCCAACACAAGGCTCCATCACAGGACCCTGAGCCGAAACCAAGAGTCAGACACTTAACTGACTGTGCCACCCAAGTGTTCCAGCCAGTATCAACTCTTAACAAGCATTCAGTTTGGTTTCATACAGAAGTAATTCTTTTATCTTTCACGTACATTTTATCAGTTTATATAATTAAAATACTATAATTAATATTTAATTGAAGTTAAATATAATTACAATAACAAGTATATGAGTTTAGGATACAATAGCACAAGCACTTGGCAAGCTCACATCTCGACTCATGGGAGCAGAGAGGCTATGCTTGCTAAATCACCTCAGCAAACATTAGTGTGCTACTGGCGTGGGTCATACATTGTAGAGAGAATTGAGAATACCAGCTAAGCCAGCAGTTCCATTAAGTGGAGAACACTCAGGAAGGTTTCCATTATGTTCCAATTTTGTGTAAATTATTGAAAAAATTTTTAAATCAAAGTTTTAAGTTAAACTGTGACTTTTTCAAATACATTTTGCTCTCTTGTCACTTTCTGCCTCTCTTCTGCTCCCCACCCTTCCAAAAATTTATAGAACAAGATTGGGAAATTGAATTTTCCTTTGAGATGTACCACTGGTATCTTTTTATGAACATTGAAAGGAGAAAAAAGTACTGATGTCCTTTGAGATTTCTAGGGCAAGTGTGCTCTCCAAATTTGTTAATACGGTCCATGATATCTGATCTCTTGTACCAGTTGAGACTGTTGAGAAATTCTGACCAGATATGGGTAACTGGTAATACTGAGGAGGATTGTGGTGGTTGGGGCAAGGAATAGAGAGATTCCTTGCCCCTAGGCCAGTCTCTTCCTAGGAGATATGTAGACTCAGAAAAGGGAAGGCAAGAGAAACAGAACTCAAGAACTATGCGTCAAGAATGAAGTGCCATTCCAGCATTACTGAACAGGATTCCAGTGACCAAGGATAAAAATCTGTGATTCAGGGACTGTGAGAAATGTTTGGTTCCTTGATTTTGAGAGGGACGTAGGAGTTATAGAGGGGAAAAAAAATGATACCAGTTCTCTAAGGATGTATGTGAACATGGACTGATCCCATCGGAAGAAGTCTAATCGTTAATATAAGCATAAACTAAAATCTCAACGTATTAAGAGTTGGGCAAGTTGAATCATTAAGTTTTATATTGGATGCTCCAAATGAAGTTCTTGAATAAATAAAAATATCCTTCCAAATTTTAATGGTATTAATACTGCAAAGTATTAGTAGATGATTTCTCTCATGACTCTTCAAATTCCAAATGTAAAATTCTAATTCATTGCTTTACCCCAACTCCCACTGTGGTTTTAGTTATCCATGTTACCTCGTTTTTTTCATGGTTCCCATTATTTCAGGCAAACATTTTTTTAATTCCATGTAAGTATAAAAACTATAGTAACCATGCACTCATTATGTCCTTCAGAAATTTATTCCATTTTTAAGTAAATTCAGTCAAATACTGTTCTTACATAAATGAACCAGAATCTGCTTTCTTGTATTTATCAACCATCAGTCCTGCTTTCCTGGTCCAATAAAATTTGTTTGTTTCTTTTACGTGTTAGTCTCTTGAATATATGAAGAGTTAAAGTTTCCTTAAACATGTTGTTGTTGTCTTTGAAAGAAATAATGAATTTATTTCTGGAAAGCTTCAATCCCTTAACAAATACCGTTAAGTTATTTGAAAAATTTAATGTTAATTGTTTGAAGTAAAGATTTTTCTTTTAGCCTGTCTGCATATTTTTAAATGCTTTTATATGTCTTGATTTATGAATGACCAAGAATTGACTTTATTTTTTAAATGCTTTCTCTCCTAATCTTAGTGATTCTTTTTCTTTTTATTTATATATGACAGATCAAAGGAACCAATGACCTTTTGATGGTAGCCTATAGAATAACTGGATATAGCAGTTACTAGAAATTGTCTAAGATGCTGTGACATTTTGAGGCAGTTCAGGTGGCTGAGAAAATTAAGAACAATGAGATGGATTCTAAGTGCAATTGTTGAAAAAATCGATGATCAAAAGTTGTTCACGGTTTGATACACTATAACTTTAATGGAAATAACTGTACTTAGAATTTTAAGAAAATATTACTATTTTTATCTTTTTATTTATCTTATTGTCTGTTTTTATTTCACTGCTTTTAAGATCTCATCTTTTTATATCTAAGTAATATTCCATTACAGATATATACCACATCTTTATCTTTTCATCTAACAATGGACACTTAGGTCACTTCCATATTTTGGCTATTGTAAATAATACTGCAGTAAATTAAAAGGGTGCATAATTTTTTTCAAATTAGTGTTTTTACTTTCTTTGAGTACATAGTAGTGGGATTACCAGATCATATGGTATTCCTTTTTTTAAAAATGTTTCAAGGCACCTCCTACTCTTTTCCATAGCGGCTGTACCAATTTACATTCCCACCAATAGGGCATGACAGCTCCCTTTTCTCTACATCTCCACTGAAATTGTTATTTCTTGTATTTGATACTAGACATTTTGACTGGCATGAAGTGATATCTCATTATGGTTTTGACTTACATTTCCCTGATGATGAATGATGTTGAACATCTTTTCATGTATCTTGGCTATCTGTATGACTTCTTTAGAAAAATATTTAGGTCTTCTACCCATTTTTAATTGGATTATTTGTGTGTGTGTGTGTGTTTCATTTTTTGTTTTTGTTTTTGTTGTTGTTGATTTGTGTAAGTTCTTTCTATACTTTGGCTATTAACCCCTTATTGGGTGTGTCACTTATGAATATTTTCTCCTATTCAGTAGGTTGCCTTTTTCTTTTGATGATAATGGTTTCCATTGCTGTGTAGATGCTTTTTATTTTGGTGTAGTCCCAATAGTTTATTTTTGCTTTTGCTTCTCTTGTCTGAGGAAGCATATGCATATATACATTTCTAAAGCTGATTTTTTTTTTTAAGAGTTTTATGGTCTCAGGTCTCACATTCAGGTCTTTGATCCATTTTGAGTTTATTCTTGTGTGTGGTGAAAGAGAGTGGTCCACTTTCATTCTTTTGTATGTAGCTGTTCAATTTTCTCAACACCATTTATTGAAAAGACTGTCTTTTCCCCATTGTAAATTCTTGCCTCCTTTGTCATAGATTAATTGACCATATAATTATGGTCTTATTTATGAGCTCTCTCTGCTGTTCCATTTCTCTATGTGTCTATTCATATACCAATGCCATACTGTTTTGATTACTACAACTTTGTAGTATATCTTGAAATCTGGGATTGTGATACCTCCAGTTTTGTTTTTTTTATTTTTTTTTTTAAGATTTTATTTATTTGACATAGATCACAAGGAGAGAGAGAGAGAGAGAGAGAGGAAGAAGCAGGCTCCCTGCCTAGCAGAGAGCCTGATGTGGGACTTGATCCCAGGACCCTGAGATCATGACCTGAGCTGAAGGCAGAGGCTTAACCCACTGAGCCACCCAGGCAGCCCTCCAGTTTTGTTTTTCTAGAGATTTTTTTGGCTATTTGGGGCCTTCTATAGCTCCATAAAAATGTTAGGATTATTTGTTCTAGTTCTGTGAGAAATGTCATTGGTAGTTGGATAGGGATTGCATTGAATCTGTAGATTACTCAGGGTGGTATAGACATTTTAACAATAATAATTCTTCCAGTTGATGACCCTGAAATATCTTCCCAGTTTGTGTCATTTTCAATTTATTTCATCAGTGTCCTATGGTTTTCAGAATATTGGTCTTTCACCTACTTAGTTAAATTTTTTCCTAGGTATTTTTTTTAGTGCAATTATAAGTAGGGTTGTTTTCTTAATTTCTCTTTTGCTACTTTGTTATTTGTGTGTAGAAAAGCAACGAACTTCTGTATATCAATTTTGTATCCTGCCACTTTACTGAATTCATTTATTCTAATAGTTGTCTGGTGAGATCTCTAGAGTTTTCTACATAAAATACCATGTCATCTCCAAATTTGTTTCTTTCTTACCAATTCAGATACTTAAAATTGTTAGATCTTCTTGTTGGACAGATCCTTTGAGTATGATATAGTGTCCTTCCTCATCTCTTATTATAGATACCTTTTCTTTATCTTGTCTGATTGCTACAGCTAGAACTTCCAGAACTATCATGAATAAAACCACCAGTAAAAGTGGACATCCTCGTCTTGTCTTGTTCCTGACCTTAGAGGAAAATCTTTCAGCTTTTCCCTGATGAGTCTGGTATTAGCTGTGGGTGTGTCATATACATGTTCAGAATATACTTTTTATTGTTCGTTTGTAAAATTTAACCTCTTTTCAGATATCAAAACACAACTTTTTCTATTAATATCATGACATATATAGCAACCATGCAGAGAATGCTTTTCATTTATCTCTTAATTTCGTGTATTATCATGCAGTATAAATTTGGTTAATATATTTCGGCAAAGGTAAAGACATCATATTTTCCCACAAATGTTCATTTCCAATTGGTTAAAAAAAAGAAAATCTGTAAGTTTTTATTCAATAGCAAGTGGAGTACCTCTTGTTCCATATTCTTCAAAAAGCACATTTTTTTTTTATCCTTGGCAGATGAATCAAATTTTGTTAAAACATCATTGACATAGTTACACATATGTCATGTAATTCCCATTAACTGATATTACTGAAAGAGTAAGAAGAAAAATAAAAATACCACAAGACTTACTACCCTGGTGTTTTCAGTAATTTTTTCGAGAGGTAGGCCCAGAGTTTGAGAGGGTAGCTGTGTTTGCGTGAGGGTTTAAGAAATAAGAAAGAAAAAAGACTATACCAAAGAATTTATTTTCTCTTGTTTTTTTGGCTGAAGTCCCAAACTGAAAGAAGTTGTTTTGGATTTGATCCTATTTCTTATTTGTAGACCTCAAAAAAAACAATAACAACAAAAAAACCACACACACACACATTATAATTTGACACTAAGTATAACACACATAGCATAAGAAATGGGAGCATGGAGAAACCACTAGGGCCTTTTTTGAAAGCAGAGATCTCTGCTGAGGTAGTGCAAAATCAGCCTCTTAGAACCTGAGCACTGCATTTCTTTCCCTCTGAAACTTTTAAAAATATTTGCCACCTAAAGATTTATTCTTTTACTTGAGAGAGAGCGCACAATAAAGAGAGCGTGAGTGAGCAAGGGGAGGGGCAGAGAGAGGGAGAGAAATCTTCATGCAGACTCCCTGCTGGGCATGAAGCCCCACACCAGGCTTGATCTCACAACCCTGAGATCATGACCTGGGCCAAAACTGAGAGTCAGAGGCTCAACCGACTAAGCCTCCCAGGTGCCGCAGTCCTTGCCACAGTGATCATCATTTAATTTTCAGTTTCTCATAGATTTTTCCCCATACCACGCTCTGAAACAGAGTGATCTACAATCTTACAGGAACTATGGGGCTTTGAATTGTTTACTGATTTTTGGGGGGGAATATCTAGAAAACATTAGAGTAAGGTTTGGCAGGTACAGCTAAACCTGGCTCAGGTGTTTCTTATCATACATCACCTCTCTGGTTACCCACTTGAACAGGACTTAAAGAAAATAGCATTCCACTTTGTAGTTAATCTAATGGAAATCATTCAACCCAGTCAATCACAAGCCCTTCCCTCCCAGAATTACTGGACTTAACAGAAAAATTGATTAAACTCTAAGTAAATAGGTATAATAAAAAGACAGCTTGAAACTGGTGATAGTTGATACAATGTGATCTTTGATACTATGTCACCCTACAGTAAGTGCTGGCTTGAAAGTCATGGAGAACAAGGTTCCCAGGGTCAAGGTTATATACTACATCCTTTCATTTTTTTCTTTGAGTATGTCTCTTGTTCTGAACATATAGACTTGAAAATAGGAGTGGAATTTTTTTTCTTTGTGTCCAGTTTTTTTATAATGGCAAAAATAAAAAGAGAATACTATGTATTACCCGAAAGGAAAATAAACCATCTAAAACCCTACCAACTAACACAACTGTGATTCCCTTTCTCATCTTTGCACACATGCATCGGTGTTCTGCATCACTGAATTGCAACAAGTATTTTATGTTCTTTCTTGTCTCATCTCACATTGTATGACCTGTGTTAGACACTAAAATATCAGGATGGATCATATATGTTCTCCAGTGTAAATATTAATATTTATAACTTTATTTTGAAGGTCACAAAGTGTACATAAAATGTGGTAATCACAGTATAATTTTTAACAGTATCCCTATATTTTTGATATTTATCTCAGCTCCAAGTTTCTACTATTTTAGATAATGCTATAATGCTTTTTTCCCCCCCTTCAAGTTTTTGACAAATCACTGGGTGAAAGAATGTGGATCTTTCATGGCCTTGAATACATATGACTCACATGTATGACGCAAGTTGCAATGTTGACAGCCAGGTCTAAGTGTACCATAAGCAACTAGACTTTATATTTTTAATGCATTTGTTTTTGTATTCACTGATACTACAGGGAAAATTTAGTGTCATAAGAGGGATTTTTATAGTCAGACTTTAACCTACTCAGAACCTTGAAGAATTACACTCCTTTAAGTCATTGCTACATTAATGATTAAAAACATTTTTAACTTCATAGACTGTGTATTATGACTCAATTACCCTTATCCTTGTTAATTTTCTTCCTCTGCTATAATATTTTTTTTAAACTTTATTTATTTATTTGACAGAGATCACAGGCAGGCAGAGAGGCAGGCAGAGAGAGGAAGGGAAGCAGGCTCCCTGCTGAGCAGAGAGCCTGATGTGGGGCTCGATCCCAGGACCCTGAGATCATGACCTGAGCCGAAGGCAGAGGCATTAACCTGCTGAGCCACCCAGGCGCCCCTATAATATTTTTATTGGGATACATTATGAAACTTGTAGAACCATAAATAGTCATGATAATATTGCATTCTGAAAAGAGTGAATTCTGTTGGAATATAAATCCAAATGAAAAAAGAAATATGCACATTTTAACAATAAGGAAAGGAGACAATATTACGTAATATTTTTTCCCACTGAAAATCCTTCAGCTTTGTACATTCTTACAGATAGAATATATCATGCTTTAATAATCAAATGGAAAACATCTTTCTTTGGGGTATATCATTTCATTATTCAGTTACTCACGTCTTCTTGAGCAATCTTTGCTTTCCTAAATTTGAAGAGGGAAAATGTACCTTGCATAGAGATGAATGAAATTAAGGGTCAGAGTTTGCCGATCTGAAATCACAAGGCAGAGCGAGCCATTGAGAAGCCCAAGCCTTACCTCTTTTTCTCTGTGTGAAGTTGTTTTCTCTCACGCTCTGTGGCCTGGATTCTCGAGACAGGGTCCTTTGTTTTTTCCTCAAGTGATTTTTGTTTTTGAGGCTTACACATTGGACCAAAGCCTGGGAAATGTGGGTGTAACCAGTACATTTTCTTTTTGGAAATAAATGGGTAGATTACTTCAGCATAATACCAGAGCTAAGAATAACTCCAAAGAGCCTATAGAAGTTGGCCTGGGTTTTAGTCTTTTACTCCACCTTGAAGGCTTTGAAAACTGAATAACGGTGTCCCTGTTCTATTCAGAGAGGCTATCTGGCTGTGACAGTGAAGACACCACGTTCAATTACAAGGCCCCAAATGTGTGTGTGTGTGTGTGTGTGTGTGTGTGCGCGTGCACATGCATGTGTGCTCATGTGTTTGTATGTTTAATAACATTAGTGATGTTTTTAAATTATAAATTAATATATGCTTATTATAAAAAGTGTATGATATTGAACTGTATAGGGAATAAGGTGAAAGTTGTCTTCTCATTTGCTTCCCACCAATATTTTAAAAATTAATCAATATTCATAATTCTGTACATGTTGTCCTAGAGATGTACTATGTATGTACTTCAGTACAATTTCAGTGTGTTGTACCAGTCACGTGGGTTTTTTTTCTCTTCAGTAATATACCATAGAACGTTATTAATTACCTCATAATAATTCAAAGTTGTAGATAATATTGAAAACATAGATAAGCATAAAGGGAAAACGTACCTCTTTTTACATTACCAGAATTTTGTTCATTTATATAATTTGGATAACATTTGGATACACCATATATATTGTGTTATAATATGATTTTTCCCCTCAGTGTATTTTGAGCATTTCCCACAGGTTTAAATGTTCCTCTATGACATGATATATTCTGTTTATTTAAAAAATGTACCAGAATTCATTTAGCTCACTCTGTATTGTTGGATATTCAGGTTGTCAATATTTTTTTTCAATATTAGAAGAAAAGCTTGCGTAAAAAGTCTTATGCATGTGTTTACTGATTTCATGGTTTCCAAAAAATGAAATTGCTGACTTAAAACATTTGAAACTTGTTGAGATATTGTTAAATGGTACAAAGCATCAATGATGATGGTACATATACCATGGGATCAGATGTGATGTTACTGAGCTACCAACATAAGATTAAATGGTTACAAACGATCAACTGCCATAACTCTAGTTAACGACCAATTCCTTGTCAAAATGACTTAAGTTTCTAATACAAGAATATGAGGTATGTAACATGCTAAAATATTATATCCTATATAAAATATAATATTGAGTATAAAATAACATTCTACATTTCTACCATCTTTTCTGTCATTCTGTGTATCCTCAGGATAGGCTGGGGTATGCTGTAGTGATAACTTGCAAATCTCAATGACTTAAAAACAGGAATTCTTATTTGTCTGTTAATGTGACTATTCGCTGTGGTGTCTATGGCATTACTTTTCTTTATATTCACTCCAGGACCCAGGCTGCAGAAGCAGTCCTCATTTTGGCTTTAACTGGTCTTGTGGCATAGGGAAAAGAGGTGGTGGAACTAAAGATAGTCTTGAACTTGTGCTCAGAAGAGACACACATTACTTCTTCACAATTCATTAGGCAAAAGGAGTCAAATTGCCATGGCTCCCATCAGTGGGGGAGAGAAATATAATTGTCCCTCTATGAGAGGCAATGCAAGCTCCATGGTGAAGCTTTCTATGAATATGGGAGGAATGTTCAGTTCTCTCCCATGGAGTAGGAGCAAATATTTTAGACCAGAATAGAATCTACCCACATCCTGATTCTGGGTTTTCAAATTGGGAAGGACTTTGACATGATCCAACACAATATTGCAGTGTGAGTACAAGCTTCCATTTGTTCAAAAGCCTTCCAAGCTCTTGCTCTAGAGGTTAATATATAAAATGAATGATTTCATAGGATGAAATCTCTACAGTATCCATTATTTAGAGTATGCAAAACTGTCTTACCCACAGAGGCTTTTATAAATTATAATCTCCCCCTGCCCCCTCCATCTTTTTTTCCCTCATAGCTGTTATATAAGAAAATGATCACATTGCAAGAAAGTTTACCAGAGTTAACTTTCCTCATATATAAGGTTTGTACAAAGTCTTCTCTGCGTGTGTATGTATATCTAGAAATGCTCTTTGCAGTTTAGGGAAGAGTAGGGAGAACTTTTTTACAGCCCTCTGCAGCTTTTTATGATAAAAAACCTTCCAGTACTTGTGTTGATTACAAAACCATCTCTTTCTACAAAATCCATTCCTCTCTGTTTCCTCTCTCATTATCAGAAGCAGCTTCAAATAAAACTCTCTGATACAATGTTACAACAGTGAATTTAGTCGTTTAAATGTTTCATCTTATATCAAGGGATTCAGTATAACCCAATATTAAATGGGCAGAAGCACTGAGATTCCTGGCATATCTTGGGAGGTAAAATGGCTGGTTTACATGAGAACAAAAGTAGAATATCTAAGGTCCTACGTTTGTATGGCATGATTGCTGACTCTCAGTTTCTATTTTTCACCCTTGTATGCCTCATATAAAACAGTAATCTATCCAATTCCAGTGTCTGAAGTCAGTTATACCTCACATTCTAATCCTCTCTCCTTCCTAGGTGGTAAATCTTATTTCTTGACTCTTAATGTGTGGTGTAATGCAGGAAAACCTAAAAGGCTTTAAATCACATTTTTAATGTGCTCATATCTTGCTATTGCTGTCCATAGAATTGTCCTTTGCTCCTGCACATGGACATGTTTTCATGGAGGTAAATTCATTTTAATTTTAGCTTCATTTCACACTGAGCTAGTGGAGAGTAGCATTGTAGCTTACTGTCTTTGCTAGAGTTTTTGCAAAGTTGACATTCAGGACTTTCTGTATCACTTGTCACTTAAGATAATGGATGCTTGGTTGATTAGTGGTGCTGGCCCATATTCTTCCCATGGTCTGGGAAAACTAAATTCAGGAACCTCAGTTCCAGGGTCTCCCTGTCATCTAAGTCTGAGGTTACTGATGATGCTTCTTTTTTCATTGAATTATAGTAAGGCCTTTGCACATTTTAAGCTCTCTCCATAAACAGCTCTCTGGTCATGGAAGATTGAATATAGCTACAGTAATATAGTTTCCTCCAGGGAAGGAATCTAATGGGGTAGAAAGGGGGAGAAATGAAAAATGTCTCATTAAGCTTGTTCTGCAGACTAATGTAGACAGTTGTAATAGGAGCTTCATTTCTGGCATTGGGGTGTGTTTCAGTGGTTTTCAAGCTCTCTGCTCAGGAATATGAATGAACTTGGAACATGAGTTCGTGAGTTTGCCTCCATGTGAATAGTATATATTCAGGAGCAAGCTCCTGAATGATGATCAGTGCTCTACAGTAAGAAAGGAGGCATTTTGTGTATTTCCAGGATGCAGATGTCTTAGATCACTTCCCTGCATGTTTTCTGTTCACTGCTATCTCTCAGGATCTTATTTAATTTATTGCTTATTTCTCTTTGGCTCCTCAAAGTGCTTATTCTTATAACTGCCCAGTACCACAAATTTGTACAGAAGAGCTAGAAGTACTTACTTTTCTCCATTTCCAATTTTTGAACCATTACTCCTTTATCATTACATTAAAAATAAAATTTCCTCTGAAGCTCATACTACATTGTTAAGTTAATCTCTTGTCCCTTATTTAGGAAATATTGTTAACTTATTTATTTACTGAGGTTTTGGGTATTTAGTCCATTGTCTCCCTCTCCCCCTAGACACCATCCACCATCCTGAACAAATTCATAGGATGTTTGTGAAAAACACAGCACTGTAGCTGTACTGTTACCTGACATCCATAAGTATGGTAAAGGAACTACCAATATACTTTGGTGACTCATTCTCATGAAACATGGTAAAATATGTACATAGCTTCACTCATGAAATCTTAATATGCGAATATATAAGAACAATTTGTATGATCATAGTTAACTTTTTGTTTTACTTTCAGTACACCTGATCTTTTTTTTTTTTAAGATTTTATTTATTTATTTGATGTTGAGAAACAAAGTGAGAGAGGGAAAACAAGCAGAGGGAGTGGGAAAGGGCGAGGGAGAGGGAGAAGCAGGCTTCCCGCTGAGCAAGGAGCCCGATGCCTGGCTCGATCCCAGCACCCTGGGATCATGTCCTGAGCCGGAGGCAGGTGCTTAACGACCAGGCGCCCCAGTATGCCTGATTTTTAAATGCCATTTCTACCCATTTGCTTGTCTTGTCTTTATTTCTGTATTTCTGTTGTCCACATTTTGCTTCTTAAAAATACCTATTTCCGTGACTTCTGTGATGTGATTTACACGCATCTATTCAGGTGGTCATAACCAAATACCACAGACTGGGAGATTTCACCAAACCTTTATTTTTTCACTACTGCAGAAGCTGGAAGTCCAAGACCAAGGTGCCCTGAGGGCTGGTTCTGGTAAAGGTTGTCTTCCCAGCCTGGAGATGGCCATCTTGCAAGATCTCTTTTATATTTGTGTGGGGAAAAAGAGAGAGCATGTGCACTCTCTGTATCTCTCTTTCTTTTAAAAGATTTGCTTATTTATTTTAGAGAGAGAGTGGGAGGGTCAGAGGGAGAGGGAAAGAGAATTTCAAGCAGACTCTGTGGTGAGTGGGGAGCCTGATATGGGGCCTGATCTCACAACCCTGACATCACGACCTGAGTGGAAAACCAAGAGTCAAATGCTTGACCGACTGGGCAGCCAGGCATTCCTGGTGTGTCTCTTCTTAATGAGTACACCACTCCCATCAGATCAGGACCCCACACTTTTGACCACATTTAATCTTAATCACCTCTCTAGAGACTCTGTGTCCAAACAGTTGCATTGAGAGTTAATGCTTAAGAATAAGGATTGGCGAGTGGGGGGTGGGGAAGGAGGAGTATAATTCAGTTCAAAGGGCTATTCTTTACAGGTTACAATACAAATTTCTTAACTTCCTGTGAGAGCTACAGTTCATTATGCTTATTTTAAAGGTAGGAAAATTGATTACATAAAGGCTATGACTTAAAGATTATTCTTCATCTGTAAGAGATTATATGCATACTATCTTATCAAAATAAAGGGTTTAGTTTTATCAAGTCATAGGGATTCCAAAAATAAGTCCAGACCTGATACAGCGACTAATAAAATCACCAAGAACATAGACTCCTGTGCATCTGCCCAAACAATCATGGGAGTGGTATGGTGTTTATTTTTATATGGGATGAAATTTTGTATGTGATACAATATTACTTTTTTTAATGTATATATTTTATTAGTAAATCTTACATCATGGGTAAGGAAAAAAGACAAGAAGGATATACATAAAAATGTTGAGAGTGGTTAACTTTAGATAGTGTAATTGTAGGTAATATTTCTTTTTTTTAACATTTTTAAAATTTATTTTCAGCATAACAGTACTCATTATTACTTTTATACCAATAGATTACTGTTACACTATTATATCATCCTTTATTTCTTCCATTCTGACCTGTATGCCTCTTATTTCTTTTTCTTGCTATATTGCACTGGCTAAGATTCAAAGTACTATATGAGATCAGAGGAACAAGAGTACCTTCCCAGTTATTTAAAACAAGCAGAAACTAATTTTGAATCTGTTATTTTGATTCTTATGTTACCATTACTAAACTATTCTCTTTCCCTTTGGGATCCAAATATATGAAATTTGGATTATTGAATAAAAAACTTATGAAACTCGCCATTTCTGCATTACTGCCATGTATTTACTCCCCTAGGAATCACTGAGTGAGGGGCTCCTGGGTGGCTTGGCCAGTTAAGAATCTGCCTTCGGTTCAGGTCACGATCTCTGGGTCCTGGGATTGAGCCCTGCAAGGCACTCTCTGTTCAGTGGGGAGTCTGCTTATTCTCCCTCTGCCCCTACCCCACTCATACTTTTTCTCACTCTCTCTCAAATAAATAAATAAAATCTTAAAAAAAAAAAAAAAAAAGGAATCTCTGAGTGAAAAGGCAGTGTTTTTCCCTGGCACTGAGGTCATAGTAGTGAGACAGATAGATTAAAAACAACAACAACAAAAAAACCAGAACCCCCCCAAATAGTGGTGAGACTGCACATCCTTGCTTGTGCCCAACTGTAAGGGAAACACTTAGTATTTCACCATTATATATGATATTAAGTGTAGGATTTTTTTTTTAATTTACAGATTAACCCTATCAAGTTGAGAAAGCTCTCCTCCATTCCTTTCTGAGAGTTTTTATCATGAATAAGTAGTAAATTTTGTCAAATACATTTTTCTAAAGTAATTAATATGATTATGTGATTATTTTGCCTTGACCTGTTAATATGGTAGATTATACTAATTGTTTTTTTTTTTAATATTAAGCCATTCTTGGATCCCTAGAATATACCCCACTTTGTCATAGCATGAAATTATTTTTATATAGTGCTGAATTCTGTTAGTTAATATTTTGTTAAGGATTTTTGTATTTATATTAATGACAGATGCTGGTCTGTAGTTTTGTTTTCTAACTGTTTTTGTCAGGTATCAGAGTAATACTAGCTTCAGAAAATGATGTGAGAAATATCCTATCCTCTTCCACTTTCTACAAGAGTTTGTGTAGAATGAATGGTAATTTTCTTTAACGTTTTGTTAGAATTCTCTACTGAAACTAGCCCAAGGATTTATTTTTTCATTTTAAGCATTTTTAAAATTATGAATTCAATGTCTTTAGCAGTTATGATGCTACTCAGGATATTCTATTTCATAATTGGTGATTTGTGTTAGATTGTGCATTTGAGGAAATTTATCCATTTTATCTAAGTCAAATATTTATTTGTGTAGAATTATTTATTCTCTCTTGCTTTTTTTAAACAGTACTCTCTTAATATCCCTATAATGTCTACATACTCTGCAGTGATATTCATAGTTTATTGCTGACATTGGCAATTTTTCAGTTTTTGCTAGACATCTGCCAATTTTACCAGTCTTTAAAAGAAAACAGTTTTGATTTCATTGGCGTTCTGTATTTTCCTGGGTTTTTAAAAAATTGTATTCGAGAGAGAGAACAAGTGAGCACGGGGTAGGGGATGGTACAGAGGAGAGAGAGAAACAGACTCCCAGCTGAGAAGGGAGCCCAATGGCAGGCTCGATCCCAGGAGCCTGAGATCCCTACCTGAGCTTAGCCAGACATTCAACTGACTGAGTGACTCAGGCACCCTGTATTTTTCCATTTTTAAAATAATTCATTGATGTTGTTATTATGTCCTACCTTCTGATTTCTTTTGGTTTTTCTCTTTTTCTTCTAATTTCTCAAGGTGGGAACTCAGATTATTGATACAAATTTTTCTCTTTCCTAATAAAGGCATGTAGTGTTATAAATTTCCCTCTTAGCCTTGTTTTAGCTATGTTTTATGAATTTTGATATTTTGTATTCTCATTATCATGTAGTTAAATGTACTTTTGGTCTCCTTTGAGGAAGACATTTCTTTGCCACTTGTATTTAGAAGTGTGTTGTATAATTTTTAAGTATTTGGAGATTTATCTGTTATCTTTCTATTATCAATTTTTAGTTTGATTCCATTGTGGTCAGAGAATACACTGTGTAATTTCAGTATCTTTTAATTTTTCACAGTTTATTTCATGGTCCAGAATGTGACCTATTTTGGTAAATGCTTCATGTAAAGTTTAAGAAATGTATATTCTGCTGTTATTGAGGAGAGTGTACTATAAATGCTGATTAGATCCAGTCCAAGGGTGGTATTGAGTTCTTCTGTAACATTACTGATTTTATATCTAGTTATTCTATCAACTGTTGAGAAAAGATATAGAAATCTTTTTTTTTTTTTAGATTTTTTATTTTATTTATTTGACAGAGAGAGATCACAAGTAGATGGAGAGGCAGGCAGAGAGAGAGAGAGGGAAGCAGGATCTCTGCCGAGCAGAGAACCCGATGTGGGACTCAATCCCAGGACCCTGAGATCATGACCTGAGCCGAAGGCAGCGGCTTAACCCACCAAGCCACCCAGGCGCCCCAGAAAAGATATAGAAATCTTTAACTATAACATTGTATTTATCTCTTTCTCCTCTCTGTTCTATCAGTGTTTCTTCACATGCTTCAGAGCTCTGTTGTTTGATGCATACATATTTAGGATTCCAATGTCTTCTTTGTAGATTGATCTTGAAAATCCGCTTAAATTCTTTTTAGTTCCAGCTTCCTCTTCAATGAAAGAACAGTGATGGAAAGAAACGCACATGACAGGGTTATTGAGAGAATCAAATATGTGAAAATATTGTCTGATTAACCAGAAGGTGTCAGATTATTGTCTAGAGGTATTATTATCAAATGGGGAGGGGAGAAAATATTATTAATAACAAAATAATATCTTTTTTTTTTTAAAGATTTTATTTATTTATTTGTCAGAGAGAGCGAGGGAGAGAGAGCGAGCACAGGCAGACAGAATGGCAGGCAGAGGCAGAGGGAGAAGCAGGTTCCCTGACGAGCAAGGAGCCCGATGCGGGACTCGATCCCAGGACGCTGGGATCATGACCTGAGCCGAAGGCAGCTGCTTAACCAACTGAGCCACCCAGGCGTCCCCAAAATAATATCTTTATCTCTTTTAGGCAAAATAAGGTTTATGCCCTATTATTTCCTGACCCAGACATATAGCACATTTTTATCAATTTATTGGTAGTGCAAAATATGTATTAAAATATTACTGAATGTTCTTTTGCCGTATTAGGTGCAAAAGGAGATTAATAGAAGAAAGGTCCTATACTTAGAACTCAAAACATTTGGGGATTTGAGATGTTATAGGACAGAGACAGTATTTCCACTGTAATATTTTAATTGAGCACAGACTAGAATTGCAAACTCAAATATTTGCTAACCTGATTATTTATCAGAAATGAGTAAAGTTGGTCATATGTATATAGGAATGATTGAATGGAATATTAAATGAAAATAACAATGGCTTCAGGGCATTATAGATAGTAATTGACGTTCATCCCCTCTTTTTAGCGTTCAATAATAACTTCAGAGAACCATATGGAACATTAAAAGGGGGACTGTTAGTACTTGATTCAGCTACTGTACTGTACTGCTTTCAGGGAGAGAATGCAG
The DNA here is from genome assembly GCF_902655055.1 of Lutra lutra. Taxonomy (NCBI): domain Eukaryota; kingdom Metazoa; phylum Chordata; class Mammalia; order Carnivora; family Mustelidae; genus Lutra; species Lutra lutra. The sequence continues at coordinate 92,917,444 of NC_062287.1, read as the reverse complement.
GTCCAATATGAGAGGCAGAATTGTCAACTTTCCTCCAGGATTCCCATCTTTTAATACAGCTTTCCCTGTGTTGTCTGGATTATGGGTGGGAACTTTGAACTAAGATGGGATTTTTACCCTATGATTAGATTATTTTATACAACAAAGGTGATGGGAGTTGGCAGGTGCAGTTAAGTTCCCCGATCAGTTGCCTGAGAGCTCACCAATAGGGAGATTATCCTGGGTGTGTTTCATCTGCTCAAGTGAACTGTAAAAGATTGATGCTGTCCTTGTAAACAGATTCAAAGTAGGGGAGGCTCTCCTGCTGACCTTAAAGAAACAAACCAGCATGAGGTTTTTTTTTTTTTGTTTTTTTTGTTTTTTGTTTTTTTTTTTGCCACAAGTGAATGAATTATGCCAACGGCCCGTAACTTTAGAAGCATGCCCTGAGTCGCGGATAAGATCCCCATGTCTAGCTAACATTTTGGTTTTAGTCTTGTAAAACCCCCAAAAGAGAACCCATCTAAATTGTGCCCAGATTTCTGACGTCCAGAATTTGTGATACTGTCCAGACACCTGACTGGAGATGACGCTTTCTTCATGGAACTTCAACCACTTATGAGGACGAAATACCTTGAAACAACTTGTTGGCTAACTGGTGATATAATCTGGAGAGAGGATTATTTTGCAGTAATCCTAGTTTCCTTCTCTATCTTCCTTCATCTATTCTCTTAACCTGTTAACCTTCTTTGGTGAACTCCCAAATGCTCCACTGTAAGAGGCTCATGTACTCTAGATCCCTAGTTCTTGAATCAACTCCTACCTATCCAGGCAGTCTGAGAACCTCATTTCCAGCCTCTCTTATGGAGGTTGTATAGGGACACTAGTTCATTTCCCCCTAGTGCATCAGTTTTGAATTAGAATCATATAAAATGCTTTGACACAAAACAAGGCAAAAATGGAAAATAGACACTGTCAAGCCTAGGTTCTTACTCTCCACCCTTGAACTTAATGCATTTCCTTTAGACAACTGTTGACAAGTTGTAGTCCTTTCTTTGCCTGCATGTTTATTGACCGTGCCTCCTCATAGCCGGTCATGTCCATGGAGACAAGAAGTGTGTCTGTTTTGTTCTAGCAATAACTAGAGCCTAGTAAAGAACTTGGCATAGGGTAGCTAAATAAATATATTTTTTTAATGAATACCCTATCGTCTAATGTGTTCTGGACCTCTTTCCTCTATTGCGTTTCTCCCCCACGTAATCAAAAGGTTGCTGAACAAGTACAAATCATAGCTTGAGGATTAAGGTATTTATAATTTAGTTGAAATGAAAGGGAAGTCATTAATAAGAATGATTCAAAAAAAAAAAAAAGGAAGAAATAAGAAAGAAAGAAAGAAAAAAGAAAGAAAAAAAAAGTTACATACAGTCCAGAGAATGAGTACTAATGAGCCAGGGGGAGGAATTACTCACATGGGTTGAAGAAATCAGGGACAGCTTCATAAAGTAGGGAGTTAAAAATGGACTCAGAATATCAGGCAAAGGTTTAGGAGGAAAGAAATATCTGGAACAGAAGACATGATTTTACCAGTTGATTCACAAATGGTTTTCAGTGGGTAAGCTTCCATCAGCTGCCCTATTCATGCAGGCTTTGTTGTTGTTACTGTTGTAGATTGTTTCTAGGTAGTTGTGGCTACATAAAAATCTAGTCGTGCATTCATGAAAATAATGTCCTACTTAAAACAACAACAAAACCTAAAAGTTCCTATAGTTTTCATATGTGAGTCAATTTCTAGACCCTCATTTTTCATCTTTGGTGTAAGACCCTACCCTACACACATGCATGCATGCACACACACATACACACATACACACCCCCCTCCGTTGTTTTGTGTTTTGGTCCTACTTGAGGATGGTATCCTTTCTAAAAAACACAGACATGACACGCTAAGTACCAATTTGATTTTCCTTGATGTCATTCTGTTTTTGTAATAACCAGACCATGACCAGTTTCTTTAATGAGATTTAATGAGATCCGTTGGCTTATCTTAGGCTTATCAGAAACAATGATGCCTTATATTAATGAGAATTATTAGAAGATTTTATCCCCTGTCATTAATTGAATTCTTATTTTGTTGTTACCATTGTTCATAGAACAAAGGAAAATCCATCAAAATATCAATTATCAATGTTTCCAGGCTCTACTGGTATTTAGTGAATAAAATGTGTAAGTTTTATTTTACCTTGTGCTAATTCCTTTTACTACCGGAACTTGGGTATGGATTTTTCTGTCTGGTGTGATCATCTCCACTCTTTCTTTGTAAGGAACAGGACGCTTTTCTAATTTCTGGAGCCATATTCTTTTGTACCAGGAGATATATATACATATATGTGTATGTGTGTGTGTGTATGTGTGTATATTTATATATACACACATACACACACACACATACACATACATATACATATAAATATTAACTTGTTAATAGTGGAGAAGAATAATGACAATTGTAAAAGCAAAGTAGGATTAACCCATGAGGCCAAATGGCAGCCAAACTTTACTTGTACCAATCCTATTAGAGCTCTCACTGGAAGATGAAAAATATAACCTCGGGATTCCCTAAGAAGGATCATCCTTGTAAGCCTGTAGATTCCTTCTGCTGGGTTCTCTGTGCTGGCTCAATATCTACTGCTCAATTGTCTTATCTTCAAGTATAAAATAAATATATTTCTATATCCATTAAAATGTATTCATTATCTTGTGGTGATTTGACTGAATTTCAAATTTAACAGTTGCATCAAAACAGAACCAATAATATTAAAGAACATTTCTTTATTCTTTGCATAGTATACATTTTTTTAGAAACAGCTCCTTAAATTGGGAAAAAAAGAGAAATAGTATGGGATGAGAGAAAGTGAAGAAAAATGTATTTGGTCACATGAGGTCAACCCACCTTTCGCTTGTAACTGTGCCTCTTGGTGTTCAAAAGAGGTTGACCATGTGGTGACTGAGCTGTATAGGGTTAGTTACGTGGCTTATTCCCTCTCCCAACAAACTGCAAATATGCATGAAAATTCATCAGCAGAGTCAGAAATAACAGGGGAGAATCTGTAGGAAACTCAACATCCCCCACTCTCCCTCTCTAACTCCTCCCCACAGAATATGTCCCTTCATCCCCTGGAACTCAGGTGTGCTATTAACATGCCATATTGTGTTCAATGTATATGTCTATCTCTCTGTGTTCCCTATTGGACTGTTAGCTCATTGAAGAATAGGTAGATTCTGATTTTTTTTTTTTTTATCACGAGTATCTTTCTTAGAATCAGCTTCAGCAGGAGACATTCCAAAATAAATCGTGCTTGTTGAGAGGTGACACTACTGATGTACTTCCAAGAGGCTATAAATTTAAATTTTTGTTTTACCCAGTTTCATATGTGAAGATATGCATGTATAGATCAATGAATGGTTGGACAGATGGGTGGATGGATGGATGGATGGATGCATGCATGCAAAGACAGAGAATCCAAATGAGGTTCATTTTGTGATGTCTGCATGCCAGACATTGTGCTGGGTATTAACGTTATACTACACAATCTGATTGTTTTTCCTGTGACCTCTTGCATTTATTCAACATAAGCCCTCAAGTGTAACCTGACATTTAGGAAGGAATATCCTCCCAGTTAGGTGGCACTACATATCTTATTTGAAGTTCAAATCCTCTGCGTTGGCCATGAATTCACACTAACAGAAATGACTTGCCCAGACAGTCACAACTTTGTGTCTTAGTGCTATTTTCAGGTGCAGTAGAAAATAAGAAATGAAATATGTAAATTGCTGTTTCCAACAACATAGTATTGGGGGGAAATCAGTGGTTTTAATAAATCATGCCTAAGGATTGGTGTTTAACTAACATATATCCAAACTCCTTCCCTAGGAATTCAGTCGGACACCGTGAGCTGACCCGAAAGCTCTCTGTTGTACTGAAAGATTGATTGTAAGAATGAGGAGAATTTAATACAGAATAAGAATGCAATTGTCTATGGGGAGGGCTGCTGGAGACAAGTGCCTGGAGCAGAGAGGCTGGGGAATGAATTTTTCAATGCGGATAATGAAGTGTGGTGTCAGTGGAAGTCATTGGTAATTAGCAATGTGTATAATAGGATGAACTTGGGTAAACTTGTCACCTCACACTTCCAAGTGACCAGCAGTACAGGTGAAAGGTGAACTGCATAAATGTCACTCTTACCCTTTGGTAAGAAAAAAAATATATAATTGTGAAAGATGTGGTGAGACTCTATGAAGCAGCAGGAGGAGAGCTGTTGGAACACAGAATATTCATTACTTACAATTGTATATTTATTCCTCGTGTAAAATATGCTTTCATAGAACTGTCTCCATAGTTATAGCAATCTCCATCTTTTTTATATTCATGATTGTTTTATCATTATATAGGTAATTTGAGTACATAGAGTATACTTGGAAAGAACAGAAAAGAAAGTAAAAATCCCTCCAGTTAAAGATAGATAATCATTGTTAATATTTTGGCATATTTCCTACCAGACAGTTTTTATGTGAAAATTTTACTAACAGTTGTACTCATACAATTTTACAATTTTATCTGATTTTCCATCTAACACTTGAGTAGTTTTGAGCTGTTCAAAGAAATGTAATGTTAGCTAACTTTCACTGTGTTTACTCTGGTCTAAGCACTGGATGCATTATGACACAATTACTACAACAACCATAAGAGGCAGGTACTATTATTATCTTCATCTCACAAGTGGGGAAGTTATAATAAATAACAGAGTTTGCACTTAATACTAAGCAATCTAATTCCAGAATCCGTAGTCTTTTATCTTGATATCAGATCAGGGGTCAGGAGGATTTTTCCATAACTATTTGAGACTTGGTAGGTCTTATGGTGTCTGTCTCAACTACTTCATTATGCTATTGACTATAGATGAGATGTAATGAATATACACTAGATATATATGATTGAGCATTTCTGTGCTCTAATAATATTTTATGGGTGCTGTAAATTTGAATTTGCTCTAATTTTCATGGGTCACAAAATATTTTTAAGTGTTTTTTCTACCATTTAAAAATGTAAAAACTATTTTTAACTTGAGACTAAACAAAACCAGGCTGCTGAAAGTACTTTGTAAATACTTGCATTAGATTAACTGTTGTGTTATTCACCATCAGGAGCATCTCCAATACTTAATATTTAGGTTGTTTCAAACATAAAATATTTGTTTCAAAGAAAAATTGATCAAGATAGATGGTGCTATGGTGAATATCTTTGTGCATAAAACTTTTACTATTTTTTACTATTTTTATAATATTTTCTTAGGTACTTAATCACCCAGTGCTCAACATAGCAAGTATACTCCTTAATCCCCATCATTTGTTTCATCCATTTTCCCCAGCCCACTTCCCCAATGGTAACCATCACTCTGTTTTTTATAGTTCAGAGTCTGTTTCTTGGTTTCTCTCTCTCTCTTTCCCTTTGCTCATTTGTTTTGTCTTTTAAATACCACATATGCATGAAGTCCTGTGATATTTGTCATTCTCTGACTGACTGATTTTCCCTGGTATTATACTTTCTAGCTCCATCCGTGTTGTTGCAAATGGCAAGATTTCATTTTTTATGGCTGGATAATATTCCATTCTATACACACACGCACACACACACGCATGCATGCTTGAACGTTATCTATCATCCATCTATCTATCTATCTATCTCACTTCTTTATCTGTTCATCAGCATTCATCAATCCATGGACACATAGGTTGCTTCCATATCTTGGCTATTATAAATAATGCAGCTATAAACGTAGGGGTTCATGTATCTGTTTGAATTAGTGTTTTTTTGTATCCTTTGGGTAAATACTCAATAGCACAATTGCTGGATCTTTGGGTAGTTCTATTTTTAACTTTCTGGGGAACCTCCATACTGTTTTCCACAGCGGCTGCACCAGTTTGCATTCCTACCGACAGTACACAAGTGTTCCCTTTTCTCCATGTCCTTGTCAACACTTGTTTCTTGTGTTATTGACTTTAGCCATTCTGACAGGGGTGAAGTGGTATCTCATTGTACTTTTGATTTGCATTTCCCCAATGATCAGTGATGATGAGCATCTTTTCATGTGTGTTGGCCATCTGGATGTCGTCTTTGGAGAAATATTTGTTCATGTCTGCCCATTTTTTATTGGGTTATTTGTTTTTTGGGTGTTGAGTGGTATAAATTCTTTATATGTTTTGATAATAACCCTTTATCAGATGTCATTTGGGTATAACTTCTCTAATTCCATAGGTTGCGTTTTAGTTCTGTTGATTATTTCCTTCACTGTGCAGAAGCTTTTTATTTTGATGTAGTCCCAATAGTTTATTTTTGCTTTTGTTTACCTGTTTCTTTAAAAGTTTAGTAAAATCTGCCTGTGAATGCATTGGTCTTGGACTTTTATTTGTTGGGAGTTTTTTTGATTACTTACTCAATTTCATTCTTGGTAAATGGTCTATTCAAATTTTCTCTTTCTTCCTGCTTCAGTTTTGGTAGTTCATGAGTTTCTAGCAATTTATCCATTTCTTCTAGGTTGTCTAATTTATTGGCATAGAGTTTTTCATAGCATTTTCTTATAATTGTATTTTTGTGATGTTATTTCTCCTCTCTCAATAGTGATTTTATGTATTTGGGTCCTTTCTCTTTTTTTCTTGATAAGTTGTGCTAGAGAATATCAATTTTATTGACATTTAGGGAACCAGATCATGGTTCATTGACATATTGTATTCTCTCTCTCTCTCTCTCCTTAGTTTCTATATCATTTATTTCTGCTCTAGTCTTTATTATTTCCTTCCTTCTCCTGGCTTTAGGTTTTGTTTGTTCTTTTTTCTAGGTTTTAAGTGTAAAGTTAGGTTGTTTATTTGAGATTTTTCCTACTCCTTGAGGTAGACCTCTATTGCTATAAAATTCCCTCTTAGAACCACTTTTGCTGCATCCCAAGCTTTTGAACTGTTAAGTTTTCATTTTCCTTTGTTCCCGTATACTTTTTTATTTCTTCTTTTTTTAGCTGACCTATTCATTGTTTAGTAGCATGTTTTTAATATCAATGTGATTGTGGTCTTTCCAGATTTTTTCTCATGGCTGACTTCTAATTTCATGGCTTTGTGGTAGAAAAGATACTTTGATCTTTTCAGATTTGTTGAGGCTTGTCTTTATGGCCTGAAATATGATCTATTTTGGAGAATGTTCCATGTACACTTGAAAAGAATGTGTATTCTGCTGTTTTAGGATATTGTGTTCTGAATATATCTTTAATTTATCTGGTCCAGTATGTCCTTTAAAGCCATTGTCTCCTTGTTGATTATCTGTTTAGATGATCTGTCCATTGATGTAAGCAGTGTGTTAAAGTCTAATATTTATTATTATCAATTAGTTCTTTCATGTATGTTATAAACTGTTTTATGTATTTGGGTGCTGTCATGTTGGGTGCATAAATACTTATAATTGTTATATCTTATTGGATTTACCCCTTTATTACTATAAAGTGTCACCCTTTGTCTCTTGTTACAGTCTGTTTTTAAATCTATTTTCTCCAGTTTAAGTTTTGCTACTCTGGCTTTCTTTTGGCATCCATTTGCATAATAGATGTGTTCCCATCCCTCAGTTTCAATCTTCAGCTGTCTTCTAGGCAGCATATGGGTGGGTCTTGCTTTTTTATCCATTCCGCCACCCTATGTCTTTTGATTGGAGCATTTAGTCCATTTATATTCAAAGTAATTATTGATAGTTATGTATTTATTGCCATTTTATTACTTGTTCTGTGGTGGTTACTAAAGATTTGTCTGATCCTTTCTTGTTTTTCTCTCATATTTTGTTGATTTTCTTTAGTGATATATTTGGATTTCTTGCTCTTTATTCTTTGAATAGTTATTAGTGATTTTTGATTTGTAGTTACATTTAAGTTTGTATATAACATTGTCTGCATGTAACAGTGTGTATTAAGTTGATGGTTAAGTTTGAACCCATTACCCCTCTCCTGCCCCTAACCTAAATTTTTGGTTTCTGATGTCATATTTTACATCCTTTTATTTTGTGAGTTCCTTGACTAGATTTTTAAAGAAATCTTCATTTTTGCTGATTGTGTAGATCCTACCTTCATATGTTATTTTTGGTCTTTGCTTTCCACTCAAAGAATCCCTTTCATAATTTTTGCAGGGCTGGTTTAGTGGTCATGAGCTCCTTTAGATTTTGTCTGGAAAATTATTTTTCTCTGTTTTGAATGATAAGCTTGCTGAGTATAATATTCATGGCTGCAAGTTTTTCCCACTCTGCACTTTGAATAGATCATGCTCTTATTTCTGGCTTGGAGAGTTTTCTCTCAAAAATGCATTGAAAACTTTACACGGGTTTCCTTTGTAAGTAACTTCTTCTTTTGTCTTGATACTTTAAAAAATTTTTCTTATTATGTCTTGGTGTGGATCTGCTTTTGTTGATTTTGTTGGGGGTTCTCTGTGCCTGCTGGATCTGGTTATCCCTTTTCTTCCCCAAATCAGGGACATTTTCAGCTCTTAGTTCTGTAAATAAATTTAGTGTCCCTTTTTCTATCTTCTTTGTCTTGGGCTTCTGTAAATGTTTCATGGAGTCCCTGAGTTCCCTGAGTCCATTCTTGTTTTGCATAATTCTTTCTTCTCTCTTTTATTCAGCTTGATTATTTTCCATTACTCTGTCTTCTAGGTCACTAATTCATTATTCTCCTTCTTCCATCTTGCTGTTTATTCCATCAAGTATGTTTCTTATTTCATTTATTGAGCCCTTTATCTCTGCTGTTTGTTACTTATCTCTGTGTTAATGGTCTTTCCGATATTCTTGACTATTTTCTCAAGTCTGGTGAGTATCCTTATGAACATCACTTTAAATTTTCCATTAGGAATGTCATTTCTGTTTTGCTTGGACCTCTGGCTATGGCCTTGTCCTCTTCTTTCATTTGGGACAAATTCCTCTGTCTTCTCATTTTGTCTAAGTCTCTGCACCTGTTTCTCTGTGTTAGAAAACTCTGTCCTTAAGGGAATTGGCTTTATGAAAAAGAGGTCCTGTAGTGTCCTGCAGTGTAGTGTCTGCTGTTCTCCAGGGTCTGGAGATTGTGGGATTGTCTCCATTGTTTGCTGTATGCACTCTGCTCTTGTGTCTTGATTGCTTTCTCTTTCAGGCCCGTCAGTTACAGAGGTTCTCTTTGCTGTGGTCACTATTTTGTCTCTGACCTAAATGTGGCATGTTTTAATGAGGTGTGCTCTGGTCTGCTTATGACATGAGACCTGTCACTGTTGCAGCTAGAACGAAGGCCTCACAAAACTTCCGGGTCAGAGATGTGGTTCACAGGGGCTTGGGCTGGTCATCTGGGGGATGGGCCCACTATACTGGGATTAAGGCAAGCGTGACTGGGAAGGCAGGATCTTCCAGAGGGGGGGGCAGGTGGTTTCCTTGGTTTAATCAAGTTAGGTAAGGAAAGTAGGTGCTGGTTCCCACATGTGGCTCTGTGTTTATGCTGAGGGCTGAGGGAGGTAAATGGTACCTCCCAGTTCCTTTGTTCCCAGTGGAGTTTCTCCATGAACTCTGCCTGTCTGGGACACACTCTGAGATGAATCACCTCCCCACTGTGTACCCCAGGTATTCTTCAAATTGCTGTTATCATGCCATATGTCCAAAGGCTATTTCCCTTGACTTTTCTCCAAGAGCCATTCCAGTGTCCTTGGAGCTCTACCATAGCCAAGACACTGACCTTTAAAACTCTAGGTTTCAAGGCCCACTAATGGCATGAACTCACGAAATCTGAGCTCTCTCACTTTCTAAGCCAATTGCTATTGGGATTCATTTTTCCCATGTGCTCCCGTATGTGCTTGTTTGTGTCTTGACCTTCTCCATGACCACATCTCCCTTCCTACCACAGCAGCCAAGAGCTGTTTCTCTCCCAAGCTATATCTCCACATTCTACCTTCTTCGATGTGGCCTCTTCTTTACCTTTATTTTTTTAAAATTTAACATAATTTTATTTAAGTTCAGTTAATTAACAAATAGTGTATTATTAGTTTCAGATGTAGAGTTCAGTGATTCATCAGTTGTATATAACACCCAGTGCTCATTTCATCACTTGCCCTTCCTTTTTTCTTTTTTTAAAGCTTTTATTTATTTATTTGACAGACAGAGATCACAAGTAGGCAGAGAGGCAGGCAGGGAGAGAGGGGGAAGCAGGCTCCCCACTGAGCAGAGAGCCCGATGCAGGCTTTGATCCCAGGACCCTGAGATCATGACCTGAGCGGAAGGCAGAGGCTTAACCCACTGAACCACCCAGGTGCCCCCTCACTTGCCCCCTCAATACCTGTCACCCAGTTACCCCATTCCCCCATCCCCTCTCTTCTCTACCTTTAATGGTGGAATTTGGCCATCTCCAAATTGATTTCTGGGGCATTTAGGATGATTTGATAGTTATCTAGTTGTATTCATGGGAGGAGGCAAGCCTAGGGTCCTCTTATTCTGCTACCATCTTCCCCTCCTCTTAGGTATATACTTTCTTAGGCTATATTCTTGGGCTTGATCTGCTCAAAGGGTATGTATGCCTCTATTACTCTTAAATTTGACCACAAAGCAACTCATTATCAAGGATCTACCAACATATACTCTTATAGTATTCTAAAAGAACAGCATATTTTGTGGTTGCTGTAGTTCAGCAGATATTGAAGTAACGTATTTGGCATCATGGGAAGCAAAATATATTTTTTTAATATAAGGTAACCACATTTAAAGATGAGTTAAGGCAGCCCTGTGCTTTCCTTAATAATATTTAAGAAAATTCATTTGAGAAATTTTCTAAAATTTCTGTTATCTCAGAGTGCTCTATCCATTTTGCATCTGAATATGACAAACCATTGGAGAGAAAGGAAAAAAATTAAAACTGCAAATTTAATTGAGCGCTTTTTAATTTTATCCATACCAAACACCTTTCCCCCTGTTGGCTTTGATTTGATTTTTCTCAGAAACTGGTTTTATAGAGGATGTCTGCTTTCTTGAATATAGATTTTTTAAAGCATTAAATAAATGGTATTTTATTACTTTTATTATAATAACATAGGCTTGAAGTCAGAGGATGTTAAAATTTCTTCTAAAGTCCTGAAAGTGAGGGGTGCCTGGGTGGCTGAGTTGGTGAGTTCAGCTTAGGTCATGATCTCGGTGTCCTGAGATTGAGCCCCATGTCAGACTCCCTGCTCAGGGGGAGTCCGGTTGTCCCTCTGCCCTTCCTCCGGTTTGTGTGCTCTCTCTCTCTCTCAAATAAATACAATCTTTAAAAAAAAAAAAAAAAAAAAGGCTGGAAGTGGAGTGGTTTTCCAGGTGACAATTGATATGTGTGCCACTAGATGGCAATGTGGCAAGCGACCATTTTGCGCCGCCCCCCCCTTTTTTAAAGATTATTTGTTTATTTGACAGAGAGAGGTCACAAGTAGGCAGAGAGGCAGGCAGAGAGAGAGGGGGAAGCAGGCTCCCCGCCGAGTGGAGAGCCCGATGCGGGGCTCGATTCCAGGACCCTGAGACCATGACCTGAGCTCAAGGCAGAGGCTTAAACCACTGAGATACCCAGGTGCCCCTGCCCCCACCTTTTTAAATTAAATTTCCTTGACGATATAACTGACATATAACATTATATTCATTAGTATTGCTTTTAAAAGCCGGTGAAAATGAAAAGATGGATGGAATGCTGCCTGCATGGACAGTGGTTGTCACTGTTGGAGAAGGTAGAGTTTGTCATCTTGGTTGGCCCCAGTGGAAGCCTGGGGTTCAGAGACCCACATCTATAGCTCTATGTCCTCTTAGCGGCCACATGTATTTGCTCAGCATCAAGCCCTAAGTGGCCTCAGTAGTCCCCTGGTCACTGCTGCTAAAAATGGAAGCAGAAATCAGGAACCAAGCGTGGCAAACTGGTGGACACTACAGAATAAACATCCCAAAGCTTCCATACACCTGTTGGGAGTATTGTCTCCACATAAAGGGTCAGATTTGGGAAGTAATACGGCTGTGTTTGTTGGGAGTCTTCCAAAAGCTGTCCCTTCCCCTACTGGAATTGGTGGGTGCAGGCAGCATAATGAAGCCACAAGAGACTTTAAATCATAAGCGCAGTTCTGAAGTTTAAAGGGGGTATTTAAACACCACAGGGATTTCCTTCTACATTCTCCAGTACCTCAGTGGTGAATTTAATAGGTTGACGTCCTTTGAATTGACTTCCTTTCTTCTTTATAACCATATGGTTCCACATGGAATATTAATCTCCCTTGTATCTCCAAAGAACTCTGATTTTTTTCTACTTTTCATAGTGTACTTAAAATCTCAGTCTAGTGGCTAGAGTTGTGCATTTTACAAAATTACCAAGAGAAAGAGATGGGTAGTCCCTTGCTCTAACCAGGTTGGTCTGCTTACATTACAGTCTCTTTTAGGTCAACACGTCTTTTTGAACACGATATTTTCTTGGCTGGAAATTTCCTTTTGCATGACCACTCTACCCCTTCTCCAGACACCTGTTAAACATGTAAGTCCTCTGGGAAGATTTTTGAGACCCTCATTCCATTTTTATGAAATAGAATGATCTAGTCCCCCAGTCCCCTTTTTTGGTGTTCTACTGTATCCTAGAAAATGTTCTGTTGTAATATTTATATTACATTGATTACAGGGTTTGTTTCTTGCATTTTCATCCTGTTTCTTGTATTTTGTAATTCCCACAAACTAAAGTCTGTTGGAGTGGCTTATTCGTGCTACCATTAACTGAATTAGTGGTTCTTGACCCAGGCTAAATATGAGAATCACTTAGAAAATTGTTTAACATGTCAGATGCTGGGTGATTCTGATGTGTAGCAGGTTTGAGGACCTCGATCCTAAGCCATTGTCAAGAGGCCTGCTTATAGATCCAGCTGTGAAATGCTTCTCTGACATAATCACGCCATTCTTTTTTTCCTCCATTGACAAGCCGAGTGTATCATTTTTGGGACTCATCTCCAGCCCTATTTGACGTTCTGCCCATTTCTAACGGAAGACTGAGCACTGTGCAGTCTATTTCCAGAGCTGCCATGAATATTTATACGTTGCCTGCATCTTTACAAATTAGAGAACAGCAAGATGAATGAGAGTAGTGAATCAGAGAAGACACACAGTGTGATGCGGGCAGAAATTTACTATCTCATTTCTATTTAAAACCTGATGACTCAGAGAAGGAGGCAGTCCACTTCCATTTCAGTAAATTCCTTAATGCTCTCCAGCATGGCACTTTGGATTTTTGCGCTACTGGGGGTGACTTGATTTGTTCCCAAGAAGAATATGCCTATAGTGTGTGTGTGTTTATGAACACACATGTGCATGAGAGTTTGTAGTTAAGTTAGATTATTTTAAAATACAATAGGAAAAAAAAAAAGAGATCACCAAGCTAACTGTTAATTATTTTTGTTAAGCCTCATTATCTATGTTGCCTTGGTGATGGGGCTATACCTCCGACCCCTAATGAGTAATTCTTAAGTCTGACAAAATGCTATTTGTTTCTAAATTGACTTTTAATGCCTTTGGTTTGCATTTTCTTCACTTAGTTAGCTTCCCAACAATTATTCATTAGACTTTCTTGCCTTTCCATCTTTCTCATGCTCAAGTTCAAAATAGATTTTTACGGGAGACAAGTGTCAAGATTTATTGTGACAATGTAATGATGTGACACTTCTGTACTAGAAGGGGACAGAGACAACAACAATATGCATCCTTTTATTTTAGCTTTTGACTATCTAGCAAATGCAGAACCATTTAAAAATTGCACATTATAGCATAAAGTAAAGGAAAATTTGCCCATAAAGATATTCACATGCCTGTATCATAAACACGATGGTGAAGGCAGCATAATTTCATCAGGCAGAAGGCACAGAGTGGGTTGAGCATAGCCTGTGGTATAAAGTCACAGTTCGATATTATTAATTTCAGACTTAAACTTCGAAACATAAACAAGAATCATGAGGACAGGGTTGCAAATTAGTCTTCGGGGTTAATAGACACTTAATTCCAAAACTTCCAATTTCTCCCCTCACTTTTGACTACTTGGACAGTTAAATGTTTCTTCTGCGTTGCCTAAGAGCTGAGGTTGTACTTCTTCACACTTGTCTGGCTGTATGTCTTTGCCACACTCACTAGATGGTGAAAACTTGAAAGTTTGCCGCTCTTTCAAAACTAGCCATTTCATTAGGCATTTATTCATTAACCGAGATAGTTTATATTATACACTATTATTATAGTTCATATTATATGGTTATATGTTATATTATATAATTGTTATACTTTACATTAAGCCCTGTACTAAGCCTCAAAGTGAAGTCATTTCTTTATTTGGAGCTCATAGTCTCTCAGGGAGACAGACACTAAATTAAAACATATTATCAAACATTCACTGAAAACTGTGATAAGTGCTATGCTGTTGAGGCATCAGAAATTACGACAACCTTAGACAAAGAAATCAGTATTAAGCTGAGGGGTCAGAAAGAAATGAATATTCTCTGAAGAAATCATGTTTGAGTTCAGATTTGAAGGATTTTAGTACACATGTTTTTGTCAGAATGGATGAGGGGGTTAAGAAATTATTACAGCCAGTTGTGGTTTCTATATCAAGGGTCCCCATGTTTTACAAGGGACATTTTACTCATTTTATGTTTGTCATTAAAGATGTTTATTGTAAATCTGGTGTCCAAGGAGGCAGCTGGTCATTACTACATTGAGCCGAGCAGCCATAGGACCACAAGGGAAATGACAGAGGTCTGGTTGTGTGGAAGCAAAGGCTGAGATGAGCATTCTTGAGCTCATCTTATTGAAGACACGCTCTCAGGGGAAGGGGAATGAAGGAAGCAGAACGAGGCAGGGAAAAAAGAGCTAAAATGTGGTTGAGCTTTAGACCTGTGGAAAGTCTTGGGGCTTGAATTGCACCACAAAAAAGGTAGAGGGCACAGAATCTGCCCTGTGTATCCATCACCTATATGTGTGTGTGGGTGTGGGTGTGGGTGGGTGGGTGGATGTGTGTGTACGTACACATACTCAAGCGTGTGGTGGTGGTGTGTGTGTAGGGGGTTGAGTGAAAGGGGTAGTATTCCTGTAACTTCCCAAGAAGGTGGCTTCCTTTAGCCATGGAATTCTTTTGGATTTAAAAAAAAACAAAAACAAAAAAACCACAACCCCCCCCCCACCCCCGGAAAATAGAGCTGCTATCAGACAGCTGATAAAGGAGATCTGGGTGGGACCCCAAGAGCTTCCATTGAACACTGATTCCCCTGGACCAGTAGCAGCATCACCTGGAGTCTTGGAATGAGATTTCCAGATCCCCCGCTGAAACCTGCGGAATCAAACTGAGGGGATGGAGCCTGGCAATCTGCCGTCTAACAAGCGTTTCAGGTGATTCCAGTATATACTCAATGTTGAGACCCATGGCACCATGGGAAGCATTTAAAATATCTGGCAATAAAATAAAATAAAATAAATAAGTCTGGTAGAAAGTTCAACTCACTAAACCTGCACAAAAATCAACAAAGGGAGACAATCATAGCCAAATTTCCAGTTCTAAAAAAAAAAAAAAAAGGACAGTGCTCTTGGCAACATCTTCAACATCACAAATGAATTTATAGGTATTGCATTGTCCCTCACACTTTCTGTTGACATTTGATATTCCCCCAAAGCTTAGCTCAGTCATCAGTATCTGGGCTTACACCGTGGACCTTACTTCTCTACTGTGCTGTTGGTGAACTGACCTGGTAAGTCGATGAAAGCAGCCACAAAGGTTACTGGCATGGGATGAAAATGGCAGTGTTAAGGGGGTAATGAATCTTGTAACTTTTCTTTTGACTGCCAGTGTGGAAATATATCATTTTCTAATACTGCATTCTTCCGGAAAGTTCTAGAGGATCTTTGGAACCCAGATACTGGTTCTTAAAGTTGTGTGTACATTTGGGGGTCATTTTTTTTTTTTTAATTGAGTGTAAAACTAGGTGGTTTTCAATTTATATAAGATCAGTCATGCATGGAAAAGTCATGGAAGTGATTTAATGATTGCACAGAGCATGCATTTTTTTTTTTTTTTTAGAGAGAGATCACAAGTAGGCAGAGAGGCAGGCAGAGAGAGAGGAAGGGAAGCAGGCTTCCTGCTGAGCAGCGAGCCCGATGCGGGACTCGATCCCAGGACCCTGGGATCATGACCTGAGCCCTGAGCCAAAGGCAGCGGCTTAACCCACTGAGCCACCCAGGCGCCCCAGAGCATGCATTTTTTAAGTGTTTTGTCATTTACACTTTCACATTTATCTCTATTTTTAATTGGGAAAAGTGTTTCCTGCTTAATTCATTCAAACATTCATTCATTCAAGTATTTATAAATTCCTGGCTGTGTGCAAGACCCCTTGTTAGATACTGTGAATAAGCAAAATGGATAAAGTCACTGCTTCTCAAGATGTGTACCATCTGTGTTAGTATCCTGTTGCTGTCACAAACTGCCACCAACTGGTTATAGTGACACCGTTCTTTATCTTGAATTTCTGGAGGTCACATATCTGAAATGGATCACTTGACTAAAATCAAGATGTCGGCAGGGTTGTGTTCCTTCAGGAGTCTCTAGAGGAGAACCCATTTCCCTGCTTCTAGAGAAGCCTGCATTCCTTGGCTTGCAGCCCCACACCAATCCCTTCTCTTCTATTTCCTGCTTCCCTCTTTCCCATATCCATATTATTGTGATTACATCGGGTCCATCCAGATAATCCATGATCACCTTCTACCACGTGGTCCTTCACAAAATCACATCTGCAGAAATCCCTTTTGCCATGAAAGGAGCATATTCTTAGGTACCAGAGGTTAAGATACAGATACACTTTGTGGGGAGGGGCGTTATTTTACTTACCTCACCATCTCATGGAGAAGATTTCAAAACTATCCTGCAAATAACTCTACAGTTATGAATTTTGATACGTGCTAAGAAGGAATCATAGGTCAGTCGTTTATTATTGGGAAAGCGAAGTAATTATTTTGTGATAAAGTGAAATTTAGACTGAGATGAAGGGAAGTAAGTGTTCTTCAGCTGAGTAGTATATGGAAGGGTACTGAGACGAGAACCTGTGCCAGTAACCTGAGATGAAAACAAGATTGGCTGATGCAAGGACTTGCGACCAGGATGACTTGCCCATGGGCGGTTTAGTTGGGAAGAGAGGGCCCTGGAGAGTCTCTGGAGTTAGGGGCACCAGGTCAGGGAAGTGGAAGGGTGTCAGTCTTACGCTTTTCATCCTAATGATATTAACTTGTATTTCTGGATATTGTGAATTTTGTAATAAAGTAGTCTCTTAGTGTCAGCTGCTACTGAATTATAGTACCACCTGTACCAGGTGGGTAGAATATCCTGTTGATCATATATTTAGCCTTAACAGCTTTCCCTCACATGCACTTTTTTTTTCTTTATTCTTTTACCTCTCCACTTTAAAAATAACATTTTGTCATGGAGCAGTTACATTTCTTTTTCTTTTTTTTTAAAGATTTTATTTATTTATTTGACAGAGAGAGATCATAAGTAGGCAGAGAGGCAGGCAGAGAGAGAGGGGAAGCAGGCTCCCTGCTGAGCAAAGCCCGATGTGGGGCTCGATCCCAGGACCCTGGGATCATGACCTGAGCCAAAGGCAGAGGCTTTAACCCACTGAGCCACCCAGGTGCCCCTACATTTTTTTTTCTTATAAATTCATACATACATTTTCTAAAAATGTTATTCTACCATTTTCTCAACCCAGGATAATCACCTTTAGTGAATTGGTGTGTAGGCTCACAGATAGTTTTCCTAAGCAGATGGGTTTTTATAGGGAGAATGATGTTCTCCACGCTCTTCAGTAACCTGAATTTTTCCTCTTCACAGTATATGGTGACAACTTCCTGTATCAATCGCATGTAATATTAGTGTTTCTAATTGGATTGTAGTGATTTTAATGATATACAATGACTAATTTGACTGTGTCATTTCCTGTAGCAAACAGTGTAGCAGTGAGACTTCTTGTGTTTTCCTCACACAATACATTATGTCTACCCTTGGGATAAATTCCTAAGAGTGGAACTGTAGGGCCAAAGGCCATTTTTGTTCTATTTCTGATTTATGTCATCTTGACATATTTTATATTCCCAGAGAGCGGCCTTAAAATCATTCTGAGCAATGTAGGATAATTAATTTAAAGAAAACAACACAAAAGAAAATATGTCCCATTGTTCTGCTTCTGTATGTGAAGGGACAATAATGGTGGGGAGAAAGCATCATGCACTTAATTTTTTTTTCTTTACTTTTGTTTTAATGGAGTGGCAAATACTTCTATTTAAGAAAATGGCATCGTCTTTCATTCGGTTATTCAGACCAAAGATCTGGACATCTTCCTTGTTCTTTCTCTTTTTTCTTGCTCCCTCCCTCCCTCTCTCCACATCCAGTCCATTAGCAAACCTTGTCTAATTTGGCTGCTTCCCACAATTACCTTCGTTGCTCCCATCCTTGCCCAAGTCACTATCACTGGACCATAACAATGACCATTCTGATCTTTTGTCTTTCACTCTTGATCCTTTTCAGTTTATTTTCAACACAGAAGCTATAGCTGTGCTTTCAAAATGTCACTCTATTCAAAACCATCCATTGGATTTCCTTCACAGATGGGAGGAAATTCTAGGCCCCTCTTCTGCCCATCCGACCCTTACCTGTGCTAAGGCAGGCCGTCTCTCCATCTCCTGTCCTCTCTTCTCTTCCTCTCCCTTATTCCTCTGCATCCATCCCAGCTCCCCACCATTGCCGGACCTGCCAAACATGCTGCCACATTAGGGAGTTTATATTTCCTATTTCCCTCCCTTCCTTCCCTCAATAGTCTGTGGGCTTTGCTCCCTCACTTTTCCACATCTCTGCCCAAATATCCTTTGGCCCCTCACCATCCCTCTCTCTCTCCTTAATTGCTACTTTTTCTTGATAGCATCAACTCCTATCTGGAATTGTGTTTTCTGTTTACTTATGTGTGTCTTTATTATCTGTTTACTTTAATAAATATCAGCTGTACATTGTTTAATAAATATCAGGATACATTGTTTGTATTTGGCCAGTTATTGGTTCATGCAAAGTCTTATAAGTATTTGTTGAATGGAGGCATATATGCATAACCCAAGTGTGAGGCTCAGAATTAGGGCTAGCCATGTTCTGCCCTTATTTCCTTTATTCATCTAGTCATATCTATACTTGGGAATTGAATAATCTAGGTCATGCTTCTGATTTTTAAATAATGGTTTAAGAACAAATGCCCTGCCCATTGTTAACATTGCTGATTAAGCGTGGTGTAAGTGTTCAGAAATCAGGTAGGAGGAGAGGAGGGAAAGTGGTAATAAGCATGTCTTCTTTCCAGAAACAGGACTACAGAAAACATCTATTTTCTCAAGTGTCTAGTTTCATTCTAATTCTTTAAAACATTGTTTCAGCATTAATTTTTTTTTCCTTTTATAAGTGCGACGAAGTATGTGTGTGTGTTTCATTTACAAACCATAGCAGCTTAATGTGGTTTGAAAAGGCTTTTCTAGTCTATTGTCATCCTATGTACTGGGAGATGATAGTTTTTAACCATAGATTATAGACATGAGGAAAGACTTTGTTCATCTTAAATTTAACTTTCTTCTCTATGCTGGTTCAACATTCTTCTGACTGGGGCACCTGAGACCCAATTTCCTGTGAGTGTGATGGAGATCAAAGGCATGTTTTGAGAAATGCTAAATGGAGCCCTGGATAATTTTGTATAGCAGCCAGAGGAGGTCTGTATCAGTTCTTAGCCACCCACAAAGCTAATTAAATTTACCCATGTGAAAAGCAAACACCCACCCCAGTTATTTTGAGCTAGCTTGCTGAAACACTGGTTAGGTTTTAATGCACCCCACACTTCCCCCACCCCAAATCTGCAGGAGCCCATAGCTTCACCAAGAGTTCAGTGTAGACCACTGTTTCTTTTAGAAATACTTCAGAAGAGCTTGATTAAAAAGCTATGGCATTTTTTATCACCAAGCTACCTCTACAGTATGTTTTGATGCTGTCTGAAGACTTACTTTTCTATCTTTCCTCTGTGGAGTAGAATTAGTTGAAAGACCTGGAGTCCTGGAGTCAGGTGGATCTAGGTTGGGTGAAATCTTCATTTTATTCTTTATGTGACTTTAGGAAAGTCATTTAGCCTCTCTGCATCACACACAGGAAAAATAATAGAACCTACATCACAGAATCAGTGGGAAAAAAGATAATTAAGCATATTATAGTTGAGTTTTACTTCCTTCCTGTCTGCCTCTCTTTCCTTTGAGACACAATGATGTTGTTCTTTCATTCATTAAATAGTTGGGTTTTGAGCACCTAGAGTGTTTCACACTCTGGATTTTCAGTCCCTGCTATCATGGCCCTTAAGTTCTAGTGAGAGACAACAGATATGCAAACTAAAAGAGAAGGTGATATTGGATTGTGACCCATCTTGTAGGATATGAAGGCTCTTCTGGGACAAAGAGTGATTATGAGGAGTAGGAGTGAGTTTGGGTAGCTTGGTCAGGGACAGTTTCTTTATGGAAGTGACATCTGAACCAAAATGTATGTGGTGTGAACCAGCCCATGATAAGAAGGAACCACCTGTTGCCAATATGGGAGAAGAGAAGTCCATGAACAGAGAGTATAGAACATTTTGATGTCTTTGTGGAACAGAGATAATGTGAGTGAGGAGGAAAGACAGTTGTAGAAGGTGGGGAGTGAAACAGTGAGGTTAGATCCCATAGACCTTAGTTTACAGAACAGGAGTTTTGGCATTATCCTGATCTTCAGTGGAAAGTTTTCAAGGTGGTTTCAGCAGAAATGTGATAGGATCATATAAATATGATTGATTGATTTTACAGAGCGAGAGCGAGAGAGAGAGAGAGAGAGAGAGCGTGAGAGAGAGTATGGCGGGAAGAGCAGAGAGAGAAGGAGAGAGAATCTAAAGCAGATTCCACAATGAGTGTGGAGCCTGATGTGGGGCTCGATCTCATGACCCCTAAACCAAGAGCTTGACGCTTAACTGACTGTGCCACCCAGGTGTCAGGATCACATTTATATTTTTAAAGATCCTTAGGTTAGACTCTCTAAGAATGGACTGTGAAGAACATGAATTAAGGAGGCTGGTGTGAGTACATGAGGCGAGTATGGTAGGTTCAACAGTGTCCCCAGAATGACATGTCCTATGCCTAATCCCTGACCTGTGAGTGTGACCTTATTTAGCAGTAGGGTCTTTGCAGACGTAAATAAGAATCTCAGAATGAAATCCTTTTGGATTTAAGATGGGATGTAACTCCGCTGATGGGATTTAAAAGGGAGGAGAGGTGGAGGGTTGAAATGCAGAGACATACAGAAGGGAAATCCATCTGGTGATGGAGGCAGAGATGAAGTGATAGGTCTACCAGCCACGGAACACCAAAGATTTCCAGCAGTTACCGGAAGTTAGGAGGGCGGCATGGAATGAATCACTCCAAAAGAGCCAACCTTGCCAACACCTTGATTTTCAAATTCTGTCCTCCCGAATTATACAGGAATAAATTTCTGATGTTTTTAAGCCACCACTTTTGTAGTAATTGTGAAGGTAGCTCTAGAAAACTAATAAGTGATTGAGAGATTGTTGATAGGAAGAAAATGCAGAATTCCTGTTGGATGACCAAAGAGGGGTGAGCTAAAGAAAAACTGTCTTCCATAAGCTATGCTGGAAAGGTGTGTTTTTATTTGGCAGGAATGTCAGTTTCTCATACTTTCAAAAATCTCCTCTCTGGGGTGAGGGACATCTGAGAAGCAGGCTGCATGAATAGACTCTGCTGCTTTAGTGGGTCCATTCTATCCACAGTGGAACCCCCTTTTCTCCCCCCACCCCCTTGCTCTGTGGGGGTTGACTAGAAGTTGCAGCCAAGTTGCTCACTTATGTGTGACATAGTTATTTCCAATACTACTTTATCATTAATTTACAGTATAATATTACTAGCAGTAGCTGCTAATGAATATCCTGAAGGAGGGCGACTTTAATACAAAGAACTTACCCTAGTTATCTGTAAAACACCAGCAGGCAAGGAGATACCAGTGGGATGTGAACAGAGGCATCTTTTGTAATTAAGTAGGGTGAAGGCAATTTGAGGATAGGGCCATTATTTGCCCTTGACATTTCGCAGGTGATTATAGAAAGTTAGCGCTGACTTTTCTAATGTAAGTCCTACACGCGAGCCCTTGCCTCAGACAAGCCCAGTTCTTACAATAGTCCCCAAAGACACCGATTCTTACAATACTCCTCAAAGAGAAATATTAATAATTTCATTTTCGAGATGGAAGAGCTAAGGCTTTGAGAGATCTAGCCAGTCATGTACCATTTATTTATCATGACATAAAGCAGGTTTGCATATATGGCCATCCAGTTAGTAGCTGGGGAAGCTAGGATTTGAATGCAGTGCTGTCTGATTCCAAGCTTTTTACATCTGGGGGTAATCACAACTCTTCCAGAATTATTGGGCCATACTCCTCCTTGACGGGCACAAAGCTATGGCTTTAAATTTGGGTGATAAATGTCATGCAGGTCATGGAGAATGATGCTGACGCCTCTCAGGAGCCTGTGGGCATTTAGGCCACTGTTGTTACAGAGCAGGATGGCAAGGAATGGAGAGAAAGCCAAGGTTTTCATTTCTCAGTGATTTCTAAAGGAAAATCAGGATGGGTCTCTAGCTCCTACAACTAGCTCAAGAGAGACCAAGACAACAAACCATATCATCTCCCTTGATCATTTTCCCTTCCTCTACGTAGCCTTCTCCCCAGCTGGCCAGAGTTGACATTCGGACTTGAATCCAGTCATTCAACACTAATTAGATTGGCACTTTGCTCTCTTTCTATTTCATTTTAATAAACTGTTCTCTTCTCCCTCTTTTTTTTTTTTCCTTGAAATTCAGACAGGGTCATCTCTTTCTCTTCTCTATGGCTTGACCTCTCAACCTGGATATGTTCTGGCTGTGGGCATGCAATTTAGATGAAGGGTGAAAAGAGCCAAAACACCTGGAATAATGAACCCATTTCTTAAAAGAAAAAAAAAAATAGAGCCAGACCCACTTCCCTGACACTATCCACTTATTTCTCATAGAGCCCTTTGGATCTTATGCGATGTAATTTGGTCTTTAAAAAAATCAGCAGCGTGGTCTCTGGGCTCAATTAATTTGAAAGTACTTCTGGATGAATCACTTAGATATTGTTTTATCTTTTGCCTCCAAGATATCATCAGGCTTCAACCTCTACCAGTTGCCTAGTACTATTAGCCTATCCTACTAATTTGGTCCCAAAGTATGTTTTCTTTGGATTAAAAGAGAACAAATTTATGACCCACACCTTGGCCAAAATTAACCCTGCCGAGACCATAGTTAATAGACAGGAGATAAAGATTTCTTTTGTAAGGCTAGCTATTTTCTGCATGCCCGGCTATGAGCTTTTCTTTCTTTCCTTTTTTTTTTTCTTTCTTTGTATGGGTTTTATTAGACACTTGTAATTATATCAAAACAAATGTCAGATGAGCGTTTTAATATTCTTCAAAGAGCAGGTGAATCTTACTGTCCTCTTTACCAGGCCCTGAGGAATTAGGGATACCCATGTTGCATTTGCATATCATCAAGTCCATCAGTAACCCAAATTCTGAATGAATTATTACTAACCAGGTGTGATTTGTTGGTGCATATTGGAAGTGGCATTGTATGCCCAAATTATTTATTACTAGTAAACAACTATGTGGATAGAGGGATTATGAGAGTCAAATACCAATTTTTAGTCCAGGAAAAAAAAAAAAAAGAAAAAAGCACTACTATGCTTTGAGTACTCTACAAAGTGATGTGGAAAGGTAGAGCCTGATCAATTCAAGTGAATATACAAGTATTATCCCAAGGGCATTCTGTGGTATTTTGTTAATTACCTATTGCTTCACAACAATATTACTACAGCTCTGGTGGCTTAAACAACACATTAGTGACCTCACAGTTTCTGTAGGTCCTAAACCCAGGCAGAGCTAAGCTGGGTCAGCTTCATGGCCTCACAGAAGGCAGCAGTCAAGGTGTCTGCCCTGACAGGGTCTCATGTAAGGTTCAGTTGGGGAATCATCTACTTCCAAGGAGGGACCAAGATCAAGGCGTGTTGTGAAGAAGGCTGAAACTATGGCTCCAACACATGGCAGGCCCTTAGCAAGCTTGGGGCTCTTTAAGAGAATGGTATTAACCTCATCTAATACGAAATCACTGCACAGACCTAGGAAACCTCACCCGCTGTGATGCAGCTCGGTACTCATCATTAGCATAGTACAAGTACAAAACCCAAACATTTGTCTGCACGGCCACAGTGAAAGGAGCTGGAAGCAGTCTTAGAATGAGGTAGTGGGTGCAAGTGGGGTGGGGGAAATGTGTTCAAAACACAATTTGTGGCAGGGGAATATTTGAAGATGATTTATGGTGCTTCTCTTCCTCGTGCTAATGAAAATAACTAAAATTATTAAGTAATTACAGCATTCCAGGCATTTAATTACTAATTATCTTATTTTATCCTGATAAGGCCTAATTATAGGGGTACTATTATTATCCTTCTTTCATAGACCGAGGTGGTTATGCAACTGTCTTAAGATCACACAGTGAGCAAAGGTAGATCTGGGATTCATAATATATTGCAAATCTGTACCTGTGTCAGGACTTAAAAAAAAAATTGGTATAGTTAAAAAAAAAAAAAAAAAAGCTGTATATTCCAAAAGATTTTTTGGCAGACTCTACAAGAAGAGCTGTCTGTAGCAGTAGGTCTTTCAAGGTAATATTATTGTTGGGCTCTTTACGTCTATTGGTGGTATGTATCTTAATGGGATTCCCCTTTTTTGGTGAGCAAGCTGAGGTTTGAGAGACTGTCACTTTCCTAAGGTCTCAGAGCACATTTAAAAGTTATCTGCATTTTTTACACCTGATCGGGCTACCCTTCCTAATTATTAGCAGAGCAAACGAAATTCCAACAAACCTGTGGGCATTGTGGCTTCTAGTAACAGGTCCCCTTCTGGGTTCCCGTGCAGAACAGTTATGAGTGTCCTTTAGAATTATTAGGCTTATCAATATGTTCTGCTAAATTATGGCGATTTTAGTGCAAGGCCCTTTCCTTCCTTCTCTTTTATATTGCTCTGTGCAGAAGTACTATCTGCTAGCAGCTAGATGTTACCATTTTGAGTGCTGAAGGAAATGCAGAATGAAAGCCAAAAACAAATGGAATTTTGGGCCCGGCCCACTTACTGCTGAGTGGATTAGCCTCTGCATTGTTTACTGGACTGTTTCTATATTGCTTTGTACGATACTTACACTGTGGAGCAGAAATGGTAATCCACTTTCTCTCCCAAGAGGTGAAATTCTCCTTGAACCAATACAACAACTTGCATATATTTCATATCAATCATTTTTCATTTGGTCGTGCACTTGCCTAAATTAGATCATTATTAAGCACAGGGAAAACAAGAGAAAGGAGATTTGTGCCTACAAGCCACTGAAGGGGAGGCCGATTCTGGCACTAAAAGAAGCCAGTCATTTGCATTTTGCCATGTGGGGCTTAAAGCAAGAGGTTCAAATTACATTAAGAGGATTTTAAAATCAAGATAAAGCTTTTTCTTATGCACCTCTGTCTCTAGCAATAAATCATGAGAGAACCAATAGAATATTAAAAGGACACCTAATCACATTTCATTTTTAATTTTGTCTGTGTTCCTCCCATTTCAATTGTTCTGTCAAGTTCATTCTTTGTGAATAATTAAAACAAATAGAAGTTTCAAATTTTTCTATTTTCTTTTTCCTTTGAACAAATACTGCCCCCCCCACCAAATAAAAATGGGAAAATCAGGATTATATGCCTTGTTAGGTTTATGTTTATAAGAATTGCTGATATTGATAAGCTTTGTAAAGTGTCGATCAGCCAAACCCTGTGTCAGAGGTTATTTGTCCTTGGCTAATTAAAATAATCATTGCATTTGATCATTTTCCCATATATTAAGTCTATTGATATCATTTCCTTCTTCATTGTAGATGATGGGGGTGAAATCATGAGATGCGGAGGGGATTAGTTAAAGAAACCTGAACAAACTTGGTCCCCAAGGAAATAATATTACTTATTTAAGAGTAATATAGACTTTATTATCATTTTTCTTAACTCTTTCTCCCAGCCACTCTGTGATATAAACTAAGCCATAGGAAAGTAATTGATTTTCTCAGATATTGTACCTCCTTCCCCAAACAACCAACTATTGAAGAGTGTAATGATTAAAAAAACAAAACAAAACAAAAAAAAAACCAAGGCTATGCCTGCTTCATCTCTGCTTCCAGAAACAGTAATGACATGGTGTTTTCAGGAGGGCTGATGATGCCAGAAGCCAGTGGGGGAGTTTCTGCAGTGTCCCCAGCTGGAACTGTAACTCGTTGGGGATATATGAGTAAGAGGGTTGCCACGGTTCTGTGCGCCAGGAGAGACCTAATCTAGATTCCAGGACATTACTTAAAGGTTGAATGCCCTCCATATTCCATTATGCTGATGAAAAAATATAAAGTTGCTATTTATTTTCTGACAACTAGATTTTTTTCTCCCTTTCTGTTTTTTTTCCTCTTTTTTCTCTTAGTAAAGCTAGGGAACATTGTCTGAGTTGAGTTGGAAATTTGGTGAGATTTGGCCTCATGTATTATTCCATGAATTTATACAAGGATGACCCATTTCTTTAAAGACTTATTTTAGAGTGTGTGCATGAGTGGGGGGGCAGGGGGGGAGAGCCAGTGAGAGAGACTCTCAGGCAGAGTCCCTACTGAGCATGGAGCCCTTGTTGTGGGGCTCCATCTCACCACCCGACATCATGACCTGAGCAGAAATCAGGAGTCTGTAGCTCAGCTGATTGAGCTGCCCAGGTGTCCCAAGGGCAGAATTCTTGATTTGACTTGAAGTTTCCCTCTCCAGTGAGTGGTGCTGCTGCTTTCCATTAGCTCAGTATTCTCTGCTGCAGAGTTTGCTTTAAATATTGGCTCTCTGAGAAAGAAAGAATATGGCCCCGTTTTCGTGATTAGTAAATTAAAACAATGTCATTCATTCTTTCTTATAAGATATTTGGTCATATTTTGACTATCCTGTCCATTCATTAAAATCATAGAACTTTACATTCTGTAGGTCCCTGTATTCAATGCAGGGGAATAGTAAGCTGAAAACAGAGTTATGTCCCAACTTTCACAATATTTGCCTGCTCTTTTACCTGGTAGCATGAAGAAAACAGACCACTGTGGGTGACAGGAGACTTGCATTTGCATCCCTGTTTTGACACATCTCTGTGACCTTGAACTTCCCACATGTGGGAAGTTAGGTGTTACTTCACATCATCTCACTGTTTGCAGTCTTATGCCTTATCTGTAGTACTGTGTACGTGTACCCTAATTTGAATTTGTTGCTCATTCTAAAAATGTATCTTTTTTTTTTCTACCCAATTAGATTATAAGCTCCTTGAGAGCAGAAGATAAGTCTTAGAATAATGTAAGGCCCTTGCCCATACCTCAAGCCCTACTGGGATGTCTAGCCCAATTTCTGGCCCAGAGTAAATATTTCTTGCTTGATTATTGTTCATCTCTATTCTCAATTCATATACTATTCTTTCAAGTTTGGGGATATTATTCTAAACATTCTTGTTAAGCCATTACCACAGAGATCGAGTGTGAGGATGTGGGTCTATATGTACACGTTGTATGTACATGAATTTTTCTTGTTCTCTCTGAGAGCAATATCCCTTGCCATTAATCTTGATATATCAACGCTATGAGCCATTGACACCATCCTCGGCTCCTGTTATGAAATTGCAACTTGTCTTCAAAGGGCAATTTGTACGCGTCTGAAGCTATTTACCTTTAATTTTTATTTGACGTATCATTGATGTAAAATGTCTTGTTTTTTCAAGTGCGCAGAATAGTGACTGGATATTTTGTGGATGACAACATCATCTCCGTAAAAGCAGTTATCGTGTCACCAAAGTTATCACAGATTATTGGCCATATTCCCATACTATACATTAGCTCCCTTATGACTGACTTATTTTGTAACTAAAAGTTTGTACCTCTTAATCCCCTTTCTCTATTTCTCCATCCCCTTAACATCTCCCTCCTCTGGTAACCAGCAGCTTGCTTTCTTTATCAATTAGTCTTTTTCTGTTTTATTTTGTTTGCTCATTTGTCTTGTTTTTAATTCCACTGAGAAGTGAAATCATAAGGTATTTATCCTTCTCCTTCTGACTTACTTCACTCAGCATAATACCCTCTAGGTTTACCCATGTTGTCACAAATGGTGAGATCTTATTCTATCTTGTGGCTGAATAGTACCCCATTGCGTGTGTGCACTTGTGTGTGTTACACATTCTTCTTGCGTTCATCGATGGACACTTAGGCTGCTTTCGTGTCTTGGCTATGATGGATCTTGGTGTAGTGAACACAGGGGTGCATGTATCTCTTCAAACTGGCATTTTTATGAAACTTTAAAAATAATGTGCTATCTTTATATTGTTATACTAATTCATTAAATATTATCACATAGGTAGATTCTGGTGATAGAGAAAACATGAAGATTATGCGCATTGTATCTTTCTAACTCCTGGGCTCCTTTCACACTTGCTGACCTTAGGTTACCCTCCAGTTTGTTGCATTTCTTCATTTTATCTGTTCAGTCCTTCTTGTGGACACTGATCTAGTCATTCAGTCATCCATGAATTCACATTTATTAAGTCCCTACTATGTGTTAGGCACTGTGGTTGGTCTCGATCAATAAGTACTTTTAAATACCCTTTGAGAAAACAGTTGACTAACCTGGATGGACAGTCTTCTGCTGATTCACCTACCCCCAGTCATCTCCTTTTCCTTGTATTTAAGCTTCATTCCTCTCCACATGCTATCAGAGAATAATTATTTCAGTAGATCCAGAATAATAAAAAGGCCCAAGCTAAGAGGTATTTTGCTTTTTGTTTTGTTTTGTTTTACTTTATGTAAAACAACCTCTTACTATACCGCCAAAGAGTGATTTTTCTCTGGCTAGTATCAGACTTGATTCTCAGAAAAGGAATACTGCATTTTTAGACTGTTTTTATTGGGGGAGTACGCGTGTGCAATTCTTAACCTACAGCTGTGATGTTATGCTGCTGAAGGTATAGACACTAATTCTTGAGCAAGTTTTTTTCAATCAAAGAATCAATAATAAATGTTGACATTGAAGGGCATAATTTTTCCCCAAAATTTAGGTTTTATGTACTCTGAAAAAATTATTTTCAAACCTGACAAGTTTTGATGAGTAAATTTTACTTCTTCCACTACTGATGTTTGAAACCTCAGGTAGAGGTGAGGAATGGAAATCTGCTGACCTCTTAAGGAGCTACCTTCTGTGTG
This sequence comes from Lutra lutra, assembly GCF_902655055.1. NCBI lineage: Eukaryota > Metazoa > Chordata > Mammalia > Carnivora > Mustelidae > Lutra > Lutra lutra. The sequence continues at coordinate 92,887,962 of NC_062287.1, read as the reverse complement.
ACCAAAGAAAACCCCCCCAAAACCCAGGAAATTCATTTTTTTCTGTCTTTTAACCAAGGCAGTTCGTTAGGAGCATTTTAAGAAACATGACACTAAAAGACAATGTTAATATGTTAAAATAATGTGTTGTAAAAAGCAATTGGACAAGAAAGGTGCTGATAAAATACCATGCAGCATTTTTCTCCAAGGAAGACCCTTAAATTCTCAGGTTCAGAAATGAGCCCTGGGCTCTGTCACTGAGTTCCTCTGACAGCCACCTTTCCCAGAAGGATTTTATCTCCTATTTCATTCTTGCTAAGAGAACTTAGGAGTGGGTGTACAGATGCTGTTCCTTATAAAACATTTTAAGAGAATCTATACTGGGGCGGGTGGCTCAGTGGGTTAAAGCCTCTGCCTTTGGCTCGGGTCATGATCCCAGGGTTCTGGGATCGAGCCCCGCATCGGGCTCTCTGCTCAGTGGGGAGCCTGCTTCCTCCTCTCTCTCTGCCTGTCTCTCTGCCTACTTGTGATCTCTGTCTGTCAAATAAATAAATAAAATCTTAAAAAAAAAAAAGAAAATCCATACTGTTTATTTGGAACCGAATAGACAACTGAGCAAATAGGTTTTTTAATAGGTGAAGTGAAATAATAATAAGAGTAAGCATTTGCTCAATTTGAAACACGGACCAGCCACTGTCTTGGATATACCAACTCTTTCTTCATCCTGGCTTTAAATAGGGTAATCCACAGTGATGCAGAAGAAGAAAATGTGCCAGTGCAGAGCTCCAAGAAAGAGAAGCCCTGAATTCTGCTCAACTCATCATTTTAGGGCACAGAGGCGTTCATTATTTAGAATATATTCACCACTATGTTTCTATTTTTTTTTTTTAATCAGCTATGCATAGTTTATAGTTTATAGATCATAGTTTATAGTAGCGGTTGGGATTTTTTTTTTTTCTGTAGTGCTAGATAATAAATATATTAGGCTAGGCTGGCCATATGTTCTCTATTGCAGCTATCCAATGCTGCAGTTGTAATGTGTCAGCAGCCACAGAATTATATAAATAAATGGGTGTGTCTGTATCCCTAGAAAACTTTCTTTTCTATAAGGAAAGGAGGCTGCCAGGCAGCCTGGGCCAGCCTGCTGTAGTTGGCCAACCTCTAAGTTGGAAGATCAAATGGTTGTTATAAAAAATAGTAGCCCTAGAGTCCATTTTTTTCACTTATTTTAGTATCATTTTAAAAAAATTTTTTTATTTTTATTTTTTTAAAGATTTTATTTATTTATTTGACAGACAGAGATCACAAGTTTGCAGAGAGGCAGGCAGAGAGAGAGAGAGAGGAGGAAGCAGGCTCCCCACTGAGCAGAGAGCCCGATGCGGGACTCGATCCCAGGACCCTGGGACCATGACCTGAGCCAAAGGTAGAGGCTTTAACCCACTGAGCCACCCAGGTGCCCCTTAGTATCATTTTTTAAAACTTAACCTCTGTATCTTGAAATAGTATGCTTATATCCTGAGTTTTTATCTTTAATTTTTAGGTATCTATTGACTTCTATCACATTATCATATATATATATATATATATATATATATATACACACACATATATCATATACATATATATATATCATATACACACACACATCATACATCAGTACGACATATATATCATATATATGATATGTATATTTATCTCATGCTGATGTGTGTGTGTGTGTGTGTGTGTGTGTGTGTCATACTGTCCTTAATAGTGCTCATAGTGGGTTTGGGGAGGAAGCAGAGGATTAATGCCCACGCTCTACCCAGCAAACTTACAGTTGCCCTTTATTGTACTGCTTGTCTTCCATCTTCATGAGTAGAAGGAGATGATCATCATTCCATCCCCCTATCTTTAGTTCCAAAAAGACATTTTCAATCCCTCCCTTCCTTGCCTACTATTTTAAATGACCCAGTTATTTTCAACTTCCTTCACACATACTATTTTCCAAGCCATTAACTTTGTGACTCTTGTGAACTTTCCAGAATTCCCTTTAGTTTCGAAGTTGTAATATCTAGAAAAAGGCAAGGTATCTTTGCATCATGCATTTTGTGGAAGGAGAGCAATCCAAGAAAGACATAGGGCAATAGTTAATGGAAGATGGATGACCACCAACTGTATCCCCCACTATGATCAAAGTGCTCTTTGGGGGGGCAGTTTACAAAATTTGCCAAAGTTTACATAACTCTGGAGGAGTAAGCCTGAGGTTAGAGCCCAGGTGTATTAGTTATACATATCAAAGTATCCAGTCTTGGGGCGCCTGGGTGGCTCAGTGGGTTGAGCTTCTGCCTTTGGCTCAGGTCATGATCTCGGGGTCCTGGGATCAAGACCCGCATTGGGCTCTGTGCTCGGAAGGGGGCCTGCTTCCCCCCCCGTCTCTCTGCCTGCTTCTCTGCCTACTTGTGATCTCTCTCTGTCAAATAGATGGATAAAATCTTAAAAAAAAAAAAAAAGTATCCAGTCTTTTTACTGTACATTGGATTCTACCATCAGTAGACTGCATGTTAATAAATGGAGATGATGAGACTGATAGAGACCTGTAGGGTTATAACTGAAAAAAAAACACTTAACCAGTTAAATAGCATATATATTCTTGAAGTCATTTGAATTTTTCTAAACACCATGCATGACACAGGAGACTATTACACTTTGTAAGAAGAACAGTGAACTTTGCAGATGGGTGAATATTTCAGGAAGACACAGTCAGTAAGTTTCAGATACCAGTCTGGAGCCAGCTTGTTTGACTAGCTCCCTGAAAACATTCTGCTAATCTCAAAATAGTCTTTACTTCATAAATCATAAAATATCATGTCCAGTGGTATGGAATAGAATGATGCATCTTACACAGTCTGGACTGCACTTGGGCATACATGGGCAACCAAAACTTTCCTCTTGTATATCCCAGACTGTCAGACCTAAGGTACAAAATTTGAAGGGGTGGGGGGAATGAATCCAGGCATTCCTTGGGGTCAAAGTTCCAGATAGAATTATTAAGCAAAAGTCACCTGGAGATAAGAATAAATTAATCTGGTTATGCACATATTTCCAAAATATTTAGGGAAGTAAATGCTATGAGAATAATATAGTTGCTAGGTAGTTAAACAACCTAACTATGCCCACCAGGAAATAACAAAAGTTAAGTTACATGTACTGGTGTTTTTTTTAATAGAGAAAAATAATACAAAGTACTAGAAAGGAGGTTTTGAAATAATCTTTATATGGGAAAGATAAGATGGATTTGTAACCAGCAAAGGGTCTCTGAGTTATGTCTATTTGAGAAATTAGAACTCCCCAGATTTCAAGATTATTTTCATATAAACTTTCACTACCCTCAACATCATCGGTTGTTTGCTACTGGTCAATTTTGTGCTGAGCGTGTGATTGGGAGATTAGAAAGGCTGTATCTCACTCCTGTGGATGCTTCTTGGAAAATGAATTACTTTAGTATCACTTCTCTCTATATAAATGGTGAGCTTGCAAATTCTGGGTCATATTGCTGTATTTACAACCCCCAGGAAGTGGGAGATAAGCTCATTTCTAGATTATTTATACTAGAAGCAATGGGAGTATTTATAATATAGCCAGCCCCAGTACAACTTAGATCTATGAACCAAAGTCTAGCATAGGGCATTCTAATTTCAAGTAATATATGACATTTTCCACTATACTGACAGGCAAACTTGAAAGTTGCCATTCATTAGTTCAAACTTGTTTTACTTAATCACAGTGAAGTTAGTTGATGTTTATGTCAGTTACATCCTTACATTGTTTTACTTAATTCAGTTTGGCCAACATTTGCTGATCTCCTTCCTTCTATAAGGAGCATTTTATAGTTGGGCTCTGAAAATGTTCTTGCCCTCAATGGCTATATATTCTAGCAGGTTTGATATTATAAATGACTGTAATAAAAAATTAAAATAGAGTAAGATAAAATATTAGTTAAAGATGTATCAGGATATCCTCTTTGGTTGCTTCTTTATGTCGCTAGATAATATAGATATTAAAACATTTTAAAGTTCTATCAGACTTTGTTTATTCATGTGTTAGCCCAGCCTACCCAAGAAAGAAGGCTGAGTGAAAAGTCATAGGTTGTGGGCGCCTGGGTGGCTCAGTGGGTTAAGCCGCTGCCTTCGGCTCAGGTCGTGATCTCAGGGTCCTGGGATCGAGCCCCGCATCGGGCTCTCTGCTCAGCAGGGAGCCTGCTTCCTCCTCTCTCTCTGCCTGCCTCTCTGCCTGCTTGTGATCTCTGTCTGTCAAATAAATAAATAAATAAAATCTTTAAAAAAAAAAAAAAAGTCATAGGTTGTCAAGCTCTTAAAGACCTGTGGAGTCTAACATATCCCGGTGTCTCCTTCTCTTACCGATATAATAAGCCTCATTCAGGCCCTCCTTTTTTTTTTTAAGCTATTTTTTAAATTTATTTTTTTTTAATAAACATATAACATATTTTTATCCCTAGGGGTACAGGTCTGTGAATCACCAGGTTTACACATTTCACAGCACTCATCATAGCACATACCCTCCCCAATGTCCATATCCCCACCACCCTCTCCCGTCCCCCCTCCCCCCAGCAACCCTCAGTCTGTTTTTTGAGATTGAGTCTTTCATGGTTTGTCTCCCTCCCAATCCCATCTTCTTTCATTTTTTCTTTTCCTACCCCCAACCCCCCCCACATTGCATCTCCACTTCCTCATATTAGGGAGATCATATGATAGTTGTCTTTCTCTGATTGGCTTATTTTGCTAAACATAATACCTTCTAGTTCCATCCACGTCATTGCAAATGGCAAGATTTCATTTCTTTTGATGGCTGCATAGTATTCCATTGTAGATATATACCACCTCTTCTTTATCCATTCATCTGTTGATGGACATCTAGGTTCTTTCCATAATTTGGCTATTGTGGACATTGCTGCTATAAACATTCGGGTGCACGTGCCCCTTCGGAGCACCACGTTTGTATCTTTAGGGTAAATACCCAGTAGTGCAATTGCTGGGTCATAGGGTAGCTCTATTTTCAACTTCTTGAGGAACCTCCATGCTGTATTCCAGAGTGGTTGCACCAGCTTGCATTCCCACCAACAGTGTAGGAGGGTTCCCCTTTCTCTGCATCTTTGCCAACATCTGCCATTTCCTGACTTGTTAATTTTAGCCATTCTGACTGGTGTGAGGTGGTATCTCATTGTGGTTTTGATTTGTATTTCCCTGATGCCGAGTGATGTGGAGCATTTTTTCATGTGTCTCTTGGCCATCTGGATGTCTTCTTTGCAGAAATGTCTGTTCATGTCCTCTGCCCATTTCTTGATTGGATTATTTGTTCTTTGGGTGTTGAGTTTGCTAAGCTCTTTATAGATTTTGGATACTAGCCCTTTATCTGATATGTCGTTTGCAAATATCTTCGCCCATTCTGTCAGTTGTCTTTTGGTTTTGTTCACTGTTTCCTTTGCTGTGCAAAAGCTTTTGATCTTGATGAAATCCCAATAGTTCATTTTTGCCTTCTGTTGTCTTTGGCGGTGTTCCTAGGAAGAAGTTGCTGCGGTTGAGGTCAAAGAGGTTGTTGCCTGTGTTCTCCTCAAGGATTTTGATGGATTCCTTTCTCACATTGAGGTCCTTCATCCATTTTGAGTCTATTGTTGTGTGTGGTGTAAGGAAATAGTCCAATTTCATTTTTCTGCATGTGGCTGTCAAATCAGGCCCTTCTTACAACTAAAATACTAACACAAGCCAAAATGTATTTTTTTTTTTTTGGAAAATACACTGATTTTTCAAATACTTAATTATATTTTAAATAGTTGCCTATGACAGCAAGGATCTACATATTCAGGTTAAAGTCACCAGCAAAACTTAGATATTTCAGGATCATGTGCTGAAATACACATTTTGTTGTTCATTTTCAGATATTGACTACTACCTTGTTTGGTCCCCCATTTAGCTTTTCCTTATAATCCAGAAGTTTTGTTTTATAACTGTGTATTCAAACCTAGTCCATAAGCATTTCCCTTCTTTTTCTAAATAATACAATTTTCAATCACAGAAACCAACTATGAACAAATTAGTTTACAGATGGAAGAAAGGAAATACACGTATAACACACTCCCCATAGGGCGTATCTTGACGAGTTAATCTCATAAGGAGAGAAATCAGTAAGGTTTCATGGAAAGGGTGAAAGCTGAGATGGGTACAGGGAGGTGGCAAGAGTAAATATTTGGTGTAAGCAAAGTTAAGGATTCAGCAGCAGAAAGAAGTTTGGACATAAGTGCTTAGTGCTTAGTACATGTGCAAAATGTCTTTTTGTCCTCCAGATCCATTTTCCACCTTCTGGCTTCTGTGTCCTCTGGCATTTTGTTGGGTTTTCCCAGTACGAAGCCCCATTAGCAGGGAATAGAAGGAAAGGAAGAGAGCAAGATGGGGCTAAACCAGTGCTTACCAAGTCAGAGAATTCTCCTGAAGACAACTTGTGATCTTCTTTTATTAGCCTGGGTACTAAACCGTACCTTGTGGCTTCCCTGTACCTGGCTATGCCTTTGTAAACAGTCCCTTTATTAAATACTCCTCAGATTTGCCTTTGATATTTCCTGTGGGAAATGTGGTTGAGTCTCAGCATCATGGAGACTCTGAGGTTTGAACTTTGTTATTTTGTTGCCAACCACCACACCAATTTTTTACTAGTATACTTATCTTCTTTTAGAATCTCCATATTTCTGACATCTTTTCTACGGATTTCCCTGCAGGATGATTAGACTTTATTATACATACACTATTCTGTTCTTTGATGTTTGGGGGTTTGTTGATTGTTTGAGTTGACTTAGAAACTCCATGCCCATGTTCTCCACAGCACCACCAATGCGAGCACAAGGCCTGAATATGTCACAGGTGTTCTTGGTTGCTAGTCTATTTGATATTTAATAACGAATGTCACTTGTAGATTGGTCTCTACCTCTATTTGTTTTTGAAGAATCTATCACTCTATTCAGCTTCTTAATTGAAAATTTAAGATGCCGGTAACCCATGCAATTTTGGAATTTTTTTTTTAAAGTTTTATTTTATTTTATTTTTTTAAAGATTTTATTTATTTATTTGACAGAGAGAGATCACAAGTAGACAGAGAGGCAGGCAGAGAGAGAGAGAGAGAGAGAGAGGGAAGCAGGCTCCCCGCTGAGCAGAGAGCCCGATGCGGGCCTCGATCCCAGGACCCTGAGATCATGACCTGAGCTGAAGGCAGCGGCTTAACCCACTGAGCCACCCAGGCGCCCTGGAATTTTTTGGTATAATGAAGAATGATTTGTTCTAAGGATCTCTGGAGATATGTATATACTCTTTACGAACTAGCTACATGACTATTTGAAGTCACCTTTAGACTTCAATTTCTTGATTTATTACATAAAGAAGTTTTCCATCCTGTATAATTTTATGGTCTATAGGCTTAAATTGTGGTGGATTTTCAGGGTGATCTAAACAGACTTCTGCCAGTCCCTCTCAATGTAAAACAAGGCATGCCACTCTGAGAGGTTATTTTTCTTCCAAGTTTTTGTTTATGTGCCGGTTAACATACAGTGTCATAGTAGATGCAGGTGTAGAATTTAGTGATTCATCACTTACATACAACATGCTCGTCACGACAAGGGCCCTCCTTAGTACCCATCACCCATTTAATCCATGCCCCAGCCACCTCCTTTCTGGTAACCATCAGTTTGTTCTCTATAATTAGTCTGTTTCCTGGTTTGCCTCTCTTCCTCCCGCCTCCCGCCTTCATTCACCTGTTTTGTTTCTTAAATTCCACATGAGTGAAATCATATGGTAATTGTCTTTCTCTGGCTGACTTATTGCACTTAGCATAATACTCTCGCGGTCCATCCTAACCCAGTTAAAATATGGGCAGAAAACCTGAATAGATATTTTTGCGAAGAAGACTACAGGCGGCTATCAGACACATGAAAAGACGCTCCCTATCTGTCATCACGAGGGAAATACAAACCAAAAGCATCGTGAGGTAACACCTCATACCTATCAGATTGGCTATTTTTTTTTTTTAAGATTTTACTTATTTGAAAGAGACAGTGACAGAGATATCGAGGGAGAACATAAGCGGGGAGGAGAAGGAGAAGCAGGCTACCACTGAGCAGGGAACCTGATGTGGGGCTCGATCGCAGGACCTTCGGATCATGACTTGAGCCAACCGCAGACTCTTAACTGACTGAGCCACCCAGGAAACAACAGGTATTGGCGAGGATATGGAGAAGGTGGAACCCTCTAACACTGTGATGGGAATGCAAATGGGTGCAGCCAGTTTGGAGAACAGTATGGAGGCCCCTCAAATAGTTAAAAATAGAACTACTCTACAACCCAGCAATTGCTGGGTCAAAAACACTGATTCAAAGGGACACATGCACCGTGATGCTTATAGTAGCATTATCAATAGTGCCCAAACTATAGGAAGAAAGCTGTTATTCTTTAATGTTAGTGAAATAATTCTCTATTGTCTGGAACTAGATAAACCTCATTTGTATTTATGAGTTAATTTGCATGGATAAATGCTAATTATGTTATTAATACTGTTTTCTGATTTCTACTAATCTTTGAGTTTGCTGGATTTATTTTCCTTTTTGGGGGGGGTTAACTCAGTGCAACAAAGCAGATGGGGGCCTTGTATAATGTGATAGGTCTGGATGCCACTTAATGGTTGGAATGGTTGACTAAACAATGCAATTATTCTTTAATCTACCCACACTCGTAGTCAAATAGAGTAACTGATTGGTTTACTGATTTGGAAGAGTTTGATAGAGTAAAAACAATAGTGTGTTACTTTCCCAAGGGTGGGAGCCTGCCGGGTGAGACTTGTTCATTTTCTTGGATTGACTGATTGATTGATTACTCTGTACATAGTGTTTAGTTATGTTTTTGCCCAGGATGACTGAGCTATGCAGGAGTGTTGGTAATGACATTGTGTTCCTGTGGAAGCTGAGAATGGTCTGGAAAAAGAAACAAACACACAGGAGTCAGGCTTTTTAGAAATCAAGCCACTTTCTACTAACCTACCATTTGGGATTTCTTGTTTTAAAATATATTTTATCAAGTTCAGAGCATTAGACTTTTAAGTTTCTCCTCTGCTCCTTGTTACAAGTACTCCCAAGGGCTGCCTGTTTTGTCCTCCTAAAATCAGCCTTCAATTTGGTATCTTTGATATTATCAAGCTGCTCTGCTTCCTGAAGCAGAGAGAGAAATTATATTGGCTGCCTCTAGTCAGGTTGCTAATGTCAACTGATTGCTTGGAATCAGTCTTTACCTAGTTAGTGACATACTGGGATTGAACGGAGCTGTTGAATATGTGTTCTAGAATTCCTTCTCACCACACCTATGGTGTTCCAGGGTGTCAGGAGGAATGAAGAAGTACCAGGGATGAGAGAATAATTGTTGTGCTCCTGGTATTCTCTTTTACAATCTCACATTTGGCTAAAACAACAATTTTGCCTGGTATGTGATGTGCTGCCTGGCCCAAAAAGATGAATAAAGAAAAGGATCCAAGAGATTAAAAGGTCAATGGATTATCCATTAAGCAATCAAGTCTCAATATACCTCAATTTGTCTGGGTCGTGATTTATTGCCTGGGATAAATGGACCCAAGATCTGTTAGTTTTCCCCTGGGACTGTTCTCTTTCAAATAGCTACTACAGCCATTTCTTTGAGCCCTGGTCACTATTGTGTACATTTTGACTAGTTGGCAGTATTTTAAAATTACTTTTAAGTATCACCCAGCTCAGATTATTTTAGCTGATAAGGGCACAAAGCTTTTTGAAGGTCAAAGGCAAATAACTAGGGGAATTGAATTCAGTAAACAAGGGAAAAAGATCTATCTATATCATGTTCCATGCTCATGGCAGGTGTCCAGATTGCCTGGGCATTGGAACACTTTTGGGAAGAAAAGGCCAAGCTTTGCTGAACTTGCAGGAAATAGTATGGTATGTTAATTTGCATTGCATTTGCATATCTAGTTTCTAATGGGTTAATTCCACCCTGGCATCAACCTCAGGAAAATAAGCAGCTTCCTGTGCATACTAAACACAAAGTAGCTTCACTCCAACTGTTTTAACATTCTGAAATGTTCCCAGGCTCAGATGTCCTACAACCTTGGTTTTCCACTTGGGGAATGGGGAGCGTGATACAATCAGTTGCTTGGTACATTTTATTTGGCAGCTTTGGATGATAAAAGCTTTATTGGATAACCAACAGTATGCTGAAGCAAAGCCAGAATGGTTAAAAGCAATTCTAAGGAAAGAGGCCTTGCCATTCCCAAAGAGCCTGCATTTTGAGGAAAATTCTAGACCCTGAAGCATGTGGAACGGTCAGTGTTTTCTCTAGCAGGTCTCAGTCATGGCTGTTTCAAACAGTCTTACACCAGAATTCTTAGGCACTATTTCTTAGGAGTAGACGGTCTTACAGTAAAGAGAGGATTAAAAATGATGAATTACAGATTCTGTTAACTATATACCATGAATACTTGTAACCATCAGTTCCTTCTTCATCTCCATAGACACTAAGTGGCTAGTTACACAAGTTTCTTTTTTTTTTTTTTTTAAAGATTTTTTATTTATTTATTTGACAGAGAGAGAGATCACAAGTAGACAGAGAGGCAAGCAGAGAGAGAGAGGAGGAAGCAGGCTCCCTGCTGAGCAGAGAGCCCAATGCGGGACTCGATCCCAGGACCCTGAGATCATGACCTGAGCCGAAGGCAGCGGCTTAACCCACTGAGCCACCCAGGTGCCCAAGTTACACAAGTTTCTAAAGAGAAATGTTATAATCTGCTCGGGGAACCAGCTAAGAGCACAACTCATAAAATGCGATTTTAGTCATTGGAACAGTTTTGACTCTTGGGTAAATCACAAAAGATTTCTTTCTTTTGTTTTTTGTTTTTGTTTTTCCAAGATGTTATTTAAATTCAAGTGAGTTAACATATAGTGTAGTAGTACTAGTTTCCTGAGTACAATCTGGTGATTTATCACTTAAATACAACACCCAGTGCTCATCACAACAAATACCTCCTTTAATGCCCATCACCCGTTTCACCAGACCCTCTCACCTCTCCTCCAGCAACCCTCAATCTGTCCTCTATAGTTAAGAGTCTTTTATGGTTTGCCTCCCTTTCTGCTTTTATCTTATTTTTCCTTCTCTTCCCCTATGTTCATCTGTTTTGTTTTTTAAATTCCATAAATGAGTGAAATCATATGGTCTTTGCTCTTTTTTTTGACTGACTTACTTTGCTTAGTATAACACACTCAAGTTCTATCTACATTGTTGCAAATAGCAAGATTTCATTCTTTTTGATGGCTGAGTAATATTCTTGTGTGTGTGTGTGTGTGTGTGTGTGTGTATGTGTGTGTGTGTGTATTCCACATCTTTATCCTTTCATCAACTGATGGACATTTGGGCATTTTCCATACTTTGGCTATTGTTGATGGTGCTGCTATAAACATCGGGGTACATGTACCCCTTCAAATCAGTACTTTTGAGTCCTTTGGATGAATGCCTAGTAGTGAAATTCCTGGGTTAAAGGTAGCTCTACTTTTAACTTTTTGAGAAACCTCCATACTCTTTTCCAGAGTAGCTATCCCAGTTTGCGTTCCCCAGCAGTGTAAGAAGCATCCACAAAGGATTTATTTCTTTTTAGATGAATGATCCCTTTTATTCAGCTTTGGCCACCACATTTATATTTGTCCAGATTTCAAGTGATCTAAGCTGCTACATAGTATTTTATGACTCTGAAAATTTGCCCCCACCCAAGAAAGTCAAACTCAGGATTGACCAAGGTATGTAGACCAGTTACTCACAACTTTGGAAAATATTAGAATTGGGGATAGTTGTGGATTTATTGTAAACAGGTTCTTCGTTATATTCAAACCAGCTATTAGATACAACCTAAATAAGTCATATGCTTCCTATGCATTTCATATCTGTGAAGATGTTCTCACAATGCATAAAATATTGCTATAAAGCATTAATAAATTCATAGTATCTCCTGTCATTGTATATTTTTGCAATAGATGGATATTGGTGAGTATTTTATGAGATTGTAGGGCTTTTGTTTTTAAATATCATGGAGATTGTGTCATCCTTATAGAAACAAATTAAATCGACACTTAAGAATTCAGCTGTTAGTGTAAGAGTTGAGACTTAGTTACATGATCATTTCTAGAAACTACCCATAGAAGGAGTTTAGGAAAGTTACAATTACCTCATAGCTGGTTCTTTGCTGAGTGCTTTTTCTGGGATGGTAGCTCTTTGCTCTAAAACTGCCTGCTAACATTATTCTTTTGTTTCTTGTGGGGTGCTGGTTGTAGACTTCTCCAAAAATTTGAACACATGTAAACTAACTTCCGTTTCCCAGTGGCCTTGTAAGATAGTAGAATCAGAATCATGAAATTAGTGATGAAGGAGATCTTAGCAATTTCGGAGTTTCACCTTACAATGTTACTGATTTGTAAATGATGTTGGCCAGGGGTATGGCAAGACTTGGTCAGTCTTGATACCTATTCCATAGTGAAGCTGGGGCAGGACCCAGCCCTCTTTATTCCTTGGTCAAGACTTTTAGGCTGTTATCACTTTAGTTCATGGAAGATGAAATGCAGATTAGTTTAAATGATCCTGGGCAAATGCAATAACTCTACAATACTGCCAGAATCACAGTTTGGGTAAGCTTGAACTCCTATAAATTGAGAAGTACATATTTAAATACTCAAACGGAACTTAGGGTGAGAGCAGCTATTTGGAGGAGTTTGTTCAATAAAAATTGAAATTTTGGTAGGAGAGATAATTGAAGGAAGTAAAAAAGAACCAGCTAAGAGATTTCTGTGGTCCCTTTCCTGATTTTAATGATCACCGTGTACCTCAGAGCCATCCAGCAATCTGATACTTTACATCCTGAGGAAAGAGAAAACTAAAAGTGGCGGCAGTAGAAATACTCAGGTTTGTTTCGTTGGAGCCTCGAAAGCCGGTCTCCGCTAGCGACTATTCTCTTCTTCTGAGAAAGAGGCACGTGGGTGATAGGGTTGACTATTTTGGCCCAAAGGAACATTTTGGTGGGCTCAGAATTTATTAGATGAGGTCATTTGTGTGGCTTTTTAGACTTTAATTATGAAAGTAATGTTACAAAATATAAAAGCAGTAGAAACTATCAAACATAATCCTTGACCATGAACACTTTAATGTTCCCCTTAGCTGGACTAAATTTTAAGCAGTTTTCCTGCTGACCACAGGCCCCTGACTCCCTTTTCTTAGAGCATTTACTTCAGCAAACTTGAAATTATCATCTTCTTCTCTGCCCCTTTGGGATATAAATCTTCTCACAGCCTCTTGCCGGTTTTATGGCCCAGAAATATCTTTTCAAGGACCTGGGGGCCATCCCTTTGAAATATAATCACCAAGAAAGATAATGCCCCTATTTCCCAGTGTCTGTGGGATGGGTGAGGTGATAGGAGCTTATCTTTCCTAAGTGCCAGTTAGCAAACATGTGTTCTAATCACACAACCTCCCCACTAATGGCGTAAGGATGATAATAAGGATAACATGAAGTTTAAAGTTTGATAACACAGATACCTTTATCCTTTGGTTATCATAAACAAAAAAGAAAGCAGAGAAACTAAACCACCACTGTCTTTAGGTTTGGCAGTGAAGGAGGTAAACTAAACCAGGAATGCTAATTTATACTGTATTAAAATCTTTTAAATTGAAAAACCAAAAAACCCTCCAACCTCTCCATGAATTGCCTCCATTACTTTTCCACTAGCTCACCCAAGTGCTTAACAACTTTCCTGCCTGTTGTTTAGTGGAGCTGAGTTCAGTCTCTTGGACCCATGACAATAGTCTGTCTCTTTTGCAAGAGTCTTAAATAAAGTCTTTCCTGCCTGTTCATCTCCACCCAGTGCATTTTTTTCTTTGCTATCCCACAACCCTAAAAGAAACATTGGTTTTATTTCTTCGTATCCTTGTTCCGTCTTTTTTCCATAAACATATGGCATGCATACACTCAAAGCAAGTCTACATCTTTATTTTTATTTATCCTGAGCATTCTTCTGTGTTGCTCCATAATGGTCATCATTATCACAGAATACTTTTTACTATAAAGCTTATATTATCTTACTTTTTTCTACTTGAGACAAATGTCAGCTAAACAGGGTAACGGCACACAATTACAGTGTTTGTTCACATGCTCAGCCTTTATCATCATACAGTGAGGCCGCAAGAGTGTATTCATTTCTGTGTTATTTTGGTAATATTAAGGCCATGAAAATTAAACTCAGCTGTAAGGAGGCAGGGTATGGTAATTAATGTTCATTTTTGTTAGTCAATTCTGGTAGGTTAGCTCTAAATTAATCCAGGCTGTTTCACAGTCCTTAATTGCGCCCTACAAAATGTGATCATGCACATTTGGCTATATATTATTGAGGATATTGTTTCCAAAAATACTTGTATTAGGCAGTGAGTGCTAAATGAGTTGGAATAATACAAAAGGAGAAGTAAGTGATAAGCAAGGGGAAATGGGACAGATATTTCACTATTAATGAGCATACACTATTCATACAAGGACATATTAGGACATGACAAATAGAAAGACAAAGAATGGTAACTTGTGGGAGAAAGAATGTAGAATAATCTGGGTCTCAGGTGGTAGGTGCAGGCAGTGAGCTGTATAAAACAGAATTAAATGTTGGTGATGAGGTTTAGAGGGGAGTTCATGTTGTGACATATTCCGTTTGTATCCTTATTTGTTACATCTCATGAAATGAAACCATTTTCTTAACGGTGGACCTGAAATATTCCCTTAAGACATTTTGAATTCAAAGGTGGTGATGTGTCAACTTGCTATTCAAAGGTAACCAGAATGCTTTTGTGAAATGAATACTAAATGATCTTGAGGTTTTTTTTTTTTTTTTTTTTAATTTTTAAAAAAATCATTTGGTTCTTTTGGGGGGCGGGGTAAGTCTAAGGTGAAGGTGAAGACTAATAGGTATAGTAGAGGTGAGTAAAATTTGGCACATTTTTTTTTTCAACTCTATCCTGTTTAAAAAAAAATAAAATTCTGTATAAGTGTCTATAGAGGTAATATAGGAAATGCCGCAGGGTACTTAAAAGAATTTGCTGAACTGTGAAGACCGACATTTGAGTCATAAAATCAGATGTTGTTTAACAAAGTTAATACATTTTAAGCTTCTTCTGTCTCTAGAATTAATAAAATGACAGTGACTTGTGATTGTGGAATTGAAAACAGATTGGCTTGCATTTTGAACCATGTCAAGTTTAATTTAGCAGAGATATTAATTTGAGGTGGTTTTATGTTAATAGTTATGGAGAAACATTATTGGGACCGGAACACTCAGCCAGATGTACTGAGCATGTGCCCTATGGATTCACACAAGCTAAAGATGGATTCAAGGAAGATAAAAAGATGCCAAGTCATCATAAGCCGTGATTCTTGGCTCTCTTGTCCTTGTATCTCAGAAAGCCTGAGCCATCGGATTTCCCAAATCAATATTTCCTAATTATTATACCAGAGCTCATTTTATATTATGTCAAGAAAAATTCTATTTCAAACATGCATGACCTTTACAAAGTGTCACAAGGTGTGATTGGTGTGACCCTGTTCTCTCTGCTGAGATGGCCTCACAAAATTTTATATATTAGAAAGTTAAGAGTTCTGAAACTTTGTCACTCTTAATGACTTTTTATGTATTCTTCTAAATCAGGTGAGTACCAATCCATGTTGTTGATTCTACTCATTGCTGTGAAGTAACTACTCGAGTAATTCTGGAACTTACTAAAAAACATTTTATGTGCCAGGAACTGTTTTAGTCACTCAAGATACAGAAGTAAACAAAAGAAAGTCACATCCTGTTCAAGGTTAATGAGGAAAGAGAGCTAGTGATAAATAAACTCAAAATGTATTATAATGAAAAGTAAAACAGGACAAAGGGATTAGTAGTGAGGGGCCCAGGTTAGTATTTTAATCTGAATCATGGAAATCTTTTCTGATAAAGAAACATTTGGACACAGCCCCAGTGGAATCATGAGAAGAAGTGTCTTGTGGACAGAACATATTATGCAGTGGGAGCAGCGAGTCCAAAGGCTCTGAGAAGGGTACATGCTAGGGGATGAGGAACAGTTAGGAGCGAGGTATAGATCTAATAAGGGTGTGTAGGAGGTGGTAGAAGCAGAGTCAGTGAAAGACATAGCAGGGTGCTGTAAATTATGACAGGTTACCAGGATTTCATTCCAAATAAAATGAGAAGGCATAGATGGGTTGTGAATAGAGAGAAGATTTGATCTGACTCAAATCTTTAAGAAATTACTCTGATATTTGGATGTTGAATAAAACCCAGGATGAAAATAGGGAGAATGGTTAGAAGTTTCTTGTAAGAATCCAGACATGAGAAGATGGTGCCTTGGACCAGGGAGGTAACACTGTCAGTAGCACAAAGTGGGCAGGTTCAGGGTATATTTGAATGTAAAATAGTAGTATTTGCTGATGGATGGGAAGTGGAACCTGGGAAAGGGAAGTAAAGGCTAAAACAAGGTTTTAGTCTGACAGGATAGAATTATCCCTTAATGAGGTGGAAAAGACAATATCTGGGATTGAAAACAAGTAGGTAGTACGTACATGTTTGGGCAGCTTTCATGGTAGGATACTTATTAGATTTTTGTTTACAGTTATTGAATAAAAAGTCTGGATTTCAGGTGACATATTGAGACTGGAGATGCAAATCTGGTCATTGGCAATATGGGTGAAAGTTAAAAGCCTTGTTATTGGATGAAAAGTCCTAGTGAGTAGCTATGGGTGGGCCCTGGAATGCTCCATCAGATACAGACGGGGACAACGAGGCCGACAGACCCAACTACTGAGACCGTTTGTGGTTGGATGAACATCAATAGGAAGGACTATCCTACAAGCCAAGTGAAGACCATCTTCTAAGAAAGAGGGAAAAATTGATAATCTCCAATGTTTCTAATAGGCCAAGGAATCCAAGGACTAAGTGATCATTAGGCATTTCAAAATGAAGATCAGTGGTGATTTTGTTAAGAATTATTTGTACGTAGGGCGCCTCGGTGGCTCAGATGGTTAAGCGTCTGCCTTCTGCTCCGGTCATGATCCCAGGGTCCTGGGATCGAGTCCCATATCTGGCTCCCTGCTCAGTGGAGAGCTTGCTTCTCCCTCTGCCTCTGACTCTCTCTCTGTCTCTCATGAATAAATAAATAAAATAAAAAATTACTTTTATGTAATCAGAGGGCAAATGTCTGTTAGGGGTGGGCCCTACAGAATAGAGAGAAGGGTCATACAAACTTAGGATAGATGATTCTTTCCAAGTATTTGCAGTAAGGAGGAAACACGGGTACTATGGATATTGTTGGTGAAGGTGATGCAAGAAAGATCATTTAAGATCTTGGTATGAAAAGTATTATCAGAGATAAACCTAGTTAGTTTAGGAAACACTTGAAAATCTCATTCTAGACACTATTATTGCTGGCACTACCTCCTTTCCATTTCCCCTTGGGTAAATGGTTCTTCTCCGTGTCGTATATCCATCTTGAATGAAGTACATCCTAGCTGCACACCTTGCTAGGGCTCCCAGACATCTTTTGACACTGAGTTGGGCAACAAGAATCCAAAGGGCTTTCTGCCAAACAGAAAAAGTATGTGTCACGCATTGTGATGTAATGTCCCTTAGCCTCCAAATGGGCCAGCTTGGAACTTCAAGTTGATTAAATTGGAGTCAAATGGACTCATAATTCTGCACAGCAGTTTTCTGCACAATAGAGTTAAATTTACTACAACTCAGCCAAGGGTAGCACATGCCATACAATTTCACCACTCATACCTCTTTGGGTTTTGATTTACTAGGAAGTGGCTTGCTGTTGACTAGAATGCAAATAAATGTTCCCTTCTACAAAGCGAGTATAATGATGGCACTTTTCCCTCCTTCTTACGTATGCACTCTCTTTCTCAAACTTTAGTACCACTTCTAAGACAATTAAGATAATTCGGTTGTTTAAGTACTAACAGCCACAGTGGTCTTAGAACCACTTACTTTTTTAGTACTAAAATGCAGTAAAGGGACATTATTGCTTATTGGAATTTTAATGTCTTTTTATTGGGCTTGAACTACAAAGAGCATTGAAGTTGACTTTGTATTTGTTCTTAAGTAGACATTGAAAAGTAGAAAGAAAAGAAAGAAGTTTATTAAAATTCACCTTACATGACTCTAAGTTTGAAAACCACCTTGGTGGTATCTTTGGAAAACACTGTTTTGACTTGAACTTGAAAGGACTGTGGACAGCTTGGGAGGGATTTTTTGTTTGTTTTTTTTTTTTGTTTTTTTGTTTTTTTTTTTTTTCCGGAGGAAGAAAGAGATTGAAGCAAAGAAAAAAACAGGGGTCTCTAGTCCTTTTAACCCAAGAGCTTTCTTTCCAAAGATGAAAAACCAATTGTATTCATTTTGTGGTTGTCATGAAGCCACTAATAACTCAGATCCACATCATATAGCCGTTCATAATGTAGTTAGCCTGCTGGAAGTCAGCTGTGCCTTGTATTCCAGTTGTAATGAAGGCTGTAATGAGAAGGTGAAGGGGGTCCACTTCCTTTCACCCTTGGGGTGGGCAAATGTCCACGTTTGCAATGAAGGGCATTTTCAGGGATGAGTTTTGGGGAATGAATATTCTGAAAAGTTGCTTCTGCACGTGGAACATGAGTACTGTATCAGAAGGAGACATGACAGGGTGTCTTGAAGTGATGACTGACTTTAGAGATGGCAACCCTGGGCTTTAATACTACCTCTGCCACTTATTAATTGGATGGAGTCTTTGAACGTCAGTTTTCTTTTCAGCACAGTGGGGATGAGAATCACAGCAAGAACAGGAACAGTAACAGCATATACTTGTAGGACTGTAGTCAAGCAGTATTCTAAATCCTTTTTATTTATTAGCTAACTTAATTATCAACAATGTAGATAAGTGGGTATAATTTTATCCTTGTTTTGTAGATTAAGAAACTGAAGCACAGGACCAATATACAGCCTTTATAAGATCTTAGAACTAGTAAGTGGCACAGACTAGGTTTTAAACCAGGCAGTGGGATTCAAAAGTCTGTTCCTTTAACCACACTCTGATTCTAATAGGGACAATGAAAAGTAAAGGAGACAATGTATGCAAACTTCCTTGCATGTCATATGTCTTTAACAGATGCTGAGTATTATTGATGGAGTTCAGAGATCCCATTGTCTTCTATTTTCAATCAAAATGTGGGAGGCTGGTATGGTGAGAAATAGAACTGGTACAACCTAGGAAAGCAAAAATAAAGAATTTAAGGCAATTATCTAATAATTTCAGTTGAAAAAAATAATCAAATCCAAAGCAGAAAGAGGAGCACTGGATATTACATGAAAATGTTGAATCACTATATTGTATATAGTGTAGTATATAAAGCACACTTTATATAAATATGTATATATATATATATATATATTTATACCAACTTTCTTAAAGCTTTTATTTAAATTCCAGTTAACACACAGTGTACAATACACTGTGTGTTAACTGGAATTTAAAAGCTTTAAAAAATTGGTAATTCAAACGGGATAAGACTCTTTCCACTGTGGTTATCATGTCCTTGATAAAATTGTTACCTTCATTCTTTATTATTGCCCTTTGTCTTCATAACCATTCAAAACCTTCACTGTCATTTCAGATCAGTGGCTCCGTCAGCCTCCTCACTGGCTTCAATCTCATTTTTGTTTCACTTTCTTTGACTTCGTCTGATGTAGCTGTTACTTGCTAAACTCTTAGAAGGATGCCCCCCACAACTGGTAAAATGGGATTCTACTTCCGTTACTCTTGGATTAAAGGGTATCGTCATATCTTTGTCAGTTTGTTTATAGCCATGTTTACAAATTTCCAGGTAGTTAAGGACACCAACTTCTTGATATTTAAAAGGGTTGTTTCTTTTTTTCCTTTTCCCTCTTTTTCTTCTTGTAACAGAATAGAAAGGAGAGTTTCTGGAAAATAACGTTGACATTAAATGAAGGCCACTAAACTCTTGTAATTCCCCAATCTGGCCTTGTTAGTGGCATTATCCATTGTCTTCTCATAACCTGGCTATAAACTTAGTGCTTAATTAAATGGCGTTCCCTTTAGCTTGGTAAATAGGTCAATTTATAGGAGCTATTATTTAATAGAAGGCAGTCTGGAGCTGTACTAGGAAATGTGATTCAAAACCTTTTGT
Source organism: Lutra lutra (assembly GCF_902655055.1). Lineage (NCBI taxonomy): Eukaryota > Metazoa > Chordata > Mammalia > Carnivora > Mustelidae > Lutra > Lutra lutra. Next base: position 92,867,685 of record NC_062287.1, on the reverse strand, counting down.
TACGTTCTTCCGTCAATCACTTAATATCCCTGAAACTTAATATCCCTCTTTGTAAAATAAAGGTATCAATGCCTACCTCACAGTGCTGTTATGAGTCTGAAACATTATATACGCAAATTACCAAAATTTTGAGTCCATATGTCAGCATTCCAAGGCTTATAAAGCAGCTCCAAGTTCTTTCAGAACCTCTTTCTAGCTCGCTGCTTCTTCACGTCTGGGCTGTGCTGCTAATCCTTGTGGGCCAGGATGCTTGCTCAGACGCTAGCCATCACATCCAATTCCAGGCACTATGATACAGAAAAGGGTTAAAAAAAAGATGCGTCCCCACTAACTTTCTGTGTAATTTCACAGAAGTCAATGAATCTGGAGACTTAGTCATATGGGCCACACATAGCTGGGAGGAGGAATAAGTGGGACCATCATTTACGTGGGTAGTAAAAGACCTAGCTAAAAATTGGGCTACTTAATTCTAAAAGAGAAGAGGATATTTTTTGGTCGGCAGCAAGAGTGTCTGCCAGCGAAGGCAATGGTAACTATGATTTTTTCCTTTAAATTGAACAACAACAAAAGTGAAAATCTTTACTGAAGTGTGTTTCTATTCTGATGCTTTATCTTTGAGCTTAAACAATATAATGGATATGGAAACTATTAAAAGGAGTAAAATGACTAAGTCATTGTAAAGGGAAATGTTTGTTTCCTTTTATGGTGAGTGGATTTATAAGTGGATGTATATTATAAGTGCTTGTATATTAAAGAATCATGAGTCAAGGGTAAAGCAATAAAGACAAGGTAGATAGCATTAGCATTTTGTATATATATATATATTTAAAGATTTTATTTATTTGTCAGACAGAGATCACAAGTAGGCAGAGAGGCAGACAGAGAGAGAGGGGGAAGCAGGCTCCCCGCCGAGCAGAGAGCCTGATATGGAACTCTTTCCCGGGACCCTGAGATCATGACCCGAGCCGAAGGCAGAGGCTTAACCCACTGAGCCACACAGGTACCCCTACATTTTGTATATGTTTGAGGATAGTATTTATATGACGTTTAATAGTTGATAATTTCTCTTATTTCACTTTGTCACTCTATACTGGACAAATAAGTGTACAGGGTATCTGACTTAACAGATGCAATATTTGACCCTTCAGATTTTTTTGCACTATATAGGTGCTATTTTTTGCAGTTTGTGGACTTTTCTACACAGATAGGTCAGCAGACCCAGTGCATGCCTGTAGAAAAAATAGATGTGACTCTTAAAAGGATAATACATAGAGATAAAACTAGAGTATGTTAGAAAGTGCATGAAAAATTTAGAGTTGGTCTAGAAAAGTGGTTGTACCCTGGAAATAATAATTCAGTATCTAAGGTTATAGGTATGGCTAAGAAAAAAAAAATCAAATCTGAAAAATTATAGCGGTGTCTTTATTTTCATTATATTACTGTATCAACCTAGAAGTGCTATAATATTATGTGAGATAACTTGAAAAAAGCAAAATACTACATCTTAGAGAGTTAAATCAGAATGGCTTCTCCTGGGGCACCTGGGTGGCTCAGTCATCTAAGCATCTGCCTTCTGCTCAGGTCATGATCTCAGTGTCCTGGGATCCAGTCCTGCATCAGGCTCCTTGCTCAGTGGGGGAGTCTGCTTCTCCCTCTTCCTCTGCCTGCTGCTCCCTCTGCTTGTGCTCTCTCTGTCAAATAAATAAATAAGATCTTAAAAAAAAATGGCTTCTCCTTAGAATGATTTTGAAAGAGGGAATGATTATGCTCAGGACTAAACAGTTCAGGAGAAATGTAGCCAAAGAAAATGATAAAGTTGAGGCAAATTTAACAACTCTTTTCCTCATTAGCCAAAGGTGGGCACTGATGTGACAGAATCAAAATAAAAGTCAGAAGTCAATAAGGATGTTAATCTGGAATAGTTGAGGAATCCCTACTGCTAGCGCAGAGGCTCACTCTCTGTTTCATTTCCCGTGGCCTCACTAAGCACAACTGAGAAAATGGGCCATTCTTCCTTTGGAAAGGTCTTCTCCACAGACCACATACAAGAGGGGAAGGAGAGAAGAACAAAGTTGAGATAAAACCCATCTGAGTTCTGCCAAAAGAAAAATGATGCCTACAAATCTTTCCTGGAAAGTCTAATCAACCCTATCACCATTGTCATGTTCATTTTCTGGAGTAATTAAGCAGGTGTTGGCCCAATTTGTTCGCATTACCCAGAGCTACTCAACTTTTATGCCCTATTCCCCATACCCTTTGATAATATTTTGTCCTTAAATCCCTGGCTTCCCACTGACTTGCTGGTAATACCTCTGTATTATATCAGTCTTGGCTTCCTTCTGCTCTCTCATATACATTTACTTTTGACCCAGCCATACCTTTAGACTCAATCTTTCTTTATCCACATTTCTCCTATTTATATTGTACACTTATATTTAAGAACAGCCCTTATTGGAATATGTTCCTGCTTCTAAAAAGTGGGCTGCTCATTTGGGGGAACATCTCTTGGAAGATTTGAATCCTAGGATATGACAGTTCCCAGAGAATCAGCTATTCCTCCTGAGTAGCTGTAGAAATCTGTAATTTAAAAAGGCATTTGATTAATGCTTTACTTTGGAGAAAAATGGGTTCTCTCATGTGCTTTCTTGTTTTTAGAGAGACAGCATTCAATACCATCAACAGTAAGGTACTTAGGATAACCACTAACCCCATTTAATAGCTTAGAATACAGAACTTCACAACTTACCAGAACTTGACAAACAACGTGAATATACAACCTGGGCAAAGACACAGTTTTCATGACTTCTAGTCCATGGCTCTCCACAGAAACATAATGGTTCCTTTTAGCTTCTCAGCCAAGAGTTAAGGAACAGAGAGCATGGATCTTATTGGATGTATTTTGGAGATTATGTTCAATCTAAAGAGAACAAAGTCCCAGATTTTATGTTGGTATTTCATAGACTTGAACACTTTTTGGTATGCTTTCCTCCTAGTTTAATGAAAGTGCTCCTTTACAACAATCACACATGCATATCCAGAGAGTTACTGAGTCTTTCCAATAAAAACAAAATGCCGTGTGTGTGTGTGTGTATGTGATTTTATATATATATATATATATATATATATATATATATATATATATATATATTTTTTTTTTTTCCAGTTACTCGACAGTGAGATCATGTCTATGCAGGGTCCTTCATGATCTCTACCAGCATCAATTAGAAATCCACATGTGCAGAACAGTGGCTTGGAGAAATCCTTTTTGGCTCCTAATGCTGGTTTTCCCTAGAAGTAAAAACATAGTCTTGTTTAATGCACATTCTCATATATATGAGACCACAGTGCCTTTAAAAACAGTATTCCATTACATAATCAGAATAATTGCCTCTTCCTCTTTGTTGCTCTCCTTTAATACTTGCAGAGAAGAAACCTCCCCTTCAGTGATCTGTGGTTTTTTGGGCTCTATGTTTCTAATTTGATTGATCTTTCTCACAGTCTGGTGTACTCATGCATTTTATCATTGTGATAGGAGCTCTCTGCATTTCTCTGATTTCTTTATATTTTCCCCAAAGCATGTCATCAGGAATTGGATTCGGTAATGCTTGGGGATAGCTGCAGTTACCTAAGACATCCTTCAGGCAACCGGAGCTAATTTAGCCTAATAGCCTGCAAATCTCATGATATACAAAACCCTAAATTTTTCCATTTTTCTTTGTTGTTTGTGCCAACACAAGACTGATTTCAAGGACACACTTTAAGGGCTGGGGTAAATGTTCATAGTCTAAGTTTCAACGCTTGATTTTTTTAAACTAACAACCTGCTCTTTATTATTTTAAAATATTAATCATTTTTCTATGGACACTTCTTTAGGGGCCAGAATGGGGAATTGTGTGAGGTTTTGGGGTTTAAAAATTTGTTAAGAAGATTTCAGCCACTAGAATTATGCCTAGCAGTCATTAGTTAATAAAGTTATTTGGATGAACGGATGAAAAGAAGAATAGATGAATAATTTTTCATTAATTCAGTCAACGAATATTGAGGGCTCATCCTGTACGAAGTACTGCTCTAGGTGCTGGGGATATATTGAGGTATGAAACACAAAAGATCCTGATTTTGGAGCTCATGTCGTTATGGGATGAAAAAGAAAAAAGTTAATTATGTTAAATGTTCTAAGAAAAAAAAATGGAGTTAACAAGATGGAGTAAGTGTATAATTTTCAATAGGATGGCCAGGGTAAGTCTCAGTAAGAAGGTAACATTTGAAGGGGGTGTGAAACAGAGCCCTGGTTTTACATGGGAGGAGAGATTCCAGGTAGAATGAATAGTTAGTTCAAAGGCTCTGACTTGAAAGCATAGCAGCAAGGGCAGCTCAGTTGGAATGAAGTATGAAAAAGGGAAGACAGGGGCGCCTGGGTGGCTCGGTGGGTTAAACCGCTGCCTTCGGCTCAGGTCATGATCCCAGGTCCTGAGTTCGAGCCCCACATCGGGCTTTCTGCTCAGCAGGGAGCCTGCTTCCTCCTCTCTCTCTGCCTGCCTCTCTGCTTACTTGTGATTTCTCTCTGTCAAATAAATAAATAAAATATTTAAAAAAAAAAAAAAAGAAAAAGGGAAGACAGATGGGAAGTACGGCTGAATTTTGTGGACCATTAGTATTTTAGCAATTGCTCTAAGCAAAATAGAGCATGGGAGGATTTTGATGGGCAGGGAATACTTTTCTAGGACAGTCCACCAGGTTGGGGAGACATGGCCTCTCTAGACCTAAAAGTATGTAAGGTGGGGAAGAGGCATTCTGAAGCCTAGAATTCTATCCATGTAAGCAGTCTTCTAGGTTAAGATCATGCAGTTGAAGTATCCTATTTTGTAGGTAGAGGAAATGGATTCGGGAAAGATTTGGTTTGTGCAAGAAAATATAGTTGAGTGCTAATTGTTTTGTTTTTACACCCAATCCTGGACCTTTATATGATGATTGTAAAGAGGCATGAAGAGAAAGTTCTGAATGTTGATTTCATTTCAGGCTAAACCTTTGTGGCATATCTATATTCCTTCATATCTCTATTCTAACTAATGTCCGTAGGAAAGAATTAATTATATGTTATTAATTCGTGGTCTCTTAAGCAAAAGGGGCATTATAACTAGTGGCTAAGGTTTGGATTCCTATCCAGCCCAATTTTTAAATCTTAATCCGTAACTTATGAGTTGTGTATTGAAGGCAGGTTGCATGACCTGTCCAAGGCTGTATCTCCCCATCTGGAAAATAGGAGTATTAATAGTAACTACTTCATAATTCTTGTGAAGTTGAAATGAGTTAGAGCTCAAAAATCTTATGTAAGTTTCTGATATGTTATTTTAAGTATTATTAAATGTAGGCCAATTAAATGAACATTTGTTGACATCTATATGGTTTCAGGCACTTGACACATTAATGAATAAGTTGTCTCTATCCTCAGACTAGCCTAACCAGTGAAAGAGATGTCCTGATTTCAGTATTTTTTTTTAAAAGATTTTATTTATTAACTTATTTTAGAGAGAAAGGATGCATGCATGAGAGGTGGGAGAGTGGTAGGAGGGGAAGGAGAAGGACAAGCAGACTTTTTGTTGAGCAGGAAAGCACAGAGCCCCAATAGAGTTTAATCCCATGATCATGAGATGGTGACCTGGGCCAAAATCAAGAGTTGGGGCTTAAGAGACTGAGCCGCCCAGGCACTCTTAATCTTAGTGTTTTAACACCCTAGGGAAATTGTAATATAAAGCTACATGAAATTCAGTGGGAGGGTAAAGAGAGACAGTATCCCTAATATGTATATTAATGAATCGAATACACTGTTTAAAATAAAGTAGGAATTAGAAAAATTATAGAAGTAAAAGTGTGGTAGAGTTTGTAACTTGTTAGTGAGAAATCCTTTTTTTTTTTTCTCTCTTTTTTTGAGAGAAAGAGTGACAGTTAACAGAAGCCATGAGTTGCTTGTGGTATTCATACACTTGGATTTAAGGAGGGGTGTTCAAGGTAAGGAACCTTGTTAGCAAAGAAGCAGAGGTAAGAAAACAAAGGTCTTATATAAAGAACACATCGCTAATTTAAGTTACCAAAAATGCAAATTTCTACATCTCACCCCAAATATTCTGACTCAGCTGGTCTGGGTTGGAACCAAACATTTTACCTTCTCCCCTGCTCCCTCAATAGGCTCCGTGCCCAGAGAGGAGCCAAACATGGGGCTTGAACCCAGGACCCTGAGATCAAGACCTGAACTGAAATCAAGAGTCAGAAACTTAACTGACTGAGCCACCCAGGTGCCCCAGTTTACATTTTTAGCAAAACATCCACAGTAGTTGAATGCTCGTGATCTATGAAATACCATTTAAGAAAAATGGTATTAGATCTAGAGTCCTTGAAGGGATTTGTGTGAAGGTAGGTTGGAGTTTGATTTGTGGGAGGCTTTCTAGTGCTTTAACTGAAAGCTAACAGTTAGGTAATTAACATTAAAAAAAAAAAAGACAGTGAAGCAATAAATAAGAGAGAAAAAAGAAAACATTGAAAGTGCTGTTGACACTCTAGTAGAATTAGAAATTAAAAAAAAAAAATCACAGTGAATCAGGGCTAACACCTTTCCTTCATACCATCAGCATTCCTTAAAATGGTAATGTTCCTTTGAGATATTGATGGTGCTTTTGTTTCTTGTAGAAGATGTTCTCTGTCTTGGAAGCTGATGTGTCATGTGGCAGTTGCTACGGTAACTAGTTTAAGGAATGCCAGCAGGTTACCAAGTAAATAGTCTTGTAAGGCAGATATTATAGCTGACATGTAAATTAAGGCTGCCCTATCTCTGTCAGCTTTTCTATTCTGAATTCCCTTGCTTTCCATATTTAAGAGAGAACTCCTTTCCCTTGCAAAAATCTCCCTTTCTTAACTAGCAGAGCGTCATTTGAATGCACAGTTGACATTCCCTTGTTTCTTATTTTAGTATTCCGTACCTGGGCGTTGACTCCCCAGTACTACTCTGAGCTGACAATAGTAGATAATTAAGTTGGTCTACATAAGACCAATAAAAATTAAGTTTGGTGATCAAGATTAGCAAGTAGAATTATATAGTCCAAAGTCTTCTCTATGCTTTATGGTGCTAATCTCTATGACTTTCATTTAAGTATTTGTTAAAGCATTTGAGTAAACGCCAAACTTACTAAATGTCTCCGTCTTACCTCTAGAAACTGTCTGGCTTCCCACTGGGGTAGTCCTCTTTCTAAGCGAGCACTTTAATTTTATAACTGAGTGGCCACAGTTGTTACTTCACTCCCAAATTAGTGCACATGTGGTCACGTATATTTACTAAAATCATGCTAGTGTTTCAGGCACTTCACAAAAATATTAATGTCAAAATTATTGATATTTAGCTCAGGGCACAGGGAGGCTCGATTGATTAATTTTGGAAGACTGCAAGATTCATTCAAAGTGTTCTTTCTTTCATATTCTTTTATTTCTACTTCTAAATCATGTCACACATTTAGAAAATGATGTATTCCCCGTCCTATAAAATTTAACATTTTTCTTTTTGTCAAAGGTCACTGTAAGAAATAAACAGATGAAGATTAATTTCTATCTTCAAAAACCTATAAAATATACAAATCAAGATATCATGGACTCCCCCTACATAAAACCCCTTTGAATGGTTCTTTTGGATTCTAATGACCGGAATAAATTTAGTGGTATATAGACTTGGACTCTGCTTTTTTATTAATTCATGAGAACTTTATGATCTTTCTTATTTCCTTGTGTTCCTTTTGCATGGCTGTTGGAAAGTTATCAGCTTACTTATATGTACCTGAAACAGATTGCTTTTGACTCTTCTAATTATTTGGGATAACCATACCATCTCACCTCTCTCAGTTAAAATTTTCTGTTTGGCCACGAGAGGCAGAAATTCATGAAGTGGTTAAACAGAAAGTAGCCAGGCTCCACTTATAGAGGAATCAAGAGGTGGCAGTTCAGGCAGATGTGGCGCTTCCTTCATATCAGAGAGCCAGGCTCTTCCTCTCTTTCTGCTCTGATATTCTTAGTTCAGAGCCTCCATATTTGAGGTCAATCCATAGTTAGTAGATGGATGATAAGACTCCCACTGGGCAGCCTATGTTCCAGGAAGAGGGTAGGAGAAGGCTGAGAGGTAAAAATCATATTTAAGTTGAGCCAGTTCCCATTTTCCAAAATGCTTTCCCAGAAGTTACATCTAGAAAATTCCACGTCTAGTCCATCGACTAAAATGTAATTAAATAGCCACGTCTACCTGTGGGGGAGCCTGAGAAATAGAGCCAGGCATGTTACCCCATACCAATTCTAGATTCCATTAGAAAGACATAAGGAGAAATGGATATAGGATAGACAACTAGATTATCTACCTCATCACCCTTCACTCCTCGACTCAGAGTTTCTATCCTGTTTTTACTCATCTCAAATTTTTATTTTCTTCAAAACTGTTTTCGAAGCAGGTGGTATCTAAAAAATAATAATTTACTAAATAATAGCACTAATAGCTCACATCTGTTCAGGAACTGTGCTAAATATATTGCCTAAATGTTCTCATTTTATTATTTCAGAAGCGTGATGAGGTGAGTTCTAATTTTATCTTCATTTTACCAATGAATTCATTGATATATGAGACCTTAAATACTGGCTGATGTCACCTAGCTAATATATGAAAATACAGGTTTCTAACTCCTAGATTTCTTTACTGACAGGCTCATCTGCTCATTAATTCATATATTCTCTCATCCTACATATGAATGAGTTGATCTATATCCCTTTACATCCTTAGCTGGGGGAAGGAGTTTTTGTTGTTGTTGTTGTTTATCCCACACCATGGCTGAGATAGGCAAAAACTCAATAATTCTTCCACCTTCTTCTCTACCTGTACCTTCATTTCATGTGAAGACTTCAAGTGTCAGATTTCTGGGGGGAAGACAGACTGAACTGGAGATAGCAGACTGCCATTTAGCATGTTTGAATCAATTCTTGTAAACTCATCCTGTTCATAATTATTTAATATTTAACCTCCAGCCATATTGGAAACTCTCTGGGAGTAATGGTGGTGTCGTGTGTGTCACATGTGTTTGTGGTTCCCGTTATAGGTACATAGCTAGCATTTCTTTCATGCTTTCATTCATTCAACAAATTGTCATTTAATAGCTCTTAGGTCTCCTGAGCTAGGAGCTGGTGTCAGAGTGGTGAAGAATGTCTCTGTGCTCATGGAGTTTATTGCCTACTGGGTGCACAGGGAAATGTAAACTGAAAAAAAATGTGTAATATGGCAGATGATTATAATGATAAGCATAAAAAGAAGGGAAGGGAAGATAGAGAAGGCATTGGGATGGAGGACAGAAGAGATGGCTAAGTTTTATCATTATTAAAGTGACCTTGGATGAGAGACCATGAGAGTAAGAAGAAGCAAACCGAGGGAGGAGTCAAGATGGTGGAGAAGTAGCAGGCTGAGACTACTTCAGGTAGCAGGAGATCAGCTAAATAGCTTATCTAAAGATTACAAACACCTACAAATCCAACGGGGAGATCTAAGAGAAGAAGAATAGCAATTCTAGAAACAGAAAATCAACCACTATCTGAAAGGTAGGACTGGCGGAGAAGTGAATCCAAAGCGACTGGAAGATAGACCGTGGGGGGAGGGGCCGGCTGCCGGCGAGCGGCGGAGCAATGGAGCACAAAATCAGGACTTTTAAAAGTCTGTTCCGCTGAGGGACATCACTCCAGAGGCTTAAGTGGGGTGAGGCCTGGGCGGGGTCAGCGCGGCCTCAGGTCCCGCAGGGTCGCAGAAGGATCGGGGTGTCTGAGTGTCGCAGAGCTTACGGGTATTAGAACAGGGAAGCCGGCTGCAGAGACAGAGCCGAGGAGTGACTCTCAGCTTGGGGTTGCCTTGAACCGGTCGCAGGCTCGGTCAGCTCGGAGCGCGGCCGGAGGCCAGGGTGATGGGAGTCATTGGGCGCTGTTCTGTGAGGGCGCACTGAGGAGTGGGGCCCCGGGCTCTCGGCTCCTCTGGGCCGGACACCGGGAGGCCGCCATCTTCATTCCCGTCTTCCAGAACTCTACGGAAAGCGCTCAGGGAACAAAAGCTCCCGAAAGCAAACCCAGCAAACCAGAGCAGAGTACTCAGCCCGGCCCCGGGTAAGGGCGGTGCAACTCCGCCTGGGGCAAAGACGCTTGAGAATCACTACAACAGGCCCCTCCCCCAGAAGATTAACGGGAAACCCAGCCAGGACCAAGTTCATCTACCAAGGAGTGTAGTTTCAATACCAAGGAGAGCGGCAGAATTCCAGAGGAGAAGAAAGCAAAGCACAGAACTCATGGCTTTCTCCCCATGATTTTTTAGCCTTGCAGTTAATTTAATTTTTTTTTCTTTTTCAATTTTTTTTTCTTTTTCTCTTCTTCTGCTAAATTTTTTTAACTTTTACCGTTTTCTTTTTTAACGTTTTTTAAATAGTTTATCTAATATATATATACTTTTTCCTCTTTTTATATTTTTTCTTTATTGGCTTTCTCTTTTTAATAGTTTCTTTTTTTTTTTTCTCTTTTTTCTTTCTGAACCCCTTTTTATCCCCTTTCTCCCCCCTCACGATTTGGGATCTCTTCTGATTTGGCTAAAGCATATTTTCCTGGGGTTGTTGCAACCCTTTTAGTATTTTACTTGCTCCTTCATATACTCTTATCTGGACAAAATGACAAGGCGGAAAAATTCACACCAAAAAAAAAAAAAACAAGAGGCAGTACCAAAGGCTAGGGACCTAATCAATACAGACATTGGTAATATGTCAGATCTAGAGTTCAGAATGACGATTCTCAAGGTTCTAGCCGGGCTTGAAAAAGGCATGGAAGATATTAAAGCAACCCTCTCGGGAGATATAAAAGCCCTTTCTGGAGAAATAAAAGAACTAAAATCGAACCAAGTTGAAATCAAAAAGCTATTAATGAGGTGCAATCAAAAATGGAGGCTCTCACTGCTAGGATAAATGAGGCAGAAGAAAGAATTAGCGATATAGAAGACCAAATGACAGAGAATAAAGAAGCTGAGCAAAAGAGGGACAAACAGCTACTGGACCATGAGGAGAGAATTCTAGAGATAAGTGACACCATAAGATGAAACAACATTAGAATAATTGGGATTCCAGAAGAAGAGGAAACAGAGAGGAGAGCAGAAGGTATATTGGAGAGAATTATTGGAGAGAATTTCCCCAATATGGCAAAGGGAACAAGCATCAAAATCCAGGAGGTTCAGAGAACCCCCCTCAAGATCAATAAGAATAGGTTCACACCCCATCACCTAATAGTAAAATTTACAAGTCTTAGTGACAAAGAAAAGATCCTGAAAGCAGCCAGGGAAAAGAAGTCTGTAACATACAATGGTAAAAATATTAGATTGGCAGCAGACTTATCCACAGAGACCTGGCAGGCCAGAAGGAGCTGGCATGATATATTCAGAGTACTAAATGAGAAAAACATGCAGCCAAGAATACTATATCCAGCTAGGCTATCATTGAAAATAGAAGGAGAGATTAAAAGCTTCCAGGACAAACAAAAACTGAAAGAATTTGCAAATACCAAACCAGCTCTACAGGAAATATTGAAAGGGGTCCTCTAAGCAAAGAGAGACCCTAAAAGTAGCAGATCAGAAAGAAACAGAGACAATATACAATAACAGTCACCTTACAGGCATTACAATGGCACTAAATTCATATCTCTCAATACTTACCCTGAATGTTAATGGGCTAAATGCCCCTATCAAAAGACACAAGGTATCAGAATGGATAAAAAAACAAAACCCATCTATATGTTGCCTACAAGAAACTCCTCTTAAACCCGAAGACACCTCCAGGTTTAAAGTGAGGGGGTGGAAAAGAATTTACCATGCTAATGGACATCAGAAGAAAGCAGGAGTGGCAATCCTTATATCAGATCAATTAGATTTTAAGCCAAAGACTATAATAAGAGATGCGGAAGGACACTATATCATACTCAAAGGAACTGTCCAACAAGAAGCTCTAACAATTTTAAATATCTATGCCCCTAACGTGGGAGCAGCCAACTATATAAACCAATTAATAACAAAATCAAAGAAACACATCGACAAGAATACAATAATAGTAGGGGATTTTAACACTCCCCTCACTGAAATGGACAGATCATCCAAGCAAAAGATCAACAAGGAAATCAAGGCCTTAAATGACACACTGGACCAGATGGACATCACAGATATATTCAGAACATTTCATCCCAAAGCAACAGAATACATATTCTTCTCTAGTGCACATGGAACATTCTCCAGAATAGATCACATCCTCGGTCCTAAATCAGGTCTCAACCGGTATCAAAAGATTGGGATCATTCCCTGCATATTTTCAGACCACAATGCTCTGAAGCTAGAACTCAATCACAAGAGGAAATTTGGAAAAAACCCAAATACATGGAGACTAAACAGCATCCTTCTAAAGAATGAATGGGTCAACCAGGAAATTAAAGAAGAATTGAAAAAATTCATGGAAACAAATGATAATGAAAACACAACGGGTTCAGAATCTGTGGGACACAACAAAGGCAGTCCTGAGAGGAAAATATATAGCGGTACAAGCCTTTCTCAAGAAACAAGAAAGGTCTCAGGTACACAACCTAACCCTACACCTAAAGGAGCTGGAGAAAGAACAAGAAAGAAACCCTAAACCCAGCAGGAGAAGAGAAATCATAAAGATCAGAGCAGAAATCAATGAAATAGAAACCAAAAAAACAATAGAACAAATCAACGAAACTAGGAGCTGGTTCTTTGAAAGAATTAATAAGATTGATAAACCCCTGGCCAGACTTATCAAAAAGAAAAGAGAAAGGACCCAAATAAATAAAATCATGAATGAAAGAGGAGAGATCACAACGAACACCAAAGAAATACAGACAATTATAAGAACATACTATGAGCAACTCTACGCCAACAAATTTGACAATCTGGAAGAAATGGATGCATTCCTAGAGACATATAAACTACCACAACTGAACCAGGAAGAAATAGAAAGCCTCAACAGACCCATAACCAGTAAGGAGATTGAAACAGTCATCAAAAATCTCCAAACAAACAAAAGCCCAGGGCCAGACGGCTTCCCGGGGGAATTCTACCAAACATTTAAAGAAGAACTAATTCCTATTCTCCTGAAACTGTTCCAAAAAATAGAAATAGAAGGAAAACTTCCAAACTCATTTTATGAGGCCAGCATCACCTTGATCCCAAAACCAGACAAGGATCCCATCAAAAAAGAGAACTACAGACCAATATCCTTGATGAACACAGATGCAAAAATTCTCACCAAAATACTAGCCAATATGATTCAACAGTACATTAAAAGGATTATTCACCACGACCAAGTGGGATTTATTCCAGGGCTGCAAGGTTGGTTCAACATCTGCAAATCAATCAATGTGATACAACACATTAATAAAAGAAAGAACAAGAACCATATGATACTCTCCATAGATGCTGAAAAAGCATTTGACAAAGTACAGCATCCCTTCCTGATCAAAACTCTTCAAAGTGTAGGGATAGACAGCACATACCTCAATATTATCAAAGCCATCTATGAAAAACCCACCGCAAATATCATTCTCAATGGAAAAAAACTGAAAGCTTTTCCGCTAAGGTCAGGAACACGGCAGGGATGTCCGTTATCACCACTGCTATTCAACATAGTACTAGAAGTCCTAGCCTCAGCAATCAGACAACAAAAGGAAATTAAAGGCATCCAAATCGGCAAAGAAGAAGTCAAACTATCACTCTTCGCAGGTGATATGATACTATATGTGGAAAACCCAAAAGACTCCACTCCAAAACTGCTAGAACTTGTACAGGAATTCAGTAAAGTGTCAGGATATAAAATCAATGCACAGAAATCAGTTGCATTTCTCTACACCAACAACAAGACAGAAGAAAGAGAAATTAAGGAGTCCATCCCATTTACAGTTGCACCCAAAACTATAAGATGCCTAGGAATAAACCTAACCAAAGAGACTAAGAATCTATACACAGAAAACTATAAAGTACTCATGAAAGAAATTGAGGAAGACACAAAGAAATGGAAAAATGTTCCATGCTCCTGGATTGGAAGAATAAATATTGTGAAAATGTCTATGCTACCGAAAGCAATCTACACATTTAATGCAGTTCCTATCAAAGTACCATCCATTTTTTTCAAAGAAATGGAACAAATAATCCTAAAATTTACATGGAACCAGAAAAGACCTCGAATAGCCAAAGGAATATTGAAAAAGAAAGCCAAAGTTGGTGGCATCACAATTCCGGACTTCAAGCTCTATTACAAAGCTGTCATCAATCAAGACAGCATGGTACTGGCACAAAAACAGACACATAGCTCAATGGGACAGAATAGAGAGCCCAGAAATAGACCCTCAACTCTATGGTCAACTCATCTTCGACAAAGCAGGAAAGAATGTCCACTGGAAAAAAGACAGCCTCTTCAATAAATGGTGTTGGGAAAATTGGACAGCCACATGCAGAAAAATGAAATTGGATCATTTCCTTACACCACACACGAAAATAGACTCAAAATGGATGAAGGATCTCAATGTGAGAAAGGAATCCATCAAAATCCTTGAGGAGAACACAGGCAGCAACCTCTTCGACCTCAGCCGCAGCAACATCTTCCTAGGAACATCGCCAAAGGCAAGGGAAGCAAGGGCAAAAATGAACTATTGGGATTTTATCAAGATCAAAAGCTTTTGCACAGCAAAGGAAACAGTGAACAAAACCAAAAGACAACTGACAGAATGGGAGAAGATATTTGCAAATGACATATCAGATAAAGGGCTAGTGTCCAAAATCTATAAAGAACTTAGCAAACTCAACACTCAAAGAACAAATAATCCAATCAAGCAATGGGCAGAGGACATGAACAGACATTTCTGCAAAGAAGACATCCAGATGGCCAAGAGACACATGAAAAAGTGCTCCATATCACTCGGCATCAGGGAAATACAAATCAAAACCACCATGAGATATCACCTCACACCAGTCAGAATGGCTAAAATTAACAAGTCAGGAAATGACAGATGCTGGCGAGGATGCGGAGAAAGGGGAACCCTCCTACACTGTTGGTGGGAATGCAAGCTGGTGCAACCACTCTGGAAAACAGCATGGAGGTTCCTCAAAATGTTGAAAATAGAACTACCCTATGACCGAGCAATTGCACTGCTGGGTATTTACCCTAAAGATACAAACGTAGTGATCCGAAGGGGCACGTGCACCCGAATGTTTATAGCAGCAATGTCTACAATAGCCAAACTATGGAAAGAACCTAGATGTCCATCTACAGACGAATGGATAAAGAAGATGTGGTATATATACACAATGGAATACTATGCAGCCATCAAAAGAAATGAAATCTTGCCATTTGCTATGACGTGGATAGAACTAGAGGGTATCATGCTTAGCGAAATAAGTCAATCGGAGAAAGACAACTATCATATGATCTCCCTGATATGAGGGAGAGGAGATGCAACTTGGGGGGTTGAGGGGGTAGGAGAAGAGTAAATGAAACAAGATGGGATTGGGAGGGAGACAAACCATAAGTGACTCTTAATCTCACAAAACAAACTGAGGGTTGCTGGGGGGAGGGGGGTTGGGAGGGGGGGTGGGGTTATGGATATTGGGGAGGGTATGTGCTATGGTGAGTGCTGTGAAGTGTGTAAACCTGGAGATTCGCAGACCTGTACCCCTGGGGATAAAAATATATGTTTATAAAAAAAAAAAAAAAGCAAACCACGTCGATTTCTGAGAAGAACATTCCAAGAAAAGGGAGCAGCAAGTGCAAAGGTTTTGGCCGAGGTGGAGGTGTGTGCTGGAGCGGGGGACGTATGTGAGGGTGTTTCGGGAATGGCGGATAGAGAGCCCGTTGTCAAGAACTCATTAATAAGCCCAGCTAGCAGGTGTAGAGCTTTAAAGGTTAAAGAAGAAATCCAGTTGTGAGGTTATTTCCAGTTCAAGTCTTCACAGAGACTCTAAATCTCATCTTAGAAATAATGTAAATGGTGCAGAAGCTAAAAAGCAAATGGAAAAAACAAAATAAAACAAAACAGAAAAACCTGTGCCTGTGCATCTCCCCTTCAGTCTCATGTTCTCAGTCAATTGTTGCCTTCCTCACTGCTATTGCCATCTTTGGCTGAGAAGGGCATTTCCTGCATGATTACGACATAGCAAATGAGAATCGCAGTGCTAGGAGCTTTGTGGGAAACGACTCTCTTAAAAAATCCTTTGAACCAACCTTGACAGTAACCCATCTCTTTTACATATGGGTTTCAGGGAGACTGTTGCTTAAGGTTCCAAGAAACTAATAGACCGCAACCTTAGACCTTTGAGCACGGACCTGAGTAAATACAGAGACAAGCTAGGCACTAATCGGGGAATACTCTTCCTGCAGAGAACAGCAATTACATTGGTCTCAAGGCAAGGGCATGTTAGGCATGATGGGGGTTTGCAAAGGTTGGTGTCCAACTAAGCAAAAATAATTTTTTTTTTCTTCAGCCAAAGCCTTTGGGAAAATTTCTTGGGAAAGTCTAAATCATGGAGAAGGAAATAAAATCAAGTCTGTAGTATGTGGCTATAGTTATAACTTCAAATTACGCTGAGACCACAAAATTTATTTTATTGCCTTTTATTATTTGGTTATTTCTGTAACCAGTTTTCTTTCTCTGTAAATACATTCTTTCAAATATTTATTAAAAACCTACTGTTTGTGAGGCAGTGGATGTTTGCACATTTGTTAATTTCTTGAGGTTAGATAGTCTCTGGTCATGCATTCAATACTTGTATACTCAAAAGAATAAAATATTCCATCTGAATGCTTAAGACACTCCACTGGGAGGCAGATCATTTATACATGTAACTGCCATATAAGAAAGAGTTGATATGAATCCTCCTAATAAAGGTGATATCAGTATAGACCCCAGTGATTCCAAAATATTTTTGGAAGAGGAGGAATGTAAGCTTTTGTATATTCGGTCTCCTTTCTACCATTTTGTCCAATCTGCTAACATAATTTATAATCAGTTTTCCAAGATACATTGGTTGGTACATAGATAAGTATGTTCTTTCTAAGAAGTAAATTTTGAAGTGGGGGGGGGCTATGATAATTTTAACACAGAACATTTCAAATTTATTATTGATTTCACTTTTTATTTATTTATTTGTCAAATAAAATTTGACAAAATTGTTTTTTTTTCCTTGTATCTGAAACTTCTGTCAGAATCATATGAATACCTGGTAAATTTAAAAAAGGAAAGTCTTGGGGCGCCTGGGTGGCTCAGTGGGTTAAAGCCTCTGCCTTCGGCTCAGATCATGATCCCAGGGTCCTGGGATCAAGCCCCGCATTGGGCTCTCTGCTCAGCGGGGAGCCTGCTTCCTTCTCTCTCTGCCTGCCTCTCTGCCTAGTTGTGATCTCTCTGTCAAATAAATAAATAAAATCTTTAAAAAAAAATGAAAAAGGAAAGTCTTTCTGTATTCTGAAATCTGCATAGAGTCACAGAACAAAACCTTTTTTTAGCTTACCGTTTATGCATATATACAATAATATATAGCTATTGATAATAAACTTAAAATACTGAGGTCTCTAAAGAAGAGGTCACATTGTCCTTGTCAGTACTGCAATCCAGAAATAATCCTTAGCATTGTGGTATATTTTCTTCCGGCTTTGATCCTTATGTAATGCATTTTACACACCAGTCTCCCATAACTCAAACTGAATGCAGATTCTGATTCCTAATGTTATTATTCAAATATAGAACACATAACTTTGCATATTATTACAGTTTTCAGGACTAAAATGTTCAAATGGAGGTGATTATTCAGCTGATATTTCCTGTTAAGACTTTTCCAGATTTTTGTGCAATATTATAAATAAGTCTATTTAACAACCTTTTTTCCCCCCTAAGGCTGAAATTCCATGATGTCTTTTATATGATTCTTTGATTTTTTTCCAAATGAGAAGAATGCCTTTTCACTTGGACATTCTTAACCTTTTGATTCCACTTCCTTACGTTACTTACAATACAGAAATTATTTCTTTTAGTAGGAGTAAAAAGATTTTGAAAGTATTTTTTATTTGCTTCAAATATTTAGCACATTCTGAATATTCTCTAGGTATTTGTTAAAGTCTAAAGGAAGAACAGTTAAGAAGTATGATTTTTCTTTTATTTAGCTTTTATTTCTGGGACTCATTGTCAACAGTCTCTTGTTTTGACAATTGCCCAGGAGATTATATTTGCTTCAGGTTAAATGCAGAGTTGTGGAAATTCAAACACAAGCTCATGCAATGAAGGCTCTTATAATTGGCAGAAATTGACTTAACTAAACATTAGCCTTGGCAAAATAAATTTGAACTGGCAGCCAATTCACAAAATTGCTAATTGTTCTTACTTGACTGTGTATCTTAGTTGGCATTTGGGCCTTCACTATGACATGCATACATATAGTCGATCTCATGTCCTTTTAATATTATTTAAACTTGAGCCCTCTGAATTACCAAAAAGTATAATTCACAAGTCAAATATTTTATGTGTTTTAGCTAAAGTATAACTTACACTAACATAGGAAATGAGACGATCTCAATGCCTGTGTCTCTCTCTCTACATATGCACGTGCTATCTTTGTCCATGTGGATACATACATCCACACACACTGTTGATAACAATCTTTTTTATTCCTCATGCACTCATTCAGTCAGTGAATATTTCCAGAATGCAGGTGGTGGCCTTGAACATAGGACTTTTGAAATACAATTCCTGTCTTAAAGCAGTGGTTCTCAGCCAGAGATGATTGTGTGTCCCCACCTCCTGGTGACGTTTGACAATGCTGGGAAACATTTTTGGTTGTCATTTCTGATGAGGCGTGGGTTGGACTAATAACTACTGTTTATAGGTCAGGGAAGCTACCTGATACCCTGCACGGCACAGGACAGCCCACACAACAAACAGTTATCTGGTCTAATACATCAATATTGCTGAGGTTGAGAGACTCTGTCTTAAAAGATCTCATAATCTCAGAGTAGGAGGCAGGCATGTTATTCTATCAATGGAGTTAAGATTGTTAAGTACCAAGAATAACTATTCGCGGCAGAGGTACAAAAAAAGATGTTGTCAACTTTCCCTGGAAAAGACTGAAAGGCTTAAGAAAATGATCTTGAGGGGCGCCTGGGTGGCTCAGTGGGTTAAAGCCTCTGCCTTCGCCTCAGGTCATGATCCCAGGGTCCTGGGATCGAGCCCCGCATCTGGCTCTCTGCACAGTGGGGAGCCTCCTTCCCTTCCTCTCTCTCTGCCTGCCTCTCTGCCTACTTGAGATCTCTGTCTGTCAAAAAATAAATAAATAATCTTAAAAAAAAAAAAGAAAATGATCTTGAACTGAAGGAGGTGAGAGGGGGCCAGGAGCAATCATTTCAGGGGGAGAAGTAGCTTGAGCGAAGTCATGGCAATGAAACATTACACATTACAAATGCCTTAGTGAAGTTGGGATTCAAAATAGTGTCATGGAGTCCCACGAGGAGTAAGTCTAGACCTGCAGTCAAAGGCTCAATGATCAAGATTCAGCTTTGCAAGCTGAAGAGTTTAAATGTTATCTGATAGGCAAAAGAAATTTACTGGAAAGATCCACAGGATAAAAGTCTGTTGATTAGTTTTGTTTGTTCATTTGTTTTGTTTTTTTTTTTAATGATTTTATTTATTTATTTGACAGACAAAGATCACAAGTAGGCAAGAGAGGCAGACAGAGAGAGAGAGGACGAAGGAAGCAGGTTCCCTGCTGAGCAGAGAGCCCCGTGCGGACCCTGGGATCATGATCTGAGCCGAAGGCAGAGGCTTTAACCCACTGAGCCATCCAGGTGCCCCTGTTCATTTGTTTTAAATAGAGGAAAAATACCTCTGGAAGCTGAGAGAAAGCTATATGAAAACAAAAATGGTTAGAGGTTTGGATGTCAATTAATTGTAGTGCAAGTTAAAAGTTCTGAGAGGGGGACGCCTGGACACATCCTTGAAAGTAGGACTATGAAAATTCTGACCACTAGCCATAATTAAAATGAGTCATTTGGGGGAAACTGGCAATATGGAAGAGCTCTAGGCAAACTCAGAGTTCCAAATGTCTATTGCTCATGCAGTAAGAACGGCAAGTTGAGAAACTAACAGAAATCCTAATATAAACTCCGTGAAGCCAAGGACAAAACAAAGGAGAGCACTTAGTGGGGGTTGCTGCAAACTGGGGCTCCTGACATACGGCTGTGTCCGTCTGCGCAGGCTGCCATAACAAAATGCCACAGCCTCAGTGGCCTAAAACACATTTGTTTGCTAGCACTTCTGGGTGCTGACAGCCCAGATCAAGGTGTTGTCAGGGTTGGTTTCTGCTAAGGCCTCTCTTCTTGGCTTACAGATGACCAGCTTTTCTCTGTGGCCTCACGCGAGGCTTCCACTGCACACTTACTCTTGGTGTCTTTTCCTATAAGGACACCAGTTCCATTGCATTAGAGGCCCAACTCTGTGACCTCATTTAACCTTAATTATCTCTTTAAAGACCCCATCTCCAAATACTGTCATATTGTGGGTTTGGGGTTTCAGCACATGGATGTCGAGGAGACAATGCAGTTCATAAAAACCTCCAGGAAGATGACTTCAGAGCAAAATATTAAAGTCCCCTATGGAAATTCAAAATAGAGACAGAGAATATAACAAGCAGAATTCACAACCTAGAACTAAAGATAATGGAACTGTCTGGAAGAGACATGAAAATGCATGTGTAAAAGCTTCAATAGAGAAAAAGAAAAAAAATAAGCACAGACGTCAGGCCCAGAAAAGGACCCCAATCTTGAGCTGTGGAGCATTTGAGCTGTATGATTTGCAGGTTGTGAGCAAACACATTGGTAAAGATGTAGGTAAGTGTAAATAAGCATTAGTAACTTGGAAATAGATTTGATTAAATTAGTGAGACATGCACATAGGTGCAAAGATGAGAAGAAAATAAGATAGCACACTGTGGAAAACAGACAAGGGAATTTCCAGAAGAGGAGAGTAGAAATGAAAGATGTGATGGTTCAGTATTTTCCTGGACTGAAAAAAAAAGGATACCAATCTTCCCGAATGATGGAGCGTCCACATCCTAGACAGGATGATTAAAAACAAATGTGCAGGGGCCTGCTTCCACCTCTCTCTCTCTCTGTCTGTCTCTCTACCTACTTGTGATCTCTGTCTGTCAAATAAATAAATAAAATCCTTAAAACAAAACAAAACAACAACAAAAAAACAAATGTGCACCTAGATGTATCGCAATGAAACCTCAGAACGAACACAAACAAAAAATCTTGGAGGCAATCAAAGATGAAATATCTATTTCAGTCAAAGGGATGAAGATTAGAATTATAGAAGCTGTTCCACAGTCATGTGGGGACAAAAAAAAATAGTAGGAGGATAACCTCAAAGGGTAGATGAAAAGTAATTATTAAGATAGAATTCTACATTCAACCAAACGATAATTCAGGAGTGGATTTAAATTTTTAAAAAATGCTTATAAAAATACTGTGAGAATTAAGAACTTAGTCTCACTGAAAAGAAAAAAAAACAAACTATTACAGAAGGAAAATCAGTAAGAAACAATTAAATCCCCTCTACCAAAAGTAAGGATGGGATGGTAAGGAAATACTTGGATAAACATGTAGGTGAATGGAAGCAAACTTGGACTGTAAAAATAATGTGGATGGTTGGATAGATGGATGAGTGGATGATATTATTACTAATTTCTTGGTCATTTAAGACAAGGTATTTTACAAGGCACAAACAAGACAACGGTGGTAGGTTAGAGGAAGAAGGTTAGTGTGAATCCTATCCAAGAGGAGATTAGACATAATGATTATCAGCAAACTTATGCATATATGTTTAAGTTTTATGAGGGAACATCAACAGAAAAGAAAAAGAATATGTAACATCTAGATAAAAGGAAAAGGAGGGATGGAATAAAGAAAACTATATGAATCAAATAGGATTAAAAATGTGGACATAAAGGATAGAGATGAACCAGAGGATAATGGTTTTCTCTGGAAGGAAAGAGTCAAATTGGGGAAGATTGCTAAGTGGGCTTCTGTTTTTCCTAATGTAGTATATGGGTTCTGGAAAAAAGAATTAATCCTATAAAGCAATATAATCTTAGGTGAGATTTGTTGGTTGTAACTATCTTGTGCATTTCTTTATTATCATTTTTTACTTAATTACCTAATTATATTAACAAGTTTTTAAAAAAATGTACATGGGTATTGGATAAAACTTAATTACCTAATTATATTAACAATTTAAAAAAAATGTACGTGGGTGTTGGATAAAACTGTTCTAACCCCATGTTACTTACTGTGTAACTTGGTTGAACTTACTCCATTTCCTTAGGTTTCACTTGCTGAATTTTTAAATGTGTACAATGATATAATATTCTGTACCTTCTGGGGTTGTTTCAACAATGTAAAGTGCATGGCACAATACTTGGAGAAAATATGCATCCACTGTATGGTAACTTGTGGGACTAAAGAGGCAGTGGCAGGATGAAACCAAAGGAGAGGAGAGTTTTTAAATAGAGAAAGGAAGTATCGTCTGTTACACACCTAAGCCAAATGTCCAAATAACTGATATTGACCATTGGGTTTAACTCTTACAAGGTCGTTGGTGAAGTTTACCTGAGCAGTTTGTGGGGATTAGTAAGAACAGAAGATTTGTGGGCATGAGTTGAAGAGGGGAGAGGACAGAGAAGAAAAGGCTTGCAGCATATTGTTTAAAACAAGGAAGCAAGGAAAACTCATGTACTTATTTGTAGAAGCAAGAGAAAAAACAGGTTTAAAAATGGGAGACTGTCGGGACGCCTGGGTGGCTCAGTTGGTTAAGCAGCTGCCTTTGGCTCGGGTCATGGTCCCAGCGTCCTGGGATCGAGTCCCACATCGGGCTCCTTGCTCATCGGGGAGCCTGCTTCTCCCTCTGCCTCTGCCTGCCATTCTGTCTGCCTGTGCTTGCTCTCTCTCTCCCTCTCTCTCTCTGATAAATAAATAAATAAATAAAATCTTAAAAAAATAAAAATAAAAATGGGAGACTGCAAATGTGAATTTTAAGTAGTTTGGTTGTAGAGGAAAATAGGTCAGTGACGAGAGGTAGACAGAGGGTGGTGTGCGTGTATGTGTGTGTGTGTGTGTGTGAGAGGGAGAGAGAGAGAGAGAGAGAGAGAGAGAGAGAGAGAAATAAGGATTTTGGTGTGTTAACAGCCTAAAAGGGGAGATCCAGTGGAAGGGGGCAAGATGAGAAAAAAGGAACAAAGGTAGGACACTGATGGGTCAAGGTCTTAGAAGGGACAGGAGGAGTTGGGATTCAGGAACACAGATGGTCTTCCATCTTGGCTTTAAGCAAGAGAGCAGTCAGTACCTGTTCTGAGATGAGAAGGTAGTTAGTTGAATGTGAGTGCTACTAGTGGTGTTGTTCACATGTGAGTGCAGGGCATTGAGGGAGTTTAGAACTTTTCACATTTGTCTGTGAAAGATAGGACACAGCACCCTCCACTGAGAAAGAATGTGTAATTTTTTGTTATTTTGTTGTGTGCTTCTTGCCTATCAAGAGTGAGGACTCAGGCCTTGAAATATTCCACGAGGGCTATTTTGTATGATGGAAAAATTGGATTCAGGCCCAAGCCTTCTCTCAAGAAGGGTTTTTTTTTGTATGTGAACGATCACTGCTGGAAACTTCAAATCACCACACTCATTTCAGAAAGTCACCAAAGTTCCACAGAAGGGACGATGTGTGGAAGTTACTGGCTAATCCTTCTGGGAAATAAACAGGAACCAAGACTCCACATTTTCATGTCCTCTACAAAATCAGCTTTTCAAAAATAAACTCATACAAGCTGTAGTCACAGTTGAATGTCATGTTTCTATTATTGTGATGACATAAAATCATTAAACCACTGCTAGTAGTAAAAACAGTCCTGTCTGGTAATAGAACTACTCTGTGCCCATTCTAAGGGAATTGCATTTTAATTGACACATGGAGAACAGTGTCCTCTGACGGGGAGTGGCCTGGACTGAGGTTTTCACTTCCACAGTGGTTTATTAAATGTTCTCCTCTGCTGTTGCTGTAATACTTAAGCTCTTGGTTCAAAATGGTGGTGTCAAAATTTGAAAGAAATTTTCAAAAAATATTTTTAGTCATCTGCTAAATTTTTATAATATTTCCTGTATTTAAAGTAACTGAAAAAAAAATGGAAAGTTTCCAATATCAAGACTCAACCCCCGCCCCATCCCTTAATCTTTCAAGATTCTTTGTCTAGACTTCTCTTCGTATCTTCTCTTTACTCCTATCGCGCAAGCAGAATTAGGACTACTTATTGTCGGTCACCTCAGTTAATGCTCACACAAACCACTGAAAGAGATATGGCCTTGGGGAAAGGAGTACAGCTGACATTTCAAGATTGAATTCAATCTTCCTACTATCAAGTAGGGTTCAAATTCAGGTCTGAATTTTTAAAAAAGTGAAATTTAAAAGAGACATTGAGGGGCACCTGGGTGGCTCAGTGGGTTAAAGCCTCTGCCTTCAGCTCGGGTCATGATCCCAGGGTCCTGGGATCGAGCCCCGTATCGGGCTCTTCGCTCAGCGGGGAGCCTGCTTCCTCCTCTCTCTCTGCCTGCCTCTATGTCTACTTGTGATCTCTGTCTGTCAAATAAATAAATAAAATCTTAAAAAAAAATTTTGAAAAAAAAAAAAAAGAGACATTGAATTAAATGTCTCTTTCAAGTTCTCACCTGTTAAAAGGTGGACAAGGAAGTTTTGACTTTTTCAGACATTTAAATATCAATGTCGTTATCAGTAAAGCTGTACCGAGAAATACACTTTGTATAAAAGGCCAAAACAGAGTTCTGTCATCCCCCCTAAAACTGGCCCCTTGAGGTATATGGTGAGAATGTATAGTTACAGAGCCAGTTAATTACATGTAGGGATCGAAACTGCCTCTTACCTTTCAAGAGTAGATGGTACAGGTGCACTAATCTTACCCAAGAGAAGCATTCTCCTTCTCATGGGGAGGGAAGTGATCTGAGATTTAGGATTGGCTTCTCTCCAACCCTTCCAAGAGAGCTGAATGCTTATCAGTTAAGGAAAGGGATGATCTCCCCTTGACATGGCATGAACTTTTCCCCTATAGCCTCTCATTCTATTAATTTTATTAGTTTAATAATACACTTAGGAGTCTCATTCTCTTTTACATGATGAGTTTCTTAAGAATAACAAGTGTGTTGATCAAACCAGGACAAAACACCAGGAAGCTCACACAGTGGGACTGATAAAAAGAACATTGTATTGGAGGCATTCACAATGGTGGGGGTATGTGCTCTCCAGTTTCCTCCTGTACTTTGGGGGCGGTATACAAGGACCTGGCAAATCCAAACCATTGCACTTCAGGAGGCTTTTGTGAAACTAATTAGGGAAGTAGTAGCCCCTCCCCTGGCATGATTAAGAGCTAGAATCCATCAACTGTGTTAGCACAGTCCTAGATCCAAGTCCTTTTCTGCCAAATTGGACAGCCGTAGTTGTGAGAATATAAGCCTCTTCTCTGACAGGATCAGTATGCTGGTGTGTAAGCCTTCAAGTTCCAGCTCTTTGACATATTTGACCGTGACTGAATTTGCTACCTCGGCATTTTACCAGAATTGATTGCTTAATTGCTTAAACACTCTGCTCTAGCTGACTTCCATGTGCTCTGCAGGGGGCCAGAGCCTCCTTTGGAGACTGGCATGCGTGGCCCAAGTTTTAAACAAGTGAATTCTTCTCAGTGTTTCCTGATTGTTCCTCTTACTTCACCATGGTGCTTAGCACCGGCAATTGTAATATGGAACCGCTGAATAAGGAGATGGTGCTTAGATGAGTGAATAAATGAATAATTGTGTAGGAAGGCCAAGCCCTTCACTGGGCTCTCTTTCCTTCACACCCTGCCTCTCCATTCTCCTTTTTTGAAAGGTGTCTAGGGACTTAAGCAGGAGTCTGCTTTGTGTCTTCTACAGGATAAATATCCCTGACCCGGAACTCAGACCTAACTCCGTCGTCAAATAATTCTATCATCTTGGCAACAGAGTCACTGATTATAGAATGAGGGCTCTCTATGTCTTTTCTTGAAAGCTCTCAAGTTTATTTTGTAGTTCCTTTTAAGATGTGATACGATCTCCTTATTTGTACTAAAAATCCCCTGGAATTAAATCCTACATTTTAATAATAGCTAGCATTTTTGGATGATCACTACATGCGGGTGCGGTGATAAACACTTGACATAGATTATCTCATTTAATCCTCACAGAAACCAAATGAAGTGTTTACTGTCATTATCCCTATTTGATGAAGAGGATACTGAGGCTCACAGAGAATTAACTTGTCCAAAATCATCTAATATCAAGTAATCACAAGTGAATGAGCTGAAAGCACACACGGAAGCCGGGACCAGACTTTCATTGAGGGGAAAACTTACAGAGACAGAACAGTAGCAGGTGAGCGATCTTCTCCATGCTGGTTGCCCAGGGAACTGGAACGCCAGACGTAAGACGCGAAAGGGGTCCCCATGTTGAATTGTGGGGCTCATTAGCTGCATGGTGGGGTGGAAAACCAGCCCTTCTAGAGTGATTTGGAACTGAGGTCCCAAACTTTGGATACAGTTCTATAATGTAGCAAAATTGTAGCTTCCAGCCCGAATCTATTATGTCAGCATTTGTAACTGAGAGTTCACCAGGAGAGGTTAGGAAAATTAATCCTTGGCTTTGACCCAGCCATGAAGTGGTGGAACTTTTATTCAAGAGTTTTCCCAGTCTTAAATAATGTGTGAGAAGAACTTTATATAACTATCCAG
The DNA here is from genome assembly GCF_902655055.1 of Lutra lutra. Lineage (NCBI taxonomy): Eukaryota > Metazoa > Chordata > Mammalia > Carnivora > Mustelidae > Lutra > Lutra lutra. Next base: position 92,840,759 of record NC_062287.1, on the reverse strand, counting down.
ATGTGTGTTTCAAGCAACATCACCGTTGACAGTGTATACATTTCCGGCCATATATTTTTGTCTCCTGTTTCTAAAGGACCATTTGAAATATTTATGTAGTATTCACCTATGTCTAGCCCTTATAACTCACTATTCTGGTACTTTACACTCAATTAGAATGTGAAATTTAATTTGGCTGTGAGTTACTTTAAGAGGATATGTTGTTGACCATGAACTTGATAGGCTTGGTCCCTGGAATTTGTGTGAGGATGAATGAGGACAGTTTCTTAGAGGAGATGATGAGTCCAGATACAAAGTTTGTGACTTCTGTGCTATGTGTGGGTATGTTCAGGAGATTTTAAACTAGAGTTAATGAGATTAAAGGCTTGTATCTGTGTCATTTAGGTTATATAATTACAGAGTTATTTGTTACATTGAATTTTATTTGTATATGTCTCAGTATCTAATTTCTTTCCAGTATTCCTCAGTTTAACTTTATACATTTATAAACTTGATAAATATGAAATGTCTTAAGCTACGAGAAATTGTTAGCAGTTTAATAGTGAAAACATCTTTACTACCAAATAAGAGGTTCATGAAGTCAGGGCTGTGATCTGTTTTGTTAATTGTTACATACACCCCATACATAGATATTAGTTAAAGCAAAGTTGTCACTCCATGAATATTTATTCTTGGAGTAGGAAAGGAATGATGACTCTTTGCTATGAAAATTGATTATTAAATCATCTGCGTTTTCTTAGGATATGAAGGTATTGCTTTTAGTTATATATATTAAAATAGGTAGAGGTGAAGGGAAGGATTTTTCATACCAAGACTTCTTTACGTGTGAATATAATGAGATGGAAAAAGTGATCATCTTTTCTTATTTACCACATCCAAATCATTTGGTTTTCAGTGGGAAGGGTCAATATTACCAAAGTCATTTAAAAAAAAAACTCTTGTGATTACATGTACTTTCAGATTTACAGATGTATGTGGGGGATCGTGGTTCATGTTTTGGAAAGCTACTCTTCTTTGGTGATCATCCATTTTTTGGTCTATATAACCTCCTCCTCTGCACAAAAACAAAACAAAACAGGAACATTCAACAGGGAGGGACTGAATCTCATAGCTCTACATGTAATCCCAGCTCAGCAGGGTATAGAATGGACAAAGTGAAGGCAGCCATCTGATGTTTTCCCCTGCCAACATTTCCCGTCTAATCTTAGAGGCAGAATATTAAGCCATAGTATGTGATGGTTCTGCTGGGCAACAATACTCTGGCAAAGAAAAACTCCTCCAGGCAATGAAAAATGTCGTGGTTCTAAATCTGGCTACACCTTTACATCAAAGCACATATATACCCAACTGAAATTCAAGATGTGAAGTTTTCTTAAGTATTAGTTGAAGGCAATTTTCTGTTTTGACTTCTGTAAATTTGCTTTGGGTTTTGTTTTTTTTTTTTTTTCCCTTTTCCTGGCCCTTATCCATTTGACTTTGTTCCCGATGACCCTCTCTCTGACTTTCTTTACATAATTTGAAAATACTGACTGTAGAGATGCCAAGGGTGAAAGGGATCTTCATCCCCAGTGAACTCCAAATAGCAACTTTCTTTTCTCATTCCCAGAGGAATTTTTGTAATCTTGTTGGAAGCATTTCTGCTGTACTGTAATGTCTACAGAAAAGAATAATGAACAAATCCTCTCATTCACTACATTTTAATGGGCTTTGTTAAAAGCTCACCACAGTCTCAAAGTAAAAACAAAAACAAAAATCTTGACTTAACAAATGAAATTAAGCAAAACAATATGGCAAAAACAATGTAGAATCTATCCTTGAAATTTAAACATTTTAGATCTAGTGGCTTTATGTAACAAATGCTAAAGACCTCTATCCTCATAAAATAGATATATACACAAAATCTATAAAAAAATTTTAAAGCTACTTTAGAGAGATGTATTTGGGGAAATCTTTTAATGTATCCTATAGAAGTGTGTTCATATCACTTTAAAACCCCCACATTATCTCAGTTTATTGTCAGACTATTGTGGTCAGGGTATGGCTAGACCATGCCATGAAGTGAATGGGTTACAGGTATGTAGAGATTGTAATCCCTTTCTGCTTTCAGACAGCAAGATAAGGTCAAGGGCAGCTCAACTTCAGGTTCTTTCTCCTCTCGTTATAAGTAAGCATGACAGTTTTCCCTAGTAAGCCATCCAAGCCTTATTTTGTATCCGATCTTTAACATGGGATAGGTTGGACACACTGCTGAAGCATCACTCATGTATTCTTTCAGTGAATGTTTATTGACTACTTCCTATTAATTGTGAATCAGTGAATTAGATATGAGTGGGATAATGATAAAGGTGTAAACTTTCTGTGACCTTGAGGAAGTCATAACCTATAAGGGGAGACAGATACCAGATAAGTCAGCATACTACCATTCACCATATGCGTAGACTTACTGGAACACAGAAGAGAGTCAGCCTAATATTATTTGGAATAAGAAACAGGCTGAAGACACACTCCATTGAAGAAGTAATACCTAACTGAATTCTGCAAGTTAAGTGGAATTTACCAAAAAGAGTATATGTTCTCTTACTCTTTTTCCAATAAATAATTTTCTGTTATAAATTTTTTAATGGTTGCATACTATTGCATAGTATTGCATACTATTTTAATGGTTGCATACTATAGGATGTGGATAGAACACAGTTTAACTGAGCCCTTTTTAGGCTACTTACATTTTTTGGCAACTGTGAACGCCACTGGTACAAAGATTCTTAGGACTAAATCATAGTATACGCCCTTGATTTTCTTAGGATACAGTCCTAGATGTGAAATCACTGGTTCAAAGGAACAACACCTTTTTAAAGCTGAACTACATTTTCTCAAGCACGTTATAAAAGTGTGGGGCTTTGAGATCAAACTTACATTTGAACCATGAGCATTTCTTCAGTTGGTTAGTTGACCTAGCTAACCTTCGCCACTATTACTTTATTGCTTCAAAAGATGAGGATCATAATACTTACCTTAAGGTGCTCTAGTAAAAACTATAGTAGAGGTTAATAAATGCTTATTAAATCTCCCTTGTATTTTTGACAATAGTCACGCTGGTAATAAATTTCAAATGTTCTAAATATTGTAGGTTAGCATCATTAACACATTTCCAGCAAGAAGTGTGCATGGCCAAAAAAACTGTGTGGTGTGGTCACACACAATTCATCATATGGCCCAAATTACAAAAAAATCTGACTCATTGTCCACATAAATAACTTGAGAATTGCTGGACTGTGCCCAGAAATTCGTTCTGAAAGACAAAAAAGTTCTAGAATTAGATGAAAATACAGAAGCCTGGAATAAAAAAATCCTCTTTCTTTTACTAATTTCCTGTGCCACTTAATTTCTTAGACTCTGTTTTATCACTTGGGGGGAAAAAAAGCATAAGGTTACATTTTCTTTCTGCTTCAAAGACTCAAATGAGCAATATAAATATAAAAGGTAGATAATAGATATATTTGTAAATTGCTATTCTGATATAACCTCTTATTCTTACTTGTTTTTAAATCTACCATGAATCTTATTTCTTGAGAAAGAGGAAGCAGCAGGCAGAATGTGCCCTTCCCTCAAGCCTGTCAGTGGGTTACGCATTTCTCATATAATATTGATGTGGGGCATTGACTGGAAGGATTGGGATTTATTTTTGAACTCCTGTCAGCACTCCATAATTAACATTGCCCAGAAGAGAAATGCTATTTTGCCTCCTGCATCATCAACACAACTGTCAGCAAATAAGGAAGGCATCGTCTTTGCCTTTATTACTGCTAATGTACGAAGTAGAAAAGAACAGCTGGATTTTCACACACTGGGCTGTTGGAAGCACTGGCATTTAGTGAAATTTGTTTTCAATTTCTACCTGCTTCTATTTGCACAAAGAATGTCTTTAAAGGGAAAAATGGCATTTTTTAATCCCCAAACCTATTTTTCACCTCCTAATTTGGGAGTTTACTGATTTCAATTTACTGATCTCCAAGTTGTTATCTCAATGTCATTTTTTTCTCCTTGATATAAAAAAGCAAAGTTAATGTTGATTGCTTACTGGGTAGTTTACTTATCTACCTTTACTACTCTATTTTCTCTGCATCCTGAATTTGGTCTATATAACCTCCTCCCCTGCACAAAAACAAAACAAAACAGGAACATTCAACAGGGAGGGACTGAATCTCATAGCTCTACATTCTCTCTCTCTGGTCTCCAGGTTTGCTTAAATTCATAACGGCAATGAGTAGAGATAATCTTTTAGAATGAAAAATTGCAAGGGCTAAATCTTGGTGCAGTAAGATGGCAGTAGTATAGATCAGAACTTTAAAAAGGCAAAAGAGGGGCGCCTGGGTGGCTCAGTGGGTTGAGCCGCTGCCTTCGGCTCAGGTCGTGATCTCAGGGTCCTGGGATCGAGTCCCGCATCGGGCTCTCTGCTCAGCAGGGAGCCTGCTTCCCTCTCTCTCTCTCTCTGCCTGCCTCTCTGCCTACTTGTGATCTCTGTCTGTCAAAGAAATAAATAAAATCTTAAAAATAAATAAATAAATAAATAAAAAGGCAAAAGAAAAAAAATTCTGTAGCCTCCATAGTTACAGTGTGCTAAAATTAAGTAGTCTAAAGTTATTTTGTTTGAGGTTTTTTGGTTTTTGTTTTTTCAATGACATAATGGGAATGTGAACTAGTACTGCCTTTGTAAAGCAGTTTGATGTTAAAATGCTAAACATAGTTCAATGTTAAATGTTAAAATAGTTACCATATGATCCAGAAATTCCAGAAATTCTTAAGAAATTCTAAAAGGTATATACCTAAGACAATCGAACATATGTCAACCAAAAACTTGAACATGAATGCTCATAGTAATATTATTATTATTATTATTCATAATAACCCTAAAATGGAAACAACCCAAATATATATCAACTGATAATAAATTTAAAAAAAACCATAATACTTTGTACAATAGAAAATTATTTGCCACTGGAAAGGAATCAAGTATCAATATGCGCCTCACCATGTGTGAACCGTGAACACATTATGGCAGTAAAATGGTAGACACAGATTGCCATGTATCCTATTACTCCTTTTACCTGGTATGTCCAAAACAGGTGAATCCACAGAAACAAAAAAAGTAGATTACTGGTGGCCAGGGCTGGAGGCAAGAGACACTGAGAGGTGATTGCTAATGGGATGGGATTTCTTTTCGAAATGATGAAATGTTCTAAAATTAGATATTAATGATTACTGCCCGTCTCTGTGATTATGCTAAAAACCACAGGATTGTGCACTTTTTTTTTTTCACCCCTAAGGATCTAAAAATAAAAAAGGAAGAGGTAGGTGAATTATGCACTTTAAATGAGCAACTTTTTGTATGGGAATTACTTCTCAATAAAGCTTTCATAGAAAAAGTAACACCTTCATTAATTAAAAACAGGAACTGGGAGTGGAGGAGATGAAGGCGGAATCATGACTAAACAATTTATCATCATAAACTTTTCATGTTAAACATCCTTTGTAACCTTTTTTTATTTTTAATAACTTCAGAATATATTTTAACTAAATGAACCACAATTAAATATATATATATTTTTCAATTGTAGGTGATTGCCAGCTATTCGCTAGTATAAGATTTTATTTTTTATTTTTATTGAGAACCAAGCAGAGTGTCTGTGGTCCCTGACACACACCTGGTATAGTGGTCTTTCTTCTAGGATCTGGACATGTACTCCAGGAAGTAATTTACCAAGTGGCAGCCTGGTAACCTAGAGCTTCTCCTCCTCTTACCTGGGTCACTCTGTCACTAAAACTCACTGTAGGAGTAGACACCTATGATGACATGGTCAACACTGACTGAAGATGTCCTTCATATACTCCTTACTTGGAGGAAAGTAGGGAGGTCCCTTTTTTTCTCATCGAAAACAGATTTCAAGGCTTCACCTAGCTAAATGTGGCAGGCAGCTAATTCACAAACTAGTAGACCACAAACTGTCAGCCCAGGATAGAGAATGGGACAACAGGTTAGTGTAAAAGCTTCATATGACTTTCTCCTAATGCAAGATTTAGTGCATTTAAGGATATTTTAATGAGATCAAGTCAAATTTTTTTCTAGAATAAACAAATGAGAGGAAGAAATGGAGGTCAAAATGTGCTTTCACGGTGCTATATGCACCAGATAGATCTCCAGGAAGGGGCTCAATGGAAGTTGATGTGTGATTGTTCTAGTTTTAAAAGAATGTAATTCAGTTTATGTCTAGTTTCATTAAGGCTCTTGGGAGGGCAATTGAGTAATTCAAAGAGAAGAGAAATGTGAAAGGTACCGAGCGTTATGTACAGAAGTGTGTATTCATCCTACACGTAATTGCTATAACGTGCATGGGTCTGTCAACCCTAACATATAAAGCCTGGTATGATTTCATGCTGTATAACTGAGAGCTAGCAACTTTGCTGCTCAAAGAAGTAATGTGATCATTCCAAATTTGTAGCACTAAACCTTTGTAGTTTGTGGCACATTCACTACGTGGCAGAGAAGATTCAGGGAGTAGACATAAACAGACAGTCCTATGACCTGTTGGTTAGTGATGGATGCTTAAACTAAATTAAAATGAATGGGCTAACACTTTCTCTGTCAGTTTTCATCTCTTCAGCCTCACAGCTATTTATGAAAGGGAGATACCTGTATGAGAAAAGATCCCAGTTGGGGATTAATGCCCAAATCTCTATATAATTTTATATAATATAAACAAATGTTGTCATAGGACTTGGTATGTTACCAAGCCATTTTATGGAGTATTTAATACATATCCTGTCATAATCCTATGCAAATGTTTTTCCCATATATATATTTTTTTATTTGAGTGTAATTGACACATGATGTTACGTTAGTTTAAGGTGTACAACATAGTGATTGGACAACTCTGTATGTTAGGCTATGGTCACCCCAAGTGTAGTGGCCATCTGTCACCATACAATGTTATTTACAATGTATAGAAACTGAGCATCAGCGTGATTTTAACTTGTCAATAACCAAAGGATAGAAACGAGAATTAGGAAAGGAAGTAAGAAAATCAAATAACATCTCTGAAGCCCCTATCCTAGCACTATTTGAGAAGATTCTAGAATGTTAACACATTCACTTCTCCAGAAATCATAGGAGGTAGACTTTGTTTTCTCTATTTCATAGAGAAGAAAGCTAAAGGTTCCAGGCTTAAGCCTAGTTCTTAGCAGATTTTTTTCAATTCAGTGCAATTCCTCTGAGAGCTTACATTTTTATTTTAGACCGCACATTCTAAGCACAGTCATGATCCTGGAAGATATTCAGCTGTAGCGTTCATTGTGAAAATTGTATCCTCACTGTCTGGCAGCCCTCGATTAATTTCTTAATACTGTAGTCACCTTCACATTTTATTTAATCCGCAAATACTTTTTAAAAAAGGTTGCAATTCACTCTTTCATCAAGGCACTGGAAAAAGCCCCAGATCAAAAGTAATCTTGATTAGAAAACTTTGCTGTGGATAGACTATGCTCTGTCTCCAAATGTTCCAAAACCGTTCATGGTACAGGACCCGTTATAAGTCTCCTTCACTCTCCCTCCACATACATTGGTCCTATCTTAAAGTATACACAAACACAAAGTAAAGAGTAGTTGGTCTCAGAATAATTGGAGAGATGCAGGGACTCCATAGCATCTAGTAGGGGGTAATAGGGAAGAGCACAGTCTGCCCTTACCCTGCAATGGAGAAAGAAGTAAGGATATTGTAAGACTCATTCTTAGAGTTCCCGTCTTTTCTCGGTAGTGCTCCTTCCCAGTGATGTAGGTTTTGGGATGTTGGTAGGTTTGGTGGCAACCAGAGTCAAGAGCCAAGAAAGAATTCCTGAGACATCTTTGGTGCAAAATGGTGAACTTATTAAAGCACAGGGACAGGACCTGTGGGCAGAAAGGGCTCCTGTACTGGGGTTATGGCGGCGGGAGAGGCTGATTACATACTTGAGAGTTGGGGATAAGGAAAAAGGGACGTTTTAAAAAAAACTTTCTTAAGCTAAAAAAGACCTACAAGATACTGGAGGCCTTGCCATTGTCAAGTTAGGATTTTTCCCTCCAGTAAAGCATTAACTTTAAGAGAGTTAGGAGTTTCCTTCTGGAAGTTAGTTTATTGATAAGAATGCTTTTTTCCTGTAAATCACTAAGACTTTTGTAAAATGAGGGAGACTCTTTTCTTGTGGGATAGTGATCTCTAGAAGTTAACCATTTGTTTTTTCTTCCCTTAGCTTTAGGGCAGCCAGAAGTGCCTGAGGAATGTGGTAATATCCCACCTGGGAGTGTGTGTGTGTGTGTGTGTGTGTGTGTGTGTGTGTCTTGTCCTCAGCTTGCCTCTACTCCCTCCTCACCATCGTTGAACCGTATTCAAATAACAAACTGTGAGGCTCTGTTCCTTTCCAGTATTTGAAGCTCCTTCCCTCTATATTCACTCCATTCCTAGCCTGGCCTCCATAAGGGCAAGAGGGATGAATGCCCCTGGCTGCTGGCCCTAGTGCCTTTCTATTCACATTCAGATGCTAGACCCCTTTCAGTCACTTGTCACTTGTATTAGTCAGCTCAGGCTGCCATAACACAACAGACTGGGCAGCTTAAACAATAGAAATCTATTTTCTCACAGTTCTGGAGACTGAGAAGTCCAAGTTTAAGATCAAGGTGCCACGGTTGGGTTTTGGTGAGGTTTCTCTTTGGCTTGCCAATGGCCACTTTCTTGCTGTGTCCTCACATGATCTCTTCAACCTGTGCACACACTACTGGTGTCTTTTTCTCTTTTTATTTATTTATTTAAAGATTTTATTTATTTATTTGACAGACAGAGATCCCAAGTAGGCGGAGAGGCAGATAGAGAGAGAGAGGGGAAAGCACGTTCCCTGTTGAGCAGAGAGCCGGACGTGGGGCTCGATCCCAGGACCCTGGGATCATGACCTGAGCCGAATGCAGAGGCTTTAACCCACTGAGCCACCCAGGTGCCCCTCTTTTTCTCTTTTTAAAAAGACACCAGTCCTATCAGATGAGGGCCGCACCCTTTTGACCTCTTTTACTTAACCTTAATTATGTCCTTAAAGTGCCTATGTCCAAACACAGTCATATTGACGGTTAGAGCTTTAATATATGAATTTTGGGGAGACAATTCAGGCTGTACAAGTAGGGTTACATTAATTTGCTCAGAGCAATTATATTCAAAGCCCACCCTAAAATCTTTATAATCACCAGAGGGATGGATAGAGGAAATTTAGAGACTGAGGAAGAGCAGTTAAACCAGAATCCTCCAGGCCAGGAAAGGGCATAATCAGCACTTTTTAAAAAAGCTCCCAGGGTGATTATAAATTTGCATATAGGATTGAAAACCAGAGACTAAGCTGTGTAGAGTCTACTGGCCCAATCCACATTGCATGGCATGTTGTGAATCCCATTGGGGAAAAAGGGGGGGGGGATTAGTGCTGGCATCTTAAGCGTATTACAGTATGGTTAGGAATATATACTCTGTATTTTAATCTATATACCATATTATGTAGTACTTCAGAAAATATACATTTATACTATATATCCTATACTATATACTTAGGAATATATGAGAGAATAGATAAATGTCTAGAATCAGACACCTAGGGTTGTAATTCTGATTAAGTGACCTTAACATTCCTACGAAAAGTAAGAATGACAATACTGTCCTCCTTTGTTATGAAATTCAATGAGACTATACATGCAAAGTTTCAAGTAATCCCTAATTATTATTAGCGATAGTTAAATCAGTTGGGGAAGACATCAAGTGTCTGTTGTTTGTCTTCTCTCTGACACACTAAGATTCTCAGTTGGAGCAAGAGATTCAGCTATGTATCCCTGCAAAGCCTAAATTAGCTAAATTTTACATATTAAGGTGGTGAGACCTGGCGCAGTCAAGGGGCCTATGGAAATGGCAGAGTAATTCTACAGCAAGTGGTAAGGTCATGGTGGAGATGGGGGATGGGAACTGTGAGCAAAGTTCTAGCTGTTCAAGTTGGTTTTTGAGCTTTGTGGGGATACTCCTGGGGCGCTAGCAGAGAATGAAGACAGCCCATTTTATGTCATTCCTGTTCTGTTGGGATATGAGATTGTTTTGTGATTAATTTTAAGAATCTATAAACCCGGGGCGCCTGGGTGGCTCAGTGGGTTAAGCCGCTGCCTTCGGCTCAGGTCATGATCCCAGGTCCTGGGTTCGAGCCCCACATCGGGCTTTCTGCTCAGCGGGGAGCCTGCTTCCTCCTCTCTCTCTGCCTGCCTCTCTGCTTACTTGTGATTTCTCTCTGTCAAATAAATAAATAAAATCTTTAAAAAAAAAAAAAAAGAATCTATAAACCCAACTTGTTGCAAATTTGCAGAAGATAGCGAACAAATGTGTTTTGAGTTCAGGCTGCTTATGAGAGACCGCTTTTTCTAAAACACCAAGCAGTTCCGTTTGGCATTTCAATCTGTCTCCTACATTGATATGAGCAAAAGCAGACCTAGAAATGTTGATTCTGAGACTTGAGAGCCGTTAAAAGACAAATCTTTTGTTCGCTTTCTTTTAGAGATGTTCTCTTATTCTCGTGTGAGGTGTGTGGGAAGCCCTGCCTGTCTAATCTTTAGCATTTTGATGAAATTGCCACAAAAAGCTTTTCTATGTTTTGTGTAAATCCTTATCTTAATTGCAATTTGAAAAGGGGTTAATGGTGGCTATTTTCCTGGGTGTTTCCTTGATGTGGAAACACTGGCCAGCAGAGGACAATTATTCTTAAATTGCTTAGTGGTTAAATGCATGGCTTCAGAGCTAACCTACCTGGTTTGAAGTTTTGCCTTTGACATTTACTAGTTTAACTTCTCTAAGACGCAAATTGCTTCTCTGCAAAATGAGGATACTAACAGTTTGAACTTCGCATAATTGTTGGGGAAATCAAGTTTGCCAATGCATGGGAAATTCTTAGAACACTGCTGGTTCAGAGCAAGCATCGCTGAGTGTTAGGGATCCCTGAAGCTTACTTTAAGTTCCTTTGCCAAACCTCCTAAAGAGGCATAAATCCAAAGTCTACGAGAATGGAAACTTGCCTTTGAGCCACACCAATCTGGGTTTGAGTCTTGACTCTGTCACTGAGAAGCTGAGTGATTTTAGGCAGCAGTCACTAGGAGCTTTTGTTAACTCATCCCTGAAAAGGTGAAGACATAGGTCTCCTTTGTATTTTTGGCGTAATAGTTAAATGGGATGAACTTCCATTGCTTATGCTTATGCGAGTTTAACCCATTACTCCCCACCTCTCTCAGGGTTGCAATCATCCATGTAGAAGATTCCATTCTTACCTATTTACAACTCAGTCGCCATGCAGCAGTTTAAATAATTGAAACTAAGAATTAAACCATGGCACGACCCTTTTTAGTTACTTTTTTATATTTTGGCACTCCCGTTTTTAATATGTGGATTTGTTTTCTATTATTTTGATAATAAATGGTCTTAGAACTGGGGTCTCTATGGCCCTGGACAATCTATCTATACCTGTATCTCCAAGTTTATCTCAGACACGCCCTTGTTAATATGTTTCAGTCACATTTGCTTTTTTTTTTTTTTTTTAAATGTTCCTGGAACATACCAAAGTCTTTCCTACCTCAAGCCTTTGTACATGTTCATGTTCCCCAAAAAAACCTTGGATGTAAGAAGGGCCTGTCCTCTTTTTCAACTGCACATCTCTACTCAAAGCCGTCTCCTCAAAAAGTCCTTTTCTTGCCATCTACTCTAAATTGGGCAGCCCTCCCGGGTGAACCACGTCATATCTCATCTTTTTAGTAGATATTGTTGTACTTTACGATTATCTTGTTTACTTGTGGATTTTTTTTTTCTCCTCTTCAGTACCTACAGGCAAGGATCTTGTCTGAATTGATCATTATATTCCATAGCACCTAACACATAGTAATTTCAATGAATATTGTTGAAAGGAAGGGAAGAAGAAAGAATGAAAACACATACAATGTGCTCAATGTATTTTTGCACTATTAAAACATGTTGCACATCTTAAATATATATACTTTTTGTCAATCATGTCACAATAAAGCTGGAAAAGTAAAAAAAAAAAAGAAAAAAGTATAAAAAACCAAAAATTACTCAGTGAGTGGAAACATTTTACTGACAATTAGATGATGTCATTCAGCATAGAGTCTTGACTCTGGGAGTAGGCTTCTGAGGAGGGCAAATAGAGTAGCTCTATTGAAACCGTGAGTCTGAGAATGTTCTCTTCCTCATGAGGAAAGCAGTGGCAGTCTCTAGACTTGTCCTCTAGGTTAATGCTGGGTTTGTTGGAGGTTGTCCTCTGTGTAAGGATTTGGGCTGTTTCTGCTATAATCCTGCCACACCCGAGATGGTCAGTGTTCACCGCAGGGTATGGTGCCCGTTAGGCCTGTATTGGTTTCAGCAGGCTAGCTGGCCAAGATGAAATTGGCCTTATACCTTCCATCATTTCTTCTTTTAGTGAGCAGCAGAAGGCCTCTGTGGATAATCTTCATTCCTTGCAGTCTGCATCATGGCACTTCTATTTCTAGAAGGCCAAGATAATACTTTCTCTCCAAATCTGTTCTTGAAGGCTCTTGTCTCACTGAAATTGCTTTTCCTGTCTCCACCAGCTGGACACTCAAAAACATTATCTCAAGAGGACCTATTTTAGTTTTGCCATCCATCATCTGAAGGAAAAAAAAATGTGAAGACTTATTCTGATCTAACAATTGTGTGTTGCTGCCTCAAAGAGAAAGAGATTGAGGGAGAGAAATGGAAAAAAAAAAAATTGGTGAAATGCCTCCTCCTTCTCATAAATATCACCTGTCAGTAACTTCTCTAGAAGGCATTCTCCACAGCCTAGCTGTGAAGTGAAATGTACAGAGATCTATTCCTGGAACTTCTGGTCGTTACCTTATAGTTTGGATTACTGTCCTTACTTCAGGCTCCATTTTAAGAGCTTTCCATATATTATAAAGAAACTGAGGCACAGAGAGATCAATCGTGGTGTCTGACGTGACTCATGAAGTTGTAGAGCTGACATTTAAACTACTAATCCAGCTTCAGAGGACTTACATTTAACCACTACAATCTGTTCCCTCCATGGCAGTAGCTTTGTTGTCTCTGTGTTTCTGAGTCTACGTCTGTGGGATACAGGGACTCTCACACATATCAAAATAAAGTTTGCAGTTTTATTTAAAATATATTAATCATGTAAAACCAATAGCTTCAGGGGGAAAAAAAATGCTTCCTGTTTGCTTTCAAGCGGAATTTCAGTCTTATAATTTCTAATTCTACATCTATGGCTGCCCATAGTGTTGGAATCCTGGTTACCAAAGAAACCATCTTTTCCTTAGCATCATAGATGAGGTTTGCAAAAATAAAGGGTTTATTTCAAAACCATTTAGATTTTTGTTATGGGGTTTTCAAGTATGTGTGATGGTCTGAATGAAAGCCATAGAGAGTTAAGCCATCTATTTTGTCTGTCCGAATGTCAGTCTGAGCCGCATCAAGGACGCAGGAGCAGCAGAAGAGGAAGGAGTGGTTGGGGGCTGAGTTTAAGGACCACCTCCTCACCCCACCCCACCCCCTACCCCGAAGAAATCAGACCTTCCATGGTGAGCACAGCCCAAGAAGCTGTTAAAAGAGATCAGTTTTCAAAGCAAGAGTTTCCAGTGACTTAGGATCAAAGTATTATAACTTCATACTCCTTTAATGCATTATCAACTATATGTGCATGTGTTTACAGAAGTCTCTGAGAGACTCCACTTATTGTTAAGCAGTTGTTTGGGAAGAAACTGTTGTTATACTACGGAGTTTCCATTTCCAACTCCCAAGCATTTAAAGAGTACAAAAAAAGTGTATTGGAGACAAAAGCATTTCTCAGCACTGTTATTAACAAGCAGAAAGACATTAAATCACTAAGCCTCAGTTGTCAAAGATCTAAAATGGGGGGAAAAAAACTCAGCTCTATTTGAAGGCTCATAGTTAACTTGAGAGGGTGCATCAGAATTAACTCCCTAATACCTGATAAGCCAGTGCTAATTCTATGTGGATGGACGATACAGAGATGGTGGGGAAGCTGAATCATCCCCTGCAGTTGTCCCCAGTGTCACTGTATGCATCACACAGAAAAAGTTGAGTCAGTGTCAGCAGATGGCCAGTTTGGGCGAGCCCAGTTCACCTCTAAACTTAGCACTGGAGGTCTTCTCATCAGTTCATTAGTGCTGACGCAATCAGATTAGTTAGGAGGGTAGACAGGGATTGAAGCATCAGGCGCTGTTGGTTCAGAGAAGGGAACCCAAGAGGACATCTACAAATTCTAGGGGTAGCCCAAGATGATAGGCTTCCACTGATGGGGCAGGGAGGCTTCTAAAAGGCAGAATACCAAAGCTATTTTTCCCCCGCTTTGGCCAAAAACTATACTACATTTGCTGGTGTGTGTGTGTGTGTGTCTAGCAGCCAAAAACATCTCCAGTGCTTGAAGAAACTCAGTTTAGAATTAAAAAAAAAAAAAAAAAAGAAACCCCAAATGAAAAACAAATGCCCATATGCAAACAAAACCAACATGCCTCCTATAAACACTTTTCAATAATTAACATTATTTATTTATTTATTTATTTTTTTCAAAGATTATTTATTTGACAGACAGAAATCACAAGTAGGCAGAGAGGCAGGCAGAGAGAGAGGAGGAAACAGGCTCCCTGCTGAGCAGAGAGCCTGATGTGGGGCTCCATCCCATGACCCTGAGATCATGACCTGAGCCGAAGGCAGAGGCTCAACCCACTGAGCCACCCAGGTCCCCCATAATTAACATTTTTTAAAGAAAATTTGCCAGTGCTAAAATCTTTCAGAGGAAACCAATGCATAATCTCCTTCTGAGATATTTATCAATTTTTAAAGTAGAAAAATTATTAGAATACCGGGGACAGGGCTTCAGTTCTTTGAATCTGTAAGTAGGCCAAGGTTTGTTGAGGTGGGGAAGACTCACAGTTTCTCAAGAAGAGATAATTCATACATCAGGGGAAAAAAAAAAAGATTGGATACCATCTTCAAAATGATGCTTGAACATTTTCTTTTAAAGAATTTTTTCTAATTAATCTTTTTCCTGTGAAATAAATAAGTTTTCCTCCCACATAAGTGAAGTTAGATCCCCCAGGAACAAACATTTTGAATACTACGGAGACTGGGTATTTCCGTCAGGCCCTGAAGGGGTAAACCCAGAGCCACCACTAGGTGTCACGTTGAGATCGCTTTTGGGAACAGAAGCTCCCTAACTGGCTCCAAACAAGAGGCACCTTCTTGGTTAATTTCAGCTACTGTTCAGTTTCTTTAAATAGAGACTCTTACTCTACACATGTCAAATCTTTGGAATCTTTTGCTTTGTCTTACAGGTATTTACAACCATTTAAACTTTTCACCCCACCACGCAGGCCTAGCGGGAGGTAGATTTTGAAATAGGGGAGGTTTGATTTAATGGGGCTGGGTTGTAGAAAGGGAGAGAGGGCTTTTTAGTCTTGTATCCCCTATAATTTCCTCCACTTCCCCCATCCTAGGACACCTGAAATTAACATACAAATTGAGAGATAACCTTACTCTTACTATAAAAACTGCAACAGGGATGCAACTGATTGCCACCCTAAATAAATCCCATATAGGGAAATTCTGGAGTTCCCACTGGTTTTCATTATCACATTATCACATTATCACATCCTCATCCTCAACCCCCTACCCCCTCTTTTGTGCACCCCCTACCCAGCTGAAGTCTCCAGCATTCTTCTTCCTGAGTCATTTGGTTAACTTAGGAAGGAATTTACAAATACAAGTGTACAAATTAGAGTGTTAATCATGCACCAATTTGCTAATTCTGGAAATAATGTGTTTTAAAAAAAGATAACTTAGGAGGACAGCATTGTGACCACAGAAAATGGAAATTCAGCGCAATTAAGCTAGGTGATAGTGGAGGAAAGAGGATTGTTTGGACCCCAAGGGATGGCGATCACCCTCTGTTCTGGAAATCTTTCATATCTACCTGTTCTGATACAGGTAAAGCAAGCTGGCAGATATTAGTAATATAAATATCCTTTTTTAAAGGTTTAGGTAGGTTAACTCTACCTAAAAAAAAAAAGTAAAATAAAAAGAGTAAAAAGAGAAATTGTGTTAAAAAAAAAAAAAACCACACACACACCATATTTCTGCAGGAGAACATATCTCTGTCTAAACCTACAAAAGCAAATCATAAGGAAAATATAGAAGCAGATTAAATCCCAGGGTAGTCAGGTATATCAAGCAGGCACAAATTGCTAGGATTTGAACACCTGTAGAAAAACCTCATTATGCCATAAAAAGACTGTCTTTTCACTCCCTGGGAATTTTCTGATTTTTGACACACTTCAGAATAATTCATTGATACATATCTTTCTTCAAAAAGTATTTAGAATACTTATAATTATTCTAGGAACTAAAGGTACAACAGTAAACAAGATCAAGATGGACAGTGTCCATACTACCATGAAGCTTACATTCTAATTGGCAAAGTAGGTGTCAAAGGATGGAACAGATGACTTATTTCACAAGTGAAAAGCCAAGGAAGAGTGTGAAGTAGAATTAGGAGCTGGAGACTTACAAGAGGCAGCATGGTTTTCTATATAAACTTTCATAGAAGTAAACAGGACAATGAAAATAAATAAGATGGTTTAGGCTTATTGGCCATACACCATCTTGAGTTGATCCCAGAGGCTTGGTTTACTAATCTTTAAAATGGGGACGATGTTAAAGCAAAATGTTCAGAAAGCCAAAGTGAATGTTTACCAAACCTATCCCCAAAGTCACTACACTAACTAGAATCAAATTCAAACTCCTTAACATAGCCTGCCAGTCCTAAGGATTTTTACATCCTACGATACAGTCTTGCACATGGAAATGACCAGAAAGGTCCAGTTCAGGTAGTTTGCAAGCCTTGTCCAGAAGAAGAATCCTAGGATAAAGCCTGTTAGTGGCCACCCAGCCTTTTCCAGCCGCCTCTGTTCTGAGCAGAGCCTGCTTCCCAGTGTGGTTCTGAAAATTGTCAGCTCTCCAGTCAGGTCCCTATTCCCTTGCTGCCAAACGTTGGCAGGTAACCTAGTTCTAGCCCTGAGACACGAGAGAATATCTGAGAACATTTTTGTCCTGATAAAGGGACACATTAGAGGCCTGCCAATCCCTTCCTGCTTTTGAAGAGGGTGGGCGAGGATGAAATGCTCAGAGCTGCTACCTTCCCTGCCTGATAATTAAGGGAGAAACTGTCAAAAGCTGAGGATTGTAGGACTGTGGAGAAACCCTCGATCTTTGCAGACATAATTTAACCATTGCATGATTCAGAAATAACCATCTATTAACTTCCTGTTTTGGAAATTACTAAGTGTTTTAGTATTCAAACCTGATTTTATTTATTATTTTTTGAGAATTCTCACACTTTTACAAAATGGATCGTAGTGGGGTACGTTGTCTTTGATGTTGCTATGTAGTCAGTGCCGTGGAAGGACATACAACCCAGACTAGTAAACATTTGTTTGTCAAGTGAGCTGCTTAAGACTTAATTCTTCAATAAAGAAAGGCACCTAGTACCTTACACCTTTAGAGTAATTTTGATCTAGGAATGAAATGTCTAAAACAGTAGTTAAAACACCTGGGTTTTAGATTTTCCTCCATACTGAACTGATGGCTGGGGAGAGAGGGAAAAACAAAACAAAACCCCGAAAAACCAAAAACTAACAGTTGAGTAAATACGGAGTTCCCAGGAGACTTGTTTCTATTCTTTGTACTTAGATGAAGTTTGAACTATATGTTTGTTTCCTGATTGTTTTCTTGAGGCTTTTATTGCTTTAATGAAATCACACTCCTCACCAATGTATCAGTAGCAGGGAAAACTGACCATCCTTCCAGCAGAGCAAACTTGGACATTTTATTTCCCATGACTCCACTTTGTAGCTTTTGTTTAAATGCTCTTTTCAAAATGGCTCATCGGGCAGAGAGGAGGTGCCTTCTTTGTTTGGATTCTAATTTGTAGTTAGATTCTCAAACGCTTGCATTACCTTTTCCTCGAAGCAAGTGTTTCACTGAGTTCAGAACGTATTGGCATTATTGACATTTTATGAATCCTGAAAACGTGGCTGTTCATAATAGATATTTAAATATTTTCTTATTTCTCACTTCCTGAAAAATTAAAAGATTATTTTCGGTTATACCTAGAATTATGCTTCGAACCTGGGTAACCTGCCATATTTACAACAATATTAATTTTTATTTTTTAAATGGAAGACAACCTTAGAACAATGTATCGTATATGAACATATTTCATTGCTAGGAATCAGACAGCGGTTACGATACAGACAATGAGAGAATAGTATAAACTTAATAATTCAAACACCTGTAGACTTAATTATTGCTAAAAATTGTTACCATTCTTTCATTATTTCTGTTAGAAATTCCCAAAAGTAAATAGCATATTTTAAATTAATGACTATTTTAAATCCTGCCCAACTTTTTTTCACAGAAAGTTTTTACCTCTAAGTAAGAAAAAAAAAAAAAGGATAATTTTGAACTCAAGAAGCTGATGATGATGACAGCAGAGGTGATGTTAGTGATAGTGGAGGTGATGGTGAATTTCCATGTTACTGATACCAACTCTCATTTATTGAGCATTTAATATATATGCCAGGCATTGGCATATATCATCATTATGGCATATATCATCATCTAATGAGCTGTTTCCTTGTAATGTATCACTGTTATTCCATGAAGTGAGTATTGTTACCCCTGTCTTATTCATGCAAACTGTGACCTAGAATGACTAAGTCATTTCCTTAAGTGGTCTGATGGGAATAAATCTAGAGAAGTAAGTTAGAAGAGGCTAGGAACAGTGAGCATCTTGTGATGACTTGAGAATTTGGCACCTATCAGGACAAATGATACAAAAGGAAGTATCCCATGTCGTGCAAAGAAATTCCATCTCTATCCGGGGTGGGGGAACTCTATATTTTCTAAGTAAGGAGTTTGGGGGAGCCCTACAGATTTCCTTTAAAACAGGTGCTGTTCAATGTTCTTTGAGTATTTCTGGGAAATAATATCACACCTGCAAACCCCTTAGAGAAGCAGAACACAATGATGTGTAGGACAAGCAAACAGATTTTCCTTTCTTGTTACTTTCCAGAATTTTTTTTTTTTTTTTTTTAAAGCATGGTACCATCTGGGTTGCAGATCCCAATAAAATGATAAGACTATCTTCCCAAATGTCAAGATAGACGTCAGGATCCACCACCTCAGGCATTTTTTAGAAATACAAAGATTGAATCTGGGCTTTATCAGCTAAGGGCTTATTTTCTAAAATAGTGTTGTCTTATGTTGTATCCATGAAGAATGCTGGTGTATAGAGAGATCTATAGATGAACCCACCGCCAAATAACAACAACAAAAAAATCCTTACTTTATTGCAATCGTACCACTTGAAATTCAGTATAACTGTAAGTTGTTTGCTGTCCCAGCAAAATGATACTTCATGCACAGAACTTCCTTGCTTTAGATGAGGGGCTTAGCTTCTTACCCTTAGGGTCTAGTCTAGGGAAACTACAGAAGGAATTTCAAACTGAAGAACAAAAATCAGTTTTAGGACTAATGTGCATCTTCTTTTTAGTCCCCTATGCTTTACACAAGCGTATGAAGGTCTTTTAGCAGATATTTAATATTCTACCAACAGAAATCTGGGGATAGGAGTTAATAAAAATTTTTATCACTGAATGACTAATTAGATCCTGGCCTTAAATGAAGTGTCGGTCCCTGCTAAGGTAGAGTTGGAATCTTAAAGAAAATCTTCAGACATGTTGGAGAATTATCACCCTTCCTGCTAGCCATCTACTTATCCTTGTATTAAGTTATACATTTATTATACAACTGCCCCAAACTGAGACCTTCTAATAAGTGCTAGGTCATTATTGGTGAACAGGTATTGATTTCCCCTCTACTTAACAATGTGGTTTTAACCTTTAAATCTTCCCCCACAATGGCCTAAGAGTGGAGTTCAATGAACTTGACTTGAAAATTGCAGATTGTCCCTGTGTTAAGTTTATGGGATGGATTGTCATCATTGTACTACTCTTACCTTCCTAAGTAGTAGATGAGCCCTTTAACGTTTCCTCATCTAGAAAATCAAAGAGCCTCTCTTTTTAGTTTTCAATAACTGGTTTTATTTTTTTTTAAGATTTTATTTATTTATTTGACAGACAGAGATCACAAGTAGGCAGAGAGGCAGGCAGAGAGAGGAGGAAGCACGCTCCCCGCTGAGCAGAGAGCTCAGTGCGGGGCTCGATCCCAAACCCTGAGATCATGACCTGAGCAGAAAGCAGAGGCTTTAACCCACTGAGCCACCCAGGCACCCCCTGGTTTTATTTTTAAATGTTGTTGTCCCTGCCCTTCCCTCAAAAGTTAGCTGCTAATCTCAGGTGTGTTTCTGTCTTTGAACAAAATGTCCCAGGTCATCAAGGAACACGTGCCCTTCACTTGAGAGACTCCTGTCTTTAAGATTCGTGTGGACTTCGGATATGCTGAGAGTAGTACATTTTGAAAATGTTCAAATCAGCACTTACAAATGTCATGGAGTTAATATTACTGGAGTGTAGAGCAGATGCAACAGATATTACTTTAAAAGCTCAGGAACAAAACAAAACAAAACAAAACAAAACAAAAACAACTCCGTGTAAGTGAGCCAATCAGAATATCTAGGAGAATTCAAATAAGAAAACTGAACAAATCTGTGGTAGAAAAACAAATATAGGTACAGACATATCATTTGCTGATGTCCATAGAAAGGGACTTATTCTTATGGTCCATTTTATGAATAAGTAACAGATGAAGAGGTTTGTGGCCTAAGCTTGAGAAGAGAGAAATTTCCCCCCTCTTCATGTCCTTGAACTCCATCTAAGTTCTAAGGCCCAGCTGAAATTCTTACTCCCACAAAAAATATCTTGGGAACGTGCCCCCTAAAGGAAATATCTGTGTCTAACATTCATCTGTTGAATTTTTAGTTTATATTAGTGCTATTTTGCTCTTTCAATAAGATTTTTACCCTCTTAATAAGGGAAAGTGTTTGCATGTGTCTTATTTCTACCACTATACCCAGGATGGTGCTTTGCCCATTGTAGATAATTAGTAAAAAATTGACTCATTGTCCTAGTTAGATTATTGCTAGAATTGCAACCCCCATAAGAGTTTGCTTATAATGATAAAATTATTTATCAGTGATTTTCCACGTATATCATTGTGTCTCTGTGGATTCTTTATTCAAAGATATATATTTTTTTAAAGATTTTATTTATTTATTTGTCATAGAGAGAGAAGCGAGAGCGAGCACAGGCAGACAGAGTGGTAGGCAGAGGCAGAGGGACAAGCAGGCTCCCTGCCAAGCAAGGAGCCCGATGTGGGACTCCATCCCAGGACGCTGGGATCATGACCTGAGCCGAAGGCAGCTGCTTAACCAACTGAGCCACCCAGGCGTCCCCAAAGATATTTTTTTAATGGACAGCTTGAGGTTCCTGTTTCATACCTGTATTTAATGGGAATCTGTATGAGATTTATTGTCTGAACTTTGCCTTCCTTTTTGTGCTTATTCTGCTTTCCTTCTACATTTTCAATACTTTAAATTAGGATAGAAGATTCACATAATAAAAGCACATTAGCATAGAGCTGGAAGAAGCATCAGAGTTCCTCTCTGCAAGAGGAGAAGTGCTCACCAAAGATTTGAGTTACCATTCCATAGTAGAGATGGTTGGTGGAAATGCTTGCTTAGCTTACAACTGTTTTTCAGACCTTCTTGAGTCTTACTAGCCGTGTGACTCCTTCCCACTAATAGAATTTAAGCAGAACTGATGGGTATCACACTTTGATTGAAATGATTAAAAAGTGCAAGGGCCTTCCTCTCCTCATCTGCTGGCTCTCAGTGGAGGACTTAAAGCCCTAGAAGATGGTAGAAATACAAAATGAGAGAAACTTAACCAACCTCGTGTACAAATGGATACACCAAACTCCATAATAAACTACTAGGTGAGCAAAAAACATACTCATTTTGTTAAGCTGGTAAGAGTCTTAGGAAACTTCTGTTATAGAAGTTAGCATGATCTTACCTAATTTAAGGATTTCCATGAAAAGATTAGGAAGCTGAGCCTTGCAGATGCTAGCAGGGTTAGATAAATTACAAGGTGCTGGCAAAACTGGGGTTAGAACTCGGAACTGCTGGAATTGACCTTTCTAAGGAACTTGGATAAGCAAAGAAAGCAGCAGATTAGGAGAAATTTCAAAAGATGTCAAGGGATGAAAGAAGGGTCCAAGAATTATCAATGTTTTTTATCTAGAAGGAGTCCCTGAACAGAAAATAGATGGGACTGTCTTCCCCTCTCTTTGTCCTTGAAGGAATGACTTGTATGTTGGTTAAGTTAGGTTTGATGCAAAGGACCACCTTCATATCTAGTACATGGGATGACACGTGATGCATTTCCTACTCTAGCTCTGTGTATACTTAAAGGAAGACACAAGAAACGAGGCTTGAAAGGATTTATTGACTTAAAAACCAAACAAAACCTTGCTCCTTTCACACCCCTAGACAACTTGCTTAGTTTATTGTCCTTCTAAGGCTCCCTTTCATTCCATATAATGTAAGCCTTCTTTCTGATGTCATTCTATTTTTCTTCTATTATTCTATTATTCTGACTTCATGGAAATAGAGGCATAAGTCTCTAACCCTGTACATACCTCTATCACCTTGCTATTGTGAAGTTTTATGTGTTTTATTTTTTGGGGAAAAAATATCTTTATCCAGAGAAGTTTCCTAACGTCAAAGACAGAAAGACAACTGCAAGTCTTCTGGCTGCATATCGCCTCCCTGTGCTTTGGGTTTCTGAAACCTATCCTCTTTGATAACCATAGAGAGAATTGACATGTGCATAATAATTCTGATTTTTTTAATGGCTTCATCTTTGGGACTAATTAATGGCACCTTTCTCGATGGCTAGATTCTGATTACTTACTGGTTTATATTTTGTCAAGCCAGCATTTGTGAAAAGACCAGGCCAAGTTCTAGCAAGGCTAATTTAAATAGTGTTTACATTGTGGAGCAGTTTGCAAAGGGCATATTCATACAACGTGATTTGTTTTGCTAACCCGAAGAGGAAAAAAATGATGGAGGATTGGTATCTGGGGAAATGAAGTTGTGAGGGGAGGGATGGAGGGGACTGTAAGGAAAAAAAAAAAAAGAGTAGAGAAAGAGCAAGTATGTCAGAAATACATTCTTGCCCATTCTGTGGTAGTCAGGTGGGGGAAATGTAGCTGAGGGAAGCATTGGTTATTTCTGTGTATGTCTTCAGGAAGCTTCCTTCTTCAGGGATCTGAATGGAAAACCCTGAGTGCAGAGGCAGAAGGAACCCCTTCTCTTCACTGAAGAACATATTTTACATCTGTGTCCATTATCTATCATTGCCTGACTACATTACTGCAAATGTAGTGAGTTCAAACAACTCACATTTATTATGTATAGATCTTGTAAGCTAAGTCCATCCAGCGTGACTTAACTGGACCTCCTTCTTCAGGATCTTTTCTTACAAGTCTGCAGTCAAGGTCTGGGTTGGATGGGGTTTGAGGTTTCAGATGAGGGTCAGTTGGGGGAAGAGACCACTTCCATCTCACATGGTTGATTGCATCATCCAGTTCCTTGTGGGCCATGGGATGGATTTATTCCTTGCTCTCTGAGAGTCTGAAGGCAGCTCTGAATTCCTTGTCCTATGAGCCTCCCCAATGTGTCCATCCGTTTTCTTAAAGCCACCAAGTGAGAGTCTCATGGCAAGATGGCTACTATAACCTCTTGTGGAGTAGCTGTGTATATCCTCTCACCTTTGCTATATGCCATGGGGTAGAGGCAAATCAGAGGTTTGACCACTTTTAAGGGGATTACACAGGACATGAAAACCAGAAGGCAAGGATAATGGGATTTACTTCTGTAAATCATAATCATATAATCTCAGCACCTGAATTCCCTTGATATGAATATGTCCAAACAGGTCCGGAGAGATGAACTGATTAGCCAAATGTTGTTATGCAGTATGCTAATAGTAACAACAGTACTAGAATCCAGGACTCCTCAAGATCCTGAAAACCCCCTTTACCCTCTGCTTTTAAATTTATTTGGTAATAAACCCCCTCATAAGATTTTTGGAATAGGAGATGCTCATTCATTCATTTAATAAATATGTACTGAATGTCTATTATGTGCCAGGCACTATTCCAGTCCTGGAATAAATCAATAGGAAGGACAAATCGCTGACCTCCCGGAGCTTACATGAAAATGCGAGAAGACAACAGTGAACCGATAACAAATATTAATGTGCAACAAGTCAGGTACAATGGGGGTCAATAAATCAAAGTAAATGACTAGAGTCTCATGGGGTCGTGCTGTTTCAGATGAATGTTCGTGTAAGGCCTCTGATAAATTCATACTGTGCTGAAAATGTGATTGAAATGAATGAAACTCCATGTGGCTATCCGAGGTCCAAGGGAATAATGACTATAAAGAATCTGAGTCATATATATAAATATAAGTACATATTTATATTCATATTTTTATGTTACCTACCTTCTTAGACTTCAGTATGCCATTGGGGGTTAACATCTCCCTTTGACACTGAAGTTGGATGTCATTTCCAAAATCAGACCACAAAAAGCTGCCACAGAAGGTTTGAACTTGAGTACTTGATTCCAAAATCAGGGTTTAGTGCCCCAGAGTAGTGACTACTTATTTTAAGCTGCAGAACCCTTTATAAAATATATTTTATGTGTCAAGAAATAGGATGGAAAGAGGTGGAGCTTCTCTGCTTAAGGCAGAACGTAGGTGGGGAAAGTCCAGGGCTCTTCGACTAGCCATTCCGAAGCTCCCCGGACCCAGGGCAGCAGCCCCCTCAAGGTTTAAAATGCAGAGCCTAATTTATAAACCACCGTGTTAGACCTCCTCGGGACCACCCTCTGGTGAGCCTGACTGAGAATTTTTGCCAGGTTCTTTCAAAGGCTGACTTATTCAACAATTTGACAGGATCACTACATAGTTTGGGGGTCCGGATACGGATTGGTGTTCTCTTTTGCTTTTCGCTCCACTGAGGGATGACCAACAGGTTGGAAGACAGATGGACTTAGGTAACTTTGTAGCAGGGTGGAAAGGACTGTGTTTTATGAGGCCAAACGACTTCTACTACAGTTGGTCAACTCTCAGGCCAGTGCAAGAGCAGGGGGAAGTCTTTCACGGCATAAATAAGGCGAGGAGTCCACAAGAGGCTCTTGGCACTCAATGCCAGTTCCAGAAAATTCCAGGCAAACTGTGGGTCTAAGAAACTGTGGCTTAGCTATATCCGCCCTAATTTAAAATAAAAATAATGTGTGAGACCAAGTGCAAACCAATATTCTTGAAATGAATAAGGCACCATTAAGACAAATTTCTACAGATCGCGGAATAAAAAGCACTCTACCCTCAAGGAGAACATAGCTGGGGAAGAAGAGGCCAGGGAGGGGTTAAGACAGATTACAATGATCAATTATTAAGACAGATGAGCCAAGGCCAGCTGATGCTATCACACTTCATCATTCAAATTCTCATTATTGGAATATATACCCATAAGTTACCGCTGCAGTCCTTTTTTCACTGTGGCAAGAGGCGTTAATTTCTGAGGAACTGCACGAGTGACAGTGAGCTTTAGAAGGGGCTCGGTGCTAAATGATTGGATTGTAATTATTCTGAAAGGGCTTTCATCATCATTACCCAACATTCTGCAGATGCAGCATGTTGGAAAATAAAGTACAGCCGAACCGGTGCCACATCATTTCAGATTTTAAACATCGAGCCTCTGGTTTGCTGATATATTTTTTGTGTATGCAAGTGTAGACGAACACAAATGCACTCAGTCAAGCATACATCATTTTAAAGTTGTTTAGCCAATGCATCTACATCGGGGCCGACTGGGAAATCTATCTGCACGGTTCTCAGGCCGTGATAAATGCAGCGGAGGAGGGCATTCATTCATTCCTTGCTTCGTTCCTTCCCGCAAACTTAGTATGGGAAGCACCTGGCACTGGGCTCTTCCAGCAATGAACAAGCTGAAGAAAACCCTGCCCAAAGGCGCTCTCTCTCTACTGAGTTCTCCCAGTAAATGTTTGGATTTTCCTCTTGTTTACACCCCAAAAGGACAAGCTAATTGTCTGTTTACTTTAGCAGTTTGCCTTAATTATAAGGCTTCCAAGGCCATTAGCAGATGAAGCTGTTTACATTTCACGAAGGAGTTTGAGTTGTCAGGTCTCTTGCCCTCCACCTGGGGCTCCGGGGGTGGGGGGTTAGGGGACAAGTGGTCAGGGCCAGAGGATCGATGTCTTTCTCCATGTTTATGTAAAAAGAAATACATAAAGCAAGTGCTCTTGGGAAAGCGTCAACGGCGCTGAATCAGACCACACAGATCGTTCTAAATGTCAGTTTTTACAAGTAAACGTAACATATGCTCATGCATGATTGTGAGGTCCCCGCTTTCTGTTGTTTGCAGTCTAATTATAGGACAGCAGCCTCCAAAACTGATTAGCGGCACGGGAAACTGTCACGATGAGGCCCTGTGTGAGGCCTTCATTAAATATTAGAGCTGCTCGGAGAAGGAGCAGGGCAGTGTGGAGCCCTAGAGCTGCTTTGGGACACTGGAGCCCTGAGATGTGAGCTAGCAAGGTACAATTGAAATAGATCACAGGTTGGGGAAAAAAAGTTCTCCTGGGAGTTTATTTCCTAATTACCCGTTTCACCTTTGTCTTCATTATCACCCCTTCCTTCTATCCTCTTCTGGTTCAAATTTCAGAATCCACCCTGTGTGTCTCTGTCTCTCTTCATCCCTCTACCACCTGGGTGCAGGTCATTATCTTAATTATAATAGCTTCCTAGAGGGCTTCCTTTCCTTGATTTTTTTGTCTAAGTTTTCCGCTGCAATCTTAATACTGCAGTCAAATTTAAGAAATGTAAATGAGATCACATCATTCTTCCATTTAAACTTTCCCTTTGCACTTAAATCTAATCTGCTTATCATGGCTGGTGGACGTCTCATGATCGGGTACTCTACCCTGCTCTCCAAACGTAGTTCCTGTCCATCTTTTCTCCATGCATTCCCGCTGCGCTAGCCTTCTCTTTGTTCCTCTAACTCACAAGGTCTTTCCCACGTTGGCATTGATGTCCTTGCTGGAAAACAGGAAATTTGAAATATTATGTATGTAATGAGACTTAAATACCTCACATGAGTTAGTGTTGCTGAACATGTTTTGAACTTGTTAGATGGTAGAAAATTATATCTATGTTGTACACAACAAGGACTTTTTGAAGGCATAATAAATGACCCCACTAACTTACTCAACTTCTGACTAAAGCTCTAGAGATCGTTAGAGGATAGCTTCACTTGCATAATATTTTCAACAATGAAATAGGCTATTGTTATCAATAACATATAGATGAAGACACTGTGGTTCAGAAAGATTAAGTTGCTTATTTAAGATCACACACTCTAGGGGCTAGAGTCAGACTTGAAACCTGGGGTTTCTGACTTGAAGATAAGGTCTTTCCTCTCTTGGGTGCATACTACATGTATTAGAAAGAAAAAGGGAGGGGCACCTGGGTGGCTCAGTGGGTTAAAGCCTCTGCCTTCGGCTCAGGTCATGATCTCAGAGTCCTGGGATTGAGTCCCGCATCGGGCTCTCTGCTCAGCAGGGAGCCTGCTTCCTCCTGTCTCTCTGCCTGTCTCTCTGCCTGCTTGTGATCTCTCTCTGTCAAATAAATAAATAAAATCTTAAAAAAAAGAAAGGA
The DNA here is from genome assembly GCF_902655055.1 of Lutra lutra. NCBI lineage: Eukaryota > Metazoa > Chordata > Mammalia > Carnivora > Mustelidae > Lutra > Lutra lutra. The sequence continues at coordinate 92,812,832 of NC_062287.1, read as the reverse complement.
AAAGGGAGAGTTTCTATATGACAGAGAAATTACAGAGATTCAACTTTCTGTGTTGCTAATGAAAGTTCGCCTCTAAAATCTCATGGTTTCAGGTCTTTTTACTATAGCATAAGATTGGGTGAATGAACACAACCAGAAATTCTTTTCATATTTACTTTTACTATATAATTGTGATAGCTGTGAGTTAGCTGGATGACATGAATGGTATCACTTGGCCCGTTATTCTCCATCAGATGCTGGTTCAGTCTCTGTGGTCTATGAGTATCATTGCTTTAAACATGGGTTTTTCAATATGACTTAGTAAGTGGCTGCTTTATTTTAAAATACTTAATATATCAGAGGTAAGTAAGGGTCCTGGGATCGAGCCCCGCATCGTGCTCTCTGCTCAGCAGGGAGCCTGCTTCCTTCCTCTCTCTCTGCCTGCCTCTGCCTACTTGTGATCTCTGTCAAATAAATAAAGAAAACCTTAAAACAAAACAAAACAAAACAATCTAATAGAACTACACTTGCTTTGGAGCATCAGCAAAGAAGCTAAGTGATAGTGATTGGCTAGTACTACGTATTTACCTCATTAGTGGAAGATGGTCTTGGAGCGTGAGGGAAGGGGGTCAGATCGCCATAGCTCGTTTGTGAGTCATGCTCAAGCAGAACTGTAGTACTAAACAGACTTTCTTTCGTTCTGCTACCGATTTACTGTAATACTCTGAAGTATCCGTTAGTAAGGCCAGACATTGATCCTCAGGGTTTAAGGGATAAGCTCAATGCCTGTCTTTCCACCTTACGAGGTTAACAGCAAGAATCCTTTCCCAAAGTCATCCCATGGAGCTTGGAGATTCTACGGGGTAGCAGTTGGTTCCTAAGTATAGGGAAATCTAATCTCTGAGGATTATTTAATGAGAACAATAGTAGTTCAGGGAAACAGATGAACATTGAGAGTATAGTTTTTTGTGACTTTGATTGTCTTTCTGAGGGACTGGTTCTTTCAGGGATCACTCTTTCAATTCGCATCAGATTCCTTTCCTCCAAATTCAGTGCTTACAAAAAAAAAAAAAAAATCCCTGGGGCGCCTGGGTGGCTCAGTGGGTTAAAGCCTCTGCCTTCGGCTCAGGTCATGATCCCAGGGTCCGGGGATCGAGCCCCGCATCGTGCTCTCTGCTCAGCAGGGAGCCTGCTTCCTCCTCACTCTCTGCTGCCTCTCTGCCTACTTGTGATCTCTGTCAAATAAATAAATAAAAATATTTTTTAAAAATCCCTGAAAAAATCTAATGCTTATTTTGGCAAGGTTGTTTGTATGTGGCTGCAGGGTAGAAGGTAAGGGTAGAAATCTGAAAAATCATGCTAATGGACAATAAGAAAACATAATGTCTTGCTTTTTGTGTGGCCAAGCAGAAAACATTTTGAATGAGAAGGGGAAGTTACTTCACTCATAGAGTGGGGAAACCGTTCATTCTCTAGCTATTAATATTTTGTTAATTATGAATGACCAACATTCTTTTTAAATTTTTTTTTATTTTTTATTAACATATAATGTATTTAGCCCCAGGGGTACATGTCTGTGAATCTCCAGGTTTACACACTTCACGGCACTCACCGTAGCACATACCCTCCCCAATGTCCATAACCCAACCACCCTCTCCCAACCCGCCTGAGCAACCCTCAGTTTATTTTGTGAGATTAAGAGGAGTGACCAACATTCTTAAAAGTTCTTGCAAAGACGAAGACTGACGGCTGAGTCTGAGGGAGAACGTGTCTTGTGGCTGATGACCGGCTCAGGAGGATACTGAGTTGAGGTCTAACCATTATTTTTTCTCATTGCCTCTTAATTGATCAAACTGAAAGGTGGTTGTTGTGTCCCTTTTTTGACTTTTGTGGCAGACATTTTCTGTTAGCAAAAACTGTATCATGATAAGGATAATAATTAGCTGTTGGGTCAGGGATCTGTGCATGGGCAGTGTTCCTGTGGAAAATGTGAATATTATGATATTACAAGATGCCAGCTCAGACCTTGGGTGATTTCAGTCAGGTCGTCAGTACCGTGCAGTCCTTTTGAAGAGACTAGAGTAAGTGGCATAGTAGATCAAGCACTCACACATACAAACCACACATATACACACCCACATTCAAATTTTGTTCCTGACTGAAAAGGGAAGATGGGGGCTAATGGTCTCTCATCTTAATTTGTTTTAAATGGAAATTTTTTTTTTCCTGTTGGAGACATTTGGATTCCAAGTTCCTTCCTCTTGTCGTGGAGAGGAAGAAGCAGCAGGTTTATGCATGAAATACTGATTTTTTAAAATAAATGCCTTTTGGGTCATGATCCCAGGATCAGCCCTGGGATCGAGTTCCATGTAGGGCTCCCTGATCAGCAGTGAGCCTTCTTCTCACTCTACCCTCTGCTTGTGTCTCTCTCATTCTCTCAAATAAATAAAATCTTTAAAAACTGCTTTTTGTTTTGATAGCTGTTAAAATTACTTTGGCTTCTCTTAAATTCTTTTCTCAAAAGTTCCCCCACTTGATGCCAACAGCAATGTGGTGGCAAGTTGTATTGTGTCCGTTTTACTCAGTGACACCTACAGTCTCGTGACTTGGCCATTCCCTTCTTTTTGGGGTTCCTGCTCTTTTTGCTCAAGCTCTAGTCATTTCATTCTAACCTTTGAATTCATTTCCCATCTCAGGAAGTTTGCATATGCCACAGCAGTCCTTGCTTTCCTATATTTCTCTTATCACAGCTGTTAACTCATTGTTTAATGTCTGTCGTTTTCATTGACTATGATGTTCAGGAGAGAAGAAGACATAGCTGTGCTATTAGCAGTACCTAGCAATGCCGTGGGTATAGTAGATGCTCACTAAGTAATTGTTCAATGAATGAATGAATAGTGTCCATGCCATAAAGTTAATTCATGTCATAGTTGTGACTGGAGCTTAGTTCCCTAGATTTCAGAAGTCATATTCCTTGTATTACAGGACGTCATTGCATGTCTGTTACCTGGCAATGACTTCCTATGTTGGTGGAAACAACGAATGGAAAAAAATGGTCTGCAGTTGTTGTTCAAAATGATGTTAAGTGAAGTAGGGACCAAGTGTATCGGTTTTAAGTGAATGTGAGTGGAGAGAGGCAGAAGAGAAGGGAATCAAATGTTAGGAAAGTGAAGAGGTAGAAGACCGTTCTTGGGGTGAACTAGATAGTTAATGAGAAGGAAATGAGAAAATTACTGAAAGCAGCCACAGTCCAGTTGGCATTTGCAGATCAGGTCCTCAGGCAGGAGTGAATTGCTTTAGTGGAAAGGCCATTGTAATGTATCTAAACTCCTGTTATGGACTTAGCCAAATCATGTGACCTCTTTGTCCTCAGTTTCCAATTCTGCAAGTCAAATGTTATCTTACACAAACTCTTAAAATCTTCTTCACCTGTGGACTGAATTTGCACACTTAATGGTTTTGTAGTTCAGAGAGAACTAGACTTCAAAGCCTCAGCCACAGCTATCCAAGGAAAAAGGGCCTTGGGAATTGCTTCTTCTCCTAAATGCCCATGTTTCATGGTCCCTTTCATCCCTCACTGTGCGTGTTCAATGGCCCTGAATTCAGTTCTCCATCCTAGTTGGACCAGTGGTGTCCAAATCTGTTAGTCCCTGTATAAGCGGATTATGTAGGAAGCATATGAAAAAACAAACAACTGGGCTTCCCTCTTGAATAATTTGTCTTAAAAAATCTGATCTAGGTCCCCTGAATCAGAACATTTCCTAAATTCCCTGGTGAACCTAAGGCAGCTATCTTATGGGCCAGGTTCAGTGGTACAATGGTCTGGATGACCCAAGAGGAGTTAAGACTGAAACACTTGCACTAAATGAGAGAGGGCGTGTTCTACAGAAATGCAAGCTTTAAACCAAATATCCTGACTTATTCCCAATTTGAGGTACATCTGGCTCTTTAATCTACCCTCTTTCCCACCCCTCACATTTAGCAATGGCATTTGCTAAACTGTTTTTCCTTATTTCTTGCTATGTTGCTGTTTGTTATTAAACAGTGACTACGTTTTCCCCCTAGACATGACTATGTTTTAGTGATGGGCGATGTGATTGCCTATATATAATTATTAAAGCACTTTGGAATACTTCTGAAGAAATGTGTCTGTATAAATGGAAGTCATTATCATTGTGCTCAAATTGGAATTTCTAGTTTGAGTTTGAGGGCTTGGGATGGAACTTACTTTTGATTGCAGAGAAATCAACATTTCATATCATTAGTGAATTGACTCATCCAAATTAAGGCCCTGATTCTGTACATTGCTCACTTAAGTATCAAAATATCTATCCAGTGGTGAAGACTGGAGGGAGTAGCACACACGCAGACAGATGACAGTAGAGAACATTGAGTTCCACCATGTTTACCGGGTGTGCCGGGCATGACCATACAAAGACCTCAGCAGATCAGTTAGAGGTGCATTATTTTCTTCTGTAGAGATGCTAAAGCAAATTCTCAATTAGACTACTCAGGACTTGTAAGCAGGGAAAGCAAGCTCTCCTTCCTTTTTCAGTGGAGCACATTTTGATTTGACTTAGGTTAGTCAACAAAATACTTCCACACAAGTATCATTTGTACTTTTGCCACCAGCTTAACCCCCTACAATGAACACAGACTCCTCTTTTACTACTCTCTGTTACCCAGCTGCACGATTGTCCTGCTTAGAAGTCAAATACAGCCCTTCCTCAGGGGACTTGCTGTTTCTTTTACCTAAATTTTCCTTCCCTGAATATGGGGGTTCACTCCAGCAGCTCCTTCGGGCCTGGGGCCTGACTCTCTTACTTAAAACTGCCCTCCCATTGCCTCACCTCCAGCATCTCCCTATCCCTTTCCCACCCATTTAAGCTTTATAGCATTTATCACTATTATACACTGTATAAGCATTACCTATTTATTGTTTTTTTAAAATCAATTTCCTATGTAAAACATAAGAACAGTATTTTGGTCTTTATTGACTTTATTGACTTTACTGACTCACTCCTATATGCTCAGTATCTAGGAGCATTAGTATTTTGTAGTCACTCAATAAATTTGCTGAATGAATGGATGCATGATAGATGAACCAATACAACAAGTGGAACTGCATGCAAAGTAATTGACTTATCAGAAGTCAATTACTTATCAGAAATAAGAGAAAAGAACCTGTTTCATTGACCTTAACTTTTAATTTTGATTTTTATTTGAAGATACTTTAGATGGTTCTTTCTGTTATCTTCTCATAAAGAAGACCTAAGAAAAGACCTAAGACCCTAAGAAAAGCTCCCTTTTGGGTCTAGATATTCCCAAATTTTGCCTTAAGATATCTTTTGACTCTTCTACAGATCTACTTCTAAAATTACCCATATTAACAAAAAACTAAACAGGGGTGGCCTGGGTGGGCTCAGTTAATTACACACCTGCCTTCGGCTCAGGTCATGATCCCAGGGTCCTGGATCAAGCCCAGAGTTGTGCTCCCTGCTCAGTGGGGAGTCTGCTTCTCCCTCTCCCTCTGCCCTCCCCCCGCCCCACTCCCCACCATGTTTGTGCTCTTCCTCCCTCTCTATCTCAAATAGAACAAAATCTTAAAACAAAACAAAACAAAACAAAAACCGGATAGGGAATCTTATGTATATGTATTCATTCCAAAAATGTTCAATAAATGCCCACTTTGTGTCTTATGGCAGGTTATGAGATTATAGTGGAACCCAGTTATGCATCTACAATCCCTGCTATTGTGACTTTAACCTTTAGTTGGTAAGATGGACAATTAAAGAAGCAGTCAATGTGAAAGGAAATTCCAGACTACTCTGGGAATGCACAGAATGAGTATTTCTTATAATTAAACTAGAATGGGTAGTAAGAGCTAGACAAGGTAAGACTGAAAAAGGGATCCAGGCAGAAGGAGAAATATGGGATGGTGATCGTTATGTATTCAAGAGAAGTGAATATAGCTGTGAGAGTGTCAGGTAAGAAGACAAAATGGCAGGGAAAGTGGCTACAGAGGAAGGTCTGAGCCTGGAGAATTATGCCGAAGTGTTGGATTTCAACCCAACAGTAATGCAAAGCAAGTCCTTAATGTACCCACAAAAATTCTTTCTTCAACACTTGACGATTTGCCCTTCCCTACCCCATTTGAAATTAGGGGTGGCTACTGACTTGCTCTAGTCAATTAAAAAGTGATTGGAAGTGCCATGCTTCACATCTAGGCAGAAGCCTTATTTACTAGCTAGTACAGTTGCCCTTTGAACAAAATGTGTTTGAACTGTGCGGGTACGCTGATATGTGGATTTTTTTTTCAGTATGATGTAGCCCATAAATGTATTCTCTTTTACTTATGATTTTCTTGATAACATTTTCTTTTCTTCATCCTACTTTATTATAAGGATGCAGTATATCACACATATGATACACAGGATGTGTAAACTGACAGTTGTTATCAACAAGGATTCAAGTTAATAATGGTTTCTTTTTTTTTTTAAGATTTTATTTATTTATTTGACAGACAGAGATCACAAGTAGGCAGAGAGGCAGGCAGAGAGAGAGGGAGGAAGGAGGTTCCCTGCTGAGCAGAGAGTCCGATACGGGGCTCGATCCCAGGACCCTGAGATCATGACCTGAGCCGAAGGCAGAGGCTTTAACCACTGAGCCACTCAGGCACCCCATAGTGGTTTCTTAGTAGTTAAGGTTTTGAGGGATCAAAGGTGATATGTGGATTTTGATGGTGTGGGCGATCAGTGCTTCTAACCCCCACACTGTTTCAAGAGTACCGCTGTACTTACAATCTTCTCTGCTGCAGGAGTATGGTAATCACCGAAGCCCCGTCAGCCTAGATCCTTGAGTGCCAATGATAAGCAGAACTTCCCTGCTGACCCACAGCAGACATGTAGTTTGCATGCAAAATATGTCTTATTTTGTCAAGCCACTGACATTTGGGAATTGTTTGTTCTTCTAGAATAATCTAAACTCTTGGGAATGCTAAAAGAACCACTTACCAGTTGGATGATATTGTGATATGGGTTTTTGCAAGATTACTTCAGCTGCAGTGAGGGAAGATGGTTTGGAATAAGAAAAACCAGAGACCTGGTCTCCGCTGATACTCCACTGGTCTCAGTATCGAGGTTGTTGTGGTAATCGAAGTGAGAGAAGTTATAGGAATCACATGTCTGTTACAAATATTGAGAAGGGGGATGGTGGCTAGGAGCAGGATTTCAGGTATCTGTAATAGCAACAGAGAAAAATGGGCAGATTCAAAATCTATTTGGGTAGTAGAGCCACAGAATTTGGTGACTGTTAGGATATAAGGATGTGAAAGAAAAAGGCATTAATGAGATTCTCAAATTTCTGGCCTGTGTAACTGCATAAATTCAACAGGATACAGAACATTGAAAAGAGAATATAGTCTTGGAGGCTCTGAGGGATAATTAGTTCAGTTTTAGACATGTTGGGTTTGAGATGAGTCTCCAAGTCCAGGTATAGGTAGGCAAGTGTTCTAAAATTGGAGCCCAAGAGAGAGGCTTAAGCCAAAAGTAGCAGATCTGTGAAACATTAGGATATAGATATAGGATGCAGATGATAATTTAGTCCATAACTGTGGATGAGATCACCCTGGAAGTGTATATTCTATGACAAATGCAATTGGGCATATCAGTGAATAGCCTTGTTTAGTTGGTAAGAAAATGCATTATGACAGAAATGTCATGACTACATAATCCAAAAAACAAACCAGATAAAAAAATTACAAAGCAGATTTGATTCCAGACAGCCAACCCTGAATCGGGAAATCCAGAACAATACCTACATTTTGATTTATTATTCTTCATATACCGAAGACTGGACCCGTTATAAGAGAAATTATATATTCACTCTCCAAGGATAGAAAACTTAATGATCTACGATACCAACTTCTATAAGGAAATATGTTTGCATCTTTATTTTATTCTGTCATTGAATCAGTAGCCAGGAAATCAAATGTAGAATTTTCACTGGAAACAAACTATTCTTCCCATTTTATTATTTTGAAGGAACCTGAAGTGATAAGCTTATCCATATTACATAGCTCATACATAAATAACTTGATAAATTCAGCCCACAAAATGAACTCAATTATGATGTTGCTGTTATGATATGTTATTTGCCTCTTCATTCAATTTTTTTTTTTTTTTTTTTTTTTGGTTCCCACCATAAGCACAGCAAAATAGTCCATTTAGTTTTGCTTGACATCTTTGGAGAATAAATGATACTGATGTGATGTTTAGGTATTTTATAGTTTATAAGTCAATGGTTGGTTATGATACACTACTTATGTGTATTTGAGGCATGCAAAAGCTTGTGATCTCAAATATTTATTTCAAAAATTATGAATTTTACAATTTGGACCTTTTCTAAGAATAGACTTTTCTTTAATCACCTGGTTTGGCTCACTTCATTAGACTACTGAAAAGTCCCCTGGTATGATTACCAAGTAAACAAATAAAAACACCAAGCCATGCACTGAAGGTAGAGCTGCTAATTTGGTCTAGAGAAAGCAGGAGGTTCTTTGCAGTAAAGTGCTTTTCACTTGAGTTTTGGAAGGATGCGTGGGAGCTCCAAGACAAACAAGGGAACACAGTTATTTCAGGTAGACATTTCAGCTAATGTAGCATGTGCAGAAGGTCTAAAATAGAACATGGCTGTCCTTTTCGAGGATTGCAGAGTCCATGGATACGTGGGTGTGGTAGAGGGCCTAGACAATGAGATCGGAGCTCCTCCAGCCAGAGAAGGGACTGTGGCAGTGATCGTTTGAAACCATAGCTTTTCAATTTCAAATTAATCATGTTTGCTAGTCTAAAAAGAGCTGGGAGTCAGTCTAATACAATCTTGCACAGTAAAGGAGGATGACTTTTTATGATCCTACATTAATTTCAGTTTTCAACATTTCTCCTAAAGGAGCTGATTCTCCCAGTTGGTCCCACCAGGTCATTTAAAATCAATTTAAAATGGCCCCCAGGAGACCTGTGTCCCTCTGGAGAGGTTGTAGGAACTACATGTATTTCACATGTATCAGAGAGCAGAATCCTGTCCTAGAAAAACCCCTCGAATGGAATCCTAATTGTCTAGCTTCTTGCCACTAAGTAGCTGGGAGGATTTGGGTGTCGGGACCTATCTAAGCACTTTCAGCCTCAGTCTACTTAATTTTTATTATTTATTGTTTATATTATATTTATTTATATTATTATACCATGAAGAACTAAAAAGAAAAACAATACCCAGGGCCCTTTCAGCTTCTGTATTATACAATTTTATGTATAATCATACTATCCTGGGAACTCTAAACTCTTCTTGGACTCGGACACATAATGATAGAACTTGTATATTGAATCAATCAACTTTTCAGTCCATATTTTGTGTTAGGTTCAAGAAATGTAATTGAAGGTGCACCTTGGTGGCTCAGTTGGTTAAACATCCAACTTTTGATTTCGGCTCAGGTCATGATCTTGGGGTGGTGGGATTGGCCCCACATCAGGAGGATCTGCATTCAGTGGGGAATCTGCTTGAGATTCTCTCCCTCTGCCTGGCTTACACAAATAAATACATAAATCTTAAAAAAGAAAAAAAAAACAAAGAAAAACAAAGAAAGAAACGTAGTACTGAAGAAAAATAAACAGCCGAATTAATCCTTACAGGCATGAAGCTTACCTCCTGGTTGTAGGGAGAGAGTTTGACGAGATAAACATAAACCTTATCTGTGAGTGAAAAATAAATGGAGTTAAGAGCTGGAAACAAATGAAGGAAAACTGCAGGGATTATGTGAGTACGCGTCAGGAGGGAACTGATGTTGTTGGCATGGGGGCCGGGGATGGATTGCTGGCGCTGAGCCTTGCAGGGAGGGCCTCTCTGGAGAAGCGACCTCTGGAGGAAAGAAATGGGCCTGAGCCTTAACAGAACAGCTTTGTGATTGTGGTCAGTCCTGAGGCATCAGCAACTTTCTCAGAAGCATATGGCCTTGTGGTGTATAAAGGTCCGGGGTGGCGGGGGAGGGGGAGGGGACAACTTACAGAGCAATATTTTATGCGTTGGCTGGAGTTGTACCATTTAAGACGTGGCAGAGATTTTCTTTCAGATCGTGAAAATTGATTTGATGGCTTTCGGACATTGTTTGATTAAGAACATGAATGCAAAATTGCTTTTTGTTTGTTTGTTTTTTGTTTTGTTATTGTTTTTTTTTTTTTTTTTGTTTTATTTTTTTTGTAGCTTAGCACACTGAGTTATTTCTCTAAATGATGTTTCCAGATAGCAAGTGAGGCTGTGCACCGGGTTCACCCCTCCTTTGTTAGCACCAGGCTAATTAGAGGCATTTCTGAGTGACTGCAGTTGCTGGTGCTTGTCTCTGTTGTTGGTGTTTTCCCTATCTGCCTTTTGCCTCTGTGTAGCAGGTCTGGATGCGTTTGAGGCAGGAAGATGGCAGCCTAGTGTACCTCAAGAGGGTGTTAGTCACAGCCTCTGGTCATAATGGGGTGTGATGCTACAACTGTTTTCTCCTAGCAGCTGACTTGGTAGTGATTCATGGTTTTCACAGCCATGTGAAGAGGGACAAAAAGCATGCAGGCAGGGGGACTTTGGCCTCCATCTAGTAACTGGAAGCATCTAGACTAGATGGGGTATGGGGGGATGGGTAATTTTAGTTAGGTAAACTCACACCTTAAGTCTTACTAAAAATATTTTCTTGAAATTTCATTCAGCACTTTTTACTCTGTGCAGCTCGACATACTTGTAGGTCGTGCAGATAAAAAATATCTAGTGTGTCAACGGGTGTGGAAATAAAGCCAAAAAGCTGAGACTTGCTATCAATGAAGGAGGCAGCAGTGCATGTGACGTTTGAAGTTATGAGTTGGTTGAGATCACCCAGCTAGAGCGTACTCGTCATCATATTTCTTTCAGATATGATCCCACTTTGGGGTACGTGTACCTGTTTTTCATGGGATGGCATTACCTCATACTATATTAAGAGAAAAATGTGTTCTGTTTGACCATTTATGGATGAACTGAAAAAACATACTCAAGTCTTACTGGTGTTTTATTTCCCATGAAATATCTAGTCATGTTTTCCTATATTCATTTTTTTCCTACATTCATTTTAAGATGGAATTGAAAGGTGGACATTGAAGTGTGTAGTATTTGCTTGCTTTTGTCACATTAAAAAATAAGAACACTTACAACCTTTCAGTTGCTATCTGGGATCTCTCTAAAGCCTTGTCCTATTTACTGCTGTAACGTCAGTGCATTTGGTGTTGAACGTAATTTTTAATTAAAAAAAAAATCATGCCAAAGGATTTTTGTCTCACTGTGCGATATAATGGATCATATTGAATCATGGTAAATACAATAATATGCTGCTAAATATTCTAACTGTAGAATCTGCCTCCAATTCTCTTACTATATAATCCCTTAATATTTACTTATATTCAGTGTTCCTGTCCAGCATATATTATAGATTTACCTTGTGGGGCAGATATGTGATCAAGTGATTAAATTATAGCACAAGCCCCTTGGTATTTTATGATATGGGTGGGCTCCTATGGATTGGTGTGCAATTACATGTGGGTGAACTGAATGAGATGGGCTATAGTCATGGGATGTAACTCTTTGAAGTAAAGGCAGACTCTAGCAATTTTCTAGGCTCTGTTTTAATTTGAGACTTTTCTTTTTAATTGCTTGCCCTCAATGTTGGAAAGATGTTAAAGAATTAAGGAGAAATTGCATAAGGAATATATTGATAAAATTTATATTCTCTTAAAATCTGGAGATTTTTAGGAGAATTTAAGTAGGGTTTGGAAACCACACTCTCTATAACTCTGAGCAAGTTAGGTAACATCTCAGAGTTCATTTTCTTGTTTGTTAAATGGAGATAATAATATTATTTCTTAATGTCCTTGTGAGGAATGGTGATTACATATGTAAAGTATCAGGAAAGAGGATTGTTCTAGGGGACAGTTACTTCTGTCTCAGATTTGCTTCAAGAGTGTCTGGCATTTGTAGTGATGAGAGAAGAGATTTAACTTCTATGATAGCCATTAGCTTTAGCCTAAACTGAGATTCTCCTGCTTTAGACAACTGCTAGAGGGCATTTCTGCTGATGGTTTCACTATGAACTACCCCACTGTACAGTAGCCAAGTGAAAATAAATCTCAGAGATTTTCTTAGTCATTTCAATTCTGAAACGAAACAGCTTAGATGTATAATTGAACATTTCTTCATTCTTCCAAGCACTTTAAATTTGGATTCATGTCTTTCTGGATTAGGTGGCAGCCAATTGCAAGGACCTGTCTTACCTTCTGTTTACATTAGTCATTTGGTTGATGATGGTTCTCAAAGCTAAAGTTGTTACGAAGTTGATATTAAAGATTAGATACAATTCTTAAAGGTAACTTTCCTCTTGTAACTGAATGGTCATTGCATAAATTCACCCATAAGTACTTAAAGATGGAGAATGGTAACCTAACTTAATGGTAGAGAGCCTGGATTTTGGAACCAGGCATCTTAGGTCAATTCTGGAATTTACTGCTCATCAGATGTAAGCTGTTAGCCAATAGTTACTTAAACTTTCTGTGCTTTTGCCATTTTTTTTTTTTTTTAAATAACGTTGGATAGATAAGATTAAACTCTGTGGACACATTAAAGGAGTACCTATAACATGGAGAGCATTAGGAGAAGGAAAGGGAAAGTGAAGGGGGGGAGGGATCAGAGGGGTGGATGAACCATGAGAGACTGTGGACTCTGAGAAACAAATTGAGGGTTTTGGAGTGAAGAGGGGGGAAGTTGGGTGAGCCTCATGGTGGGTATTAAAGAGGGCACGTATTGCATGGAACACTGGTGTGGTGCATAAACAATGAATCTTGGAACACTGGGGGGAAAAATAATAATAAATAAGGAGTGCCTAGGATATAGGTGCTGTTAGTTAGCACTGAAAGGTAAGCAAGTTATCCACAGACTATCAGATGATCAGAGAACCATAATGGCCTCACATCGCTGTTCACTGGGCTACTGTCCCAACCACTGGACCACTTGTTTTGCATTTTTAAAGGATAGTAAATCTCTGGTATATCTACAGTCATAGCTGAGAAATAATCTCCTGTTGATTAGCTAGTCAAATTACTTGAATCACCTCTCCACATCCCATTCAGTACATAATTAGTGTTTATTTCCATTTTGCTGTTCATTATGCAAATTCACTGCAAAACCATCACAACTGGGGAGTGTGTGGCTCATGATTTTTTATTGGCGGTCATTGAGATGAAAGATGGGCAGGTAGTGGGAAGCTTCTGCCTAGCTTAATTTGGTGACACTATTCTGTATTTTGGCCAAAGTATCAGTACCATCACATTAGTTTTACTATTGCTGTTAATTAGATGTGGGTGTCAGAAAAGTGTTTCTAGTTGTGGAGTTGATTAGATGATGAAGAGGTTCCCCACAGTTTGATTTCTTAACGCCAGATAGGACAAGGGTTTGGAGTCAACATATCCCAGGGGGGAGGGGTGGGAATTAGGTGACAAAGTAAATGTTTTCCATTTCCTGTTATATTATTTGATAATGAAATGTGCTGATCTGCTGCTGCTGGAGGCAGCCTGTGTTCTCTCTGCAAATGAATGAGCTGTTCAGGTACGTCATCACAGCCCTTGTCCAAAAGGGAAAGCACTGTCAGCAGCTACAGCCTGCTCAAAGGAATTAGCAGAAGAATTAACCGTCTGTGTTGGGTAATAATGCTGGGACAGTGTTTTGTTTTCATCCCAAGCATACCAACAACTTTGCACACTTGGCTATTTGAAAGATGGAGTAGAGTGTTAGATGATATAAAGTGACATTGCTACATATTTAGTTACATATTTTCTCCCAGAAAAGAAAATCTACATATGTCTGTCTATATATATATGTATGCATGTATGTATGCATGTATCTATCCATCCATCCATCCATCCATCCATCCATCAGAGCAAAACATACCTCATTGGTTTTCCTGCATTCATCACATAGTGGTCAAAGTCATGGCATTGCAATAAAATATATCAGGCTCTGAGTCCAGATTTTGTTGCTAGTTTGTTGCTAACTTAGGGCAAGACACTTAACCACTTGAAGCTTTAATGTCCTTTGTGGGTAGAGGGTGGGTAATATTGGGAGTCCCATGGCATTGTTAAGGAAGAATTGTAATTGTGTCTGTAAAATGCCTAGCATACAGAAATGGTCTTACACACGTTGGTTTGCCCTCATTTCTCTGACATGAGGTGGACCATATTGAATCAATTCAATTTGACAAATATTGATTATGTCCCCGGAACTGTGCTTGATGCTGGGGAAACAGTGCCGGACAAGACAGATATAACCCCAGTCCCGGGAGGCCAACAAATTGATGAACACATAAGGACAAAAGGAAAACATGGCTGGGTGAGCATAGAGCAAGTGGGCTTGGGGTCTAGTGTTTAGGAATAACCTCCTTGAAGTATTTCCAATTTGGGAAGGGAGATGGAGTTAGGCAATTAGCCAGGAGAAAAAGGAGCAGGGCTCAAGAAAAAAACATTTCTAGCAGAAGTCACAAACTAAAGACATCTTTGAGTAAGTGAATTTCTCAAAGATAAAAGGCTGGTATTTATTTTACAGAGGCATTCCCACCCACCAATAACAATTTCATGTGCTTTGTGCTGGGCCTTAAAACATGAAGTTTGAAGATATGATTGTAAGAGGTTCTGTGACCAGGGAATCTATGTTGCATTCGCCAGGAACATTGGCATGATAAATAAACTAGGTATTTTCACCATATTGGCACATACTGAAGAACAGCAATGCATCTCATCTAGGAGTTAGGGAAATAGGGCTACATACATGTAGCTTCACTATTTGACAGCCAAGTGGATTTCTTAGATGCTTTCTATGTGCCAGTCTCCGTGCTGAACACCCTTATATGCAACACCTCGTTTCACGTCATGTGATAAGCACTTTGTTGTTGTTGTTGTTTGTTTTGTTTTGTTTTGTTTGTTTGCTTATTTTGGATATTAAAAGAAATGGAGACTTCAAGTCCATATATTATTTGCCCAAAGTGACAAAGCTAGAACTGTATACAAAATAAAAGAGAGTTTGCAACCTTCATTTTTAACTATGGAGCTATTCCAAACTACTGGACAGGCAGTCTCCTACAGATCTGCACAGAGCTAAGCTGGGCGAAGCATCACAGGGAGAAAGGGTGTGCTGTTTAGTTTTCATAGAAATTCCAAGGAACAGCGACAGATGGGAAAGAGCCAGGGCAGTGGAGCAGGGAATTCAGGAGCGGCGTGACATGGTACTGGTTTTGAAACTCTCTGAGCCTCAGGTTCTTTTGAAATGGCAATATTAATAATTTTTACCCTCATCTGTAGGTTATGAGCATGAAATAAGACACTGTAATATGCTAAGGGCATTACTTGACAGAAAGGAAGTGTCATTTCCTGTATCTGTCCAACTATTTGAGTTTTCAGAGAGAGAAAACTGGGAGATGCTTTATAGAGCAACATGCTTGAATCTCTACTAAAATTATGGGGATCGTTGAGGAGGTCTGGTAAAGCATATCTGTCCTCTCTGCCTAGGTTCCAAACTGAGAAATAAATTAAAAAAAATAAAATAAAAATGAGGGAAATGTTAATGCATTTGGAAGAATAAAATCATGCCTTTACTGGTGGTAAAGACCAGATTGGGGAACATAGCTTTGTCTGGGAGCCAAATGAGCATATGAACAAAACCCCATGTTGGAGAGACTTACTGTCCAAAGACATTGCAGGATGGGTAAAATGCACAGCAGAGAAGAGCAGAGGAGCACCTGGTCCCTGAGGACAGTTTGCTCTCAAAGGGTAAATGCTAAACGTTTCCTTCTTCCCCAGTTTAACAATCATATCACTCTATTTCACAAGATACTGAGTGGTTAAAGGAGGTCAAGAGAATCCATGAATATTGCCTGACTTTCTATCCTGTAGCATCAGGAGTGGGGATAAAGCATTCCCCTCACTGTAAATCACAATGAGATATATTTTGTTCCTGATGAATGTCTCAGTGCTGAGACCGCCCATTCCTGAGACCCGTGAAGCCTCCAGAGTGGAGACCAGAACCACCGGTGTAACTCTCCTTCCTGACAGGTTGGGGGTCTGGTGCGGAAGCATGACTTTGAGACTGCAAGTTCTTTGTCTGGCCTCTTGTCCTGTGTGCTGACCCCCTAATGAGGGACACACACACCAGCTCCCAGGAAAGACCCTTGCCTCAAGCTGTTACCCTGAGCACCTTCATTGTGTGCCCCTTTGTCCCAGGCTGGCTGACCATCTGTGTGTTAGGTTCTCTGCCCTGTGGCTTCTCATCACCCTGAGCTGCTGACCTCTGACCTCAGATCCAAGTTCAGACAGGTGCTAGTTCAGTGACCAAGTTCTTCAGATGGCAGCCAAAGTCACCAGCGTTCTGCACTGGAAGTTCCCCTTCCTTCCCCTTCTTTGTGGGCATCTTTCAGACTAAAGGGTGGACTGTGGGTCACTGGACTGCCCCACACTGACCCCTTCTCACTTAAAGCTCAGGGACATCTTGCAGTCCTGACATGCAGGCTGCTGCAATTCCACTGAAGGGCCTCCAGGGCCACCTGCGAGGACAGGCACCAGGCTGGGAGACAAAGGCCCCGCCCATGGGGTGGGTGAGTAGTCACCAGTGGCTGCGGAGGTGAGTGGTCATGTCCCACACAAGAGGTCTCCAATACACACAATGCCTAGGACCGATGGTGACATGAAGGCCAGTGGAAGAGGGTACAGTAAGGAAGGATCTGCGCCGCCTGACGTCCTTACAGGGTGACAGGGTGAGGACGTGGAGTTTGTGGCTCATTAGTTCTCTGAAGCTCAGGCAGCCCTGTTGGGTTGAAAAAGTGAACATCGTGGCTCGAACGATCATTTGGCTCTCTGACAGCGGAGAGACACCTGTTATTGTATCTTACGTACAAGTAAGGTGTACTCTAGTAGATGTGACGCAAATCGGGAGCTTTGACCACAGCCAGCAGTGCAATGAAAAACCAGTGTTTGACCCAGCATTTCAGCAGGGTAAACTTTCACAGCCAAAATTTTTCAGAGGTGACACTAAGTGTTCATGGCATGATTTTAATTAGAAGGAATCTTATACCTGTAGGGTTCACTGAGATGCCTGTAGGAGTCTTGTGAAGTCTGACGAGGTACTAAATACCACTGTACCCTCAAGAGAAGATAAGGGTCCCTTCAGATCCAGTATCCGGATTTAACAGTATGTGCTTTAAGATGAATATTGTAATATGTCTCAGCTTCTACTAATAACCTGTTCTACAGGATGTCACAGTACTTCAGAAAACAAAAATAAGCAGGAGACACTCTCATCAAATCAGCTTGGCAAATTTCTTTAATAAGATTTCTCAATCTTGGGGCACCTGGGTGGCTCAGTGGGTTAAGCCACTGCCTTCAGCTCAGGTCATGATCCCAGGATCCTGGGATCGAGCCCCGTATCGGGCTCTCTGCTCCCCAGGGAGCCTGCCTCCACCTCTCTCTCTGCCTGCCTCTCTGCCTACTTGTGATCTCTGTCTGTCAAATAAATAAATAAAATCTTTAAAAAAAAAAAGATTTCTCAATCTTTTACCATGTTAATGTTCACTGTAAGTATGCAAGCAGGGTATATGGGGGCATTTCTGTATTGTATTTATTGGTGATAGAACGCCATTTTAAAGACTCTCACCCCACAAAACACTGGTTTACATGGAATAAGAACTCTCCTGATGATAGTTGTCGCAGGCATTTATTTTTCTTGAATTTTTACTATATAAATGATGAAATGCAGCTACATTATTGCTCTACAAGACGGAAGCTCCATTTAGATGACCTGTAGCACATGGAAACAATATGCTGAAAACCTAAATCATTATTTCTTCCCACTCCTTTAAAGCCAATATGGCATGCTTTTATTCCCCCCATTTCAATTGATGGAAGCTGTTTTGCAAGGACGATACCTGAGAGCCCCCTTCATCTCAACTCTGCCCCATCCCACCCCAGGCCGTGTGGTTGGTTGCCATGTTGTGTTGATTCTTTTTTTTTTTTTTTAAGATTATTTATTTATTTGAGAGAAGAAAAAGTACAAAAGCAGGGGATAGGAACAGAGGGAGAAGCAGACTCTCTGTTGAGCAGAGAGCCCCATGTGGGGCTGAATCCCAGGACCTTGAGATCATGACCTGAGCAGAAGGCAGATGCTCAACTGACTGAGCCACCCAGGCACCCCAGTTGTATTGATTCTACCTCAAAATGGAAACTGAGCTTTTCTTTGCAAATGCAATGCTCCTTTCTTTGGTTCAGGCCCTTAATATCTCTTTTCACTACTAGGATTTCCTTCTCTGTGTTCCCATAGCAATTTGTACAAACTTTTTATGCACTTCAAAATTGTATGATAGTCATTGGAGTATCTGTTTCCTCTGCTAGACAATGAAAGCTGAGAGGGAAAAGGCTATGCATCATTATTTTTTATTTATTACTGTTGAGCCACTGGCACTATACTCAATAATGTTATTTAAATAGATGAATAAAGACACACATGCCATTTATATCTTTTTAAGCCTTTTAAGACTAATTGGAGATAAACAAGTGAATCCCTGTTTGAACATGTGGCCATTATTCCTCAGATTGGCAACTCATATTCAGAACAGAATTTTCTGGTTCAAATTGCTAAAATTTTGAATACATTTGAAAAAAAAAACCTATATTGAGAAAATGTATACAAAAATCTTTGCTTCAACATATTCTGTATTTTAGATTTGTATTTGATGAGTGCTATTTAAAAAATCACAACAGAAATACATACAGTGAAATTTGGAATTTGAAAATTTTAGTCATGTATCGATGAAGAGAAAATTCCCTTAAATATATAGACACAATATGATTCTATGTATATAAAACAAGTGTGTGCATATGAAAACACACACACACACACACACACACACACCACAAATGGAAGCAAAAACTAGAAAAGTTGGGACGCCTGGGTGGCATCCTGGGATCGAGTCCCACATCAGGCTCCTTGCTTGGCAGGGAGCCTGCTGTTCTCTCTGCCTCTGCCTACCACTCTGTCTGCCTGTGCTTGCTCTCTCTTTCTAACAAAAACAAACAACAAACAACACAAATCTTTAAAAAAAAAAAAAAAGACTAGAAAAGTGTCCTATAAAAAGTGGTTACATCCAGGGAAGGAGGGCGATGAAAAGGGTAAGGGCGGTAGTGAAGAGGGACGTCAGAGTCTGTTTTCCATCTCTCTCTATTTTCCTCTGATCCTCAGCACCCTGGAAAGCAGTTTTTTTCCTTCTTCAACTCCTTGATTTCCTTACCAGCCTTGTCCATTCTGTCATCCAGCCCTGCGATCTGAACTTTTAATTGCTGTAATCTTGTTTCTAATTCCAAATTCCCTGTGCCACCCTTATTTGCTTTAAAAAAAAAATTCCACAGAAGCTAGTTTTTGTCTTATGGATATGATCAGCCTCTTAATTATTAGAAAATGCAGTTTTAGCCTTTGAAAAACCTTCCATTTGCTGTATTAACTCTGTGGTCTTGCATATCGTATTTGTTGCTGTGCATTGAGTTTGATCATTTTCCTGGTGGTGTTTTTCAAGGGTTCCATAATTTGGGATTGCTTACTCCTCCTCAGATTGGAAAAGAACTGGTCTCTGATGCTGATGTACTTTTTTGCCTCTGAGAGTGTGTGGCCTGAAGGTGGGGTGGGAATGGTACCTTTTATTCTGCATGTGGAAGTAGCTTTCCATTCATGGTTCCTTCCCTGGCCACACTCACTGCTTTATTCTGGGGCAAGGATGTCCCTTGTTCCTTCGTTGTGTACCTTTTAGAAATCCCTTAACATTCTTACAAATCTTCTGGCTTTTTAAACGATGGGGCATAGCATGGTAGCTGGGACCGTGCTGACTCTGGAATGAGGCTGGCAGGGACCGAATCCTGGATTTGCTGCTCACTCATTGTGTCACCTGGAACAATTTCCTGATTTTCGTTTTGGTGTCTCAGCTTTTGTAACTGTAAAATTGGGCGGGGTGGGGGTGGTAGTATCCTTTCCATAGGCTTGTGGTGGGAATAAATATGTTAACTCATGTAACTAGGACCTGACACATAGCAACCACTCATCCAATCGTCTTAGAGAAATTACTTTTCTCTCATTTGAAGAGATTTTAGAATTGGGCCTCGTTTCCTGGGCTCAGTTTACCCACCTGAGGCAATTCTCTTTTAATCTAATGTTTGAAATCTCATGTGCTACATGTACAACAGAACATGCATGTTTAAAAATCCATATCAGGGTGCGTGGGTGGCTCAGTTGTTAAGTGTCTGCCTTTGGCTCAGGTCGTGATCCCAGGGTCCTGGGATCAAGCCCTGCATGTGGCTCCCTGCTCAGCGGAAAGGCTGCTTCTCCCTCTTCCTCTGCTTGCCACTCCCCCTGCTTGTGCTCCCTTTCTCTCTGTCAAATAAATATAATCTTTAAAAAAATAAATAAGAAAAACATATCAAAGTCCAGTTAAGAAGTGAACAAAGCAGTGTGCTTGTTTTCCCTTGTGTTGAGATGATGATTTTCCCTGCCCCATGATTATAGATGTCATAAAGAGAAAGTTTTGCAAGATGTATATATAGGCTTTTGATGTAAGATTTAGGAGCCCAGATACATTTTTTATTCCTTCTGCCAATAGTAGGCTCAGGAGAGCATATCCTGCTTAGGAAAAAATAAATAAATAAACAAATAAATAAAAATAACAGGTGCAGATACTAATGTATAAATATTTGTGTTTAATGAATTTGATGTGGCTCTTTCTTTGCTATATCCGCACAGCCTTTGTGACCTGCCCTCCTTTATTTTCCTAATGTCCTTTTCTTCTGCAATTCTCCCTCCTTCTTCAGTTCAGACTAGCCTCCAAGCTGGTCCTTGAACTTGTTGGGAATCCTTCCTTTATAAGGGCTTTGCCTCTACTCTTCCCTGGTCTGGATTCTGTACCCTAGATGTGCCTGGCTAATTACCTCGCTTCTCCCAAACTTCAACTCAAATCCTCCCCCCTCAGTAAAACACAACTTGATTACCCCATTTAATACTACAGCTGTGACCCTGACAGTTTTCTTTTTCTTACAGTAGTTTTGCTTTTCTTAAAAAACAAAAACAAAAAAACAAAAAACAAAAACAAACAAAAAAAAACTATCTCTTTTACAGCACGTAGACAATTTACTTGTTCGCTGCGTTCAATGCAATATAAGCTCCATGAAGGCAGGATATTTGCTTTTTTGTTGATGTTCTCCTAGTGTCTAAAACAGTGCTTGGCCCACAGCAAGTGTTCACAAAATGATTTGCAAATGACTGAATAAACATGTAGAATAATTAGCAACTCACTAGGGCCAGGTATGATTTAAAAAAAAAAAAAAACCTGTTTGTAGAAAAGGACAATCAAAATGTTGACAATGGTGCCAACCCTACCACCACATTGTGAGCTATTAAAGGGAACAAACCTTCTTTGTTCACTTCTAATAAGTAAAATATTTATTCAATGCCCAGGCATATTGGCAAGAAAATTAGTGGCACATTATAATTAAGGGAATAGTACTTGCCATTGGTGGTCAGTTTCAAGGGATCATGTGGGGTAATCATGCCCTCTCTGAATTTAAAAAATCTCAGGAGATCTTCCATCATGAAATTTCAGTGATGCTGGGGCAGACACGCATGTGCTCTGTTCTTTCTATTGCTGTGATCTTTTCTAACAAGTCTGTTTATTTTTGCTTTGCGTAGATGGATCCGTGGGTTTTACAAAGAGTCGATTCAGATCATTAAATCCTACACAAGGCTGAATAACAAAACAGAAAAATCTGTCCACAAAATGCTAAAATCCTTCCTCTGACTCAGAATCTTGCTTTTCTCAGTCTTTGAGTCATCACGTGGAAGATGCCTTTATTTGTTTAATTCCAGATTTATGGTGCCTTTATCCTGAAAAGGATGCGTGCAAGGAGGAAGCATTTATTGGGTGAGAAAGACCAGGTTTTAATTTGGAAAGCCATAAAAAGCTTAAATGGTTTTCTCAACTTAGGATGAAAAAGAGAAAAAGAGAGAGAGAGAGCAATGAGCGATAATAGGTATTCTGGTATTCTGTCTTAGAAGATTTTGTGAGTTTTTGCAAAGCCAAAAAATAGCCATAAGCAATGCTTAATACTAGAACCGAAAGAATAGGGCGAGGGGAGGGAGCAGGTGTCCATGGTCCGCTTTCGCTAGATGAGGAACGAGTGTGCCTCATGTTGTACTCCTCTAGAAGCTCTGAACTGATAAGAACCCATCATTTGAGGAGGAAGACCAAGGAGCTGCTTTTAGGAATGCTATGGAATAAGGGAAGGACTTAAGCATCTCTGATATATTTAGGTCAAGCAACCCCATATATCTTTATCAGCCTTTCTGAATGTCACCCCGTGTGAACAGAGTTAAAAAGAGTATGCTTACTGTGACTGAAGTTTCAAGATAATGCCATCCCAATAAATATAATCTGTGCAAATAGGTTCTTTATGAGGGAAAGGAAGTGGAGTTCCCTAACCCTGTCTCTAATAAGTTTGTGACTCCTAGTTCATGGTGAGTAGAAATTCTGGGACTATGACTTGCCTGAATGACACTGAAAGGTACATTCTACAAAGATGCTGGGAGAAATCATGCAAAGATTCTCCCCCAAGAAGTGGTTGGCAGTGGTGTAGGAGTTAGGTCTCTAGGGCTTGCAGGAGATAAAATTTATCTGCACCAGAGCCACTATATTAGAATTGGTTATTACACTTTTTTTTTTTTTAAAGATTTTATTTATTTATTTGACAGAGAGAGATCACAAGTAGACAGAGAGGCAGGCAGAGAGAGAGAGAGAGGGAAGCAGGCTCCCTGCTGAGCAGAGAGCCCGATGCGGGACTCGATCCCAGGACCCTGAGATCATGACCTGAGCCGACAGCGGCTTAACCCACTGAGCACCCAGGCACCCGGTTATTACACTTTTAATACAAAGTCTAACAGAATCAAATAAAATGATGGTTGCCGCCTTTTCGTACCCTACTTCATTATTCTCTTCCCAGAGTAGGGAACCACACTTCTCGCTCATTTTCTCCTGGCTGAGGTACTCATAGGCTAGCCATTAAGTGTGTAACCATGCCATTCTACCAATCACGCCTTCTAATAGAAAATTTTAAAATTCTTCAGGTACAATCCTTTATATTCTGTTTTTTTTTTTTTTTTTTTTTTTTTTTTTTTTTGTTTTTTTTTTTGGACCTTTGGAATGCCCCTTACATGGGGAAAGTAGTCCCAATAAGACTGAAAGCATATCGTGCCATTTGTACGACTGCATACATCTTTTTTTTTAATGTTTTAAATTTAAAATTTTTTTCAAAGATTTTATGTATTTATTTGACAGACAGAGATCACAAGTAGACTGAGAGGCAGGCAGAGAGAGGAAGGGAATCAGGCTCCCTGCTGAGCAGAGAGCCAGATGCAGGGCTCAATCCCAGGACCCTGGGATCATGACCTGAGCCAAAGGCAGAGGCTTTAACCCACTGAGCCACCAGGCTCCCATGACTGCATACATCTTAATGATAATGGCTTATTTCCTTTTTGTCAATAACGTCAGTTCTCTGGTGCATAGTTCTGAAGTCTGAGTGTTTACTAGAATGTTATTAATATTGCTTCTTCCAGAAAAATGAAAGTATTCATTCAAATATTCATTTTTAATTTGCCTTTTATTATTTTGAAGAGGTATTATTGAAACATTATAATTCAATTTAATTTTAATTCACCAGGTATTTTTCTGAGCACATGGTTTCAACTAGACACTGTATGATGTCCTCGGAAGAGAAATTAATGAAAAATTGGTCTTCTCAAAAATGATAGATATAAAAAACAAATTTAATATATTTATAGTCATAAGCCATAATGAAATTAAGTACAAAGCCAACGGTTGTACAGAGGGAGATGTAAAATTATACCTGGTAAAGGAAGATGGACTAGGAAAGCTTTACTGAAAAGTTTGTTTCCTCTTCCATCCCCAACATCCAGAACAGTGTCTAATATACAATAAGTGCTATAGAATGTGAGTCAGTTTTTTTTTAAGGTTTTATTTATTTGACATAGAGAGAGTACAAGTAGGCAGAGCAGCAGGCAGAGGGAAAAGGAGAAACAGGCTCTCCCTGTGCAGGGAGCCCAATGTGGGGCTCGATCCCAGGACCCTGAGATCATGACCTGAGCCGAAGGCAGCTGCTTAACCACCTGAGCCACCCATGTGCCCCATGAGTCAGTTTTGAAGTCAAGGTAAAAGTTAGCTTTCTGGGAGTACTAGTTTCCTGTGGCTGCTCTAAGTGTAAGCCACTTAGTGGCTTACAATAGTAGAAATTTATTCTTGTAGTTTCTGGAAGCCTGAATTCTAAATCAGTTTGAACTAAAAATAGTGTGTTAATAGGGCTGCACTATGTCCAGGCTTCAGGGGACAACCTGTTCTTGCCTCTTCCCTCTTCTGGTGGCTGCTGGCATTTCTCAATTTGTAATCAGATTATCCTAAACTCTACTCCCATAATCACATTCCTTCCTCCTCTTCTATGTGGTGTCAAATCTTCCTCTATCCGTCTCTCATAAGGACACCTGTGGTGGCATTTAGGGCCATGTGGTTAATCTAGGATGATCTCATCTCAAGATTCTTAAGCACATCTGCAAGGACTCTTTTCTCCCAAATGAAGTAACATCTGTAAATTTCAGGGATTAGGATCTGATATCTTTGGGGCCACCATTCAGCCCGTACAGTGGAAAAAGGAGACCTTGAATACAGGCGTAAGGGATATCATGGTGTGAGGCAAGGTGTTAGTAAAAGAAGAGAAATACGATGCCACAAGATACCACTTCCAGTAAATTAATTTGGTCGTGATGGTGAGTAGTAAACATAATGCTTTTCCTAGCTTCGGACAATCCTGTATTACTTGCTTCCTAGAAATTCATTCTCTATTTATGCCAAACCCTATATAGATTCAACATTGTACTTAATATTGGACATTACTCATAGTTTCTCCTTCAGTTAAGTGGTGAAACCTCCCTGCTCTCTGCTTCAAGCTTTTAATCTTTCATTCATAAATTTATTCCGTACACATTTATTGAGTCAACAGTGTGAGCCGTGTACTATGGTCTAGGAAGGCAAAGGTGGGGAAAAAAAAATACCCAAGGAGTATCTAGCTCAGATGAGAGATGTCTGCAGGAATGTGCGATGTGCTCTGGTAGCTCCCAGTTTGGTGTAATTTAATAGTGCTGTTGGGGAGATGACAGTTTCATCATCAATCTTTAAGGGTACTGGAGGTTATAAGATAGCCTGGAGTGGGAGAGAGTCCCAGGCAGTTGAAGCATCATGAGAAAGGGGCACAGTTACTAAGAATTATAGATTTGCAAGCTACAAGTAGCTTGATTCACCTAGCATAAAATGGAACTGGTGGTGAAAGATTAAGGTGGAGAGGAAGGTATGAGCAGACATGGAAAACCTTATTCTTCAAAGACAGAAATGAATCTTGACTATGAAAATGTAAGACATCCCTAACCTTATGACCTTAGTTTCCTGGTGGACTAATGGTGTTGGTTTATTGCTATCAGAATTGCCCCCCTGCCCTTTCTGGAAGGGAGACCAACAACCTCCAGATGAAGTAAGCTTTTAGAGACCGCCCATTCATAGAGTTATCCTTTGACTTTGGTCACTTCTCTCTAATTTAGTGCAGAATTACCCATTTTGAGTCCTGATGGCTCTCTGGACATCCATTAGTTTGGTATTAGAATGTGAAGTCATGGAAATTTCTTGAAATAGTCTCCCTCATATTTGAACATATTTAGTGGCACAAATGGGTGCATTTTAGAGGTGAAATTACCATGTACATTTGTAGATGACTTTTATGGCATTTTTTCCTAAGCTAACTAGACCTGGTTCATAAATTACTTTCTCCTGTGGTGGCTGAAGATATTACTAATGCCTCCCACTGATCCAGGAGTTAAATTTCTTTCATTGCTCTGTGGGCCATCAGGCATCAAGGACTTGAAAGAAAACAGGGATTGAAATTTGGATTTATATGCTGGAAAGAGTGAGCACAGTACAGCAAACTGCTAT
The DNA here is from genome assembly GCF_902655055.1 of Lutra lutra. NCBI lineage: Eukaryota > Metazoa > Chordata > Mammalia > Carnivora > Mustelidae > Lutra > Lutra lutra. The sequence continues at coordinate 92,786,686 of NC_062287.1, read as the reverse complement.
GGCTGTGATTTGATCTAAGCCTGGGCTTAAATCTGCGTTCTCACATATTGCTACCTTTGTGACTTTGGAAAAGTCATCTTATCTCTCTGAGATCTGTTCCTTATCTGTAATGAGGATAACAATGCAGTTGTTACTGTCAACAACTATTCACAGAGCTGTGGGCAGTAAACAGGGAATCCACAAGGGCTAGTGACCTCAACCTTCTTTTTTACGATCTGCGGACCTGGAGAGGGTGAGTTATTAATTGTAACCCAAACCTGAAGTTGCCAAGAACTATGTGAAGAGAACTAAACTAACTGTCCCTGGACTCAGCCAGCTGTGACCCCTCCAGGAAGGAAGCCAGGAATATACATACATACCCAGACCTTTTCCTCCTTCCTCCCCCGATGCTAGCTTTCCCCACTGGTTGAGCTCCACTGAAAGCCAGAGGACACGGGGACTCAGTCCGCACAAATTCACAGATAAGGGTAGATAAGGATGAGTAGTGGATATGTCTGGGCAGATGGAAGCTGTTCCCCACATAGTACTAACTAATTTCTGGGAATCTATGAGAAATAATGGGATAACACATGCAAAGTATTTTGCACTGGCCTTTATAGGTTAGTCATTATTTTAAAAAAAATGAAAACACACTTCCTTTTCTTGCTAAATTTTTCATTCAAAAGGCTGGGCTGTTAGTAAAATACCATCTTTTTAAAGATTTGTATTTATCTGTTTCCATAATTACCTGTTGGAGATACTGCTCGGAGCCCCAGGTATGACCGTCTTGTGGCAACTGTGTGCAATGGTTGTTTATAGAACATGGGGTGTGGAACCGGAGAAACCTGGATTTGAATTTGCAGTTTCATCACTTCATGCTGATGAGACCTTTCCAAATTGATTAACTTCCTTCAGCCACGGTGTTCAGTAGTCAGGGAAGGAGGCAGATCAGCCCTCCTCGTGAGTGTGCGGCGAGATCGCGTGAGTGCATGCCTGCGCCGCTCCATGCAAACTCTGGCCTCTGGTGCTCTCTGAATTGTCCATTTCCTTCCTCATGAGGCTGCCTTGTCCTGCCTACTTGATCATGACACAGAGTGTTCGGCAAGAAGATATTTCTTTTATGCCTTCAATGCGGCACATTCCACCTAAAAAAGTGAAACGTCCTCTGGGCTTTATCTACTTTTATATAATCAATAGTAATAAAGATTCTGCCATCAGAAAGTAGCTGATGATTTTGCTGTGAAGAGCTACACTGAGGAGACGGGAGTGCAGCAACTCTTTCTTGACAGGAGGAGTTAATGGATCGCAGAAACTGCTTGAATCACTAGACAGATCTCAGACACCCAAACTACAAAGAGATATTTTATTAGATGGTGTGTGTATGAAGCTTATTGGCAGCTGTGAAACTGATTAAGTTGTACTTGCTTTGTATGTCCATGTTGGGGGAAGAAGGAGGGGTTCTGGAAAGATCTCCACTACATAGGACTGGTACTTGTATCTCAGTATTACAGTAAGGGAATACTTCTTTTCTTTCTTTTTGTTTTTCTTTATGTGTATATATTCTTTCTCTCACCCTTTATTAGCAGGAGGAAATGTAATAAAATTATTTATTCTAAATTATGCTTTTATAAGAAAAAAAAAATCAGAGGACATACTCCAGAAACAATAGGAGAGGTTTAGATTACAGTTGGAGAAAATTATCTCTAATTTTGAAAAATAATTATTGAGTCCAATGTTCAAATATGGGATAGCATCATTTTCTGATGAAGGTTTTTGTTTCGTTTTTATTTATGTTTCTTGAGAACCTACTATAAGCTGGTTACTAGAGCTAAATTTAAGTAGGCGTCTAGACTTGTCAACAAATATTTACATTATACTAGTGGTATTTCCAACTAAGTAGACATGCATGAAAAAGAACATCGTAATTAATTTTTCCTGACGGTAGGAAATGGAAAATGGCATTTTTGGGGAATCTTGAAGTTCAAATCTGATTCTGGTGGCAAGAGTAGGGGAAGAGCACAGTAGCCAAAGGAAAAGCAGCAAACAATGTGTTGATGGCAGCTGAGTGGAGGATGCACTTAAAATACGTATCGTCTGTAATGAAGTTTAGAACTCCTGACTTATAAGACCTATAGACAAATGCATTTTTTCAAGGATCATTTAATAAGCCTTTTATGAAAAGGAGACAGGAAATTAACATCTGCTCTGTGAAAAGATGTCACAGAGACACAGAAAAATTATATGATTTTGATAATAAATTCAGTTGACCTCATCTTAGCTGAATTAAGAACTCTTGGTTGTCAGAGTGCTTTCTAACTACACTCAGCTTCTCTTTCCTGATTTTTCTCTTCCCTTCTGATACTCCTTTATCCACAAAGCCTCCGAAGTTACATAGTGCTAATCCATCCAAGCAATTTCCACACCAGAATAAGGCCAACCTAGCAAAACTCTACTTTCTCTCTTCTCTGCCCATCCCACATGTCCCCAGAAAGAATCTTTCACCCCACAGATTCCCTGAATTAGAATCAATTTTACCTTTCCCAAGGCTGCATTGAAACATCAGACATCAGATAATGGAAGTTTTGTTCATCACTTCATCACTTGTCTGTGTATTCTTTGGCAATAGGCCCAGGACTTGAGTTAGCAATGTCAGGGAGGAATGGGATCTAGCTCATGTGGATGGTGTACCTGCATGGGTAATAATTCCATAGTTATCACGATCTGCTAGGCACTAGGCAACACATGTTGCATAGAAGACCTCATACAATCTTATAAGAACCCTATGAGAATGTCATTATTCCCATTTTTTAAATGAGGAAAAACTCAGCCAGGTCACATACTAGTAAATGATGGGACTAGAATTCAAACAGCAACTCAAAGAGCTCTTTCACAGTGTGCTACACCTTTTGTTGGCCAGAAAGCTTGTCGAGCACTAAGTTCTCTTATTACTTCTTGGCTAGTTTGCAGATGGTGTATAGTTCAGAAGAAAATAAAGACCATCAAGATATTTTTGTCTTTAACTTTGCATGCAATTTTCCAAAACAATTTCCTAGACAGTATTGGGTATTTTGACTATAAAGAGCTAAGTCCATACCTTATCTACAGCTCTGAATCAAGTTGGGTGTTTGATTCAGTTTGCAAGTCTTTAATAATGAATGATTTTAAGCATCTTTCATGGGTTTATTTGCCATCTGTATATCTTCCTTTGTGAAGTGTCGAATTCTTGGAACATCCACAAGTTTGTTATGTCTAGAGTTGTAATAGTCCCAAACCAGTAGGTTTGTAGGCTTCAACACTGAAAGATCTATGATAAACATCATGTCTTGGGCGTTTCAAGGTTTGATTTTTTTCTAATTCTCTCCCAGACCAGGGGCCTGCAGCAGCCAAACATGGAATAGACTGATATATCAAGCATTATATTGTTCTATAAATTTTATTTATTTATTTATTGTTTTTATTATTTATTTATTTATTTATTATTTTTGTTTATTATTATTTATTGTTCTATAAATTTACCAGCCAAACACTGACCCTGATCCATTCAGCTAAATGGTCTTTGCTTTTTATTTAACCAAATGCATTCATGACCCTTCTGAAAGTATTTTTCTTAGTGAGAACCCCTGTGAGGGATCTGAATGCTAAGGAATTCATCATTACCACCTAACAAATGATAACATCATTTAAGAATTACAAAAAAAATATATATATATATAATATAATTATTTATATATTATTATATTATACTCCAGAAACAATAGATTATTATATTATATATTATAACATATATTAATAATTATAATTAAATAATATAATATATAATATTAATATTTATTAATATATATATAATATATATTATATTATATATAAATATATTTATTTATAAATTATATTATTATATTTATTTTATATATTTTTATTTATTATATATATTTATATATATATTATATATATTTATATATATATATTTAAATCCTATATATATATATAGGATAAAAAAACATAATCAGAAGACTAGAAACACCAGAAATATAATAACACACTAATTTGTATCAATGCAAATTTATTCTCATTAGAACAATTGTGAGGTAGTTGTTTAAAAAGCTGAAATCGCTCACGATCTGTAAAACAGAATAGAGTGAGAGTTTGGAGGGACCACACAAACTTCAATTTGAGGAATCCATTTTCAGTCATAAACTCATACAGATTTTGGAGTCAGTGAATTTGTCTCACAGAAGTTCCCTTCCACAGATGAGAAGATTGTCCCCAGAGACCAGTTTGCTATGTGGCCTTGGAGTACCATACAATCGTTGTATGATTGCCATACAATGCCTAGATAGCTTTTTTTTGTTTGTTTGACTCCTCCCCCCTCCCAAAAGGGAGCACTCTTTCAAATGCAAATTGTAATGCAAATTACAATACATCACTGGGGGTGCGGGGGGGGGGGTGGGGCGGGGGGGGGGGGGAGAAAGAAAAAAAAAAAAAAGTCTGTTTACAAGACTGGTTTGTCCACTCTAGAAGGATGAATTTTTAAAGGTGGTAGATACATTCTAGGATTTAGTACATAGCTTGTTCCAGATCAGGTCCTGATTAAATATTGAAGTGAATGGGCTGAGGAAATACAATAATCCAATTTCTTAATCATATCCTTCCTTTGCTCCTGTAAACAATGCAAAGAATCAGACTGGTGGAATTACTGGGTTCATTGCTTTTCTCTTTAGCAGCAGACACCTTGTTAAGAAGGAATTCTAGATTCAGTCAAGGCAATGTTCACCGGTGTTTAGAGCGAAATGTTGCCGGCAGTGAGAAGGGAATGAGTCCGTGTCATCCACAAGCACTCTCCTCAATTAAGCACCTGACTGCAGGGTGGACCGATGGAGCTCTTAACCTTGAGAATTGATAAGGAAATATTATTGGTAGTTAAGTTAATACAGAGGAAAGTTAAATGACCCAGGCTAAGACTAACAATGAGCATTTTCTTCATTCATTCATTTAATGAATATTTAATACAAGGCCACTATTTGCTAGATGCTAGGGCTATATAAAAAATACAAAGTAAAGTATCTGTTCTTAAAAAAATATATATATACTCTTAAGCAGGATAGAATCACTGTTAATTACAACCTATAATTTCATAATGTTGATTTTTCCAGAGTCTTGTGATATACAGGGGAGGAAACTGCTTGTGAAGGATACAGATTTAAAGAAAACTCTCAAAATATGTTTTTGACTGTGGCCTTTGAGGGATGAGCAAATTTTTTTGCCAGTAAAAGGAAGAGAAGACTTCGTTCAGAATGAAATCTTCTGAAGTTTTTCAATCACTTAAATATTCTAAATTTTATGATTTTGAGTGAAACAAATGACAACAAAATGTTCAGTGGATGCCAGTTCTGCCAAGGACTGTGCTAGGTAAAGGGCTTGCAGTGATCGATCCAAGTACTATCCCTGTGTTTATGGTCAAATGTATAGTCCAGAAAGGAAGGCGTGATGGACAGGAAAAATTACCATAGAATAGGGTCAACACATTTGTGTGTGTTTGTAGAGTTCAGGACTAGGTATTTTAGGTTTTGTGAGCCATACAGTTTTTGGAGGGACCGTTTGACTCTGTCACTGTAGCATGAAGTTGTAGCCAATATGTAATGAATGGATGTGACTGTTTTCCAATAAGATACCATTTATAAAAATGAAGAGCAGGGGAGATTTGGACCATAAACTGCAGTTTGCCAGTCCTTGAAATAGAGTATAATAATTTCATAACAGAGGCAAGAAGGAAGGAAATTCGATTACTAATTATGAGCATTAAAAAAAAAATACCCGGTAGATAAAAGAACTGATCAGCTTTGTCAGCCTAAATAAAGATGTAACCTGAGGCAAGCACAAATGATTA